>NC_067233.1:709334-2139334 GCF_019924925.1 Ctenopharyngodon idella
TACAAATATTTGTGAAAGAATGGGTCGCTCTCAGGAGCTCAGTGAATTCAAGCGTGGTACCGTGATAGGTTGCCACCTGTGCAATAAGTCCATTCGTGAAATTCTCTCACTACTAAATATTCCACGGTCAACTGATAGTGGTATCATAACAAAGTGGAAGCAATTGGGAACAACAGCAGCTCAGCCACAAAGTGATAGGACATGTAAAATCACAGAGCGGGGTCAGCGCATGCTGAGGCGCACAGTGCGCAGAAGTCACCAACTTTCTGCAGAGTCAATAGCTACAGACCTCCAAACTTTGTGTGGTCTTCAGATTAGCTCAAGAACAGTGTGTAGAGAGCTTCATGGAATGGGTTTCCATGGCCGAGCAGCTGCATCCAAGCCTTACATCACCAAGTGCAATGCAAAGCGTCGGATGCAGTGGTGTAAAGCACGCCGCCACTGGACAGAGCAGTGGAGACGTGTTCTCTGGAGTGACCAATCACGCTTCTCTGTCTGGCAATCCGATGGACGAGTCTGGGTTTGGCGGTGGCCAGGAGAACGGTACTTACCTGACTGCATTGTGCCAAGTGTAAAGTTTGGTGGAGGGGGATTATGGTGTGGGGTTGTTTTTCAGGGGTTGGGCTTGACCCTTAGTTCCAGTGAAAGGAACTCTTAATGCTTCAGCATACCAAGACATTTTGGACAATTTCATGCTCCCAACTTTGTGGGAACAGTTTGGGGATGTTCCAACATGACTGTGCACCAGTGCACAAAGCAAGGTCCATAAAGACATGGATGAGCGAGTTTGGTGTGGAGGAACTTGACTGGCCTGCACAGAGTCCTGACCTCAACCCAATAGAACACCTTTGGGATGAATTAGAGCGGAGACTGTGAGCCAGGCCTTCTCGCCAACATCACTGCCTGACCTCACAAATGAGCTTCTAGAAGAATGGTCAAAAATTCCCATAAACACACTCCTAAACCTTGTGGAAACCCATCCTGCAAAGGGTGGGCCAACTCCATATTAAACCCTACAGATTAAGAATGGGATGCCATTAAAGTTCATGTGCACGTAAAGGCAGGCGTCCCCAAACTTTTGGCAATGTAGTGTGTATTCACTACCCAGCCAACATTTGTATGTGAGGCCCATATGGGTATGAAATGGCCTGCAATATGGGCCCTGTTTAAGATTGAGAGCATATGTCATAGTTTAGATATATTTTTAAGATGGAAGAATGCGGTTTTACAAATGATAGAAATGTGGCTTTCAAATGAAAGATTGGTATCAAAGAGCACACCCAGGTTCCTAACTGACGACAAAGACTTAACAAGTGTTACACAGTATTCTAGGTTATTATATGCGGTCCTAGTACTGAGCCTTGTGGTACTCCATACTAGTGGGCACTCATCCTGATATACCCATTAGTGTACACTCCGTCTGATACATATTTACTAGTGTACACTCTGTCTGAAGCATTCACTTATGTACACTTAATGTGATACATATACACTAGTGTACACTCCATCTGATAAATATTCACTAGTGTACACTACATCTGATACATATTCACTAGTGTACACTACATGGTAGCGAATTTTGTTCATTCAATATGGCTTTATTTGTCCCCAGCAACATAATGTTATTTGTGGTTCAAACTTGATCTTTTTTTAGTCTCTCCCCACATTCTGTTCGCTCCCTAAATTAATAGTGCTAATGATCTTGCAGATGGAGCATTTACACTCATGCTCTGAGACACACACACTTTGTACTCTCTCAGGCATGACACACGACTGATGATGCACGTCACAGCCACGCCAACACACGTCCATGCAAACAGAACCATCTGGAGCGAGCGTATGAGGAGATGATGAGATTTAGGAAACGAGAGATGAATGAATGGCCGGCTCATGAATGCCTGAATGCAAGTGATTGACACACAAGACAGCAGAACAATGTCGAACAGAAAGCCTAGAACAAACAGCACACTAGGAGAATGGAGCAAGTGCGTCTTTGGAAGAGAAGCTTACGGCTGATTTATTTTTAACGTTTGTATGCACACATATGGCCATAGGAAAGATCTCTTTACAACCTCTAGACAGCAATGAGATGAGAATAAATGGAGAGTGTCTCCTTATGATGGTCAGAGATATGTTCCATATAATATAATCTGCTATCTAAATTATTTTTACAATTATTATTGCAGTTGTTTCTCAATTGTTTTACATCTCCTAAGGATTTTTTTGGAGAAAAATCTGAAACAAAGCTGTTCTCTAAATTAAACATCAAGTCCATGACATTAAATGAGCTGTGAAAGAGCAACTTCTGAGAAATACACTTTACGTCCAGGAGTTTCAGTGTGTACTTGTTTTGTTGAGGGGGATCGTCTAATGACATTATCAGGTGAGAAATTCTAGATAATATAGAAAATGAATGTGTCAATTTATATATTAATGTTAGCTTATGTTTATTATTTAACTAAAATGTTTCTCACATTCATCCTGGCAGCTAACTGAATACCCTATTAGGGATTTAGTATTATTTTATTGATTTTTTAGCAATTTTAACACTGGGATCAGATTTAAAAATCTGATTGATCTCTTCTCTATCACCATCTTGCTTACACACACACACACACACACACACACACACAGACAGCAACAGATCAAATACAACAAGTGATGACTCAATAATATGGCAAAGATAATGAATATTTATTCATGGTGATTTTTATTTACAAGTTTTTTTAGACAGAAAGCATGATTGTGTTTGACATTTTGATCTGTAAACAGCTGAACACTTGCTCATAGAGAGAGACTGTGAGATATTCTTACAGAGAAAACACGGATCTCTCACCTCAAGTGGTTCCTGAGTTCTTCAGGTTGAATTAAACATTGACTTCCTGCCCTAACTTCACCTGATATCCAAAGTACCTGGCACAACTCAGATTAACTAACACAACCCAAAGTACTTGACACAGTTTTAACAAATGAAAAACATTAGCGACGGTCTCTGTCAGTCCATTCTTCCATTAGCTCATCTTTTCATCAGTCATCATCTACAGTGGCCCCAAAAATATTCGGAACTTAAACCACTGCTAAAAAATGTCAGAGCATTATATAATATGCATATGTTATAATGTTCATTACATTAACTATGGACATTCCACTATGATAACCAGAATGTGTCAAAATAGAACATCTCTATTATCGTTTTATGTTTTATTATCGTGAAACTCTTTCTTGAAATGTAGACATTTTAAGTGTAGCTTAAGTTGTTTAAATGGTGTTTGGAGCCACTGAATGTGTTGATGTATCTGGTGTGGAACCCAACTCAAACCTACTGACTATAGCATGTTCAGGCTCCTGATGGAAATGTAAATCTGTGAGTATGTGTATGTTCCTATGTACATGATGATATTGATAATTTACATTACATTATCATTTGCTGGTATGAGAGTTTTCCTCTCTGTGTAGAGACTTTCCTCACCTCCATTGACTTTTACCTCTAGTTTCATTTTGCACATCACTCCCTATATTTCTCTTTACCCCTCTACTGTGTTCTCTTATTTTAGAAAAGAACATGACTTGAGGTATGCTGCGCGCATGCAGTAGCCCCGTCTCTGTTGTACTGTGTGTTGTGTTTAATTTGTTGTCATGTGCCAGTCTTGGCACCCTTTTCTGCATGGCTGCTTGTATGCATTCATCAGCATAAGCCGATCGCAGGAGAAAGGTAGTGGAGCGTAACAAGAGAGGAGAAGGAAAACTCAGCCGAAGAGCAGATGGAAAGAGAGAGTCAGTGCTGTGAGCGAGAGGAAGGACAGAAGTGAAGCCGAAGAGGAGGAAGATGGGAGAATGGGAGAGTCGTAACCCGGTGGACATTCGAGCTCGAAACAGGGGACTGAGGCTGCATCCTCATTGCCGTAGTTTGCCCAGTACTCTTCGGGCTCTAGCTTGGGTAAGGCAGCCTCCTCCGCCGTGAGATCGTACTTGGAAGAAAAGGAGGATGATGAAGACAAGGGATTCTTGACGGAGGTGAATGGAAAGGCCTTCAGGGTCTCGCTGCTCTTGTGAAAGTGGCTCTTGGACGATGAAGCCGGTTTGTTCTTTGAGAACCACCAACGGGTCTTGGTGCTGAAGGTGGTGGTTGTAGTGCCAGCCAGAGATCCTGGGTCAGGCAACGGGCAGAGAGCGAAGTCCATCTCCCGCAGAAATCTCAGGTCCTGGCCTTTACGAGGGGCTGGTGAAGAGCAGGTTAGGTCTGAGCTGGAGATCCGAGCTTTGCGGAACCACTCCCAGAGCGACCTTGCTTCACAGCCGCAGGTCCAGGGGTTGCCATTGAGCCTGAGGAACTGCACCGAGGACGTATCCTTCAACACCTGACCCGGAAGCTCCTGCAGAGTGTTGTTGAAGAGATAGAGGATGGTCAATCTGCCCAGGTCACGGAAGGCTCGCCGATGGACTTGCCGGATGCGGTTGTCGTGCAGCAGCAGCCGGTCGAGATTCACCAGGCCACGGAAGGCGTTCTCAGACAGGACGCGGATGCGATTGCCATGCAGGAACAGGTGGGTGAGGTTGACCAGGTCAGAGAAGAGGCCGTCGGGAAGGTGGCTCAGCTGGTTCTCCTGCAGGTAGAGGAACTGCAAGCTGTAGAGCTTGTGGAAGAGGTCGGCGGGCAGCTCGGTCAGGTGGCAGCGGTGCATGTGAAGGCTCTGCAGACGCTCCAGCCCCCTGAACGCACCCCCGTCCAGCCTGCGCAGTGAGGGGTTATCACTCAGATCCAGTTCCTCTAGGACACGCAGATTGCTGAATGCACCTGCTTCGATCCATGTGATGTTATTGGAGTACAGCCACAGGACCTGCGGATTCAGAAGGTAAAGACCAAGGTAAGTCTCTGCTCCCTGCATATCTTCACACAAAAACGCAGTGATGTTTACACATAAGTACGCCCTCACCTGTGTTTCGAAGCCAAAGGAGTCGGCTCTGAGCTCGGTGATACGGTTGTTCTGCAAGAAGACACGCTGGGAGTCGTAGGGCACGCCGGTAGGAACAGCGGTGTAGTTCTGAGACTGACAGCTCACGGTCATGGGCGTATGGTAGCAAACACACAGCCTGGGACACGCCTGACCCGGTGCACAGCGACATGCCAACAGCCATACCACCAACCAAAGAGACAAACCACCTGTGGAGAGAGGAAAGCATAGACTTAACATGATGTTCATGTAAGAAGAACATGTTCCACAGTTACTGAAAGTCCTGGAGTGATGCAGACATGAAGAAACATGACGTGACAGATCCTATTTGAGATATCATTGCTCGGTTAAGTAACCAGAATTTGATATCCAGGTATGTTCTGCTTGACGAAAGCAGTTCTGTCCCGTCAGAGACTCACACTGTCTAAGTTCATCCAGGACAGGACAGGACAGTGTGCATAAAACAAAAAGCTTGGATTAGCTTCAGGTTTGTGAAACCGAACCCGATTCAATTACCGCAGCTCATGAATATTTAAGAGGGGAGCTCACGGTGTTCGGTAACTCTACACAATAACACGCCGCTTAAAGACACGCATGGCGTGAATTAATCATGCTGCCTGCATTCATGTGACTGCACAAGATTTTCCTATTACCTGACCCATGACCTGGTCACTCCACGTCCCTTCCAGGACACAGTGTACTGATCCACTGCACTAATGTGGAAAACTTTCTGCATAATTGTGTACCTGCTTACAGTTGCTTTATTGTAAACAAATGATTGATTATTCTAAATGTGTCCTGATTGCATCAAAGGTGTTCATAAAAATGTTCTTATTTGTTAGTCTTATTTTTTTTTTTTACTTAACTCCTGTTTAAGTAAAAAAAAATGAGACTAACAAATACGTTTTTATGAACACTGTACTGAGATAAGGTCAACAGTCTCCAAATGTAAAAATTTACACTACAAAGTCAACATTATATTTATAAACGATACAAATTGATAGTTTATTTGTAACATGTAAAAATCACAATAGTCTGTAAAGTTAGATTTGCAATTAAATGCATCAATAAATATCTATCAAACATAAACAATGATAATAACACGTGTTTTCAGCTGCACAATGTAACCAAAAATGCAACTTGTATACAATAAATGGCTGTAATTATGCATCAGATACAATGAAGTTTAATCATTAAACATTAACTGATAATTACAATACAAAGTTGGTACTTACTCTTGAAGGTAAGAGTGTTGGAGGCGCGAGCGCTCCGCGCAGCCGTACGAGTTTCCATCCCAAAATCCAAACCGAGAGCGAGTTAGTGTGCGCGTGCTGCTATCTGCTCTGCCGGTCAGCTCTGGTGCTCGAGTCGACTGCGACTGAGGAGAGACGCTCACCGGCAGCCTTTATAGTCCAGCACCGGCTGCCCACCGACGCGGAAAGCAACGGAATCTCTCATGCGTAACGCGCGCGCGGGCGAGCTGCACGTAGGTGGGGGGAGGAAACCGGAGCGTGTGTCTGAGTGAGTGTGTTGAGGGGGATGACTAAATAACTTTAACGGTTGTTTTACATAAATGACTGTTCTTTTCTCTAGAGTCTTATTAGTAAACATGCTAGAATACTCTACAGCCTCATCAAATCAGTGTGTAGGCTTCGGATAAGATGATGGAGGAAAAAGCGAGGAATACATTCTAAATACACTTTTAAATACACAATTAAGATTATAATATAAATGAATACAGGTGTGACAAAAAAGATTATCATAGAAATATATATTATACCAAAGAATACAAAAAAAAATCAGACATGTGATGAATCCTATCCCAAAAAATCCAAATGAAATGTTCTTGTTGATTCCACCATAATTTTTGATAATTTTTCACATCATGAGCACTCAAATAGTCACAGCTTTCCCTTATACAGTGGAAGGGGAAAAAGATTAGTAGTCAAAAACTGTGTATCGCTGTGTAACACTGTCCTTCAGAGTCCATAGTGTACAGTGTGAAGACGTGTAAGTGAGGTCAGCTAGTAAAAGATGAGCAGGTAAAGCTCACTCTCCTGGCCTAAAGAGGCACATTAGTGACCGATGCTGGAGTCTTTAGTGCCCTTATTAGTGTACCTGCCTCACATGCTGTTGATTTAAATCTGTGTGAGATAGATCAGTCACATGACAGGACATCATTTTGGACCCAATTTAAGACTTTTTTGCTCATCAACAATAAAATGCCATTATGAGTGTTGTGATAGGAAACAGCTCAGACTGTACTTGTTATTGTAATTACAGTCATTCCTACAGGATATGACTGAAGAAACTGTTTCCAGTTAATAAAATATGAACATAAGAAATTATAATTAACAACAGGATACAATGCCATGTGGGACTTTAAAGGGTTAGTTCACCCAAAAATGAGATTTCTGTCATTAATTACTCACCCTCATGTTGTTCCACACCCGTTAGACCTTCGTTCATCTTCAGAACACAAATGAAGATATTTTTGATAAAATCCGAGAGGTTTATGACTCATCCATAGACAGCAATATAATCAACACTTTCAAGGTCCAGAAAGGTACTAAAGACATCGTTAAAACAGTCATGTGACTGCAGTGGTTCAACCTTAATGTTATGAAGAGGCGAGAATACTTTTTGTGCGCAAAAACAAAAGAAAAATAACCACTTTATTCAACAATCTCTTCTCTTCTGTGTCATTCTCATACGTTGTTTACGTCCAGCGCTTCCAGGTTCATCGTCAGAACGCCGACTCATTATTGGCCGAATACTGAGCCGGCATTCAGACGTAGAAAATTATGTAAATGCATCATTTTGTTTTATAATGTTTTATAATCAAATCTGTTTTATAATTAAAACATATAATGAAATCAATACAATGATGATTGAGAGACGAACAAATAACCCTTCCTCAAAAGCCTGATGATCATATTTGATACTCATGATTTTTATAATAAATTATGTCTGGATAATCAAGTGAAACTGCTTCAGTCCAGTTGAAATATTACTAACAATATCAGAGTTATTTGTATGTTTACTTGATAAAAATCAGTGCAGATTTCACAGCAGAAAGACATGAAGCACGAACTCAAGGACATTTGTACAATTAAACTAAAAGACTTTTACTTGATAAAACAGTCTAAACTATCAGTCAGAGACAGAAGGACTGGAGGAGATTGTGTGCGACAGAAAAGTTCTGATCATGTTGATTATTTAAAGGTCTTAGACATTTGTGTATCAAATATGTACAGTAGGCATTATAATGTTAACCTGAACTGAATGAAAATATTTTAAGGATAATATTTTTGGAAAAATATTTACCTCTGCTTGTAATTTATTTTAAACTTCAAGCAATAAAATATAATTACAATCCAATACCAGTAGGATTCTGATAAATATAAAATCATATTCAACAGGATCCTAGTGATCAAATAAGATCCTTGTCACATTGTAGTGTTGTTTGTTTAATTTTCAAGGACTTTTAGTTTGTCTTTATTATTTCCTGTTTCCTTTGTTATATGCTGCATCCCAGTTCTCCTACTTATACTATGCCCTAAAAGTATGTACTGTTTTTGTGAAGAAAAAGTACACACTTTTGAGTGTAGCAGAAGAGTATGCATGCTTTATCTTTCACCTTTATCTTAACCGCCCTGCTTAACCTCGCACATCCATCATGTTTGTAGTTTTTTAACACTTTTTATCCGTGTTTGTAGTTCTAATTGAATCCTCGTCCACGGCGCAATGGGTTGTGGGCAATATTAGCCGTTAGTGTGGACGGATCTGTACTTTGGATTCTAAGCGGAAAAAGTAGACCATCCGGGTATGTTTGGAATACTCATTTTAACATACTACAATTTGGGACACACTAATTCTATTTTCGAATACTATTTAGGATGGATAGTATGCAAATTGGGACAGAGCGATGATAACTAAGTATGTTTTCATTGGTTGTCGTGGTGATTCATTGGTTCATGGATTACACCTGATTCATGTTCAGTTCATTGTCTTCTGTATATATTGCTCTTAGTTCTTCCAGTTCTTTGTCTAGTGTTGTTGTGCCTTGCACACCGTTTATATTATTTCCTTGTATGTGGATTTTATTATTATTATTAAAGTTTATGCTGCAATTGGATCCACTACGCTTACCTCGTCATCATAACGTGACAATCCTACTGGATAATCTAAAATTTCTTCAGGATATTTTTACTGTAGGGACTCAATGGAAATGCAGAGTTTTTCCCAGAGCCGCACTGGTAACTGTACAGAAAAATCTGCTGCATGTGCAAATGATTGTGTAAAAGAAGTGTTAGAGATGCATGTGTGTGTTTGTGTGCGAGTGTCACGTGTGTGGGCTGCTCTGAGTCAGAGTTCTGTTCCCTGACCGTGACTGAGGTCAGTGTGCTCCAACTTCAGCATGATGCCGCCCATCTGTACACACACACACACACACACCTGTGTACCCATGTCATGACACATGCAAACACACACATGTCTTTGTGGCCACTTTCCATTGACTTCTATTATTTTGTCTCCTAACGTTAAACCTACACACACACACACACACACACACACACACACACACTTTACCCAAATGCCATGTGCACATACAGATATGCACACTTGATATGCAGAGCTTTTGTGTTCCTCCTACTGTGTTTCTCAGTGGACCTTATGAAATATCACATGACAAACACTGAATATCATATACACACACTTTCATCTGTACCCACAAGCTCACTCATCGCTGCGAATCAAAGGTTAGGGCAAGGATCATGGGGGAAGGGACAGCCTGCAGAAACACACTGTACACACAGTAGTAGGCCACTCCTCGTCATGTGCCCTTTGTTCTTAGTGTGTTTTGTGGAGACGACGCTGCCTGAGGCTACATACACAGTTCTCTGAGCCCACCAGATCAGTCATCACTCAACATTCTCAGCACTGCAGGGGGCCGTGGGGGAAGACACACACACATACACACACACATACACACACACACAAACACACGAGATCAGACAGATGACCACACTCCCCCTCACCACTTGGGGCAGTGACACACGCTTTAAAGAGCAACAGACGGGTTTGGGGAGAGTGTGTACGTGTGTGTGTGTATGTCAGTTCATATGTGTGCCCTTTGACAGATGCCAACCTGTACTGAGCGTTTCGTCCTACTTCCATCAACATGTTTTCAGCTTTGTACATGTGATCCTTCTTAAAGAGGTCGACAACCAGAAAGCTTTTATATAAATCTCCCAATGTACTCGTGTCACCGTTTTAGGTCTCAAAAAGTGAAGTGTGTCATTTCTGTGCAGAAATGTGCTGTCTGCATCAGAGCGCTGCAGGGATGATGTAGTTGTGTAGGCAGGAGGTTAACATTAGCCTGGTTCAGTCGACAAAAGCCAGTAGGATTTTTCCATCGGCTTTTGGATTATTGCATAAAATAAGCATTCAAAATAATCTTCACAAATGAACACAACTGTAATGAATTTGGAAGCCTAAATACAGCCTAATGCAGTGTTCAGACTGTTCAAGTATATGAACCTATGAATGGCTTATTTTTAGCTATCTGTGTTAAATAATGTGGGATACGAGAATTTTAACACTGAAATAGAAACTTTAAAACTCATTTATTCAGTGGACTATATTGGCAGTGTTAGGGGAAATGCATTACGCAAGTTACGTAATCAGATTACTTTTTTAAAGTAACTAGTAACACATTACATCTGAGTTACTTTTTCAAATAAGTAACACTTTACTTTGTTTTTCCATGTTG
Organism: Ctenopharyngodon idella; assembly: GCF_019924925.1. Lineage (NCBI taxonomy): Eukaryota > Metazoa > Chordata > Actinopteri > Cypriniformes > Xenocyprididae > Ctenopharyngodon > Ctenopharyngodon idella. Next base: position 720,063 of record NC_067233.1, read on the forward strand.
ACTGACAGCTCTCCTGTCCTCGTGTTGAGAGAATCGTGAGTGCAGAGGTGTTGTGTGCACTAGATTAATGAAATATAAATAATAAATATATTAAATATAAATAATTAAATATAAATAAATGTATCTCAATTTATTAACCAATTTCTTAGCTGCTGACCTTCGATGATCCAATTCAACCATACTAATAAGCAAAAATGACTTTTGATAAAAAAAAAAAAAAGTGTTTTATAGCTGAAGTAAAAGTATTGAACTTTCCTCTCATGCAATTGTTTGAATGGTTTGTTTGAGCGGCGCCCTCTACTGTACAGGTGTGAATTTGCATTTCCTTCAGCCTGAGGCTTGTTCATTTCACTTTTGGTGTTAAAGGGCCTTTACATTTGCCAAACAAAAGCAAACAAAAACAAAGAAACAAACAAGCCCAGCCCACAAGAGTAAAAGTTACACAAAAGTAATGTAACACACTACTTTCCATAAAAAGTAACTAACACAATTAGTTACTTTTTTAGGGAGTAATGCAATATTGTAACACATTACTTTTAAAAGTAACTTTCCCTAACACTGTATATTAGTATGTGAGTACTGTAGGGGTAGTGTAGGGTATAGCGGGGGGATGTTTGGATACAGCCAGTAAGTTTTTAGCTTAAGTTACTCTGGCTTTTATTCATCCCAATGGTAGCAGTGGTTTTGGACTCCATACTGACACCTATCGCCTGGATGCATGGTTTATATAACAACTGCTACCACTTTAAAAGTAAGCTGTTTTTTATCTTTAATTGTCTTCTTTTTCAGCCATGTTTCCATCTCATACTAAATATAATAATGGACATTGTTGGATTAAACACAATGATTTTTTAAAGCTCTATATATGGTAAACTCAATATTGTTGCTATTATTTGTAGCAGTAACTCAATCTCTGGTCATCGACATGGCCGCGCCCATCAGGGTATGACCCACTCCGTGTAGAACGTTTTCTAGAAAGATGGGCTGGAGTCTTCATGTCATACCAGAGTACTTTAATGGTATTTTATTTACGTGCTGTTAATTTTCTGAAAAGTCCAAAAATGTGATGTCGTGTCTTTATACCTATGATTAAACAGAAATTTGTCCATCAGATCCTCACATCAGAATGCTCTCCCACCTGTTGTATCCACTCTGTTTACCTCTATAATTAGCTATCTGACCTGTTTTTGTCTCTACGTTTTCGAAATCTGTGGCTTTGCGTTACTCCTACGATCCCTGCACTTCCTATAATAGAGATGAGCAGAACCTTATCATCACCCTGTCATCTTTGTCTCCCTGACTAATATTTACCTTCATTCCCTTTTTACTGCCTCCATCATCTGTCTATCTGCCGCCTATTCATTCATACATCTCTATTTTTATACAGAGGCTGTCCCTGTCATATCTCAATTATGACGCAGAATGAATGATGCAGGATAGAGAGAGACGGAGAGGATGTGTGTAAGAGAGAGAACAAGATACAGTTGATGGTAAATGCTGCTGGCAGAGCAATGTTGTTGTTGTTTTATCCCTGGTTTATCTCCCAGATCTTTGTAAATTGTGATTAGGCAGTGATCCTTCAAATGCCAGGCTACAGATTGAAAGCAAAAGACACCAAATTCTTCCTAGGAAACAAAGACTTCAAGCCAAAAAATGTCAGTTCTGTGGGATGGCTGAGCTACAGAATGGGGTGAAGATGAGCAGTGGCGACAGGCTACTGAAGAAACACAATGACTGTGATTGAGACACTGATAAACCAAGGCTTACAGCACAACTACGAACGAGATACGGAGAACAGAATGAGTCATTTCCTCCTTTTCAGAGAGGTGTACTTACATCTGCGACATGTTAAGAGAACACCTGCAGATCTGAGACAAGTCCGCTGATTTCTCACAACGGAAAGTTATCTTTAAAATTGCAGATGCCTAACAGTAGATGAACTGAACAGATTCAGGCCCTGATATGACTCATATCAATGAAAAACTAGCAATAATCTGTCCACAACATGGAAACTTCATCCTAGGCATGGTAGACAACAAGCTAAATGAGTGTGGAAGGATCACATGGGAAACGGGAAAAACACAAAGGCTCAAACCATCAGCAACAGAGTAGAAACCCAAGACCCTAAAAGCAGGAAAACCATTGTCAGATAATGAAGATCAATAAGAAAGAAGAAGATGAACAGGAAATACTGTGCCAAATTAACCCCTCCGGTTCTACTCCGAGCAGGATTTCCAACTTTTCTTAATAGCTGGCCTCCGTTACACAAAAACAAGCTCTACCAGTCTGTAGAAATGGCAGGCCAGAACAACACACATGAACTAATCATGACAAACACAAACATGAGACCCAGACCGGTTTGTAACATAACAAAAGTTCCAGGGTGAAGCCTGTGGTGTCCAAAATCAGGATTCAGTGATCAACATCTGTGCTAAACTACTGGCTGAAAACTCCACAATGGGAAGTGACAGAAAATGACAGAAAATGACAAGGCTTCCTGTAGTTCAGGGATGTCCAATCCTGCTCCTGGAGGACCACTTACCAGCACACCTGCCCAGAGATTTATCGTGATCCTGTGTTTAAATAGGACTGGAGCTAAACTCTCCTGGAAGGTGGACTGGACACCCCTGCAGCTCAGCTGGTGCTAATGTCAAGGTCATGGGTTTGATTCCCAAGGAACAGACATGACCTGAAAAGTCATTTTGCATAAAATTATCTACCGAATCTATAAATGCAAATGTAAAGACCAAGCTGCGGTCCACCATTGGCCAGTGTCAGGCTGTAACTGGACATCTGTCTGTAGTTTTGCAGTGTGTTCTGCAACATTTGAACTAATTGGACAAATCTCTTCCGCTTTCCCTTCGGAATGATGAATAGACTGCTGCTATGGAGAGTGATTTCCTCTCACACAAGCACAGAGTGTGTGTCATCCTCAACTCTGGCCTTTGAGATCCAGTTTCCTGCAGAGTTCAGCTCCAACCCTAATCAAACCTAATCAAGGTCTCCAGGTCCTACTAGAAAGCGACAGGCAGGTGAGTTTGATCAGGGCTGGAGATAAACTGTGCAGGAAAGTCGATCTCGAAAGCCAGAGTTAAGAACCCCTGATATATGTGCTAGTTGGCCGTTGGCTGTAGTCTTTGTGGTGTGTTCAAGCGCAACTTTTTGGCCTAGACACAGGTGACATGAGGTGAGAACACAGTCTGCCTAGTTCTTTGATGTCAGTTTGCCGTGTCTGGGCCTTTTGGGACAGTATAAAGCAGGGGTGTTCAATCCTGCTCCTGGAGGGCCACTGTCCTGCAGAGTTCAGATCCAACCCCAATTAAACACACCTAAATCAGCTAATCCAGGTCTTACTAGGCATACTGAAACAGGTGTGTTGAGGCGAGTTGGAGCTGAACTCTGCAGGACAGCGGCCCTCCAGGACTGAGACTGGACACCCCTGGTATAAAGGCAAGACTAGGTGAATTTGCAAAGAGTGATGATGATGATGATGGCTCTCAGACATCATTAAATATGCAAAATGTCATTACTTAAAAACTCTCCTAAAAGCCAAATTCTCTCGCTTTTGTACTTTTCACTTCATCTTTCCAGTCTAACATCTGTCAACACACTCATTTTAGCTGATGTTTTTGTTGTGCTTCCTTAAATCCTGGCACTTCCATTTATAGTGATTATTAGAGCCTTCCCATCTTTCTGTCACATTCATCTCACTGACTAACTTTCACTCAGTCATTTTACACAGCCGCCCTCGTCTATCTATTTCTGCGTGTCTTTTTTATTCATTAGTAATTTTAGTGGCACTGTCAGACCGTGTCATCTCCCAGTTATCACACTGAGTGGATGTTCAGAGAGGAAGATGAAGAAAAATTCCAATGTAAAACAGCTGTTTTCTATGTGAATATATAGTAAAGTGTAATTTATTCCTGTGATCAAAGCTGAATTTTCAGCATCATTACTCCAGTCTTCAGTCACATGATCCTTCAGAAATCATTCTAATATGATGATTTGATGCTCAAGAAACATTTATGATTATTATCAATGTTGAAAACAGTTCATATTTCTGTGGAAACCGTCATACATTTTATTTTTCAGGATTCTTTGATGAATATAAAGTTTGAATGAACAGCATTTATTTGAAATGGAATCTTTTCTAATATTATAAATGTCTTTACTGTAATTTTTGATCAATTTAATGTATTCTAATGATTTTTTAATGACCTAAAATTCTGAATGATAGTGTATATGTATCATCCAGTATTGTTGGTGTATTAAGAGGAGAATCATTTTTTGGTGATTCCGGTCTTTTGCGCCACATTATTTTTCAACATGGCCCGACACCACAGCTCCTCTCGTAAGAACAGATATAGATGACTAATCTTTTTACAGGGTCCGTTTAATCACACTCTCCTCAGGGAGATGAAAGATGTCGAATGACGAAGATCGTCACACTGAGAACAAATCAATAACAACCTTAATGAAAGCCCAGCCTCAGATGAGTCTGATATTAGAGCAAACAAGAGCTATTTTGGAAATGTTGAGAACATTGAAAACTGTTCAACACTAAATCAACGAACACTGTGCCATGCCTCCTGTTTCTTCACCTCGAGTCTGACTGTATTTTATGTAGAGGATACAACCAGAGGGCCACAAAAAAAGTTCAATATTAGTTATATGAACACAATCTTTATCACAATGCTAAAATAATACTAAAATAAAGATGTACAATCATAGCTGAGGCCTTCAAACACGAGGGACCCTTGAGTCAGAAAGGCTGAGAAACACTTGGAATAAGCTGATCTCTAAATTAAAACAGATCACAATAATTGTAAACATTATCATGTTGACCTCATGGACATTCATCTGCTACTTCAAACACCACCTGCTGAAGACATTCCTGACATGATATGTGTAAATGGGTGCAGAGCTTTTCAGAAAAACAGCACATAGTGCGCCATCTGCTGGTGAACACTGGGGAGACAAGCTTTAAACCACATGGAGTTAGAGTTTGATTTACAAAGCTTTTTATGGCATGTCTGGCCTATTTAATCTGTATTTTTCTTCACTTTAATTTAATTCAGTTGTCAAATTAGCTTTTGGTCATCTGTAACAGGCCCTTTATACAGAACCACTGTCAAAGCCCATCTTCATGTGTGATCAGTTCAGGTAGGGTTTTTTTTTTTTTTTTTTGTGGACCCAATCACCTGATCCATAAATGACATGTGACTAGTCAATAATGTCACAAGAACACTGATTGGCTGTTGGCACCTCAAGAACACTTCCACAACCAAATAGAAAAAATGTTTCAAGTTCAGACCCAGCTGACAGGAAACATTCTCAGAAGTTTAGCTAACGTTCTGGCAAGGTTCTCTCAAGGTTCTAGTAACGTTAATAAAAGGTTCATTCAAAGTTATCTGGTCTTTAATAATGTAAAAACATCAAGAGTGTTAATTCATGGAACATGTTTTTTGTGAAACGTTTAGAGAACATTCAAAAGTAACGTTTAATAGAAATGTTAGCAAAACATATTTTTGTTAGCTGGGCAGCAATCACTGACACAGACAACCAATACACAAAAATTCCCTTTATTTGGAGTAATACTGATATATTTGAACAGAGCTCCGTGAGAGGAGGATGTGATTCACACAGTGTCCAGCAGAGGCTCCCACAGCCAACTCCGGAAATCTCATGAGGAGTTCAGTTACAACAAACATGTACCTGTCAGACATTCATCTGCAGATATTTCTCCCGTTTAGCCAAAATATCCATGTCATATAAACATTTTCATGGCGTTCCCTTTATGATTATCACTAGCTTTATGATCTGTCTATTTATAGTCCTTATAATTTTTTAAACAAACAACATAAATAGGTCACATTGTTCTATCCCAGCTAACAAAGAACGTTCTCAGAACGTTCTGGCAAGGTTCTCTCAAAGTTATGAACAAACGTTCTTCCAGTAACGTTAAAGTCCCCATGAACTGGAATTTGCAACTGACAGGCATTCCAAGTGAAACAGAATATTAAAAAGGGGGCGGGGTTTAATTCTGACGGTTAGGGGGAGTGGCTAAGAAGATTCAACCCAACTGTCAAACTGACGTCATCAGAGAAGGAACGCCATTCCAGAGCGGAAGAAAATGTACAGATTTTGAGTAAAGATTACCCCGACAAATTGCAAGACTAATAATATGTGCTAACAGAGTACTGGACTTTAATAGAACATTTGTTCAATGTTATCTGGTCTTTAATAATTTTCTCAAAAAGTTGGCACAAAAACATCGTTGATTAAACTTTTTTCCTGACACGTTATAGTTGGACGTTCGTTTAACTTTTGTTAAATGTTGCTACTTGTTTCAGAACGTTCAGAGAACACTCAAGAGTAACGTTCACATAATGTTTGAGGAATGATACAATGGAATGTTTACTTAACGTTCACACAACCAAGAAAAGAGGTTTTTAAAAAAATTGATGTTTTGAACATTCAAGGATTTGTTTTTAGAACTTAATAGGAATGTTAGTAGAACATTCTTAAAACATGTTTTTATTAGTTAGGATGTTATTATAAAAGAAATTTCTGTTTTTCACAGGTGTTTTACCCCTATTTTGAATTACACATCACACTGTTTAAGGGTTAAAGTAAATGTCAGCCTGGCAGAAAATTACCAGTATCTTTTCACAGATTGTTTTCTTACAGTGTATAATATTCTTACACGCATGCGTGTGAACGTGCATGATCGCACTGCAAGATCCAACAATAATATACCTGAGGGAGTTAGTAAGGAGCGCTCATTTCCTGCTGTGATCAGCACAGATAACATCACAGGTCAAGAGTCGACCTCTGCAGGACAGGCCACTGAGGTTAGTAACATATTTCTTTCCACTATACTTTTTTGTTAGGTTTTGTATAGAAAAACTAACAAGTAACAGAAACCAGTTTTAAAGGTCAGAGGTCAGGTTGACATTCCCTTTGCCTGGAGCGCTTATGTTGAGGATCTCTGGGCTGCCTGACGCCGGCAGTGCAGGTAAACATACAGAGGGTTGATGAAGGCCAGGAGACTCAGAACGGTCAGACCGACGTTCACCTGGAAAAATCAATCAGTACAGTTCAGTCAACTCTATTGATCTGAAACAAGAGCTTTTTTAAATGGCAGAAATGCTTTAAAGAGGACCTATTATGCCCTTTATTGTGTTTTTGTGCTCTACTAGAACAGGTTTTCCTGCTTGAATGTTGATTATTTTCCTCATATTCTCCATTGTTGCAGCTCCTCTCTTCCCAGTCTGTCAGTAACGCTCTGTTTACTTCCTGTCTCTATGAAGCCCCTCCTTCTGAAAAGCACAATGTGCTCTGATTGGTCGGCTGGAGCAGTGTGTTGTGATTGGTGTTTGGGAAATGTCCCGCCCCTTACCATAACCGCCAGTTTCAACACACCACTAACTAACTCAACCAGGCCCCGCCCCTTTATTCTGCGTATGAATTATTTAAATGAGGAATATTGTGAAGAAAACTCAAGATGGAGGCGTTTCAGGAGTTCAGAAACACTGACACTGATATAGAGAAGAACTCCTGCCTTTTTCATGCTCAAACAGCAACATCGCACACTGAAGACAGATGAAGATGGAGAAAAGAAGAATAGAGTCTGTTTAAATATACAGTTCTTGTGTTTCCATCTGTTTGACCTGATGAAACTTGAACAGTTTCAAAATCTCAAATATGCAGAATCTATATCTGCCAAACAGATGCTGACTGAAGATTTTCAAAAGATCAACAGCTCAAGAGTCAAGAGGCATTCATCTGTCATTTACACAATTAACAATGAGGAAAACTGGGCATTGAATTGCTTGTAACCAGGAATCTGTATCTTATTTAGAAGCTGACTCCCACCTCTTCCTTCCTAAGAAATGTTTGGCTGACGTGATTAGCTAATGTGGGAACAAAACGTTTCAAGGGAAGCATTAAGGTTTGAAAGTGTCTTCTGTGCTTCATACAATACTATTAATAGATCTCCTTTGCCTGTGAAATGGGTCTGGACATCAACGCTCGTCTGGGACAACCCTAACCTTAACCCTCACCCGACCGGACAAGTAGCCTGATTAAAACGTCAATAACAAAAAAAATAACTAGGGAATCACCAAAACACAAGAATGACTGATTTTATTACATGTAGTGTAAGTGGCGATTGATAGTGAATAATAATATATAATGTATAATGTACTGACGGTAACAAGGTGGCGCTGTTGAGGCTCGCACTCTCGAGGAGGAATCGAATCAAATGAGTGCAGCACGCACAAACAAACTCGGTAAACATACTGCGGTAAAATTAAAAATGTGCAGTTTTTATATATGATACAGTTGAGCAACATCATACGACTTCCTGAATACCATCGCAATTGAAAACGTGACACTGATTTCATACGAAAGTTCAATAAACAAGTAGTTAATATTAGATTTTAGATGCAATGTTGACTGTTTTTGTTCCATTTCAGCAGCGAAAATAGTTCCAAAGATCGCAGGAGAACCATAGCGTAATCTCACAGAAACACTCAACCACGTGTTATTACTGAATGATTCAGCGTTTTGAACGAACTGGTTGAGTCAAAGATTCAATGACCCATTCATAAACAATTGCATCATTCTTGAATGAATCAGCCATTTGAATGAATTGTTTGAATGAATGACTCAATGACTCACTCATTAAGACGGTCACTTGCTGCCACCTACTGGCAGTTTAGTTTCATGTTTATCATTTTTCCCCCACCATTTCATATTTGTATTTTCAAAAAATGTTTAAAACAATCTCATTATTTAATGCAGTTGGTATTTTTCAATGTAAATGATTTAATCTGATTGGTAACAGCCCTTTAGTTCCCACTGGTATTTACGACTTTGTGGAGGTGTTCATGTGCGTTCAACTCGTAAATATGATCTTTTCGACATGACTTTAATGCACCATTATTGTTGTAATTGAATTTATTGATCAAATTTAAGAATTTAAAATGAAAGATGAAGTACATTTAATACGATTAGGAAAAAATCTCTGTCAGGGTAAATATGCAGATTTAAATGTCAGCTGATGAGAATATTGCTTCAGAATAAATGATATTTTCCTGTTTTTTTCCAGACAAGCAACTTTTTTACTTGGACAAGCGCACAACAAGGCTTAATGTCGAGCCCTGCGTGAGATGATGTGAACATCTGTGGGTGAGACGCACTGAAAAACAGAAGCTTACGTAAAGAGGGTCTCCATCCAGCGGTCCTTTAATGAGGGCGAAGCAGGGATACTGGAGCAGCGAGATCACGGCTGACAGAGCCATCACCGTTCCAAACAGCTTTCCAAAATGCTCCGACGGAAACCTGCAAAACATTCATGTACACAAACTGCCAATACCAACTCTCTGTTCTTTTACTTATGGATGCACAGAAGTGTGCTTAATTACACAGAATGTGCACTTGTAGTGTACTTCAAATCTGAAAAGTATATTTTAAAAAAACTGAATGTGCAGATGATATGACATTAATGAAATAAAAGGCAGAGAGCACACTTTTATGACCTCTGAACACACTTAAGTACATTTTTAAAAAAGTGCACTTTGTAATAACGTCAAATTAAAAGTTTTACCTTAAAGTACATTTAATAACCTTTTGTCAAAAAATTGCATTTAATTGCATTAAATTGCACATAATATAAATTACTATAATACATTTTTCATATATAATTAATTGTAAATAATATGCAATTAAGTTTCTGAAAACATTACCTTCAGTTCACACTTAAGTATATTATTTTAAAGTATATTATTTCTGTAATAAGTGCTCTTTTATAAAAGTGTACTTCTTTTTCACAAGGGTAATATACATCTGAAATGATCTGTTGTGATTTACTCACCCTCAATCCAATTCCAAACCTGTATGATCCAAGTTTTTCCTTTTGTCATACAGGTCTGGAACACCATGAGGGTGATTAAATGTTTTTCATGTTTATCTGAACTGTCCTGCGGTGACTCACGCCACGCTGATGAAGGCCGCGTTTCCTCCGTAGAGGAATGATCTGTTGAGCACTTGTAGGATGAATGTGAGGTACTGCAGGGGAAGGATGGGGGTGGCGGCACACACTGAGAACAGCACACACTGCAGCGCCGTCAGCGACAGAGACAATATCGCTGCCTTCAGGTCTGCTTCTCGCTCACTTTGACCTGTACAGCAGAGAAAGGGAAGAGAACAGGCTGTGGTTTGAGGGTCGTGTTCACAAGATGAGATGTTAAAGAGAAGCAGAGTCAGTGAAAGTTGAGTTTGACTATATTTCTGTCATGGTAATTTGAAATGTTGTAAAAAGCGGAGATGATGGTGTTTTTATTCATCCGCACAGTCATGCAGAGCCCAAACCAAAACAATGTTCTTCTGCAAAGTGCATGCATGTTTTGTTTTTTGTTCATGTTTATTTTTGGGTATCCCTTAAACGTGTCCTGCTGACAGCAGAAGTTTGTTTCAGAACTTTAATTTAATAAGTGGTCTTTTTAGACAAGAGAGTGCGTTTCATAAAATAACATGTTTTCACATGTACACTGAATACTGAGAAAGAAAATGAGGAAATGTGTGTTGACCTGGTTCCCGCTGCTTTCTCTTGTGGCGGTCCATGATGAGGCCGTTCCAGGGCGCGCACAGGATCCCACACAGCTGGGTGAACGCAAACGCATTTGTATATCTACTGACTGTAAGCAAAAACAAGAAGACTGTTGACAGAGTTCAAGCTCACGACGCACACATGATGCAGCCTGTTGGCACGTCTATATCTACACATACTGCTGAAACGCAGCGATTCACCTGCACATAAATAGCTGGACATGAGGATAAAACAGTATGTGTGTGTATACCGAGGCCTGGGTCTCCAGCGGACAGATGATTCAGCATCGGGTTTAAGGTCCCGATGAACAGGTAGTGTCTCAGCTGCATCACAGAAAGCCACAGCAGATGCCAGAAGAAGAACCAGGACAGGAGACAGCTCTTGAAACTACGCTCTGACAAAAACACAAACGTTCATAGTGTTAACACACTTCACATGATATACTTCACAATCAAGCCTGAGAAGTATTAGGGGAAGGAACACATCATCAGAACAGCAGAGAAGATAATAATGTGTCCAGCTGAGGATCTGAACGGCACAGAAACTGGTTCTACTAGTAAACACTGTTCATGACAACAACAACAAAATAAGTAGAAACGGGGAATCCGCACACCAAACAGATGCAAAGTTCAAGGTCCTAATTTTACTGAAGATTTACATAAATAACAGAATATCAAAATGCACTAACAGAAATGTGACTGAACAAACAGAACAAAAGCAAATGTTTCAGTCCATCTTGGACTATCTTCAGTGCTGAAGATTTTGACAATGATTAACAGCATTGAAATGATCAAGGCACAACAAAGAGACATCAGATGACTCATTATGTCAACTTAACTCATTTGTTTCCATTTCTCCTCGAGAGCGCGAGCCTCAACAGCGCCACCTTGTTACTGTCAGTACATTATACATTATATAGCCTATTATTATCCACTATCAGTCGCTACTTACACTGGATGAAATAAAATCAGAATCATTCTTGCGTTTTGGCGATTCCCTAGTTATTTTTTTATTTTATTTTATTTGTTATTGACGTTTTAAATCAGGCTACTTGTCCGGTTGGGCAAGTGAAAGAAAAATGTAAAAAAATCCAGTGAAGTAAATGAAAACCAGTTTTTTGACTCCCGTACGGGACATGTCCAGACCGCAGGAGGTACTGTGGCCGGAAACAGCTCAAAAGCTGCTTCCGTTCCAGACACTGCTTCTTTCTGAAAATGATCTAATCTGAACTTATTAAACATAACATGTGGTGTAATTATGTCCCAAACAATAGCCCATACTAATGTTAGAGTGGTTTTGTCCTTGTGTCTTGTTTCTCCCCTGTTGTGTTGTGTGTCTGTGTGTGTCTGTGTGTGTTTGTGTGTGTCTGTGTGTGTCTGTGTGTGTTTGTGTGTGTTTGTGTGTGTCTGTGTGTGTTTGTGTCCTGTTCTGCCTGATTCTCCAGTGACTGCTGCTAAATCTCCTGTCTAGACCTCAGTTGTGGGACTGTTTGTGGACTGTTCAGCACGCTGTTCCCTTTATTGTAAATAAATCATCTCTGCGCTTGGGTCCTATTATTTCTAGTGAATCCTGACACAATTATATACAAAATCTTAATAGTGTTTTGGGCTTTTGAGATTCACATTGTAGAGTCTTTGGGCCGATCTAAGCTCATGGTCTAAAGCACACGGCGCAGGTGCACTTAGGGCGTGTCTGAATCCACTTTTGCTAGTTTAACGACGGTTAAGCGCGCCTGGTCTAAAAGGGTGTTACCTATTCTCTTAATGAGTAATGGGTGTGTTTTGTTTTGTAATGTGCAATAAACCAACCAGAGTCTCATCTCATCAGAGTCTCAGGCGCAGTCGTTTTCAGTTCCTCAAAATAGCAACATGCCAACAATGCACTTGAACACACCACATTTTCAGACCAGCACACCCATGGGCGAACAGATGGACGCAAATGCATTTGCTATTTAAACAACATGACGCAGGACGTGAAAATGATGACTGTGTCGGGCTGAAACTAGCAAAAAACACCTGAATCGCGCAGCATTGTGCCAGGTGTGTGACAGGACCCTTTGAGTGTTCAGTGTGATGTGTGTGTGGTGATTGTGTGGTGCTTCAGTGCGTGACCCCGTATCGCTGCTTGCAGCTATATTTATAACATGTAATCATATATATCGCTACTATACCAATCTTCTTGAATGAATACCAAAATCTGCTTTTAACATTAAAATGTACTGATAACCACCATGATAATACAGATGGTAAAACAAAACAAAAAAAAAAAAACACATGATGAACCAGAGTTCATCATTAGTGGCCTGTCCAGAAACAAAATTAATTACATAAAATATAATCATTCATATATGATGTGTCCCACAGGCACTTCTGGGAACATCTTTTTACTATTTTCACCATAAATCACTTTGACTGTAACAATTACAGACATTTTTAATTATGTTACATTGTAGTTTTTATGTACATTGATTTGTGCTAATATTGGCTGGGTTATTTCTGTGGTGATCTTTATAGCAGAAATGACACATGTACTACAAAACCAGCTGAGTGTAGTGCTGAACACTTGCCTACCTGTTATGACTGTGTTTTGGCCTGGGACAGAAGTCTCTTTAAATGGCCTTTCCTCCTCAGACTCAGAAGTCTGGATGTTCTTATTTTCAGTCTTTGCAACGTCATAATCCCGAGTTACTCCACAGTTCACCCTATTGATGTAAACAAGAAACAGTCACAGGCAAAGCATTGTGGGAGGAAACATACACTGTATAGACAACATAAAGTAATCTGTGCAGAACAAGTACTAGTATTCTGAGAAAAACCCCAACAAAACTGAGTAGATAATCTGAAACATCGGAGACATCTGGAGCTTGATGTTTTCCTGCAGGCGAAGCTCTTGTGTTATTTACAGCTAATATAAAGATATAAAAGTGGAGCAGTTTGACATGTAGCTGCAGTTGTGGATTTGAGCCTCTCAGCATGTGTCTGAAGGTGTTGTTTACCCGTAGCTGTAGTTCTCCGGCAGCGGATACGGGATGTGAGTACGAGGCATCAGCACAAACGTGCGGAACAGATGAATGACACTGCAGCAGGCCAGGAAGAGGAAAGACACTCGCAGAGACACGCCATCCTCAAACAGCAGCTGAAAGACAGACATATGACCTTTCTAACAATCACCAGCAGTCTCATCTTTACATTATCATTTGATGTAAGGGGTTTTGTTTGCCTCGTACCTTGATGACGAGGAAAACCGCAGAGGAAGAGTCGAAGGCTCCATTATACAGAGTGATTATGGTGGAGCGGTGAGCGCCGAAGAGATTCCCCACCTGGAGACAGATCCAACAATACACATTATGTGTGTTTATAGTTTATTTTAAACATATAATGGAAAATATGAAACAGACACTTAATATTCAGTGATATTCTTGATTTGAACGCACTTACACAAAACAAAAGAAAACCTTAATGATAAAGACATGATCTTTTAAAAGCTGTTTTACAGCAGAATTTTAATTTGTCTCATATTTGATAAACTTTGCATTATTGATTCTTCTTGATTATTTTCCTGTTTATGACTGAAGCAGGACCGTAACCACCATAGACACTGAGTCTTCCCCAGTACTTGGAAATGGCCTATGACTTCTTTTACCATTCTTATTTCTTCTTTATTCCCTTAAATCCATTTTAATCCTTTAATTATTTAATTTCTTTAACCATGCCATTCTGGTTACGGCATGGTTACAGCCTTGCTGTAAAGTGGCTTTGAAGCGATCTATAGAAATAAAGCTGACTTGACTGTTTCTTGCCCTTTTGAAATAAAAGAGATGGATGTGCTCTAGATGGACGGACTCCAACATCCACAACACCAAAGTCCTTCCCCAATCCCCCGGCTTTGCAAAGAGATTGTACTGTATTAAACAAACCAGCAACCTCCAGACCTGACAGTCATTCCACATAAGACACGGTTAACAAATCACATGAACCGACGCAGCTCACACATTTGATATTAGCCATCAGAAGGGGCTCTGAAATGTCCAGTACCTGAATGTTGGTGACCAGGAACAGAATTCCTCCCACAGCGATGAAGGACAGAGCCGGGAAGAGCAGGATGGAGCTCGCTGAGGGAGGGAAAAGTGCTTAAACAAACACACTCAACTCCATCAATATACTAAAGGTCGAGTAAATATAAAAACACTGTTTACCTGGAGTGGAAAAGGCTATTAACAACATTCCTGCAGTGTAAACCGATCTGTAAAGCAAAGAGAATATGAGAGTGTGTCAGACAGATGTTTTCTCTGCTCTGTCTGTGTGTAAACATGTGGATCGTGTTATTACAGGCTGAGATAGGAAGTGACTACAAAAATATTTGGACACTTCAGACACACATATACAAGTGATAAGCTTGGGGTCAGTTCTGTTTTTTCAAGACACTAAAGCCTAGTTTCACAGACAGGGCTTAAGGACTAAGTAGCTCTTTAAGTATCTTTTATAAACGTGCCTTAGAAAAAACAAATTGACAAAACACTGGCTCTGACATCTTTTAAGATATGCTGCTTTCAGTTAAAACTCAAACATGCATTTTAGACTGGGATTAGACTAAACCGGGGATAAATGTTTTATTTAGCAAGGATAAAAGTATCCAATAAATTGATCAAAATGACAGTGAAGACTTTTACAATTCTATTTTAAATAAATGTTGTTCTATTCATGAAAGAATCCTGAAAAATAAAATGTATGACAGTTTCCACAAAAATATGAACTGTTTTCAACATTGATAATAATCATAAATGTTTCTTGATCATCAAATCATCATGTTAGAATGATTTCTGAAGGATCATGTTACACTGAAGACTGGAGTAATGATGCTGAAAATTCAGCTTTGATCACAGGAATAAATTACACTTTACTATATATTCACATAGAAAACAGCTGATTTACACTGGAATAATATTTCACAATTTTTACTGGATTTTTGATCAAAGAAATGCAGCCTTGGAGAGCAGAAGAGACAAAAACATTAATTATATATATAAACTATATATATATATACACACACACACACACACACACACACACACATTACCGATTAGATTTTTTTAATGTTTTTAAAAGAAGTCTCTTCTGAATTTATTTGATCTAAAATACAATATTTTTTCAATTTAAAATAACTGTTGTCTATTTGAATATATTTTAAAATGCAATTTATTTCTGTGCTGGCATTACTCCAGTCTTCAGTGTCACATGATCCTTCAGAAATCATTCTAATATCATGATTTGCTGCTCAAGAAACATTTATGATTATTATCAATGTTGAAAATAGTTGTGTACAAATTTTTTTCCAGGATTATCTGATGAATAGAAAGTTTAAAAGAGCAGCATTTATCTGAAATCTAAAACTTTCGTATCATTATCACTACCGTTCAAAAGTTTGGGGGCAGTAAGAGGGGTTTTTTTTTGGAAAGAAATTAATACTTTTATTCATCAAGGACACATTAAATTGATCAAAAGTATTCATCAAATAATCCTGAAAAAATATTGTACACAAGTGTTTTCAACATTGATAATAATCATAAATGCTTCTTGAGCAGCAAATGTTTTTATATTCCGTTATCTAACGCAGTGACGTTCAGGTGTGACTGGACTCGTGTCCACATTGGTTTACTGGTCACTATATTTCATCAGTTCGTTCATCTCTTTGAAGACTGAAAGCATCCACATTTCTCAATGCGCCACAGATCCCTTGTGTCCTGCCAAATCCCCCTCCTCGCTTCATCTCTCTCTCCTCACACTCTCTCTCTTATTCACTTCTCTCTTAATTGCTTTGGAGGCCTAAACAAGCAGATAGTGGGAAAACATACGGATACACTCACATTCCCAGCAGCCTAGCAACGGTGGTCCCGAAGTGGTCAAACAGGAAGCCGTTTGGCAGCGTGAGGAAGTTGTTCATGAAGGATGCGATGGTGAAGATGAGGGAGAACTGCTCATCCTGTCTACTGCAATCTAGCACACAACGCCAGAGTTAACCGCACTGCACACACACGTCACACACACACACACAAGTGTATTTACAACTGACCTTCAACAGCGGTTCCGTTGATGGTGGCGTTTACACACAGACTGCTGAAGTAGCCTTCGGTCTTCAGCACAAACACCAGCGTTGCCCAGCCGAAAACGGCCCCTGCGAACCCCAGACACTCCAGCAACCCTGAGATCAAAGTAAGCCAGGACCGAACCCTCGGCCCACCACCCTTGCAGTCCAACATCTCGCCTGCTTCTCTGCTCTTTCAAACAGCCTTGGAGCTTCGCCAGTGTCCTTGAAAACAAACACAAAAGAAATCAATCCAAACAGTAAAAATGTTGCATGCACAATAACAGGAGACATGAATGCACTTTGTTCAGTTCAACTCACCGCACACACAGACACACACACACACACACTTCTCCCTCCCTCACTCACTCTCTGGCTCTTTATATGGACCTCTGAGTCGCTTTTCCCTCCCATCTGTACAAATCCCTCCTCTCTCAGAGGCAGAAAGCTAGTGTTTGTGAGCGTTCAGTGACAGAAGTGCCTGTTGACTTCTACATTGAACATTTCTGATGTGACCAGATGAGCCCTATTGCACGTCCAGCCAGTACTGTGAATAAATATAATTCTAAAACATGTTTTTGTGGAATCTGTGTGCTGCTGAATGACCTTTACAGTTGAACTGAAGGAATGAACTACTGATACTGAAATATCTGTATGTACTTCTGTCTTGGACTCCTCAAGCTTACATTCCACATCATGAGGCGGGCTTTGAGCAAAAATGCCACAAATCAAGACTGAATGCTTGAAATGTTAGGACTGATAAATGCACTGATCCACACCTCAATGCAAGCTGGTCTCTGGTCATTCAGCACAACGGATCGTGACTGCGATACCTTATGACTTCTTGGTGTTTCCCTTAGAACTTAGATGTGTGATTGGCACAGGACACAATATTTCTGAGGCTTCCCCTACAGTCTGTGGCATTCAGTGATGCAACAGTGTTCAAAATAAAATAACTCTTAAACGCACTTTCACAGTCATGATCACAAGACCACCACAGATTCCCTCTTCAGTGTGACCGTCGACGTCAACCTCCTCAGAAGTGCCTGACCCCACACCAATCACAACAGAGAGCTCGACGGATCAACTCCTTCTCAGAAATGTATTTTTTGTAGTGTTGGTTTCAAATGGTTTTGAAAAATGTCATGTGGTCATCAAATAGGAAGTAACTATATACGCACACCGATCAGGCATAACATTATGACCACCTTTCTAATATTGTGTTGCTGCCTAAAACAGCCCTGACCCGTCGAGGCATGGACTCCTCTAGACCCCTGAAGGTGTGCTGTGGTATCTGTAGATGTTAGCAGCAGATTCTTTAAGTCCTGTAAGTTGTGAGGTGGAGCCTCCATGGATCAGACTTGTTTGTTCAGCACATCCCACAGATACTCGATTGGATTGAGATCTGGAGAATTTGGAGGCCGAGTCAACACCTCAAACTTGTTGTGCTCCTCAAACCATTCCTGAACCATTTTTACATCACGTGGATGGCACCCGATGAGAACGTGATTCATCAGACCAGGCCACCTTCTTCCATTGCTCCGTGGTCCAGTTCTGATGCACACGTGTCCACTGTTGGAGCTTTCGGCGGTGAACAGGGGTCAGCAAGAGCACCCTGACTGGTCTGCAGCTATGCAGCCCCATACGTGTGTATTCTGACACCTTTCTATCAGGACCAGCATTAACTTATTGAGCAATTTGAGCTACAGTAGCTCGTCTGTTGGATCGGACCATGACCCTGTCGCCGGTTCACCACTGTTCCTTCCTTGGAGCACTTTTGATAGACACTGACCACTGCAGACCGGGAACACCCCACAAGAGCTGCAGTTTTGGAGATGCTCTGACCCAGTCTTCTAGCCATCACAGTTTGGCCCTTGTCAAACTCGCTCAAATCCTTACGCTTGCCCATTTTTCCTGCTTCTAACACATCAACTTTGAGGACAAAATGTTCACTTGCTGCCTAATATATCCACCCACTAACAGGTGCCGTGATGAAGAGATGATCAGTGTTATTCACTTCATCTGTCAGTGGTTTCCATATATTTTCCATATACCTTAATCAGAATATCATAAATTCATATTTCATAAATGTCATTACATTTTGAGGGGTCACAGCACATGACTATTTCAAATTTGAACTATCGTAGGACAATAAGATTGATATTTTCCTCCTGTGGTTCCAAGCAAACACTGACGAGACAGGACAAAGGACAGGGAGAATATATATCAGAGAAAACGAGGGAACTAATGAGATAATTAACGAACACCAGGTGAACAGATGAAACTGACACAGACTGGGAAGCTAGCTCAACTTAGAATGACAGAAACAAACACATAATCCTGACATATATCAGTCACTGTATGTTTAAACTGCATTTTGAGTTTTTTAGTTAATGAATAGATCCAGAAAAAAAAAAAAAACCAGTGCCATTGTCTATTCTTGGCAAAAAGGAACAAGAGAAAAGGGGAAAAAAAATAATTCTCAGTTTCAAATCTCATTTTAGTTTCCAGTAAAGTTCACAGATTTAAAGCATGGATGTTTGTACCGACGTAAATAAATGTATTTTCACAAGTTCACACTTACAAATGATTAGATGTGAATGTAATGAAGAATGTGTATTTGGAGAGCTGTCCAGGGCAGGGAATGTGGCCCGGACCCAGAGAACCCCCTCATATCTCTGATTAGGACAGTATCCAGGCGAGGGTGAGGAGACGGGGCGGTGGAGGGATGCAGAAAAACTGTTGAGGAACATAGGTGAGTCGACTACGTATTTATAGGCCTCCTCTCATGCTGATGGGGTAGATCATTTGAACATGCTCCTCACGAATTTTGTTAATAAAACATCATTTCTATGCAAAACATTAAATATGTATGTTGCCATGTACAACGATCATGTGGTCAGACGTGTCAGCAGTTTTATTTGTCATCTTTTAGAAACATCATAAGATATCTGACTATTACTTCCTCAAAAAGGGCAACCCTCACTTTCCCTAAATCCAGCTTAAAGAGCTGAAACATCTCAGAGTCCAGACGACGAATGTGACCGCGGTGCAGAGCTGTTTTACTGACTCTTCTGTGTCCAGATCTGTTCGATTTATACACTTTTCTGTGCTCAGATACTGTAGCCTTTCATTTCAGCTACTAAAGCTGGATCACAGTTTTGTCTGTTTTCTTTTCTTTCTTTTTTTTGTAGATTTTCTGCTGACTTTTGAAATTACACCACAGAGTTTTCAAACAGAAGTGTGTTTCATTACACTGTGTGTCATCATCTGCAATCCTAAATATACACTTCTGTATTTCTTGTGAAGGAAAATCTGTCAACTGTGACACAGAGACGGATCCCGTAACACATCTAGTGCTTAAATCCATTGTATCCTTTTTACTGTTATTTCACCCTGACTTCATATATTTATTTGCTTATTTATTTCATGTACCGTTTCAGTTCATTATATTGTAAATGTTGGCAGTCATGACCAATAAAGCTTTGATTCTAACTTACGATCACGGTCAAAATCACTATAAGTGCCGCTGGTGTCCTCATCAGAATCACTCAGTCATGAACATAATGCAAAATAATTAAATTCTGAGGTTTAATAATGATAAATGACCAAAAATTTACACACATATAAGTACACTGATAAGTTCCTTGAAATGTGTTTTTATCATTTTATACCATTTTCTTTGATTGGATGTATGTGATTTTGGCATGTCCCACACACTGATCAGCTAACTTCAGTGAGTGTAAAAAGTGGTTAAATTACACAAAATTACAAAAAATCATTTTTAAATATTCTTACTGTCCTCACAATTTGTTCATTTAATATTCTATTTTCACAATAATATTAAATATTTTGTACATGTCCCTGAAATTGCTGTCCACCCTGTCATTATGTGGTAACTGCCCCTTTAAGGCAAACTAACAGGTTGAAATGATTAATGCATTTAACACAGCCCGCCCCGGCCCAGACCTGTACGCCATTTTAATGCATTTACCGCAGCCGGCCCCGGCCTGTAAGCCGTCTCACACTGCACACAGTCGCTCTCTGACGAACATCACAAGGCAGCGACTCACTGCGTGATGTAACCCGTTAGGATGCCGTTAAGAAACCCGCTGACGTACTCAGTGAATTCCCCTCCCCGTTTGTGCTCTCTTCAATGGAGGTTAAAACATCTGCTGCAATTCACCAAGAATACACTTATATTTCCTCATCTTCATCATATTGTGTTTGTAGTTGGATGTTGTCAAGCTTAAAATATCCACCCTGCCATAGTGAAATATTAATATAAAAACTTCAGAAATTCAAAATATATATTTTAAATAGTATACAGTCAGCTTCAACAATGAATCACTTTTCTAACCGAAGGTACACCATGTGTTCATTAAATGCTAAATTTAGCCAAAAGTGTCCACCCTGTCACTGTCCACCCTGTCACTGTCCACCCTGTCACTGTCCACCCTGTCACCTAGCCTTTCATAACAGGGAGGACATGTGCATAGTTTTTGCCACATTCTGATAATGTTTTCACTAGGGCTGTCGATTTAATGTGTTAATTTGGTGCGAATAATTATGGAAAAAATAACAGGTTGAAATTATTAACGTATTTAACGCACCCCGCCCCGGCCCAGACAGACCTGTACGCCATCTTACATTGCACGCAGTGGCTTAGTGATGAACATGATGCAAACAACGACTCACTGTGTGATGCAGATGTGGATTACACACGGACCAGATGTGGGCCGGATCAGTTAAAATGCACCTAAAATTCAAGATATGAAGGCAAAAAATGTCCCGTATGGATTTTTGTCTTATATTTATATCAAATGATATAGTCATCAACAAATATGTGGAAGGGCACAGTGTGAAAGTCAAGTGTTTGCACCGCAATGGCACAAACAGGTTGTTTTGGTCAGGTTCTGGAGGACATCAGCTGGTACCATGACTGGCAGAAACTCAGAACCACAAGCTCTGAACAGGCGCTCTCTACAGACTGATCCATGTTTGAATGCATGTGGAAGAGGAATGACGGTGATGTAGAAAACATATCTATATTTGGTTAAGGGTTTCTTGTTGTTCCTGTTGTTTCTCTGATGTTCCTGATCTCTTCACCCATTAAAGCCTTTGTCCACCCTGTCATCTTGTTGTCCATCTTGTCATCTTTTATGAAAATAAACAAATTATTTTAACAAGTTAGCAAAACCTTCTATGTGATTTCTTTATAAAAGCCAGTTAGTATTGTTTGAAAGTTTGGCCAGATATATTTGTTGTTAGATGTTATTTAGAAAAGAAAGTGCAACTATCACATATTTTATAGGGAAACAAACATTTTGCAGTAATTTCATTATTATCAAAAGGTTTTTTCCTATTAACTCAAATGTATTGTTGAGACAGGGACTAAATATCTTTAGATATTTTACAATCATTATGCAATGAAAATGTGTTTTTTGACCATGACAGGACATATTGCATTTCCAACATGCATTTCTAACAGCCTAATGTCTCCTTAATACTACAAATATGAAGTTAAATGGAAACTTTCAGCTTTTTATTCTGGAAACTGTGAAGTCTCAAAGGCACTTCATGGTGATTTTGACCCAGCACATGGATATCATGATAGCAGAAACAGAATAATTCATGCTGGCTAGCCTACATATGTTTATACATATAACTACATAAATGATAATACCTTTCTGTTTTGTTCGCTGTTTTTATATTACCAGCTGGTATAACAGCAGTCAACAGGATACTAACACAGAAATGCAATGAAATGAATCAATATCCACTGCTAACTGCTATCGGTACAGTTTCTGTCAACCCAACACATGTTCGCTGTCTACAGACACTGAGTGTTTCTCGAGGTGCAGTATCATCATCTGATCATCTTCAGGTGTGTCCTGTGTGTGTTTGTGAAAGAGAATGAATGAAGGACTCACCGGTCATGAGTGAATCCTGACAGAGATGCTGCTGGAAAACACACACAGTCGAGGCTTTAGCACATCAACAGATTCATTTCTCTAAGAAAACACGATCAGAATAAAACAGATGACTCTGGTCTCAGATAACCCGGTTTACTCTCGTTTAATCACATGACACAGCCCGATAACACTAGCGCCTTTCAACACCATCACTTTGATTGTAAAATGATTGAGCTTGGCGTGTCAGTCTGCTCAAGTTTTGAATAATACACAAAACTGAATTATAGTTTCATTTTGAATAAATATATGTGACTGAATCGCAGTTATAATCCAAATAAATGTCGGTTCTTTTTGGATAGTTTATGTTGACAAACCGATTGTTTATATGTTGAATTACAACTTCCAGTCTCGAGATTAGACTATTAAAATGAACGGTTCTTAATATTCTTCTTCTTCTAATTATTATTATTATTATTATTATTATTATTATTATTATTATTACTATTATTGTTATTATTATTATTACTATTATTGTTATCATTATATGTAAATTATTGTGTCGATTGCAGAGTAATGTATTTGGCGCCCTCTCTTGTCCTTTAGTGAAAGTGCATCAGTTCTCATAATAAACTGTTATTTCTCTCTTTTATTCATTTCATTTTTTCATCGTGTCATCTATTCACTGTGAGCTGATATTGATGATTGTGTTTTACTGACAAACAATAAACTCCAAACATGACAGACAGCTGCACAAAAACAAACACAGTATCTGATGGTAATACCATACATTATATTCCTCACATCTTGATAACACTAAAACATTAAAATAATAATAATAATAATAATAAAAATAAGCTATGCTATTGCTCAGATAACAAAAATATGTTCTAAGAACGTTTTGCTAATGTTTCCATTAAGTTATAAAACATTATTTCTGAATGTTCAAAATGTCCAGTTTTTAAAATTGTCTAAAAATGTTTTTTCTTGGTTGTGTGAACGTTAAGAGAATGTTCCATTTTATCATTCTTCAAACATTGTGGGAACGTTACTTTTGAATGTTCTCTGAATGTTCTGGAACAAGCAGCCTATAGAACTAAAACTAAAACATTTCAGAAATGAAACGCTCCGTGAACGATGTATTAATAAGGTTTCTGTTATTCTAATGTTTCAAGAACATTATTAAAGACCAGATAACTTTGAACAAATGTTCTTTTAATGTTACTGGAAGAATAATAGTTTCTGAACCAAAACCATTACATTATTGTTGTCATTATTTTCATTAGCTTCATTATATAGTTGCTTCTTTTACAGTAGAAAAAAACATGGAATCTAATTTACAAGTGTTTTGAAATGAAAGTTTGATCCTGAAACCAAGAACTACTGCTACAAATTAGAGTGACATTTAGACTATATGTATATTAGTATTTTACTATTAGAGTTTTTTATGATTGTTTACACACTAAAATCAAAAATAACACAGTTAGTGAATCCTGACACTCAAGAAGCAAAACCTCAGATCTGCACAACTATAAACACGTTCTCACGTTCGCTCACAATACCTTCTGCTTTGTGCAACTGAACACAAAAGTACTGACACATAATTTTTTCCTCCATTCTCATATTTTTTTCCAGCACAATGTCCTTGTAGATATTAACACCAAACCTTTACCCTTAAATTATAGGTTGACATGTTTATAAACATGTTTATATACTGTATATTTATGAAGTGTCCTGAGTTCAGCGCAGAGGAATGAGAGCAGATCGTCATGGCGGTGAGTGAATGAGAGCAAAGATAGCGGGTTATTTTTAAATCCATCTGCTTTGTGTTGAGGGAAGAGATGCTCCACCGTAGAGCCGAAGGTCACTGCGAGAATGAACCGCAGTCTGCTTTGATGAACGAGTGTACAAAGTGAATAAGTCCAAAACACTCAGTCTCACATACATGTACATACAACATGCTATAGTGTTCAGTGTGCGCAAAAGTACGAGTGTGTCCTATAAGGTCCAAAAAGGTCAAGCCAGTTCACAGCAATTCTCTTAAAGCACATTTATATCTTCAAAGACTGTTTCTGTCATCAGTGTTTGAGAGCGTTCAGGATCTTGGATGTGTGTCAAAGCAGAAGCAAATGTCTTAACACTTTTTCATGGCATGGAAGGAGAGTAAGAGGCCACGGCAGAGAAACTCGAGGAAGAGGAGTTTGTGTGGAGGACAAAATACAGCTCGAGTTTCAAATGGACAATTACTGACCATGTCATCAGTCACGGCTTGTCCTTTAGAGAGGCTGGACAAAGAGTCGGAGCGCTGGCTTCTTCTGAATGAGAACAGGTACGTCACAATGTGGTATACGCTGTGTATTTCAGCTTTACTGTTAGCAGAACAAACTCTGTCTACAGTAATGCAGATGTTTCATCAGTTTCATCAGTCATAATGTCAATTCTGACATGCTTTGACTTTATGATCCACAGATCTTCAGTGTTGGACCGGAGGCTGCTGTTGAATATATGGTCGAGGAAAACACTGTGATCAGACTGTGTGAAATCCAGCATCGGTAACTGCAGATCACAGAGCGCTCAGAAATATCAACAGTGTGAGTTTGACAACTATTGAGAGAGACCTTCAACGAAACCATGTCAGGATGAAGCAGCCGAACAGAGATCTGACATCGTGAAGGAGGAAAGAGTCCAGATGTTCAGGTGTTATTCCATACAGTTAATGCAAAAATTTGCTTAATGAATTTGCTTTTCTTCTTAGAGAATAATGGAGGAGATTGTTGAATAAAGTGGTTATTCTCGTCTCTTCATAACATTAAGGTTGAACCACTGCAGTCACATGACTGTTTTAACGATGTCTTTAGTTCCTTTCTGGACCTTGAAGTGTTGATTATATTGCTGTCTATAGATACCTCTCGGATTTCATCAAAAATATCTTAATTTGTGTTCTGAAGATGAATGAAGGTCTTATGGGTGTGGAACGACATGAGGGGGAGTAATTAATGACAGAAATTTCATTTTTGGGTGAACTAACCCTTTAAGCAATCAAGAAAAACTATATTCCTGTGTGTGTGTGTGTGTGTGTGTGTGTGTGTGTGTGTGTGTGTGTGTGTGTGTGTCAACAGCTGCTCAGTGGTTGTGTCTCAGTCAGTGTTACACTATTTATGGAGCACGAGTTGTATAAAGGTCAGATAGAGACAGAGAGAGAGAGAGGGGGAGGGGGGATAGAGAGAAAAGAAAGAAGGGAGGGAGACCAAGAAAGTCAGAAGAAAGACGGGAGGTGAAGGAGGGAGAAGACGGTATTGTGTGTCAGTTCATCGATTACTGTAGTTCGACTGGAGATTTGTTGGGTTTGAACGGACGCTCTGACAGATGGAGGATTCAGAGAATCTCGCAGTGAGCGCTGAGACACAGGTGACGAGTGAGCAGGTAATGACTGCAGCGAACTAACATGATTCTCTCTCTATTTCACTGTCTGTTTCTCTCTCTGCTCACATTAACCCTCGTGTCCTGTCTGAGAGACTCCTCAGAAACATACTGAATCCTGCATCAGGGTGATTCGACACGACGAGTGCTGGAAAATAACTTCACAAATAATGCAGCGTGATCGTTTAGTTTGGGCTGTCGGAGACCCCAGATATAAAACATGGAGAAATAGAAAGAATTTTCTCAGACAAAGATGAGATTTTTACCCAGAGCGTTCTCTCAAAGTTATGAACAAACTTTTACTATATTTGTTTAAAACGTGTTACACTGAACTGACCACAAACTGAACAAGATAACTGGTGTGTCAGAGATGTCAGATTTCTGGAATATACATCCTTACAACAGAAGATTAAAACTTTAATAATATCTGTCAAATGTGCAACATATTAAACAAATTTGTTAGATAATAAGAGGTATTTTGGATGGACTACAATAGATTTTTCTTTGGGACCCTAAACATAAAACCAGTAAAGTCCGTCTGCACAGAACATGAGCTTCAAAAAGTTACAAAAAACTAACAGTACAGTGTTTACCATTCACATCTGTGCTTAAAATATAATATTATATAATGTAAGTTCAGTTTATTTCATTGTGTTTGCTGTCACTAATTCTCTTTCTATCATTCTCTCTCTCTCACACACACACACACACACACACACACACACACACACACAGGCAGTCTGAGGGTGTATGTTCGGTGTTTCCACAGACGTATATTAATGGCAATATTATGTAATTATTATCATGTGGTAATTTGATATGAGCACATTTACTCCTGCTCTCCCTCCACACACACCTGCTCATTCAGAGGAATCTACAGCTCTTTATACGACTGGTGAGTCATGACCTCATGTGACACCTGGGACAGCTAAACACACACACACACACACACACACACACACACACACAGATGTCGGACTGAGAAGAACATTGCACAGAACTCGTGAGCACAGATACTGCATCAGAAAGGGTATAAAAGATTAAATCGTGATGAAAAACAAAACGTCACTGAGTAGCCTATAAACTTGCACTACTTAACTACAATACTACTACAAAACGGCATAGAATAGTGCATAAGTACGTGGATTATTAGATTTAGAACAAAAAGTGGGTGCACTTTCATAGGTTCTTCCTATTACACTTACAGTTGGACTTTATAGTTAAGATTAAGTTAGGGTTGTACACTTTTGTACTTCCAAACTCACTCAAATTCTTACATTCACCTTGATAAAGGTTGCTTTTCTTGTGTTTGGGGAACCCAGATATAAAACATGAATGCAGTGAATTTTCACATGATCAGACTGGCTGGTGTACAGACTGTGAGTGGTCATTTTGTGCTTTGGTCTCATTCTGTGTTCGGAACGGGCCCTTCACAGGATGCCAAACACATGGAGCCGCAGGAGCCAGAGCGTGTTAGAGCTGACTCAGAGCCAGGAGGCGGAGCTGACACGACAGAGGGCGGAGCTAATGAGGACATCAAAGAGAACCAGGAGAATACAGAAACTGGAGCCAATGACAGTGAGGCATGTGAGCACGAGGGCGGAGCCACTGAGACCGTCAACACAGTGGAGAAAGAGAAGGACATCACAGAACATAAAGATGAAGAAAAAGAAAAAGAAACAGAGGTGAATAAAAATAAAGAAAGTGAGGTAGAAGAAGAAGGAAAGGAGAGCAATAACAAGAAAGAGAATGATTCCTGTGACAAAGAAGGACAACTTGAGGAAAAGCACAATGAAGAGGAGAAGAGGACAAAAGAAACTGAAGACAAAACTAAAAAGAAGGAAGATAAACGCGATACAAAAGAGAAGAAAGAGACTAAAGATGATGTCAAGAACAAACCAGAAAATCTAGGAAGAAAAAGTGGAGCAGGTCCGTCCTCTGCTCTTAGAGCTCCCGCAAGATCATCCGTCGGTTCTCGATCTGCTCGACCCTCGACCAGAAGAGACGCCATGGCCAAGTTTCAGAAGGAGCAGTGAGTCGTCTTCTTCTTAATCTTTCTGATAAACAGATCACCGTCACAAATACCACGTGCCTAAAAGATTTGATCACCCACACAGTTATTATATTCATATGTGTAAACTGGTGTTTGTTGAACAGGTGCATTTAGTCTCTTTCTGTCTTTAGTCTGAACAGTATATGTTGGCTTGTTGTAGGACTCCGGGTGTCCGAAACTTTAAAGTTCAGCGGACATCTATAGGCACGGCAGGTGGAGCATCAATCCAACAGAAAATTCTCAACTGGTGCAGGAATAAAACACAGAAATATGAGGTAAGCTGAAGCTCAGACTTCCTGAGTTTAACTTTGTAAACATTCACTATTAAATACAGCCAATCAGAACCATCAAGGCTTTTACAGACTGTCATATAAAGAAACCAAACAACCACAGCTGCGTTTCCATCCAAAGTTGTGAACTTTTGCACAAAAAAGTAATATGGTATAAAATATTTGCAAATAAATCCTGTGTGTTCAAGAGAATAAAATCCTCACTTCCTGTGACATTGGCACAAAATATTAGTTATAAAAATGAAGTGTCTCTTTTTTCCTCCATCATAAATGAGTTGGTCTCAGAGCGTCAGACGAAACACAAACGCTGTCATGTGATCTTGCGTTTGGATGCTGGTTTTTGGGAACACAATCATGTGAGACGCTTCTGGAGGAATTAAACCAAATCATTCTGATGACAGACTTTGACTCAGAACCACCAAACCAACATTTGAGATGCTGCGATGCGATTGGTCCGCTGGTTAGTCTAGTTATCCAATCGCAGCCTCTGCTGAGGCAAAGTCATATGAGGTTTTGAGGGATTTATTCTGTAAACGTGTTTCCATCGTAGTTTATGTCTTTTTATGAGCACATATATGCTTTTTTATGCTAATTTTTAGAATTGGTGCACATCTTGGCATTTCCATCCAGCGATTTCCCAAAATGCACATAATTGGTGGATGGAAACATATCTAAGATAGCAACTCAAGAACCCTATAGAACGTAGTCAGGGTAGATGCTATATTGAGTTTTACATGGATGAAAATAAGTCTTACAGTTTATCCAATGTAATTCTCACAACTTCCAGTTTTTGGAAAGATGTTGGACAGTTGGCATGTTATTAAATACACAAAAACTTACTGAACTTCTGTCCATCACAGCCTCGTTTTCATTCCTGTCAGAAACTTAATATGCCTCTGTACCCTGATGAAGGTCTATACAGTTCTTGACAAGAAGATGGTTCTTCATCGAATCTAAGGTGCTCCAAAGATCCTTTATGTTTAGTATGTCACCCTCAAAATGATGCTTTATGACCTCAGTAAGGTCGTCAAAACTCACTCAAATTACTTTCTATGTTCAGACAGTTGATTGGGAACCACCGTCATTTCAACACAATCTAATGGAAATTCGTAACTATTTCAAATTTTGCAAATTGGTGGCTAATTCATATAAATTCACAATATAGGTCGTTTCAAAGGAAAATGCACGTACAATGTCTTCTGTATTGTATCTCAAAGGGTGTCTGCATTGAAAACTTCTCTTCCTCCTGGAGTGACGGCCTGGCTTTCTGTGCACTCATTCATCGCTACTTTCCCTCTGCTTTTGACTTCTCCTCCCTCAAAGCCAGCGAACGAGAGAAGAACTTCACGCTGGCCTTCAGTACAGCAGAGTAAGTAGATGCTTCAGTGTGAGAGAGGAGTACATGTGAGCGGTGTTACACAAAGACACACAGGTGTGTGAATAAGAAAGAGTGTTTTCATATGTGGATGTCAAACATCTGACTGTCTACAAATGCTAAACTCTGGATCTCTCTCATCTGCAGATCTCTCGCTGACTGCTGCCCTCTTCTGGAAGTGTCTGATATGTTACTGATGGGCAACAAGCCAGACCCTCGGTGTGTTTTCACCTATGTACAGGCTCTCTGTCATCACCTCTCAAAGATAGAGAAGGAGCGGAGGGAGAAAGAGAGCACAGAGAAGAACACGAACACAGAAGAAGATCGAGGGGCTTCTGAAGCCAACGACGGAGAGACGGATGAGAGTCAACAAAACGAGGAGACAGAGGAAAACGGATCAGATCCTGACATGAAGACAGAAGAGACAGATCAGAATGAAAATGTTATAAATGTTGTGGATGAGAAACTGAATGGATGAATGACAAAAGAAAGGAGAATAATTTATTGTGGATGATCATGTTATTCTTTGTTGAATTGTTTTGGGTTTGTATTGGCATTTCATATAGGCAGGTTTTCATTTGGGGCATTTTAACATGTATATTTTGTTTGGTTTGACTTCCAACTTCAAATTTGCACTCATTATATCTGAATTCTGAGTATGTAAATTCTAACAAGTTCAGTTTACTTAAAAAAGTTTGGAAACCAGTTGCCTTAGTTTTACATACACAAAGAGAAAATCGAAGTGTAATAAATAATCAGCCAAGAGTAAAGAACGCTAACTCTTCCTGAGTAACTTAACTAATAAATATCAAGCAAGTTTAATACTTGAATTTCACTTAATATACTTCCTAAATACTATTATTCTCAACATGGATTAGATCTTCCATTTTAAGCTATGGAGGCTTAAAAAACTATGTGCAATCGGTTTCCAACAAATTGAACTTGTTTTGACTATAAACTATATAAGTTTGAAATTCTCAACACTTTATTTTTGTAATAAACTATTTAAGCACATCACAATAATAAAACTATGCTTCTAAAACATCCATCCATCCTTGTATAAGACAGACCAGACTAAACAACATTAATAACTGGACCTGAAAACATCCATGACCATTTTTCATCTAAATAATAACACTGCATTGATAAATTCAATCAGTTTTAATGTCATCTCACAAAACATGCAGGCGCTTATCAGTTTTTCAGTGAGTTTCCGAACAAGATTTCTGGTTCATTCTGAACTGTAAATAGAAGGTCCAGTCAAGTACATTGCATTATGGGATACAGTAGAGCAGTGTGCTCCACTGTATACTGAGCATTTCACAATCCACATACTGCATACTTCAGAAATAGTCTGAGCAGAGTCATTCTGAACACAGTTGTTCACGGCAGTGCTTCATAACTCAACTTATGACAAGTTATAAGATAGGGCCTACTGCTTGAGTCAAATGGGCTGCGAAATTATTTAGCAATAAAAACCGAAACTTGGAATGAAAAGTGCAAACAATATGTGGCACGTGTGAACTGATTCGGATTCAGCTGATCCAGTTCATGATAACCCTACAGCACAGACAGATGTCATCGCTCTCTCCTGAATGACTCTCGGGTCACAGACTGACTTCCACCACTGAACTCTGTCAGCAGATTTTGTTCTGATGGCTTTAGAACATGAAACCCATCAGGGGCGTCTGCTGTAAATCACACCGGTGAAGCTACACCTGGATGTGGAGCGAGTGAGCGAGAGGAAGGTAAAGAATGAAGAGAGGAAAGTGATTACGAGTGGAGCACGTTCTGTTCAACCTTGATGAATTTAAGGCTGTTGACACAGTGAAGTTAATGACTCAGTGTCGCCGTTTCGTCCACATGTTCCAGTCATTTGCTGCTATATATATGCACAGGAATCGTTTGCACTCTCTCCGAGTATCTCTCTCAGAGTATCGTGTTTCTCTGGCATGAAAGTGGTGAAGCGATCTGAGGTCCCAGCAGACGCCAGCTCTATCAGTGCACGCAAACACTCACAGAGAGTCAAGAGGAAGAAATAAGAGGAAATAAGTGAATCTGTCAGTTGTTTCGTGTTTATCTGTCAAGATCAATCGATCGCCTCTAGACTCAAAGGATCATGCAGTACTCAAGCGGAACATCTACCTTTGTTGGATGCTTTAATCATTGATCGTTTTGACTTCCTGGGAGGATTGGGAGCTGAGAACATCAATATAATTTCGAAATGGATTCCATCGATCCAGAGTCCTCCAATAACATGGATTCAGACAACTTCGCTTCGTCCATTCCGCCGTCATCGACATCCCGTAAGACCACGCACTACCGTGACCACGGAGGTCTCAGCTATGGTATGGGGGTTGTGTGGACGCATCTCCGTCCCTTCATTCCCTTCTTCCTGATCTCCAGCCTGGTGGTGGTGCTGGTCTACCTGATGCAGAGCATTGTGTACGGAGGGCCCTTCTCCGACCCACTGTTCTTCAGCAAATTTGAGAAGCGCTGGCCCCCGCCGGACCAGCAGCCGACCGCCTCAGAGTCAGAACACGGATCATCCGGGATCCTGTAAGGCTCTCAAACCGGCCTACCAATAAAACCCTGAGAATTCAAGTGATGAGACTGAGATGAATCAGACTGACCTGAATGAGAGTAAAGGAGGGTTTTGGTGTCCTTCATTTTGGAATCTGGAAGAAAAAAAAAAATGCAATGAAGCTCCATGAAAGACAATACGAAAGAACTGATGATGTCATTTGGCTAGGACTGGATTCAACTTTACAGCCCATATACTGATGGAAGAAAGTCACTCCAACCAATCACTGAGTTACTGTGATACTCGCAGACACTTCCTCCAAAACGGCTGTCTGACTTACTGTTTAAAAACAAATGGTATTATTTAATATATGCCTATGTGTGCATAATGTTTTTTTTTTTTAAGTACATTTTATGTCACAGTAAGCTTATTTAAATTCAAAATCAATTAAAAATATATTTGTGTACCACTGGTAACTGGTATAATTTGTAAGCCAATTCCTGTGCTTGTACTTGTGTGTTGTTCAAAGTTCCTGTCTGTGATTTTAATAATGGGATTTCAACACAACCTTCCTCTAGGTGGCGCTTTTCTCTCACTGTGAAATATGTCTGTTGTTTGGAATTGAGGATCATTAATTTCTAGCTCCTTACAGCCTAATCTAACTTGTATGGTTTCTTAAGATGGACAAAAGTTTAGCAGTTTGTCTAAACTGAATTAAAATTGAATCTACTGTATTATTATTCATTCTTTATGAGTCACTTTGAAGTTTTACCATGAAACACTTTTATATTGTCAGTAACACTTTATTTTACAGTGTCCTTGTTACACGTTACATGTAGGCCTACATATTATAGTAAATTATGCATAATTGCATGAGTGATCTGGGTCACGACACCTGTCTGTCTCGCAGCGAGACGCGGTGTAAAGGTGTAGGAACACACTACAGAACTAAACCTGACAGCTGTTGATCTGACGTGACAAGTTTATTTCAGGTTGACTATACACATGCTCACACGTTTGTTTGACTGAAAACATTTCCTTACATTGTGTTCGTAGGTATCTCCTACTCATAAAACTATCACACAAATCTGTGCTCAATTAAAGATGAACATCATTTACGAGTCTTTGTACTGGTGAGATCCGGCTCACAAGTTGGATAACTTTCATTGTAGCCTAATAGGACATTTTGGTCCATGTTTCAAAAAGTGTTCATTATAAAGAATTGAAGAATAGGCAGAGGCTACTTTCCATCAAGCTATAGTGACACTCACTGAACATGACGGTTCATCCACCCTATAATAATCAATAATCAATAATCAACAAAGCTGCCATCAGCTAACGAGAGTGTTTAACATTCCCATTAGGGTATAAAGATGTTATTTCTCTAAAAATTCCAAATGTCTTGTTTTTTTTGTTTTTTTTTAAAAATGTTTTTAAAATGTTTTCTCTTGGATATGCAAATGTTAAAGGAACATTCCATTTGATTAATTTGGAAACATTATGGGAACGTTACTTTTGAATGTTTTCTGAATGTTCTGAAAGAAGTAGTAACATTTAAAAAACGTTGGACAAATGTCAAACAAAACATTTCAGAAAAAAGGTTCCATGAGTGATATATAAATATTATAGTGCTAATGTTTTGAGAACATTAATAAAGACCAGATAACTTTGAACAAACATTCTATTAACGTAACTGGTAGAACGTTTGTTCTTCCTTGTTCTTCTTGTTAAACCTTGGAGAATGTAACATCCAATATAGCTTACTTTAACACTGATTAAACCTTATATTTGTCCTTATATAAGTATCTCACACACACACACACACACACACATAATGTGATTACACAACATGTGCATCATTATAAGCTCAGTGTCAGTTTCAGGCTCTGTAATAGCCTCCAGTGCTCGTGTGTTTGTAAACTTGACACTGACGGTCACAGCAGCTTTAACACTGTACTGAACTCTATGTGGCTCATGTCATTTTTAAGCTCTGTAACTTGAACACAAAATGAATATGTTGAATATGTATTTGTGTAAAGGGTGTAGCAGCAGACTTTCAAAATATTTTCTGGGTAACTACCTACAGTTATAGGACACAACCCAAGAAACATGTTTTAATCACCCCTGAAGGTGCTGTAGACAAACATCACAGAAGTGTCCTGTAGGCCACAGTCCTGCTCTTACATTACAACCAAATTGACGTACAATATATAAAGCCTACACGTATTCAGCATTACATTGCATTTATGCATTCTGCACATGCTTTTATCCTGAGAAACTTACAGAGTGTACATTTTATGAGTTCATGTATTCCCCGCGAGTCGAACCCATCATTTTACTGTAAGAACTTGCATTAATGTATAATACCATTAACTGTTACAGCTTTCAGACTTACCGGTTTTCATGAAAAAATGTTCTTACAGCATGACTGAGTTTATACAGTCTTTGACCTTTGGGGAGTGGGTTATTACACTGATCTGACCGTCTCTGCCGTGGTAAAACACATGACCGGTAAAGAGACGGACTTGATTTGATCCATCAGTTTCCTCCGAGCTCTTGTGCAGGTCATGGATTGGTTCCTCCTCTCTGTCCTACAAACACTCACACACACTCTTTGGAAACAGTTGTGGCTACAATATGAGATAAATACTGTGTTTTATTTCGGTTTATTGATTCTCCTGTGGAATCATGCAATTTAGATGTTGATACTTCACAAACACAAAAAATATTTAAGCCAGTTCCCAATATAAAGAAATGAAATGATTCTTAGAAGAGGACATGGCAAAAATGACAACAGCTATGATTTAATCTTTAAAAATGATATGAGTAAAAAGGATATGATATTTTATTCAGTATATAAAGACATGATGATAGCAAGAAAAAGCTGCATTAACAGAAGTGAATAAAGAGAGGTTAATTCTAAACACACTTCTTGAAGTCGAGGTAGGCCTATTATAAAGGAAAGGACTTTCGTAATGTCCATTTAAAGAACGCTTATAAGCGCCCTGATACCCCTTTATTAGTTTATCGATGCCCAGTCTTTACTGCCCACAGGACAGGACAGCACTGAAGTGCATGAACACTGACATTCAGCTAATGGAGCTGAACCACCTGTGAAGAAAGACGACCATGAAAGAAAAGGCACTAAAAGCTCACTCAGATTTATTTTGTTAGGCCATATATTTTATTTATCATCAAATAAAGGGATATCTATTAGGTTTGTGGAAAAACAATAAAATATTCACACTGATTGGTTTATTTTAGGCTGTTTTCGGTTCATTCCTGGGATTCTGTGCCTTTTGTCCAAGTAAAGATCATGATCTTACTGACTTAAAATGACAATATCAATTTTAAAGCTGTCTTAATCATAAATAACACCATTTGAATTAAAAAAATAATTTGAGACATTTTACAGCATTTTGTCCTCTGTCTCCAGGTCTGTCTTCCCCACGTTCATGATAAATACAAGATATATTGTTGGGTATCAATCAATCAATCAATCATATCAGTAATGATTCTCTCTAATGTATTTTTTTTTTTCAATTATTACATTTATTTTAACAGTTATAATAAAGGTTTTTTATCGTGTCCCTCAAGTTATTGTCCACCCTGTTATTTTTGACTACTTTCCCTTCAAATGAAAGTTGGAAAAGCTAAATGACATCATATAAAGCATCATCACTTCTGTGAGGGAAAACAACTGGGGCAAGTGAGTGAGATCTGTCTATTTTTACAAATTTTATCTTTCACATTTGATGTGGTCAACCTCAATATGTCCACTCTGTTAAGGGAAATATGGAAAAAGTTAGTAGTAAAAAAAAATCATGTTTTTAAATAATTACAGTTTCAAAGACCGTGGAAATCTTTATTAGATAAACCTTCTATGTTAGCTTGTTTGTGCTCAGATGTGGTGCAGCGGCTGATTTTAGCTCAGAATGTCCACCCTGTTAAATCAGAAGACCTTACGGAGTGGACACTGAGAGTGAACAGAGTAATTGTGGAAGTAATTTATGTTTAAAGTTGAAGAAGTATTGTATTTAAAGTTCTTTTGTAATGTTTTACATATTGTTTCCCATCAAAATCCAGTTCAAACAAAAGTAATAATGTAACTGGTTGTATGTGAGAGACAGAAACTCATCCAATCTTTATTACTCTGTCCACCCTGTTAAGCCTTTTTTTTTAACAGTAATTTTATGAAAATAGCGAACTAATAATGAATTCTAATTATTCAGTGACAATGAAAATGTATTGGAATATCAATAATTTAATACTTTAAAAAGTGAACAGGCATTTGTATCTGAAAACGAAAAAAATGTAAAATGATGCATTTGTGAGAAAGTAAATACTAATACATAATATATTTTCTGATAATTTATTAAGTTATATGCTTTTAATGCAGCAAATGGACACCAGTTGTCTAAGAAGATGTACACAATGCCCTAAAATTAGAATTATATGTTTGTTTGTTTTTTACATTTTTGATCTACCATTTCATTGATTTTGTTTAATAAATGGTTAATTTAATTGACCAGAGCTTGACCAAAATCACTTTCAAATGCTTTAGCCTACATCACTGTATCATGATTACACAAAAAATGATTGATTTTCTAAATTTGATGAAGTCCAAACGGCACCGAATACCAGGAATAACCATTTCACGAAACATTCGACTGAATTTGTGTTACTTGTTCATCGTAAGGTTGCTTTTAAATAAATACGCAATACTTTTTTTTTTTTTTTTTCAAAAGTAGCCTATATAATTGGTAACCTACAGCTGCTACAGTACATTCTGTCAGCCTAAACGTTTGACGTTACGCGGTCTGACTCTGAGAATATAATGCACGAACGTTTTACGTGAAGCGCTTCGTAAGTTTGAGAAAGATGCAATAAAAATTAAGTATTCGACCACCTCAATAAGACAAATGACTGTTTTAACAATAGCATTGCCCTTCACAACTCAAAATGGCGTTACTTTTCAATTAAACGACAACCTACTCACCCATATGCTACAGTATGTGACACACAGTTGTTCATATAGCCTACCATAACACTGCAGTCGAGCGATTTTTCTTTCGTAAAAACCTTGTTTTTATCATGTAAAATTTCAGCCATCTTGGAAATGTGTACACACAGATATCATATAGAAATAATATGGAATAAAGGATATTTATGTGAAGTTCAGTGAGCATCTCTTACTGTCTCTCTTCCTTCTCCTTGTCTTTCGTTTTCTCGACACGCCCATGTGTTTGCAGTGAAGATGCTGCACAACACACACACACACACACACACACACACACACACACACACACACACACACACACACAAAATAATGTTCTTAGATAAAAAATAAATAAATAAAAGTCTGCGGTTCATCACCTTTTGGATTTGACAGCTCCACTTGCACTTTGTAATGAACATATACGGGCTGATTTTAGAAACTAAAGTTCAGTCGATACGCAATTTATGACGTAACATCATTTGGGTCATAAGTTTGTACGGTCATAATAAAGGTTTATTAGTAACTAATGCCTCCCTGAACTATTCCTGTTTTTTTTTTCAAAGTGGCAAATATGTCTTTATTTCCTGTAGGCTATAGTAAGATCCTCATCATGACTTTTAAATAAAAAGCAGGTAAACTGGCCACAAACAACTGTGGCGTCAACTATATTTTATTTATATGTATTTTTTCATACTTTTCAAGGTTGAGGATAAGAATAAAGAAAATGTGCGATAGAGGGTCTCGACATACAGAGGGCGCTCTCTTCATTACATCACGGCAGTGATGCGGGCAAATGTGCAACATAATTAATTTATGTACAATATTTGATCACAGCATATTTTTAAATCATCTTGTATACAGTCACGCTAAATGTATATTGTTAAGCTGATCGACAAGAGGGTCGAATAATGATGAAATTGTTTCTACGTCAGTTGAAAATATAGGCAATGTAAGCGATGCAAAATCTAATTATTTCTTTGCAAAACCTAATTAGGCATTAAAAAAGGTTAACGCCAGCGCCTGAAACCGTTTTTGTTTAATAATCCCATTACTGACGGCTCATCATGTATAAAATGGCGCAGAAGGACACAAACTTTCCACTTGTTAAAGTGAATCTCCCAGAAAAAGACAAGACAAACTCTACATTAGCCGCTGTTAGGATATGACAGGACACCAAACGGAAAGGCGCTTCGCGGCACTGTAAGTAGCAGCGCATTTTAACGCTTTAGGTTTATACCTCATTCTTAAATTCTCTTTTATATGAAGTGCAATCTGTTGGATATTTTGTGCATGCTGAATGTTTTAGAGAGCGCTGCAGTGTTTTCTCCTCTGAGATCAGCGCATCAGCCTACGAGTCGGTTATTCTCAGAGGAATCGGTGTTTTACGGCAGCGCATATTGATAAAGAGCGAAATTTGTATAGATATCTTGCAGTGAGTGGTGCAAATGCAATGACCGAACAAAAATTAAAAAACACGAACAAATCAGTCAGACTGTTGTGTAATGCTTCACTTTGCCTTTGAATGTATTGCGCACAACATTTTGCTCTGAACGCGTTTTTAGATAGGCTGCTTATTACATATAAACCGAGATTTCGTTTTAAACGAACATAGAATTCTTTAAGTGACCAAATTCGAGAACATTTGAACTTGGACAATATATTTCCATTTTATCTCAAGACGAAATGTATGCATTAAAGTTCGAGGCTTAGCCTCTGAAAAAAGAAAACGGCAACCAAGTAAAGCATTTTCGTAAAACCGAAGCAATTACCAGGGAAACCCTTTCACTTTTCCACCCTTAACCTTTCCCTATTTCGAAACGGATCCATCACATCGGACGATGGGCTTTCCGTCCATTCTGCATAGAAGCCAAAGCTCCACAAAAGAGACGGATTGACAGCTCAGAGTCAAAGACTGTGTAAAGCCAGAGAAATCAAAGAGGAATGTGCTTGTTATCGGAAAAGAAGACTGTATTCTCTCCGCAGCTGTGTATCGAACACAGAATAAAGGAATTAAACAAACAGGAGCAGAAACAGAGCGAAACAAACCTAATTCTGGACAAGCGAGGAGAAAGGACAAAAGAAAAAGCGATGCAGAAAATCGACTCCTAAAAGACTTCTCTCAAATTATTGATCAAAAGAAACATCCACAAATATGAACGCGCGGGCTTTGTTGGAACTTATTTAAATAGGCCTACGTTATTCTTATTCGTAATGCAAATTAATTGTACAAAGAAATGGTTTAATCGGCTGTTTTTGGAACTTTATAAAGGTCATTCGGGCGTTTTTTTAAACATTTATGGGCTCTTATTACAGGCTTCTTTTTTTTTTTCTTTTTTTACATTAAATTAGGGTGGGGGGTGGGGGTATTCAAATAGCTTTGACAATTTCTTTCGAAATAAGAGTAAATAGACACAATGCTTTAGTCTTATTTGACCTGGTTGCGTTGAGCTGGAGGGATCATGACTGTCACCGCAAATTGCCGAGGCGTTTCGCAGATTTCAGGATGACATGATCTATTGAACTCAAAGGGGTGTGGAGAAATGGGATGCATAACAAGTGCAAAAATGTTATAATTTCAGAAACAATATTTTAAAAGTAATAAATGAGATGATGTTTATTCTGATACATTTTTCGGGGGGAAATGAATGACAAATTAAAATGAACGTTTTGCCGAACATTTGCCATATACTGACATTCTCTCGTTTTTTTTTTTTTTTTGTTTCGTTTTCCCTATAAACATTGTCCTCCTTATATATAAATGTGTGTGTTATGACATAAAAATCATACACTTCAATCAAGTGATTATTTTATTTTTTTATGGACATCTCACTGATGACTTTATAAACATCTAAATCAGACAAACAATACATTCAGAAGACACAATAAAGCACAAAAATAAACAAATAACACCTGGCTCCAGTGGCGAATCATTACACTAAATGTCATGCTGAAATAAACCCTGTACAGGGAAAACAACCTCCTAAAAGTGTGGACTGTAAGGAATTAATGCCCAAAACAGCCAAACAATTCAGCAATAAACAACGCCTTATGACCAGAAATTAAAACAAGACAAAGATGTCATTTTCAGAAGAGATCTAGCAAGCCGTGTGTGTTAATTATTCATGATTCTCCATGCGTGTTTTTATGAACCGTTTAACGTAACGTGTTCATGTTTTGCATAAACCTCGTATTTTACGAGGCGTTTTCCGAAGCTAAATAGAGACATCAAATTAAAAATGAGTTATTGACAGGTTGAGGCAAATAAGCCAAGGCCGAGGTCTGCACTTTTATAACTGCCCCGTGGAGAATTTAATGTCAAGAGGACCATAACAGTATCGTTATTAACTATCAGCTACAATCTCGCAATGACTTAATCAAACACAAGGAGCTCGAGTGGGAGTACGGATGTAATAATGGCTTTAAAATATGACGAAATTATTTCCCGTCATTGCAGAAAACAAATTGAACATTTATTGCATATATATTAAAAATTATAGGCTGGTGCTCGGAGCTCGTGTCTCTTTTATTGAGGCGCTCCTAAAGGTGAATCCTCTGAGGAAACATTTTTTTCTGTCTTGTTAGTCCCACTGGAGAATGTTGCGAAATTGCCTTGAATCTGCTAAATTGATTCAGAAAATAATTCGTGAAGAACAAAACCTCGCCTCTTAAAATTGGGCTACTTTTGCTTTTGTTCGTGACCTTAAAATAATAAAATCAGGACATGACTGCTAGTCCTGTTTACTTGGCCTGAACCGCAATCCGAAAATTAAAAATAAAAGAAACCTCTCATACTTGTGATTGGTTTCCTAAACATAACGATTATGGAGCTACAATGCTTGCATTGTGGATTAGTTCTGAAAATAGCGCAGACTCCCGTCGGCATGGCGAAGAGGCCTGCTCTTTGTCTCTGATGCCAGATGAATGGTTGGTGTCACCCACATGATTGGTTTGCACTATTAAATTGTCAAAAAGAAAGGATTTCCCTAATAATGGTTTTTATGAAGAGTTATGGAATGTGGCGTTTCTGGGGACGGACGTGAGGACTAACAAGGGTTAGGAGGGGAGGGGCAGAGCCCAAGGTCACGCAGAGTTTTCATCAATGATTATGCTTGAACCTCACTGTGTGGTCAGAGAAGCTTCACGTATTAATCCCTGCACAGAATATCTCTAACCGACCTGTAGTGATCCGCCACACCACCCTCAGGTGGGAATTCTGCCTTAATGCCAATAGGAGCAGGACTGCGTGCTCTAAAGCCTCTCCTTTAGAAGACTACTAATCATTGCTTTTATTCTGCTGATATTTCGGCACCACCTGTTTACGTAGTAATCCGGTGGCCGTTAAATTGACATAATCTGCGGCCAACGTAATAACGTTGGGAAGTGTAATGTGCACGTTTAGAAAGTTATTGAATAAAACCCTCGTTGCTCAAATTCACAACCTTATATTCTAGCTCCAGCTTTTTTGTGTATTAAATGTTAACAGCTCGGATCAATCCATTCTTTCTCTAACAACAAATCAGTGTTGACTTGAACACTCGGCCCCTTTGTATGCATTGTGCTGCTGACCTCCGTTGAAGATTTATGTATTTTTGATATTAAACTCCGTCTGTCATTAACACTGCTCTCTTGTTGACTTTTCTTGACCCGTCGACCCGTTCCCCAAACTTTCCCATATTTAACGCGGGACCCCTCCTCTTCTTCTT
This sequence comes from Ctenopharyngodon idella, assembly GCF_019924925.1. Taxonomy (NCBI): domain Eukaryota; kingdom Metazoa; phylum Chordata; class Actinopteri; order Cypriniformes; family Xenocyprididae; genus Ctenopharyngodon; species Ctenopharyngodon idella. The sequence continues at coordinate 762,035 of NC_067233.1, forward strand.
CGCCATGTTGAACGCGTTGCCCGTTTTTGGCATGTGCTGTTTGCTCTGTTCTTGAACTTCAGTGCATTACACAGGCCTTGTCCCCCTCCTGTACTTTGAACTCTAGATCTTCCCCTGAGTAAATGCCTTGTCCTACAAGTCTCCCCCTGGCTGCCCAGCTTGCTAATTAGTTAAACAAACGCATCCCTTAATGATTCCCTGGGCCGGCCGAGCTGGAGTCGTTTTGTTCGGCTCAGCTTCCGCTGGCGAGGGTCTTTGCTTGTCCTGTTAGAGACTTGGCCTCTCTGACCCAAACTAACGGCGGGTTGTTAAAGCTGCTGGACCGCCCTGTCCGAAGGTCCATCCCCCACCAGGCCAAAGGCCACAGGGCCGAGACAGGCTCGGAATGCCCACCAGCTGTTAACGGTGACAACCACGACAAAGCGGCCAGCGGACGAGAAACGGGTGCTTGTCATCCTACCGACTTTATTTTTCAATATCATCTACTTTTATTTTATTTTTAGGTTCAATAAAACTTGAATATCGTTGAGAGTATACATGGGGCACGGCATTTTTAGCCAGAATTTGTCGTCACATTAGTGCTGGGCATAAATACGGGATCCATTGAGTTTTCTTTGCAATGTTTTGCCATTTGACCGCACTGTGTCTGCGCGCTCCGAGGAGGTCTGGACAGAAATGGATACTAATTGCGGGGACTGTAACACTGCTGGTCGCCGCAGAGCCTCAGGCGATCCCAGACCTGCTCGTCAGCGGGTAATTGACAAGGGCTTGTCTGTTTTTGAGAGCAGCTGGTCCTAAGCACTGGCTCACAAACGCAATCTTGACACGGCCTCTATTCGCCCGAAGGAGTCTGAGGGAAAACGCAGTTAAATAGAGGGAGATTTATTAAAACTCCCTTTGGGTGTCGCGAAGTAAGATATTTCCGATTTTGCCCTTGCCTTATACTACCCTTATTAATAATGGAGGGCAGTAGCTAATTTAGCAGGTGACATGATGGGCAAACAAGCGCGAAAATTGTAAACCGATCACACTATATATATATATATATATATATATATAAAGAGCTCAAACTCTCTGACCCAAATGCCGCAATGCCTTTTATTTTTGATGAGGTTGTATTTTGATTATGACGTGCTCCACATTAGCAAATTCATCCACATAAAGCAACCGTAATGCCCAATAAAATCTAATCATATTATCGTGATATTAATGTATTAAGGCGCCATAATCCTCCCCTATAGTGACTTGAATTTTAAGCGCAGACTTTAAAAGGAACACCCTGAAGTCCATCACGTTAGTAAAAAGGCCTTTCTTGAGATTTGAGCCATATACTGCAGGGCTATGTGTTGAAGCAGTCAACAGACACTGAGCTGGTATTGTTTGCTTATAAAATGGAGAGAGTTTCTCCAACTTTCCCACTGCCGGCCCGGATGAATGTAAAGAAATCCTTTTCTGTCCGCTTTTACACTGAAATCGCGATTTTTTCGTGTATTCTCACGAAGCTCCCCCCTTATGTCACAGTAACAATGCCTGGAGTGAAGCACCCCGTAGGAGCTCCACAGTTGGGGATCTCTGGGATTGTTTTAGACATCTTTAGATTTCATCAATCAAAATGACTGCAGTTTTCCATAAAAATGCTGAATTTAGGACAAGGTCTGAGAGAGCTAGGTAGAAAATGCGCCGCTGTCTCGATCGATGATAAATGGCCATCCTTTGACTCGGTAAACAGAGAAATACGTGCTCGAGTCACTTGTCCTGCAGGTTTTATTTCTTTATGAATAAAAACGGGTGACAGTGACATAGGAGCTCATTTGGATTACATTATTGTTTTTTAAGACTTCAAAATTATACTATAGTTCTTAGTCAAAGCATTAAGTCTAATATTTGCTTTACTGTATTTCAAGAGAAAATAACACTTCCCCAAACTTACAAAGTGAGGTCGTTGAAAAATGTCGCTAATTTACACGCAGTGCAGGAACTACAGGCCTGAAAATAATTATGTGAGTAAATACGGACCGAGTCATTTCACAGTAGTTTTTGCGAAGGGTAATTTACAACAAAACATTTCCCTTACAATGCCTACATTGAATATTATGCCTAATGATATAGCCTCTTGCTCCCCGAAGGCCTCAATGAAGCAGTGAATTATCATCTCATCTTAATTTACCTGCTTATATTAAATCGGCGTGTAATAATCCAAGAAAGAGCTTATAATGTAAATAAGGCCAGTCACGTTAAAATACAAATAGATAGATAGATAGATAGATAGATCCTTTGCTGCTTAAGCCCACATTATTCAGAAAAAAGGCAATGTTTTGTAAAAATGTGTTTTTATTGCGTTTATTGTTGGACTGCGGCATTTGCATGCAATGAATGGGGTAATCCAGTCTTTATTACGATATTGATCATTAATACTTGCTGAGAAATAAACCGTTAAGTAAAATCATTTGTTCTGAAAGAAAGGCATCTAAGCTCTGAATTGACCTTGTCGACTTGAAGAATTGTTTAATTTCGGTTCTGGGTTGCAGTACGGTGGGCACTGGATGCTAATAGAGATCTAATTGATGGGTGAAGTGGCGTTTCTGCTCTTATTGCGCCCTGGCGTCTGCTGTAGAATAGAGCCGTAATCGCATTGAGGTATTCCTGCAGGAGACGAGCGCGAGCCTACGGCCAGCGGGGAAATCGTTATTAAAAAAGTTAGGCGCAGAGAGAGAAGTTCGACATACTGTTGAGGCCTGATGAAAGAGGGGGGAAGTGATATCATCGACAGAGCTGACGAGATATCATTCTCCATCCGTAACCTGCTCCCGTACACTTAAAAACGTGTTTGGAGAAATGAAGAAAAGAAATGCTACAGTAAAACCTATTCATTCTTATTGTTTCACTGTAAAACATCTTATAATGTAGCTACGGTAAAAAAGATGAAGATTTTAAAATAAACATTTAACAAGGTAATTCATATATATTTACATTAAAATATTGTTTTAATAACTGGCCTTATAATTTATGGAAAATTTGGTAACCATGTTTTTTTACAAGTTGGCTAATGCGTACGAATTTTGAAAAAGGAAGGAAAGACCACCCTAACCCCGCCCCCAAACTTACGTCACTAGGGTCTAAACAAATCGTACGAAAACGCACGAGTGAGGTCGTACGAATTTGTACGAATAAGCCACCTTGTAAAATACGAATTGCTGTGAGATTGCCTTGTTTTTCGCAGTGACTATGAACAGTTTGTGGTCCCCGAAGAACCTCTTAAAAGAACCATTTTCTCTGGGTGTGTGAAGAACATTTTATAATCTGAAGAACCTTCAGTGGAACGGAAATGTTTCGTGAACGTTAAAGGTTTTTCATTGAACCAGATGCAAATTATGAGCCTTTATTTTTAAGAGTGTAGTTACTATGCTAATTATAATAAACTCAGAGTCATCGCGTTACCTTCCATTATCACCATTTTACAGCAGCCATCCGATCTGAATAGCCTAAATTGGCTAGTATGCTAACATTATATAACAGTGCCAAATACCATCCCGCCATTCTTGTAAGAAAAAGTCATTCACTCTAAAAATGCTGGGTTAAAAACAACCCAAGTTGGGTTAAATATAGACAGTGGTTGGGTTAAATGTTTGACCAATGTGCTGGGCAGTTTTATTTAACCCAACTATTGTTTAAAAATGACTATATGTCTGGCTTAAAATGAACCCAAAATATGTTGGAAATTAAAAATCAGACACATAATTACTAGAGGCAACAATAATAATCAAAAGGTGAACATTTATTGATAAGCAATTTAATAAATATTCATTGTTTAAATATTATTCATTAAACTTATTAATAAATGTTCATTTCCAACATATTTTGCAACAGCATTTTTTAGAGTGTAGCTGCCGGTTTTCTACCGTGAATTATTTGTGTGTGTATATATATATATATATATATATATATATATATATATATATATATATATATATATATATATATTGAACACTGTGTTTCACTGATTAAAAAGAGAAATTGTACAGCTGTTCAACAAAAGAAAAAGAGAAAGAAAAATTCTGGGAAATTAGACTTTATCTAAAAATAACATAAAAATGAATAAATAAAACATAGTGCTGGGAAATCTGGTTAGTATGCAACAAATCATATAAAAAGCGCAGCGCTTCTTCAACACACAGACACACTGTGAGGATCCCGGTGAACTGTCTTAATTTTTCTAAATGTTTGCATTTCGAGACAACGTTTCAGAACAAATGCGCGATTGATTTGAGTGATCAGTCTCATAGTAAACATTCTCTCTTTTCTCCTATAGAGAAGGTTGAAGCCTGTCTATGCTCTGAGCTCGGATGATTGATGAGGGATGAGGGCAAGGCCGAGCACGCACAGCATAAAGACCCATACACGGCTCAATAAAGCCGGGCCTGAGCGGGGACCGGGCGCGCTCAATAGACGCTGGCGCGGGGAGACGGAGGCCAACGGCAGAGAGGAAGGTGCTCTGTTGTCCCATAATCCAGTTAGCCATTGAGCCACCAGCCGTCTGCAGCACGATAGAGAGCAGCAGCGAAGGATGTCCGAGGACAGAAAGGTTGGACAGCCCGGAGGGGGGTTTGGAGAGAGGCACAGCTCGCGCCCCGCTGAGAAACACAGAGCAGGAGCTGAAAGAGACGAATAAAGCAGTCAGCCTGGAACAAACGCCAAAGAGAAGGGCGAATTAAAGGAGATATATACCGTATAGACTTCATCTAACGCGCAGATGAAGGTCTGCTGTAAGAAATCAAGTTATAAACCATTATCAGCACATTATTATTATTATATAATTCACACAATTGCACAAATTATATAACCTGTTGAATGAAACAACAGGGATTTTTTTCCCTATAATAGGACTTTTCAGTTGTCATCGATTCATTCAGCTTTATTTTGCTATTCGATAAACTGTCGATAGGTAAATGCCCAGTGCAGTTCAGGATCCATCAGGATCCATCATCAGTGCTCTGCACTCCATGTTCTCTGCTCTTCTGCACCTCGTCATTTACAAACACAGCATCAGTCAAAAACACAATTAGTCGGCCCGAATCCCCTGCCAGGACTGCCTTTCATCCAGCCAAGGCCACAGACAAGGTATCCTGCAGAACTGCCTTGTTCCTGGAGGCCAGAGAGACAGAGCGCGTGATGGAGGACGAGAGGAGGAAGCGCGAGCACTGCTGGGATTCTCAGCGGGTTTCTCACTGCGCGCGCTCCTGTTTTTAATTTTATGCTTTTCAGTATTTTGTGAGATAATTCTCAAGGTACATACTTGATTACTCTTTATTACTGAATGCTTAAATTTACAAAAAAAATATTTGGTCACACTTTAGTATGGGGAAGACATATTCACTATTAACTATGACTTTTGCCTCAATAAACTCCTAATTTACTGCTTATTAATAGTTGTTAAGGCAGTTGTTAAGTTTAGGTATTGGGTAGGATTAAGGGATGTGGTCATGCAGAATAAGGCATTAATATGTGCTTTATTAGAACTGCTAATAAACAGCCAATATTCTAGTAATATGCATGATAATAAGCCACTAGTTAACAGTGAGAATTGAACCTTAAACTAAAGTGTTATCACATATTTACAGAGACATGCATGTTTACATCAGAACAGTGTGTGGAGGACATTTATCACATTATCATCTTGCATTATGGGTCACTTTATTCCAGCGCAGTGATTTCTGAGCTGTGCATCGAAAGCTTTTGATTTTGCTTTGTTACTCTCTGAAAAAAAAATTATAGATTAAAACATAATAATGGAGCATATGTTGGTTGGTTGTTGCCTCATTGATGCACCTGTGTTGGAAAACTTGTTTCTGGTATTTATTTTATTTTACTACATCTTATTTTAACATCTTTTACACCTCTGTTGGAGGAAATTATTTTACAATAAAGTTCAATATTTAAAATTTGACCTCATGAAGACTTTATTTTTTGCCCCAATGCTGTCAAAATCCCAAAAGGCAGTGCGGTTAACAGGTTGAAGAGAGGCTGGTTGAGTGTCTCCATGTATTTGTGATTAGAGCGAGGGTGGGAAGCCATATTTGGAGCCACAGGATCTTGTTAATTCAATTCCAACTTGGGTTTTAATTGCTCAATTGAAGTCATAATTTAGCCATAGGAATCCCTTTCACCTGTTCTCCAAGATTTGATTCTGTCATGGTTAGACTTTCTTAAGCTGTCCGTTCGATTCATAGAGCTGATGGGTTGATGCCAAAAATTGCACTGTTGCTAGGCATCCATCTCCAGCTTGATGCAACGTTTGTGTACTCTGTAAATCCGAGCTTTTTCAGCCACTTCTTCAAATCTTACACACACACACACACACACACACACACACACACACACACACACACACACACACTTAAAAAAGACATGTAAATCAATTAATGTGCCCAAAAAATATAGGTTCCAGAATGCAGTGGTGCCACAGAACCCTTTGGGTTCCTCAAAGAAGCTTTCAGCTTTTAAAGAACCATTTTCTCGTAGTGTGAAGAACATTTTAATAATCTAAAGCACCTTTTGTAGAAAGGAAAGGTTCAATGGATGTTAAAGATTCTTCATGGAACCATCGATGCCAATAAAGAACCTTTATTTTTAAGAGTGTGGATTGTAAAGTACTCAAGCTGAAACTCTGTAATTAGAACTTTAGTTTAAAGAATTGCTATGGTCTTCAGCTAACATCTAATGTAACTGATGTACAATAATCATTTTTACAATCGCTAGGACACATTTCTCAAGGCTTGGGTCATTTTTTTCAAAACTCTTCACACAGTTCTCCGAACCAACTTTCAGCTTCACAGCAATTAATTTCACATTCAAAATGCACTAAAACTACCAAAACACTTTACTCACGACTTAAATCAAGCCATTCCTCCAGAACACTAGCAAAGGTTTCACCAACAGGTATAATTATACAGTTTCTTTTGAATGTCACTCTCTACTGCTTAAAATTCACTGCAGTTTATGCTCAGTCCATGTTTACATGACAGTACAAAATTATTGCTACAAGTTTTTCTCTTTTGAATGGATGGTGATGAAATTGAAAGACTAACATCTGTGTAGGTGTTCAGCTTCATCTAATTGTTTTGATATTATTTGAGTTTTTAGATTCAGAATATATATCAATATGGTAATACTGTAGAAATTTTGCAAATTATAAACTGTCTTATTCAGTTTTGTGTTGTGTTAGGTTTTGAACATAAGTTTAACAGTTCTGAAAGAGTATGTAAACGTGTGCAAATTGGCCTGTAGTTTCATAAAGTATTGCTGGTGTTTGTGTCTAAGCATGTCATCATTGGGATGGATTTTGTGCCAAAGCAATGATAAATGATCCACAGTTTAGCTGATGCTGTGCTCACATTATCAAGAGTTGAAAAAGTGACCTGAGTATTGAGAAATGTGTCCTAGCAATTGTTATAATTTGTCAATCATACCACAAACAACAAATAATTTGATGCAAATTACAAACTACTAAAATTCTGATTCTCCTTATATTTTGATAGCAGAATAAATTCAGAAAGAATGCATAGGCTATATACTGTTAGAGCATCTTTGCCAGATATATCACTTCTGGGATATGAAACACAAGACAGACGGGAAAGAGAGAAGGAAAGAGAGAACGAGAGAGAGAGAGAGAGGCCTCGGCTACATGTGGGAGTGTCCGCAAGCAAGAGAATAATCACAATGTAATCAAATTGCCCTGTTTGATAATGGACGGCGGGAAAACGAAGAGGAATTCCAGGCAAATTTGTGCAAATAAAAAAAGATTCCTCCTGACATGATGTGCCGGTGAGAGCCAGGATATAATGAGGTGTAATTTGTCTAAGAGCATCCTCCCCCCCGCCCGCCTCCTCCCAGCCACCGTATTCTACTTAAGAATCAGAGTTCATTTCATGGACTGCCCATCATTCACTCTCTCTCAGTCTGTCTCCCGCCAACGAGTTCGACTCGCCTCAAAGTACGTATGAGTTCCTTCTGTGTGTGTGCTCTAAACCGAGGCTCATCCATTTCAGGTGGATGTTGCAACAGAGAGCAATAGATGGAGTTGTCTGGTGAAGTATGAGTTGCGCTGCTGGCGGGAATGATGATACAGTCAACATGTGTGTGCGTGTGTGTGTGTGTGTGTGTGTGTATGGGCTCCTCGACCGTATATATTTCTGCAACATAAGCAGCCGCACTCAGTCTCTCTGCCGGTGAGATGACTCTTCCTCTCCTGAGGGGAGAATTACCTTCCACCAGCCAACGCTTCCATCCCTCACAGCTCCCATAAATTATTGGAGATTTTCATATTTCAGATTTCATCTACATTCATCTAGCGCAGCTGGGTGGCACTGGGCAGGGCTGATGGAGGAGGAGGAGGAGGAGGAGGAGGAGGAGGGGGCAACAGGGCGTCAGAGAGGAGAGCTGAACGTTTGGCAAGCTGGCGGTGGGGCCCCTGAGATGGCTCTAATTGAATTGCGAGGCCCTTGATTAGATTAGCCTTGCGGCAGCTTGCTGCCAATCTGAAGTATGGGTGCCTTCCATCCTACTTAACCCCTCTGGCCCACCCCACTACACACACACCCACAGCGGCCGACGCACACCGTGCCGAGCAGCCAGCCAGGCGGAGTGCCCCCTATACTTTTAGAGCATCAGAGTTGGGCGCTTTTGTGATTTTTCTTTCTCTTTGTCGCTCCTTGTAAAAGAGGCGATCTTTCACCGCCAGGTCCTTCTACTGGAACCCCTCCTCCAGAGTCACTACTGCTGGCCAAAACAGTTACTCTAACTACAGTCTGTCTGTGTGTACGTACATCATCTCTTACATGTAGAGTAATGTGACTACGGTCAATATTTACTGTATAAAAATAGACTATCAAGTAATCAAGTCAGATTTATTTGTATAGCACTTTTCACAATACACATGGTTTTAAAACAGTTTACAGAAAAACATGATGTTAATGTTTATAACTTATCTTTATAAAATATCTTCATGGCTGATAGTCGCATTTAACAAAAATATAGTTTACAATCAAGGCCGCATCCACATGAAGCCAGAGCTTTCCCTATCCGATCTTTTTTTTCAATTGGTCTAAAAAAAAAACCTAAAAAAAAAACGTAAACACGGCGTCATCTCAAGAAATATCTGCGTACACACAAAACCACTGAAACCGCCTCAAAAACGATGTAGTATACATGCCAGACCAGCATGTGGCGCTGTAATTCTGCCACAGAGATACACTAAAAATGGAGAAGAAGAGCATCATAAATCTTCGCACTGTATACAAACTTTAGTAATAAAGCTTTATTTTAGTAAAGCTAATAGGCTCAGTATCTTCTGCGGCACAAACACAAGCATGTAGTCCGCTGTTGTTGTTGTTGTTGTTGTTTTTCCGTGAGGTAGCGTGTCTGACTAGGGTCGACATGTGGGGTGATGACATCATTTCACAAAATATACGGATTGGCTGTACACATGAAAACGCAATGTTGTCGTTTTTAGATTCATCCACTCTGGGATCCGATTTAAAAAAATAGCAGTTTCAGGCTCCCGAAATGCCAGATCGTCTGGACGAAACGCCGATAAGATTCAAAAAGTTTGCGTATACGGCTAAACACGTCTCCATGTGGACGGCTCTCAGTGTTGGGGAAAGTTACTTTCTATTGTTACTCTCTAAAAAAGTAACTATATGCATTACTTAGTTACTTTTTATGTAAAGTAATGTTACGTTACTTTTGCGTTACATTTTCTCAGCTGGGCTGAGCTTGTTTGTTTGTTTTTTAATATGAAAAAACCCTAAAGTTCTATTGTTGGTAAATGTAAAGGCCCGTTCACACCAACAGTGAAATGAATAAGCCTCCAAATTCACTCCTGTACAGTAGAGGGCGCAGCTCAAACAAACAAGCCTTTCAGCTGTGCTGCTATTCTTGATCGCAGAAAAAGAACGTTTAACACTCTTACTTCAGCAACAAAAACACAAATGTAATGTTATCTAAGTCATTTTTGCTCTTTAGTATGGTTGAAATGGAAGGTCACAGAAGGTCAAAAGACAGAGTGTTAATAAAGTGCTAATAAAGTGAGATTAAATACATAAAGTATATTTGTGTAATTTAACATATTTAATCATTGCAGGTTTGCATAATATTCTGAGTTTGCATTTGACTGTTTTTATTCATTTTGAGGAATATTGAATCTGTTTTTTTGCAAGTGAGTCAATGCTCACATTTAGTCTAGAACTACAATACCCATCATGTTCACACACGACGATTCTCTCAACACGAGCTGTCTGTCAATACATGGGAAAACAAAGTAACTTCCATTACTTATTTGGAAAAGTAACTCAGACATTATGTTGTAAATTCAAAAGTAATGTGTTCATTTACTAGTTACTTGAAAAAAGTAATCTGATTACATACTTGTGATGTGTTACCGCCAACACTGGTGACCATACAAGTAATCAAGCAGTTGAGATTTGCTCTATAGTCCCTATATATCCCTTTACATATACTGTATGCATGCAAATAAAGTTGGATTTAACATATATCCAACTGTTCAGTTCTGTTTAAATATAATGTATCGTACAGTAAACAAAGTAAAGCAACAACAACAACAACAACAAATCAGTATTGGATTATTCTGAATAACTATGAAACCTCATATTCAGAACTAAAGGTTACCAAATATAATAACTGAACAAATCAACCATTGAAAATCGCATGTCAACAATCTAAAAGCCCTGATTCAGACCTCATTCAATCATGTGTGCTGTTGTACAGTATATTGTCTATTGACATTAAATAGATTTTTTGAAGTCTGAATAATCTATAGTTATTATACAACAATAACAGCTCCCTGTCGTTGTGCGTCACTATGCACTAGTATGGTTGAGCTATATTCTTCCTTTCTCTCGAGCCGCCTATCTATAACTCCATCTCATGGCCTCGCTGTCTTCACCTTCCTTCTGGCCCAGCCTCGCCGCCCTCACGCCACATCACTGAAGGATAAGGTAGATGAATATGCGCTGTTGTACGGCAAAGAGAAATCATGTTGTGATGCAATTATCATCTATTGTACCACTGTAATTCTATCAGGTCTCTGTTTAACAATAATCTCATGTAGAATGTCTGGGGCCAGGTCTCTTCTCTCTCTCTATTGTTCTCCACTCCACTGAAAAACCCAATCCAATTGGAGGCTGCGCTATTGGATTTTTCTCTGTAGAATAAACTGGAATCATATTTTTGCAGGAAATTATCAATACATCTTTCCCAGGGAACTCGAGGAGACACAGCTCGTGGAGAGGAGGATGAAGAGATGATGGAAAGGGACAGAGGCTGAAGGGAGGCATGGGAACGGCTGGTGTCTGAGCAGACGTTTGCAGAACGCTGCAGGACAAAATAGAGAGAAAGAGAAGGAAGGACAATTTCTTTCCCATGAAAACAGCAATTGTGATGTTCATTACACACCTCTGGAAAGCATCTAGGGAGTCACACAATCACAGTACACAAAAAAATGCTGGGTTAAAAACAACCCAAGTTGGGTTGAAAAATGGACAAACCCAGCGGTTGGGTTAAATGTTGATCAACCTGCTGGGTAGTTTTATTTAACTCAACTATTGTTTAAAAATTACTGTACTGCTCGCTTAAAATGAACCCAAAATATGTTGGAAATTGACATGTATTAATGTTTAATAAATGAACATTTATGAATAAGTTTAATGAATAATAATTAAACAATAAACATGTATTAAATGGCTTATTAATAAATGTTCACCTTTTGATTATTATTGTTGCCTCTAGTAATTATGTGTCTGATTTTTAATTTCTAACATTGGGCTCATTTTAATCCAGACATATAGTAATTTTTAATCAATAGTTGAGTTAAATAAAACTGCCCAGCAGGTTGGTCAAACATTTAACCCAACCGCTGGGTCAAAACAACCCAATCTCTGGGTTTGTCCATTTACAGCCCAACTTGGGTTGTTTTTAACCCGGAGTGTAGCATGTTCTTCTGGCTTGTTTACATGCATGAAAGGACTCGTTCAGATATGCTGCATATTTACAGTAGAACACATACTGTATACACCCTATTTACATTACATTTACTGGAATTTAAAAACTTATTCCAACCTGAAATTAACACTTCAAGATTTTGAAAAATTTGGAACAAAAGAAAAGTTATTATGTGAAATGAATATGAAAAAATATATTCTTCTTAATCATCAATCAAAGCACAATGAGCACAAGATGCTGAATAATGTCTGCTGCTGGCGTTCTGAAATTCAGCTAAACTCATGTTTCATTTCAACTTTTCTCCCAAATCGTATTGAATACGCATGATTAAATGTTCATTCCATCAGAAAAATGCAAAACTGAAGCATTTTCACTAGTGGTCTCAGACTTTTGGTCCCCACTGTAGCGCTGTCTGCCCTCACCTGTTCTGAACAGAGCGTCTGTCTCCTCCGGTCTGCTGCCGCTCCAGACAGACCCGGAGTCATCCATCCATCCCGCCATGCTCCCCTCTCCCCACTCTCTCACTTTTCATAATTATTAAATTACGCTCTGCGGCTCCCATTAAAAGGGGGACATTTTCTTCTTAACCACCTGCTCTTCCCCCACCGCCATGCGTTTTACACCATCAATCTCTCAGCGTTACCGGACCCCTAAAAGCTTTCTGAATCCTCTATAATGGGGAGGCAATGTGGGGTCAGTATCAGAGGGGAAGGGGGATGCTGGTCATTTTGTGTAGTGATGCCTCAGCAGTAGTGGTCTCGTGATGGGGGGGGGGCATGTTGCTCATTCTATCAGTCAGAGGCATTGTTTGGGATGGCTGGTAACACCAGGTCACTAACTGTGACCCCACCAAAGACAAAGGAAGGGGTGCAGTAAGAACACACAAACCCACCCAGAGGGTTGGTCAGTATTCTGCCCTGATGGGTTGTGTGTCCTGGGGCGAGACATTGACCCCCATCAGACCAGCCAAACATCACTAGAACTGAAACACTGATCCATCAGGAATCATCTATCTATCTATCTATCTATCTATCATCTTACAATTTCTATCTATCTATCTACCTATCTACCTATCTATATACCTATCTGTTACCCTGTCAAAGAAATCCCATAAACTCTAAAACAACTGTAAAAATGATTGATTATTGTGTTTTATCAGAAGTGCTTTTATATAAAATTATATGCCTTAAATTAATTTTAAACACTCCAAAAATGGTCTCTTTTACTTCTGTCTCACCATAACCTTCATTTTTGCATTTTTTAAAGATAACAAGGGACGAGTCAAAATTATTTTTGTGTCACAGATTATCCTATAAATGCTATTGATTGAATTTAAGTTGTATTGAACCCAGAATATTAAATATGATTTGTAAAGTGGCAAAATAGTATGAGTATATACGTTTAAATTGTCTGAGTGTGTATTGATGAATTTACAGAAGTGTTCATGAACATAGGTAGCACGAATCTGTGTGTGCGCATGTGCGTAGTGACCGTGTGTGTGTGTGTGTGTGTGTGTGTGTGTGTGTGTGTGTGTGTGTGTGTGTGTGTGTGTGTGTGTGTGTGTGTGTGTGTGCTGTAATCACTGTGTCAGCACAGATGGAAGACTCTATGCAGAGAGCTGGTGCTGATCGCTCAGTTCCCAGCATGCCTCTCATTACCTAATGCTCATAAAGCCACTCATATTATTCATCTCTGACAGCCAGCCTGCTCTGCATAACCTAAACAAATCCTTCACACACACACACACAAACACACACACAAACTAGCATGTGTTCTGGCAAACACAAAATGCGATATGCACACACAGTTAACAACACAACTAGTTTATACAATCGTGCTCACATGCATATACAATATACTTAATGCGCAGTTACAGTTTGTAAAAAACCGAGGCAGACGCACACAATCGCAAATTACCATAAGCTATATACTAAACAACATAACAAACAGCCACGCACACACAAGGACACACACACAGAGAACACAAAATTGCACAAGCTGTATGAGAGATGAACAACCTTAATAACACCTTAAACTTTTCTCCCTTCCTCTCCCTCCTCCCTGCTTGCCTTCACTTCCCCCTTTAACGTGCAGTAATGTGATTAGTGTGCGGCTAATGGCCTCTCCTTCTGGTGCTTGGAGACATTCTGCCCAGACCTTGGAAGGCACACCAGGCCTGCTGCAAAGAGGCTGCATCTGCAGAGAGAGAGAGAGAGAGAGAGAGAGAGAGAGAGAGAGAGAGAGAGAGAGAGAGAGAGAGAGAGAGAGAGAGAGAGAGAGAGAGAGAGAGAGAGAAGCTCCCCCTCCTCCCCCAGAGCAAATCTATAGGGAGAGAAGGCAGAGACAGGTGCATTTCTGCACAAATCGAGTTAGCCAAGACATGCCACATCCAATTGGGCTAAATTGATGTGAGAGTTTGTGATGTCTGCCGTGGGTACTACAGCAAAGGTCAGTGTGCCGAGACAATGACATCAATCTGCCCTGCACGTGGCTTAGAAAAACTCTCTTCTTTTCCACCCAATTCCACAGAAAAAAAAAAAAAAACTTTAATATAAAACGATGGGTAATAAAATGAAAGCTGAAGTCATTTGTTTTATTAATGGCTACATTTTTTATTTTTTGCAAACAGGAACAAAGCCATTACTTGATTAATGACAGACGTGTCAAACGCAAAACATTTTTTGCCATTTCTGCTTTTCATAATTCATACGCCGTCATATAATCTATTAACAGACATCTGATCAAAACCTCAGCCTACATTCAGAGCATGAAACTCAGAGTCAGACTAAAGTTTCTCTGAGAAGAACAAGTCTGGCACAGGTTTCGCTTTCCATAACTCTTTCATTTTAGCCCAGGTCTGAAAATAGATATTTCTGGCTATTGCTTCCAACCCACCTATATTCAGAAAACCACTTTCTTTTATCACATTAGCGTTATTGCCACTCTCGGGCGTTGTTCTGACTCTGCAGCTCAATATCTTACCTCAGGCCTGGAGCTTCTGTTTCCAAGATATGAGTCTGGCCGGAACTCAACGCCTGAAAACTGTTCTTTACCCCTGAAGATCATACTGCGTTTAAACATGTGCTCTATGAATCTGAGAGTCAGTCAGTGTCTCATACAAGGAGGAATTATCATCATACAACATTACTAGTGCATCAATATGTTATAATAATGCCTTAATCGCATCAATAAGTCCATTTTATTCAACAATTAAAGACCAATGCATAATTTAGTATTAAATAATTTTAATATAGATTTATAAAGTTAAAAGTAGTAGAGATATAAATGAAAACAAGTTTCATTTACTGTTAAGATGAATAAGTGAATAATCATCCTAAACCACTGTCAAATACAATAGATAAGATTAATGTCAACAGGTTACAGCACTCTAAAAACTGCTGGGTTAAAAACAACCCAAGTTGGGTTGAAAATGGACAAACCCAGCAGTTGGGTTAAATGTTTGCCCAACTATTAATTAAAAATTACTGTATGGCTGGAGTAAAATGAACCCAAAATATATACCCACAATAATAATCAAAAGGTGAACATTTATTAATAAGCAGTTTATTCAATGTGAATTTTTTAATCATTATTCAATTAAAATTATTAATAAATGTTCAATTCTTAAACATTTATAAATGTTAATTTCCAACATATTTTGGGTAAAGAAAAAAAAAACATTTTAAGCAAGCAATATAGTATTTTTTAAACAATAGTTGAGTTAAATAAAACTACCCAGCAGGTTGGGCAAACATTTAACCCAACCGCTGGGTTAAAACAACCCAATCTCTGGGTTTGTCCATTTTCAACCCAACTTTTTAGAGAGCAGAATCGCACGGTATAAACAGCAGGTGGAGGAGCACAACAGTAATTCATCAGATCTCCCGGCAGAGTCATTCCATTAAACCGCATTAAATAAGTTTGGGTTGATCTAACTCCGTCGACTCCCAGAGCATTTCCTCACCTCACACGATTCATTCTCATTTATGCTCTTTCAGGTCTGAACCGAAGACGCTGACCGCGCGATTCATCATCTGAGCCGCTCGCGCTCATCACATCCTGAAGTGACGCTAATGAGACACGAGACTGGCGATCTAACACAGTTACGAAACAATGCAAGGGTTTTTAAAGCGTGGCACCTCAGAAAATTAGTAAAATAGGTGGACTGTGATATTCTTTCCAAACATTCACTTGTGGAATCTTCAGATAATGGCGAAATGCAATAATAAAAGGAGGAGGAAAGCTCGCCAGGCCTGCCAGACCATCCGTGGGTTCAAATGTTCACGATCCATAGTTCTGTGACCCTTAATATCCGTTTTCATTCATCAAAAACATTTCGTTCATTACAAGACAAATGCAAAACTCAAAAAATATGACGCGGGTCACATATGATTTATTGTCACGTATGGAGACAGAAGAATGCCGCTCATTGTTTTCCCAAAGAGAGACACAATGTGCATCAGTGACTGTGAACTACTGAGGGGACATAGAGCCAGTGTGACTGCCCACACACACACGAATATATATCCAGAATTACTTTATATAAGAACTGTAAGATAACGAGAAATATTTGCATCAAGAATTCACGGTTTTATTTCATTTAGACTTGTGTTGTATACTCAGAACATTTTGCCTAAAGAATCATACTCTCTAAAAAATGCTGGGTTTAAAACAAGTTGGGTTAAAATGGACAAACCCAGCGGTTGGGTTAAATGTTCCCAAGGTGTTGGCCAGTTTTAACTCAACTATTGTTTAAAAATTACTATATGTCTGACTTAACCCAAAATAAATTGGAAATTAAAAATCAGACAAAATTACTAGAGGCAACAATAATAATCAGAAGGTGAACATTTATTAATAAGCAGTTTAATGAATGTTTATTGTTTAATTATTGTTCATTATTTCCAACATACTTTGGGTTCATTTTAAGCAATACAGTAATTTTTAAATAATTATTGAGTAAAATAAACCTACTCAGCAGTTTTGGTAAACATTTAACCCAGTCGCTGGGTTTGTCCATTTCAACCCAACTTGGGTTGTTTTTAACCCAGCATTTTTAGAGTGTACGAGAAATCAATGGAGAGAGAAAAGGCACATTTAGCGTTTGATAATAGATCGTTTGGCCTACAGTAATTGCGACTCAACTTGAAGTCCAACAAGGAGCCCCAGAGAGATTTTTTTAAACATTAAAAAACACTCAATCACTCGTGATGTGCTGCTGTGTAGCTGGTCATTAATCGCTTAATTCCAGTAAACCTTCGCTCCACACAATAGCCCGCTGTCTTGCGCTAATGCATGTGTGATTAAGCATTTATCTCCGCGCACGGGCGATATTAAGCCAGCAGGTCCTACAGAGACCCAGATGCCTTCGGGGGGCGACCAGCCTCATGGAGACGGGCGCTGGTTAATGACAGTGACCCGAGCTCGAGCGGCCATTCTATTCAACCATTAGAACGGCCTGCCGGCTGATTTATGAGATCGAGGCTAATAATTGTCAATTGCTTAATGTGGACAACAATGCCAGTGTGTTAAATAAAATATGCCCCCTCTCACTCGTTTGGCCTCGTTTGTACGAATGACCCCGCCGGCCATCTGAAGCCATGTTAAAATAAACAGCGATGCCTCGTAAACGCTGATCGACAACTTAAAAGAGTCTCTGAAGCTGAACAGAAACGCTGAAATAAATCAGTTCAGATTTATGCATTAGCGTGCAACTAATTACAACGTGAAATGCATGACGAATAATGCAGCATCAATAACATTGAAGGTATCGCGCAGGTGACCGTCTTTACAAGCAGAGCAAAGGCCTTCCTTCCGCCGGACAGAATCTAATGAGGGTCACTGTTGAACCAGCGTTACAGCACGGGATGAAACGATGACAGGGGACTCCGATAAGAATTTAATTCCATCTCATTTTAGACAATTTTATGAATCAAATTCTTAAACACTGGCAAGAGATTAAATAATCACATCTTTTCAAAATCTTATTTGGGTCCGGTCGATGGCATTTCTTCTCCCGTTAATGTCGACTTAGAGGTTGGAGTAATTTCGTAATTGATTCCGAGCACAGGATCTCGGCGGGGCCAGAGCCGCGTTAGAGGGTAATATGTTTGCTAATACTGTCCCCGCAGAATAAGATTTTTATGCTAATCCGCTCCTCTGAAAGCCAGACATCATCGTGGTCACTCGGGAAGGCCGTGAGCTAAGAAAAGGGAACGGGATCAGCCATATCCCGGACACACAGCCTCTGGACCGCCGCGGTTCGGGTCTGTTCTCAGAAAGGCAAGTGATCGAATCTGTAATTGTCAATATAGATTATTCTTTTAAAAAAATCAGCGTTATCAATAGGATCAGTAAAATGTTTTAGCAAGATGTTTTCTTGATACACTCTAAGAAAAATGCTGGGTTAAAAACAACCCAAGTTTAATAACCCAGCGATTGGGTCAAATGTTTGCCCATCATGCTGGGTAGCTTTATTTAACTCAACTATTGTGTAAAAATGACTGTATTGCTTGATTAAAATGAACCCAAAGTATGTTGGAAATAAACATTAATTATTATTCATTAGACTTATTAATAAAACAATAAACATTTATTAAATTGTTTATTAATAAATGTTCACCTTTTGATTATTATTGTTGCCTCTAGTAATTATGTGTCTGATTTTTAATTTCCAACATACTTTGGGTTCATTTTAAGCCAGACATATAGTCATTTTTAAACAATAGTTGGGTTAAATAAAACTGCCCGGGGTCAAACATTTAACGCTGGGTTAAAACAACCCAGTCGCTGCATGGGTTTGTCCATTTTCAACCCAACTTGGGTTGTTTTTAACGCAGAATTTTTTTAAGTGAATGCCTATATTTTATTATATTTATATATAATCCCAGATCGGTTACTCGTCATTAACATGTAATGTATAAGAAGTTTGATTTAATGTGAAATTGTGCGCGTGAACAAAAAAACCTGCTGCATCTCTATTCAACAACTGCATCACCCCAGCGCGCGCTTTTCACTGTCATCCGATGACATTATGCTCTCTATTTTAGTGTAAATTATAATAAAAACATTTTACAGGTATGTTAGTATATTTGCCCTTTAATAAAGTTAGAGAAACAAATTTTGATTTTTTAGGGTTATTGCAGTATTGTATTATGATTGCCGGGTTGGTGAAGATCATAGTTTAAACCACAGGTGTTTAGGAAAATAATGGCCATAAAACTTATTTACCGATGCGTAATTAATTTAAATAATAAATAAATAGTTTGATAGAGGAATAAACCAAGATTTATTAATATGTATGAATTTAAAAAGCTAAAAGTTAAATAAAAATTCAATCGGAAAAAATAAACTGTTAAAATATCACAGCGCAAGCAGCATGCACATATTAATTTCCCTCTGATAATCCGAGGATTTCCTCAGCATTAAGTGAGACGTTATGTTCATCTGACAGCAGTCCCACCCCTCTGGCCTCCCCTCTTATTCACTCCTCTTTTTTCTATTCTTTTTCTGGGACTGATTCGTCTTATCCATCCACACACAAAGGCATTTTGTTTTTCTCTTTGTCCTCCTGCCGACCCGCATTCCTCCAGCGCAGATCCTCGCGAACTTACACCGCTTTTGTGAGCAGAGATTTAGGAGCTCGTGAGCTCTTTGATTTATTTAAGTGAAGCCATATGGACGCTGTTATTTATAAGTCGTTAAATCACAAATTAACTTCTAAATTACGGCTACTGAACCATTATCGCACTGTTAATCACTAATAGCTACAGTTTTACGGTTTGCTGTTAGAATAGGGCTTCGCGCTATTGACCTGTTAACGATATTAGGCTGATTTAACTGATTTATAACAGATTATAGTCAAGTGGATCCAAACACCTCCTTGAGAATAACGTGTGCGCGCGTGCACGTGACTTTAAGCTCGGTCGCTCATTCAGACAGTAATATCAAAGGTTTATCGCTGACATTTTAGTCCGCCCAACAGATCGCAGAACCAGTTGATAGTATGAAAGGAGATGTTGAAAATATAAAAGATGGGCGTTTCGGTGGCTGGTGGACCACAGAGCATGAGAATAAAGAACTGTTTGAATGGGGGAAACGGATGGCAAAAGCTATAATTGTATTTGCCTCGGCAAAATATCAGAAAGGACTTTTCTCGGCCCTTTGTGTGTTATTAGATTAATTCCTCGCGATGCCTTCTTGTTCCTCTCCAGGCGCGTGGAGGGAGGACGGTGCACCAGTTGGTCTTTGGTTTCAATAATCAAATTAACCATTTGCTACATCTTTTAGTCACAACTCGCGTGTAGAAAGAAAAAATTTACATAATAGGGGCCGGGATGTATCAAGAGAGACTGAACTTTTTAATCGTCATTTATCTTTCCCACAAAAAGACGAAGAAGGACAAAAAAAGAGAATTTAAACGGTGCAGAAATGGTGGAAAATCAAACTCGAAACGCTTGATGCTTTCATTCGAGTGACCTCATAAATTACAATCATGGCTTTTATTGATGCATTTTGACACAAAGCGTGTTTTGTTGAGCATAACCACAGATGCATCAGTTCTTCTTATTATTAAACAACTACATGCTTTTATGCATTGATCATTTTTAGGTTTGATCTTTAAATATAGGGCATTTGTTTTTGCTTCTGCCTCACACACGATCAATAACATGAGGGCCTTGAATCATTTTTAAGGTGAGAACATTTCTGTGGCTGATCAATTTGACTATGCATTTCACAAGTCCGTCTTGTAATAAATAAAATATAGCCACAGCCAAGAAATAATTCTTAAAGGATTTTATATAGTTTAATAATGACAATTAATTTAAACATCTGTACAGTCTTCCGTTAACATTGCGCATGATTTAAATATATTAAACAATTATGTTCTGAGGCAATTTTGCAAGATAAGAGGGTTGATGATTAAGCTATTTTGCAAATTTGCTACCCTCATTATCAAAACATTACTTGCCCTTAAACAATAATCACGGCAATAAAAACAGTGCAGAATTATTTATACATTTCTAGATGGAACTACAGCATATAAACGAGCTTAATTTAGAAATTAAACATCTGCGGTAAACAAAACTGTTACATAAAGCCTTTATTTAGTCAAATATGTATAATATAAGGATTTATTTACATGCAAACTTTTCAGTTGCCCATTGCACGATATTGTTGTTGTTGTGCTATTACTAAAGCATCACGAACAATTGCTTTTCAGCAGTCATTTCCGGCCACATTCTTCACAATGACCTGACTTATATAAGCATCCTGCTAAATTAAGCATGCAACTTCTATGATAACCACAATCTAGTCTCTTCAGCTCCTGGAAAAAAAAAAAAAAAAAAAAAAAAACCAGCGCCGAGTAAAAGAAGAGAAAACGAGAGATGAAAAAGTTAAAGGAGACGGGGAAATACTATCGAAAATTCAGCCCAAGGTATACCACCGGTTTAAAGGCTTAAAAGCTTGGGGAAAATTGGATCAGGGAGAATCGTCACCCAACTTTCATTATTTCCAAGTGGTGTGATTGAATTAAAGGGCAAGATGGCGGTTTGAGCGAGAGGGCTGCGCGCGGCGGAGGGGGCTGGCGCGTAATGGCGGGGTATTAAATTCTAATTAGAGATGCAGGGGATCAATGATAGGGAGGTTGGACAGCCCGATCCCCCAGTGCCAGCCCAATAGACTGATGAGTTATTGTCATGTAAAAAAGCGCTAGCAATAAGACCCAAACGCCGTGCTATTGTCCAAGCGGAAAGAGCCAAGTTTATTATGAGGACTATATGCTCTAGAGACCTGGGGCTAGGCGGCTCCTTGGGAGGCTTTTCATAAAACAAGGCTCAGCTCCTATAAAGGAGGGCAGTTTTTGAGCAGGCGCCGAGCAGTGCACATCTACCCACGGCACGAGCCTCCTTCAAACCAGTCAAAATTCAGCCGTCACGAGCTCCCCAACTCCGTCCGCGTTTCGGCTCGATTCTTCTCTTTTTCATGTGCTCCTCGCCATTTTAATCCAATTTGAATTTGACGTTTGTGTGTCTTTTTCCTTGGGAGAGCAGCTTTCCTTCTCCACTGAGCCTTTTCAATGTATAAAATGGAGTATTCTTACCTCAATTCCTCTGCCTACGAGTCCTGTATGGCCGGGATGGACACGTCGAGCCTGGCGTCAGCCTATGCGGACTTCAGCTCCTGCAGCCAAGCCAGTGGCTTTCAGTACAATCCCATCAGGACGACGTTTGGGGCCACCTCCGGGTGCCCGTCGCTCACGCCGGGCTCCTGCAGCCTGGGCACCCTGCGGGACCACCAGAGCAGCCCGTACGCCGCAGGTAAGCCCGCAGTCACCAGCTGAGAGGCGCGAGAGCCCCGGTATATAGGACGCCTTGATTGCTTTCGAAAATGGAAATGTGTTTAGTATTTACCAAACGAAATTTGCTTACACAAATGAAAGAATTTATCACGTTAGAAGCGATTGCAGGCAAGAGGTAATTCAGTTACGGGGTTACACTATCCCAGTCACACCCTAACCGCCAACAAAATTATCTTAAGCTGCCAAAATGATAGGCATAATTTATTTACTTTGCGATGAGACATAAACCTTGGAAAATAATGAAATAACCAGGGACTTAAGCTCATTATTGACAGTGAATTGAAGTTGCAGTAGCAACAATAGCAAGTATTTATGACAAGTTTCCAATCCAGTCTCCAATAACATTCAATTAACAGCATTTCGCGGATAACAGGATTACAGCTGGCTCGGGATTTTCATAACCTTATCTTTTATCACGATTTGATCTTATCTTAGGACCATATAACCACTGAATGCACTTAGTTTAGAAACTTTATTTGAATTATGATTTCATTTTCCTTTCTTGCTATTTGAATCAACAAGTTGTGTTTGATTTTAGGCACATTTTCTTACAATCACACCTGCACACATGACTTAGCCCATGTCTTATTTGAACAGTTCCCTACAAGCTCTTCACGGACCACGGAGGACTGAACGAGAAGCGGAAGCAGAGGCGCATTCGGACCACATTCACCAGCGCGCAGCTCAAAGAACTGGAGCGCGTGTTCGCGGAGACTCACTATCCGGACATTTACACACGAGAGGAGCTCGCGCTGAAGATCGACCTCACCGAGGCGCGCGTGCAGGTGCGACACCCTCCACTCATTTCCTACTTTTACAGCAGAAAGCGTTAAACTCTTATTAAATGACAATAGCAACTTTTTTTTTTCTTGGCTTAAAAAAATAATGTTAAAAACAACCCAAGTTGGGTTGAAAATGGAATGTTGGGTTGTTTTAACCCAATGGTTGGGTTAAATGTTTGCCCAACCTGCAGCGCAGTTTTATTTAACTCAACTATTGTTTAAAAATTACTATATGGCTGACTTAAAATGAACCCAAAATATGTTGGAAATTAAGAAAAATCAGACACATAATTACTAGAGGCAACAATAATAATCAAAAGCTGAACATTTATTAATAAGCATTTATTTAATAAAAGTATTTTGTTTAATTATTCATTAAACATTCTCATTTTAAGCAAGCAATGCAGTCATTTTTAAACAATAGCTGAGTTAAATAAAACTACCCAGCAGGTTGGGCAAACATTTAACCCAGCTGCTGGGTTAAAACAACCCAATCTCTGGGTTGAATTTAAAATGGGCTGAATTTAAAATGAAGTGCAATAGTAATAATAATAATGCCATCTTTTCTATCTCTTACGATAATTAACCATGGTTTTACTACGAATAAAAAAAAAAAAAAAACATGGTTCTTGTAGTTATTCCGTGGTAACCACGAACTAGCCGTGGTTTTGCTACAAAAAACAGTTTAACTGATTTTGTTTTGTTTCTACAAATGGCATAGTTTTACTATGACAAAACCACGGTTAATTATCGTAAGGGATATTAATATAAAGAGCATTCATGTTAAATAATAACATTCATTTATGTATGAAAGTACCATGAAATAAAGTGTGACCAAAAATGCGCAATTGTCCACAGGTGTGGTTCCAGAACAGGCGCGCCAAATTCCGCAAGCAAGAGCGCGCGGCCGCCGCCGCAGCTGCTGCAGCGAAGAACGGATCCGGGAAGAAGTCGGACTCGCGGGAGGAGGACAGCAAAGAGGCAAAGGCGACCGATCCTGACAGCACTGGCGGGCCCGGGCCCAACCCTAACCCTACCTCCAACTGTGGTGGACCGAGCCCCACCGGCGGACAGGTCAGCGCCACGGGGAACGGCCCGGTCGAACAGGTCAAGACGTCAGTGGCCGGTATGGGAGGCACTGCGCCGAGTCAAGGCTGGGCCTCAGCCCCGGGAACCATCACCTCCATTCCGGACTCTCTGGGCGGACCGTTCGCCAGTGTTCTGTCCTCATTACAAAGACAGAACGGAGCCAAAGCCACTTTAGTAAAGACCAGCATGTTCTGAGTTCGTGCTCGATGCAGAGAGGAAGCGACGAGCGCGAGATTCAACAAACCAACAAGAGTTTACTCTAGTGACTGATGCGTGGAGAAAGGAGGATGCCAAAAGAAGGAGAGAGTCCTGTATCTCTACTCAAGAAAGAAGAGACCACCCGACTCCTTTCGATGCCATGGGTTTACACCACAAGCTGGATAATAATAATAATATCATACACATTATGTTAACATTGTGACCTTATCCGGACTGTTTAGTTTTGGCTGTGGTCGACACAAGTAAACTAAGAGACTGCGATGCGCGCTCCCGCTGCAAAGAAGGACTCATGAAGATCAATGTCATTATTCAATGTCATTATACATGTCATTATATCTCGCGCCATGATTATTTGTTTACATTGACTCTAGCGCAAGTTACATGTCTGTATTACAGAATCCTGCCAGATGTGGCACTCTGTTATATATTTTTACCTATAAATTTACAAGCCTTAGAGCCAGGGGCTCTGCAAACATTCATCCACATATTTACTATTAATCCATGGCGAATTGTTCTTCAAAATGGCACAAGTACATACTTCATTGTTGACAGGAATACGTAAACGTTTTGTGTGTCTTTCTACAGCTGTGTTTTTGTGGCTCAAATTGTATAGTGTTAAAGCGTATTGACGTCCTAGATAAACATAGACCACATGATCCCCCTGTAGTTCATTGAGTCTTTATAATGTTTTACAACTGGAGCATTCTTCGGAGGAAAAAGGGAATGGATGCAAAACACTGTATTTATTTTCTATATTATTTGCATGTCGTCTTCTCCGTCCGATTTTATAATGATTTTCACCTATTTTGTGAGCATAATGTAACACGTTTTTGTCCAGGATTTGAGAATTATTTATATGTAGGTAATGGATGCTTATATTTAAGAAGGAAATATTTCTACATGTGCACATAGTTTTTCAGGTGTACCATTGACATGGCTGTTGATGATAAAAACGATTATGATGCTGAAAATAATACTGTCCCGTTTTCTCTTTAAAGTGTCCGCTTCATTCAACAGAAAGTGGCTAAAAGAGCTTCAGAGATCTTTAGGTGTCCTGTCCTTGAGCGAGTGTCCCGTTCAGCACCTCGGACAGCCGCGCGAGCACGAGCACGAGCACGGATTCCCTCCGGTAATCGACGCTACTGTTCGGCCCACTGCTGTTATAAACACAGACACCTTCATTAGAGTTTACTTCAAAATTCACATCTCTAAACATCCAGAACTATTCTCCTACATATCGATTTTGCGCAGTTTCATTTCATACAATAGACTATTATATGCAGGCCCACATACAAGAGGTAAAAATTAAGCAGACTATATTATGTAGGCTATACACTCTAAAAAAAAAAAAAAAAAAAAATACTGGGTTAAAAACAACCCAAGATGGGTTGAAAATGGACAAACCCAACGATTGGGTTAAATGTTGATCAACCTGCTGGGCAGATTTATTTAACTCAACTATTGTTTAAAAATGACTATGTCTGGCTTAAAATGAACCCAAAATAGGTTGGAAATTAAAAATCAGAGAAATAATTACTAGTGTTTATTGTTTAATTATTATTAATTTAACTTAATAAATGTTCATTTATTAAACATATTAATAAATGTTAATTTCCAACATATTTTGGGTTCATTTTAAGCAAGAAATACAGTAATTTTTAAACAATAGTTGAGTTAAGTAAAACTCAAACATTTAACCCAATCACTGGGTTTGTCCATTTTCAATTTCAACCCAACTTGAGTTGTTTTTAACTCAGTATTTTTTTACACTGTATTATTAAATCATACATAGCTATTAAAATTAGTGTTTTTTTCGCTATAGATGCAGAAAATCTCCAAACAATCTGCTCGAAAGTGAATAACTGAAGGTAAATCTGTACAGTCTGTCTGCTAATATGAATTAATAGTTGTAGTTTTCTCGAAAACCATAAGATCATTTTTATAACATCATTTAACAAAAAGCAAACGTCTGTTTTACAAATCAGCATGTAAAGACTTGTTGTTATTAAGTAGAATTTAAGAGCAATAAAGTAAATGTTTGATGAAATAGCGATGCTCAAATTCATAAATGAAAGTGATAATAAATAGATTTAACCGTTTCTCGCGACACTGGCCATTATAAAGAGATCTGCAGTGACCGTTCAGATTCAGCACTAGAACATTATAATGATCATCAGCGCTATAAACCAATCTGAGCTTTCCATATTTACATAAATACAGTTCTTGCATTTCTAAATGATCTGCTGTGATAAGCACTAACAGTCATGCAGTGTGTGTTCAGATTCTGTGTGAGTAACCGAGCTGTGAGAGTCTCTGTCTGTCCATCACGTGCTGAAGTCAGGTGTTGGTCAGCCTCATTATGGACTATAACTTTTTGCGTAATGTTAAAAATACTCCTTATTTTTAATGGTCAGAGAATGTTTAAAGTTATTTGCTTAAATATTCAACCTAATTATCTAAATATAATTAGTGATTATTTTATTCAACGCAACGAGTCAATCTTTAACTTTGCTACAGTGTTTTATTTTCACTCGTTGGTCTGTGGTTTGACGTCACTGCAGTGCGCTGTAGCACTGATGACGCGGTGATGACGGAGACACCTGTGCTGCACGACACTGAGGAGGAGGAGGAGGAGGAGGAGGAGGTATAAAGGAAGAAAATGTCAGACGTCTTGACGACCCAAGACGTGCAATATATAGACAAACATCTCCGCTCCTCTGAATCCAGCTGTCTGAAGTTATCAGCTTGTTTGTACTAATTATGTGTAGGTTACTTTATTTACCAATCGATGTATTCGTTCATTTTCCATGCACTTTAATAAATGTAGCAAATTAAATAACATTAATCATCGAATAAAACTAAATAAAACATAAAGATCCTTAAATTCACAATGTATGCCAGATAAAGTAGCTTTGACCACAGTAACAGTGTTAACTTTGTGTTAATGAATTAATGAGTCGCTTCACAACAGCGGATATAATTCTGATTCATTTGTACGATCGATTTTTTAATCAGGCTTACGATTCTTTTAGAAAACTACATATTCTCTGAATGCAAAATTTGGTTAAAGTTGAATCTTCTGGTTCACATCAAAGTGTTTGTTAATTAAAAATGCTTGTCAGAGATCAGATCAACACAACACAAACAGGCAAGGGCTTCAGGTCATGATGGGCATTATTTCAGCTGTTTGAAACACAAAATACTATTTTCTATTTTAAAAAGTAGGCTATTTTAAAAATTCAAATGTAATCTGTATCTAAACACATTTTTAGTTTGATATTTTTGTATTTTCAAAACAATCTGCTGATTCCTGTCTCAACACAAACGCACGTGCGGTCAGTGTCGGTGACGGAGAATGAAGCGAATTCTGTTTCTGCACGGAAATATAGAGTGTGACTGCGACTCAGTGGCAGAAAAAACCGATTTTACAATTTCAAGTCATTCAGAATCAAAAGTCGGTTCCAAAGTTTGGAGTGAATTCCATCCCAGAGAACAGAGTCATCAGAAGAGCCCAATTCAGTTCAACAGCAGCTCTAATATTCATCTAATTCACTCACATGAACTCTGTCACACAGCTCGGAATCGGAAATATTGGATCGGAATCGATGGAATCGAGTCGTTTCCAGAAGTTCTGGAATTATGGTTAGGATGAGAATATGATGGTTGATTCTACTAGAATAATTGCTGACAAATGACATCTACTCCAGACAGATAATTACCCAGTCTAACTCGCGATATAGTGTAATCTTTTATTTGACAGTGGGTCACACCGAGGAAGAGAAATGAAAACAACGGGAAAGAAAAATAAAGTTTCTAAGCAGTTGAATATTAAATGTTCCTAGCATTCAGAACACGACCAGATCAATATCAGTAGTGATACTTAAACGAATGACCAATTGAATATATTATATTCCACTCATGATCTTGTATTTTATTTTGATATATTTAAATTGACGCATTTTGTATTTTTATTTTAAATACATTTTCATGTACTTGTGGCTATCGAGCTGTGATTTCAGGTACAACATTATTAAATATATATAGGACAGGTAAAACATGCATAACTCATGGTTTGGTTGAAGAATGTGTGTTTTTGCAAAGAATAACTAATGGCACAGACAGAGAAGGTGACGGTACAGCAAAATAAAGTGTGTGTGTGTGTGTGTGTGTGTGTGTGTGTTTTGTGACATATCAGGACACAAATTTGTATAATGACATGGGTATGACATAGGTATTACAAGTATTACAAAGTATTACTTATGAGGACATTACTCCATGTCCCCATTTTTCAAAAGGCTTATAAATCACAGAATGAGTTTTTTTGAGAAAGTAAAAATGTGCACAGTTTCCTGTGATGGGGAGGTTTAGGGGTAGAGTAGAGGGAGAGAAAATACAGTTTGTACAGTATAAAAACCATTACGCCTATGGAATGTCCCCACAATTCACAAAAACAAATCTCTCTGTGTGTGTGTGTGTGTGTGTGTGTGTGTGTGTGTGTGTGTGTGTGTGTAGGACTCACTGTGTGAGGATGTAGCACTGATGCTGACTGGACAGTTCAGTAGATTATTCTGGATTATCATGTTTGTCCTTGTCGTCATCCAGCCATTAATTTCAGATTTTACAGATCGTTTGAGAGTAACTGAGAAGAGAAGCATGCATAAGTCAGTTTTCTCTATGGAGCAGACACACACACACACACACACACACACACACACACACACACACACACACACGCACGCACGCACGCACGCACGCACGCACGCACGCACGCACACACGCACACGCACACACACACACGCGATATGCAGGATATGAAGCACCTCTGAGAAGGGTGGGGCCGATCCGGGATTTGAGTTGAGTTTGAGCGCCCTCTGCTGATACTGACTGTTATCACACCTGCTGGGAGAAAAAGAGATTATTGAGCTTTAAAACACATCTGTGCTAATTCATACTAAATAAACATAATTCATTACATAAGTTAATTAACTTTACATTATTTTTCAAAATTTCCATTTGTTAATGAATAAGCAGAATCTTCATAACTAAGACTTTTTTGATTATTCAAAAAATAATGAGTAAGAGCTCTTACTGAGGCTTTACAGGCTTTTAAACAGCACCTCCTACTTGATGATCTGCCTTCCTATTAGAAATTAGCCACCTTATTTTTATAGCGCTTTATACAACACCGATGTAACATTTCAGTCCAGTGAAGATGAGGGAGGCAGAGAAGATCAGGTTTAAACTTATTTCATTAAACAAAGTAAAGAAAGATAATCCAAACAGAACAGTGTGCAAAGCAAAACAATACCGGACCTGAACAGAAGGCAACGAGGAACTTAAATTCACAATGATAATGAAACACAAATACCAACAGGTGTGATGATTAAATGAATTACCATGACAACTAAGGACTGGTGGGAACAGAGGAACAAAAGAAACAGAAAACAAACTAAAGGAAAACAAACTAAAAGTCCATGAAAGCGAAAGTAAACACAGGCAGAACGTGACAACAGATTGTTTTAAAGCAGATTTACGGGAGAAACAGGAAAATAATGATTCAATGATGCAAAAAGAGTTCAATTCGACTGTAAAGCAGCTCTAAAAAGAAAGAAGTGTCAGTTCAGTGTGGAAAATGACTAGTTTGTCTTGATCTATAAAATGAAATGGTTATCTTTTGGGCAGTACACATACTCAACACAGATTCAAATGAGGTCTGCAAAGCTCTTTCTTCATTAAAAATAAAACAATATTAGTAGTATATAGTATATATTATTATTATTATTATTATTATTAAAAATTATAGAAAAATTTAATATAGTTCCACTGTGCAATTCAGATAACTGGCAGCTTACACACACAACATGTCAACTAATAGTCTCGTTATTGTGTTCATGTTAGGAATCCTTTTGTGCAGCGTAGAGTCTCTACTGCAAGGCGGAACATCTTGGAGCAATAAAGCAGAAAATCTACTCTTCTTTGCCCATTTTGAAAGAGTTAACACAAATATAAATATTCTGTAAATATTCAGATTGAAAATAAAGGGTCAGAGATGTGTCTTTGAGTGAGGTGAACCCAACATGCATATGTGATGAACTGAAGCTGAGCGAAACCAGCAGTGATGGGAGACTTTGGGGAATAATCCCAATAAATTGTATGGGGACCGGGCACAGCTCACCCTCAGTAGCAGGAGTATGAACAGCGCTCCACTCCTCTCCAACTGATGCACCTGGTCAGGCCTCCTGCTGGGCTCAGGCGTCAGCTCCGGCTCTGGGTCTGTGGTGGGATCTGGTTTATAATCCATGATGGCCGTGGATGATGGGTGGCTGAGCTCTGTTGTGTTGTCCTCATCCGCTGAGCAGACAGAGATCTCCACGAATGTGGCAAAGTTCCCCTGAGGACCTTAAGGGGACGTTAAGGCACGCCAGACCTAAGAAATCCCTTGTGTGGTCCTCGAGGGAACGCTCCCCTTGTTCTGAGAGAAGACAAACAGCCGGCAAGTCAATCTTTCTTATTTCCTTATTTTGAGGGTTAGGGTTCGGTCACGCTGAGTGGTAAGCAACACGCATAAACAGGAAATAATACTAGAATATGTCTTTAATATATTACTCAGGAACACAGGAGATTGCTTGAGATACAAAACTCAGAAACACAGGAGAATAAATAAACCACACAGATGGCATTTAATGTCTAACAGCATTCTAGGAAACTTTATCAACCACTGCACTCATTTTAAATAGCCTGTAGATGCAGTTTGGTGGTTTTTCAGCACATGTTCACACAGGGCTTTATATCTATTTAAAATATATCTACATAAAAACAACCTACAAAAAGACAGAGTATTAGTTGAACGTTACAGTATTGTTATTGGGTCATGATGTCTTACTACAATCTGTCTGTCTGATCACAGGAAGTTACCAAACAGAGGAGGAGCTGATGATGTTCAGATGGACAGTCACTATAAATAACAGAAAGAGGAAGAGTGACGGAGACAGACGGATGACAATCATACAGACATGCTGCGACTGATGATTCTCTGCTCACTGCTCACAGGTAAATCAACCTGTAGAAACATCTGTGTCTTTTGAAAATATTGTTTAGTGGGATTAGTAGATGTAAATTTGAACACATTCAGTACATTCTGCTAACATTGAGTGATAGTAGTGATAGTGTGTTTAGTTCAAAGCCTTGTTTTGTGTTCAGCTTCACACTGATAATGACATAATTCAGTTTATATAAAGTTTAAATGTATGAATTTCAAACTGGATAAAATACAAGTGAAAACAATCCTCTTCAGAAAATATAGAGATTCTACATTTAAATTAAAATAAGAAAGGAAAGACAGCTCAGAATATTTAGTTAACATCAGTACACATTTAGAATATAATGGACAGATTAATAGCTCAAAGTGAGTGAGAGTTATTGTAAATCACTGCTAATATTGATATATTTTGTATAGTGTTAAGAATTTCATTGGTAACACTTTACAATAAGGTTTCATTAGTTAACAACTTTAGTTAGTATGAACTAAGAATGAACAATACTTCTACAGCATTTATTAATCTTAGTTAATGTTAATCTCAACATTTACTCGTACATTATTAAAAAGTTGTATTATTTAACATGAATTAATGCACTGAGCTAACATGAACAAACAATGAACAGCTGTATATTTATTAACTTACATTAATAAAGATTAATACTGTAACAAATGTTCATTGTTAGTTAATCTATTAACTGATGCTAACAAATGAGACCTTATTGTAAAGTGTTACTATATCATTAATATAAAGCACAATGTAAACACATTTACTCTGTCTCAGGTGCCAGTGGAGACAGATATCTCAATATGTTCAGCAGTGATGGTGAGAATATGAATCTGCCCTGTGATAATCCTCATACTGACTCCAGATTAACTACATGGATATATAGTGGAGAACGTTCAGAGACAGTTGTATTATTTGAAAAGGGTATAAAGAAGAATGACATAAAGAGACGTGAGAGACTGAGTCTGGAGTCTGACTGCTCTCTGAACATCTATAAAATCACAACTGAAGATCGTGGAATTTACACCTGCAGACAATATGAGAATACAGAGACACATATTGATACCAATGTTCATCTGCGTGTTCTTCATGGTCAGTGTTTCTGTTCATTATATGATAAAAGAACATAATTCTCTCTTTGAACTCAAATGTTTAGTGGAATAAATGTGTGTTGTGTGATTTCTGTTTCAGTCTCTCCATCATCCACACAGACTGAGATTAGACCTGGCAGCTCTTTCACTCTCTCCTGTCAGTTATATGTATATGCTGGATATCCTTGTGATGACTTCTTCACTTCTGAGAGATTTCAGCTGATCTGGGTGAATAAGACTGGTGTGAATCTGCAGTCAGACTCCAGATATCAGATCTCGTCTCCTCATCACTGTAACATCACTCTGACTACAACACTCCTCGATGAAGACAACAACACAGAGTGGAGATGTCAGCTTACTGACGAAAGTGAAGTCAAGACCTCAGCCAGATATACTGTCACATACTCGGGTAAGAAAACTACATTTTGATCTAAAGTTTTATATTACTACGCAACTAAGATTTATTTAAAAAAAAAAAAAAGTAAAGTTGGGAATAAAATTGCTGGCTAAAATAAAAGTTTTTGCCCACTGTCCACATGATTATTAATTTTTCCTACGTGATTTTATAATGAAATCCTCCATAATAACAGCCAAAGTGAACAACATCAGGGTTCGTGTCAAAATGTGCAAATGGCTTTCAACAACACACACACACACACACACACACACACACACACACACACACACACACAGAGACACACACACACACAGAGACACACACACACACACACTGACACACACACACACACACACACACACACACACACATTTAAATTTAAATAAACCAAAAAACACTGTTATTTTACAGGTATTTCCTGAATTATTACGATCAAATACCTTCACTGTAAAAAATCGTTAAAAAAGCGGTCGTGACTGGCAGCTACGGCAAAATCTGTAAAATTAAAGTAAATTCTAATTTAAATAAAGTGCAAAAAACTTTAACAAAAATTTTCTTTAATTGTTAAAAAGTACTTTTATTTTACAGGTATTTCCTGATTTGATTCAAACGACTGGCAACAACAGAAGATGAAACACTAACAGATCTCTCAAGATCTCAGCATCTTCACTTACAGTTTTTCTCGATTGCTTAAACACATTTCTTGAAACTATGCCTCATATTCTCAAAACAGTAAACACAAATCCATAGCGTCTCACCCAATTCCCCAAACATCCTATTTTCAGGTCAAAATGAAGCTCTACACTCAAAACCATTCACTCTTGCTGAAAAACCAAACTTTACCCTCAGACATCACACACAAGCCCTCAAAAACACACACACTACAACACAGTCTTACACACCGGTGAGATAAATTCAAAACAATACTACAAAAAACAGAAACAAAAACCACTAATAAGTTGTGTTGTTTGTGGTTCTCCCCCTCAAGGAACTTTTCACATGATGAACACGTGTATACATTTAAACACAGACATCAATAATCAACATATGAATCTCAACGATGAGATTTTTTGTCACCATTGTTGAGATTCATATGCTGATTCTTGATGTCTGTGTGAGTCTGCATGACCTTGACAAACATTTTCTGCATAATGATTTAATAAAATTGTTTATATATCACAGTAGTATTGGCATGTGAAATTACAACTAATATTAAACAATTCAGTCAGAGACCAGACCACTTTATGATTCAATTCAATTCAATTCACATTTATTTGTATAGCGCTTTTCACGATACATATCGTTTCAAAGCAGCTTTACAGAGAATGCATATCAACATTACAATTTGGAGAATGCAGTTAGCTAATAATGTAATAATTTAGGCGATTAACATACAAGCACTGTTAGCAATTTAATTGGAGGTAGAAGCAAAGAGCTCCTGGAAAAATGAATTACATATTAACAATAATTAGGATTTATAGAATGTGAATGTGCGTGTTGATCCAGATGTTGCATCTTCTGAAGTCCTCGCAGGAGTTGGCGCCGTCTCTTCCAAAGTTTTAGTCATCTGAGGTCTTCTTAAGAGGCTGGATCCAAACTGAAACTGATGTACTCTCTAGTCACCTCGGGACGGGCGTGTACAATTGCTTCATGGTCATGTTGTGCTTTACCAAGATGCGTCTGATAGTTGCAATGCTTACTCGATTTATGTTGTTGAATACTTGCCTATCTGCAAGTATTTGTTGCTGTAGCTGGTGGAGACGGATTGCATTGTTTGCTCTGACTAGGTTCACTGTGGCAAGTTCCTGCTGTTGGGTGAACAGGCGTTGGCGTCCACCCCCACTAGGTCTTCTAGCCATTCTGTAGAAAAATGCAACCACAAATTGTTTTTGTTTGCTTCTTTTTTACAGTACTGTGTATACTGAACTTTACTGTATTTACCATACACAGTACTGAAACATCTCAACACGTTATCACGGTATGTTTCACAAAACTACCACATTTGTTGGAAAAGGAGCATTAGCCACCCTGGAATACAATACATGTGATACAGTAACATGATATGGTACAGTACTGTAAATACTCTAGATACAGTCTGAGTAGAGTAGAGAGTTGAAGACATACCTGTTTTCCAGTCGGAATGTCCTTATTATGGATGAAACTGTGCTTAACTGAGGCCTTTTTGTAGCTGGCTGATTGGTGTTCAGTTTTGTAAGTAAGTGTTTTCAGGTGTGTGTCAACGTCTTTTCAATTAACCAGTGTG
Source organism: Ctenopharyngodon idella (assembly GCF_019924925.1). Lineage (NCBI taxonomy): Eukaryota > Metazoa > Chordata > Actinopteri > Cypriniformes > Xenocyprididae > Ctenopharyngodon > Ctenopharyngodon idella. Next base: position 797,297 of record NC_067233.1, read on the forward strand.
TGTTGTATTTTGAATAGATGTGTTTTCCCAATGTTACTCTGAGATTTCATTTTTGAACTAAGTGTCCTATGTATGAAATAGTGTGTAGTGTCTAGGAGCAAGTGTGTTGCAGAATTGCAACTAAAGTGCAAAGCAGCGCTTTTGTTTAAGGTATGGTTACACTTTGTTTAAGGTATAGTAACAACAACTTCAAGTTATGTTACTTTGGTTTAAGCATGTGTCTATAGTGTTCAAGCAACGGGCAAAAACTGTATTTTATTCAATAAAACATCAACATCTAAACCTCTGTTAATTCTCAATAAGAACTTTAGTATGAAATAAAGTGTGGATTGTAATAAGTGAAGATGCTGAGATCTTGAGAGATCTGTTAGTGTTTCATGTTCTGTTGGGATTTAAAGGGTTTCTGTATATTTTGTGGGTCACTATTGTGCTGGAGAGATCCTGTGCTTCAGTCCAAGATGAGCCAGAAAACACTGATGTTATGCTGCATGTTGCTTTATTTCAGAGACAGTAACATATAATTACATTAATTCATTCATTCATGTGTGCTCTTTCTGGTTAAATACAAGAGGATTCACATTTTACAGTGAATGTGTTTTGTTAATAACAATTCAGGATATTCTTTTCTGTAGAAAAATTTTAATGAAAATTTCTGTTGGAAGTTTTTTACCCTTTATTTAAATTAGAATATTTTACTTTAATTTAAAGGTTTTTGTTTGGCAGCCGTAGCTGACAGTCGTTGACCATTTTTTTACGATTAATTTTTTTACAGTGTAACTAATCTTGTTTTTCCTCTTAACTCGACTCTACTGCTCACCTGAAACTCTGAAGACACCTCAACTCCAGCAACAGGTGCTCAATCTCACTTCAGCTTTCACTTTGCAGTCCTTAATTAATATGAGATTATTGCTGCCGACTGATGGCTGGATAGTCAACATTAATACCTAAACAAGTACTAATATATTCATATTCACATAATCGAGTAAAACTAGACTCATGGAGGTCTCTCTTCCATCTCCCCACCTCAGATGACACAAAGACATCTTTGGTTAATCGTTATAAAAGAAGAATCACTCAATAATTCTGTGAAATGTGGCAAAGATGATTGATAAAATGTTTGTCAGTTTCTGGTGTTTGACTCTTCTTCCCGTCGTCTCTCCTGCAGTGATTCCCGCTGTAACTGCTGCTCTAGCGGCTCTTATGGCTCTTATCGCTCTTATCGCTCTGTGGTTGATCTGTAAGAAAAGAGCCGGTGAGTTTCAATAATGAACACACAATAACAAGATTATTATATTTAACACAGATCAACAGAACTGCAAGGCTGCATTAAATTTATCAAAAGTGACTGATTTCTGAAGAATCATGTGACACTGAAGATGCAGAAAATTCAGCTTTGATCACAGGAATAAATTACATTTATAGAAAAGTTATTTTAAATTGTAATGATATTTTACAATATTACTGTTTTTACTGTAATTTGATCAAATAAAAGCAGCTTTGGTGAGTGAAAGACACTTTCAAAAGCTACTGTGGAAATGTTTTAGTGTAAATGATTAATTGAAGACATGTAATGGAGTTAATGATCTCTTAAGGGGCAGATAAGAAGGCCGATCCCGCACAGGTGATCAGCAGTTTGACCCCGGTGACCCCTCCTCCTCCTCCTCCTCCTGCTGATGATGATGATGATGTCAGTGAACAAAACTAACAATCACAGATTCATATTTACACACATTTGACCCACAGCTATCAGAAGAATGAACATTATTTTAGCTATTCACTACTATATCTGTTTAAAATAATTAAACTTAACAATAGTCATAAAATGATTTTTATAAAATACATATAATCAATCAAAGATTATTGATACATGTTTCTCTTGATGTTTAGGGGAGGACAGAAGATGTGTCTTATGCTGAGGTCATGATTTTCACAAACAAGTTTACTGAAAGACACACTGTGAGTAAAGAAATCTCGTCCTTTTCTTCCATTTCTGTCACCTGTGTATTTTTGATAACAGATAATCAGGCCTTTCATTTAACTGCTCCTTACAATAAACTGGAAATATATATATCTACATAACACACATCATATGTGGCAGACCCTGTGGTGTTAAATATGCAACGCAACTGAATCTGATTCGTAGAAACATTCAGCAATCCAGTGTGTTGTGATGATGTCTGTGTCAGAGTATATTTGTGTCGCTCACGCAGGTTCGGTCTGATGATAAAGTGACGTATGCTGTGATCAGAGGAGCTGAACTCCAGGATGAAGGACTGAAGATCTGCTGATACCCGTGTGATCGAGAATCAGCCCAAATTAATAACAAACGACAAGTTATAGAATCATTTTGAGACTTAAAATAAGACTTGAACAGTCACAGTGATGTAAACAAGTTTAACAGTTTAACCATGTATACAAGTAATTCCTATTATTTATTGAAATATTGTAAAGTTTTCCATTGAAAATGTAGAAATTATTATGCCAATGTAAAAAATAGGACTATATCAGACTTATATGTGTGGAAGTTTTCATTCATTTTTGACTTTTCTAAAAAAAATATTAATAAAAAAAAAAGCATGTGTGTCTGTGAAGACCATAGGGAGTCCTGTTTGTGATTTTAGATTTGATGAGCCGCTGTCACCATAAACCAGCCTGTCAATCACAGATAAAATCCTCATTTACTCACTTCACGTTTCATTAATGATACTCAACAGTTTTTTCCTTATAGAAGAGAAAAGAAGCACATTGATCTGCTGTAAACTCATTCATGATTTTTGAATATTAATGCATTTAATAGTTAATATTGTGCTATTCATATCTTTATAAATGTTCACAGTGTTGCTGCAGATGAAATATAGCATGGATAATATTAAATAATTGTTTTTAACGAGGTCAGTGCCGCCCTCCAGTGAGCGTTCAGAGGACATCGGTGCAGCTGGAAGCAATATCTTTTGAAAGGGGCATTAAGGTGTTCTTGGGTGTTTGTTTAAGGCGAGTTTACACTAAAGATTTACGATGATGAGCTGAAACTTGTAACTACCTGCAAAATAATATGGTTTGCAACATTCTAACCCTGAGTTTACACTGAACGCATCACACGGTCCAGATCCATTTGTTCTGTTGGAAGTACACAGGCGTGTGGAGTATGTCACAATGGGCATCAGTGTACTTGGTTGTGTCCCAAATGACGCACTATACACTGACTATACACTATGTAGTCAACTGTGTAGTGTATGAATCTTGTAAGGTTATTTTGTCATTCATCATCAGAGTCACTGTCAGAAAAAAAGGTACGGTGCTTGTCACTGGGGCAGTACCCTAAGGTACAAAGGTAAAAAGGTACTAAAATGTACTTTTAAGGTACAAATATGGACCATTTAGGTACAAAGATGTACCTTTTCACTTTTGTACCTTAGGGTACTGCCCCAGTGACAAGCACCGTACCTTTTTTTCTGACAGTCTGAAGCCTCTCCACTACATAATTAATCTGTGACAGTCGAGAGTATGAAGCGTCCAACATTCAACACTTCATTTTTCAGTTAATCGAGTGCATCATCCGGGTATTTAAAGTGCACTTGTTCTTTTCATTGTGAACACACTACTCGCACTATACTACAAAACGGCATACAATAGTGCACGAATACACAAACTAGGCACACCTCTTGTGTTCAGTGTCAACAACTTCACGCACAATTAGTCACCTTTATTTATATAGCGCTTTTTACAATGCAGATTGTGTCAAAGCAGCTTTACAGTGATAAATGGTATATAATTTTGGCTGCACAGCAGCTCTTAAAGAAAATGCTGTCAATGTAGGCAGATGCAAAGCACTGTTGAATATCAAATGTCAAATGTCCCCAACTAAGAAGCCAAAGGAGTGATTATAATGGGTTCTGTGTGCTTTACCAGCCGAATCAAGTATGATATCTGCCATTCAATTACATCACTTTTTAACTGCAAAAATAAGAGGAAGAAGAAGAAGAAAATAAGAACATAACTAAATATATTCTTCTTCTTAAGCACCACTCACATTGTCTTCAGAAAATGTATAGTTACTATTATTATTATTATTATTATTATTAAAACAAAATCCTAATCAACATTATTACTTAGGAAAGACATTTAGCCCAAATTTATGATGGGGTCAGTAAGGCATCTGAATAATGCACAGAGGGTCACTGACCCAAAATACAGTTGCTGCATTAAATATAAATCTTTTTAAAAAAATCAGGTTATATATTGATTATTAATCACTCAAACTCTGTCATGTTTTCCAGTGATATCAGCAGTCATCCGTCCACAACAAACACTCATGATTCACTCTAATCCCTCAAACAGTGGCTGACGTCTCCTAACTTCTCTTCTTCTGTCCACCTGCCCTCCTAACTTCTAACTTCAATGTTACAAAACATTTGAAGACAGAGCTCTTCTGTAAACACCTAATGTATATTATGACCATTTATATGGCTCTTTCTGATACATTATTAAAATATTTAGCTCTTTTTGCACTTCAAACTCTGTACTGAACTACTGGATGCAGATGATTAAGCGCTGGCTTGTATTTCAGTGTGGTCAGCTGTGGTGTGGTCAGCTGTGGTGTGGTCAGCTGTGGTGTGGTGGTTCTGATCTTGTAAGACCTGAAATGCCCTGATGAAATACTGTGATGATGTGTTCCAGTGAAAAAGCAAATACCGACACAACTTCATCAGTTTCTGCTGAATCAATTATTTTAAAATAAAACATGTTCTGATGAACTGGAAGACCTGCTGTCAGAAACTCTAGAACTGAGCGAGCAAACGCATAAATGACTCTTATTCAGTCTTTCTTATTGAACATTTAAGATAGTTTGTTTAAAAGTATTATGATGTTGGCTTGACAAAGCAGGGTTGGTGCCAGAATTATTTTTTGTTTTCTGACATGAACCAAACCAGCGAGGTCAATCACAACATTACAAACTTTGATTTGAAGCGAAACAGTAGTTGAAAATCAGACAAAAAGACGAAGGTACAAGACTGTGTACGGCTTTAGTGTGGGAAAGAACTACGAATGAAGCATTGTGAGTGACAAACTACAAACAACAGTGAAATATGAACCTGTTCATTTGAAGCTGTTGATTAAATCTATAAAAACAATATATTTTAAAATGCAAAATATGCATATCTATCTATCACCTTTTTATATGCTTACAATGTGTTTAATTTAGTAGTTTGACGAGGTCTAATATGGTCTGACTGAGTTCATAAACATGATTTGTCATCAAAATGTAATGCAGGTCACTATCAGAGGGTCATTATTACACGTTAGGCTGATGATGGGAAGTTAATGACCACAGGAAGGGCTGATGCTGTTTAAGGGAAGAACTGAGTGAATAATGAAAACTGAAAGACAGACAGAGACAGAAAATGGCTGATAAGAGTCATAAAGATCTGCTGGGACTGATTTTTCTCTGCTCACTTCTCAAAGGTAAATGATGCATGTGCCATTCAAGATATTTCAGATGTGATTATGATCATTGTTTGTACTTTAGGTCAGATTTGATTCCTGCAGACATTCATGCTGTCATTTGAACGCAGTAACACTTGACATAATGTATGACGCTCTCTTACAATCAAACATCTGATGGAAAAGTCTGTCATGTTAAGATGATGATTTAATTTAGACTGGTGAATATAAGGTCACTTTTCTTTGATATTTATGTGGTCAGTAATGGATTACATGTAGATTTCTGTCTCCTAATTTAAAACTATGTAATTATAATCTTTGTTTAACAGTCAAAAAGTATCTGCTGTACAATCTGAACACACATTTACTCTGTCTCAGGTGCCAGTGGAGACAGATATCTCAATGTGATCAGAAGTGATGGTGAGAATGTGAATCTGCCCTGTGATAATAATCATACTGACTCCAGATTAACTACATGGATATATAGTGGAGAACGTTCAGAGACAGTTGTATTATTTGAAAAGGGGATAAAGGAGAATGACATAAAGAGATATGAGAGACTGAGTCTGGAGTCTGACTGCTCTCTGAACATCTATAAAATCACAACTGAAGATCGTGGAATTTACACCTGCAGACAATATGTGAATACAGAGACCCCATATACTGATACCAATGTTCATCTGTGTGTTCTTCATGGTCAGTGTTTCTGTTCATTATATGATAAAAGAACATAATTCTCTCTTTGAACTCAAATGTTTAGTGGAATAAATGTGTGTTGTGTGATTTCTGTTTCAGTCTCTCCATCATCCACACAGACTGAGATTAGACCTGGCAGCTCTTTCACTCTCTCCTGTCAGTTACATGTATATGCTGGATATCCTTGTGATGACTTCTTCACTTCTGAGAGAATTCAGCTGATCTGGGTGAATAAGACTGGTGTGAATCTGCAGTCAGACTCCAGATATCAGATCTCATCTCCTCATCACTGTAACATCACTCTGACTACAACACTCCTCGATGAAGACCACAACACAGAGTGGAGATGTCAGGTTACTGACGGAAGTGAAGTCAAGACCTCAGCCAGATATACTGTCACATACTCGGGTAAGAAAACTAAATGTATGCCAGTGTCAATATTCAGCTCAATGCTGGACACACTGTATGAATATTCCTCTAGAAATAAATCTTTAAATAAAACTAATGCTGCTCTGGAGTGTTCTGGAGAGATCAGTTCATCAGTTAAAATCATATTTATGCATCATATCTCTGTGTCTCGAGCAACTCTTTTCTCCTTTTAGTCAATTCATCAGAAAACAAGACTTTGGGTGGATTGTCAGTCAGAGGTAAGAAATGTCTTTACATTGCAGTTCATTATACTGAGAACGACACCATGTGTTTGTCAGTGTTGATTCATTCATCATCATGATTTACAGTTTCATGGACTGAGTTTGTTTGTGGTCTTGTGCTGTAACCTCTATCTGTCTGTTTGCTGTAGTGATTATAATAATCGCTGAGATCGCAGCACTAACTACTCCTACTGTTATTCTTCTATGGATCATCTGTGAAAGAAGAGCTGGTGAGATCTGAGACTCTTTTCACAATCATCTATGATCAGACAGTCCATATACACCATCTGAATGACTGAATCAGTCTTCTCACTACATGAGCGGTTTGATATAATGGTGTGCTTTTATTCACAGATAATAGAAGAAGAGGTCAGGACTCCCAGAGAACATACATGAATGTGATCAGTGAGATGAATAATGCTCTATAAAAATATACCATTGTTACTATTGTAAGTGCATGTAGCGATCGCTGTTTTCTCCAGAGCTGCTTTATAGATAAATGAACTAAATTAATAACTAACTTACTTAAGCTGGACAATGACACCATTTTCTTCTAGAGAAGCTGTGCAGCCAAAATCATGTTCCCTCCATCACTGTAAAGCTGTTTTGACACAATCTGCATAGAAATAAAGGTGACTTGACATGTACAACAAGGACTGCTACCCTGAATTCATAAAACAATAATATGTGGTTAATTCTGAAAATGTGTTCAACATCCCCCAACAAACTGAGTACATGGGGTTATAAACAGAGGATGAGTCTAGAGAGAGTGGTGGCTTATATTGCAGTATGGAGTGACTGGCCTGAGAATGTGGGAAGTCGTCCAGTAGGTGGCGTACAAACTATATTCAAACAATTATTAGATAAGATCCAACACAAGCCTTCTGATAAGAGGTTAAAGATGTTCAGGCTACTTTTGCAACCAAAGGTGAGTCTGACGTCGAAATACATCTTGCTGCGCCATCTAATGCCAAGCAGGTGCCACTTGAACGGGTCGAGGAGCATGATTTTAAAAACTTCCAGTCTGTAGCTCAAACTTTCAAAATTCAAAAATATATAAGATATCCATTGCTAAGTAACCACAGTCCATTATTATTTTGCCACAAAAATAATAACCAAGGTTGGAAATGACTTCAACATACTGTCATAGTTCTTGTTATAGTTCTACAACAACAACCCTCTTCAACCAGTAATAGTGTGCAGTAACCCACTCACAGACAGAACCACGGTTGAGTCGTGAATTGTTGCCCAACAGTCTGGACAGACAGAGATGACCACCAACTGAGAGAGTGTGGTGAAAGTAAGGAAGTTTTGAGCATAACAGATTTCTCAACAGTCAAAAAAGCAGAACTGATATTTCTCAATGCATCTTTCAAAGATTAATTTTAAACAAAATTATGGTTTCATTTGGGAACTTTGATGTAAAAAGTGCTGTTATTTAAAAAATTGTACAAGCTACGACATTTTGCAGGACACTACATGTAAATGTGTGAAGAGCTCAATATGAGGAGGTGGTTTTCTGTGAACTTCGGAAAAGCCTTTATCATCAGAATTTATGTACAGCATGATTACATTAAATTCAGAAACAACATTTTTATATAATTAACATTAAATTAACAACTCAAACTAATCTTCACTTCAATCCGTTTGATCCTGTTTGATTATGAAATTATTTTAACAATTATTATTTTTTCATTTACATTTTGATTCAGAACATTTCATGCCTTTGAAACAAAGAAATATAGACTAGATTTGATTTTTCAACATTTTATTTATAAACATACAGGATACTGTAAAGCCGTTGCATTTGAACATCAAATTAATCTGTTTTTGGATAGTATAGATTTGGGATTTGAATAACTCAATAAATATACCTTAGATGTAATATATATTTTCCAAGGTAACTATTTCCCTCCTAAACAACACATAACTTGCCTGGCAAAAGCCTTGGCCCTGTGTCAACCTAAAGTTACGATGATTTAAACATAAAATACATGACCAGACCCGAAGCACAGAGAAACTGGCTAAATAAATCATGACAGAAGATTAAACAGGCGAGGCGGCCAAACTGCTTTTCACAATCAAGAAAGCCTTCATATTCGGGTACACATTATCAATGTGCTAACATTGGCAGGCATAAAACTACGGAGCCCCTAAAGGGACATGATGATGAAAAAATATGGGATGGGGGGAAAAGAAAAAAATTACGGCACTAAACTGCGTTTGTTCACAAGTTTTGTGAGTAAACAAAGTTTCTCAGGGGAACATGAACATTTGTGAGGTAACAGAAAAACCGTAACATATAATTTTTCCTCCCATCTCATATTTTTGTCCCTTTAGAGGCTCCGTATGAAACACATTTAGCCAGTGAGTGTGTTATGATGGACATCTGTATTGCTTTGCCATGTGTTCAATTCAATCATGTTCAGAATGAAACTAAAATAAGATAATTCTTTTATATACATATTTATGTGTTTTTCCAAAACCAGCTTTGGGTCTCTTTATAGCCTAAACAAATGTTATTTTTATGTGGGAAAAAAATATGCTCAGGAAAGTATTGTAGTTTGGGCAAACATTTCAATTTTGCATAATACTATTGCTAGGAAAAACGATGTACAGTGTGCTGTGAAAAGGGCAAAACTGAGATATTTCGAGGCAAACACTCCATTATTTCAAAGAGCAATCCATAAGATCATTAATGACCAAAAAATATTCCATTTTTCATACGAGTGTAGAAACAGTCTTTGGATCCAAACTCTTGCTCGTTCTCTTTGAGTTTCTCGTGTAGACGCTGCATCTCTCTTAAGGCACAACTTCCCAAAACCACTGAAGGACAGCGATCTCCATGAAAACTGTATCTGTGTGAAGATGTCTGTCTGAACCAGCACTCAGTTTACATGCATTTGTATTTTTTATCAACTCAAATGTACTTTTTATGTATAAAAATACATACTATCCTCCATGTAGTTAATAGAATGATTACAGTGACTGTGTTCCCATAATTACAGGTTATGTTTATCACGAGGCACTATGAATGCTAACATGTTATGTTTTGAAAATAAAGAATATAACTTGCAGACAGGAATCTCTTGATATTTGGACAGTAGTGTTTTAATCCACTCAAAGAACACAGAAAAATAACTATTGAAAAGCCATTGAAAAGTTCAGCTCAATCTGAATGCTGTAGATGAAGCCAGATTTAATCGAATACTCCGATGTAAGAACGGATTGAACGGATTCAGGCAAATTTAAAGCAAAGTGAAGTCGTTCCAGAAATCAGGTCCTTTCCTCATTAGTGTTAATTATCTATAGGTCATCCATTTGTCGTCAAAGAGTACAAAACTACCCTTCAGCTGACAAACACTGTCAGTTTAGGCAGAAACTCGGTTGCGTGTCGGAAAAGAAAACCTGACTTGAAGACGTTGCAGTGGTTTGATTTTATATGTGCTTGTGATGACGTACGTGAAGATTGTGAGGACTGGAGAGAGTTTTATGGATTGATTTCTTTTGCTCCTAAAATCAGTGAGTTCACAGGGTGGTGGGCTGACCAGCAGCTGAAAGACAAGAGGAATAAGATTTTAACAATGATCTGAACTCTGAATTCAAAACATCATACATTTATAATCATGTGTATCACGTGTTTCTAATATATTTGAGAATATGCCATGACTTCTGCTCATCTGCTGCACTGAAGGAATCTCAGAATCGACGGAGAGAGACCGTGTGTAACTCACTGCGCGAGCGGATATAGCACTGATGACAGTTGAGCAGACCGTTCCTGATCCTCACATCTGTTCCTGTGCTGGTGTCGCCCAGCTGACCCTTACAGATCCCACACTACAGAGAGAGAGAGAGACAAACCCTCATACAACAAACACTGAAGAAAATCTTCTCATTACTTCAACCTGCTCCATCCAGCAATGTGTTATTATCAACCTTCACATGTCAGAGAATGATTTCTGAAGGATCATGTGACACTGAAGACTGGAGTAATGATGCTGGAAATTCAGCTTTTGATCACAGGAATAAATTACACTTTACTATATATTCACATAGAAAACAGCTGATTTACACTGGAATAATATTTCACTGTTTTACTGTATTTTTGATCAAATAAATGCAGCTTTGATGAACAGGCCTATAAGATACTATCAAAAATATATATTATACTAAATAAAGCCTCATGACAAAGAACAACAATATATTACACAACCTTCATTCCTCTTTCTATTTTAACAGGGTTATTCAAGCCACCGCCGGCCTACAGTCTCACTGTAACGACATCGAACAGCTGACCGTAACTGTACAACTAGATGTCTAAAATGTGCCATAAATCCTGATGGACGTTATGTTGAAAGACTGACAAATGGGAGAAACAATCACCTCTGAGATTTAGAAAAACAACCAATGGAATTGGCTGGTGGAATTTGCATGCCAAGCCACTCCCCCGTACATACAGGTATATAAGATGGCGGCACGCGTCACCAGTGTTTTGCATGAAAAAGTGCAGCGATTCCCTAAACACTTTAAAGTAACACTGTTCAGTGTTTGTGGCACTTTTTTATAGGGACGCCATTCATCAGTCTTTCGGCATAACGTTGAACGTGACTGAGAGATGTAAACCTCATTCCCTGATGGAGGGAACGGAGACGTTATGTCCCTCCTGCCACAACCCTGATCCACCCCGCTGGATGTCCGGGACCCCGTCTCAGCTGAATGAGTGGATGCGTGCCGCCATCTTATATACCCGTATGTACGGGGGAGTGGCTTGGCATGCAAATTCTACTCACCAATTCCATTGGCCATTTTTCTAAATCTCAGAAGTGATTCGAGGTTCCCAAGTGAGACCCCATTTGTCAGTCTTTCAACATAACGTCTCCATTCCCTCCATCAGAGAACAAGACGTTATCATCGTTGGTCTGATTACAGTAAATCTGCATCTGTAGTTTTCCAGCTGTTGTTCGTTCTCATACCTTAAAGCACTGGATGTGGAAGTAAAGGCTGAGAGTCTCTATAATCATGGCGGCTCCTTTGCCAAGTGGGTGACCACAACTGGAACACAGTTTCTTCCCACTGACAGACCTACACACACACACACACACACACGAGGAAACATGACCCAAAGTGAGTAAAACACAGAACTGTTGTCAGTAATCAGAGATGGCAGCGGACAGAACCAAAACACGTGGTCGACAGAAATGGGTTCATCAATGCTGATATCTGCAGAGCAGGATGGGCCTGGCTATACTGGTGATATTATCATATTATGTCATTTATGATGGCACACATACTGACTCAAATTCACTTACAATCACGTCTGATTTGGGTTGGTAGTGATCATTTGACTCACTCGTGGTGTTTTGATCTCTAGACCTGAGCTCAGGTCAGAGAAACTGCTGTACCTGTTTGGTGATGGAGGTGCTTGTGTGTCTGTGAATGAAGGTGAGCTTGATGGATTTGGCCCAATGTTCTCTATAGAGTCAGACCTGAGGATGGAGAGCCACATGCAGCGTTCAGCGTCCACACACACACACACACACACACACACACACACACACACGCTCAGAATCATTACACTTTGGCCATGAAGATGAATTAAACAAAATTGCAAACATAAAATCATTTAAACTTTGAAGCACACATTGCAGCTTGTTTGTGAATAAATAAATCAATGAAAGAACACATAATGGACACACACACACACACACACACACACACACACACCTCTTGCGTCCACCAGGTTTTGGTTGTGATGTATTCTTGTTCCAGGTCTCATTCTGCTCTCTGTTGGCCAGTGGTGTGTCTGTAAAATAAATAAATCGTAGTAAAGAAACAAATCATTTTCATAATCCACACAGCCTCGACTGGATGAGGATCACTGTGATCATCAGCGTAAAAAAACAGGACAAAGGACAACAAGGCAACACTTACATTTCCTTAAATTAAATGAATGTACTATATTTTGTTTTAATAATATTTAATATTTTGTATTTTGAGGGGGTTTTATGGGACTAGACATGTTTTACATCTAAATTAAGCAGAATTTACGTCTATAAAAAGCATTTCATATTATTTTCAATTAATACATTTTTTCTTTTTTTTTCCCGGAATAATTTCAATTAGGTTAAAACCAGAGCAAAGATATTTAAGATCCACTGGAAAGCAGATCGATGACATCCGGTGGGAGAAATCAAGGAAATCACATGTAATATCATGGTGTCACCACTAGATGCCCTGTATAACCCTATATATAAATATACATGCGGGCTGTGTATTTCATTTGGATATGTATGTTTAGAGATTATCTGTTGTTCATATTTTAGAAAGATCAATGCATATTCTGCTTCTGATCGCCTTTATAGAAAGCCTGGTTAGTCGTCTCTGTAGACAGCATTTGGAGTCATCACAGACACGCTCTTGACACAAAGCCTTTTCTAACAAGTTAAGATCTTATTTTGACTGAATTCCTTCACTAAGAAAGAAATCCCATAATGCACTGGGACAAGCTCAGTGAACAGAATAATCCCAAAAACTGAGGAATTCTTCTGTTTCATTCACATTTATTAATGTATCAATAAAAAATGTTTATCTGATTGAAATGATATGAAATGTATTGCATTCAAAATATTTTAAATAACTTTAATAACTAAAAACATAATGTTAGGCATAATATTAGCCACATTTTATTGTATCATTTCCTCCCATTTTAAAAAAAGGAAACTGTGTCACCATCAAAGTGTCTTTCTAAATGGCTCCTCTGTGCCGAGACTGACCTGACTGCAGTGTCGACGGCTTCTCTCGTCCTCTCTGACCCGCTGACACACAGCTCTGCAGGGGAGAACTGCTGTATGAAGACAGAACATACAGCAACATGATGTTGAGTTATAATGATGAGTTTAAGTTTTAAACAGTCAAATAGTTCACTCAAAAATTATTTACCCACCTTCACGTTGTTCCAAACCCACATGCTGTTATTTTTCCATGCAACACAAATCTTCATGTAGCTCTCTTCCTTAAAATAACAGCAGTGTGAGGTGATCATGTCTGTCAAACACTCCATAAAACCCCCCAAAACACCTCATGACGCGACAGACGTGCTCACTGTGAGCTGTCACTCAAGGGAAAAGAGCCAAATGAAGATGATTCACAAATTCTCTATTTGTGTTCCAAAGAAAAAGTAACAGCTTAAAGGGTTAGTTCACCCAAAAATTATATTTCTGTCATTAATCCCTCATGTCGTTCCACACCCGTAAGACCTTCGTTCATCTTCAGAACACAAATTAAGATATTTTTGATGAAATCCGAGAGGTATCTATAGACAGCAATATAATCAACACTTTCAAGGTCCAGAAAGGTACTAAAGACATCGTTAAAACAGTCATGTGACTGCAGTGGTTCAACCTTAATGTTATGAAGAGACGAGAATACTTTTTGTGCGCAAAAACAAAACAAAAATAACCACTTTATTCAACAGTCTCTTCTTCTGTGTCATTCTCATACGTTGTTTACGTCCAGCACTTCCATGTTTATGTCCGAACACCGACTCATTATTGGCCGGATCCTGCGTCAGCATCACACGCATGAGTCGTGCTGATCACGTGACCAGAGCCGGCCAATAATGAGCCGGCATTTGGACATAAACACGGAAGCTCTGCAACGTAAATAGTAGCAGAATGACAGAGGAGAGACGAATTTGTTGAATAAAGTGGTTATTTTTGTTTTGTTTTTGAGCACAAAAAGTATTCTCGTCTCTTCATAACATTAAGGTTGAACCACTGCAGTCACATGACCGTTTTAACGATGTCTTTAGTACATTTCTGGAACTTGAAAGTGTTGATTATATTGCTGTCTATAGATACCTCTCGGATTTCATCAAAAATATCTTAATTTGTGTTCTGAAGATGAATGAAGGTCTTACGGGTGTGGAACGACATGACAGAAATTATGACAGAAATTTCATTTTTGGTTGAACTAACCCTTTAAAGGCGTGGAATGACAAATAATGGCAGAATTTAAATTTGTGGGTGAACTTTTCCTAGAGTTGTTGTCCCAGACCTTACTGTCATCTGTAAACTCTCTGTCTGTCTCTGCGCTGCCTCACTGAGGCCGTTTTCCCTTCGTCTGCAGTTCTCAGAGCTCTGATGGAGGAGAAACACGTCAGTATCATCTACACCTGCATCAAGCACTTTATTGTCCTTCCTTGAAGTCTCACCGCCTGTTTCTCCACCGGCCCCTGCTTGTGTTCCCGCTCGGGCTGGGAGTGTAAAGTGCTTTGGGCTTTGGGAAGGACTGAGGGTGCGGTCGGTGAGTGAGGGGTCAGAGGGGTCACGGTCTCCTCCAGAATCTTCCTCTCCTGCATCAACCACAAAAAGTCACTGGCAAAGCTTCTATCAGCAAACAAGTAGCAAAACAGCAAAACTTTTCACATTTCAGATGATATGGAAAGCATCTTACAACAATCTACCATGGTAAACATGCTTTCACACTGTCTGAGGATCTCAGATTCATTTACTATAATTTCACAGTAGTAACAGGAACTGTTTAATGACGCTGTTTTTGCAGAAACTACAGTGTGTTACCATAGTACATCTTTTTAAGAAATAATGTTTCAAGTTCTGATCATTTCCAGGGTTCCAGAAACAATGTTTTTCCAGGGTCACAATATGACGCACCCTGCAATCGTTTATGTTTATGTGTTACAGAACACCAGATATTTGTCATTTGTAGCAATCAGCTCAATTACACACATGAACCAAATCAGACTAAGATCAGGTGGATATAAAAGACTAAACATATTTAAAGTGCCTCACTGAACTATTTTAAAGGTTCCTGCTCTGCTCTGATTGGTCAGATGGTTGGTCTGCTCTGCTCTGATTGGTCAGATGACCCAGTCTGTTGTGAGAGAAACTTCACCTCCTCATGGTAGCGCCTCTCCTCCTCTTCCACCTCCTTCTGCGCCTGCTCCCATTCCTGCTTTAACTTCTCCTGTTCACGCCGATATTTCTCCTGTGATCACACATGCGTTCATCCATTAATGCTGATTATACCATCAGATCCACAAATGCCTTCAGGAGACCCTCTCACACTCGGAAACTCCAAATGGCTCTTCAATATCCGTGTGTTCTGTATATCATTATTAAACTCTTTTACATCGGCAGTGAGTAAATCAGGTTAAGGCAAAGTGCTTGGGATTTGGAAAATAAAATTTACAGAAAGACAAGCAGCCCGGAGGCAACATTTTAAAGGCACAATCAATTCCAAGTCTTTGATTTTTTACTTTGTTGAAATGATGAACAAGACAGCAAAATTTGGACACCAAAAAAGAGAGAAAAATCTCTATTTAAAAAAAACAACAACAATCTGAGCAGTGAATATCTGTGAGATTGTGCGTTTAAATAACTTGACATCAGCAGTGAAAAGCTATTTTCTCAAACAGGCAATTACACACACACACACACACACACACACACACACACACGCAGGGGTGTCTTTATCTTAAGCAGCGACTGGTGTATCATGCTGGGTTTGGGTTATGATTTGTGTTTTGCTGCTTATGATCAGAGTGTTGTTAAATGAAAAACATTTGTAAGAATTTTACTTCCTGAATTGTGCAAATCTATTCAAAACTACTCCATGATGGACTATCAAGAAGTATTTCAACACTTCAGTCAGATATCAGTCCTGTCATCATTCACTTCTAAACCGGTTTGACTTTCTTTCTTCTGTGGAACATAAAAGACATTTTGAGAAACTTTTCCCATATTTGATTAAAGTCAGTGGGGTTTAGACTCCAATGTTTCACAAAATATCTTCCACAGAAGACAGAAATACGAAAAGGTTTGGAACGATATGAGGGTGAGTAAATGATTAACTTTCATTTCTGAATGAACTGTCCCTGTAAGTGTCCAAATATTTTTTGGGTCACAGTGTATTGATGCTGATTAGCTTTAGTGTAGTTGTGTGTGTGTGTTATAGTGTGTAATAACAGCTAAAACAATCGGTTTTGATTCGAGATAAAGTAACTAACTGCATTCCAGTAAACTAGATTACCTTATAGAGCAGATCTTCTGACGAAATCTCTATAAATATATACACACTATAGTCTATTTTTTTTAGGAAATGGAAAAGGGAACTCAAGCATGCAGCCTAAAGGTATAGTTTATCCAAAAATGAAAATTCTGTCATTTACTCACTCTCATTACATTCATTCTGTCTTGCACTAAACGAGTTATCTAACAGAAAGCAAGCTGCTCTGTTCCATATAATGAGAGTGAATGGTGACCATGGCTGTCTTTGGTCCCCATCTGCTTCTAACGACAGAATTTTCTTTTTTAGGTGAAATATTTCTCAACTTAAGCATGAAGTGCCTGTTAGTCCGCGGTCTGGTGGGAGTATGGAGACGAAGCATGCTCAGGTGATTCTCAGCGTGGCTCAAGCGCGGCTCAAGCGTGGCTCTGCGTTCTCAAGCCGCTGTACCTGAAGCATGCGTTCCTGCTCTCGCTGCCACCTCTCCTGACGCTTGCGCTCTTCCTCAGGGCTCCAAGAAAAGTGTTCACCCCGCTTCACCAGATTCAGCACCGCGGGAGGGACCTAACCGTACCGTAACCGCACACGCGCCGCACGAGGACGCACCACACAACACCACACACAGTGAGCAAGAGAAAGATGGTCTGTTTCCCCTGAAGGAGCGAGACTAGCTGTTCTACTGGAGCTGACCAATGTGAAGAGACAAGGACAAACATGGGGAAGTTCTACTGCTTTCCCATCTGGTATAGAATTCTCAACAAACTCCCACTTCTCCCAGTGGCAGATCCAGAAGTGTTTTTCTCATTCATTTTTCTGTTTAAATGTTCTAAAAATGCTTGTCTGTGCAAAAGTCGCTTGCCTTTTAAAGCTGTTCTTGTTTCCATGGTAACAGCGACTCTGAGTGCTGGATCTTGTTTCAGGATTATGGGTAGTGTAGTATTTCATTGCCGGTTTGACAAGTAAACAATTGTTTAAAAAAATAATAGCTGAAATCACACTTGAGGCTTCTAGAGAAGCATTTACTTTCAGTTCTGGACTGTTATGTGTTTTACCATTTACTTATGAGCATCAAAGAGAGTTTTAGGAAGATTTGTATTGTACAATAATTTTAATAGTGCTTGTAGAAAAATAATAAAATAATACCAGATGAGAAACAGGCAGAAAGCAAACGTCAGACACTTCAGGGATGAGGAGGAGAGACAGAGGAATAGATTTAACTTATTTACTTACATTTGCACCCTTCTCAGTCATATCTGGAAAATACAAACAATGTCATTTTTAAAACACACACTTTCAGTGATTTCATGAATTATTCATTTGATTAATTTGGTTAAAAACAATTAACTCAAAACTGATGGGAACTGAGTGTTAAATGTAAAAATATTGTTGTTTTTCAGTGACAGAAATACAACACAACTGTGCTTATGTTTGACACTTGACAAACTGACAAATATCTGAATATTTCACATGAAAGTTCAATAACGTCAGTTTATCTGCTCATTCAGATTAAGGAAGATTATGGGTATTTCCATGTCTAGATCTGGTCAACGACACTCACCTGGTTTGGTTCTGTATGATTCTGGGTCAGATGGTTTTGATTGATTCTGAGGGATCTCTGTTGCTAGTTTATTGACCTTCAACTAAATCCAAACAAGTCAAGGTCAAATAAATAATATACGTATTTGAGTATTTTTTATGAAAGCACAAATACACTAACCTGTGCAGAAGAGTTGTCCATCTGAATGACGGTCTGTAGAGAGTCGCTCGTCTCATCTATCCGCTCTTGATCTGTGCAGGAACATGAGCCATCGCCAGGAATTACACAGGAATATGAAGAATTAGGTGTTTGTATAACGAACTGGAATATTAATATCACATAAGAGCTGCCCAACCTGTAACAGTCTCTTCTGGTTTTATCTCCAACACTTCTGGGGATTTAGAGACGTCGCCGACCTGCGGGACTGTCCCTCCTTCAATCTGTACGACATTACACAGACAGATGAAGGTGATGAGAATCCAACCAACCGATATACTGAATGTAAGCTCTGTATTGTTTGGCTTGTATAGTTCACACACAGACAGCATAGACAGAGAAGCACAGAGTCCACCATTTCTGTATCCTCACTGTAGCAGCTGGAGTTTTACAGTGTCGGTGCCAAAGAGGCATTATTAGTGTTGTGTTTGGGGATGTACCAATACACATAATAGTCTCCATAGACTCCAGCCATCTGAGTCAATGAGGACATTGTGGTTAAATTTTATTTTCGAAGGAAATGTCCCAAAGAAAATTGATAGTCTTATATGTTTGCACCAATCATTTTGCTCCGGACTGCTCTTCAACGACTCCGGTTCGAACATATAAGCTGAACACCACTACTTACAGTTACTGACATTTTTAGTGCGTGAGATTGTCCTGTTTTGTTCACATACACACACATTTTATATTAAGTAAAAAAAGGCATATCACCTTCGGCCACTGCTGTCCTCACCTCTGTGGTTTCTGTGTCGTTCTCGCAGCGCTCCGGTGTGTGTGTGGATGAGAGCGTCAGCTCCGTGGGCCGGACCTTGGATCCATCGGACACATTGGGATCTGTGAGGTCTGAGTCTGTGTAAGGAGACGGGAAGAACTGCAGACAGTCTTCTTCTCTCTCTCTGTTTCTTCCTCCCTTCTCCTCAATGCTGTGGTCTTCATCCTCCTTTTCTCCATTCACTCGCACTACTTCATCCACCTGAGAGAGAGAGAGATTCAACATATGAGTAAATACTCCTTTCCCTATTAGTAATGAATATTGTTTTTCTCATATTTTTGTAACTGTAAAAGTCTTTAAAACAAGGCGTATTTGCTTGAGAAGCAGGCAGACATTTGACAATAAAGTAATGATTTAAAGTCACAATGAAATCAAAATGGACAGTTCTTATTTTTTATGGAATATTTCAGTGTTTATTATAAATGATTTATCAGTTCACATCATTATTGTTTTAAATTCATGTTCCTGGTAATCTTGAATCAGAATATCTTCTCCTCCCTCTTGCAGCATCTCTTCTCTTCTCTGATGATGAGGGCGGGGCAACCTGTCACTCACATGAGATCCACCAATAGCAAACCACAACCATCCAATCAATTCCCAACAGACAAAATCAAGCCCCGCCCTACATTTGTTCTTGTTTGCAAAGCTGTTTCACTCGGATATACGACACAATAGAGAAGAAAAGACCTGTTTCGTGCTGACTTTAGGTTTGCTAATACCACTCACTTTATCTTGCTAAAGTATAATCTTATCTTACACTTTCATGGAATAAAGTAATTATGTCTGACTGCAAATAATGTATAATGTAAGCCCGATTTTATTTTATTAGATTTATAAAATTAAGTCTAAAATGAAGTCTTAATGTTATGCAATTTATCTTCCCCCCAAAAAATATATATTATTTTACAGAAGAAAATCTTTTTTAAGTGTAATCCTTTATATAATAATTTAATTTGCATTTAAAACACATCTTTAGGTAGCTTATCACAATAAAATCACTGTGCTTTGCATATAGGTCAGGTTTTGTCAATCAACAGCTCCCACAAGGAAACCACTTAATAAACATACTAAATAATATGTTAATGATAATGTAAAACTGCAGACAGGTAGGGAATATGTTTATATGATCACTAGCTCAATATATAAAACAAGTTGATGTAAAGTCCCTGTAATGAAAAAAGAGGTATGTGCTTGTTTGAGATAGGCTGATCTGCTCTGTGTGAGTGTTTTTGTCTTTGTATGGAGAACTTCACATAGAAAGAACCCATTCACACACATTCACACACACACACACACACACACACACACACCTAGGGAACACTAGCACTCATTCAACACATGCCCACTTTAACTCACAACACTCATTCCAGCCACCAGAGGGCAACATCTGCTATTGTTGATGCATTCTGGAACACTTCACTTCTCTTAGGAGAGAAACAGAGCAATTCCTACAGCACTAATTATCCAGGATATTGCTACTCAGTGTGGGTGGTGTGGCAGAGTGCATGGCTGCTGATGGAGTCAGTGTTATTTTGCTCAGAGGCTGCTCTTATACAGCTCCGAAGACATAAATTCTCTTAAAGGAAACAAAAATAGACATAAATGAGGCGATCCTTGACATATTTGGCATTTAAAACTGAAAAATGAATGTGGATAGCATAGCTCACTTGGTCTTAAGAGAATGATGAGAAATATTCATAGAGTTCATACTGAAATGTCTGACTTTTGATTACAAATTTCTGATCTCTTCTGAAACTCTAGAGCAGGCACATGTTGTTGAGGTCTATTTCTTAGGCATACAAATAAAAACCCCTAAGCAATTTCTTACTTTGCTCTCCTTATAATCTCACTGCAGTGGAGGAGAAACAAGCGAGAAATTACAGAAAAAATCTCCAGGTGGATTGTCCCTATTATTTAGTTTACAGTATGTTGCATAGTGACATTGTGTGACTTTTTATTAGCAAAAAAAAATCTGTTTTCAGTCCTAAACTATAGATATTGTATTAGTTATGAAACCTTTTAAAAAGTAAACTCTGCAGTGAGAAATGTTGATTCCTGGGCTGTCTGTACCTTAGCTGTTCTCATCCCAGCAGTGGTGCGTCTGTAAGGTTTTGGACCGAGAGAGGGCGCTGTCACATTTGAGCGAGATGGACCTGAAACACACTCTGTATCTCCAGCGTTTCCCTGCTCTGTGCTGTATCCCGTCACCCGTGCTTCGACTGTGGATGTGAACTTGGCTGCGGGGAGAGACTGCTGCCTCAGGTACTGCAGCGGGTTTGAGGAAGCACTGAAAGCGGAGGAGAAGTCTGAGGAGATGGGGAAAGAGGAGTGGCGAGTTGGGTCAGCCGACACGCTCCTCTCCAGCAGCTTGGGGAGTTTGAGGCGCTCGAGAACAGCCTCACTGATGGTGAAGCGCTGGACATAACGTTGCAGCACAGAAGCTGCTTCCTCTGGTGTGCGGGCGTTCCGGTACGCTTCATGCAACTCTCGTTCACGGCGCTCCCTAGTGGAGAGAGTGAAATAGTGTCAGAAATTACACTAGAGGCATATTATTGTATCGACGATTAAGATCCACTAGCTTACAACAATTTTAATTTGATAATAATTTTGTCAATAATGTTGTCAGTAATCAGTAACAGCAGTGACAGTAACTCCACTGACAATAATGCCACTGACAGTAATAACACTTACAGTAACTTCACTGACAGAAACCACACTCACAGTAACATTACTGACAGTAACAGCAGTGACAGTAACAGCGGTGACAGTAACCACACTCACAGTAACAGCAGTGACAGTAACAGTGGTGACAGTAACATCACTGATGGTAACAGCAGTGACAGTAACAACACTCACAGTAACAGCAGTGACCGTAACCACACTCACAGTAACATCACTGACAGTAACAGCACTGACAGTAACATCACTGACAGTAACCACACTCACAGTAACATCACTGACAGTAACAGCAGTGACAGTAACCACACTCACGGTAACAGCAGTGACAGTAACAACACTCACAGTAACATCACTGACAGTAACAGTGGTGACAGTAACATCACTGATGGTAACAGCAGTGACAGTAACAACACTCACAGTAACATCACTGACAGTAACAGCACTGACAGTAACATCACTGACAGTAACCACACTCACAGTAACATCACTGACAGTAACAGCAGTGACAGTAACCGCACTCACAGTAACATCACTGACAGTAACATCACTGACAGTAACAGCAGTGACAGTAACCACACTCACAGTAACATCACTGACAGTAACATCACTGACAGTAACAGCACTGACAGTAACATCACTGACAGTAACCACACTCACAGTAACATCACTGACAGTAACAGCAGTGACAGTAACAGCAGTGACAGTAACCACACTCACAGTAACATCACTGACAGTAACAGCAGTGACAGTAACCGCACTCACAGTAACATCACTGACAGTAACATCACTGACAGTAACATCACTGACAGTAACAGCAGTGACAGTAACCACACTCACAGTAACATCACTGACAGTAACAGCAGTGACAGTAACCACACTTACAGTAACATCACTGACAGTAACATCACTGACAGTAACCACACTCACAGTAACATCACTGACAGTAACAGCAGTGACAGTAACAGCAGTGACAGTAACAGCACTTACAGTAACAGCACTTACAGTAACATCACTGACATTAACCACACTTACAGTAACATCACTAACAGTAACAGCGGTGACAGTAACAACACTCACAGTAACATCACTGACAGTAACAGTGGTGACAGTAACATCACTGACAGTAACAGCGGTGACAGTAACATCACTGACAGTAACAGCGGTGACAGTAACAACACTCACAGTAACAGCAGTGACAGTAACAGCACTGACAGTAACAGCGGTGACAGTAACCGCACTCACAGTAACATCACTGACAGTAACAGCACTGACAGTAACCACACTTACAGTAACATCACTGACAGTAACAGCAGTGACAGTAACCACACTCACAGTAACATCACTGACAGTAACAGCAGTGACAGTAACAGCACTTACAGTAACAGCACTTACAGTAACATCACTGACAGTAACCACACTTACAGTAACATCACTGACAGTAACAGTGGTGACAGTAACATCACTAACAGTAACAGCGGTGACAGTAACAACACTCACAGTAACAGCGGTGACAGTAACATCACTGACAGTAACAGCGGTGACAGTAACATCACTGACAGTAACAGCGGTGACAGTAACATCACTGACAGTAACAGCGGTGACAGTAACAACACTCACAGTAACAGCACTGACAGTAACATCACTGACAGTAACAGCACTGACAGTAACAGCGGTGACAGTAACCGCACTCACAGTAACATCACTGACAGTAACAGCACTGACAGTAACCACACTTACAGTAACATCACTGACAGTAACAGCAGTGACAGTAACTCCACTGACAATAATGCCACTGACAGTAATAACACTTACAGTAACTTCACTGACAGAAACCACACTCACAGTAACATTACTGACAGTAACAGCAGTGACAGTAATACCACTGACAATAAAACCATTTACAGTAACAGCAGTGACAGTAATACCACTGACAATAAAACCATTTACAGTAACAGCAGTGACAGTAATACCACTGACAATAAAACCATTTACAGTAACAGCAGTGACAGTAATACCACTGACAATAAAACCATTTACAGTAACAGCAGTGACAGTAACTACACTCACAGTAACATTACTGACAGTAACACCAGTGACAGTAACCACAATCACAGTAACATCACTGACAGTAATAGCAGTGACAGTAACAGCAGTGACAGTAACCACACTCACAGTAACATCACTGACAGTAACAGCGGTGACAGTAACAACACTCACAGTAACAGCAGTGACAGTAACAGCACTGACAGTAACAGCGGTGACAGTAACCACACTCACAGTAACATCACTGACAGTAACAGCAGTGACAGTAACCACAATCACAGTAACATCACTGACAGTAATAGCAGTGACAGTAACAGCAGTGACAGTAACCACAATCACAGTAACATCACTGACAGTAACAGCGGTGACAGTAACAACACTCACAGTAACAGCAGTGACAGTAACAGCACTGACAGTAACAGCGGTGACAGTAACAGCGGTGACAGTAACCGCACTCACAGTAACATCACTGACAGTAACATTACTGACAGTAACAGCAGTGATAGTAACATCACTTACAGTAACACTGCTGAATGTAACGCCACCAACAGTAACAGATCTGACAGTAACACCATTCAAAATCACAGTTATACTCACATACAGTACCAAGTACTCTAGCTTATATTTTGCTTAAATGACCTGTGGTCGTCTGTAGTGTTGGACTGTAATAAATGAGAACAAATGTGGAAAGTGTAGATGGAAATGGCAGACATACTTCTCCTCCACTATTTCTCTGTACGTCTTGATGCTTTTCCTTCTCTGTGATCCTCCATCTCCACTCAACAGTCTCTCCATCATTTTCCTCTCCTCTTCTTTTTTGATCAGGTCCTGAGACACACTCCTTCTGCGACTCTTCCATTTGGCCAAGTCCTGACACACAAACATACAATTGCAGACACATTCAGATCAATATACTGGATCTAACAGCAATCAGTACTAGTAACAAAAGACACTTACGTCCTGCCAGTGGTCTTCTTCCTCTTTCAGCTCGTTGTACTGGTTGTGCATGAGCTCATGTCGAACTTGACTGTGGGGTGACAACATAGAGTCTTCCTCGCTTCTCATGTCAATCATGCTCACACTCCTGTTACAGAGACATTTGAGCTCACTGAATCAATGTTCATTTATCAAATTTAATCAGCTGGTTAACCACAGTCAACTTGAAATAAAGCAAGTGCAATTATTATTAAGCAACCAGTTAAAAAGCCCGGCCAGTGAGTCACAGTGAGCATTTATAATTAGGCAGGTTGTGCCGCCCATAAGCCATGCATCCAAAGAAAGAAGGCGAGAAGTGTGAACATATGGTGAAAGACACTGAAACAACCACCACATTTATATTATCTTACAAGTGGCAAAACAAACACATTTTCATCATATAAGAAACACTGTTTGGTTTTAACTTCTTAAATGAATTTAGCATATTCAAGTATAACTTTATACATCAGATGCAAGTGCTTTAGCAAACGCAAGTTTTAATTTGTGGATAAAAGGTTTACAATATATTAGCATCCCACTCAACAAGCAATACAGCCACATTACAAAGAAGTTCATTCATAGTGTACCAAAACAAAGTGCTGAATGCACAGCTTGGCACATGCAGACATTAGGCACTGTCAGTGGAAGAGGCGTTCCCGCAAGAGTGTTTCTCACAGTGTGTTAAAGAGACTTACTCGGGATCATCAAACACACTAGATGAACGTCTGAATCTACAACAGGCAGGACAAAAGAGCACAGAGACAGTGATTTATGAGGACCAAGCTGACAGAAACCTGTCATTGCATTATGTACAATTTCTATTACACAGAATATTTTATAAGTATTGCAAACTCTATCCAAGCAATTCCACATATTTAAAAAAAAATTTATATGGAAACATTTGTTCTGTGTTGAAGATATACTGTACATGTAAATACCCATTCATGGACAGAAGAGGGCATAATAAAACAATTTCACTTGTTACGATTTCAGTGTTTATCTAACTAACCCCAATACCATGGGGAATGTCTAACCCATATTTCATAGCCTAATCAAATTCACCACTTATTGCACTTATCAAAAAGTCATAAAGATTCTAAAAGAAGAGGAAAAAGAAGGTAAAACATGAAAGAGAGAGAGAAAAGCTCAGCTCTTAAAGTGTCAGTGAAAGCGTGGCCTGCGGTCTCACCACAAGAAACACACAGACGCTGAAAATACAGGCCACCCAAAAAACAAACCAATTATAAATCCCAAAGTATTCCTCATAAATGTAAATATGGCTCGGGTTTGCTGTGAATCCGTCCAGCTGAAGAGACCAAAGGAAACAACTCGAGCTGAGAGACTCCACCGAAAACAAAACTCCAGCTTGAGCTGGACTGGACCTCTACTGGTCAAGGAATAATTTTGGAGATAAGATCTGAGTTTTCAGACATCACCGAAGAGAAAATATTTCAGCACATTCTTTCTGGAGTCACATAAACTCAAATATCCAGAAACACTCAGAAAGTCTGGAATGCCTGACAGTGTGTTGAGCGGCGATGGATGAATCAACACACACCACCTGTGAGAGAAACGCTGACACAGAATAAAGATATTAAACAAACAAACAGCATCTCTTCATCCGCTCACTGACCATCTGATGTCTTTTACTCACAAAACTGGAAAGAACTTTCTCAATCTGTCAAGCTCTAATCTGATTGGACAGTTTTTGGAAGTTTTTTGCAGGGTTTTTTTCTTCAGTCCACCTGGAAATGATGTCATATATTACAAGGCTGATACAGCCAGTGCTTTGAAATCAACTTGATTTCATCAAAGTTTTTAAGGTTAGTGGCATCAAATATTTGAAAGTGTTTTTGTCCGATGAATGAACTGCACATTCTGCTTCGTTTCGAACGTTATGGATGACAAAGTGAACATTTTTTGGGTGTGTTTTCAATCCCTCAAGGAGAATGGCAGTATTTTAACTTTTTTTTTTTCTTCAATGTAATGTTTTAGTATAATGTATACTAAGTTTGGGAGAGTAAAAAAAAAATAAAAATCAACAGGGACACATTGGGTTGAACAAAAGTGACAGTAAAGATATTTATAATGTTACAAAAGATCCTCTTTTAAATAAATGCTGTTGTTTTGAACTTTGTTCATCAAAGAATCCTAAAAAATTCAACTTATCACAGAACTTTCAGCAGTTGACAATGAAAACTGAAAATTCATCTTTGCCATCACAGGAATAATTTAGATTTTAAAATGTATTAAAATAATAATACAAATATTTTAAACTGTAATAATATGCAGCCTTGATAATCATAAGAGACATGTTTTAAAAAACATTACAAAATCCTCCCAATCCCAGCTGTAAAGTAAGCAAGTACGAGTGAGGTTTCCTGATCCAAACACTTATCAGAATAACTTCATGGGTTTGAAGAGTCAGAAACAAAACAACAAGCAGAGAGAATTTAAAACAAGTCACTGCTTGCATTTGGTTGGTGAATTCAAACTGAATTTTTTCTTTAGGTCATAACTGATGATTTAACAAAGGCATTTATTCCTCATGTCACATTCACGATTCAAACAGGAGAGAGTTATACTGCTCGACAGGACATACAGGACCACATGATCAGGGAACTTCCTGTCTGCTCTCTCTTAAAGCTGTCATTCAGTGTCAGGAAACAGCCCCTGGACGCCAGAACACCATGTCCTTTCCAGACGAGACAAGATAAAGATCCCACTTCAAATGCAGTTCCAAAGAAAAATGATAAAAAGAGTGTCTTTCGGGGTCGTTTTTTTAAGAATACTTTTATTCAGTAAGGATGCATCAACATGTTCAAAAGTGACTGTAAAGACATTTATGTTACAAAAGATTTCATTTGTAATTCAAATAAATGATGAATTTCAATTTTATATTTTTTATTTTTTTATTATATATAAAAAATTATATTTCAGAGACTTTTTTTATACATGTTAAGAGCTACATGTGTTATATTTAGTGCTAAAACATATGTAAGAATTGTCATGTATCAATCAAAGCAAAGGGCATTGTGAGATTTACATGAGCCTGTTTTCTGTTCAAATACACATGAAACCAATGCAATGTTCAGGATAAAGCTGAAAGAGCCGTTCTGTGCTGTAATGTCAATGTGTCACGCAAAGAAAAGGGATTCATTCAAACTACAGTCTCACAGTCAGATCTATATAGTCTCAAATACACTTTATAATCAAACTATCATAAGAGTGTAATTTTAATGAGCTCATCTGTAAACACATCACTGTGATCAGATGCTGCTGTTTTCTCATAACTCTGTTATTGAGAGGAAAGCGCGCAGCACATATTTACCTTTTCATCTAACCGTCGCTCTCAGCAGTGTGGACGGCGTCGGGATGTCTGTTAACAGTATATCACTGCAAGTGTAGTTCCAACTTCTTTCTACTTCTAAATATATCGCCGAGAGCATATCGAGGCCTTGAATCACGTTTAGTCATTTGTGCGTCACGAGTGTGAGCAATAAGTTGCTGCTGCAGTTCACTTAACGGCCACCGGTGACACTAATAACACATGTTTCTGAACTCCACATCCAGCCCTTTAGGTGAATCTACAACTCTTTAGAGATGGACACTGTTTCGTGACTCTCACACAAATGCCAGGCCGGCTCACCCTCATCCTTAATGCCAGATGTCTGCACTGAAAGCCAGCCTGATGACGGAAAAACAAACACACACCGACACGACAGACAAACACGACCGCCTGTATCTGTCACTCAAACATCCAGCTGCGTTTCCAGAGAATCTTAGGTTCTGTCAACAAGCTCATCTCCTTTACCTTTATATTGTGCAATGCTGATAAAACTGGCACCAATCTGACACATTTCAGGTTGTGAAACCATGTAAACCTTACAGATCATATTACAAAAACCCCCTCAAGAATATAAACATAACCACAAGCACGCTTTTCTGTGATTCCTAAACCAGAAACTCAATTCTATAAAAATAACTTAGCCTAATATCAAATGAATTCAGGTAGAAATCTTTTAATCTAAACAGATGAATATCAGTCGCAGATTTTTGTTCATCTCAACCAAATATACAATATAACTCTATCTAAGATGTTAAAGACTATCAAGATATGCAATAGAAAAACAAACAAAACACTGCTGAGAATAACACTATATATATATATATATATATATGATATTAATTTATAATAATTAATAATAATTAATAATTAACAAGTCACATCAGAATAACCAAATACTTATTTCATTATGCAGCATGGATGTATTCGCATCATACAATATTAATCATTTTGATTTGTTTTAACCTTCATAGTATATACAGAGTATTGAGAAAAAAAGAAACTATGATACAATAATATTGTGATATAAAAGACGTATTAAGCAGTAGGGTCACCATATGGCTTCAAAACCAGTTCACTCCTGTGTGGGACGCTGAAAAGTCTCCAGTTCTTAAAAGCTGAAGTGTTTTTCCGAGCCACAAGCGTCAACAAACAAAGATGTGCAAAAATAATAACAAATGTTTTTCAGAACACTCCCTCCTTCTGCCATTAGTCCACTAAACCAAAAAGTCCCGCCCCCAAACACACGCCATTGGTTGAGTCAGAGTTGGCGCGTCGGGCTGGTCATGATGCTCGTGTGTTTCTCGTACGGTGACGTACATAACTCGCTGCTTCACCATCACAGTATGATTGTTGGAGAAAAAACAGCTGTTTCTCAAAACCGTAGTAACTTCGTTGCGCACTGGTTGATTGAACCACGCTATCGGACTATCTAATGACTAATTTTGCTCTATATAGTTTTGCATTATGTTTGATTCTATCGCAGGTTTTCTCATGCACACTTTCATTGTCTGGACAAGCTAAAAGCTGCAGAATGAAAGAGATCGTCCGGCGTGATATCTTGTGTATTTGCACACATCATACTAACAAGAAGCTCTAACCAGAAGTCATGAGCTGGAGCTCCAACTTTGTGATGCTGTTTGCAAATGTTTGTTTGAACGCTGGTTTCAGGAAACACAGAATCGTTGAACTATGTTGGTAATGACGGTCGGCTAATGATGTTTTTGGGAAACGCACTCCAAAGCAATTCTTTGAAAGCCCCAAAGAGACTCTTTCTGGATGATCAAACTACTTCTGTTTACTCTGCTTATTAAACTGTGATAGGAGAAAGTATTTTAATGACACACATCATCTAACAGATAAAGAACTTCCCATAAATGCCTAGGTTGATTAGAAGAGAGGTTTCTAGGAATATATGGGCAACATTAAGGAACAGTGTTCGCAACATCAGACATCAAGTCGAATACTTTTTTGTTTTTAAAAGCTCTTAAACCTCAGTGTTAAGCAGCTCTTGTGTTTGTTGTTTTGTGCCGGGCTCAGTTCAGCTCAGTTCATGGCTGAACACAGGAAACCTGCACATTCCCCGTCTTCCTCTGGGTGGGTCGCCTGTTCCTCGTGTGCCTTTGAGAGAGACTATTTTCATGAACACACAATGGGAAAGTACATTTAGAGCCTTTCCTCCGTGTGTGTTTGTGAGTTTGTGTGGCTGTATGCTCAGAGTCTAATGTTAAGCATTCAATGGCCTTTGTGAACACCTAATGTTGTCATTCATTGGCATTATGAAAGGTACAGTCTCTATTAATATATTCAGATTCCAAATGAATTATTGATGTATATCATCCTTTGGTGAATTATGAAGGCCAATTATTCTGTAAAGATTCTGGATAAAAGACATTCTGAAAAATGTCTGCTTTGACAAACCAATTGAATAAGTGCATAAAATAACTGCATCAGAGCTACTTTAAAATTTGTCATCTTGCTTTCTGTAGCTGAGAATGATCAACGGTCATGATGAAGAACGATGATTAAGTGATAAAAAAGTGAGATGTTTGTGGTATGAATGCTGCAGCAGATCCGTCCTTTATTCCATGTTATTCATTGCACTTATCTGTAATGTTTTGTCTTATGTGTGCTTTTCCCAAAAACACCCAAAATTCACCCAAAAATGAAAATTCTGCAATAAGGCCTCATTTTTCAGCTACCTGCTTTAAAGCCAGAAGATCTTCTGCTGAAGCGTTTTACAAAACAATCCCAAACCTAGAGACCACCCTGTCTCAGCCCTCCATGCAAATCTGAGCTCCCAGATCCAAAGGCTTTCCTTGGAGTGTCATTGAAGCTCATTCATGTTGACCTACATCAAGCCCAAACATTATAAGCAGCAGTCGCCTGGCGTGGGACCGAAACCCAAACTCGTCTGGCTCTTGTTCCACCTGACAGTCAGAGCAAACGTGCCAAAAACGGCCCTTCAGCGTCCAGGCTATCCTAGAACAGCAGTTGGACCTCCCCGGAAAGCAAGCTCCAAATATATGAGCAAAAGAACATAAATAAAGTATTTTTCCCCTCAGATCTTCGGTGCAGATCCCAAAAACAATACTAGACTCCTCTCAGGAGGACAGACTCAAGCTCTGGTGGTTACACGTAGCAAAAAGACGGCTTCTGAAGGGGACATCAAAGTAAGAGAAGCTGCGTTCGTTGTCAAGTGAACATGAGAACATGAGATCCCAGCAGACCATTACAACAGCTATTTTTATTCTTCTATCAAACAGGACTTGGCTTCAGCATGAAATAGAATTTTACTTCCATAATGTGATGGATCAAACAGTGATTTAAGATGAGACTGGATTTTATCCACTGGGAACTGACTGAGAAGTGAAAAGTGTCTCTATATAACAGGCTTATGGTGTAAGTTGTGGCAAATTACTACACTTTAATGGAAGTTTACGAAGACTGATGTTTTGTTGGGATGACACGCACCAATGAATCTTTTAAAATAAGTGATGTGTCTTAAGAAAACTGACAGACAGACAGAGAGATTCAGGGGAAAATAATATGCTACAAAGTTTTTAAGCACAACACGTGTCTGGAAGTGTAGTAGGCGGGATCAGGAGTGTTTGTATGTTGGCGTGGTGGAGGGAAGTCTGGGCACCTGGTATCATTTCCTGCCGTCTGATTATGGGACATCTGTAAGTCGCTCTGAAGGGGATCCGTGGAGTTTAGAGGAATTTGGCAGAAAGTGGCCCATCCATCTCTCTCCTTCTCCTCCATCTTCTCACGGTCTGAGAGGTTCTGCTCTTGAGGTTGGGGTCGGACAGAAGGATGGAGGGGGGATCTAATCTGAGGGTCACTGAGTTGTGGATTCATAGAAATGGGGTCTTTAGGAGAAGAGTCATTTTGAGGAGACGCTCTGGAGTACTGCAGTTCAGACTCAGTATCTATTTGCTGAGACTCTACACAGTCAACATCACTTCCTGTTAGCACAGAGGACAGTTCTAACGAAAGGGTTTCACTCCCACTAAATCACACAACAACAGTGACACACCCACAAAAACAACATACATGAGCAGGACAACGGCACACACCGTCAAACCAGAGCCATGTGATGAAAGGAAAGGGAAATGGAAAGGAAAGTGTTATATAACAGAAAGGAGGGACAAAAAAAGAAAAGAAATAAAAAACAATTATACCATGTTTGTGTTTTCAACCTGGTGACAATGGTTCAGAATTATTATTATTATTATTATATATTGAGTAAATAATGTCTTCACTCATGGCAGTCTGATCGAACCACATGAGCGTAAAAATGTGCAGCTGATGTTAAAAATCACCACACTTTTTAAATCGGATCATTGTGGGATACAGTACTCGAACATTTCGACAAATGCAGAAGGTCATTTGGGGATTTTACACATGCTGGATGAACTGCATACTACAGAAATACCAGCATCTTAGTATGCAATTCCAAACATAATATTCCAAACGGTAAATAAGGAAATCAATATAAACAGCACTGAAAACATGATACATTAGCATGATGTTTCTTCAGGTAGCGTGAATAAGCATTTAGGTATTTTTTGGACAAAGTCCCTGTCTGTGTTCGTTCTGTCAGCCTGAAGCTCTCAGTCAATTAATGCGAACATCTGGATCAAATCAACCACCCTCTCAAACCTCTGCACGACAAAATCAATGCAAAAAATAAAAAGACACAAAACAATTCTTCCCTTAAGCTGCCATAATTTTGCCACTGATTTACAAATGAAGTTTTTATCCTGTCTTATGAGGATTCGGGAGGATTTCAGCTGGTTTTTAAAAGGATCTTTGTGGAGTTTGGCAAACAGTGGTAGAGTCTGGAGAGAAGACAGTTACCAGAAATATCTTGGCAGCTGAAATGGGGAAAATGAGGGTTGCTTAATTTATTTATTTGTTGTTTATTTTATTATCTATAAAAACCCAGAAGGTTGGGATTTTGGTGCTGGGAGTTTTTACACAACATCACTAATTTCTATGGTAAGAAGGAATTATTGTTCTCAGAACTGGTATTTGAATCTAACCAAATGCCTGACCTTTGACCTACTGAAAAAAGAAGGAGTCGCGTCTTGAGTGTAGCAGTTACTCCCCTTTACTCTTTACAGATGTCAGCTGGAAACTTCTCAAAAATTCTTGGAGCTCAGAGAGAAAGTTTATTTCAGTAGCGAATCATTGTATCCGCTGCACTAAACAGCTCGATCTCTGTCTCAACACACCAGAGTCAGATGACATTTACCTGAAAGGCCTCTCTCCTCCAACAGGTGAGGTCGTGTCACTCCAGCTTTTGCAGTTGTCGTCTCGGTCTGACCGCGGGCGTCGCACCGGTGCGGGCATGTATGAGCTCTGGTTAGCCTTGTTGGGCAGGTACTGGTTGAAAGGAACGGCGGTCCGCGGCTCGCTGTAGGAAGTTCGCCGCACCAGCATGTCGTCCTTGCGCACGTCCGGCATCTTCCTCTGGGGGGTGTCGCACTCCGAGTCGCTGCCGCGGCCTGCAGAGGGACAATCAGTGTGAATTAATGAAGTGTGGCAGTGTCATCTGCTGTTATAACTGTATTGGGGTCAGGTGCTTAACTGAAATGTTGTAGGTTCAAACCCCACTCCATCTTCGAGGAGAAAAACTCCTTTAGATTTACTGGTGATGCACCGAAATTCCACCAAATGAAAATATTCCATTGAAATGGCAAAATAAATGATTTTTTTGTTTTGGCTGAAATGGTTTTGGAGGGCCGAAATCACTGACTGAAACACTGACATTTAATTAGCGCATCTTAACCATGTCAAAGACTACATTTATGGCACTTTTCCACTGCGAGGTACAACTCGGCTTGGCACGGCACGGCTCTCTTTACTTTTCCACTGCAGTTTAGTTCAGAGTGGGTGGGATCCAAAAGTGGGTGGGATTATAGACTTATCGTTATAGTTGCGCCGCCTCAACTGCCGTTTGGTTTGGTCTCTCGTGTCGCAAATCCAATGACATTGTTAGTGACGATCCTCTCTGACCAATCAGTGATCTGCAGTGTTTACACGTCACAGTACGGCTTGCTCTGATCCTCAACCGAGGTGGTACTATTTAAGCGATCCGTACCGAGCCGTACTACGCAGTGGAAAAGCACTTATCTCAGTGAGCAATTTTAATGGGATTTTGGCAATACAAGTGTTTAGGCTTTGCAACAAATTTAGGCTTACAACAAGGGTTAGGGTTCTTATTCACCTATCATTTTCCTCTGATTTTAGGGATAAATTATGGGTAGAGTTAGGTTTAGTGGTAGGGATATTACTATGTTTTTGGGCAGGAAAGTTGTTCCAAGATCAACAACAGATGTTGATCCAGGAGCATGTCTTGGCAAAACCGCGGCGATTGGCCAGAAACACACCTACGTCAAACCTTCATTAACTGACAGATGCTTTTATATCTGCATGGAAAGAACACAAAACTGACGGGAGCCGCTCCGGTGACTGGATCTAACACCTTCAGGTGACACACAGCTCACATCTCCATCACTGTGAGTTACACATGAAAACCCGCAACACACAGTAGACGTGTGTTTGTCTCTCACACTGTATGAGTGACAGACAGCTAGTTGTCCAGTCCGATTCTGTTCACACAGCGCAGGTTTTCCAAGAATGCCGTTGTGAGTCCTGAAAATGTACAGGTGTGAGTTCGGTTATAGAATGCGGTTGTCACTCCAGTAAATAACTGAACCGTGTGTGAACGTAACTGTAATAAAGACCATATTCTGCTGCGGTGTGATCATGGCAAATGTCTACTTCATGCACACATCATTGATAAACTACAACATGTTAAGCAGTGTTGCACTTCGTTGTGAACAAAAATGTTGCTGAAGCAAAACTCGGCAGGACTGTGGCTCTCCAGGACTGACATTCGCCACCCCTGCCTTACTACATCCTGAACAGCATAAAGAACCCTCATGGATGCATGTGGGGAGCGAAGGCTCGTACATTTGGTCAATGATAGAAAGGTGTCAGAACACACGGTGCATCGCTGTTTGCTGCGTATGGGGCCCACTGTCGATAGTACCTACACCACATAACTCCATCATGACAGCGGTGTTCCCTGGTGGAAGTGTCTCTTTCCGCAGGATAATGCACACATAGTTCAGAAATGAGGAGCATGGCGAAGAGTTCAAGGAGTTGCCCTAGCCTCCAAATTCCCCATATCTCAATCCAAATGACCCATGGAGGCTCTACCTCACAAGGTCTTAAAGGATCTGCTGCTAATGTCTTGGTGCCAGAAACTACAGGATACGCCCAGAGGTCTTGTAAAGTCCATGCCTCAATGGGTCAGAGCTGTTTTGGCTGGACCTACATGATATTAGGCTGGTGGATTTAATGTTGTGACTGATCAGTGTATATTGCTGGAGATTTCAGTGGTTAAATAAAATAGAAAAGTGGAGACTGAACTTACAGTAGATGCAGACGCTCTGACGGGCAAATCAGAGAACATTTTTACAGAAGGAAAAGAGAAATGCAAATAGTTTGGTTTTGGTTCCTATGAGGCTTTTAAAATGAAGATGAATAAAAGTGAATTATCTGGATGGACTTGATGACAGTCCAGTGTCTGCCACTCAAAACATTATCTCAAGCGCTCTGGAGTATGAACAAACAGCCATTTAAAACCACTTTAGCCCGTGGCTGTGTTTGAGAGGAATATTTTGAGGACCTGATATTTGAGTAGATTATAGTCTCAAAGTCCTCTAGTTTTCATGGAACTGATTTGCTAGGCTGTTTTCAGGAGCACCTGGATCAACATCGACCTTCCACTGTAACTCTCCTCCTCACCTTCCATCTGCGGCCAGCTGCTCTGCACATGTCACCGTCTGTCTGACAGCTTCTGCGGCTCAGGGTTAAACACACACCAGTCACGATGATGATTGATGCTGCATGTCACATCACACAACTCTTGACATCAGCAATAAACACATAATGTACGGCAGCAGTCTGACACCTGATGGTACGCAGCGAAAGTAAATGTTTCACAGGCATGAGGTTTTCCCAACAGTTTTGTCTCAGATGTTTCTCCTAAAATAATAATATAAAGTGTAGAGCAGTACAGAGCAGCTTTAAAACCAATGCTGATAGAATAGCTCACTTAACTTGGTCTTGATAGAATTTGATGAGAAATATTTGATTATGAGACAGCAGAGCTTAAGTACCAAAGACTTTCAGCATCAGTCTACACTACTCAATGGTCATCTAATTACTGTTTGGGCAAATGAAGTCTGACGGTGGAGCAGGAGAGCAGAGGGTCAGGCGGTCCATCCATGTTTGGGGTAAACATTATATTTCAAAAGTCCCTTTATGAAAGCTTCTACTGGACTAATAACATTTCTGATTTTTGATTTAGTGTAACTTCATGCACTAAAATAACTAAAACTGAAATAAAAATGAATAAAAACTGGACAATACATAAAAAAACAACTAAAATTAAAATAATAAAATTAAAAATGTTAATAAAAACTTCAAAATATTAATAAAAAATGTACCCGTGTCTCACTGATACTGTGTGTGAACTCCAGCGCGATCAAACTCTGGTTCAGACCAAGTGTGAAAACAGCCACACTTTCCACAGCTCACACTTCAAACACAGTTCGACTGAAAAACTGTCCAACAAATTGAGTATTTTGCCTTATTCATATGCTATGTACATTCTGTTAATGAAACTTGTAAAGCTTTTATAGAAGTCTTATTAAAAAATTAACAGCTCTTGGTATATTCTGCTGAAATCAACTTATGAGAAGAGTGACATTATAAAATACCTTTATATATGGGCAAGTTATAATTACGTCTCCATGTGTACTTCAAACCCTCACAAATATCTTCCAGAACCATTTATAGATCTTGTTTGTTAAATACTTATTTAAGTCAACATATGCAAAAATGCTCTTCACACATATGCTTTGAGACACGTCTAAAGAAGAACTGCAGACGCTCAGTAATGTAACCTCTTGTGCTTTATAAGAACTACACAAGCTCAGTATTACAGCATAAGGCGCATGTATTTAATGTCACGCTAACAAAGAAAACAATGTATGCAGATCAAATGCGTGACATTTAACAGCGCCACAGGGAAAAATTGTAGCGAATGCATACTTAGAGACTCATCTGAGCTCTTCCACATATGTTAAAACAATTTTTGATGTTTAAGTACTTTCTCTCATCCCAGTTTTATGTGCAGAGACTCTGAGTAAGCTCAAACTCACACCACTGGCGTAACTATCGGCGGGATCTGTTTTACTGAGCAGTGGAAGATGAGGGACATGTGGTTCAGTCTGAAACACAATTGAATCATGACATGTGCATTATATCATGTATTAGATCATGAGATAGTTGGCGATACTACGCCCTGAAATTGTTTTTTTTGCTTGCACAGAAATGACAAACTTGGTCTTTAAGATATCAAGCGTATGGCGTCAGTTCTGGCCGACGGTCACGTCAGTCAAGATTGCATCAGCTGATCCACGTCTACCTATAGGAATACGACACCTATCCCAGCATCCCTTTATAAGGGGTCCATTCAGTATTCAGCAGATTTACAGCTGCTCAGGAGCTGGTTACCCTCCTCCATCCCCAGCTCCACCTGTCGTCCAGTCAGGACCGATATTCCGATATTCGTCTTCGAATCAGACTGTCATTCCTCTTCAATTATGTAGTTACATTGAGAACATTAATGATATCTGTGATATATCTGTTGGTTCTGTTCTGTTTACCCTGAGGGGGTTATCGCTGCGCTCCCTGCTCTTATCTGTCTGTACCTGTCAATCATCTTTACGGTAGTGGTTCTGGCAGAATTATTTACTGAACTGACCTGTGACTTTGGTCTCTTCTGTCTTGGCACCTCGACCAGTCAGTCTGCTTTCAAACCCAAGTCTGACTCTCACTCCCAATTTCTCTGGAAAAGTACAATCTAAATCTAATACAGAATTTGCTTTTCTAGGAGCTCTAGGGACAGAGATGGATCTGTGGAAAACTGTGTCTTGGTCACTAGATGAAATAAAGGGTTTGACTGGAGAAATGCATTTGTGTTTTCATGTGTTTATTCTCAGGCTCGGCCAAGTTTGATTTAAGTGTTTAAAACTTCCACTTTTACTAAACCCACGGGTGCAGTAGACTCGATTATATGAGGATGTTTAAAACATTAATGTTGGGAGGGTGTGTGTGTGTGTGTGTGTGTGAGTGTGTGTGTGTGTGTGTGTGTGTGTGTGTGTGTGTGTGTGTGAGTGTGTGTGTGTGTGAGTGTGTGTGTGTGATTTGCATGTATGAAGGACAAACTCCACCCGGAGCTGTGCTGAACGTCTGTCCTTATATGCAAATAACACAATGCAGCCACTTTAGTTGTGCAACAGCAGTTAAGATAACAAAATAAACAGGCTTTTAAAATGGAGAAAACGCTTTCTATATCTTTTGTTGTTTATGTCAAAGACTGTACATCTAATTCATCTCAGCTGTACAGTATTGTGTCAGTCAGTAGAAGGACATGAACCATGAGCAGAATTTCATAAGGTCACAGAAAATGGGAGCCAGACTACGTTAAATGTGGGTTAATTTGCAGAATGGATAAACATGGTTTGTGTCGAGTGAGAAAATGAAACTTTTGAAATTTATTTTGGTGCAGTGTTGGGTCTTGAACCTCGATCCCTTTTTTCATTTTATTAGGAAAGGCCCTAATAAGTCTGTAACCATGACGACGACACCCTGATCAACAGAAACACTGAAACCACAGGGATCAAACCCGCATGATGTCACATCTGTGTGATGTGCTGTATCAGCCTCAGTCAATCACACATGTGAATAAGACATTACATTTGTTTTGAGTAGAGTTTACTCACATAAAGAGACATTTGACCAGTTTTCAGTAACTGAAAACATCATTCAGACTTGGGCGGAGCACTGCCAGAAGCCACACCCCCTGCACCTGATATGACATCAGTTGCACACGCATGAAAGCTCAGTCAATCACCTGACCATAAATGCCATGTGACCACAAATAATTGGCTGATGACAAACCCATGTGACATTTTTAAGAGTCCTTCCAAAAATACGGCATGTAAATCTACTTTTTAATGTCCATCACCGGAGGAGGATGTTTGTGGTCAGATAGTGTAGTAAGGCTGGACCATGATAACCAGCAAAAACATGGACCTCTTTAATATGCCATCTTCCAAAATGGATAAAGTTATGAGTGAGTGATAAACAAAATGTCTATTAGCTGTCAACTTTTTATTGTTTCAAATCATAGATGATGTTAGCGCGAGTCTTACCATCGCTGTAGCCGCGGGCGAGCAGGCCGTCGGGCGAGGGGGTTTGATGGGAACGTGAGCCGATGGAGTCCAGGCTGTCGAAGGAGTCGTCTCGCGTGTGTCTCGGCGGGGAGAGAGAGTCGCTGCGCTCGGACTCACAGCAGTCGATATAACCGCTGTCCCTGATGCTGCGCTGCGGGCTGTCCCACTCCTCTGCTTCCTGACACACACACACACACACACACACACACACACACAACAGCACTGGTTCAGAGACTACGAGTGTGTTTCGATTGAGAACATTTTTAAACAAATAAATGGTTTAAACAACCATTCTCATTTATTTCCACACACTAACTCACCAGTTGACAAAACTGATAAAACTGCTTTGTGAACTGTGGAGACTCTCGGATATATATTAGTTTTGCAGAGACACATTTATGTGGACAAGTGTAACAAACCAGACCAGTAAAAACACATGAAGTGAGCAGGGCTCATCCGAAATCACATACTAGAAGAAGATTATCTGAATTCACAGTACTCATAAAAGAGTGACCTACTACTTCCGGTGAGATTCTGAAGTGTGCATATGATGGACACTTTACTATCCCATGAGGCCACGGGAGAGGATTTATGAACGACAGTGAAGCGACGCAGCTAACGCTGGTAGGTCACATGATCATGACAACATGGCGGATGTAGTACGTCCAGATTACATTCATATATACAGTAGAAAATACTTTTTAAGCTGTCACGAATTAATTACTTTTTCAAAATAAGTACCTCCTCAAGTGAGTTTGTGATTTCGGATGCAGCCCTAGTTTCTCCAGGATGTGCCCTCAGGATGGATGAGGTGTGACGGGTGAACTGGAAGAGGAAGTGAGGTTTATATAAGCGTCCTGCTGTGATTGGCAGTTCTCTGATTAAAGCTCACGTCAGCTCTTTCGGTCGGCTGTGCTGTGTCACCCAAACACAAACCAGCCTTTCATCAGCCCTGCAGCGCTGCGACTGAACCCAGATCAGTCCTGGATCTGACCAGATGGGGAAACACTTTTCACGCAAAGGACACATGATGGAAAAACACATCGCAGTCCAGTGACATCATTGGCTGTCACATTAGCTGCTGTCACATTAGTCTTTGTTCTACACCATTCTAGAAAAAAAAGAGAGATCTGCATCTCGAAGTCCATGTCAGGTAGATTTTTCATTTTTTTAAAGTTTGTCTGCTGCACAAAACAACAGATTGACGTCCGTGTGAGATCATTGTGTCCCCTGGAGATCTGAGATAGCCTCTTCCAACAATGACCTCAAGAATGATGGACAGAGGTGGAGTGTTTTTCTCAAGACACTCAGAATCCGGCCCAAATCAGCCTCAACTTGCTTTATACCCCAATGTTTAGCCTTTCTGAAGAAAATGTGAGTGCCCATGGAAAATGACTAGTCATTCTGATCCGGCCATCACAAAAATTCATGCAAAATCAACCAATCTGAGCACTGCTTGAAGCAGCTCGCATTTTTGTCATATTTCCGCAAATTTTCTGCAAAAAATGTTAACCAAACATAATAGGCAGTTCCAAATTGCTATGTATAAAGACCCAGTTTATATTGTGAAAAATAAATATTGTAAATATGTGTACAAAATTATTTGAAAAATTTTTCAATATTAAAATCACCGGACCTGTTTGAAAACCCTGTATTAAACTGATAAACATAGTGCTCATACTGATTTCTCTTCATTTTATATGTACATTTACTTAAGCTGTCAAATGCATTTCAGATGTACAGTATGTAATTAGTGACAGTGTGTAAGTACTTGTGTCAAACACACTTCTGTATGAACTGTTTTCAGTAATAATTACACTTATTTACAGGTAACTGTACTCTTACTGTTGCTCATCCCACTACAAAACAACACAAAATGCCACAAATATCATTTCTGGGATGCAAAACTCAGAAAAAGTCCCATGAAATCCTGGTGGGACTAAGTAATCCAAGTCAAAAGAGTCCCACCCTCAAACTCATGAGGATTCATGACAAACTAACAAATCTGCTGACATTGATCAGGTTCGAGCAGCAGTCTTATGAAATCATGCGTGTTTGGATGTGTTTGTACCTTTCTCATCTGTGACAGCAGTCCCTCAAACTCCTGCAGGTCCAGCGTGGGCCCGTTGTAAGAAGCGCTGCTATTGGCTGCTCGACCCAGCCAGTAGATAGTGATCAGAACCTGAAGGAACACAGTCAGACATCCCTCAGTGTGTCTTATGATCCTCACACTGTTCCTCATGAGCCAAACTAAACAATATCAGTAATGAAGGACTGCGTTATTGATTTCATTAAACCAGTGTAAAGCTCACAATAAATAAAGAGCCACATCTGACTAGCAAATTAATAGAAACTGCCAGAATGTTCTTTGATGAATAGAAGAACAGCATTTATTTGAAACAGAATCTTTTGTAACATTATAAATGTCTAAATGAATAAAAGTAGTAATTTCTTTCAAACAGATCTCACTGTAGATTTTACTCACATGTTTTAACTTCTTGTTGTTGTCTGGACTCCTGAGAGACAGAGAATGAGAAACGATCAATCAATCAATCAATCAATCAAACCAAATAAAACAGGTGAAGACAGAAACACACGATCTCTCTTTCACACATACAACATCCGCAACTTCCACAGCGTCCAGGAACGTGTGGAGTGTTTCGACTGGCGTGGAAAACGCTGGCTTGGTGAAACACGGTACAAATATAAACACTGAACCTGACTGACCCAACACACTGCTGGCATTTCTATTCTCTAATATAACGGCTACAAAGATTGAGAAAACACAAGGAGAGAGAGAGAGAGATGTGTAGATAAAGCAGCAGAGGTTTCTGCTCTCCTTCATGTCACGTCT
Source organism: Ctenopharyngodon idella (assembly GCF_019924925.1). Lineage (NCBI taxonomy): Eukaryota > Metazoa > Chordata > Actinopteri > Cypriniformes > Xenocyprididae > Ctenopharyngodon > Ctenopharyngodon idella. Next base: position 839,860 of record NC_067233.1, read on the forward strand.
GTTTTTTTAAGCGTTCCTCCTGTAATTCCGACAGTATTAGATCATTCTTCTGATAGCACCTTCTGTCCATCTCTCTGCCTTCATCTGTCATAAAGACTTTATTGTTTCCATCAACAAGCAGAGTATCTGCATACTTCAGTTCTGCGCTCATATTCATCTGTGATCCAGTGGAAAGAGTGATGATTAAGAGAGAGAGAGAGAGAGAGAGAGAGAGAGAGAGAGAGAGAGAGATGCAGTACAGGTGTGTGACAGACAGACAGACAGACAGATGTAGATTTGCTGAAGAAATAAGGCACTTGAGGTTATACTATATTTTGAATAGAGTTGAGGCTAAACAGTATCATAGTGTCTTGCTTTTATTTTAATATTATGGAAATTATTATTACATAATTGTTAATCATTAATGACATACATTTTCATTACACTTTTTTTAAGCAAACTGAAAAAAGAAAAAAATGAAAATTCTGTCATCATTTCCTCACCCTCAAGTTGTTCCAAACCCTTATGAATTTCTTTCTTCTGATGTACACACAGATATTGTGACAGATATATGATGGACACCAGTGACTTACACAGTATGGAACAAAAAATACTATGGAAGTCAATGGTGCAGCACAACTGTTTGGTTACAAACATCATTCAGAACTTCTTTTGTGTTCAGCAGAACATAGAAGCTCATACAGGTGTGGAACAACTTGAGGGTGAGTAAATAATGGACTGATTTTTCATTTTTGGTTGAACTATAACTTTAAAGTTTTTCAAGTTTTTTTCACCTTTGTAAAAGTTACACCAGCTATGGCCTGATGTCCATAAAAGTTTCCATGCTTCTTCAGAATCATGTGACGCATATGCAGTTTTGTGAAGTTCTAGACCTGGAGAGTCCTGAGGATTGTGCCGCAGTGGTTTCATCGAGGTTGAGGCAAAAACCTAGGACTGGTTTGCCAAAGTTGGTTTTTGAAATAATCTCCAATATTTAACAAACGATTTGATTGATAGCTGCGTTTCTAGAGGCAAAGTTGCTCAGAATGAGGAGTTCTACCATGTGGTATGAATGTCATGGGCGTGTGCGAAAAATCCCGTGATATACAATCCTTTACGCACGTGAAAAACACGAAGGCGTCCCCTGGTGGCCAATTTCTTTCGAATTTCTTACAGGCCTCTAGGGCCATGAGTCAAACAGGCCCAGTGAGTTTTGTTCCAATCGGCCTCTGTTAACCTTGTCTGATAGCTGCTCAAACTTCATTGGCCGATGGCGGACATGTTTTTTCAGACACATTAATATCCTCATAGATAATCATGGCACCTCGGACGAAGACACTGCATGCCAATTTTCAAGTCAATCAGAATTAGAGTTGCATAGTTATAGCCATTTTTAAAGTTTTTTTTCTGTTATAGCGCCACCAAGTGGTCAGTCGCCGCGTCATTTTCCACGTGACCACAGAATGAGCTCTTACATAGGTGTGCCAAGTTTGGTGAAAATATCTCATTCCGTTCACGAATTATAGCAATTTTAGTAAAAATGGCTCCGCCTACTACGAAAGTTTTGGCGGCCCTTAGGGACCGTGAATCGAAATTTAAACTTTTTTTGATAATTATTGACAATCAGACTCCGGAGAATCTCGCTGCACTGGTTTGTTTCCGATCGGGCCAAAAACCTAGGACTAGTTCGCAAAACTACGTTTTTCAAAAAAATCCAAAATCGATCAAATCCAAGACATGCCATCTTGAGCCAAAGATATAAGATATAAGACACTGGAGCCTACACCTTCAGGAGTTATGAGTCATTTCCATCTTTTGACCGCTGTAGCGCCCCCGTCAGGCCGATCGGGGCGAGTCTTGGTGATGTTGTAGACGGTGTGAGTATACCAGCCCTCAGAGTTCAAGTCTCTACGACTTACAGTTTGGTCTGCCTGATCGCTTTTAGGGGAGAATGATGATCCTTGGAAAATTTAACAATTACAACAGAGTTTCAGAGCTGCGCTTTTGTAATTAATTAAACACTGACTTTATAGGCTTCTATGTAATATCAGCCTAAAGCGATTCGCACAGACAGCAACTGGACATCAGTCAACTTCATGAAAGATTTAAACTTGCTTGACAAAAAGAAAAAGAAAAAAAGATCATTTTTTATTTTAACATTTTAGAAACAAATAGGTGAAATGGTCATTCACATATTGTGCATCACTATGTTTAAACAGTCTGTAAAGTATTGTGGCAACAGTGTGATAATGCAAGAAATAAAAACTGTGTTTTTCTGTCTGGAGCTTCAGACTAAAACAACAATCTGACGACACATTTAGACACTTGTGTAATTCAGAAGCACTGTGACCCAAACACACACACTCATACACACACACACACACACACTGAACACCCACATACACACACAACAGCACTGAACACACACACACACACACACACACACACACACACGCATGCACACACACACACACTGAACCACACACACTGAACACACACACACACACACACACACACACACACACTAACAGAGAGAGAAGGAATGTAATTCAATCTCTCTTGTTCATTCAGTTTGACAAAACCAGTCCTGTAAGCAAGACGATCTCTGTGATTTACAGTAGTTTCAGTCCCAGAAACGCCTCCTCATGCCTGACGGCTGATCCTCACTGAGCAGAAACTACACACTCCTGAACTGAGCGGGACATCTGAGACGAGACGGTGCGCTGGACAAACACGCCTCTGTTTAATATCTGCACGCTGTGGCCATGAGAAAAACTACTAAACAAAAGCAGAACAAGTTTGTAAGCCAGTTAAAGAAGTCACGGAGAGACTACATGTTTATCTAGTTGGACAAACACAGACTTCTGCTGTTATATATAAATGTAATTATATAATGTTCCACTGATATGGATTTCCTGATGGCCGATGATGATAAAACTGAAATAAAACTGATATACATGATATCACAATATATGATTTAAAGATGGAAGTCTGTTCTGTTTACTTTGTTTGTTTAACAGTTCTGTCTAATAATTTATTAAACAACACTGTTAAACAAACAAACACTGATGTTCTCCACACCGTCAAAATAAAAGTCCCACTACCAACACTTGCTGGCCAAACAGAAAAACGTATCAAACGATATTGATATTAAAAAATCCAAAATCGCAGCTCGTCACATCCACCAGCTGCAGTGCCCATGATCTCCACCAGAGGGCACTCCTGTCTCCTTCACTTTCCCATCATGAACTACACTTCCCATAATCCATTGCCTGGACTCATGATGGTCTGATCACTTCCACCTGTGTGTGATTCACTCGTTTGTGTTTGTCTTTTTCTCTCGTTGCGAAGTCTTGTGTGTGTCACACTGCTCTCTGTGCTTTTCTTGGATCACTCTGTGTTTTCTGCTCTGTTTATTGTACGGTTTGCTCTGGTTCTGACTCTCACCCTGCTTTGGATTTACGAAACTGGATTTCCCTTTAATAATCAGCTGCATTTGGATCCTCAACACGTGTGTTTCAGAGCAGGTCGTGACAGGCTGATATATCGGCCATTTCAATATATATTGTTCGACTATTATAATTATATTTACCTACACTGTAAAAATCTTCATTCAGTTGTTTACATCTATTTAACTTGTAACAATCATTTCTATAATTATATTTTTAGAGTTATACTTTCTTCATTAATAATTACACACAGAGTCATCGCTGAAGGTTTTAACTTTGGCATCATGTTGATTTTGATCAGCTAGTTCTTTCTATTATTTAGTTTAGAGTTTTTACCCTTAAAGTCTGTAAAGCATCATGTTAAACTCAGAAACACTCACACAGACAGCTGAAGAGAGCAGAACCTTCTGAAAGAATGAAACCAGAGGCTGAACTTTTAACAAGACGAGGGATCAGGGATCATTCGCCCAAAAATGAAGACATGTTGAAGAACTGTTTTTACAAAACTGTTTGGACCAAAAACAACACTGAACGTTTGTGTTTCACAGGAGAAAGAGTGAGTAAATGATGACTGATGTTCATATTTATGTGATATATCCCTTTAAGGGTCAGAGAAAGGGTGGACAATGGCTGGCTGTAAAAAAAACAATAATGCCTCCCACCAAAAAAAATGAGTCAATAATGAACAGTTCATGATTTTACCGCATTAATTCTGTGTCATTAGCATTCATCTGCTCATGGAAGAATGTCATGAGAAATATTTCAGTTCAAACTGAGGTTTTGTTCTCTATTTAATCTCATTTCTGTCTGTATGAGAATTATACAATAAACAAATGAGATTTTAAAATATATTTATTATTATTTTTCCAATAAACATCTATAAAAATATATAAGCTACAATACTCACAGAAGACACCAGATATGATCAGAGTAAGTCTATACAGTAAAATGACCAGATTTTGTGAGAAAATCTTAATAATACATCAATCAATTTTAATGAGTTTGTTTTGACTAGAAACCAAAATATTTGGGATTTTTTTTTCAGAGCTCCACTGTTCAAATAACATATTGCGACATAAATTATAGCAACGTCTTAGCAAAATCCAGTGTTTCTAAGTAAACAAGCACACACACACACACACACACACACACACTCAGAGTGTAACGAGTGGTTGATCTTACTTGTTGGTGCGTGTGGAGGAGTCCTGCAGATCTCCAGGATCAAACAGCTGCGATCCCTTCAAACCCAACTCCTCACAACCCTTCAGGAAGAGCGCCACATTATCCTAAACACACACACACACACACACACGTGAGCGGATCCCACATGAACGCAGCGCCAGGACTAACTGCACACACACACACACACACACACACCGTTAAAGAGCAAGAGGGGAGGCGAAGCGACGCCAGTGGTTTTGGGCACCTCTGCCTGTCTCTCTCTCTCTCGTCTCTCTGCAGTTTCTCCTGTTGAGCGCGCTCCTCCTCAGGTGCAGGAATGTCTCTCTCTCTCTTTCAGGTGACTCGGGTCTTTTGTTGAAGAATGCAACCTGAGCTCTGTTATCCGCTCTCCTCCGGTTCCCAGCTCACCCTCCCTTCAGTTTCTCTCTCCCTCTCCAGCGGACCTGGAAGGGTGGCACAGTTTCCTGTCCCTAGCAATTGTTGTCACTCTCTTGTTTTGGAGGGACACAACGTTTTATCTCACGCCCATGTGAGAGAGAGAGAGAGAGAGAGAGCGAGAGAGAGCGAGAGCCCTGCCCCTAGAACTGAACCAGGCCCCTTCTACACAATAATAACACACACATATAGACACACATGAAAGCAACATTTCGATGTTGTCACAGCAGCAGAAGTTTGCAGAACTGCTCCTCAGTCTGGTTTTGTCAGCTGAACCCTAAGACTGAATTATTTACTGAGATTTTAAGTCTTGCAATATTCAGTGGGTCCAAAAGTCTGAAACCACCTTGAAAATATGGGATTTTCATTTAAACCTGGAAACAAAGAAACATTTGAGATTCTGGATTATTTCTAGGTCACTGATTAAATAAGCAAATTTGTGGCATTGATCATGTGACTGTTTGCACAGATGGATCATTCTCAAATCATGCTGAAGAACATCATCATCAGGTTTTCTTCAACATTTTGCCATTAAAACAAAAAATGGACATACAAATACTTAGTTATAGCCTATATTATTTTTATTAAATGTTGGTCCCACTTTATATCAGGTGTCTTTAACTGTACTTACATGATTTGCTACAGTGTGCTTGTTGTGTTGCTGTACTGTAAAACACCTGTGCTGTTATTGAGGAGATACAGGTACAGTTAGGACAGGTTTACTGGTGTAAGTAGGATTAAGGGTGGGTTAAGGGTGTAATTACAGATGCACTTACAGAAATTAATCAAGCTGTGATTACATGCAAGTGTTATTAAATGTAAGAACAATGTAAAAACTAGGGCTTGGACAATATATCGATGCATCATGATTCGTGGATCGATTCTGAGATTTTCCGAATGCGTCGAATCGATTCTGAGCTTAGTTTTTAACAGCAGATGGCGCTCTAGGCTAGTTTTTAACCACACGCTCAAATGCTCATGAAGAAGAGCGCTCGTGCATTCAGCTGAGTCTGAGAATGTACTTACACCTCAGAATGACACGAGATTAATGTAAACGGCCCACTGCAAACACCCTTGTGATTTGCTTCAATCTTTTCAAACTTTATGAATGATTATTTTAGGTTTTAGTGCTGTGTGTGTGTAAGGAACTGGAAAGAAGCAGAGTACAGCTGTTTCTAAAGCACGCAGTGCCATCTGCTGTTAAAAACTACGCTCAGAATCATTTCAAGAGAGAATCACAATACATCTGGAAAATATCTGAATCGATCCACAATCATTTCGCAATGCATCAATTTATTGTCCCAGCACTAGTAAAAACATGTATGCACATAATAAGTGCATTGTATCAAATGATTAATTAAAATGTTACTACACAGTATTACTAAAAAATGTTCATTAACTATATTCATTTTAATAGCATCACAACATTTATTTCCATCAAGAGGTGCATCAGTTTTTGCTCAAGATCTTGTATTGACGATGCAGGAATCAATCACTCTGTAAAGTCTCCTCCAGCACATCCCAAAGACTGAACTGAAGGACTGTGAAAATGATTCTTAATGCTTCCTCACAACATTCCTTCACAATTTTGAGCCTGATGAATGTTGGCATTGTCAGCTGGAATATGGCCATCATGTGTCTTCATAAAATGAAAAGCTACACACTCCATCAGTCAGGGTTAGAAGAACTGTTAACATATAACATGCTAGAAACATAATAACTGCAATAATGATCCAGTTATTGACTCTTCAGTATTTGCCTATTTATATCCAAACAGCGACTTTTTTGGACAGGCAGTGTATAACACTATGTAACTTTTTCTGTTCAGAATTAACAACATATAAATAATCAGTCAATACATCAATCCTTCTTCCAAAATGTGTTTTTGCCGAACAGAGGAGAGTCTGCTGGAGAAAAGAGAACGTGACAGAGCTCGTAATAAAACAAGAATCAACATCGGCTTGGCTTTAGATGACGAGAACTGAGGGATTTGAAATGCTGTAAAAGCGACGCGGAAATGATGGTGTTTTTATGACTCAACAGGTGAGTAAGTGTTTCATTGAACAGATAAATTGTCATATGTAGCTCTCTAACAGAGTTCACTGTGAAGCATTATCTATTGTGAAGATCATTTAATTATTGGTATGAATTTATTTTCAAGATAATATCGTGTCTATTAATGGGTAAAGCTACAGTAACGTCTTCAGCTTCCATCTGAACTGGTTATATCTCTTAAGCCTAGAAGTGAATGTTTTATGAGCAGTAGGATAATCATATTCATCCGCACAGAGCCAAAGCACAACCCAAACAATGTTCTTCTACTAAATGCATGCAGTTTTGTTTTTTGAATTAGACTATCTGTAGAATACTGCCCCCTGCTGTCCAGGAGCTCACTGCGCACAAGAGCTGTTCACAAGCTGGTCATCATTAGATCTCAACAGAATGCACTGTTAGTTCTGTGCACAGGAAGATGTTTCACTTCTCCAAAGAAATCTAACGCCAACAAAGAGAAATAAAGACAGAAAGCACTGACACACATGACAGACAGACACGCTCATGAGCGAACACAGATCCTGCACTACTCACACCCGCTGCTCACGCTCATCGTTAGCGATCTAGGAATCACATTAGAGCCAGATATCTGACGATCAGCAAGCCAAGAAAAGCCTCTCGAACTCATAAACAAATCCAGAGACTAATCCTTCCCTGGAAGAGCTCATTGCAGCCGGATTCTAGACAAATACACCACTTTGTTTCCTGCTGGAATGATATAAACCTGTTCACCCTGATCCTGGAAGGTGTGCAGCAGCTAAACACAATGTACAACATTTAAAACATCAGCTTAAATGCCTTAAATTTTTAACTATATTCAAATTGACTGTACAAATCATTTCAATTTAAATGATATAAACTAACTTAAAAAAAAAAACAAGTTCAGTCTCATATATTAATGCATCATTAGTCCAATATGACGGCTTCGTTAAATAGTAAAGTAGATGATTTACAGCAATAATCTGATCTTCAACTGATTAATTAGTTATTACTCCACCTGCATGATGACAGTTCTATAATGTTTAACCAACATGATTCAAACAACGAATGTACAAAAGTCTTGATTAGACAGTTAATTTCTCCAACAAATTAAGATTCAAGGGTTATTTCACCCAAAAATTATATTTATGTCATTAAATATTCACCCTCATGTCGTTCCACACCCGCAAGACCTTCGTTCATCTTCAGAACACAAATTAAGATATTTTTGATGAAATCCGAGAGGTTTATGACTCCTCCATAGACAGCAAGAGACGAGAATACTTTTTGTGCGCAAAAACAAAACAAAAATAACGACTTTATTCAAAGATCTCTTCTCTTCCCTGTCATTATCCTTACGCAGGTGAGCACAGTGAAGGCTTCCGTGTTTACATCCAAACACCGGCTCAGTATTGGCCAAAGCTGATCACATGACTCATGCATGTGATGCTGACACAGGAGCCGGCCAATAGTCGGCGTTCTCACTTAGAACCTGGAAGCGCTGGATGTAAACAACATATGAGAATGACACAGAAGAAGAGATTGTTGAATAAAGTGGTTATTTTTGTTTTGTTTTTGCGCACAAAAAGTATTCTGGTCTCTTCATAACATTAAGGTTGAACCACTGCAGTCACATGACTGTTTTAATGATGTCTTTAGTACCTTTCTGGACCTTGAAAGTGTTGATTATATTGCTGTCTATGGACGAGTCATAAACCTCTCGGATTTCATCAAAAATATCTTAATTTGTGTTCTGAAGATGAACGAAGGTCTTACGGGTGTGGAACGACATGAGGGTGAGTAATTAATGACAGAAATTTCCATGTTTGGGTGATCTAACACTTTAAGCAGCGAGTTGTGTCGTTAGTAACTGATATAACTGATTGTGGTTCAATGTGTAGATGTCAGGAGTTGCTTCTTGGGCATTAGTTCAGCAATACATTTCCTGCTAACTTCCTGTAATGTGATTTTAGGGATACCGCAAAGCCTTGTTTATGAGAAACTAGGAGAATTACTACTTGCTCACTACAAACATCACTGATATATTAAAATAGACAGTGAAACACAGAACAACATTGAAAAACATTGTTCAACTATAGCTAATATTTCCAGTCTTCTTTGGAAGAGACGAGCCAAAGTCAAGAAAAACAATGGCAGACAATCACTCCTCCTGCATTACTGTTACTGCTGGCATGAGCCAAACCCAGACGACGGTAATGCCAGACGGAGATGCGCCAAGTACACTACAAGAAACATGTTTCCACTGATCCATTCTGCTTCGGAAATGGAGATATAAAGCTGCTTTACAGGAGCGTTACAGTTCCTTCAGAAGGGCAGAAATATGATGAACTGAGTCTAACTGAGCACAAGTAACGGTGCCAAAGCCGAAAGTCACCAGCATTTCAACATGTACAGTTACACGCATGACTGTGCAGTAGTGTTTCTGCACCTGTCAGCACTGGAAGAGCTGAATCTGGTCATTCAGAGGAGAGAACAGAGACTTCTGGATGTGGGATGTAGCAGCCCATGCACACAATTCCTCCCTATCTTCCTTCACCTTCATCCACACAGCCTCCCCGCCAACAATAACAGCCGACACGCAAACAATGTGCTGACACCTGCATAAAGAGGAACTGGTGAGCAGACATAACATCAGCGCTGGAGAAACAGAGAGAGAAAGAAGCAGACAGATGAAGCGGATGGAGGAAAAGGACACTCTTATAAAAGTGTTTTAGAACCCGACGCCACGGCAGAACCTTCTGTAGGAAACGTGTTCTAGTTCTAAAATGACTTTTCAGCTAATTTGTGTTTCCAACAGAATGTCTGCAAATAATATGGTTGCTATCAACATATGCGAGATTTATGGATGTGTTCGGTTTGAATTTACCGTTAAGAGGATTCAAATGTTTGGCAGAACCTTTGAAAATCTCTTGAAGCTATGTACTCCATTCATTTTAATTACGATTCATAACTCTGGCTATTTTGATAAGAGCTGAGAACATCCATCTATTCAAGTTCCTCACATAAACTCTGACAAAATCTCGAAAACATTCCAGGTATGTGCTTCGGGAACTAAAACGCTGCTGTATGACAGGAGTTTATGCAAAACTAACAACAAGCCACAACGGACTTGAGACCCCCATAACCTGCAGACTGTGAAACAGTAAGTCTGGAGTCCCATTAGCCAAAAAACAGGAAAGGGAAGAAGGAGTCGAGCTGTTTTATTATGATGCGAGAGATAACAGATAACAGCATGTTTGTGCAATTTGCACTTGACAATTGTTTTGCACTTCAAGTGCCAAAAAGACCTGCAACCAATTCATTATTTCAGAAGATGACAGACCTGATTCTGTCTGGAAATGCAATGATTGCAATAATTCAGGCCGTGGCATTTTGTTTTGAAATGCTTCATGTTGTGTCAGAATCTCTGGGCTGTATAACACACACATCTGCACGGTTGCGTAATTTGCCTTAAAGCTAAAATCTTTCAATAAATGGATTAAGGGAAACCACAGTAATATCTGCCCAGAACGCTTTGTAATCCATTTAATTTATGATCTGACAACAAAATCACCCCAGTAAGTGAGGTGCACTTGCCAGAGACGTTATAAAGGGAGGAGACCATATGCATATTAAAATAAAAAGGATTGCTCAGACTTTACACACAATCGATCCAACAACATTTGTTGATAAGCTGATAATGTAATACTCTAAGCATAAAAATACAAATATTAGGCTGATATATTACATTGGGTAAAATATTTGAATTTTAATTAGATTTGTATTGATATCTTTCAGTGTCCAATATATTACTCACTGGTAAATTCATTTACCATTATTGTTTTCAATGATGTATTTGCTTTCACTGTTTGTCTCATGAGATCCAGTGTTAAAATGTCACGCGTTTCTGTGAAGATTATTTTAAGATATAAACGTCTCGTTGTTTTTGGGCGTGTTTGAATCTGGTGCAAGTGATGACGACTGTCGTTTTTCATATTCCTCATCAGTAATGGCCATTACTAATTATTGGTTACTGTTACTGGTCAAGAGATTCTATTTTGTTGCATTTCTTAAATATTTCATTTAAGCGTTCTTAAATGAAATATTTAAGCAATATATTACAAGGAGCTGTGCTGATATTAATATTGAGCCACTTACATTTTTGACATATACTGTCTTGAATGTCTGTTTTCTAGATCAACAAAAATAATTAGAAATGAAGCCACAGCAGATTTACCCGATACGTGTCTCTAAGAAAAGTGTTTTGTTTCTTAAAGCTATAATATTGACAGCTAGTGGCTGAAATGGGTACTGCAGTCCAAATTCAAAATATTGGCGATAATTGTTTTCCCGCCCCGTCCTCCTCAGACTCAACACTTGCGCGGGTTGCCAGATTGAGGACACACAACAGGAACGAGCGCAACTGGCAACATAAAGCACAGAGTAAGTTGATGAGTATTTTATGCTTTAATACAATAAAAAAAAACTACAACCCCTTTAATGAATAAGCCTTTTTTAACAAATTGGTTGAGAGAATGATTCAGTGACACTCATAAATAAAGTCATTTGTTTTGTTCCTGAATGAATCAACATGTTTGAACAATCTGTCAGCACTCCTAGAACAACCAACGCTTGTCCAATCAGCTTTAAGGACCAGAACTAAATGTTGCTTGAAATATAATTACTATATTTTATTTAAAGTTGGCATGAAACAGAAGTCTTTTCTTCTCTATTTTGCCGTATATACGAGTGAAACGTTTCTGGAAAAAGAACAAATGTAGGGCGGGGCTTGATTTTGTCTGTGTGGAACTGATTGGATGGTTGTGGTTTGCTATTGGTGGATCTCATGTGAGTGACAGGTTGCCCCGCCCTCATCATCAGAGAAGAGAAGAGATGCTGCAAGAGGGAGGAGAAGATGTTCTGATTCAAGATTACCAGGAACATGAATTTAACACAATAATGATGATGTGCATGAATAAATACTGCAATATTCCATAAAAAAACAAGAATTGTCCATTTTGATTTCATGGTGACTTCAATATATTGTAATAATGTTGACGCCTACCATTTGTAACATCTTTCGCATCATAAACATATCTCGGTAGGTGATTGACTACAGTCAGAGTTAATGTAATGCAAACATGAGAGATCTGGTCTGATATAACGGAGGCATTCCAGGGCTTTAATATGCAGTAAGATACTGCGGTGTAATTGTAGCTCTGGGATCACAACGAGACATGGAGGAAACCAGGCGGAGAGCGATAGAGAGAGATTTGAGGAATGCCGGAGTGTAATTACCCATGCCTGTTACGAGCCGTAGGAGGGGTGGACGGGGAAGATAAGAGCAGAGATCCAGGAGTGAATGATGGAGGAGAAAGGAAACGGCCCAGCCAAACCAAACTTCCTTCAAAGCACTAATTCCAAGCGCTGGCTGATTAACACCTGTTATTTCAGAATGTCTGTCCTTCAAACTCTTATTAAGATTTCTATTGCGTCCGAGTCGTGAAATGAAAGGCAAGTCGCCCCTCTCTGTCATGCACACTTGTTTTCATTCACTCAGAGCAGAGGAGCGCATGGCATTCTGGGACTGATGTGAGAGGACAAAAGGAGGTGGAGGGCGAAAATGAAAGAACACCCTTAAAGAAAACAAGAGGCGCATTCATTAGCCTGAAACCTCAGTGTGATTTGAACTCAATATAGAGTTTGACATTTTGACTAAATATCCGCTTCTCAGCTGAACTCTGAAAGCACACGCACGCAGGCGGTGACCTTACAGCTTTGGCAACATGAACTACCAAACTTGTGCCACAAAGAAACCCAAGATCAGATTCCTACCAGATGTGTTGATCTCTGTCGAAGGGCAAGGTGAACGCCACAGACTCTGACGCCGGATTCTTTGACCATTCAGAGAGATGTTTTCTATATAAACATCAAGAGATTTTCCCAGAGATGCAGTGAATGGTATAAACTTTCAAAGTGGTCAAGTGTTCAGAAACATTTACATTTTTATCATAGTGGAGACAAATATTTGTGTCTGAGAGTCATCCATGCTGGACACTGACTGCAGACTGAGAAACTGCTTCCTAACAGCAGAATGATTTACTCCTGTTCTTATATCCTCAGGTAAACAGCAATAAAAATGATTTAACACATTTCAGAGGGAAAAATGAATTCAACGCACCACAGCGTCAGAGTTTCACGATCAGAAATACTTATTCACAGCAGCTCACTTCACAAAGTCACAGATTAAACCAACACAGAATATTTCCACAAAACATTCATGTACTTTCAGAAGTTTAAGATTTTTTAATGTCTTTTAAAGTCTCTTCTGCTCACCAAAGCTGCATTTATTTATTCAAAAATACAGTAAAAATAGTGATATATTATTATAATTTAAAACATCTGTTTTCTATGTGAATATATAGTAAAGTGTAATTTATTTCTGTGATCAAAGCTGAATTTTCAGCATCATTACTCCAGTCTTCAGTGTCACATGATCCTTCAGAAATCATTCTAATATGATGATTTGATGATCAAGAACATTTATGATTATTATCAATGTTGAAATCAGTTCAGATTTCTGTGGAAACCATCATACATTTTATTTTTCAGGATTCTTTAATCAATAGAAAGTTCAAAAGAACAGCGTTTATTTGAAATAAAATCTTTTCTAAGATTATAAATGTCTTTACTGTCACTTTTTTTGATCAATTTATGCATCCGTATTAACTAAAAGTATTAATTTTGTTCATAATATAAAACTCTTACTGATCTTAATCTGTTGAATGGTGTATGATGAACAGTATAATGGCGAGCGATACCGGTTCTAATCTGACATGAAAAAGTGAACACACTTTTACTAGTCTGTCAGGAAACAAGGTTTGTTTACACATTACCAGAGAGCTGCAATCAGATTTGACAAAGTGGAAGTGAATGATTTGAGAATGATTTGAAAATGTTCCGATAAGAGCATCTTGCGTGTCAGGGACAGGACACATTTCACATGATCAGTGCCACAAATAATAGAACAGGAATAGAAACAGAATTTATTCTTCTTCATTTTACATCATAATAGGGCTTGTCGCACTGCTCGTCTTAACCCTGGGTTATTATCGTCCTAAACCCTGCTTTTAACCCCTGGCAGATGAACGTTTCAGTTATTTAGAAGCAGGGTTAGTACTGCGCTTGACCCGGGGTTATGAAGCCCTGCTCCAGAGCCAAACGCATGTAATGTGAAACACTGTTACAGACAGATGTTTAGCAACCAACACTAAATCGAGTGACGGTGCAAATAAGAACATTATCCCCGGATATAGGAATGTATAGTGTGAAATACCCAGGATTAATTGTTAACCTGGGTAAATTATGAGCAATGTTAAATGTGACGCAAGATAACCCAGGGTTAACTAGATCAAGTGTGAAAAGACCTAATGTTTCTTTGTCAAAACTCTGAATGGGTTTGTGAGAACTTTCAGGCATAATATAAAACAAACTCAGAGATGTTTAGAGAGATGGACACAGGGCAGAAGGGACAGAGGAGTAGAAACTATAAACCCTTACCAGAGCAGCTACAGGAGTGGGCAGCCGGTTTATCTTCTTCACCAGACCCGGTCTGATCGAGCTCAGCAGTCTGAGAGAGAGAGAGAGAGAGAAACCCCACAAACATCACATCTGTTCACAGTCTTCACTCTCAGGGATCGGTGGAGGTTTCCACATCTGTCTGCATGAACAAGCCACACAGACGATCAGGTTCCCTCACCTGCCACACGGTCTTTAGACACTGATAACGTTCCAAATAGGAATCAAACGTTCCAAACAAATTCCTTTTCTTGTGGTTGAGTAAGATTTCTTGTTAGTGAGACAGAAACAAGGTGTAAAGATGACGTGAGGTGAAAACTGCTAGTTCGTTGAAGAGGGTTTGGTGTGTCACGGCCTTTATCTATGTCAGGATGATTCAGACAAATCAAATAATATGATTCTGTTCATTTAAATAAAAAAAAAACATTTTATTTTACTGGGCTGTAAAAGTCAATGTGCAGTTTAGGGCTCTGGCTGAAGACAAGGACACTAAATTCAACAGTGTACAGCTCCTGAAGGACAAAAAAAAACACAGATGAAACATGATCTGATAGACAATAAAGTGTGCAATTAAAATGGCTGTCAAGTTTCAGGAAAGAGAGCAAAATAAGTGCCTTTCTGTAGTAAAATATGAAGGAAATGTGTATGTGTTTCATGTTGAGGACGCACCTGGAACGTCTTAAAGGAATCAGACGCGAGGGCTTCCACAGGCCGGACACACAGAAGTCACGCTAAGGACACGCTAATGTAAAAGATCATAAATCATGCTTTTATATTAGCCTTGACCTGAAAACATCAACCGTACTCACTGAAGAGCAGAATTAAAACCGTATGTGAGTGTGACTGTACAGTATCTTTAAACTTCCTGCTGTCCAGAAGAACCTAACTAACCTTGAGCACATTACACACACACACACACACACTCCGCAGCATAGCATCTCTATGAAGCCTCCATTGTTTTATAATATAATAGAGGGATCATAGAGTCAGATCAGAGGTGAAGTGTAATAACCATCAGTATCCTCTCATAAAGCAATCATTATAAATACTTACTCAAGTGCATATGACCTAGACACGAGCACAAGTAATCAATTAATCAAAGAAATGTTAGTTCTGCATAGTCAGACCTTCAGACATAGAGGTCTGGACTCTAGAGCAGCTTTCATTGGCCAAGGACCGTCTGACTGACATGTAAAGCAACCAATCACAGCTCGTTTTGTTCAGCTTCATGTTTAGTCAGTTGTAAACATGACAGCTTTCTTCTTCCATGAGGGGGTTTGGCATCCCGGCAGCTTTGTTTCCAGATGGACCGTTAAAGAACGCGACACACGTCTCCCGGAAATCCTGCAGAATTTAACCAATCAGATGACGACTTCAAAACTCCTGAAGTGTTTTCCCATTTTGTGTGCTTCAGACGTTCATCCAGCGGTCCGTGAGCGTGACGTCTGAGGATGAGACTAAGTAATTGCTGACTAGTAAAACACTATACTTTCCAGTGAAATACTCCGAAACAATCCTGGATCTCAGTGTGAAGAATGTATTGTGTGGACAGGGTCGAGCAGCACCAGCAGGAGGGGGCGCCATTGAGCACATCAACACCCCGTTAATGACAATTATGACAGCAATTCACCACATGTTTGAGCAACTGAATATTAGCATTATAAGGCAATTCAGATAAATAGTGATAAGAAATCCAAATATTTAGTGTATATTGAAATTACATATTTTAAAAATTAAAGATGACATTAGCAAAAATAATACATACATCTGTCAGTAATTCCTGTTCTTCATATGAAATGTCATCATTATTCTAATCAGATTTATCGATCCCTAATGAAATTAAAGTAAAACATACTAGGAATTCCATTAAAACCTTTATTTTGTTTACAGATTACAGTGTAAGGGGTAACGAATTCACAATTGTGTAACAAAAAGGCAATAATTTGCTACTAATAATTTTAGAAGGTAATTTACTTTAGTGTAAATGTAAACTAAACAATAGTTTAATATAGACTTGGGCTAATTTAAGTGTTTTAATAAAGCATATTGGTGTTTTACTGAAAACAAAATGCTGTGGTTTTATTGAAAATGAACAAAATAAGCTACTGTTGTAATATTTAAAAGAAAGTATACTGAAAACACATGTATTTTTGACCAGTGTGTTCAGATGTGTTTGGATACGGTCCTCTCAAAATCTCCAAAACTCTCATTGCTAAAAAAATCTTAGGGGCCGTTTATACAACAATTTTTTCAACTAAAAACTGAAAACTTTTTATGCGTTTTGGCCGTTCATTTACACGATAACAGGGTTTTGGGGAGTTTCAAAGTGCACGTTTTTAAAAAACGATACCATTTTCATATCCTTGTAAACTACAAAAAACATCGCCATCTACTGGCCGGGCAGCAGAATACAGCGTTTTTAGTCATTTTCATGGATCCGTGTGAATGGGGATTGTTTTGACAGTGTTGTTGTCTGTATGTGGAAAATGCAAAGGAAAAACTTTTCAGTTTTTAGTATGTTGTTGTTGTGAAAATTATGAGATAGTTTTAAATATTTTTTTGAATATACAAATAAGAAATGTTGGTACCCTTACATACGCTGAACCACAGCACGTTATAGTGACTATGCTATAGTATACTATGACAACCAGTGTGGACGTGCAACAGATAAAATCATATATGTACATAAACTGCAAAATATTTTCACTATAATGTTGAGTGCCATGTTTTGAGGGATCTGACTGTGACGCAGATGATGGCGTGTGCATCTGTACATCTGTATATCCAGTTCTTCTTAGTATCATACATTCCATGGAATTAAGATCTGATGGTGGAAAAAATGCAAAGCTCTATGAGAAATGATCTCAGAATGTTATTTGTGTTGTCCTCACTGGAGTTCCTCAGAAAAGTCCTTTGAAATTAGAGCTGTGTGATTAATCGTTAAAAGATCGCAATCTCGATTCAAACACACACGCAATCTCATTCCTAAATGACAACAATTCACCTGTGTCTATCAAACCTTTGACAAAATCATACCGGATCATTCAGATCTGTGCTGGCACTGCCGCTGATCCAGGGAGAGACATTGTCATGAATATGAAACAGTGTTTTCAACCACACAGTAACATTATTATTTCTGTGTTACAAATATTCAAGTTATCACAGAAGAACTGGGATAAAAGTTTATAGTTCAGATTTGCCAAAATAGAGCAAATCATGTTGAAAGTAATTGCTGCTTCAAATATCAATTGTATTGATTACATCGTTACACCAGTAGGTGGCGACAAATGTCAGAGTATTTTTATTCAATATATAATAACTGTAGCAACAGTTTTATGAAGCTGTGAGAAACAATTATGACAGATGCGTCTGAGAAAGTCTCACGGCCCACTGATTATAAAGTCAGGAGATTTCCATCAAACAACTGACGGCTGTGAAAGACCAAAGAAGATATCAGACCATCATTGAGAGGTGTGAAATACATATGTCTCTTGAAGGCATCTTGCCTCTGGAAAAGAGTTGACTGTCCTTGGAAAAAGTTAAAATAAAACTTATTTGGGCATCTTGCCTCTGGGATACGGTTGACTTATAAACTGACAGGATTACACAATTAAAGAGAAAGATGAAAGGAGTATGAATTAATTGTGGGAAACAGGTGGGGTGAATCTTAAAAAAATGAATTAAGTTGCACGGTAATTCCCAAAAAGCAGATAAGAAAAGTGTATAAGAACAGCGCCCCGGCCAGAGATAAATTCTCGGCTTTGTGGATTTGTCCAATAAAGTCTTATTTTTTACTTCTGGAACTCCTAAGCTTCATTTGCAAGGAAGAGAAGATTTTTCTCCATGACAGTGACGGTTAAAAATCTATCTGTCAATGAATTATTTATTCAAGACATTAATTTAAAAACGCTGATTCATCCAGTAATGAACCAAGTGAAGCATTTATGAGAGAGTCATTGAATCGTTCACTCACACTGATTTTTTTTTTTAAATAATTCATTCAGATTTTTTTTAATCATTTTAAATAGACTGCAGCAATTAACATTTTGCCAGAACCTCTAGTAAATTGCATTATTTTGTTTAGTTGTCCGTTTATCGCGGGAGAATCGTGATCTCTACTTAAAACAAAAATCATGACTCTCAATTTATTCATAATTGTGCAGCTATACTTGAAATATACAGAAGAGTTTTGAGATACTTCTCAAGAAAACACATATCCTTGAGCACACTTATAGGGCAGATCCAGTCAGTCTTGTTCTCAGAGCTGTGTTTGATTTCAGATCCACCTGACCTGGAATGTCTAACTGTGATTGGTTACCTTTTTATGTCAGTCGGACTGATCTTCCCCTCCTGAGAGGGCAGTTCTTCAGCAGAATGAGCTCCAAACTGGACTAGACTTTATCACAATGACAAGTGAGATGATTGTTTGGGGTAGTGATTATTATCTTATGTTAAAAACAATGTTATGTGTGTGTGTGTGTGTGTGTGTGTGTGTGTGTGTGTTTGTGTTTGTTTTTGTGATTTATGAGGACACAAATTTGTATAATGACATGGGTATTACACTGGTATTACGTAGTAAACATGAAATATTTCATTTCATTTCATAAAATAGCTTTAAAAACATACTAAACAATGTTTTATTAAAAATGTAAAAAAGTCGAATGTTTCCTGTGATGGGTAGAGTTAGGGGTAGGGGTAGAGAATGTACAGTTTGTACAGTATAAAAACCATTATGCATATGGAGAGTCCTCACTAAGATAGCAAAAACAAACCTGTGTGTGTGTGTGTGTGTGTGTGTGTGTGTGTGTGTGTGTGTGTGGAAGGGGGATTGTGTGTGTGACGGACAGTGACGACAGTGTCATAACTCGAGCATTACTCAGTAAGTGTGTAATGAGAAGTAGTCAGGAGAGTTCTGAAACATTCGGCTAAAGCTTCCAACACAAACACTGCTGTTAACAATTAGTCTAATGGTAACCGACGCTGGCCATCAAAGCTTCTGCTCTACTCAAACAAGACTATATGAACTGAGACGTCTCCTGCTGCTTCACCCTGAGAAAAAGAGCCAGCATTCACACGTGTAACTCCTAAAGATCTCAACAACGCCTCAAACAGTGACTGGATTTGCCCAGATATCAAAGTCTACAGAACAAATGTAGATCAATATAAACTCAAATAAATCACATTCTGCCAAAAACAGATTATATACTGTCCACACAGCAATATTCTTGGCCCTTTTTTTTTTTCATTTGTGTCTATTTTAATGCTCATAAATAATTTTAGGACAGCAATATCAATTTTAATATATGATATCAGCAGATACTTAAAGGGATAGTTCACCAAAACTGTTCATCATTTACTCATTCAAACCTGTATGACTGATTTCTTCTGCGTTGGGATCAAACATCATTGACCTCAATGTCCTTCACTGAACGTTCATTTCTGAGTAAAATTATAACACTCCATTAATCTGAGCAATAACATATTAACATCCACTTTATATTACTATGTGCTGACAACATGTTCAGCTAGCATATCTACCAAAAAATTGTATAGCCTATTTACATTTACAATACATTTATAGTATATTGTGTTTTATGGTGTTTTTTTGTGATTTTGGCTCGACAGGCCCAGTTCTCACTCGCTTTGTGGACACTGTGTGAAATGTTTGTTCCACAAAAGACAGAAAACGTGAGTAAATGATGATAGAATTTACATTTTTGGGCACACTATCCCTTTAAATGTGTGTGTGTGTGTGTGTGTGTGTGTGTGTGTGTGTGTGTGTGTGTGTGTGTTTGTGTGAGTTACTCACTCGCAGAGTAAAATGCCGTTGTCGAGTCCAGCTCTGAAGTCCCTGTCAGAGAAACTCCTGCCGGTCACCGCCTGCAACACACACACACACACACACACACACACACACACACACACACACACACACACAAACACACACGGTTATCACACAGCACTCTATTTCACTGAGATCTACATGGTTTAAAGTGTGTAGTTTTCAGTGTTTATACCAGCGTTTCTCAGAGAAACCTCTGGCATTACAATAGAGGAAATCCATGATGAAAATCAACACAACACAACAGGAAATGACCTTCTCTGACAGCGCAAATCAAAGCTTATTCCACTGCTTATTTCAGACCGGAGAGAGATAAATAAACATCACGCTCTCTCTTTCTAACAGGCTTGGCGTAAGCGGCCGTCATCCCAGCTAAATCTCTTTCTCAGGCGAGTATCCATGCTAATTATTCCTGACATTTGGGATTTACCTTCAGTGCTGTATGTGTTTTCCTCCCTCAGAGGCATAAGCAGGTTACGTATTCACAGTTTTATACTGCTATAATTATTACATAATCAAGCAGCTCATTTATTTTAGTGCATTTTACAATCCTTCCTCAAAATAGCAGAGATCTACTAAACGCTTTTATAGTCCAGAAAGAACAACTTGTGTGGAGATTAGCTGGAGTTACACTTGAGCTTTAGGATCTGAGGAAAAGAATACCCAGAAAAGGACAGTTTCTATGAAATATTTTCTGGCATATATAATTTTGTTATGCTTTGCCAAACAAACAAAGCTAAAATTACACTATAATAAAGCTGAGTGACTGAAACCACAACAGCATCAAGATTTCAGAGTCTTTCAGGAAGAAGAAAAACAAACCACACGTGTGAAAAGTCTCTGATTCAGGAATGAGGAAAAATTTATATCTCAAACTATTTTATTGTATTGATAAGATATAATTGTATTGAAAGGAATCAATATTTTAGTTGTTAAATGCAAAGTGATCATTACACCATGAATATGAGAAGAAATATAAAAACCTCCAGAACAGGCCAGCAGTATTTTATAAGTCTGTGGAAGATTTCACAACCATTTATTGTGCCTGATAAACCACTCAACCAGTCCAAACACATATAAAGAATTTAATGAGAGGACTGTCCATCATAAGATCATCTGTGTGTGGTGTAGAGCTCACAGATTCACCTCAGTGTCAGCATGAACACGCTCAACCCACCAAAAACACACAGTAGCTTCTGGCAGACGCCTGATCTTTCACAGTGGTAAACAGCGGTGCGGGTCGTCCCGGACCACTCTATTAGTCGCTGGAATGCGTCCGCTTTGCTGCTGCGCATGGAATGCGTCCCGGTGCGTGTCCGCATTGTTTCCCTAAACAATCAAAAGATGTTTCCTTTTTTCTGCGCCTCTGCTCCCGGCGGACATTTTAATGACATAACACAGGCCATTCTCACGCATCCGTGGCCAAGTTTACCACTTCCCCGGCTTTGTTGTGCTCAGCAGGAGGATCCAGTCCGGCACAACAGAGAAACCCAGTAAAGTTACTAAAGCAAAAACAACGCAGAGATTTTCTCATGCTGGGTTCACTCTGTTTACGAGATGATGATCTGAATAGCAGGAGATCCTGGAGTGAAGCGTCTCTAAACAAACCTGAAGGTGATGACCGTAAAATGATGATAAAGTTTCAGGCATTTCAGTGCAGGTATATTTTACAGTTCATAACTGAACATATAAGTGATATAATGTTAATATACTGTACCAACCTACTGGCAAATACAATCTGCTTTATACCTTAAAATATAATGATAATACCATAATACAGGTGGAAGGCTGCATGATGAATTAAACTTAATCAAAACTAGCACTTTTATGAATAATGACTCTAAAAAATAATTCTACTGTTTTATAATTTCTACTCATGCAAAGAAAAAATTCCAGTAGAGTTTACACACAGCTAAAATAATGGAATAAACATTAAATAAATAACATAGAAAGTAACACAAAACACACCAATGTTCCATAAATAAAAATAAATTAGTCTACTGAAATAGAGAAAAAAACTATTTAAATAAAACTAAATGTGATTTGTGGGAATGTACTGTCACATCCACTATAGACCACTATCACCTGAATTCTGAACTTCTAGGACTCTATTTCCCACAATCCTCTGCTCGGAGTCAGCAGTTAGTCATTACTCAGCCTCTGTTCACTCAGTGAAGTGAAGTTTTGTTTGCTTCTGATAATTCTGAGCGTTCCTGTATTTTGTTTCTCTGCTGTTCTCTCGTTTGGATTGTTTATCTACTGTTTCACCATAAATCATGTAGTAATTCATAGATTTTACTTGTAAAAAACATGCTTTTGTACACAGTACTTTACAGTAAAGTGACAGTGAAGTTTTAAACTTACAATTTAACAATGATTTTACAGTTTTTACTATATATAGTAAGGTGACTTACAGTTAATCAGTTTAATAAACTGGATGATGTACAGTCAGCTGGACATCATCTCAATCTTACACAGTAAAGTGTTATACTCCACACACAATGGAATCAAAAATGCTGATCTGTTCTATGCAAATCCTCACATCACAGCATGATCCTGTTCTGTCCTGCTCCGGTAACTTGGAAACTTCTCACAGTTATATACTGTTTATAAAGAAACTTCAGATCAAATCAAACAGCTGCATGAGAGTTTGCTCATTTACCTCGAGGCTGATGTTGGAAAACTTCTGAACTAGCTTCAAAGTCAACAGGTGTGTCCAGATGAAAACTGCCTAACAGCATCAGAGCAAACCAGACCCAACCTGTTACCATGGTGATCTCTAGATCATTTTCATAAACTAGCAATCTGAAAGAAAACCACATCAAGTCTGCAGTGGGACGTGCTTCTTCAAGCAGTTATCATGCTTCCAGCTTCCAATTACTGTACAGTTTTCAGGAAGAGGTATTGTGAAATCAGACAGCCATCATTCATACACACTCCTAACAGTAATCCATCTAATTGACTTTAGTGCAGTAATTAGCAGCTAATCTCTCGGTCACGATCTCCACTGCAGCAAGAGAAGAGCTGGTTCTATATAACACCTCATGATCTGTCTATACCTGCAGCAGGGTTTAGACATGAACCACGTCTTACATTTAGCAAACGCTTGTAAATGAGCAACACTATAACTAACAAGTTAAACAAGTATTAGTTGCGAGCTGGAACACAGTCAAACACTCCTGTGCCACACAAAACACAGTCCCATACACACAATTCACTGCAGTTTCAGATGACGTGATGAACACTAGAGGCAGTAAAACACCAACAACTTTCATTCCTTTTCACACAAACTATTACAGCGGCACATTATTGATTAATACAGACTTGTTTTCATATGGTTCTTTGCACAATACTACTGTATGCTATGACCTTAAAACACTTTTACTGTAGTGCATGGTTTGTAAACTAATGTATTTTCATGTTTGCATCACATAATCAGCTCCATAAGAGTGTCTTTTCTGACAGTAAACTTGCTCATGAGTTCAGCTGATACAGCACTGCTCTCGCTCGAGTCTGTGAAACACCATCATGATAAAAGAGATCAGAGACTGCATAAAGCTGCTAAAATGACATTGGTTGCTTCGGCAAATGTGTTTCTCTCTCATGTTTGTGTTAGTTAACACTATCGGCCAGGCTTAAGGTCAGTTTTAGTGTAGATTCTACATTATTTTCAAATGTGATAGAGCCCTTTAGCACCACTCACCAGACAATTCATTGCAATACGTACAACAACCAATGTAATTCACGTTCATCTGTTTCCTTTAAAACTGAATGAACTTTTAGCGTCACCAACTGGACAACTAGAGACAGTGAATTTTGTTGGCATACTTCTATTTTTGTGACATCATGCCCACCACAAAATCTCACTGGCCCAAACTCTCGCTCAGCATTAAACATTAGTACATCACTGCACAGTAAACATCAAATACAAACAGACTGTAACATTGCAAAACAAAAAACAAAAAGCTTGTCACTAACCTATACAAACTTGTGTCATTTTGGACATTTCTAGTTCCACCCATCTTTACCCTCCCATCCATCATGCTCTTTAATCACGTCACCGATCCGCTCTCCAGAAACATCCGAGAACAGCCACACCTGCAGCTCACTGCTTTATTTTTACATGAGAGACTAAATTTAGCAGTGCATCAAGCATGAGGAGAAGAACTAGAAGAAGCATGAAATATTGAGAGCGTCAGAGAATGCTTCGACTGGTGTGAGATGATGGAAGAATTATTTCTCAGATTAAAATTAAAACAACACAAACTTTAAATCTGTGAGTTTGCAGACTGTAGAGCAGACTGTATGTTTTCGATTTATTATTATTTCTTATATTTATGTTTTTTAAAAAGCATCATATCTTGTCCGTTGAAATTTCACCTGCTCAAAATCTAGTGTGAGGCCTTCACAACATTCAGCTGGCACAACACACTCTGAAAGAGAATGTAATGTGTTATTCATATAATTATATTATATTTATATATACTTTTTTGACAGGCAGACAGAGGTCAATGGGAACAGGAACAGGTGAAGCTACAGTCTTCTTAAAGACACTGACGAAGGGAGTTACTGCATGTTGTTGTTGTAAGTATCTCTTGCTGCGGTTCTGTCAGATAGATGGGTTAGTGGATGGACGAGGAAGAATGCTCTCTTTCTTTCTGCTGTCTGAGAAGCACCAGGATCCACACGGTTCAGCCAAAGGTTAGAGGCACATCCATCTCACAGTACGAGCTCTCAAAGCTTCATCTGTGTGACAGACACTGCTGCGGGACGTCCAGCAGAGAGAGAGAGAGAGAGAGAGAGAGAGAGAGAGAGAGAGAGAGAGAGAGAGAGAGAGAGAGAGAGAGAGAGAGAGAAGGAACTGCTGCAGCATCTCAAGATTCTGGAGTGTGTTCAGCATCCAGAGATATTCAGCATCTTTTCTCAACAACATTTTGCAGATTTTTAAGAATGTAACTGAACTCTAGAAGCTCTTCTTTTATTATATTTACTCTGAAGTATTTATCAACATGTACAGAATTTTTTTTAATCACATCATTTGACTTCTGTAATGCAACACCTTTCTGAGTTAAATAGAATATTCAGCTGGAAATAAAGTAGGGCATGAAATTCTATAAATCCGAATTTATATTGTGGCCTAATGTTAGAGAGTCGGACTTGTAACCCGAAGGTCACGGGTTCGAGTCTCTGTAGGTGGAGAGAGTGAATGAATCTCATTTCCTGCCATGAGCGTTATCTGTATCCTCCAGAGGGTCGGCTCAAAATCGAAGACTAATTTCATTTCTAATCTCAATCTCAAGAGTTTGATCATTATAGGGAAACATGCCCTTTTTGCAAAAACAGCACCAAAGCTTTCAATGGAGATTTTGAGATTTATTTAATTATTTACTTATTTATCATGGTAGACTATTATTGTTCTCTATTAAGAACTGATCTGAAATATAATGCGTCACATTCATATTTCCATGTCGACACATCAAGCTTGTCACTTTGATCTATCAGATTTATTTCTTTGTTTTGTCTGATTTTCAGGGCCGGTTCTAGACATTTAGAGACAATTTATGTTGTTGTTTATACTTTCTATTTATACAACATCAGTTATTAATATTTTTTTATTTTTACTTGTATGTCCATATGAATTAAGCTTTAACTAAAAGAATGAAAGCTCATCTGGACCGTCTCTTCTTCCTTTGTTGAGGACGGGCATGAGGTTTGATTTATTTATTTGCAGTAATTTGATCAGTAGTTTATTTACAGTAACACATCCACATATTATCTGAGAATAACAAACAGTATCATTAAAAAAAAAAACACTAAAATTAAGAAAATGAAAAAAAAAAAGTGAACATCAGTGTCTTTATCATATTTTTCTAGCTGGATATGAACAGGATTTCCCACTTCTACTGAACCAATATAGACTATAAATACAGTCATATTATATATTGCAGTGCAAAACCTTAAATATGCACTATATACACAAATCAACTGCTGGTGGACGTGAAAGAGACAAACTACTAAACAGAAAGAAGAGTTCATTTCTTCATAAAACTGTATGCTTATTTTTCAATAAATATAACAGTATTTATGATTTGAATACTAAAATGAAGCATTATGTAAACGTCAGCCGAATTTAGAACATACACAGACAGCTAATGTACTTTTTTGAACCATTAAAAATGCTCTAGTGTGTTTGCTCTTTGACTTTGAATATAAACTTTTACTTCAGTATTTTGCTATCCAGCGGCAGTGTCAGTGTACACGTGAATTCAGTGTCTGACAGTCTGGACGCGTCAACGGTGCTCGCGCTCTTTTATACTGAAAATAAACTGGCAAATGATCGATCCCGAAATGATGCTGGTCAACAGAACAAGGCCCAGTTTTAGAATACATTACATTCACTCCTAAACTGATGATGACCTCTCACACACCTACAGCACAGAGTCAGAACAGTGTCCACTTCTCCCTGAAGACATGGAAGAGTCTGGGAGAGGAACAGAGTAAACTTTATAGAGATCTACACACTGGACTTGTGTTGTGTGGATTCATGAAGGATCTCAGATGAATAATGGATGCTCTTACCATGAACACGAATTAAAGGAGGCCAGAAAGGATCGGGCGCTGCCCCAGGGGCTGATGGGAGCGGACTGGAGGCGGCAGGAGAGTTTCTGCCCCACTTTCTGTTTATAGAATCACACAGATCTGCAGAGCAACAACCAGTCCAGAATCACCTCAGATGTGGACTGTTTACATGAGATTCACCCAAGAACCCTGTGTGTGTGTGTGTGTGTGTGTGTGTGTGTGTGTGTGTGTGTGTGTGTGTGTGTGTGTGTGTCTCTCATGATTGACAGGAACTGGAGAAGCTGCAGGAGTTTAAACAAACAAACTCTGGCAGGGTCGAACAATAGAAGTCTGTTAGTGACCCTGACGAGTAATGACAGATAATGACGACGAGCTATTACTAGAGGAATCTGCGCTGCCCTTCCCTTAAGAACAGGATTATTACTCTATACAAACACTTGAAGCCGTTCCTGAGGGTAACAATGGGTATTTTCTCTTAAAGTTCTTCACTAATAAGAAATCGAACTTCTGTTTCTCGAGGGGAACAATCAGTGTGTCAGAGAAGACGACTCTGGCTTTCCATCCCCATCTAATCAAGTAATTCAGCTGATCAAACACACCGTCCTTGATGAAGATTGGTTTTGGATGGCACAGGATTCACTCATCTTGAAGCGTCATTACATTTCAACCGCAACCGTGTCTGTCCTCAATTAGAGTGATCTACAATCATCTGCACAGACACAGAGATCATCCGCACTGTAAATCAGACACTGTTATTAGTGGTTAACCAAATAAAAATCACAACTGACTGCCGTGGGAGATCATGTGGTGTATGCCCACCTACATCTCCACACGCCGGAGAAACCCTTCAGAGACACAATAACTGCAGCGATCGAATCCTTCACAGTTCTCATCACCGATCTGAAGAACGGCACATTCACACACGCTGACGGAGTGACAGCGCTGTCATCATTACTAGACAAACACACTATGATCCATAACCAAACACCCTCATGATGACAGGAG
Organism: Ctenopharyngodon idella; assembly: GCF_019924925.1. Classification (NCBI taxonomy): domain Eukaryota; kingdom Metazoa; phylum Chordata; class Actinopteri; order Cypriniformes; family Xenocyprididae; genus Ctenopharyngodon; species Ctenopharyngodon idella. The sequence continues at coordinate 867,940 of NC_067233.1, forward strand.
CACGGCTGTGTACACAAGCTGCACAATGCGCTCGGTCTTCTCATTTATGCCGTCATACATCAGTACGACCATAAAACAGAGAATACACACAAACACAGATACACAGAAACAGCCTGTCATTGCTGATCAGTATTCCCTGTGAACACACACACACACACACACACACACACTACATAAATCCCGGCATTACTCACACATCATTAATCTCATTACGGCACACATGATCCAGAATACACTGCTCGATGAATCCTGAATGAATGAGACACTATTGGCATTTTCTTAATTATTGGTCTCATTAGGTTGATACTAGACAATATTAGACAATATTATAAGTAGACAATATTTCACGACTCTCAAGAATACTTGATTCTGATTGGTCAGGTGTAGCATTGAGAGGTCAAATATTTTGGCGTAATGATGCTAAACTGGGTATTTCATCACTGTCCATGGAAAACATACCAATGACTTGACAATATGTATAAAAGAGTTCAAAACTCCATCAATCCACAGTAAAGAGACACTGTTCACACATGAGGAGAGCGTTTTAACTGTGACCAACACAACAGTGTGTGTGTGTGTGTGTGTGTGTGTGTGTGTGTGTGTGTGTGTGTGTGTGTGTGTGTGTGTGGCTACAATGAAGTGATGAATGTAATGCAAAACTCATGGGCCAGTTCACTTAAGGAGGCCATGTGTTATATCCTGGAGTAATTCAATACACAAATACACATGCGGTCCACAGAGATCGGTCTCATCACATGCAGCGAGTTAAGAGTGTGTTCTTCACACACACTGAGCTCTCTGTGACGGAGGAACCACAGGTGAAAACACACACTTATCCTGACTGAGATGTGCTTTCGTGAAACATCACACTCTTTCCTCAGACCCTGTGATACTGACCAGAAAGACATCCAGACAATAAAGTCATCATATAGAGTTGGAAATATCGAAACTTCATCTCTGAATACCCAAAGTGTATGAATGGCATCATTTTACTACTTATAACCAAGCAACAATCTCGACACAATCAGCCTCATTCATGAAACTTTCAGTAATGTGCGAGTGAAATGGAGTAGTGAAGCACTGAAATTTTGGTAATGAAATTTGAAAATGAATTTTGAGTATCAGCCGAAAGAGTTTTGGAGGGCCAGAGTCATTGACTGAAATGGGTGTGTTGACTGACAATATTGATTTAATTGATTAGATGAACCAAGATCAAGATCTCTCATCCAAAATACCAAAAAAAGCTTTATTTTTTATATGAAACAAAGACTCAGATTTCAAGTTCTGTCAATTTTATAATAAAATATAAGAAATAAATGTTTGCATGACAGATGTCATTTCAAACGGCTCATGAATCGATCATCTCTTCCTCTTTACTACTAGTTACAGCAGCAAATAAACATGAATGAACATGTTGAAAGATTCAGAAGAACTTGCTGAAATGAATCATGTCTCGTGTAATCCATCAATCAGTGCAGGAAGACGTCAATAAAACAGCTTGAGAACAGTTTTGAACAAGCAATTCAGTGTCTATCAACTCGTTAGTCAGAAAACAATCTCTAGAGAAGAGCAATTTGATAAATATATGCACCATTTTATATAATCATTATATTTTATTCAACCCGTTCTTCAATATTTAATGAATAAATCTGTCATGAAAACAAGTTTTTTTTCTTACAGCCACTGTCTAAATGTTTATATTTTTTTAACAACAAATTAATAGGCCTATCTCATTAAAAAGTTTATATTAAAAAGTTAAGTGCAATTTTTAAGTGCAGTTTTTATTTGAGTGTTTATTAATTATTTCAAAAATGGGACTAATTGATTGCTAAATACATTTTTCTGTGTTTTAGTCAAATTCATTTCAGTCACTTAAATGGACAAACACTTCACAAACCTCAGAAATGATTAAATGTGTGTTAATTAATTCCACTCATTCATAAACAGAATTAATATTTGAATCAGACGTAGAGGAATTTGCTTTCACATTTAACTAATTAGTTAAATAGTTAATTTTGTTATTACAGTACCTGTTAAAAGTTTAAAAAAATTACAATTTCTTAATGTTTCTTTCTCTTCTGTTCACCAAGGCTGCTTTTATTTGATCAAAAATACAGTAAAACTGTGAAATATTAATATAATGTAAATCAGCTGTTTTCTATGTGAATATATAGTAAAGTGTAATTTATTCCTGTGATCAAAGCTGAATTTTCAGCATCATTACTCCAGTCTTCAGTGTCACATGATCCTTCAGAAATCATTCTGATATGATGATTTGCTGCTCAAGAAACATTTATGATGAAATAGGGCATTTCTCCACTGTTTGATGCCCTAACCACCCGCTCCGTCAATCCCAGAATCCCCTGCTGCTTAGCTCCAGTAGAGAATGAACTGAAAGGCCTGCTCACCTCCGCCCATGTGGACAATAGACAGTATCAGTCTGTTAACCCTCCAGAAACAGCGAGACTGTGTGTGTGATGTGTAACCCTCGAGCCACAGCAGGAAATCTCAAGTCTAATCAAACACACTCACCGAAGGCCAGGAAACACCAGCGGGACAGACACACAAACACACTGCTTCAGTCCTGTCCCATTAACACAGACCGTCTGTTATTCACTGACTTCTGCTGATACGATGATGTTCTGTATAAAGCTGTGAACTTCAATTCACTTCAATATGAAAATGTAAATGGATCCAGTTACTCCAGGCGTCCTATCAGGCCTCCCGTGTGTTTCAGAGCGAGTGACACAGTATGGTGCCGTTAAATGGGTCACACTATTGATTACATCTTCCCAGAGCCCATAGCCTATATATGAGTGTCTGAAATAACGCCAGGCTGCTTAATGATCGTTAGTGATGATTCACAAAACAGGTCATGTGTAGACGAAAGATGCCACTGGTTTGTGATCGATGATCTATTATAGAAAAGCTGTAGTACAACTCTTACAGTAATAGCCGACAGCTGCACAGACCAGGATCTGCTTTGATTTGCCATGAAATGTCTTAAATAATACGGTTTTTTTTCTCCACGTGCCCCTGGAAGGCCTCAATATCCTGACTAGCAGAAGCCCAGAGGGAAAACATCTCTGCAGACCCTGAAGTACACTGAGCGTGACCCTTCTCTCAGGTATCAGCTCTGAACACAAGCCTCAGTGAGACCCGCATGTGAAGAAAGACCCGATTCATCTCAAACACCCTTAAGATCAGAGACTTCATTTACAGCTCAGAGGAGCAGTTGTGAAACTGGTTAATGACACTTTTTTGCCCTATTAATGTATTCATTTATTCAAAAAAAAATTCAAATTTAATACATTTCTATATTAGTCCTCGTAATGCATTAAAAACTGTACACACCTGTTGAATTCCCGGGACCATTTGGACCCAGTGTAACATGAGCTTAAAACAGTCATAACTTAATATTTTTCAACTACCATATTGTATCTAATCAATAATGTCTCATTAAGGAGTGAAAATGTTTAAAGTTTTGAATTTTACCATGTTTTTACTTCATGTACCCTCTTTTTATTAATTAAAAAAAATAGAGAAATTCTTTGAATTTAAAATGTTACGAGAGCTACAGCAAAAACTACTGTAATGCAAGAAAATATATCATTTTATCAATATGTATGAGCAATTTTATTTTAATATATCATTAGATGAATTTATAAGAACATATGAGGATTACCAGTATGAACTCATGACCAGTGGATTTAATTAAATAAACTTAAAACTCTCGACTGTCTAAATTTACATAAAAACATCAATATTACTCTGAAATGTTTTCAAACAAAATATATTCCTTTTACTTGCATAACCTTTTACTTTCATATGAAAAATTATAATTTACATTTTTGCATAATCATTTACATATAAATTCTTGAAAAGAAATCGTATTAAGCTGTATGACATAATATTTCATTTTCATATCTTAGGGAAAAAGTGTGTGTACATTCATAGAAAACAGTTTGTTAATCTCAGAGGCCGTTTACACGACACCGTTTTCAACTAAAAACTAAAATGCATTTTGGCCGTTCATTTGGGGTCTTAAAAACACCAACTTTTGAAAACAGGTTTCAAAGTGTAAGTTTTTGAAAACGATAGTGTTATCATCTCTGTGTAAACTACAAAAACGTGAATGTGTAAATGGTGACATCATGCGTGTTACGTGTTCAGTCTACAGGTGCGTGTGTTTCTTCACAAAGTGACATCGCCACCTACTGGCCTGACAGCAGAATACAGCGATTTTAGTCGTTTTCGTGGATCCGCGTGATCGATTTGACAATGTTGTCATCTGTAAGTGAAAAGCACAAAGGAAAATCGTTGTCACTGAGGATCCTCAGCGTTGTCTGCCAGACGTGTCCGCAGGAGAGCTACTCCACCTCTAAGACTTGTCCATGACCTCAGCTATGATTGGCTAACCTGTGTTCATTCATAAAGAGTGACACCCCAAAGTGGCTCAACACTGAACAGGCATTGATATGTAGGCTGAATCTGAGAGGTCAATGTGCTGATATTCCTGACACCGTGATGTCTTCTGAATGACCCATTTTTTGCAGCTGAGTCAGCTAAGAAAGGGAATTAGGTGAGTAGAAATGTTAGTGTTTGCTTCATGTAAAGTGCTTCAGAGCCGAGTCGACACACTCTTTCACGTTGAGTAAGTGTGTCTGTGTCCTGTGCCAGTTCTCCTGCGTCTCGTGTTGCAGACTCCGTCTGGCTGCTCACAAAGATCTGTCCCTGTGCCATTTTCCCAAGGTTTGATCCAGCGCTCCATTCCAGCGGGTGGGTCATTTACTCCGCTGTTCCTCCTGCTGGAGAGATCCCGTTAATCCCAGCTTCCTCGAGTCCCATGCGCAGAGATCCTGCCATTCTGCAAACCTGAGGGGCTACAAGATCCAAAAACTGACTCGCCGTTAAATCCAACTTATTTGAACTATGTGAAGATCAGTACTGGAAAACCTGAAAACATGAAACAAAATTTCACCCTGACTATTTTCTAAATGCATGTCATAGAATTGTGCATACATACAGTTCATTCTTTGACCTCGTAATGTTTAATCAGAATGTCACATTTGGATCTTCTGGTGAAGCGTCAGTCTTCTCTCTGGTGACGTATGCAGGTCTTCTTCAATCATTTATTTATCTTAAACCACCTTCATCTGCATCTGCCCACATCTCATCATCCAATCAACCACTGATGCACGTAACCAAAACCCGCCCTACATTTTATCTACATCTGTGTGCATCATTACTTTTTAAAATTCATGTGCACTCATAATATTTCATCAAAATTACTTCTCCCTCTGGAAACGATATCCGTTCTCTTCTTGACATGTGTCTCGGCGGAGGGTGGCACTAAATATCCTCCACAACTGACTGCAAACCAACATTCAGATCTGACTTCCCATGATCCAATCAATTCCCGAGAATGATATCAAGTCTCACCCTTCATTTTTGTCTCCAAAAGCTGTTTGACTCGGATATACGTCACAATAGGGGAAAACAACTATCTTCTGTTTCATGCCAGCTTTAAGTAGTATTATTCCCCCAGTGTGAGTCAGTGATTTGCGGCAGTGACGCCCCTTCAGAAGGCACTAACGGGTTTCAGTACGTAAAGTGTGAGTAAATCAGCTGCCTTAAACTCTAAGGCAATAAGATTTGTAGCCTATAGAAAGCCACAGAGCCTTACAGACGTAATACGAGTTGAACTGTGGGAAACCCCCTGGGATATTCCTTAGTGATTCCTTGAATTTAATCCTCTCCAAGGAGATTTCCCGTAAACTACAAAAATGCCAGTCAACTTGTTGTCCAGAGCCACACAAACATCCGTCTGTTTAGCTTCGTGGGATCTCAAAAACACAATTAGTTCTATATCTGGAGATGATTAGGTCACTTCCACTAATACTTCACTTCCAGGCTATTACAGGTCAATGTGTTGAACAAACGATTGGGTCAATAACAAGATGCTCTATTAATTTAGTCCAAAATAATTCAAAAATGCAATTCAAAGACAGAACAATATAAAGCAAGCACTGTAAAAGGTGTCCTTATCATGGACACTTGTACATGTCATTGGCCCAGTTATGATTCAGTCTATAGTGTTCTGTCAGAGCATTATTCACGTCAACAGAGACGGGTACAAGCTGTTTTCCAGAGCCTGAGGGAGTGACAAACACACTCACACACACACACACTCACACACACACACACATTGGATGTGTTCACCTGCGCTGGATAAACAAAACACTCAAAAAGCCTGACATACAGAGTTTCTCTCTCTCTCGATGCTCACGCACACGCCTCCAGCTCCCTGATCGGAAAGACTTGAGCTGATTTAGCCGGAGGTCATGAACCTTGGACTCTCCTCAAACCTGTGTGTGTGTGTGTGTGTGTGTGTGTGTGTGTGTGGCTGATAATGACTCCATTCTCTGATCCATAATCATATTTCATCCCTGAGGAATCCCTCAGACAGAGAGGCTTCATTCAGAGGCGACGGGGCCGGCAGCGCACTGAACAAACAATACTGAGACATTCTGAAAGAGAGCTAAAGAAACTTTCATGAATGATCTCTGGAGTTTCATAATAGCTAATTACAGCAGAAAACTGAGAGGATTCCAGCAGAAACCAGCTTATATAAGCAGCTAAAGAAACTGATTTCTTCAGTCGCACACAAAAACACAAACAAGGATTTATGGTCACTAATATAATACAATGTATGTAAGAAACTTTTGTGGGGTATTCAAAAAAATCCTACTATTTCTCATATCAATGTATGAGTTCAAGAGTGACAAGGTGGATTAACTCTAGTATAAGATTGTATATTCAATATCTTTCCCCATATGTAAATATGCTTATCCCCAGCCAGTCTTTGGATTTGTCCATTGTTTTGAATTGACATTGATTCATTACACTATGTTTAACTTGACACGCCATCATAAAAACATGGGGCAACACGTTCTGTAAGATATCTATTGCAAAATGCAGGAACAGGCCCAAAAGTGTAAATAACTCAATTAATGAATAAGAATTAATCTAAATAAGTCAATAGTTGTCTTAAAGGATTAGTTCACCCAAAAATGAAAATTCTGTAATTTATTTCTCACCCTCATGTCGTTCCACATCCGTAAGACCTTCGTTCATCTTCGGAACACAAATTAAGATATTTTTGTTGAAATCCGATGGCTCAGTGAGGCCTGCATAGCCAGCAATGACATTTCCTCTCTCAAGATCCATTAATGTACTAAAAACATATTTAAATCCGTTCATGTGAGTACAGTGGTTCAATATTAATATTATAAAGCCACAAGAATATTTTTGGTGCGCCAAAAAAAAACCAAAATAACGACTTATATTTTTTTTTATTATATTTTTTGTGTCGAATCATGATTCGGATCGCGCGTCAAACCGCCAAACTGCTGAAATCACGTGACTTTGGTGCTCCGAACTGCTGATTCGACACAAAAGATTCATAACGCTCCGAAGCTTCCTGAAGCAGTGTTTTGAAATCGGCCATCACTATATAAGTCATTATTTTGTTTTTTTGGCGCACCAAAAATATTCTTGTCGCTTTATAATATTAATATTGAACCACTGTACTCACATGAACTGATTTAAATATGTTTTTAGTACATTAATGGATCTTGAGAGAGGAAATGTCATTGCTGGCTATGTAGACCTCACTGAGCCATCGGATTTCAACAAAAATATCTCAATTTGTGTTCCGAAGATGAACGAAGGTCTTACGGGTGTGAAACGGCATGAGGGTGAGTAATAAATGACTATTTTCATTTTTGGGTGAACTAACCCTTTAATATTGTATGTTTAAACTGAAAAAAAAAAACATGATCTGATTAAACGTTTCTCTTCTATTGGTGTTTTCAGTAAGGTGTTAGTAAGCTATCCGATCAGCCTGTTAAAGGTGCAGTAAGTGATTTCTGAGAAACACTGTTGATATCTGAAATCAACCCAAACAGACACGCCCCCCCTTCATTGCTCCGCCCCCAAAATGCACAAACACGCAATGCAAGAGTGGAAGAAGCAAAATAATGCTTTGCAAAAAATAAAGCGAAGATGACAAATGAACGACAAGAACAAAAATGAATGTGCAGTACATATAAGCAAGAGTTGGTTGTTCGTCTCCAGCAGTGACACCAGTAGAGGTCCAGTCCCATGTTTACACCCTACCCAAAATAATTTATCTGGCAAGCTAGATACAACCAACATTGGAGAATGAGTAGAGTAGAAAGCGTAGCTCTCACGCAGACACCATAAAGACTTCACACCAGAATGGAAATCAGTAGCTGACTCTAAAAACAACAACATCACGCTGTGCTCAATGTTACTGTGAACTTCAACACGAGAACATTCCCACTGTTCCTCACTCAGTGATTCAGTTCATACAAAAAAATGTGTTTGCAAGCCATATTTGAGATATAGGTCCCTGAAAGGGAAGGTTCTGACAACTGAAGACCAGTTAATGAAACATCAGAACATCCCATAAACAATACACAGACTTATAATGAAGAGCTGACGTCAAGAGTGGGACATCTGCAGAGTGGCAGAGCAGACCTGTCAATCATTCCACATCATTCACACAGCTGAGCTGAGAAAACAGAGCTGACATCTTCAGTGAAGGTCTGTCATCTTCTCTGTGGTTTGTTTCACATCTTCACTGTAGGATATTATTGGGTTAAACCCTGCTGTGACCAGAAACATTCCAGATGAAAGAGACAAAGGCAATTTCTCAATCTTTGTGAAATTCCTGCTGTAAAAACAAAACAAATAAAATCAATGCCTGCCCTAAAACTTGCACTGAGATCTGCCTCTATTTAGTTTGCAACACACTCTTTTTATGATCCTACCAATTCCCAGTGGACAAAATCAAGTCCTTTCCTACATTTTTTATTCTTGTTTGATAAGCCGGCTCACTTAGTTTTAAATCACAATAGGGAGAAAAGTTGGTTGTGATTTCCATTCCATGCGGACTTTGAGCTGCTGTCCTAGTGTGGTCAAGCTGGAGTTCGACTAGTCGGCCAACTGATCTCCAAACCAGACCAGCTGAAAAGTGTCTTCTAAAACCAGATGACAGAACAACTAAAACCAGTTAAACACATTAAGCCGGTTTAAGATTATTTACTTATTTCACCTGGATATGAATCCAGTAATAAAAATGGAATCTACTGTATGTTAAATGCCATGGAATCTGGCCATTTTTGGATGAATAAATACTAGAGCTGTAGAATGAATCAAATGTCAATATGGACTAGTGTCTGTGAATATTAAAGCTCAAAAAGACTGCTATTGAATCTGAATTCTGCATGTTCAGTGTGTCTCTGTGTGAATTTGAGAGGAATGTTTTCCAATGAGTCTCGGCTGATTAAAATAGTGCCGTCAACTTCCATTGGCTCATGAACGCCAAATTGTTACTAGGTCTGCATGATATATCAAAATTATCGAAATATTGCAATTGTACATATTGGCTTGTGAGAACTGCATGATCTTAATACTCCAAAAGATTACAAAAAGTCCCATTTTTAGGTTGACGCAGAGAGCAGAGAATAGACTGGACACATGACTGTTACATCTGACATGCTTAATGTTATTAAATGCAATAAGCCAAGAACTCACGCGCGCAGAAAGCCGCATCTCAGACAGTGTGTGATCCCAAACTCAGCTTTCTTCCGTAGCTTATATTGCCAAATACACAATAAAGTGTATTGTGTATTTGGCACAATACGTGGATACTCACCAGAACCGGCCATTTTTAAATCAGTTCATGTGAGTACAGTGGTTCAATATTAATATTATAAAAGGAGCGTTATGAATCTTTTGTGTCGAATCATGATTCGGATCGCGTGTCAAACCGCCAAACTGAAATCACGTGACTTTGGCGCTCCGAACCGCTGATTCATAACACTACGAAGCTTCATGAAGCAGTGTTTTGAAATCGGCCATCACTATATAAGTCGTAATTTTGTTTTTTTGGTGCACCAAAAATATTCTTGTCGCTTTATAATATTAATATTGAACCACTGTACTCACATGAACTGATTTAAATATGTTTTTAGTACATTAATGGATCTTAAGAGAGGAAATGTCATTGCTGGCTATGGAGGCCTCACTGAGCCATCGGATTTCAACAAAAATATCTTAATTTGTGCTCCGAAGATGAACGAAGGTCTTACGGGTGTGGAATAACATGAGGGTGAGTAATTAATGACATTATTTTCATTTTTGGGTGAACTAACCCTTTAATCAAACAACAAAAGACAAAGAGAAAATCATTCACTGCTGAATAATTTTTGTAGCTTTAATAAGAATCAGTGTATATTTAATTAATATGGTAAAGACTAAGCAGTGTTTTATTTTTATATTTAATTATATCATTTCTGTTGTTCAATAAACCTAATATAGGACTATCTGAAACACTAAACCCCTGGTTTTCACTGACGTTAAAATGACACTTGTAAAACTATGGTAAAACACTGCTGTTTACTGTCAGAAGTTGCAGGGATGCTTTCTTCTCACAAAAAGAATGTAAAACATGTATGTTGGTTATCATTTTCAGTTTTTAAATATATTTAGGTAAATTTAAATTTATTTTACACCCAAGCATATTGCATTATTTAAAGAGTTATCGCATTTTTCTTCGATATCATGCAGCCCTAATTGTTACTTTAAATAAATTCTACACAGTTTCAAACGCACTGACTGTACATGAGTTCTGGACTGAGTGGAGAACAGACATCTGAACCTGCTTTTCTGAACTCCAGGTACAATGAGAATTAAACAGATCCATCTCTTCTCACTCAATTCACTTCTGAGTAACAGAAAAGGGTTTGAGTTTAGTTCCTTTACAGAGAATAAGTGTGAACGCCCTACAGAGCAGCTACTTTTCATGGCAAAGCATGACTTTCATAATGCCGACAGCATACGGGCCACAGCAGTAACAGGTTGGTTTTGTTCTCAGCTGAAAGAGAGAGATGACCAGACACACATCGGTCAGCTGAGGTCTGACTGTGTCATTCTCCAGCGTAATGACCGACTGCATTGTCAGGCCGTGTGTGTGTGTGTGTGTGTTTTATGAGATGGAAAGGCGGTATACTGAATTAAACATCCTAGGAATGTAATGGTGTGGGCATGACAGCATGTGTGTGTGCAGAGTTAAAAGAAGCTTTCAAATTTCTCTTTTAATGTGTGTAAATGTGTGACTTTATGTGTATGATGACTGTACTGTCTGTCCGTCTAGACAAAACACATCTGTATGTGAAGCTCATTTATAATAGTGTGTGATGCTTTCTGAAAAGCTTCATTCATTCGCGCGGTCACCACTGTTCCCCACGATCTCAATCTGAAATCCTGTGTGTAGGAAAATGTCACATCCGATGACAACACTGAGAACCATGAGAACATTCCCACTGTTAGTAAATTCATTTGGAGACAGTCTAACAAAATATGATTTATAAACACATAACCTGATTTGCATTCACAAAAACGATTCACATTCATCATACGAGCCAACTTTAACTATCAGTGACATCAGTGTGTGCCATATGAAACACTGGCATCCGATGATTTCAGAAAGCCATGTAAACACACCGGTGTAAAAGCCCCTTAATCATTCTAAAGCTCTAGAACAAGGAAGATGAACTGAACAGAACTTACATAAATGTGTATCTGTCTGCTTAAAGCACATCAGAGCTGTTCATTTCCGTCATTTACTACGACTGCCTTCATATCAGCAGCAAATCACACCAGACTTCAACCAGAACTCAACCAGAAGTACTAGAGTGAAATCACAGTACTGTCCCTAGAAACCACCCTTCAGAACAGGTAAAACACCGAAGATCAGATGAGCGCTGCTCCGTCTCTCTGCAGCTCATTTTATAGTCAAATTCTGAACAAACTGAAAACAGAAACCAGAAAGACGAGTGAGAGCAAGACACGAGGCATCTCTCAACTGCTTGATCGCTTGTATTGCCACAAAATGTAAACTATATGATCACTCAGATCTAGTATGCCAAATGCAACTATAAAATATTATAAACATTAACCTCAGAGTTTTTCTGTAAAGCTTCTTTAAAACAGTGTGCTTTGTGAATATCGCTATACAAATAAATGTGACTTAAGTGCAACGGAGTAGAAGAAAACTAGAGTCAGCGTGAGCAGAACTCATCACTATGATTCTGGAGAGGTTGAGGTGAGGTGTTGGTGCCGGGAACAATCACACTCGAACTCGCACCACAGCAAACGTGTGAAAACCCCCTTACTGGCCCAAATCTCTATGATTTCCTTGTATCCAGCTCCGGTTCCCCCTTCAGTGCATGTCTGTTATTGGAGGGCTGGTGAAAACTGTGTAGAGTACTTAGTAAATGAACACCTGTCTGTAGCACAAACAAGCAAAGTTAGTTAGTTACTCTATTAAATTTAATATAAATAGTTAAAGTCGGCATGAAACGGAAGTTGTGCTCATCTTTTCTTCTCTATAGTGTCGTATATCCGATTGAAACGCTTCTCAAACAAGAACAAATGTAGGGCGGGGCTTGATTTTGTCTGTGGGGAATTGATTGGATGGTTGTGGTTTGCTATTGGTGGATCTCATGTGAGTGACAGGTTGCCCCGCCCCCATCATCAGAGAAGAGATGCTGCAAGAGGGAGGAGAAGATATTCTGATTCAAGATTACGAGGAAAATGAATTTAACACAATAATGATGATGTGCACCGATAAATCATTTAGAATAAACACTGCAATATTCCATAAAAAAATAAAAATTGTCCATTTTGATTTCATGGTGACTTTAAGGATTTGCTGATCTCTCTTCCATCTCAAAGTATGACCAATAGTAATAGTAACGCTTGCCTTAGCAAACGCCACTAAAGATCTGGACTGGGCAGTGTTTGAGTGTCACTGTGAGAGAGTGTGTGGATAACTGTGTGTGTGTGTGTGTGTCTACGGTTCACACAAGCGGCAGTTTCCCCTGATAAGCAAAAAGAGCCCAGCTCCCATGAGTACATCACTTCTGTCCCACTTACAGCACACACACACACACACACACACACACACACACACACAAGTAAAGTGTCCTTTGAATGCACATTTCAAAACACTGCAGAAATAGTAGGTCATGCAGGTGCTTTTCAACTACTGTTTTAAGAATACTTAAGACACTTCTCTCCTAATGTTTGATGCACACTATATAGTAGGGAAGAGGGTGTATTCACACACGGTGGCTGTGTCCGAAATCACCCCCTATACCCTTAAATAGGGCACTATTTGAGGGGACAGCCATTTGTAGTGGTGTCTGAAACCATAGTGGACGATGTTGAGTGCACTCATTCAATCCCACAATGCACTGCAGTAACGAGTGTACAACCGATGCACGCTCAACGGCTAGAGAATACCCATAATGCACTGTGAGAGTCGCGCGCTGAATGAATTCCCGCGTCTCGCCAGGAGATGGTGCCCGCAGCGGAATCAGTCATCCATTCATTTTCCAAACCACGCTGGTCCAGCATTATCATACAGGTATAAATTCCTTTTTAATTGATCATTTAAAAGGTTTGAACATGCTAGTTCAACATAAATATTCATTACTACTGGAGCTGCCAGTTTGCTATTTCAAAAGATTATTAAAGAGTAGCACAAACTATGTGAAATCGGCAGCCCTTCCGGTGCACTCAGTGTCTGAATTCACTCACTCGTTTCATTTACTCCTCAAGTGGACTATATTAGTGGAGTAATGTAGGGAATAGTGAATGAGGGTATAGGGGGCGATTTCGAACACAGCAAGAGACTGTCTGACAGCATTCTGATGCATAACACCTGCTTTTCATTACCCAATCAGTTCCTTTCCACTACAAAAAGAAAAATAAACTACTGCATGAAAGTATGTGTGAGTGCCATTTATGAAAATTATTTTTTTAATATGTCTGAGGAAAAAAATAAATGATTCCCATGGACATCCTCATGATCCTCTCTCAGATCCCTCTATCGTCACACTTCAGTCTGTGTTATCCTTAAAGGGACAAAACTCTCATGTTCATGTCACTCCAAACTCAGAGCAGAAGCAGATTTAAGTTGTTTGTTGAAGATCTCAGACCTCATTCACGCTCGTGTTCATTCAGACATGCTGCTGTAAGACGCACTGCACCAGGTTTGATGCCAATGATGTCAAATCTCATTGCTTCTTGCATGTTGAGAGCAAGAAAATCTCAGAGAGCAAAACTGGTAAAGACAACTTTTATGCTAATTTCATGCTGCTTGACAATATAAAGCCACTTTTGTTGTAAAATAGAGAACAGTTCAGACTGTTACTGTACCGAACCAGAGAGTCATACAGCTTTGGAACGACAGTGAGTATCATATCTTCGATCTAAGTTACAATATTTTATCTCTGTCACTTTCTATGTCCTGTAACTACCATTTAACTGCTTGATCAACTAATCAAATTGGTTTTGCAAAGTAAATAAATGTAGGCACACATGTACAAACACAGTCCTAGTCAAACCATCTGAGAGGATCATGACAGACAATGCCATAAATACTGAACAAACCTCCCTCATTTTCCAAAACAGCTCCAGGGAATGTCTCATCGATTCCTGCAAAGTCCCGCCCCTCCGAGTGGCATCACACGAGTCAGCGAAGAGACGCACACACGCCGTCACCCCGCATGACCCTCTCCACGGCTCTTCAGGACTGGCACTGAGCCCGCATGGAAACATGCATGTCTGCACACCCGAGATTATAACAAATGAAATGAATTCATTATTGGCAGGAGCACTGCTGTCCTCAGTCAAGTTGTTGCCTGACTTTTTAACACCATTCTTCATTATCTCCACCATTATTATTTTTATTCTTTCTTTCTCATCAGTCTGGATATGCAACTGATCATGCAGCTGCGAGATGAATCGTCCACATGCATGTTAGCAGATCAGATGACACTGCGTTTACTGTGACCCTCAGGCCACTTATAACATCTTCTACTGCTGGAATGATCACTCCCTCGACACTGTGTGCAGTGAGCTGTGCATCAATGCATCTGAACAAACAAGAACATCTTAAAAGTTTGATCTGACCATCTCAAATCTGAAGCTTATCAATGAACAGATCTCAGCTTTGTATCTTAAAAACAGAATCTTGATCCTACATCTCTTTCCAAATTTTTGCATATTTCAAACCTTCCTTTTATTTCAAAGATCATTGTACTGTTTCAATTAAAATCTTTCTTGTCAGATAATTCTACCAATGAAGTTTTTCAATCAGGTTTTAAAGCTTTACATCGCACTGAATCTGCTCATTTAAGAGTCTCAAATGACATCTTTCTTCTCTCTGATTCAGGGAAATTTATGGCTCTAGTAGTTTTAGATCTCTGCAATTGATTTGGTTGACCGCGACACACTCCTGTCGTGCCTGGAGACTTGTGTGGGATCCTCGTGGTAATGTATTACAGTGGTTTCACTCTTATTTGTCAAATAAATGGTTTACTGTTCGTCTGGGGCATCACTCATCTTCCAACATAACTCTTGGTTGTGGTGTTCTGCAGGGATCAATCCTGGGACCGGTGTTGTTTTCCCTGTATATGCTCCCCCAAATCTATCTTTTTTACAGCATCTCTCTTCAGCTGCTGTTGGATTATTCCCCTTCTCGAACCCTAAGATCCTGTAACCTTGGCCTACTCACTGCCCCCAAAGTTAAACTTTAAAATCATGGTGATCTTGTTTTCGCTCCTGCTGGACTGAAACTGTGGAATAGCCTTCCTCTTTACATTAGGCACGCCCCATCTGCTTTTAAATACTATCTCAAGATATATTTATTCTCCTTGACAATTAACATTCATTAATCATGTTATTTTAGGTCTTTGTTGTATATTGTTAATTGCCTAATGTTTGTTTATTTTGTTTCTCTATCTTGTTTCCCTCTTAATTCATTGTGATTCTTTTATTCATTGTAAAGCACTTTGGTCAACCTCGGTTATGTTTAAAATTGCTCTGTGATTGATTGATTGAATGACTGATTGATTGAATGACTGATTGATTGATCAGCTGCCAGTGAACAGCGTCTCCTTTGCCACACAAGAGTTTGGTTCGTGTTGTTCATGTTGACGCTGTTTTCTGCTGCCAAAGCAAATCCACTTTGATGCACATCAAAAGGATGAGGACTAGAGCTGAAACTGATACGGAAAACAACAATGCCATCATTACTGTTTGTATCACTGTGTATCACTGAGGAAGATCCAGAGCTGAAATTCAGATATGGTAATGGTCATTTTGTTTCTGACACGCACTGTAAACGGTCGACAAGTCACAACAGAGTGGGCCATCTGACCAATCAGAGCAGAGCAGCTCTCAGAAAGGAGAATGAAGCTTCGAACGAACTGTTTTCAGACACTGAGAGAAAAGAGCTGATGCTGCAGTGGATATGATGAGAAAATCAAAGTGTTTTTGATCTTGGATGCATGTGAACCTGTTGTAGACTCCAAAACAAAATTAGGAACCTTTAAAAACAGCACAGGGGCACTTTAATCAATTAAAAAGGGTCAATTTAGATTTGAGATTGAGTTTAGACTAGTCATCTTTCAACACAGATTTAAGGTTTTTGTTTGGACTGAAATTATCAGTTATGCTGACTGTTTCTGACAAGTACTGTTTTACTTACAATATTTAGGTCTCCACAAAATCAAAATTCCCATTTAGAAGATATATGCGTTGAAAATGTACAGTCTCTCTCTACCACAAATATGAACCAACAATTCTGATGACATCATTCTGCATTTCAGCTTCTCATCAGATTTTCTGTCTAATTAAATGTTTTCTGAAGTATCCAAATACTGCTTTGCCAGAGGCTTGACTTAAAAAAAAATATTGGCAACTTTAACAAAAACAAAAGAGCTTTTTGATATGTCCCACCCTGAAAAACTGTGCTCGTCAAGCCAACTCTTTCCCCGCCGTTGACAGAACTTTCCATCAATCCATATTTTGACTGTTATACTGTAGGGGGCGCTATTACACATCTTCTGAAAGAGTATAAAATCTCCGGCTCAAAACACAGGAGAAGAAGAAGCAGAAACAAGCGACTGAAGCATTGCTGACGCACATAAACACGATCATCAAACATTAAACAGCATATAAATCAAAACTGTCTAATGTTACTGAATGAACCATGAAGAGGAAACGACTGAAGCTTTGATGGACTCGATCTACTCCATCTGTGTTCTGATCATCACTCTGAACCTGACGAAGTCTGACAAAAACGTGATTTTCTCAACTTTTTGTCAAAATGTTGCTTATTTTATGAAACTTTTCATGAAAGTGTTTATAAAATATAATGCATGAAGCTAGAATAAAATGTTTTTGTTTTGTTTTGGTTAAAGCAGAGGCTCTGTTCTTCTTTCTTTTGATATACTATTGCATGTTCAGATATTCATACAACATAATATTCTGGGGGTCATGAAAGTTTTGAGAAAATTATCAAAAATGCTGGCGTTGGCTGCCAACATTTTTTTTAAAAACTCTGGCAGGGAAAGTTTGATGCATAATTCATCCCACACTAGTTTTGCTACAGAGAACTATTACACTGTTATTTTAGCAACCACTTCAGCAACACCCTAGCAACCACTTAGAACACCTTAGCAACACTCTGGCGACCACCCGGAACAGCCTTTCTCAGATCTTTCTCTAATCATCTAACATTTTATATGTCAACATCACAATCCACATGCTCTTTGTTGACTCCCACAAGAAAAACAATCATTCATTAGGTTTTGGGTTAAAGCAAGTATAACAACATTTATCTGGAACATTTATCTGGATCGTCTGTTTACATTTGCTCGAGAAGGTTGACATAGGTGCTAGATGAAAAATAAAAAGAGACACACCTTAACCCTGCGCTGTAAAACACTCCAGTTTCATACGATAATCACAGCAGAACCACACAATGGACACAAAAGCTTTGTTGCTCTGAGCTCCGCTCACAAAAGCCTCTCGCTGAGGCCTGTGCTTTTCAATAAACAGTTATTTGGGGCATCTGGCACTGGGTATGACCACTGCGGGTCGACCTGAACACACGACACTGGCAATGATCAAAGACAGTTAACCATTTGAGCTTACGTTAATCTCTTAAACACTGTGTGTCTCTCCAGAGTCATCTCGAGATGAATGCAAAAATGGGCGAGTATGAAGCACCATGACATTTTTATGTCTATCTGTCCCGCCACTGAACTCTGAACGTGACGCCTCTTTCGTTCAGATCTTCCTCCACTCAACAATCAACCGATGGATATTAACCAATTCCCAACCTGCATTTCTTTCCATAATCCATTTCTCTCTGACATATGCCGTTTCATTGTGACTTTAAATTCCAAACTAATGTCTAAAAATCCTGCAAAAGGAATGAATCTGTGCACAAACCCTTTAAAATCCTAAAGGAATGCTAATGGAATCCAACTGGATAAACAGAAAATGAACTGGAATAAATAAAACAGGATCTTATTAGATTCTTACTGACCATTCCTGCATCAGGAGTGATTCTGAATAATGAAAGAAATCCCACTGGAATTCCTTCAGGATTTTTTGACAAACCTCAACTTTGTCAACACAAAAATTGAATCATTCCAGTGTAATTATAACCTTATAATCTATCACACCTGAACTAATGATTCAACGAGATCAAGTGAAATTCAGATCTTATTTGGATCCTTATAGGATTCTGGTTTGATCCCATCAGGACCGGTTCCTACAGAGTAACAATCCCTTCAGATGAGAGCTGATTCATGTCAACAGGTGAACAGAATGACTAAAACCTTCTACATACAGCAGCAGACACCTGCGCGTGCACAGCTTCAGCACGCGCATCATACAGACACTGTATTCCCAAATAACGCAGTGGCATGACGTCACGCACCTCTATCCATCTCTGCGCCTCGCGGACAGCAGGTTCTGGCGCCGGTTCGGTGTGATGATGATGATGATGATGATGAGGCTGCAGAGGAAGATGTCGTCCTGCATCCGAACCTCGACTCGCCATTTAGAGCCTGTGCCTCAGTAAACCCCACCTCACGCGCGCTGAGTGACGGAGAGACACGCAACTCGCCAGGTAAAGTTATTTCAGGACTGTGCGCGTGTGCGCGTGTGTGTGTCGTGACGCAGGGCTGCGCTGCTGCCGCACTCGAGATGAGAGACGCGGTGCGCCTCAGACAGCCAATCAGAACGCAGCTTCGCGTTCCAGCACGGCCCACCGGCCCAAACAACCAATCGGAGTCGAGCATTGCCTCCCAGCTCCGCCCAACGCGCACGCCCGCTTTACCCGCCCTGCTCCAGGAGCCTCATTTCATAAGAACTTTCTTAAATAAGCAATAAACACATATTAGGATCAGATACATTCAAATATTCACACACAACTGTTCCAAAAAGAATTGTCACTGCTTACAAGATCAAACATTTATTTACATTATTACATTTTTTTAAATTAAATTCAACACTTTAAATTGACATTAGAGGCAGTAAACCAATGTTGATCCATGTTTACTGTGTTACTGGTGATGTTATTTGTAAACAATAACAGGTGCTCATGTATAAGTATGCTTCTGAGATACAATAAAGATAACTTTGTAGCAAAAAAAAAAATAAAAATCAGTGAAATCAGCTGATGTCATTCACTTCAGGTCAGATCTCCTTGTGTTTGATGCCGCACTGCCATCTAGTGGACATGACGAGCTACTGTTAGTATGGGCGGGGCTTTAATCTGGACTTTGTGTCTAATTAGTCAGATGCGATTAGTTTGCATAATACGTTCTCTGGTCGTGTATTTAATCGTCACTGTTTCTTAATGAAATTTGTAATTTCTTGCCGTTATTAGTGATTACATGATTATGCTGAAGTGACTAAGTTGTCACGTGTTACATGTTACTTTTCTAAGCGCTGATCAGTACAGACCAATCATGGTGATTTGTGGTTACTGAATGAGGATTATTTAAAAATCAATTTTATAGAGATTGCTGAGGCGACTTTCTTTTGTTATGTTAAGCGACATTGCTTGCAAGTAATAAACTGAAAAGATTAAACGTTTATTGTCACAAATGTCTAAGAAAATTATTCCCGGAGGAGCTAATAACTTTCTTTCTGAAAAGAGTTTAACACTGCAGCTTTCAATCCTTCAGATGTCCCAAATATGATCATCATTTAAAAGACACAGGTATTTTATAAACAACCAGTTTATAAACTGAAAGATTTATAGGCCTATTATACATCTAAAAATATTATTTGTTAAATCTAATTTGTATTTATAATATTAATTATATTTAATAGATTAATGATTAACTAATAGTTTTTGTTTTAATCTTTTCTTTTTTTTTTCTTTTTTTTTTTACATTTATTTCATTTTATAATGTATTTGATAATTAATGAATTTACCTTTCCCCCCTACTTTTCTACAGATCTCCTGTCACTCCAGACTGAAAACCGCTGATCAAACTTCAATCTTGTCTAAAAGTGTCCTGTACCTTTAAGGTTTCTCGAACACTTCCGTGATAAACAGATCTGATCCTCTTGTTCGGTGTGTCAGGTGAGTCCGACAGTAACAGGTGTGAGTGTCAGCCTCTCTTTATCTTCACACACACACACACACACACACACACACACTGCGAGAGCTTCGTGTTCATGTCACTGGTAAGTTCTGCATCTATTTGCCATTTTGTTTTTTACACGTTCAATTATGATACATAACAATTAGACTTCATGTTTGTCATAGCAAGACTATTACTTTATAAAGGGATGGTTACTAAGCGATCACTAGCGAGCTTCATTCACACTAAAATAATGTTGACATGAATATTGTTTATGTCATGTGGTTAAAAGAAAGGTTTAGATGGATAAATAATAAGTAAATAATAACATATTTTGGGTGAACTGTCCCTTTAACTAAACCTGGAACTGCTAAATCTTGATTTATCTTCATATACTGTACATTTTCAAAATGCATGCTATAGATCTTATTGTGAACGATTCATGCATGAGTTTGTTCATTTAAAAAAGTAAATAAAAATAATGAATATTTATATATATTTTTTAAAAAGCCATAACTGGATCTTCCGGTGAAATGACACACTTCTCTCTGGTGACGTATGCAGGACTTCTCCATCATTTAGTCCATCAAAACTGACACTTCTAATTTTTTTATGTAATATTTCAGTGTTTATTCTAAATGATTTAATCGGTGCACATCATTATTGTTTTAAATTCATGTTCTTCATAATCTTGAATCAGAATTTCGTTTTCATACAAGGACTTTATGATCTGAGAAACAGAAATCAACCAAAACAATAACAAGCCGTATTTATTATAACTGAAATATTAAAACAACAACAACACAAGATAGTCCAGCCTACATCTGAGTCACAAAAGCTCTTCTATTCCACTAACACAATAATAAAAACAATTCATACCAAATAGCAATAAAACACGTCTGTATCATACTGAAGTGTACCAAGACTTTGAGTCTCAGAGTGATAGTCATTTATAAATATAATTATGTTTCAAGTTCCATTTTGTGTAATAATTTTCAGATCATAGACGGAGGCTGAACCAGCTCCAGGGTAAGAGATGCGCTTCCCCTTTAAAAACACATTTACATAGATTTCCATTAAATAGTTTCAGGTTACGTGTCAACCTAACATCCCAGCATAAACACTCCTGATCAATTATTTCTTATTAAAGCGTCTACATTCACAAACCACTGTTAATTTGAACAAAAGGATTGTATGAGGGATTTGGCGTGGCAGAAAGAAGCGTACAGACAGCGCTCCCTTTATCATCAATAAAAACCTTCATCATGATCTCACAAAGTTCTGTTATAATCACTGAAGCTGACGGCACAATGAGCCTCTGATTTACATGATTGTTTGTTATAATGAGAGGATTTTCAAGTGTGCTGTTTTTGTTCATTCCTAACTTAAACACCTCTGATTGGCTGTTGCATTTTGAAGAAATCAACAGATATGAATGTGATTGGCTACACTGCTCAACACTGCAAAACACATTGTAAATAGAAACCTTTGACGTTCTTCAGAGCTCAAACACAGATACGCACTGGATCATTTGTCAAATCTGTTTGGCCAGTATGTTATTATTACAGAGAAAACTGATCCTAGACCAGCAGTTATGGGCAGCTTTTCCCCTCTGTCACTGTGGCTTCTCCCGTTTCATCGTGACTTTAAGGTTTCCCAGAATGCCTCTTGTCCTGACCGCTCCTCTGCTCCTGTTAGGTCACTGATGGTCAGTGATGTCTCTGCTGGTGTTCTCCGTGCCTCTGCTCCCGGTTGTGGCCGTGATGACGGCTCTTTTCCGCTCACCGCTGTCGGCCCTGTGCCGTCAGGTGTATTCTGGCATACTGAAGCTTTCTCACAGGAAGGTCTGTGTCAGCTCCACTCACGCCTATGTCTTCTCCAACTGCACCCACGGACAGGCTCAGAGTGTTCTGCTGACCTTTGACCTCTACTCCACCACACACGCCTCCTCCAACATTGGCCCTCAGAAAGGTCAGGCACTGGAGTCTGTTAATGCTTTATTTCATCAAGCTCTTGAACAGATAATATTCCTCTAATCTTCTGCTCTGGAGTAACATGTTCTCTTGTCGCTGTAGGAGCGTTTCTGGATGAGATTGTGACGCGTGAAGCTCCGCTGAGGGTTTTGGAGTTGGGGACACACTGTGGCTACGCTTCCGTCAGGATTCTGCGTCTGCTCCCTCCGTCTGGAAAACTGCTGACTGTAGAGCTGGATCCTCTGACAGCAGATCGAGGGGAGGAGATCATACTAGTGGCAGGCTTCAAAAACCAGCAGGTGTTACATCATCGCTTTCATTCCGTAATAGAAGGATTTTGATCATTAGTTTGATCTGTAGTGCATTTCCTTAATTCAGTTAATTACTGAAATATCTTACTCATTATTGTTAACCATGGTTAAATGAGCTCAGCATGTTCTTGCTCAGTTTCAGGTGCTGACATGCTCCTCGGCTGAGGCCATCTCTTCTTTACCCTCTCACACTGGGAATGATGGTCTGGATCTGGTTCTAATGGATCATGACCCTGAGCTTTACCTTCAAGACCTGCTGGCCTTACAGAGAGGGAATCTGCTCTCTACCTCCTGTGTTGTGTTGATCAACAGAGCTCTGACGCCTGGAGCTCCAGACCTTCTGGAGTACGTGACAGCCAGACCGCAGAGCTTCAGCGTGGGCAGACAACTCCATGGACTGATGGAGATACGCTGCCATACAGGAATGAGTCCTCAAACCCACAACTGAGTTCACATTTCAGCACTTCTGCTTCCATCGGCCCAAAGTCAGTGGGTTTCTGGTTAAATCCCTGAAATATGGTCTGTGGTTAACACAAGTTCAAGATATTCTCATGTTTTAATCTGTCAAACAGGAAAACTCCACTCATCCACTCAACATAATTATTATATGCTTGTTTAATTTTGTCTTCTGATATGATCTTCCTAGTCGAGTCTCAGGACTAAAGTGAAGTTAATTCTGTTCAACTAATGTTTATTGCCCTACTGTTGTACTTTAGTTTGAACTTGTTCAATATATAAATGAAATGAATATAAATCTACTCACTACTCTTTGTCAAGAAATTATAGCTACTATTAGTAATTTAAGTGGAAATTTCAGAACTTATAATTGTGAATAATTAAAATAAGGTATGTCAGATCTCCATATCATATGGTAAATGATTAGGTGGAGGAAAAAGACTTGGAAATCATTGAAGAAACAGTTTTTGAAAAGAAACGCTCCACCTGGAGAAGTGAGCAGACGTTTTCTTTATCACAGTTTTCTATGGGAGGAAAACACTTAACATGTAATTAAACGTGTTGTTCATATTCTGGGCTCATCTGCTCATAGATATTATGCTTTATTAGTATGATGTTTACTGAGTTTGTCTTTTAATATCACTGTCTCAGTACATTAAGACACATTAAGAGTTTTTTCATGTTAAGTTGTTCCTGAAAGTCTCATTTCTTCTCGTCCACTGGTTGTTATTAAGCGAGAACATTGATTGCACAAATTGGACTGTTTTTTCTTCTAAAAAGATCCAGAAGCTTGAAAATACTCTTTAATGTTCATATGCTAATAATTATTCAGTTATAATTAGCTAAAGCTGATAGTATTTCTTTTTCTACGTCCAAGGTCATATTAATTTGTTTTTTGTTATTTATATAAAGTGTTATTTGCATCTGTATTATTCTCTCTCTCTCATTCTTTTCTTTTTTTTCCCTCTCTCTTTTTGTGTGTGCTTTCCTGACAGGTTAAGGGTTACCACCTGTGCTCCATTGGTCATGTGAGCACTGCGTGCGCACTGATTGGTGCATTTCCTGCATGCTATTGCATAAAATTGCAGAGAAATTTGCATAAAATTGTGCTATACTTTCATATGATATATAAACTATTCATGATGCTTAATTGTTTGGTTTCAAACTGTCTGTTTATGGTTAGTTACTGAGTCCACCCAAATTTCAGATTTATAACAGCCTCTTACCCAGAGTAGTTGGAGTTTTGTTATAGATGTAACACTTTGTTACTGAAAGCCTAAAATATATTTTGACTAAGTGATCTGTCATGTTCTCTATCAGTATATAATGGACACTGATCGAATGCGCATTTATTTTCGACATTGACTTTTTCTCGAAATACGACTTTATTCTCAATTTAGTAAGTTTATTCTCAACATTGTATTTCAACTTTTTCCTTGGAAAAACTGAGTTTAATCTCGCATTATAATGACTAATCTTGAGATGGTTTTATTTTTATTATTGTTTAGTCCTAATCCTCTTCCGTAGGTTATATAGTATTTCAGATAGATTAAACGATTGAGAAATTATTTTTTTATCATATGTTGCTGACTAAATATTTTTCAGTATTGAAATAAGTGAGAAAAGTCCTTTTTACCTTCACTAGGGTAGTTTAAAACTGCACAGTTGCCCTAGAACTTTAAAATGTGCCGGTCAAACTGACCCACGAACATCACAAATGTGATTTTTGTGTAGATTTTGTAAATTTTTGTGTGTCAAAACACAGTGTTGAAATTGTCACAAAAAAAAGGCACAAAATTTCAAGGAAAGAAAAAAAACAAAAAACAGGTTAACTGATATTTCCAACAACTCAAAAATCAAAACGGGTCAAACTGACCCACAACAGCACATGAGGTTCAGCAGGAGAATCTCTGCATCTGCTTATGAAGCTTCAATAAAGTGAACTTTTCATACAAAAATAGCTGCTCTTAACTGTATATTTATCATTTTATTTCCATGTGAATGTAAATGTGGTGAAAGAGAAGATTATAATTTCTAAACAAAATGCATTAGACTCTCTAGACCAGAGCAAGTGAAGGAACAAAATACTGTTAACTGGTAAAATGTTTAGTTGGTCTGTAGAGGAGAAGAGACTCCATCCACAGAACAAACACAATATACTGTAGATCTGTGCTTTAACAACAGATACAGACATAAAATATTATAAAATAAAACAGAATAGCAAAAATAAACATATTCTGTGCATAAAAAGGTTTGAAAACTTTTTTTTTTAACATGCGAATTTCACATTGTAGACTTACTTTATATCATATGATACATTTATGTACTAAATCATATTTAAGATTAGAAACATTTTAATCATTATAGATGAGTTTAATCATTCAATATCACATGTTTCTAACACACATGCTGCTTTTTACACATTAATCACACATTTATTTCTCCTCATAGACGCAGTAGAGGCTCTTCTGTGGATCATCTGATGGTCACTGATCCTCTCATGATCATTTCACAGATTTAAACTGATGTAAACGATCAATCAGGGACGTTGGTGATTAATCTTCATCTACTCTGTAAGGAGGAACAGAAGAGAAAACAATCAGTGTTCAGTGGAACAAAGTGTAAATTACTTAATATATTTCAATTACTGTTTTTTGAGTAAAAATAAGTTACATTAAATTCCTGTATTCAGATTAATTACTGACTTTACATGATCTTGCAGAGATATTTCTCAAACAATTTGTTTTAAATACAATATATTTAAAACATGAATGACGTTCATATGTTTGTGTGTCTGTGTTGGTGTGACTGCAGAAGGACCTGCGACTCCTATTGAGTCACTGTGAAGGAGAAACACATGCTAATGAGTGTACGGCGTATGGAATAAACCACAGCGAGAAATACAAATGTTATTCTGAGTTAAATTTCCACTAGTTAAAGCTGTTTGTCCTCCAGTTTAAACATGTTTGTAAGGCTCTTAGTAAATCACTGAAAGTAAAGTGAGTGTAAAGTAGTGTGACGTGTTTCTTGTCAAAGTAAAAACACTCTAGAGACAGAGACGTTTCTCATGTGAGGCTGGACGCTGTGAGCTGAAGCTGAATACACCGATTTCAGCAGGAGTGCAGCGTTTCCTACAATCTGAACAAATCTATTCTCAAACTGAAATGATTCACTTCTACTGACAGTTAATAAAGCAGGTGTTGTTGAATAAAGCTGTGACAGTGTGATTTTGTTTACATTACAACTTTACATTTTCTCTCACAAACCCTTTGCTGCATTAAAGCTTAATGATAATTTCTTTCATGAATATCTGAAAGGTTTGTTCTCATATCAGAGGTAAATGAAGATCGTTAATATCACAGTGATGTTTCCTCACCTCAGGTCACAGTTTGAGTCTCGTAGCACGTCACGGAGCCGCTGCTTTGAGTCTCCTATCTTATTCAGTCTTAGATCAAGATCTTTTAAAAACTGCAGTGCTTTTGATTTAGTCAAAGACTGAGTTAAAGAAGAAACATCTGTAATGCCACAGTGCTGTAGACTAGAAAGACACAAACAGAGGAAGAGAGATTATCTTACAAACAAATCATTAAGGTGAAGAATTTTACACAAATATAATGTGAACTCAGACTCTTCATGAGATATTGAGTATAAAGTGTTTTAGTTTAAACTGTTGAAGTGATTTTCAGCATTTTGATTCTTGTATGTGAATGTTACTGACCTCAATCTCTCCAGTTTACAGTGTGAATCCTTCAGTACGTCACATAAGTGCTTCACTCCTGTGTTTTTTATTATATTCCAGCTCAGGTTCAGCTCTCTCAGGTGTGATGGGTTTGATTTCAGAGCTGAAGTCAGGATGAGACTCTGTTCCTCTGTAATACTGCAGTAACTCAGACTGAAGACAGAAAGAGAAAATGACTCAAATCCATGTTCAGTTCATGTGTGAGTTAAATGAATCATTAATAAATGCCATACAGTCACTAATACACCAGCAAAATCATGGAAACTTCATGATATGAACAAACCAAGACAGGAGCATTTGAGGACACTAGTTACAATCCAAGTCTGGATCCGTCCTCACTCCACAAATAAGTGAATTTATCACTGGAGATTAATATATAGGATCAATATAGAAACAATAGAGAAGTATACATATATATGGACAGATTTCACATTTTCAACATAAGAAAATTTTGTACATGAATCAATTTATTTTAAGTCATTTTAAAGTGTAGTTTACAACCTCTAAATACACATTTTGCTCAATAAATTAAGATTTAGTGAAAAGTAGCATTAGTCCAGTATAACTGTAACTCTGTCAGAATCAGGGCTCTGAACCGGTTCAAGGAACGAAAAAGAAAACTGTAAATGAACGAAATTTTGACCGGAACGTAACCAGAAACGGAAATAAAATCAAATTTAATCTTTCTGAACAGAAACGCTAATTTGAAATGGCCATTAACGGGTTAATAATGTTATTTTATCGTTCTGTTTAATATTTTGATTTGGCAGTCAACCAATCACAAATTCACATAGTAAAGTCTATGCAAATGTGACGCTGACGCATCCAAAGTGTGTGAAATGCCCGCGGTGACGCGCTGAGGCTCAGCTGTCTAATCATCATAGGTTAGGTAAGTCACAATGCCCTGGCGTTAGTTTTTCCGATGATATATGCCATCAAGCTTTAGGCCTACATTTAAGTGAAAATGAATGTCAAGTAAAATGCAGCTTGTTGTGCGTTTTGAAACCAGCGAAAATTGCAGGAGAGTAGAACATGAGCTCACACAACATCACATCACACACCTGCAGCGCTTCTGTGAACGGAGAAAACAGAATAAACTATAGGCCTACATAACACATATACAATAATAGGGAATATTTATGCCTATAGGCTACGCAAAATATTTAAAAAATAATTGGATCTATTAACAAAACGAATGGTTTATTTTGGCGCACTCCAAAGATTTAGGAAAGGAAACAGACATTCTGCTTGTTTTCGTTATTTGAGTGTGTTTTGTAAATGTATGAATTATGTCTTGCTTTTACCTCTATGACCATAAAGTACACAGTACAGTTTACTGTCTTGAAGGAAAACAAATTCCAGTGGTCGCGCCGGCGCCTCACGCACGCGCACACAAATTCTTGCATTGCCTACTTGATATCGCAGCTGTTAAATATTAAAGTAAAATACAATTACACTGCTCAATTCAATTCTGCAATAGGTCTACAATCTGCCGTTTACCACCCGTGACCACCGCCTGACTGTGATTATGTGAAGGATGATGTCGATAATGCGAGTGAAGTACAGTGAAGCTTACATAATAGTTTAGCATTCGTCTCGAAAATAGAAGCTATATAGGCTAGGCTATTTGTAAACATTTTACTTCATCTACTTCATTACTTCAGAGTGAACGTGACTGGCTTTTTGCGCTCAGGGGAATATGGGTACGCTTTGTGTTGCTCGAGACCATTAGGGTTTGTCCGGCAACGAAGATACCTAGATAGATCGTATGTGTGTAGTTAGATAATGGTGGGGGGTGTTTAGGAGCGCTGGCCACATGTTCCAGGAGCGTTTTAAAGAGACTCTATTACACCAAGAGGATTGATCAACAGCTATTACAGACATTGTGATTTCTAAAGAGAATTGTGCTGCCACAAAGGACTAATTAATGACCAGTGACGTTGTGATTAATTGCCGCTCTTGCGGGACTGGAACGAAGTGAAAAAGAGCGCGTGCTCTCTTTGAAGACACTGACCACCCAGCACGGCTGATTCCTTTCCCTAGACCTCGGGGTGGGGTCTTGTTTCCTGGAAATGGGGAAGTGTTTTACATTTTAATTGTTTTTCATGTGTTGTGTGTATGTGTGATTGTGTACGCTGTAGTTGTGAGTTTTACAGTTTTATGAACATGATTACTCTGTGTACGGGACGGGGGCGGCGCTGATCTTTTCACTTTCTAAATTGATTGCTGGATCATGATTTCTAGTGTGCAGTGTATGGCTGGGAATAACCACTAGAGTGCAGTGTAGTGCAGTGTTAAAGTTTCACTTGTGTAACGCCATTTGTCCTAGTGAGAGTGTGCTGAGTAAATGTTCGTTGAAGTAATTTAAATGCTTCTTTATATAAGGGTTATATTTTCTATAAAGTCCTGGTGGTGTAATGTACCCTCTGTCCTTCATTAATCTGATTAAACCTCTTTAAGTTAAATCAGAGGTTTATTACAATAAAATGCGACGTATACGCGACATATCTGTTTTCCTCTCAGGAATAGCGTCGGTATTTTTAACCATGCAACAAACATTTTAAATTATCTTGGAAAAAATACTTTAATTTATAAACCGTTGTTTTTCCTTGTAAGACTTGATTTTCCTGCTAAGACAAAAACTGAGAACAAGAAACCTGCAATAAAGCAATAAAACTCATCTGGAGAGAAGATCTCAAAGAAATAGCATAGGACAACGCCTTGCCCTCACACATCTACAGGAGGCAATAGCCCTCCCCCCAACACACACACACACACACACACACACACACACACACACCCTCCTTCCTTTCCCCCTGACTCAAGTCACTGAAAGTTCTCCAAGAAGTATAATGTATCTGGTGTATCTATTGTTTATTCCTTTCATGTTTGGTATCATTTTAAATGTCTCGGTGCGATTGGTAAAATGGTCTCAATTTCACAGCAGTCACTGGTATTATGAAGAAGATTGAAAACTAAGGATAATTCTGTTCTCCTTTTGGGTGTTGAAAAACCCACTCCTTTCCCCTAAAACAGGTGTTGGTGTAATATATATTTACAACCCTTTTGTTCTGGTCTGTATATAAGGTAAAGTGCAAAGCAGTCATGCGGGATCATCTGTAGCCAGAAGCCCCCGTGCAGAGATGGGCGAATGTCTGAAGACACTCACACATCACTGTATGTATATGCATTTCTTTGGGTAATTGACGTTATGCATTTATTATTTCTGAATTGGCTTCTAATTGTCTAACTGTAATGTAATTGGCATGATACATTTTTACTTGACAAATAAAATATTATATTTGGTTTATTCTGTATTATTCTTAATTCATTATTTCTAGTAGATTAAAGCGAAGGTATTACCGCAAATCTGTGTTCAGGATTGATCATACGGAAGGTTTAATAGATGGAGCATAGGGCACATCAATTAAGTCCATTTCGATTTCTGACTATCGCTGCCTTAAATAAGTTGCAGTTTTCGTAAATATATAAAAACTATGCTTTTTGTTACGAGTAAGCAGAGCGCGACTGACTTAAAGGTAGATATTTACCCTGCATCCAATGTTTAAGGTCAGAACTGACGAGTTTGTGTCCGAGAAGAGCACTCAGTCGGCCGAAGTGACTTTTCTAAAGCGATACCGGGACTGCAGTGAACGAATAATTGAAGATATAAGATAACCAGAATAATCAAAAATCTAAATTAATGCATAACCAATGATTAATTTCTATTTGGAAACACAACCTAAGAATGAGAATCATTTGAAATTGGAGTCAGATTAAACGAGTGAAATTAAATAAACTTCACAGAGGCGCTGAAAAGACATACACGCGTTAACCTTCACCCAGGCCGTCGGATTCAGTTTTTGGGCCAATGCGGGGTTCCTTACATCCTTTTGTTTAATAGGTTTACATTCAGACAGAATCTCGTTATAAAAGATAATTGTAGGCCTATTGGCTACGGCAAATACTCTTTGTTTTTTAATTAATAAAATGCTGTACGTATTATTACTACTATTATTATTATTTATTATTATTATTATTATTATTATTATTATTATTAAGTAGGCTACATGCAAACAAAGTTAAAAAAAAATAATAATAATAAAAAATAACGTTATTAACCGTTATTTTTCTGATCAAACCGGTTTCGGAACGTTAATAATACAGAAGGAACGCTGGAACATAAACGTTAAAATACCGATTCTGCTCGGAGTGAAACGATTGAATTTCTCATTTTTAAGCCCTGGATGTGACTTGAGTCCAGTTGTCTTAAACTAAACAGTGAACTTTAATCTCACTGTAACTGCTGTACAGTATAATGATACTAACTCTAGTTTCTCCAGCTTGAATTGTGGGTTCATCAGTAGATCACTGAGGTTTTTCACTCCAGAGTCTCCTAGTTTATTCCAGCTCAGGTTCAGCTCTCTCAGGTGTGATGGGTTTGATTTCAGAGCTGAAGTCAGAGCAGAACAATCTTCATCTGTCATATCACAGTCACTTAACCTACATTAGGAGAAATGGGGAGAAAAAACTCTTTATTCTGTTTCATTCAATATCAAAACACTTTTTCTTTGTTGTATGTGAATGTTACTGACCTCAATCTCTCCAGTTTACAGTGTGAATCCTTCAGTACGTCACATAAGTGCTTCACTCCTGTGTTTTTTATTTTATTCCCGCTCAGGTCCAGCTCTCTCAGGTGTGACGGGTTTGATTTCAGAGCTGAAGTCAGGATGACACACTGTTCCTCTGTAATACTGCATCCACTCAGACTGAAGAGAGAAAGAGAAAATGACTCAAATCCATGTTCAGTTCATGTGTGAGTTAAATGAATCATTAATAAATGCCACACAGTCACTAATACACCAGCAAAATCATGGAAACTTCATGATATGAACAAACCAAGACAGGAGCATTTGAGGACACTAGTTACAATCCAAGTCTGGATCCGTCCTCACTCCACAAATAAGTGAATTTATCACTGGAGATTAATATATAGGATCAATATAGAAACAATAGAAATGATTAAACATCCCATACTTTAAAAAGATTCCTGTAAAACTCCGGCATCCTAGATGTGTTGACTTTTTTGGGATCCAACAAGAACAAAGGCTTATCCAAGCATAGTCCTTCAGCAGTCTTTAAAATCATACTGGCCACTGGCCTCCAGCTTAAGTTCTCTGGGCCAGTAAGGAATCGCTGTATAAACTGTAAGCG
Organism: Ctenopharyngodon idella; assembly: GCF_019924925.1. Classification (NCBI taxonomy): domain Eukaryota; kingdom Metazoa; phylum Chordata; class Actinopteri; order Cypriniformes; family Xenocyprididae; genus Ctenopharyngodon; species Ctenopharyngodon idella. Next base: position 900,188 of record NC_067233.1, read on the forward strand.
AAAAGCTGCAGTCCTACTTTGTAAATGTACAAGCCCTTGCCCTCCTTCTTCTTTTGGTAAATACAATACATTATGGGGTACCCAATGCATTTTTTCCCAAAAAAAGTCTATTAATATGGATTGGATTTTCCCAAGTAAATATGCAGGTGGGTCTATACAAGCCAGTTGGTGCCATAAAGAAGAGGCCACCAAATTATTAATAATAAGGGTACGTCCTCTATATGATAAACTCTTTACAATCCATTTCCATTTCATTAAACAACCTTTAAGTTTTTCAATTATTCCCTCCCAATTTTTTTGAGCAATCATTTCGTCTCCTATAAACACTCCCAAATATTTTAAACCATCTTTTTTCCAAGTTAACCCATTTGGGAGTGTTGGAACCCCTCTTTCCCACTTTCCTATTAACACTGCTTCACTTTTACCCCAGTTAATTCTAGCTGAAGAGATGACTTCAAAATCCCTTAATGTTTTTAATAATGTGTCTACATCATTTTGCTTATTTACTATTATGACAACATCATCAGCATATGCTGATAAAACTAAAGTGCTTTTACTGGCTTGTATAGATACCCCTTCTATAACTCTCAATTTATTTAAAAGTGGTTCGATTGCTAGTGTGTAAAGTATCCCAGACAGAGAACATCCCTGTCTTACTCCACGACACACTTTAAAAGGAGCACATAAGCCACCGTTAACTTTCAATACACTCTCAATGTCATTGTATAAAACTTTTATATATCTAATAAAATCATAACTAAAACCAAATGCATGTAAAGTTTTCCACAGATAGTCATGTTCTACACGATCAAACGCTTTCTCTTGATCTAAGGAAATCAAACCCATATCTATACCCATAATTTTAGAAACATCAAATAAATCTCTTATTAAATGGATATTATCAAAAATTGATCGTCCAGGTATACAATAGGACTGACCAGAGTGGATTACCTCCTCCAAAACCCTTCCTAGTCTAGTAGCTAACACTTTTGAAAGCAACTTATAGTCACAGCACAACAAGGATACAGGTCGCCAGTTTTTTATGTCTCTCACATCACTTTTTTTCGGCAAAAGGGTAAGGACCGCTCTTCTACAGCTCAGCGGCAGAAGTCCTCCGACTAGGCTGTCACTGAGAACTGCCAGCAGATCCTCCCCTATCACAGACCAAAAGGTTTTATAGAACTCAACTGGGATTCCATCTATCCCAGAAGCCTTACCATTCTCCATGCTTTGGAGAGCTTCGTGCAGTTCACCTAGGCTTACAGCCCTCTTGAGTGCTGCATTAGAGTCCTCAGAGACCTTTGGCAGTTCCTCAAAGAAACACTGCTCAACAGACTGATTCTCCTCGTGCTCACAACTATAGAGTTTTTCATAAAAATCATTTGCTCTTTTACGAATTTCAATAGGGTCTGATATCAGAGAACCAGTCTCAGAAAATAAAGAATGTATAACACGTTTTTGACCGTTCTTTTTTTCTAGACTAAAGAAGAATTTTGACGGCAAATCCATCTGGTCTATATCTTGAAATCGTGATCGAACTAGCGCTCCCTGTGCTTTCACTCTTTGCATGTCAGACAACACCGATTTCTTTAAAAAAAGGCCTTCAATATGTGTTTGATTTCCACTTGACTGTGCCGCTTCTTGAAATTTCAGAAATTCATCCTCTAACACTCTAATAGATTTAATTATATCTTTTGTGACATTATGAGTGTACTGTTGACATAGTTGCTTAATTTGAGTTTTACCAAACCCCCACCATGTTTGCAAAGACTGAAAACTTGCTTTTTCATTCCTAAAATTTTCCCAAAAGAATTTAAACGTATCTATAAAATGTGCATCACTTAATAAATTTGTATTAAAATGCCAGTAAGCACTTTTCAGCTTGACAAAGTTTAAAGTTACTGTACCTTTAACTAGACTATGATCAGAAAACCCAACTAGGGTTATGAAGCAGTTCTTGAAAATGCTAAGATGGTGTTTAAAACAATATAATCTGTCTAATCTCGCTAAAGACAACCTGTTATCACGAGCATGTGTCCATGTATACTGTTTTAAATTCCCATTTAGACACCTCCATACATCACATAAATCATTTGTTTCAACCATCTGAGTAAGTCGTTTACGAGAAGGCATATGTGGTTCTACATGATTCCTGTCTATGTTACTTTCCACACAATTAAAATCTCCACCCAAAATTAAATACTCTTCACTATTACATTTTTCCAAAGTTTCAGCAAGAACATGTAAAAACACCATTCTTTCTGATGGTAAAGTTGGGGCATATACACAAATAAAAACAAAAGTGTGATTCTCAACCTGAGCTCGAATCTTTAGCAGTCTACCTTTCACAACCTCTTCCGTCTCAATGGAACAGGGAGTAAAATTATTAGCAAATAAAATAGCAACCCCTCCACTAAATGAAGATTTATGACTTAAAAAAGAGAGACCTTTAAATTCTTTTTCCCATTCAACAGCATTGGTTACATCACTATGTGTTTCTTGTACAAGTGAAACATCAATTTTTTTTTTTGACTCAATCTCATACATCATCGAGCGTTTTACACGATCTCTAGCGCCATTCACATTTAAAGACGCAATGCGAATGTCACCCATTTGAAAATAAAAAAGTAAACTTAAACCATAAAGAAAAAAGCAGCCAATAAGGGCCAAAAGTTTGAGCCAACTAACTGCCATTAACTTTTTAACTGGTTTTGTAGCTTTGTCACAAATTTTTTCAATCTGTATACCTCTTTGTTTGTGAAACATCCTTCACTCATAAACATCCTAGTATTTTCCACAAAGCGTTTAATGTCTGGAAAATAGTCAGCAACCTGTACCCCCCTCAGATTTTTTGTCAGGTTTAAAAACTTCCTAATTTCCTCAGTATCATAATCTTTACATGTCCATTCATTCTGGGAACAACTAGAAGCACCAGAATCGGAGAAATCGCTCTCGCTGCCAACATCATCCACATCAGACTCCTTTTCATTTTCTGTTTTTCTAGCTTGTTTCGATTCAGAAACCTTGTCTTTCTTTTTTCTCTTTAAAGGCGTTTTAAAAACAGCCTGATCCATATCCATCATTAAACTATCAACTAAATTAACACTCTCAGAAGGGGACATTTTGTTCAACCCTACACTAACATGTGAAATATCCATGTTCTCATCAGCCTTGGACTCATTTCTGGCAACAACAGTGACAACTAATTCATTCTCTCCATGATTGTTTTCTGCGGCCTGATTCACCTCTTCTGTCTTTGAAAGAGGCACCGTATCAGTTGTGTTACTAGTGGATGGCCTGGGCTCAACTTGGCTTGGATCAGAAACATTATCTGCTAATCCTTCCTCCCTGACTTGCACACCATTTTCACTTGAGGCATCTTGCGCGTTTGTGCCATTTTTATCTGGACAAACACGCACAAGTTGTCCCGTTTTACCACAGCCAAAGCACTTCATCACATCAGTACTTACAAAGACAGTGTAATCAAAGTCATCAACCCTCAATTTCAGATTCAGGTTAAGCTCATTTCTATTATCTTTCAGGATCATATAAACAAATCTCCTAAAAGATACTACATGTTTAATCAAGTCTGACTTACTTCCGATAGCGATTCTTTTCATAGGACTGACTATCTTTCAAAAACGTTTTTGTTTAACATTTCGTCTGTAATGAAAGGTGGAACATTAGACAACGTGACCTTCTTCGCAGGGGTAGAAAGGGGAAGCACTGGGGTAAACAAACCGCTAATTACCACTCCTTTCTCCACAACTTCGTTTGCTTTCTTGACTGAATTCAAAAACAAAACCGTAGCGTTATTCATTCTAGATGCCGCTAAAATACATTCATGGCCAACAACATCACCAACGGCCAGAAGGCACTCCTCTACATTCCCCTACATCCCCCCCCCCAAAAAAGCAAATATTCTTGCCACAGCGGGCAAAAAGACCGCTCACACTCACTCGACAGACGCCCACGTATGCGCAGAGAGAGAGAGAGAGAGAGAGAGAGAGAGAGAGAGAGAGAGAGAGAGAGCACAGAAAATAAGACAGAAGAAAAAACTCTTTATTCTGTAAAGTCACATCATCTTCATTAGCAAATAAAACAGACACAGAGCTGGATCTCACAGGAACCTAGATCATCTTCATTTCAACAGATTGCAAAATACTAAGGTGAAAATATAAAGTGAACTCAGACTGATCTCAGGAAATATTATATCAGCTACAGTAACAGTACTATTAACAGTAATGAAGATTATGAATGAATGAACAATACTCACGTCAGTGTGTTGAGTCGACAGTGTTTATCCTGCAGTAGAGCAGAGATCTGATTCACTCGTGTGTCTCCTAGTTTATGTTCACTCAGATTCAGCTCTCTCAGGAGTAACGGGTTTTTACCCACAACTCTGTTCGCATACTGACAGGCTTCATCTGCAGCAGGACTCAAAAACCTGCAGAAGGGAAGATGAATCTGAATTCAATTCAGTTCTCAACTAAACCTGCTGTAATGAAAACATCCAGCAGTTGCATATAATGCATATAATTTATTTTGTTAATTATTTCATCCCGTCTCACCTCAGTGTCTTCAGTTGACAGTTTGGATCCTGTAGTAAATCATCGAGCTCCTTCACTCCTGATTGTCCAGGATCATTTCCTGTGAGATCCAGCTCTATCAGGTGTGAAGGGTTTGATCTCAGAGCTGAAGCCAGAGCTTTATAACCTTCTTCTGTTACACTGCAGTTAGAGAGTCTAGAACAGAGAGGAAAATGTAACATTCAGCTGATTAATCAGTTATTCTGATTATTCATTCAGCTGATATATTCAGTCATTACCAGAATAATATAAATCCTTAAAGTGAATTATATTTTGACAACTGAATATGGAGGCAAAAAGACACAGAGAACTTTAATATGTTAGACATCAATGAATACGTTTACATGCACCTAAATAATACATTTGTAATCGGATTGACGGTTCAATTGGATTGAAAAATATTCATGTAAACACTTTAATCGATCCGATTGAGCTCGATCCGAATGAAATTTCAATCAGATTGGAAGGGGTGGTTTATTCCTTTTCTAATCTGATCCAACAGCAAAAAATGACCATGTAAACGCTTGAATCCGACTACTTCCTCAATCGTGTTCAGGAGTCTCTGGGGCACATGCGCACTGCAATGTTGACACGCATTACACAGTGCACAAGTTCACATTCACGTCTTTAGTTGTAAAACCGTTGCTGATTTATGAATGTGTATGCCAACAGGGCAAAAATAACGATGAGCTCTGTTGGTGTCACATCCATGGTTGTCTCCGCAAGTGTGATTGATATGAGCGCGTGCACAAAAGTTTTAATCTGAATGTATGTAAAACACATATAAACGGATATTTGAATCTGATTATGATGTTTAGAGTACACGTTAACAGATCTGCAGCCGGATTCAATTCATTCGGATTGATGAAAATTGGTGCATGTAAACATAGCCACTGTCACTTTCAAGGATTCAATTACCAAAAACTGTACAAGTGTGAAAGTATTTGTTCTGAATGATGCACAACATACAAGCAACATCAAAATTGTTTAAAAATAAGAAAAGTTTTGGAATGGCCTCAAAATAAAATCCACAACTAAGGCCCATTGAAATGCTGTGGAAGGACCTGAAACGTACAGTTCATGCTAGATACGCCTACAAATTGCACTGAACTGAAGCAGCTTTGCAAGGAGGAGTGGGACAAACTGGCCAAAATTCCTCCACAGTGATGTAAAACACTCAAACAACTACAGGAAGTGTTTAGTCGAGACCATCTGCAAAGCTGGAAGCAGAATCACAGATACGTAGCTCCATCAAAAACACTAAAATACATGAATCCTGTCACATATAATGTTAAGATAAGTGATGACAACTACCAGATCTCACCCTCCTTTCTGTGGCAGGATTACCAGCTCTAACAGAATGATCTGAATTCTGACTCAAAACTGGTGCTGCAACTAATGATTAAATCACTAAATGATGAACTGCAATAAAGAAAAACAGCACCAAGTGTTAAATCATAAGATCTAGAATATCTACATATATAGAAAATTCTATATCCAATTACTATTATAATCCTTTGCAATTACTGCCCTCATAATGATTACAATTCATGTTACATGTACAATTTATAGATTTGAAGACAAAAAATACTTTAGCAAAATATTTTAGTTAGAATTTTTGTGCTCCTCTTCTATTGAGCTCCATTAATTTAATGCACATACACAAGTTTGCGCTCTTTCAGTGATGTCTGTGACTGTGACGTGTAAAAGAGGCTCGATTGTTGTCAGGACGGACCATTGTACAAGCTTTATTCTGGAGAATTATACAAATCCCTGCCTTTCCATAACATTTAAATGGACTGATTTCACATTTTTAACGTAAGACAATCTTGTACATGAATCAATTTATTTTAAGTAATTTTAAAGTGTAGTTTACAACCTCTGAATACACATTGTTTAAAGGGGTCCTATTATGCGTTTTCACTTTTTCAGCTTTAGTTAGTGTGCATTGTTGCTGTTTGAGCATAAAAAGATCTGCAGGGTTACAAAGCTCATAGTCCACTCCAAAGGAGGATATTCTCTCTAACGTTAAACACTTTTCAAGAACTACAACGAACGGCTCGTTTGGACTACACCGTGTTTCTTCTGGATCTTGTGAAGTCACAATGTCACTCATTTAAATAATCCCCACTGACGGAATACACCAAAAGATGGGGCGAGGCCTGGTTGAGCTGCACTAGAGAAGACGAAGAATAAATAACATTCATTTTTAACAGTGTTCCTGAACCTTATAACCCCAACATTTATCTGTGTGCTGCACATTTTATGGAGGACAGCTTCCAGAACCGAAGAGAATAATGACGGCTACACACAAAAGCTTCTCCTGAAAGATGGAGCAGTTCCCACTTTGTCAGGACAATCAGTTGTTTATGGATCACAACCTGTAAATATGTTTCACTATTTGTTGTTGTGTTTTCAATTATCAGTTCTGAGTATAAGTTTTATGTTGTTGCTATGATGTAAACAAAGGGTGAAGCTGTTTTGCTCCGCTAGCTAACATTACAGTGTTGAGGAAGTGTTTAGCTACAGGGATCTCTTTGTAAGACTGTTCACCGATCCTTAGGAACTTGCCACTCTGAAACGTCCAGTAAAATCCACGCTTGCAAAGGTTCTTCACGATCCTCTTATTTGTAAACATTCTCAGGGTCTGAATCAAGCTCTTATATGGCAAAATTGATGCCATTGTTAATATTTACACCTGAGCAGATGAAACTCACGGTTATGGTAAGAGGTGTGACATTTCCAGAACACGCTCTAAGCAGTTCACCAATCACAACACATGGGGCCAGCTAACCAATCAGAGCACATGTTGTATTTTGGAAGGAGGGGCTTCAAAACAGGAACTAAACAGTGAGTTTGAGATAGACTGATAGTATTAACTAATAGTATTTCTGAATCTTTCTTCAGATGGAGAAACAGCAGAAAGTGCAGCGCTATAAATGATGTGACTTGAGTCCAGTTGTCTTAAACTAAACAGTGAACTTTAATCTCACTGTAACTGCTGTACAGTATAATGATACTAACTCTAGTTTCTCCAGCTTGAATTGTGGGTTCATCAGTAGATCACTGAGGTTTTTCACTCCAGAGTCTCCTAGTTCATTCACACTCAGGTTCAGCTCTCTCAGGTGTGATGGGTTTGATTTCAGAGCTGAAGTCAGAGCAGAACAACCTTCATCTGTCATATCACAGGACTTTAACCTACATTAGCAGAGAGAGAGAGAGAGAGAGAGATTTGATTTTTCAAGTATCTTTATTTAACAAAACTAAAAAAAAAAAAAACACATCAAATCACATAACATCAAAAATACCACAAAATTTAAAACATTTTATAAAAAGAGTGCAAAATGAAGTTCATTTTCAATAACGGAACACAAAGCTCCTCTATGACACCATATTCTTTCAAAAATATTTAAGGAGGAAATCAATTAAAAGCCTTGATTTGATCATAGCTACAAACACCCTTTCAACATTATGATTGATTCTTTGCTCAATTTTTTCTCTTCTGCTAATATAAATGGCTATTTTGACTTTTCCCAAAATAAAATTAAGCAATTGACAAATCATTCTTTCGTTTTTGAACATATTTAAAACCCAAAATAAAACTCTGCACAGAAAACTTCTCATTAAAACAATTAAAAAGATTTTGCAAACCATCAAATAAAGGTTTAAGTCTTGAGCAATACACAAAAGTATGAAAAACGGTCTCTTTCTGAAAACAAAAAGGACATTCATTGCTAATATCTGGATTCAAAATGGAAACAAAAGCATTTACAGCAATAATGCCATGCAGAATTCGCCATTGTAGATCTCCAGCTCTTTTAGTTAACGGTGGCTTGTACAGTGCTCTCCACTCTGGTCTAACATTATTACTCATCTTAAAAACAGTACGCCACGGTGTGTCAATTCTTTCATGTAATCCCCTTTTGTTAAAAACCTTTACACAAGCTTTATACATTTTTTTTCCCATTACTTTCATACAAATCTATATCTGTCACCTTTTCAGATTCCAAAAAAAATCCTGTACAGTCACCTAAATTTTGTGAAAGAAGCAGATTTAGAAACTGGTCCTTTTCATTAGGGATAAATTCCCCTTCACTGTAACCTTGAAGCATCTTTAATTCTTCTATTATAAAAGCAGATTGTAACTTCTGTAATACTTGTGTAACAATTCGAATGGATTTCACTCCTAAAAGAACAGCTACATCCTCAGCTTTACCAAAACTTGGCCCAGCCACTTTGATTAAACATCCCATACTTTAAAAAGATTCCTGTAAAACTCCGGCATCCTAGATGTGTTGACTTTTTTGGGATCCAACAAGAACAAAGGCTTATCCAAGCATAGTCCTTCAGCAGTCTTTAAAATCATACTGGCCACTGGCCTCCAGCTTAAGTTCTCTGGGCCAGTAAGGAATCGCTGTATAAACTGTAAGCGAAAAGCTGCAGTCCTACTTTGTAAATGTACAAGCCCTTGCCCTCCTTCTTCTTTTGGTAAATACAATACATTATGGGGTACCCAATGCATTTTTTCCCAAAAAAAGTCTATTAATATGGATTGGATTTTCCCATGTAAATATGCAGGTGGGTCTATACAAGCCAGTTGGTGCCATAAAGAAGAGGCCACCAAATTATTAATAATAAGGGTACGTCCTCTATATGATAAACTCTTTACAATCCATTTCCATTTCATTAAACAACCTTTAAGTTTTTCAATTATTCCCTCCCAATTTTTTTGAGCAATCATTTCGTCTCCTATAAACACTCCCAAATATTTTAAACCATCTTTTTTCCAAGTTAACCCATTTGGGAGTGTTGGAACCCCTCTTTCCCACTTTCCTATTAACACTGCTTCACTTTTACCCCAGTTAATTCTAGCTGAAGAGATGACTTCTAAATCCCTTAATGTTTTTAATAATGTGTCTACATCATTTTGCTTATTTACTATTATGACAACATCATCAGCATATGCTGATAAAACTAAAGTGCTTTTACTGGCTTGTATAGATACCCCTTCTATAACTCTCAATTTATTTAAAAGTGGTTCGATTGCTAGTGTGTAAAGTATCCCAGACAGAGAACATCCCTGTCTTACTCCACGACACACTTTAAAAGGAGCACATAAGCCACCGTTAACTTTCAATACACTCTCAATGTCATTGTATAAAACTTTTATATATCTAATAAAATCATAACTAAAACCAAATGCGTGTAAAGTTTTCCACAGATAGTCATGTTCTACACGATCAAACGCTTTCTCTTGATCTAAGGAAATCAAACCCATATCTATACCAATAATTTTAAAAACATCAAATAAATCTCTTATTAAATGGATATTATCAAAAATTGATCGTCCAGGTATACAATAGGACTGACCAGAGTGGATTACCTCCTCCAAAACCCTTCCTAGTCTAGTAGCTAACACTTTTGAAAGCAACTTATAGTCACAGCACAACAAGGATACAGGTCGCCAGTTTTTTATGTCTCTCACATCACTTTTTTTCGGCAAAAGGGTAAGGACCGCTCTTCTACAGCTCAGCGGCAGAAGTCCTCCGACTAGGCTGTCACTGAGAACTGCCAGCAGATCCTCCCCTATCACAGACCAAAAGGCTTTATAGAACTCAACTGGGATTCCATCTATCCCAGAAGCCTTACCATTCTCCATGCTTTGGAGAGCTTCGTGCAGTTCACCTAGGCTTACAGCCCTCTTGAGTGCTGCATTAGAGTCCTCAGAGACCTTTGGCAGTTCCTCAAAGAAACACTGCTCAACAGACTGATTCTCCTCGTGCTCACAACTATAGAGTTTTTCATAAAAATCATTTGCTCTTTTACGAATTTCAATAGGGTCTGATATCAGAGAACCAGTCTCAGAAAATAAAGAATGTATAACACGTTTTTGACCGTTCTTTTTTTCTAGACTAAAGAAGAATTTTGACGGCAAATCCATCTGGTCTATATCTTGAAATCGTGATCAAACTAGCGCTCCCTGTGCTTTCACTCTTTGCATGTCAGACAACACCGATTTCTTTAAAAAAAGGCCTTCAATATGTGTTTGATTTCCACTTGACTGTGCCGCTTCTTGAAATTTCAGAAATTCATCCTCTAACACTCTAATAGATTTAATTATATCTTTTGTGACATTATGAGTGTACTGTTGACATAGTTGCTTAATTTGAGTTTTACCAAACCCCCACCATGTTTGCAAAGACTGAAAACTTGCTTTTTCATTCCTAAAATTTTCCCAAAAGAATTTAAACGTATCTATAAAATGTGCATCACTTAATAAATTTGTATTAAAATGCCAGTAAGCACTTTTCAGCTTGACAAAGTTTAAAGTTACTGTACCTTTAACTAGACTATGATCAGAAAACCCAACTGGGGTTATGAAGCAGTTCTTGAAAATGCTAAGATGGTGTTTAAAACAATATAATCTGTCTAATCTCGCTAAAGACAACCTGTTATCACGAGCATGTGTCCATGTATACTGTTTTAAATTCCCATTTAGACACCTCCATACATCACATAAATCATTTGTTTCAACCATCTGAGTAAGTCGTTTACGAGAAGGCATATGTGGTTCTACATGATTCCTGTCTATGTTACTTTCCACACAATTAAAATCTCCACCCAAAATTAAATACTCTTCACTATTACATTTTTCCAAAGTTTCAGCAAGAACATGTAAAAACACCATTCTTTCTGATGGTAAAGTTGGGGCATATACACAAATAAAAACAAAAGTGTGATTCTCAACCTGAGCTCGAATCTTTAGCAGTCTACCTTTCACAACCTCTTCCGTCTCAATGGAACAGGGAGTAAAATTATTAGCAAATAAAATAGCAACCCCTCCACTAAATGAAGATTTATGACTTAAAAAAGAGAGACCTTTAAATTCTTTTTCCCATTCAACAGCATTGGTTACATCACTATGTGTTTCTTGTACAAGTGAAACATCAATTTTTTTTTTTGACTCAATCTCATACATCATCGAGCGTTTTACACGATCTCTAGCGCCATTCACATTTAAAGACGCAATGCGAATGTCACCCATTTGAAAATAAAAAAGTAAACTTAAACCATAAAGAAAAAAGCAGCCAATAAGGGCCAAAAGTTTGAGCCAACTAACTGCCATTAACTTTTTAACTGGTTTTGTAGCTTTGTCACAAATTTTTTCAATCTGTATACCTCTTTGTTTGTGAAACATCCTTCACTCATAAACATCCTAGTATTTTCCACAAAGCGTTTAATGTCTGGAAAATAGTCAGCAACCTGTACCCCCCTCAGATTTTTTGTCAGGTTTAAAAACTTCCTAATTTCCTCAGTATCATAATCTTTACATGTCCATTCATTCTGGGAACAACTAGAAGCACCAGAATCGGAGAAATCGCTCTCGCTGCCAACATCATCCACATCAGACTCCTTTTCATTTTCTGTTTTTCTAGCTTGTTTCGATTCAGAAACCTTGTCTTTCTTTTTTCTCTTTAAAGGCGTTTTAAAAACAGCCTGATCCATATCCATCATTAAACTATCAACTAAATTAACACTCTCAGAAGGGGACATTTTGTTCAACCCTACACTAACATGTGAAATATCCATGTTCTCATCAGCCTTGGACTCATTTCTGGCAACAACAGTGACAACTAATTCATTCTCTCCATGATTGTTTTCTGCGGCCTGATTCACCTCTTCTGTCTTTGAAAGAGGCACCGTATCAGTTGTGTTACTAGTGGATGGCCTGGGCTCAACTTGGCTTGGATCAGAAACATTATCTGCTAATCCTTCCTCCCTGACTTGCACACCATTTTCACTTGAGGCATCTTGCGCGTTTGTGCCATTTTTATCTGGACAAACACGCACAAGTTGTCCCGTTTTACCACAGCCAAAGCACTTCATCACATCAGTACTTACAAAGACAGTGTAATCAAAGTCATCAACCCTCAATTTCAGATTCAGGTTAAGCTCATTTCTATTATCTTTCAGGATCATATAAACAAATCTCCTAAAAGATACTACATGTTTAATCAAGTCTGACTTACTTCCGATAGCGATTCTTTTCATAGGACTGACTATCTTTCAAAAACGTTTTTGTTTAACATTTCGTCTGTAATGAAAGGTGGAACATTAGACAACGTGACCTTCTTCGCAGGGGTAGAAAGGGGAAGCACTGGGGTAAACAAACCGCTAATTACCACTCCTTTCTCCACAACTTCGTTTGCTTTCTTGACTGAATTCAAAAACAAAACCGTAGCGTTATTCATTCTAGATGCCGCTAAAATACATTCATGGCCAACGACATCACCAACGGCCAGAAGGCACTCCTCTACATTCCCCTACATCCCCCCCCCCAAAAAAGCAAATATTCTTGCCACAGCGGGCAAAAAGACCGCTCACACTCACTCGACAGACGCCCACGTATGCGCAGAGAGAGAGAGAGAGAGAGAGAGAGAGAGAGAGAGAGAGAGAGAGAGCACAGAAAATAAGACAGAAGAAAAAACTCTTTATTCTGTAAAGTCACATCATCTTCATTAGCAAATAAAACAGACACAGAGCTGGATCTCACAGGAACCTAGATCATCTTCATTTCAACAGATTGCAAAATACTAAGGTGAAAATATAAAGTGAACTCAGACTGATCTCAGGAAATATTATATCAGCTACAGTAACAGTACTATTAACAGTAATGAAGATTATGAATGAATGAACAATACTCACGTCAGTGTGTTGAGTCGACAGTGTTTATCCTGCAGTAGAGCAGAGATCTGATTCACTCGTGTGTCTCCTAGTTTATGTTCACTCAGATTCAGCTCTCTCAGGAGTAACGGGTTTTTACCCACAACTCTGTTCGCATACTGACAGGCTTCATCTGCAGCAGGACTCAAAAACCTGCAGAAGGGAAGATGAATCTGAATTCAATTCAGTTCTCAACTAAACCTGCTGTAATGAAAACATCCAGCAGTTGCATATAATGCATATAATTTATTTTGTTAATTATTTCATCCCGTCTCACCTCAGTGTCTTCAGTTGACAGTTTGGATCCTGTAGTAAATCATCGAGCTCCTTCACTCCTGATTGTCCAGGATCATTTCCTGTGAGATCCAGCTCTATCAGGTGTGAAGGGTTTGATCTCAGAGCTGAAGCCAGAGCTTTATAACCTTCTTCTGTTACACTGCAGTTAGAGAGTCTAGAACAGAGAGGAAAATGTAACATTCAGCTGATTAATCAGTTATTCTGATTATTCATTCAGCTGATATATTCAGTCATTACCAGAATAATATAAATCCTTAAAGTGAATTATATTTTGACAACTGAATATGGAGGCAAAAAGACACAGAGAACTTTAATATGTTAGACATCAATGAATACGTTTACATGCACCTAAATAATACATTTGTAATCGGATTGACGGTTCAATTGGATTGAAAAATATTCATGTAAACACTTTAATCGATCCGATTGAGCTCGATCCGAATGAAATTTCAATCAGATTGGAAGGGGTGGTTTATTCCTTTTCTAATCTGATCCAACAGCAAAAAATGACCATGTAAACGCTTGAATCCGACTACTTCCTCAATCGTGTTCAGGAGTCTCTGGGGCACATGCGCACTGCAATGTTGACACGCATTACACAGTGCACAAGTTCACATTCACGTCTTTAGTTGTAAAACCGTTGCTGATTTATGAATGTGTATGCCAACAGGGCAAAAATAACGATGAGCTCTGTTGGTGTCACATCCATGGTTGTCTCCGCAAGTGTGATTGATATGAGCGCGTGCACAAAAGTTTTAATCTGAATGTATGTAAAACACATATAAACGGATATTTGAATCTGATTATGATGTTTAGAGTACACGTTAACAGATCTGCAGCCGGATTCAATTCATTCGGATTGATGAAAATTGGTGCATGTAAACATAGCCACTGTCACTTTCAAGGATTCAATTACCAAAAACTGTACAAGTGTGAAAGTATTTGTTCTGAATGATGCACAACATACAAGCAACATCAAAATTGTTTAAAAATAAGAAAAGTTTTGGAATGGCCTCAAAATAAAATCCACAACTAAGGCCCATTGAAATGCTGTGGAAGGACCTGAAACGTACAGTTCATGCTAGATACGCCTACAAATTGCACTGAACTGAAGCAGCTTTGCAAGGAGGAGTGGGACAAACTGGCCAAAATTCCTCCACAGTGATGTAAAACACTCAAACAACTACAGGAAGTGTTTAGTCGAGACCATCTGCAAAGCTGGAAGCAGAATCACAGATACGTAGCTCCATCAAAAACACTAAAATACATGAATCCTGTCACATATAATGTTAAGATAAGTGATGACAACTACCAGATCTCACCCTCCTTTCTGTGGCAGGATTACCAGCTCTAACAGAATGATCTGAATTCTGACTCAAAACTGGTGCTGCAACTAATGATTAAATCACTAAATGATGAACTGCAATAAAGAAAAACAGCACCAAGTGTTAAATCATAAGATCTAGAATATCTACATATATAGAAAATTCTATATCCAATTACTATTATAATCCTTTGCAATTACTGCCCTCATAATGATTACAATTCATGTTACATGTACAATTTATAGATTTGAAGACAAAAAATACTTTAGCAAAATATTTTAGTTAGAATTTTTGTGCTCCTCTTCTATTGAGCTCCATTAATTTAATGCACATACACAAGTTTGCGCTCTTTCAGTGATGTCTGTGACTGTGACGTGTAAAAGAGGCTCGATTGTTGTCAGGACGGACCATTGTACAAGCTTTATTCTGGAGAATTATACAAATCCCTGCCTTTCCATAACATTTAAATGGACTGATTTCACATTTTTAACGTAAGACAATCTTGTACATGAATCAATTTATTTTAAGTAATTTTAAAGTGTAGTTTACAACCTCTGAATACACATTGTTTAAAGGGGTCCTATTATGCGTTTTCACTTTTTCAGCTTTAGTTAGTGTGCATTGTTGCTGTTTGAGCATAAAAAGATCTGCAGGGTTACAAAGCTCATAGTCCACTCCAAAGGAGGATATTCTCTCTAACGTTAAACACTTTTCAAGAACTACAACGAACGGCTCGTTTGGACTACACCGTGTTTCTTCTGGATCTTGTGAAGTCACAATGTCACTCATTTAAATAATCCCCACTGACGGAATACACCAAAAGATGGGGCGAGGCCTGGTTGAGCTGCACTAGAGAAGACGAAGAATAAATAACATTCATTTTTAACAGTGTTCCTGAACCTTATAACCCCAACATTTATCTGTGTGCTGCACATTTTATGGAGGACAGCTTCCAGAACCGAAGAGAATAATGACGGCTACACACAAAAGCTTCTCCTGAAAGATGGAGCAGTTCCCACTTTGTCAGGACAATCAGTTGTTTATGGATCACAACCTGTAAATATGTTTCACTATTTGTTGTTGTGTTTTCAATTATCAGTTCTGAGTATAAGTTTTATGTTGTTGCTATGATGTAAACAAAGGGTGAAGCTGTTTTGCTCCGCTAGCTAACATTACAGTGTTGAGGAAGTGTTTAGCTACAGGGATCTCTTTGTAAGACTGTTCACCGATCCTTAGGAACTTGCCACTCTGAAACGTCCAGTAAAATCCACGCTTGCAAAGGTTCTTCACGATCCTCTTATTTGTAAACATTCTCAGGGTCTGAATCAAGCTCTTATATGGCAAAATTGATGCCATTGTTAATATTTACACCTGAGCAGATGAAACTCACGGTTATGGTAAGAGGTGTGACATTTCCAGAACACGCTCTAAGCAGTTCACCAATCACAACACATGGGGCCAGCTAACCAATCAGAGCACATGTTGTATTTTGGAAGGAGGGGCTTCAAAACAGGAACTAAACAGTGAGTTTGAGATAGACTGATAGTATTAACTAATAGTATTTCTGAATCTTTCTTCAGATGGAGAAACAGCAGAAAGTGCAGCGCTATAAATGATGTGACTTGAGTCCAGTTGTCTTAAACTAAACAGTGAACTTTAATCTCACTGTAACTGCTGTACAGTATAATGATACTAACTCTAGTTTCTCCAGCTTGAATTGTGGGTTCATCAGTAGATCACTGAGGTTTTTCACTCCAGAGTCTCCTAGTTCATTCACACTCAGGTTCAGCTCTCTCAGGTGTGATGGGTTTGATTTCAGAGCTGAAGTCAGAGCAGAACAACCTTCATCTGTCATATCACAGGACTTTAACCTACATTAGCAGAGAGAGAGAGAGAGAGAGAGATTTGATTTTTCAAGTATCTTTATTTAACAAAACTAAAAAAAAAAAAAACACATCAAATCACATAACATCAAAAATACCACAAAATTTAAAACATTTTATAAAAAGAGTGCAAAATGAAGTTCATTTTCAATAACGGAACACAAAGCTCCTCTATGACACCATATTCTTTCAAAAATATTTAAGGAGGAAATCAATTAAAAGCCTTGATTTGATCATAGCTACAAACACCCTTTCAACATTATGATTGATTCTTTGCTCAATTTTTTCTCTTCTGCTAATATAAATGGCTATTTTGACTTTTCCCAAAATAAAATTAAGCAATTGACAAATCATTCTTTCGTTTTTGAACATATTTAAAACCCAAAATAAAACTCTGCACAGAAAACTTCTCATTAAAACAATTAAAAAGATTTTGCAAACCATCAAATAAAGGTTTAAGTCTTGAGCAATACACAAAAGTATGAAAAACGGTCTCTTTCTGAAAACAAAAAGGACATTCATTGCTAATATCTGGATTCAAAATGGAAACAAAAGCATTTACAGCAATAATGCCATGCAGAATTCGCCATTGTAGATCTCCAGCTCTTTTAGTTAACGGTGGCTTGTACAGTGCTCTCCACTCTGGTCTAACATTATTACTCATCTTAAAAACAGTACGCCACGGTGTGTCAATTCTTTCATGTAATCCCCTTTTGTTAAAAACCTTTACACAAGCTTTATACATTTTTTTTCCCATTACTTTCATACAAATCTATATCTGTCACCTTTTCAGATTCCAAAAAAAATCCTGTACAGTCACCTAAATTTTGTGAAAGAAGCAGATTTAGAAACTGGTCCTTTTCATTAGGGATAAATTCCCCTTCACTGTAACCTTGAAGCATCTTTAATTCTTCTATTATAAAAGCAGATTGTAACTTCTGTAATACTTGTGTAACAATTCGAATGGATTTCACTCCTAAAAGAACAGCTACATCCTCAGCTTTACCAAAACTTGGCCCAGCCACTTTGATTAAACATCCCATACTTTAAAAAGATTCCTGTAAAACTCCGGCATCCTAGATGTGTTGACTTTTTTGGGATCCAACAAGAACAAAGGCTTATCCAAGCATAGTCCTTCAGCAGTCTTTAAAATCATACTGGCCACTGGCCTCCAGCTTAAGTTCTCTGGGCCAGTAAGGAATCGCTGTATAAACTGTAAGCGAAAAGCTGCAGTCCTACTTTGTAAATGTACAAGCCCTTGCCCTCCTTCTTCTTTTGGTAAATACAATACATTATGGGGTACCCAATGCATTTTTTCCCAAAAAAAGTCTATTAATATGGATTGGATTTTCCCATGTAAATATGCAGGTGGGTCTATACAAGCCAGTTGGTGCCATAAAGAAGAGGCCACCAAATTATTAATAATAAGGGTACGTCCTCTATATGATAAACTCTTTACAATCCATTTCCATTTCATTAAACAACCTTTAAGTTTTTCAATTATTCCCTCCCAATTTTTTTGAGCAATCATTTCGTCTCCTATAAACACTCCCAAATATTTTAAACCATCTTTTTTCCAAGTTAACCCATTTGGGAGTGTTGGAACCCCTCTTTCCCACTTTCCTATTAACACTGCTTCACTTTTACCCCAGTTAATTCTAGCTGAAGAGATGACTTCTAAATCCCTTAATGTTTTTAATAATGTGTCTACATCATTTTGCTTATTTACTATTATGACAACATCATCAGCATATGCTGATAAAACTAAAGTGCTTTTACTGGCTTGTATAGATACCCCTTCTATAACTCTCAATTTATTTAAAAGTGGTTCGATTGCTAGTGTGTAAAGTATCCCAGACAGAGAACATCCCTGTCTTACTCCACGACACACTTTAAAAGGAGCACATAAGCCACCGTTAACTTTCAATACACTCTCAATGTCATTGTATAAAACTTTTATATATCTAATAAAATCATAACTAAAACCAAATGCGTGTAAAGTTTTCCACAGATAGTCATGTTCTACACGATCAAACGCTTTCTCTTGATCTAAGGAAATCAAACCCATATCTATACCAATAATTTTAAAAACATCAAATAAATCTCTTATTAAATGGATATTATCAAAAATTGATCGTCCAGGTATACAATAGGACTGACCAGAGTGGATTACCTCCTCCAAAACCCTTCCTAGTCTAGTAGCTAACACTTTTGAAAGCAACTTATAGTCACAGCACAACAAGGATACAGGTCGCCAGTTTTTTATGTCTCTCACATCACTTTTTTTCGGCAAAAGGGTAAGGACCGCTCTTCTACAGCTCAGCGGCAGAAGTCCTCCGACTAGGCTGTCACTGAGAACTGCCAGCAGATCCTCCCCTATCACAGACCAAAAGGCTTTATAGAACTCAACTGGGATTCCATCTATCCCAGAAGCCTTACCATTCTCCATGCTTTGGAGAGCTTCGTGCAGTTCACCTAGGCTTACAGCCCTCTTGAGTGCTGCATTAGAGTCCTCAGAGACCTTTGGCAGTTCCTCAAAGAAACACTGCTCAACAGACTGATTCTCCTCGTGCTCACAACTATAGAGTTTTTCATAAAAATCATTTGCTCTTTTACGAATTTCAATAGGGTCTGATATCAGAGAACCAGTCTCAGAAAATAAAGAATGTATAACACGTTTTTGACCGTTCTTTTTTTCTAGACTAAAGAAGAATTTTGACGGCAAATCCATCTGGTCTATATCTTGAAATCGTGATCAAACTAGCGCTCCCTGTGCTTTCACTCTTTGCATGTCAGACAACACCGATTTCTTTAAAAAAAGGCCTTCAATATGTGTTTGATTTCCACTTGACTGTGCCGCTTCTTGAAATTTCAGAAATTCATCCTCTAACACTCTAATAGATTTAATTATATCTTTTGTGACATTATGAGTGTACTGTTGACATAGTTGCTTAATTTGAGTTTTACCAAACCCCCACCATGTTTGCAAAGACTGAAAACTTGCTTTTTCATTCCTAAAATTTTCCCAAAAGAATTTAAACGTATCTATAAAATGTGCATCACTTAATAAATTTGTATTAAAATGCCAGTAAGCACTTTTCAGCTTGACAAAGTTTAAAGTTACTGTACCTTTAACTAGACTATGATCAGAAAACCCAACTGGGGTTATGAAGCAGTTCTTGAAAATGCTAAGATGGTGTTTAAAACAATATAATCTGTCTAATCTCGCTAAAGACAACCTGTTATCACGAGCATGTGTCCATGTATACTGTTTTAAATTCCCATTTAGACACCTCCATACATCACATAAATCATTTGTTTCAACCATCTGAGTAAGTCGTTTACGAGAAGGCATATGTGGTTCTACATGATTCCTGTCTATGTTACTTTCCACACAATTAAAATCTCCACCCAAAATTAAATACTCTTCACTATTACATTTTTCCAAAGTTTCAGCAAGAACATGTAAAAACACCATTCTTTCTGATGGTAAAGTTGGGGCATATACACAAATAAAAACAAAAGTGTGATTCTCAACCTGAGCTCGAATCTTTAGCAGTCTACCTTTCACAACCTCTTCCGTCTCAATGGAACAGGGAGTAAAATTATTAGCAAATAAAATAGCAACCCCTCCACTAAATGAAGATTATGACTTAAAAAAGAGAGACCTTTAAATTCTTTTTCCCATTCAACAGCATTGGTTACATCACTATGTGTTTCTTGTACAAGTGAAACATCAATTTTTTTTTTTTTTTGACTCATAATCTCATACATCACTGAGCGTTTTACACGATCTCTAGCGCCATTCACATTTAAAGACGCAATGTGAATGTCACCCATTTGAAAATAAAAAAGTAAACTTAAACCATAAAGAAAAAAGCAGCCAATAAGGGCCAAAAGTTTGAGCTAACTAACTGCCATTAACTTTTTAACTGGTTTTGTAGCTTTGTCACAAATTTTTTCAATCTGTATACCTCTTTGTTTGTGAAACATCCTTCACTCATAAACATCCTAGTATTTTCCACAAAGCGTTTAATGTCTGGAAAATAGTCAGCAACCTGTACCCCCCTTTTTTTGTCAGGTTTAAAAACTTCCTAATTTCCTCAGTATCATAATCTTTACATGTCCATTCATTCTGGGAACAACTAGAAGCACCAGAATCGGAGAAATCGCTCTCGCTGCCAACATCATCCACATCAGACTCCTTTTCATTTTCTGTTTTTCTAGCTTGTTTCGATTCAGAAACCTTGTCTTTCTTTTTTCTCTTTAAAGGCGTTTTAAAAACAGCCTGATCCATATCCATCATTAAACTATCAACTAAATTAACACTCTCAGAAGGGGACATTTTGTTCAACCCTACACTAACATGTGAAATATCCATGTTCTCATCAGCCTTGGACTCATTTCTGGCAACAACAGTGACAACTAATTCATTCTCTCCATGATTGTTTTCTGCGGCCTGATTCACCTCTTCTGTCTTTGAAAGAGGCACCGTATCAGTTGTGTTACTAGTGGATGGCCTGGGCTCAACTTGGCTTGGATCAGAAACATTATCTGCTAATCCTTCCTCCCTGACTTGCACACCATTTTCACTTGAGGCATCTTGTGTGTTTGTGCCATTTTTGTCTGGACAAACACGCACAAGATGTCCCGTTTTACCACAGCCAAAGCACTTCATCACATCAGTACTTACAAAGACAGTGTAATCAAAGTCATCAACCCTCAATTTCAGATTCAGGTTAAGCTCATTTCTATTATCTTTCAGTATCATATAAACAAATCTCCTAAAAGAATCTCCTGTTTAATCAAGTCTGACTTACTTCCGAGAGCGATTCTTTTCATAGGACTGACTATCTTTCCAAAACGTGACAGTTCTTTGTTTAACATTTCGTCTGTAATGAAAGGTGGAACATTAGACAACGTGACCTTCTTCGCAGGGGTAGAAAGGGGAAGTACTGGGGTAAACAAACCGCTAATTACCACTCCTTTCTCCACAACTTTGTTTGCTTTCTCGACTGAATTCAAAAACAAAACCATAGCGTTATTCATTCTAGATGCCGCTAAAATACATTCATGGCCAACAACATCACCAACGGCATCAACACTCCTCTACATTCACTGCAGACACCACTTTCACTCCGTGGCGCCGTGTGAGAGACTCCAAACTAGTGCTTGTGTTTTGGGCTGCCATGCTTTCCAGTGATACACTGGTTGGCGACGGCCAAACCCCCCCAAAGAAAACTAATTCACCACTTGATTTACCACAGATATCAACCCCCCCCACCCCCCCCAAAAAAAAGAAAAGAAAAAGAAAGCAAATATTCTTGCCACAGCGGGCAAAAAAACCCGTCTCACAATCACCACGCACCCCTCACACTCACTCAACAGACGCCCATGCATGTGCAGAGAGAGAGAGAGAGAGAGAGAGAGAGAGAGAGAGAGAGAGAGAGAGAGAGAGAGAGAGAGAGAGAGAGAGAGAGAGAGAGAGAGAGAGCAGAAAATAAGACAGAAGAAAAAACTCTTTATTCTGTAAAGTCACATCATCTTCATTAGCAAACAAAACAGACACAGGAAATTTAGATCATCTTCATTTCAAAAGATTGCAAAATACTAAGGTGAAAAATTGTTGCACAAATATAAAGTGAACTCAGACTGATCTCAGGAAATATTATATCAGCTACAGTAACAGTACTATTAACAGTAATGTAAGATTATGAATGAATGAACAATACTCACGTCAGTGTGTTGAGTCGACAGTGTTTATCCTGCAGTAGAGCAGAGATCTGATTCACTCCTGAGTCTCCTAGTTCATGTCCACTCAGATTCAGCTCTCTCAGGAGTAACGGGTTTTTACCCACAACTCTGTTCGCATACTGACAGGCTTCATCTGCAGCAGGACTCAAAAACCTGCAGAAGGGAAGATGAATCTGAATTCAATTCATTTCTCAACTAAACCTGCTGTAATGAAAACATCCAGCAGTTGCATAAAATGCATATAATTTATTTTGTTAATTATTTCATCCCGTCTCACCTCAGTGTCTTCAGTTGACAGTTTGGATCCTGTAGTAAATCATCGAGCTCCTTCACTCCTGATTGTCCAGGATCATTTCCTGTGAGATCCAGCTCTATCAGGTGTGAAGGGTTTGATCTCAGAGCTGAAGCCAGAGCTTTATAACCTTCTTCTGTTACACTGCAGTTAGAGAGTCTAGAACAGAGAGGAAAATGTAACATTCAGCTGATTAATCAGTTATTCTGATTATTTGTTCGGCTGATATATTCAGTCATTACCAGAATAATATAAATCCTTAAAGTGAATTATATTTTGACAACTGAATATGGAGGCAAACAAAAAGGCACAGAGAACTTTAATATGTTAGACATCAATGAATACGTTTACATGCACCTAAATAATCCATTTGTAATCGGATTGACGGCTCAATCGGATTGAAAAATGTTCATGTAAACACTTTAATCAATCCGATTAAGCTCGATCTGAATGAAATGTCAGTCAGATTGCAAGGGGTGGTTTATCAACCAATCCAACAGCAAAAAATGACCATGTAAACACTTGAATCTGACTACTTTCTCAATCGTGTTCAGGAGTCTCTGGGGCACATGCGCAGTGCAATGTTGACACGCATTACACAGTGCACAAGTTCACATTCACGTCTTTAGTTGTAAAACCGTTGCTGATTTATGAATGTGTATGCCAACAGGGCAAAAATAACGATGAGCTCTGTTGGTGTCACATCCATGGTTGTCTCCGCAAGTGTGATTGATATGAGCGCGTGCACAAAAGTTTTAATCTGAATGTATGTAAAACACATATAAACGGATATTTGAATCTGATTATGATGTTTAGAGTACACGTTAACAGATCTGCAGTCGGATTCAATTCATTCGGATTGATGAAAATTGGTGCATGTAAACATAGCCACTGTCACTTTCAAGGATTCAATTACCAAAAACTGTACAAGTGTGAAAGTATTTGTTCTGAATGATGCACAACATACAAGCAACATCAAAATTGTTTAAAAATAAGAAAAGTTTTGGAATGGCCTCAAAATAAAATCCACAACTAAGGCCCATTGAAATGCTGTGGAAGGACCTGAAACGTACAGTTCATGCTAGATACTCCTACAAATTGCACTGAACTGAAGCAGCTTTGCAAGGAGGAGTGGGACAAACTGGCCAAAATTCCTCCACAGTGACGTAAAACACTCAAACAACTACAGGAAGTGTTTAGTCGAGACCATCTGCAAAGCTGGAAGCAGAATCACAGATACGTAGCTCCCTCGAAAACACTAAAATACATGAATCCTGTCACATATAATGTTAAGATAAGTGATGACAACTACCAGATCTCACCCTCCTTTCTGTGGCAGGATTACCAGCTCTCACAGAATGATCTGAATTCTGACTACTAAATCCTCTTGTTTGTAAACATTCTCAGGGTCTGAATCAAACTCGAACTGATATGGCAAAATTGATGCCATTGTTAATATTTACACCTGAACAAATGAAACTCGCGGTCATGGTAAGAGGTGTGACATTTCCAGAACACGCTCTAAGCAGTTCACCAATTACAACACATGGGGCCAGCTAACCAATCAGAGCACATGTTGTATTTTGGAAGGCGGGGCTTCAAAACAGGAACTAAACAAAGAGTTTGAGACAGACTGATAGTATTAACTAATAGTATTTCTGAATCTTTCTTCAGATGGAGAAACAGCAGAAAGTGCAGCGCTATAAATGATGTGACTTGAGTCCAGTTGTCTTAAACTAAACAGTGAACTTTAATCTCACTGTAACCGCTGTACAGTATAATGATACTAACTCTAGTTTCTCCAGCTTGAATTGTGGGTTCATCAGTAGATCACTGAGGTTTTTCACTCCAGAGTCTCCTAGTTCATTCCAGCTCAGGTTCAGCTCTCTCAGGTGTGACGGGTTTGATTTCAGAGCTGAATTTAGGATGAGACACTGTTTCACTGTAATACTGCATCTATTCAGACTGAAGACAGAAAGAGAAGAGAACATTACTCACATCTATGATGAACATCTTATTGAAGAGCTACAGCAGGCATATAGTCTGTCATTTAGTCTACATTTCCCATATTCTGCTTGTAATTGTGTCACACTAGTTCTGTTTGTTGTAAACGGTTGTTTCTTCTTTCATTTTTTAAACTAAATATCTTTTGTTCATTATAGCAGCAGATGCAAATCTCATGATATTTCTGTGGAACATGTACACAATCAGTGCACTGTTTAAAATACTTGCAATGCAACTAGTTGAACACCTAATTTTACCTGTGACCAATGGAAAAGGCCAGAAGATGTAATGCTATGGTATAAACAATGCAACTTAAACTAAACAGTAAACTGTACAGTATAATGATACTAACTCTAGTTTCTCCAGCTTGAATTGTGGGTTCATCAGTAGATCACTGAGGTTTTTCACTCCAGAGTCTCCTAGTTCATTCCTGCTCAGGTTCAGCTCTCTCAGGTGTGATGGGTTTGATTTCAGAGCTGAAGTCAGAGCAGAACAACCTTCATCTGTCATATCACAGTATCTTAACCTACATTAGCAGAGAGAGAGAGAGAGAGAGAGAGAGAGAGAGTAGGAAATAAGAGAAGAATAACTTATTCTGTAAAGTCACATCATCTTCATAAGTAAATAAAACAGACAGAGGAAGTGAGATCATCATCTTCATTTCACCAGATCACAAAATATTAAGGAGAAGAATTTTACACAAATATAATGTGAACTCAGACTCTTCATGAGATATTGAGAATAAAGTGTTTTAGTTGAAACTGTTGAAGTGATTTTCAGCATTTTGATTCTTGTATGTGAATGTTACTGACCTCAATCTCTCCAGTTTACAGTGTGAATCCTTCAGTACGTCACATAAGTGCTTCACTCCTGAGTCTCCTAGTTTATTCCAGCTCAGGTTCAGCTCTCTCAGGTGTGATGGGTTTGATTTCAGAGCTGAAGTCAGGATGACACACTGTTCCTCTGTAATACTGCATCTATTCAGACTGAAGACAGAAAGAGAAAATGAGTCAAATCCATGTTCAGTTCATGTGTGAGTTAAATGAATCATTAATAAATGCCATACAGTCACTAATACACCAGTAAAATCATGGAAACTTCATGATATGAACAAACCAAGACAGGAGCATTTGAGGACACTAGTTACAATCCAAGTCTGGATCCATCCTCACTCCACAAATAAGTGAATTTACCACTGGAGATTAATATATAGGATCAATATAGAAACAATAGAAAAGTTAATATTTAAATGGACAGATTTCACATTTTCAATGGAAGAAAATTTTGTCCATGAATCAATTTATTTTAAGTCATTTAAAGTGTAGTTTACAACCTCTAAATACACATTTTGCTCAATAAATGAAGATTTAGTGAAAAGTAGCATTAGTCCAGTATAACTGTAACTCTGTCAGAATAATCTACTGTCATTTGTTACGCTGTTTTTAGTCTGTTCTCACTTCTGTATTGTTTCAAAGCAAAGATTTGTCAGATTTCAGTATAAAACTATTTTATATCCACAAAGATTCAAATGCTTTAAAGTTTAATGCTCTTTCTACTGATACACATAACAAGCCGTTAACTAATAGTATTTCTGAATCTTTCTTCAGATGGAGAAACAGCAGAAAGTGCAGCGCTATAAATGATGTGACTTGAGTCCAGTTGTCTTAAACTAAACAGTGAACTTTAATCTCACTGTAACTGCTGTACAGTATAATGATACTAACTCTAGTTTCTCCAGCTTGAATTGTGGGTTCATCAGTAGATCACTGAGGTTTTTCACTCCTGAGTCTCCTAGATTATTCCAGCTCAGGTTCAGCTCTCTCAGGTGTGACGGGTTTGATTTCAGAGCTGAAGTCAGGATGACACACTGTTCCTTTGTAATTCTGCATCTATTCAGACTGAAGACAGAAAGAGAAAATGACTCAAATCCATGTTCAGTTCATGTTAAATGAATCATTAATAAATGCCATACAGTCACTAATACACCAGCAAAATCATGGAAACTTCATGATATGAACAAACCAAGACAGGAGCATTTGAGGACACTAGTTACAATCCAAGTCTGGATCCGTCCTCACTCCACAAATAAGTGAATTTATCACTGGAGATTAATATATAGGATCAATATAGAAACAATAGAAAAGATAATATTTAAATGGACTGATTTCACATTTTCAATGGAAGAAAATCTTGTACATGAATCAATTTATTTTAAGTCATTTAAAGTGTAGTTTACAACTTCTAAATACACATTTTGCTCAATAAATTAAGATTTAGTGAAAAGTAGCATTAGTCCAGTATAACTGTAACTCTGTCAGAATAATCTACTGTCATTTGTTACGCTGTTTTTAGTCTGTTCTCACTTCTGTATTGTTTCAAAGCAAAGATTTGTCAGATTTCAGCATGAAACTATTTTACATCCACAAAGTTTCAAATGCTTCAAAGTTTAATGCTCTTTCTACTGATACATAACACAAGCCGTTAACTAATAGTATTTCTGAATCTTTCTTCAGATGGAGAAACAGCAGAAAGTGCAGCGCTATAAATGATGTGACTTGAGTCCAGTTGTCTTAAACTAAACAGTGAACTTTAATCTCACTGTAACTGCTGTACAGTATAATGATACTAACTCTAGTTTCTCCAGCTTGAATTGTGGGTTCATCAGTAGATCACTGAGGTTTTTCACTCCAGAGTCTCCTAGTTCATTCCAGCTCAGGTTCAGCTCTCTCAGGTGTGATGGGTTTGATTTCAGAGCTGAAGTCAGGATGACACACTGTTTCTCTGTAATACTGCATCTATTCAGACTGAAGACAGAAAGAGAAGAGAAAATGACTCAGATCTATGATGATCATCTTATAAAAGAGCTTCAGCAGCATTTAGTTTCCAAGTCTGTTCTGAAACCCAGTCTACTAGTTCTGTTTGCTGGAAGATACTGTTTCTTCACTTTAATTTTTTAACTATTTGATGTGTCCCTTCTCTATTCTGTTGTAAAATCAGATTTCTGCATGTACACAATCAGTAAACTGTGTCAAATGCTTAAAATGAAACAATTAATGTACTTGTAAAAACAAAACACTGTGTGACCAATAGGGAGAAACAGCAGAAAGTGCAGCACTATAAATGATGTGACTTGAGTCCAGTTGTCTTAAACTAAACAGTGAACTTTAATCTCACTGTAACTGCTGTACAGTATAATGATACTAACTGTAGTTTCTCCAGCTTGAATTGTGGGTTCATCAGTAGATCACTGAGGTTTTTCACTCCAGAGTCTCCTAGATCATTCCAGCTCAGTTTCAGCTCTCTCAGGTGTGACGGGTTTGATTTCAGAGCTGAAGTCAGAGCAGAACAACCTTCATCTGTTATATAACAGGAGCTTAACCTACATTAGCAGAGAGAGAGATTTTTTTTTTAATTTTGAAAAAGACTTTATTATTTTCATTAAGCACTTTTCAAAAAAAAAAAATACACTGTCTACATTAGTAGAAGAGGAAAAAAAAAATGTTTCCATCAACAACAGAGCATAGACCCTCATTTTTACAAATGAGATTTACATAAGAAGGAGGAAGCAATGGAGTTTGAAACTCAGTGTATGTCTTTTCCATGTACTGAACTCTTGTTATTCAACTATGCCAAGGTAAATTCAATTTTTGATTCTAGGGCACCTTTAATCCTTGTCCTCCTTCTTTGGGTAAAAAGAATACACTCTGAGGAACCCAATGTAACTTATCCCAGAAAAAAATCAACTAAAATCACTGAAATCTCTTATCATTACTAAAATCAAAAGTTGTAACTATTATTTAATGGGCCTGAGCTAAAACTAACAATGACCACTTGTATTTTTTTTAACATTAACAAAAAAAAAAAAAAAAACTTCTGTAACAAATGTAGCTATTGCTCATTCTTAATCCTAGTTAATGCATTAACTAACGTTAAATAATGAGACCTTATTATAAAGTGTTACCTGTTGTTCTTTATAATTCTTTTGCACTTTAATCTGTTTGAAACATTTTACTTTATATTTTTTTTGTGTATTGCGTTATTGTATTTAAATGTTCTTTAAAGAGTTCTTTTTGTAAAAAGAGTTCTTAAACCTGGTATACTATGACAACACTTTTTTTGCAACTTATTTCAATATCGTGATAATACCATATACCATGATAAAAGCTTCAGCCATTACCGCAACATGAAAATTTGATACCGTCACATGCCTAGGCTGGACATTGACACAAATTCCACATTGCCATATTCAATAACATGCTAAAACCTATTTCGAGAGTTGTCATGATTAAAATATATTTAAAAGTAAAAAAAATTAAAAAAAATATCTTCTGTTGTAACACAACTTACCTCAATATCTCCAATTCACACTTTATATTTGTCAGTCCAGTGCAGAGCTGCTTCACTCCTGAATCCTGCAGGTTATTATTATTCATGTTCAGCTCTTTCAGATTAGTATCTGATCCCAGAACTGTAGCCAGAGCTGAACAGCTTTTGTCTGTTAAGTTACAATTATTTAACCTACAAGACGAATAAATTACAATCACAGAATTAGATAGAACATTTATTATATACAAATATAAAACATATTTTCCATTATTTAATATTTTTTAAATAAATAATACTCACACACTATATATATATATATATATATATATATATATATATATATATATATATATATATATATATATATATACACACATATATATATACACACACACAGGTGCTGGTCATATAATTAGAATATCATCAAAAAGTTGATTTATTTCACTAATTCCATTCAAAAAGTGAAACCTGTATATTATATTCATTCATTACACACAGACTGATATATTTCAAATGTTTATTTCTTTTAATTTTGATGATTATAACTGACAATTAAGGAAAATCCCAAATTCAGTATCTCAGAAAATTAGAATATTACTTAAGACCAATACAAAGAAAGGATTTTTAGAAATCTTGGCCAACTGAAAAGTATGAACATGAAAAGTATGAGCATGTACAGCACTCAATACTTAGTTGGGGCTCCTTTTGCCTGAGTTACTGCAGCAATGTGGCGTGGCATGGAGTCAATCAGTCTGTGGCACTGCTCAGGTGTTATAAGAGCCCAGGTTGCTCTGATAGTGGCCTTCAGCTCTTCTGCATTGTTGGGTCTGGCATATCGCATCTTCCTCTTCACAATACCCCATAGATTTTCTATGGGGTTAAGGTCAGGCGAGTTTGCTGGCCAATTAAGAACAGGGATACCATGGTCCTTAAACCAGGTACTGGTAGCTTTGGCACTGTGTGCAGGTGCCAAGTCCTGTTGGAAAATGAAATCTGCATCTCCATAAAGTTGGTCAGCAGCAGGAAGCATGAAGAGCTCTAAAACTTCCTGGTATACGGCTGCGTTGACCTTGGACCTCAGAAAACACAGTGGACCAACACCAGCAGATGACATGGCACACCAAACCATCACTGACACTGGACCTCAAGCAACGTGGATTGTGTGCCTCTCCTCTCTTTCTCCAGACTCTGGGACCCTGATTTCCAAAGGAAATGCAAAATTTACTTTCATCAGAGAACATAACTTTGGACCACTCAGCAGCAGTCCAGTCCTTTTTGTCTTTAGCCCAGGCGAGACGCTTCTGACGCTGTCTGTTGTTCAAGAGTGGCTTGACACAAGGAGTGCGACAGCTGAAACCCATGTCTTGCATACGTCTGTGCGTAGTGGTTCTTGAAGCACTGACTCCAGCTGCAGTCCACTCTTTGTGAATCTCCCCCACATTTTTGAATGGGTTTTGTTTCACAATCCTCTCTAGGGTGCGGTTATCCCTATTGCTTGTACACTTTTTTCTACCACATCTTTTCCTTCCCTTCGCCTCTCTATTAATGTGCTTGGACACAGAGCTCTGTGAACAGCCAGCCTCTTTTGCAATGACCTTTTGTGTCTTGCCCCCCTTGTGCAAGGTGTCAATGGTCGTCTTTTGGACAACTGTCAAGTCAGCAGTCTTCCCCATGATTGTGTAGCCTACAGAACTAGACTGAGAGACCATTTAAAGGCCTTTGCAGGTGTTTTGAGTTAATTAGCTGATTAGAGTGTGGCACCAGGTGCCTTCAATATTGAACCTTTTCACAATATTCTAATTTTCTGAGATACTGAATTTGGGATTTTCCTTAGTTGTCAGTTATAATCATCAAAATTAAAAAAAATTAACATTTGAAATATATCAGTCTGTGTGTAATGAATGAATATAATATAAAAGTTTCACTTTTTGAATAGAATTAGTGAAATAAATCAACTTTTTGATGATATTCTAATTATATGACCAGCACCTGTATATTGTTCATTCTGGTTTGATTTTTTTTTTTTTTTTGGAAACATAATGTTATACTATGTATATCACCAAATATTTACATTATTGATTTGTGGAGTTTGATTTGTATATTTATTTTATTTTATTTACGTTCAAATTTTTTTTTTTTTTGGGGGGGAAATATAAATTACATTGTGTATATTTGTGATATTTGTGACACTGTTAAAAAGTGTTTTTTTTTTCTTCAGAAATTAAAGTTACACTATGTACATTATCGATTATATATATATTGAGTTGTGGAGTCTGAGTTATATACTTTACTTCATTCAATATATTATTATCATTTGTTTATTTTCTTTTTCCTTTATTTATATTGATTATACTTTGTTTGATTTAATTTATGTAATCATCGAACTTCCTCTTTTCTGTTTGTCCTGTGTAGCACAACCAGGTGATTGTCATTAGACTAATTAATTTCTGCTCAAACTCTGAATGTGTTTGTTACTCACACCCTGACGAAGGCAAAATCAGCAGCAACGCGTAGGTGTGCAGACTGTGCACTTGTCACCTGTTTTAATATTTAGCCATGATGAAATGAAGGCTTTTTAAAAAAGTTTTCTATCAGATTCAAGTGCCTTGGACCATCCTCAATTTCAATTTTACGAGTTGAACTATCCCTTGCACCCAAAGACCACAGGGATCGAACTCATACCCCGTGCAGCACTTCTTTTGCAGTTTTTTGCTTTGAGATATATATATATATAAATAATCTCAAAATATATATATATATTTTGAGATTATATATATATATATATATATATATATAAAATCAGGGCTCGACAATAAGGACTGCTGGAGGCCAGCGTGGAGACGACCCTTGGGACAGTTGACGGAACTGTCACTTGCCGGATTGGGCCAGTGCTGCATCGTAGGGGTGTATAGGCCTATATCGTCTATGTACGATGATATCTAGTTGTTGTTTTAACAATCTGAAATTATCGAGTATTGTCCATCACTTTACAGAAAAACAAAACAAAAACACACCCATAGAGTGCGTGTATTCACTACGTGATGTAGTGTAGTAGGTTAGACAAGTGCACATACGAATTTAGAGTGCATATTTTCACTGTGATCTAGTCTATAAAAATTCATTTAGAATGCCCCCAAAATTCAAGATAAGGGGCAAAAATGCCCCGTATGTCTTTTATATTTATATCATTTAATACAGTTAACCAACATCACATGAAAAGTGCTGTTTTTTTCTCCAAATATCAGCATGATTACAAATGTGATATTGATTTTATACAACAGTTCAATAAACAAGAAGTTAATAATAAGTGAAAATATGGCTTTAAAAAGGTAAAAAATATATTTAAATTTATTGGAAAAGACAATTTGTCACTGCTGCAAACTGACCACCACACATAATATGAAGAATATCCGAAAACTTTAGGAGTCATCGGTCCATGGCAGTCCTTAATGTACCAGCACAATAACACGTGTTTGGATGTGTGGGCCGCGAGTTGGAAAAGGTTGGGAATTACATTACATTGTTTTGCCCCCCAAAATTAAAAATACAAAACTAAAACTATTATGAAATTAAGCTTTTAAAATAACATTTTATTGGGAGATATAGTGTAACAACTGATAATATATGTATTTTAAATAGTCTGTTATACCCTGTATGAGACAAAAACATGACTAAACATTAATTGACTTACAGAGCTCTTCTGGAGGTTTTGATGACTGCCGATAATCTAATGAGACACTCGTCTGATTTCTTGAATTTCTGAAGATCAAACTCCTCCAGCTCTTCCTCTGATGTCAACAACACAAAGGCCAAAGCAGACCACTGGGCAGGTGAAAGGTCACCAGATGAGAGACTTCCTTTGCTAAGGTGGGTCTGGATCTCCTTCACCAGAGTTTGGTCGTTCAGTTCATTCAGACAGTAGAACAGATTGATGGATCTCTCTGCAGGCAGATTATCTTCAAATTTCTGCTTGATGTACTGAACTATTTCCTTGCTGCTCTGGTCATTGTCGTCTTGCTGTGTTAACAGACCTCGTAAGAGTCGTCGATTGGACTGGAGTGACAGGCCGAGGAGGAAGCGAAGGAAAAGGTCCAGGTGTCCATTATCACTCTCGAGCGCCTTGTCCACTGCAGTCTTGAGAAAATCAATCATGGTTTCATTTTTGTTTTCCTGTTCTGTAGACTCATGATCAAACACACTTGTCTTGTTGATGTCTAGAAACAGATGTGCATAAAGGGCTGCAATAAACTCTTGAATGCTCAAGTGAACAAAGCAGTACATGGTACCAAGAGTGATCCCTGTTTCCTCCTTAAAGATCTGGGTACACATGCCTGAGTACACTGATGCCTTATAGACGTCAATACCACAGGCTTCCAGGTCTGTGTCATAGAAGATCACGTTGTTTCTTTCCAGCTGATGAAATGCCAGTTTCCCCAGTGAAAGGATGGCGTCTTTATCCCAGGAAACATCTGGTGCATATTCTCCATCATACTTTCTGCGGCTCTGCTGGATCTGAAAGCGGAGAAAGTGTGTGTACATTTGTGTCAGAGTCTTGGGAGTGTCTTCAGTATTTGATTCCTGCTGTGTTTTAGAGATCTCATCAGCCTGATTGATTTTCACATCATTATTTCTTTTCTCCTCCAGAATGTTCTGGAGAACAGTGGCTGAAATCCAGCAGAAGACTGGGATGTGGCACATGATAAAGAGACTCTTTGATTTTTTAACATGATCAATGATTGTGTTGGCCTGATTCTGATCCGTGAATCTTTTCTTGAAGTACTCTTCCTTTTGTGCATCACTGAATCCTCGTATCTCTGTCAGCCGGTCGATACAGTCAGGAGGAATCTTACTGGCAGCTGCTGGTCTGGTGGTGATCCAGATGAGAGCAGAAGGAAGCAGGTTTCCCTTTATGAGGTTCGTTAGGAGAACATCCAGAGAGGCTGGTGACGATACATCACGCCACGTCTCATTACAATCAAACTTCAGAGGAAGACGACATTCGTCCAATCCATCAAGGATGAACAGGACTTTGAACTGATTCCTTCTTGTAAGGTTCAGTCCTTTTGTCTCTGGGAAAAACTGAGTTATAAGGTCCATCAAACTTAGTTTTTCTTTCTCCTTTAAGTTCATCTCTCTGAATGGAAGAGGAAATATGAAGCTGATATCTTGATTTTCTTTCCCTTCAGCCCAGTCCAGAACAAACTTCTGCACAGAGACTGATTTTCCAATGCCAGCGACTCCTTTTGTTAGAACGGTTCGGATCTCCTTGTCTTGTTCAGGAGCTTCAAACAATTGTGTGCATTCAACCTGTATCTCTTGAGATTCATGACGCCTGGAAGCAACTTCAATCTGTCTGACCTCATGTTCAGTATTGACCTGTTCACTGCCACCCTGAGTGATATAGAGATCTGTGTAGATGTTATTCAGAAGTGTGGAGTCACCTTGCTTCGCAATTCCTTCAAACACACATTGATACTTCTTCTTTAGGCCACATTTTAGCTGATGAATGAAGAGCAGCTCATCTAAACACAGGAACAGAAAATAGACAGTTTTAGTCTTAATTTTCTCTCCTACATTTATAAGTGTCAATCAGATGATCATGAGTCTCTGACCTTCTAGAGCATCAGCAGCTTCATCTTGCTTCATCTCTCTCAGGTAATGTAGTGTGAGATCAAGAGCTGCTGCTTTGGTACTGCATCTATTCTCATTAAAGTCCTTCACAAAGTGTTGTGTGTTCTCTTTTTGTAATATTTTCTTAAACTTTTCTAGTTCATTCTTCAGAAACGTGATTATTTTGCTCTCAAGATCCTACAAAGTAAGAAAAAAAAAGATACAGAACAACACAATTTAACCAGATCCACATCCATATTTGGTCAAAAATATTTATTTATTTAGATATTAAAAATATTTGTAAAAGAAACCAGTTAAAAAACAAAAAATTAATTAGCTGTAATTTTTAACACACAAAAACAACACATTTTTCTTACATTTCTTACATTACTTCAAATTTCTGTTCTGGTATTTGTGCAAGAAATGTTCAGTAACCTGATTGTTTTAGTTTTTTAACCTTTATGAAAATGTGTTTTCCTACCTGGAAGATCTCTAGGAGATTGTCTTTGAAACTCTCGTGGTTCCTGTGAATCTGAACGTCTGAGTCTAACGTCTCATATTGAAGCCTGTTAGACAATAAAATAAAATACTGCATTTTCAGGCGGAATATTATTATTATTGTTTTTAAAGGTGGGATAAGCCATATTTCAAAAACACTGTTTGGAAATTATTCGGGCCGCCACAAACAACAAACGTGCAGCCAATCAGCATTAGGGGGCGTATGACGGTCGGGGAGAGAGAACGAGCAAGAGGGAGATTTGAAGAAAGACTGCAGAGAGAGAGATGAGACACAATAAAGAATATCACTGGAATGAAGGTTTATGACTGGGCAAGCGCTTTAGGACCCACGATAATATTAGAAAAGCTTTCCAGCGCTGGAGAGAGCTAAGAGAAAAGGCCTGAAAACATACACAGAGGCTGCTTTGATTCCACTTCACATGTGAGTAACACTGGGTTTGAGTGTCTGGAACTGCTGTGCTGTTGGCGATTAACAACATTAACAAACTCTTGCCTGTATTTACTCTTGTGTACTGTATGTTCATTTTTTGTGCTTCCTTGTCTTTCTTTCATCATCTACGCTTTATTTTTCGTGAAGCATTATTTTGTTGCGCGTCAGCTGTGATAAACAGACATTCACTCTCTCATTGCGTGTGTAACAGAGGCCAGTTAGTGAGTTGTGCAGGTAAACCACTGCACACTGATGACCGCTAGAGAATGAGGTGTTTAGTGTCATTAGTGCTCTCTCCTCGCCTGCCAGCAGCGATTGGGGTTTGAGACCGACTCAGAGCAGGGTGGTTAGGATTGGAGGGTGAGTTTTGGAGGCGGGGTGATGAAGAGAGGGGTGTTTGTTTGGGTTGATTTCAAATATCAACAATGTCCAACAGTGTTTTTGAAAAATGGTTTACCCCAACTTTAACAGTGAAAAAGAAAGCATATATTATGATATTTAAAGTTTACGCTGTTAAAGTGTGAGATCTATTTTAGTATATATAGTGAATTCTGCATTAACAATAGGTATTTTAATATGTTGTGCAGGAGTTATGTCAGCACACTAAAATAAATGGGTATTACAAGAAACAGAATTATAATTAAAATCAAATCATTTCAATCCTTTTGCTGATGCTCCCTTTAGTTTTTTATAGCACTGCTGATTGTAAATTGGAATGATATTTGAATGATACAGTTTCATAATAAATATTTGATGAAAATATTCAGTCAATTCACACAGTCTATGTGTGTCCAACAATAAAAAACACATGAAATACCTTCTGATAGTTGATGGTTTTCTCTCACTGAATCTTGGTCCATCATCTTTTGAACAGTCACTCTTCACAGACACAGAGCTGGACACAGGTGAGTCTGATCTTACACTAATGACACAAAGAGCAGAAAGATAAAACACTTTACTACAGGAGATACTTCAGTCTCATTTGAAAGGGTTTAATGTTGTAAACAGTAATTAAATGCAGTATAGACACACTTTTGTCCATCTATGACTGAAGATGGATGGAAGGACATAATTCATGTTTGGGTTGTAAGATCTATTTTCCATGGTGAATTTATGCCTCCTTGTTATTGTATTACTGTAAAGATGCTCCAGACTGAGTTCAATAAAGAGGAAAGCAGACTATCAGACACTGTGTTCTCTGAATTATTGTTTTATTTCATTTCCATCACATTTATCTAAGCTAATGCATTGCTATAACAAAACACATGAAATGCTTTTCAGTAGCCGATGACACACCAAGATTAAATGGGTATTACAAAAAAAACAAAAACAAAAAACACATAAAATACCTTTTGTTAGTTGATGGTTTTCTCTCACTGAATCTTGGTCCTTCATCTTTTGAACAGTCACTCTTCACAGACACAGAGCTGGACACATGTGAGTCTGATCTTACACTAATGACACAAAGAGCAGAAAGATAAAACACTTTACTACAGGACCAGTGTTGGGTGTAACGCATTACTGTAATTAAATTACTTATCCACTGAAAAAGTAAAGTAATGGATTACTGTTCATTTTTAGGTAGTTTAATTACAGTTACTTATAATGTACTTGCGTTACATACTGTAAATTAGTTCAACAGTTCTGTATAAATCAATATTGAATTTAAAACATAAATTTGTCGTCTAAAGGTAAAAGTGAACACTGCCTCTTTAAAATCTTTAGCTGTAGTGTAGTTGTGCGTGAGTTCGCAACTTCGCACCAGTTGGCTGCATAGTCACTGTCTGAAGATGGCGGCAGAAGTGAGTGGCTATTTTGCAGAATGGAAATATTCCAATTACTTGGACACAGGTAGGCAAGAACATTACGGTAAAATGCTATGTCCTAGGGAGAAAAAACTACCGAGACACAGTCTTCAGTCAGCCAAAGCGCACACACATAGCCGCCTCTCGCGGCTGTCAGATTTCTGTGCTATTTTTACTTACTACTATTAGACCGCTAAATACTACTAATAAAAATTGCTCACAGTCCAAAAACATCTACAGTCATGTAGAAGCTCTGTACGTTAGTTAGTTATTAACTGTGACATTGTCTATAAAGCCCTGTTTGACATGTATATTTGACTTGTTCTAATTAAGGTTTACACATTATTTACATTTACTGTCCACTAAACGAGCACCTTTAAACCATAATGCAATATACTTTAATCAGGGTTTATACAGGACTTTACATATATGGTACATTAAACATGTTTAACTGTGATAAATGTTCCTGTAAATTAAATATGAAACCAGTTTCAAGACATTTTTAACCTGCGACGATCTAGAAACATTCATAGGAAGTTGTGAATTGTTTTGCACAGCATTAGACATGTCAATGGTGAGAGAAAACACTCCTTGTTGATCAGGCTGTTCTTTACAGGACAAACCTGAAACTCCAGTAGAGTTTAAAGTGATTGTGTGAAAACAGACGCAGTCTTACCTCTGTTCCTCTGAGAGACTCATCTTAGAGAGAGAGTCCTTTCCTCGCTCCTCTGACATTACTGCAGATAAACTGACACTGAAAACAGCTCAGCTCTGGTATCTCTGTGTCGCTGAAGACCATCAGATGCTCAGCATGACCTGGACATGACAATGAGTCACTGAGATTAATATCAGGATACTTCAGAGGGATAAATGATGATGAAAAATAAGAACTAATGATGAATGTTGAGTTAAAACAGGTTAAAAAGTTAAAACATGAAGATGTTTGTGTTGCTTTATCATGGTGTCCATTGTAGTGAACATTAAAAAAAGTTTTTTAACATTAATGTCTATATCGAAGCATTATATTGAAGTGTTGGTCAGACTCGATTCGATTCATGATGACATTTTATTAAATTTAAATAACATGAATTTAAAGGATTTTTAATATGTTTTGCAAGAAAAAGAAACTTCTAGGATAGTTTATAGTACCAAAAGTATTTAAATACATGTACAGTTGAAGCCAGCTTTGCATAATCAAAATGTTAATAATTTAAAAAGGAGAGATAACAAATGTATTTTGTTTTTATTTATTACTGCTATAAACTATTTCACATAATAGATGTTTAAATATAGACCAAAAGACAAAATTAATAACTGAATTTACACAAAAGATCCAGTTCATAAGTTTACATGTGTTTGAGTCAGGGGGTGTAAACTTTTGAACAGGATGATTGGTGGAAATGGATCTTATTTTGCTCAGAGATCTAAGAGAGGTTATGGGGGGATTGGTCTTCCTCGCTTACAAGGGCGTAGTTTGGGTTTAAACATTGGAGGGTTGAAGTGTGAACCGTTTAACAGGGTCCCAGGGCATGCCCCCTCGTGACGTTGGTTTATTTGTTTATACGGGAGTTTTTGCAGCTTTGTGTACCTCGCGTTGTGATCGACAGCTTCAGTGATTATAATGGCACCGATCTTTGCTCACTTTCTGTATATAATATATGTTTTCATGCTGCTAAATACACATTGCAAAGTTTCTGGATTGCACGATTGAATCCGGTTGACAGTGATAAACAGCAATGGACAGAACAAAACAATCTGATACTGTCTGTCAAATGATCTGTGCATTAAGTTTTGGAGTGTAACTGCAAAATAATAGCTAGACCTGTCACTTTATCTATGTAGGTGTAATGTGTTACTTTGTTGTTCATTTTATTACTAACTTTTCAAATTTACAATTACTTTTTATATATACATTTACATATTACATATGAAATAGTTCTGAGCACTTTGTTTTATGATCCGTCCTGACAGAGATTATGTTTTATTTCATGAATAAACAGGATAATATTACAAATGGTTTCTTTGTATTTATTTTGGATGTTTTGTCAGTACTGGGCTCATAGTTCACATGGGTCGGGTATTTTACTGTGTGTGTGGATGACCGTGTTTGTTTACCGCCGAAGACCATTTCTGACACAGGAAAAACCCTGTACATGAAAGTCAAACTGCAACATTGGGAAAAGCAAGTGCAAAATGTGGAAACAAGAGTGAAGGGGAAAACAGCATAAGCATACAAAAAATGAAAATATACATACATTTACATTTAGTGATTTAGCAGACGCTTTTATCCAAAGCGACTTACAAATGAGAATCAATCAAAGAAGAAATCAAATCAACATGAGTGCAACAGTACACAAGTGCCGTGTCAAGTCCCAGTTTCACCAGCAAAGTGCTCGTAGCAAGGAATTTTTTTTTAAATATACAAATAGATGGAGAGCGAGAATAGAAATAGGAAAAAAAAGAAAGATAAAAAGTGCTAATATTACTGGGTCAAGTGTTGACGAAAAAGATGTTTTTAGAAGTTTTTTTAAAAATATGAGCAGAAAACATGATTTGTGTGCAATTTGGATAACTTTGAATCCATGTTTCAGTTTAATGTTTTTTTTTTTTTTGTTTGTTTTTTTATTCATCCTTAGCCTGTTTTTCAATTTATTTATTTTTCAGTTTTGTGCAATATAATTTTTAATTCACGTTTTCAATTTTTGATTCATGCATATTATTTTTTTATTTGAAACTGCAATACATTTGACTGGAAATTGATCCCATACCTTAAAGGGTCAGTTCACCCAACAGTCGTAAAGGACTGTTATAAATCGCACAGTGTGCAGCCGGCTTTAGGCAGGGTTTTATAATCACAGAGGGCCAGTTAGGAGGGATTGAGGGGCATATGCTTACCAAGAAGATCTGATTTCTCTGATCTATGTGCACTTCAAGACGTCTGAATGCCAAAAAACTGTATAATAATAACTTAAAAACCATGTCAGTAGATTATTTGTCAACACCTGCTCTCTCTCCTCGGCAATTCAAAATGGCGAAATTAGACAAAAGTTCATTAGTTTGCGTCCCTGATTATTTTTGTCGGTAGTTTAACATTTCTATCCTAAAACAGCTGTCAAATATGAAATGTTTAGTTTATCTACTTACATCTCATCTCGCACTTTATGACCGTTAACCGAAGCGTCGCTGGAATTCGCGCTCAACAGCTTCTGTGAACATAAACTCCGCCTACTTTGATTTGATTGGTCATCTCAGATATTCTGACAGTGACGTCAGACCGCTGAGGCTCAGATGAGAAGATCTGGTGCTGTGTAATATCCTTACAGCACTAAATTACAGTTAATGTTATATTAGGTGATTATTTCACAACCTTTATTATATAGGTACAACTCGGAAAAATACCGAGATCGGACCTCCGGGAATCTCATGAATATTCATATATGCTCCGCCTCCTGAAACAAAATCTCCAAACTCTGGCCCTGATTCAAAACATTCTCTAACTGGAAAAACTGGATTGTCCAAAGATTACTTTCGACTTCACATTTTCACAAAACAACATCCTAAAACTGGAAATAAACCTTTTTATAAAAAACATTATTAATTTCTACAAAACTAAAGTCAATAAAACTGTTTGTTTTAGTAATTCCTGGCTGTTTCTTGATCGTTTGTTATTCTTTTACAACAAGTTATAACTTATGTTAGGCTATAACTGAACATGTTAATAATCATAATCACACGAACTCATGTGAAATCCGTTCATATTCCCTCAAATAACTGTAATCGTGTCAGTATTAAAGCTTACTTCAGCAGCACAGACGGTCTTGTCCTGCAGGAACAGAATCCAGAAGTCTCTGAAACACTTTTGGTTTGAGACTCACCTGTGCTCCTGATCACTGTCTGTCACGTGATTCAGTCTGTGGTAAAAGAGGCTCTTCGTCATCTGAAGAAAGACATTAAATGATGTTGTTGTTCTAATGTTCACTGATGTTTGAGAAACCAGCATCATTTTATCACTTAAATCTGACTCATTTTCAAATAGTTTGTCATAAATCAAATTGGGGTCAAAATATGACTTTCTGTTACGAAGCATCGATTTCATTCATGACCTTAGAGAGACACAAGTGAACAGAGAAAGAAATTATATATCAATATTCCTATATTATTATGAAAATCCTGCCAATTATTAGTAACACTTTTTGTCTGAGCATCAGTAACTCAGTGTTGTTTGTACTAGGGCTCTAAACTTTGATTCACGATAGCCACATTTGTCTACAAATAAAACTCTCTTGTACGTGTGCTTCACAATCACAGATTATGAGTTCATGTCAAACACAAAGAGTTCTGTTGTTACAACCTTCCACACTATCTGCCCCACATGAAAATATACTATAGTAATTCTGAACCATACTATAGTAAAGTACTTGAATTAATTTGTTGTGGTAATTCTATAGTTGTTGTGGTAATATAACAACTATAGTAATATAAACAAATTATTTGACCCAATACTTCTACAACTATAGGGTATATTATACTACAATACACTACAGTTTACTGTAGTAAAAACTAAAGTGTACTACAGTATTTATTACAGTTTATCAGTTCACTATAGTTAATACTACAGTATGCTGAAGCATTCATTAACAAAGTGTTGTAAATACTATAATATATACAGTATACTACAATTTACTATAGTATGGTTCAAAAACACTATAGTATTTACTATAAATTACTCTAGTATTTTGACAGATGTAACAATGAGAGGAGATTTGCTTAAAAACTCCATCTAATTTATGCAAGAACTTTATTGAGGAACAGAATAATCACTTCTGAATAAAGTGAACAATTTAACCCTCTACTGCACACATGTTGATGGCACATGACAAAAATTATTCCACATCGTTTCTTGGTTCATTTGGGAACATTTTATTGATAAAACATTTTTTGACAATAAAAGAATTTAACACTTATTCCTGAGGTACTTGGTGCGTCTCCTCTTCCCTCCGCCTTTTTGATTATATGATGTAATATCTCAAAACAACAAAGAGATGCAAAGACACTAATTAAATGGAATCGTAGACGAGGCTTTGGGTATTCACCACTTGGTGGTTGGGACATGGTACTCCAACCTAAATGGTTCAAAATGGCTTCCAAATATCTGTCCACTGTAGTTGACACCATGCATGAAAGAGTTACATTATTTTATTAAATTTATCCTTTTAAAATTGACATTAGAGGCAGTAAACCAACTGATTTCTGGAGGCCCTTTGTAAACAATATAATGAAAGCAGGTGCTCATGTATAAGTATGATTCTGAGACACAATAAAGATAAGAAAAATCAGTAAAAATCAGTGGCTGTTATATTTCATTTATCCTCAGGTCAGATCTCCTTGTGTTTGATGCCGCACTGCCATCTAGTGGACATGACGGGCTACTGATAGTATGGGCGGGGCTTTAATCTGGACTTTGTCTAATTAGTCAGGTATGATTACTTTACATAATACGTTCTCTATTTGTGTATTTAATCGTCACTGTTTCTTAATGTAATTTGTCATTTCTTGCCGTTATTAGTGATTACATGATTGTGCTGAAGTGACTAAGTTGTCACGTGTTACATGTTACTTTTCTAAGCGCTGATCAGTACAGACCAATCATGGTCATTTGTGGTTACTGAATGAGGATTATTTAAAAATCAATTTTATAGAGATTGCTGAGGCGGATTTCTTTTGTTATGTTAAGCGTCATTGCTTGCAAGTAATAAACTGAAAAGATTAAACGTTTAATGTCACAATGTCTAAGAAAATTATTCCCGGAGGAGCTAATAACTTTCTTAAAAAAGTTTAGAAAAATGGATTGTCTGTAGAGGGAAAATGACTTTTGTTGAGAAAAGAGTGACCCAAGGGGGAACACTGCGGCTTTCAATCCTTCAGATGTCACAGACCCCCAAATATGATCATCCTCGTGTGAGGAACTTAACATTTAAAAGACACCTATTTTTTATAAACAGCAAATTTATAAACTGAAAGATTTATATCATAAATCAAAATATTATTTAATCTACTTTGTATTTATTCATACTCATCGTATTTAATAATCATTTTTTCATTTATTTATTTCATTTTATAACTTTTCTACAGATCTCCTGTCACTCCAGACTGAAAACCGCTGATCAAACTTCAATCTTGTCTAAAAGTGTCCTGTACCTTTAAGGTTTCTCGAACACTTCCGTGATAAACAGATCTGATCCTCTTGTTAGGTGTGTCAGGTGAGTCCGACAGTAACAGGTGTGAGTGTCAGCCTCTCTTTATCTTCACACAGGCTGAATCAGCTCCAGGGTAAGAGATGCGCTTCCCCTTTAAAAACACATTTACATAGATTTCCATTAAATAGATTAAAGTCACATGTCAACCTAACATCCCAGCATAAACACTCCTGATCAATTATTTCTTATTAAAGCGTCTACATTCACAAACCACTGTTAATTTGAACAAAAGGATTGTATGAGGGATTTGGCGTGGCAGAAAGAAGCGTACAGACAGCGCTCCCTTTATCATCAATAAAAACCTTCATCATGATCTCACAAAGTTCTGTTATAATCACTGAAGCTGACGGCACAATGAGCCTCTGATTTACATGATTGTTTGTTATAATGAGAGGATTTTCAAGTGTGCTGTTTTTGTTCATTCCTAACTTAAACACCTCTGATTGGCTGTTGCATTTTGAAGAAATAAAAATATGAATGTGATTGGCTACACTGCTCAACGCTGCAAAACACATAAATAGAAACCTTTGACGTTCTTCAGAGCTCAAACACAGATACGCACTGGATCATTTGTCAAATCTGTTTGGCCAGTATGTTATTATTACAGAGAAAACTGATCCTAGACCAGCAGTTATGGGCAGCTTTTCTCCTCTGTCACTGTGGCTTCTTCTGTTTCATCGTGACTTTAAGGTTTCCCAGAGTGCCTCTTGTCCTGACCGCTCCTCTGCTCCTGTTAGGTCACTGA
This sequence comes from Ctenopharyngodon idella, assembly GCF_019924925.1. Taxonomy (NCBI): domain Eukaryota; kingdom Metazoa; phylum Chordata; class Actinopteri; order Cypriniformes; family Xenocyprididae; genus Ctenopharyngodon; species Ctenopharyngodon idella. The sequence goes on from NC_067233.1 coordinate 944,748, forward strand.
TGGTCAGTGATGTCTCTGCTGGTGTTCTCCGTGCATCTGCTCCCGGTTGTGGCCGTGATGACGGCTCTTTTCCGCTCACCGCTGTCGGCCCTGTGCCGTCAGGTGTATTCTGGCATACTTAAGCTTTCTCACAGGAAGGTCTGTGTCAGCTCCACTCACGCCTATGTCTTCTCCAACTGCACCCACGGACAGGCTCAGAGTGTTCTGCTGACCTTTGACCTCTACTCCACCACACACGCCTCCTCCAACATTGGCCCTCAGAAAGGTCAGGCACTGGAGTCTGTTAATGCTTTATTTCATCAAGCTCTTGAACAGATAATATTCCTCTAATCTTCTGCTCTGGAGTAACATGTTCTCTTGTCGCTGTAGGAGCGTTTCTGGATGAGATTGTGACGCGTGAAGCTCCGCTGAGGGTTTTGGAGTTGGGGACACACTGTGGCTACGCTTCCGTCAGGATTCTGCGTCTGCTCCCTCCGTCTGGAAAACTGCTGACTGTAGAGCTGGATCCTCTGACAGCAGATCGAGGGGAGGAGATCATACTAGTGGCAGGCTTCAAAAACCAGCAGGTGTTACATCATCGCTTTCATTCCGTAATAGAAGGATTTTCATCATTAGTTTGATCTGTAGTGCATTTCCTTAATTCAGTTAATTACTGAAATATCTTACTCATTATTGTTGCTAAACACTCATTAACCATGGTAAAACGAGCTCGGCATGTTCTTGCTCAGTTTCAGGTGCTGACATGCTCCTCGGCTGAGGCCATCTCTTCTTTACCCTCTCACACTGGGAATGATGGTCTGGATCTGGTTCTAATGGATCATGACCCTGAGCTTTACCTTCAAGACCTGCTGGCCTTACAGAGAGGGAATCTGCTCTCTACCTCCTGTGTTGTGTTGATCAACAGAGCTCTGACGCCTGGAGCTCCAGACCTTCTGGAGTACGTGACAGCCAGACCGCAGAGCTTCAGCGTGGGCAGACAACTCCATGGACTGATGGAGATACGCTGCCATACAGGAATGAGTCCTCAAACCCACAACTGAGTTCACATTTCAGCACTTCTGGATCCATCGGCCCAAAGTCAGTGGGTTTCTGGTTAAATCCCTGAAATAAGGTCTGTGGTTAACACAAGTTCAAGATATTCTCATGTTTTAATCTGTCAAACAGGAAAACTCCACTCATCCACTCACCATAATTATTATATGCTTGTTTAGTTTTATCTTCTGATATGATCTTCCTAGTCGAGTCTCAGGACTAAAGTGATGTTAATTCTGTTCAACTAATGTTTATTGCCCTACTGTTGTACTTTAGTTTGAACTTGTTCAATATATAAATGAAATGAATAAAAATCTACTCACTACCCTTTTGTCAAGAAATTATAGCTACTATTAGTCATTTAAGTGGAAATTTCAGAACTTATAATTGTGAATAATTAAAATAAGGTATGTCAGATCTCCATATCATATGGTGAATGATTAGGTGGAGGAAAAAGACTTGGAAATCATTGAAGAAACAGTTTTTGAAAAGAAACGCTCCATCTGGAGAAGTGAGCAGACGTTTTCTTTATAACAGTTTTCTATGGGAGGAAAACACTTAACGTGTAATTAAACATGTTGTTCATATTCTGGGCTCATCTGCTCATAGATATTATGATTTATTAGTATGATGTTTACTGAGTTTGTCTTTTAATATCACTGTCTCAGTACATTAAGACACATTAAGAGTTTTTTCATGTTAAGTCTCATTTCTTCTCATCCACTGGTTGTTATTAAGCGAGAACATTGATTGCACAAATTGAACTGTTTTTTCTTCTAAAAAGACCCAGAAGCTTGAAAATACTCTTTAATGTTCATATGCTAATAATTATTCAGTTATAATTAGCTAAAGCTGATAGTATTTCTTTTGCTACGTCCAAGGTCATATTAATTTGTTTTTTGTTATTTATATAAAGTGTTATTTGCGTCTGTATTATTCTCTCTCTCTCATTCTTTTCTTTTTTTTCCCTCTCTCTTTTTGTGTGTGCTTTCCTGACAGGTTAAGGGTTACCACCTGTGCTCCATTGGTCATGTGAGCACTGCGTGCGCACTGATTGGTGCATTTCCTGCATGCTATTGCATAAAATTGCAGAGAGAGCATTGATGAAGTAGAGGATTAATGCAGTGTGTGATGATCTTTCACTCTCCAGTCCCAGAGGAGTGTAGCGCTTGTCGTGCTTCTGGTTGTGTTGTGTTGTGTTGTGTTGTGTTGTGTTGGGTTGGGTTGGGTTGTGTTTGTAACCCGCAGCTACCCGTTTATGGCGTAATAGCTATGGTACATGTGATCAATTTAAATTCAGGACCAGATATCAGAAAATTAGTTCGACTCGCTGGAGTGCTTAGAAATGATAACAGAAACTAAACAAATAAGAAAAACTCAGACTCGTACGTAACTTAATTATTATAAAGTGACTGTATTGTTATGTAGTAAATTAAGTGAATTGAATCTTCTGACAAGTAAAATAATACGAATAAACCCAAATAAACAGCAATAAACAATAATTCAGTTCACAATCAACACTTCAGTTCAATTTAGAAATTTAGATTTCAAAATCAGTATGCAAAATTTGAGAATAGACTTCAGTTCAAAATCAGTGTCCAGAGTCAAGAAGAAAAATGTTCGGAAATTAGATTCAATGTCCAGATGTCACTCAATATCAGTTTCAGTTCAATGAAAAAAAAAAAAAACAACCGAACGAGTGATCCAAGGGAATTCCAGAAGGAAGAGAAAAAACGTCTCGGTTACAAAGGTAACCCTCGTTCCCTGAAGGAGGGAACGGAGACGTACGTCGGACAGACCGACGAATAGGAATCTCGCTAGAGAGGCCAATCTACTTCGAGTGTAACTACAACGAGCCAATGCACATTGGCATGCAATCATATGCATCAGCTGCTCGCCTCGCAGCGCGGGTATATAACGAGCAGCAGGTGCGTTGCATCTTCAGGTTTTCGCTGAGGAGCCGAACCGGATAGGCGGCAGCATCAGCGGGGTACAGCGACTGTGGCGACGGGACGTACGTCTCCGTTCCCTCCTTCAGGGAACGAGGGTTACCTTTGTAACCGAGACGTTCCCATTCAGTCGGTCACGTTCGACGTACGTCGGACAGACCGACGAATAGGAATCCCTACCAAAGCGCCACAGGGGCTGCCCTCTTCCAGCGCTCTGTTGTAAGCCACCTGAACCCCCTTGCCTACGGACGGTGGGACAGGGCTAACACAGAGAGTGTCAATCACTGCTGTTCCCCAAAACCCATTCAGTGAGACTATTGGATAACGCTGGGAAAGCGTACCCTTCCGCTGGGAAAGGAACGCTGCGGAAGCCACATCCTTCCCGAAGGAGTTAAGTGGAGAAGTACATATGGACTAACCCGTAGGCTGTACTACATATGGAAGAACTGGGGTGACTCCAACTCGATGAGAGGTGGGTTCTCCCAGAGGGAAAGACACGGGCTTCGTTTAGGAGCAACCGTGGAACTAGACATATGGGATCCCAGTAGGGTCACACATATGGTACCCAGCCTAAACCCGGTTCTCAAGGATACAACGGAGTATAGGCCTAGCGCCAGACGCTCCGCCACGTCGGCTGCCGAAGGGAGATCGGAGGACTCAACAGGGTCTGCCTTGTAGGGACTCTCTGGAGAAAAAAGCGCATGTAAGCGCAGCAAGCCGACACTAAGCCGGGGCCTCTCCGTGCCTCTGACCTGAGGTGAGAACACGGGAGGAGACCGGCTCGACACGAAGGCTATAGAATCTAGCGAACGTGTTAGGTGTCGCCCAGCCCGCAGCTCTACAGATGTCTGTAGCGAGGCGCCACGAGCCAGCGCCCAGGAAGATGCGACGCCTCTCGTGGAGTGCGCATGCAACCTGAGCGGGCAGGGCACGCCCTGAGCTTGGTAAGCCAGGGTGATGGCATCCACTATCCAGTGGGCCATCCTCTGCTTGGAGACAGCCTTTCCCTTCTGCTGGCCTCCGTAACAGACAAAGAGCTGGTCTGAGGTCCTGAAGCTTTGAGTTCTGTCTATGTACAGTCGCAAAGCGCGAACTGGACAGAGCAAAGCCAGGGCTGGGTCTGCCTCCTCCGAGGGCAGCGCTTGCAGGCTCACTACCTGGTCCCTGAAGGGAGTGGTAGGAACCTTGGGCACAAGCCAGGCCGGGGTCTCAGTACCACATGGCCGTCACCCGGCCCGAACTCCAGGCACGATTCGTCGACCGAAAAAGACTGCAGGTCCCCTACCCTCTTGATGGAGGCCAATGCAACCAGCAGCAAAGTCTTCATAGACAGAATCTTTAAGTCTGCTGATTGCAAGGGCTCAAAGGGAGCAATCTGAAGTGCTCTCAGCACCAGAGCAAGGTCCCAAGAGGGTATGGAGGGAGGACGAGGAGGATTTAACCGCCTCGCCCCCCTAAGGAACCTGACGACCAGGTCGTGCTGACCAACAGATTTGCCATCTATGTGGTCATGATATGCGGAGATAGCAGCAGTATGGACTTTGAGGGTGGAGGGGGACAGCCTACGCTCCAACCCCTGCTGCAAGAAGGAAAGCACGACACCGATCGAGCATCTTCGGGGGTCCTCTCGACGAGAAGAACACCACTCGACGAACAGGTTCCACTTCAAGGCGTAAGCCCGTCTCGTAGACGGAGCACGTGCCGAAGCGATGGTGTTAAGTACCTCGGGGGGTAAGTCACCTAGAACCTCCGCGTCCCGTCCAGGGACCAGACATGGAGTTTCCAGAGGTCTGGACGCGAGTGCCAGAGAGTGCCCCGTCTCTGAGAAAGAAGGTCCTTCCTCAGAGGAATGGGCCAGGGAGGGGCTGTCGCGAGGAGTGAGAGTTCTGGGAACCAGGTCCGGTTGGGCCAATAGGGCGCAACTAGCAGAACCTGCTCCTCGTCCTCCCTGACTTTGCACAGGGTCTGTGCAAGTAGGCTCACTGGGGGAAAACGCATATTTGCGAAGGCCCCGGGGCCAGCTGAGCGCCAGTGCGTCTGTTCCGAGTGTTCCCCGGACAGGGAGTAAAACAACCGGCAATGGGAGGTTTCTGGTGAGGCAAACAGGTCTACCTGAGCCTCTCCGAACTCTCTCCAAATCAGCTGGACCACCTGGGGGTGGAGTCGCCACTCTCCTGGCCGCGCAGCTCGTGATAGCTCGTGGGCCACACGGTTGAGCACACCGGGAATATGAATGGCACGAAGCGACCTCAGATGCTTCTGACTCCAGAGGAGGAGATGGCGGGCGAGTTGCGACATGCGACGGGAGCGTAGACCACCTTGACGGTTGATGTACGCAACGGTCGCAGTGTTGTCCGTCCGGACCAGTACATGCTTGCCCCGTAGCGGCCCTTTGAGGCGGCTCAGGGCAAGGCGTACCGCTAGCAACTCGAGGCAGTTGATGTGCCAATGCAGATGGGGGCCCGTCCAACCCCTGACACTGCATGCCCGTTGTACGTGGCACCCCAGCCTGTGGCAGAGGCATCCGTGAATACCACAGCATGCCGGGACACCTGCTCTAGGGGTACTCCAGCCCGAAGAAACAAGGGGTCCGACCACGGGCTGAAGGTTTGGCGGCACTCCTGAGTGATTGCCACCCGGAACGTGCCGCGTTGCCACGCCCATCTCGGGATCCGGCCGTGGAGCCAGTGTTGAAGCGGTCTCATATGAAGCAGACCGAGCGGGGTTACTGCCGCTGCGGCTGCCATATGCCCCAGGAGCCTCTGAAAAAATTTCAGTGGAACCGCTGTCCTGCCGTTGAACGTATTCAGGCAGTTCAACACCGACTGAGCACGTTCCTCTGTGAGGCGTGCTATCTGTTCGACCGAATCCAACTCCATACCGAGAAAAGAGATCCTCTGCACCGGGGCGAGTTTGCTCTTTTCCCAGTTGACCTGAAGACCCAACTGGCTGAGGTGTCTGAGCATCAAATCCCTGTGTTCGCACCACTGATCCCGGGACTGTGCCAGAATGAGCCAGTCGTCGAGATAGTTAAGGATGCGAACACCCTGTTCTCTCATGGGAACAAGGGCTCCCTCCACGACCTTCGTGAAGACGCGGGGAGACAGGGCCAGCCCGAAGGGTAAGACTCTGTACTGATATGCTTGACCTTCGAACGCAAAAACGCAGGAATGGCCTGTGTCGCGGAAGAATCGAACATGAAAGTACACGTCCTTCAGGTCGATCGCTGCAAACCAATCCTGGGGACGGATGCACTCGAAAATGCATTTCTGCGTGAGCATTTTGAACGGTAGCTTGTGAAGGCTCCGATTCAAAACTCGCAGATCCAGGATCGGTCGTAACCCACCGCTTTTCTTGGGTACAATGAAGTAGGGACTGTAGAACCCTGACCTCATATCGGCTGGAGGGACCGGCTCTATCGCGTCCTTCGCCAGTAGGACCGCGATCTCCGCACGCAAGACACGGGCATCGACAGCCTTCACTGCAGTGAGGTGGACACCCCTGAACTTGGGGGGACGCCGGGCGAACTGAATCGCATAGCCGAGCCCGATGGTCCAAATGAGCCAGCGAGACGGACTGGGGAGCGCTAACCAGGCTCACAGAGACCGTACAGGCGGGATCAAAGGGACCGCAGGCGTACCCGCAGTGAGGCAGCGAGGTGGAACACAGGGACGCAGCTCGGGAGGCTCTCTCTGCGAGGCGGCCCGAAGCGGGGTCAGAGTGTGCTGTGCAACACCTACCTGGTTCCACGGTTGGGCAGGGGGCGCAGGAGAGGCTTTGCTGCCTTCTCGACTGCACGCTGCTGCCCTCTGGCGAAGGAAGAGGGGGATGAGAGTGGTGAGGCTTTTCTCCTCCCACTGCTCTCCGAGCCCTCTTCAGACCCAGAGATGGAGGAACTGCTCTCTTTTTGAAAATTTGGGTACCGCTGGCTGTTGGACCAGCGGGAGAACAGAAACAAACCCAACCAACAGGATTTACCACCCGGCCCTCCTCCGGGGGGGGGAGAGCAGCCCCACCCGTCTCTGGGTCACCCGTCTCAGGGGTGATTTTTCACTAACCACTTAAACAGTAGCAGAGACGGGAGGTGTCATCTTCCTGCAGCGGACACAGTAGAGCAGACTGGGCCGGAGTTTTTTTTTTTTTTTTTATTCTGCAGGGGATGACACCCTTGGCGACGAGCAGACTGAGGGCCCACGAGGAACTCAATGGTTTGTCGGGGGAGGCTCCCCGGTCTGCCACTAACTGAGGAGAACTGCTGGGCTCAGTCCCCGACAGTGTCACCGAAAAGGCCACCTTGTGAGATGGGAGTGTCGAGAAAGCGTTTAGCTTGACGACCTCTTGCACCTCAGCAAGGTAAGCCAGGGGGGCGCTTCTGGACCACTGAGGTGGACATCGTCTGGCCGAAGGCCTGCACCGTGACTTTGATCACGGTTAGTCAACAAGTGCAGCTCAACCCCGGCTCAGAACTACCCTCATGCATAAAGAGTGCCTTGGCCTCACATGCAGGGTGGGTGTGGTCTGTGAACAGCCACCCCACCCATAAGGGTAGTGAGAGAGTAAAAACTTATGCAGATTTTGGCACTTTTGGCATTCCATATTTATGGCACCAATATAGCTCCATACTGCCAAGTTTTTCATGCACATCCGGAACACCCGGGAAAGCATGGCTGTAACTCTGAATCTGAGTCAGCATAAGCACACACCATTACAGTGGGCAGCGTCACCCTCATTTCCAGAGCATAACAGCCCTCTCTCCGATGCTGCAATCGACATCTGACCCTCAGCTGGAGCCCTAAATGGAATGCTAGGTTCCCCTATGAAGAGGACCAGCAATCCAATCCAGAAGCTGCACAGCATGTAATGCGCTAGAGGGAGGGGCCCTAGGGGGTTGGTTCCCCGAAGGAACCCCTCAACCTCAAGACACCCAAGCCATTTCACCAAAGTAGACCTCTTCTGGTGCACCAGAGAGGGCGCTACAATGGAGATTAGGCAAGGAGACCGCGCATCTAGAGCGCCGAGCGAGCGCTGGGTTGCCGTGACAACCCGCGCTGCAGCCCGACAGCTCGACGGCACACGACACGCAGAGGAGCGAGAGGTTTGCTCTCGCTGATCTCCGCGGTCTCCCAGAGTGTCGGGCAGACCCGCGGCTGTGCTTTTACACACAAGCGGCAGCTGGCCAACAACAGAGGGGACTCAAGCTTCCCGGAGAAAGAAGAGTCACGACCGGCGTGTCGACGTGATCATGTTCTCACACGAAAACATGAACCACCCACGAACATCGTTTCAGCACGCGCCCAGACATGTGAAACAGTGATCGTGGCCGTCAGTGAGGACAGGAAACGACCGCATCCAGAAACACACAAATAGAATGTCATCTTTAAAAAGACGCAAGCTCTATTTGTGTAAGCTCTTTTAGGGACTTTACTCTTTTAGAGTGCTGAAGCACGCAGGGGAACGGCCGCCGCAACACAGACAGGGATTGTGTGCAGCCTGTCGTGTGCTCTTTCTCTCTTTGAAGGCGCTCACTCTTACCAGCCGTAAAAACGGCTTTCAGCGCTCGAAGCGCACCGTACCGGCCGTGAGAACAGCCTTCTGACGCTGTCAAAACAGCTATTTGCTCTATAACGGCAAACGAAACAAAAAACAGAAAATAAAGAGAGGACTTCGACCCCGCTGCTGTGCTGTTCGCCCGCACTCGAAAAAAAAGAGAAGTTCAACCAAAAAGCTTGACTCGTCTTCTAGCAGACACTTGCTTGCAGAGAACAGGAACAACACCGTTCGGCTCCGAAGCGAAAAGCTGAAGATGCAACGCACCTGCTGCTCGTTATATACCCGCGCTGCGAGGCGAGCAGCTGATGCATATGATTGCATGCCAATGTGCATTGGCTCGTTGTAGTTACACTCGAAGTAGATTGGCCTCTCTAGCGAGATTCCTATTCGTCGGTCTGTCCGACGTACGTCGAACGTGACCGACTGAATGGGAACTAAATAGCACAGTTCAAGGTGAGTATGCTTTGTCCTACCAGTTCAGCAAAACAATCGTTCTTTTTACTTCCAGGTACGATCAATTAGATGATTGGCTCGCCATGTCCAAACCACAGACGGAGCATCCACGGCAGGGACAGATCAGGATTCAGTAGAGCAATGGTTCGGTTGAAATAAGAAAAAAAAAAGAAAAGAAAAACAAGAAAAACAGAAAAACCCGGCCTTGTAGAAACAAAGCCAAAAAAATAATAATTATTCAGCTGTTCAATAAACTGTTTAAATTAAATAAATTGTCCGGTTCATTATTCAATTTCCCATACACTTAACATACATGCTAATCAACCACATGTTCGCTCTTAGTACATTGAAACCTATGTACACAGCTAGCAAGGCTAGCGTCACATGTAACGCATTTCTTCATAAATAAAATAACTACTTCCACCAATATACATATTCTAAACAATTAAACATTTATGCAGTTATGAAAATATAGATTACCATTTTCAAATGCATTTCTTTCACATTACATTTCAAATGATAACGCTCCATATTTCAATTCAATTTTTTTTTCAATTCACATTTATTTGTATAGCGCTTTTCACGATACATATCGTTTCAAAGCAGCTTTACAGAGAATGCATGTCAACATTACAATTTGGAGACTGCAGTTAGCTAATAATGTAATAATTTAGGCGATTAATATACAATCACTGTTAGCAATTTAATTGAAGGTAGAAGCAAAGAGCTCCTGGAAAAATGAATTACATATTAACAATAATTAGGATATATAGAAATTTGCGAATGTGCGTGTTGATCCAGATGTTGCATCTTCTGAAGTCATCGCAGGAGTTGGCGCCGTCTCTTCCAAAGTTTTAGTCATCTGAGGTCTTCTTAAGAGGCTGGATCCAAACTGAAACTGATGTACTCTCTAGTCACCTCGGGACGGGCGCCCCGAGGTAAAACAGAAAAGCAAATGGAGAATAATTAGCATAGCTGCTGTTCATAACATTAAGCAAAGATAGTCATGTGCAATTGATCTGATATGAGATGGATTATGTGAATGCTTGGCTAAAGAGATGCGTCTTTAATCTAGATTTAAACTGGGTGAGCGAGTCTGAGCCCCGAACATTATCAGGAAGGCTATTCCAGAGTTTAGGAGCCAAATGTGAAAACGCTCTCCCTCCTTTAGAGGACTTAGCTATCCTAGGTACAACCAGAAGTCCAGAGTTTTGTGATCTTAAAGAGCGTGAAGGATTGTAGGGCGATGGAAGATCGGTTAAGTACACAGGAGCTAAACCATTTAGAGCCTTATAGGTCATTAGCAGTACTTTATAATCGATACGGAACTTAATAGGTAACCAGTGAAGAGATGATAAAATTGGTGTTATATGATCATATTTTCTTGACCTGGTAAGAACTCTAGCAGCTGCATTTTGTACCAATTGTAGCTTGTTTATTGAGGAAGCAGGGCAACCAGCTAGTAATGCATTACAGTAATCTAGTCTAGACGTCATGAAAGCATGAACTAACTTTTCTGCATCAGAAACAGATAACATATTCCGTATCTTAGCAATGTTTCTGAGGTGGAAGAAGGCTGTTTTTGTAACATATGAAATATGATTTTCAAAGGACAAGTTGCTGTCTAATATAACACCCAGGTCTTTAACTGTCAAGGATGGAGTAACAGTACATCCTTCTAAATGCAAATTGTAGTCTGAGAGATTCTGTGTACAGGTTTTTGGCCCAATAAGTAATACTTCAGTCTTATCTGAATTTAATAGAAGAAAATTACTAGTCATCCAATGTTTTACTTCTTTAACACACTCTGTCAGATTGGATAATTTAGAGTTTTCATCTGGTTGTGTTGAAATATATAATTGAGTATCATCGGCATAGCAGTGGAAACTAATTCCATGTCTTCTTATAATATTACCAAGTGGCAGCATGTATATTGAAAATAGCAGAGGGCCTAACACAGATCCTTGAGGCACTCCATAATTTACTATCGTTATCTTAGATTTTTCCCCGTTTAAATAAACAAAATTGTGACGGTCTGATAGATACGACCTAAACCACCGTAATGCCTGTCCCTGGATACCAGTGTAATTCTGTAGTCGATCTAGGAGTATTTTATGATCTATAGTGTCGAACGCAGCACTGAGATGAAGTAACACTAGTATTGAGATACAGCCTTGGTCAGAAGCTAGAAGTAAGTCATTTGTAATTTTAACGAGCGCAGTTTCTGTGTTATGATGAGGCCTGAATCCTGACTGAAATTTTTCATAGATAGCATTTTTTTGCAGGAAGGAGCACAATTGGACTGACACCACTTTTTCTAGTATTTTAGATATAAATGGAAGATTTGAAATGGGTCTGTAATTTGCCAATACATTTGGATCTAATTGTGGTTTCTTAATGAGAGGCTTAATAACTGCTAGCTTGAACGGTCTTGGAACATGACCTAGAGATAATAATGTTGAGAAGAAGCTCTTCTGCTACAGGTAACAATTCTTTCAGTAGTTTAGTGGGTATTGGATCTAATAAACATGTTGTTGGTTTAGACGCTGTGATAAGTTTATTTAGCTCTTCCTGTCCTATAGTTGTAAAGCACTGCAACTGTTCTTAAGGGACGATAATTGAGGCTGAATCATAAAACTCTGTCAAGGGTTGTACATTTACAACTGTATTTCTGATGCTTTCGATTTTTTCAGTAAAGAAATTCATAAAGTCATCGCTACTAAACTGTAATGAAATGTTTTGTTCTGGTGATGTCTGTTTATTTGTTAATCTAGCCACTGTACTAAATAAGAACCTTGGATTCTTTTGGTTATTTTCTATGAGTTTGCGGAGATGCTCGGCTCTGGCTGCTTTTAGAGTCTTTCTATAACGGGACGAGCTGTCTTTCCACGCGATTCTAAAGACCTCTAAACGAGTTTGTCTCCATTTGCGTTCTAGATTACGAGTTTCTCTTTTGATAGCGTGAGTAATATTGTTGTACCATGGTACAGTATTTTTCTCTCTAACCTTTTTTAATCTCATCGGTGCAACAGTATCTAATGTACTAGTGAAAGTGGTGCACATACTGCTAGTAATTTTCTCAAGATCATTTGTGTGTTTGGGTACAATGAGCAGGTGAGACAGATCAGGCAGTTTATTTGTGAATTTATCTTTAGTTGTCGGAAGAATTGTTCTACCTAGTCGATATCGTGGCGCAATTTGACAAATATCAGCAGTATGCAGTACGCATGTTACAAGGTAATGATCAGTGATATCATCACTTTGCGGTAGAATTTCTATATCAGTAGGATTGATTCCATGTGATATAATTAAATCTAGTGTATGATTAAGACGGTGAGTGGGTCCAGTGACGTTTTGTTTGACCCCAAACGAGTTTAGTAAATCTGTAAACGCAGCCCCTAACGCATCATTTGTATTATCTACATGAATATTAAAATCTCCAACAATCAGCGCTTTATCAACGTTGACCAATAGGTCTGAGAGAAAGTCTGCAAACTCTTTTAGGAAATCAACATAAGGCCCTGGAGGTCTATAAACAGTAGCCAAAGCAAGAGATAGTAGCGACTTTTTACTTATATCTGAGAGTGTAACGTTTAGCACGAGAATTTCAAATGAATTAAACCTGTAGTTTGTTTTCTGGGTAACGTTAAGAATCTCTCTATAGATTGTTGCAACACCACCGCCACGGCCAACCGGACGGCATTTATTTTTATAACAGTAGCCAGGTGGACAAGACTCATTAAGACCAAAATAATCATTTGCTTTAAGCCATGTTTCAGTAAGGCAAATTACATCAAGACTATTATCTGTGATCATTTCATTTATAATAACCGCCTTAGGTGTCAGCGATCTAATGTTTAGTAGCCCTAGCTTTAGAAATTGTTTTTGTTCAGTAATTTTGCGAATTTCTGGTTTGATCACGATCAGATTTTTTCTAGATCCTTTATTTTTATTGTTGAACCTCACTATTCGGGGAATAGACACAGTTTCTATAGACTGTATTACACTCACATTTCTATCAATTAAGTGGGTAGAACACAGACTGTGATTTGAGGTTTGACTTACTAGTCATACGGTGCGAAGCGTCTTGGAGATGTTCTCCGACAGAAGATCAGCTCCGATTTCGCTGGGGTGCAGGCCATCAGCACGGAAGAGCCTAGGTCGCTCCCAGAAAAGATTCCAATTATTTATAAAGAGCAGCTTCTGTTCAGTACACCAAGACATTAACCATTCATTTAAAGCAAATAATCTACTGAACCTTTCATGTCCACGTCGGTACGTCGGAAGCGGTCCGGACACGATGATCCTCGTCGCGGGCGATGTGGCTCGTACCGTCTCGATCAGGCTCCTGAAGTCCTGCTTCAGCACCTCCGTCTGCCGCAGCCTGGTGTCGTTCACCCCCACGTGCAGAACAACAGCTCCGATGCTCTCAGCGCCATTCAGGATCGCGGGAACCTGCGCAGAGACATCGAGAACACGAGCACCAGGAAAACAGTGACTGCGCACCTTACCTTTGGTTGTGGTAGCGTGGACGTGACGGACGATGGAGTCTCCGATGACCACGGCGTCTCGTTCTGCCTCGCGAAGAGGGGAGAAGCGGTTCCTCATCGAGACCTCGAAGACTGGGGGCGGCGGAAGGGGGAGAGGTCCTGGTCCGAGGCCTGGCTCGCGCCTTCCGTTGCTGAAGAACCCAAGGTCCCTGGTGTGACGGCGCTGGAGTGAACGAGGGCTGGGATGAACGCGTTCTGGGTGCTCGGGCCCTGTGCAGAGAAGCACACGGCGTAGAGGAAGCAGGAATGTTAATATCGCGCTGCAAACTTACCGAGGATTGGTGAGCGTCAGCACGGGATGTTTCCAGCGCTGTTCGCCGCTCCCGCCTGCTTCTCCAGAAGGGTCCGGATCTGTCGTTCCACGGCCTCCAGTCGGATAAAACTAGCGATATCAAGGCAATCCAAGTGTTTTTTATATAAAATAGTGTCGGGGATGTGTTCCCCCGCCGTAAAAGAGAGAATGGTAGGTTATAAATTTGATTTTAAGAGAAAAAAAACAACAACAAAAAACAAGCAATTAGGAATCAACTCGACGGAGCTCTAACTCAAACAGCGCGGCAGCAACAAATAGGAAGTGACGTCCAAGTGACGATATGTGGCTTGGAATTAGCCCGCTCACATATCTCACAGCTAGTCGTGAGATATAATATATATAATATATATATATATAATATATATTTATAATATATTTCAAAACCACTTAATACATACATTATATAGCGAAAATGGTACTCACCAAGGAAAAGGTAAGAGAAAGAAGAAAATAAAATAAAGTTTTCTTTTGATTTGGCCTTAATCCAGATCGGTTTCATCGTCTTTCATGTGCGCGTCTAATTTTTCCTGCTCGTCTCGATCTCTTCTTCCGTCGGTTTCTATTACCCTTAAAGCGTGACTTCTAAGGTTATTTTTCTCAAAAATAATCTATTTTTTAGATTATTTAAGTTCTCTTTTGAGAGCTATGAACATGAATACACTCTCGCGTCAATCTGCGTCTTTTTTTCTCCTGCATCACATTCTCTGCTGCTCTCGTTCATTTCTTCGCGCTCTACTCCCAACTCACTTTTTTTTGGAGGCAGGACTAACCTCCGACCTTATCCAATCAAAACTTTCTTTAGCTAATTTCTTTTTTTAGATATAAATTTATAATATAAATTAACTTGAATCAGCATTCTTTTGATACTAATACTAAAGAGATATTAATAAAAATAAATTACTTATAATTACTAGTGACCTAGTCAGTGACCTGGGTTACACTCTCCCCTCCTGAATGTATGCAGGTCCCTCTGCATCTGAGGTTGAACAGTCACAATGGTAGGTGAACTGCTAGAAGGTTCCAAGTTCTCTTCTAGCGAATTTGTGAGCGCTGTACTCAAGCTTGACAACAAAGACTGGATCACCATACTGAGAGGATTTCCCAACTGGGGATAGTGAAGTCTTCTTGGAGGTTCATGGGATCTTTGAGTATGTCTTAGTTCAGGTTCAGTTTCTTCATGTTGATCCATTTTAGCAATTCCAGAAATGGCACTTTCTTTTTGTGAAGAAATGTTATCTCTTGCATCTATTCCATTTGAATTTTCTGCTGATTTGTTATGATCACCAGCAAATTCCTCTTGATCATTTTCTCTTTCAACAGCTTTCTCTTGATCATTTTCTCTTTCAATTTCTCCTTCAGATTCATCTTCCAGATCTTCATCAACAACTTCAGCTTCAAGTAAGTCCAGAGAATTTCTTTCCACAGGTTCAGGTAAGTTTGTGTCATTAACAAGTTTTTCCTGAACATGATATTCTCCATCCTTCTCTGACACAGGTTCCACACCAGGTAAATTTGCAGTTCTTTCACTTCTGGTAGAAGCAACAGGGTTTGTATTTGACACAATTCTACTTTCAATTTCCAGTGTTCTTCCAGGAACATGGTACTCAATCAGATCTTCGTCAGATTCTGAATGCTCACTTTGGATTTCAAATTCCTTAGAATCTTGGGCAGAACTGGCTCTGGTTCTGGGTTTCCGAGGTACTTCTTTGGTAAGTGTCTCTTCAGATCTCCTGGTTTGCAGGAATCCACATGGCAGCAACAAATCTCGATGCAACGTTCGAAGGGGTCCCTCCTTTCCTTCAGGTCTGACTGTATAAACAGGTAAGTTACCAGCCTTCTTGGTTACCACATACACATCGGGTTCCCATTTATCTGCTAGCTTGTGCTTTCCCCTTATTCTGACATTTCTTACAAGCACACGGTCACCCACATCCAAGACAGAGGCAACAACGCATTTATCGTACCTCTTCTTGTTACGTGCTGCTACTTTAGAAGCGTTTCCTGTTGCGACCTTGTAGCTCTCCTCCAGGCAGTTTTTGAGGTTTTGCACATACTTTGAGTGGGATTCAGGTTGACTGTTGACTGGTAACCCAAAAGCCAAATCAACTGGTAGTCTGGGTTGTCTCCCAAACATCAGTTCGTAGGGCGAGAATCCAGTCACATCATTCCTCGTGCAGTTGTATGCATGCACTAGAGGTTTGACGAAATCCTTCCAGTTTGACTTCTCCTTAGTATTCAAAGTTCCCAGCATTTGCAGAAGGGTCCGGTTGAACCGTTCCACCGGATTACCTCTTGGATGGTACGGAGTAGTTCTTATCTTAGATATTCCTGTGACTTTACACAGCTCTTTTATTGTGCGGGACTCAAAGTCTGGACCTTGGTCGCTATGGAGTTTTTCTGGAAACCCATAGTGTACCAGAAAGTTATCCCACAGACTCTTGGCTACAGTCTGGGCTTTTTGATTTCTTGTTGGTACAGCCACAGCATACTTTGTGAAATGGTCCGTTATCACCAGTATGTCCTTGGTGTTACTTCAGTCCGGCTCGATCGACAGAAAATCCATACAAACTAACTCCAAAGGTCTGCTGGTTTTAATATTTACTAATGGAGCAGCTTTCTCTGGTGGAGTTTTCCGTCTGACGCATCGCTCACAGGTTTTAACTTTCTGTTCTACTGCCAATGACATCTTAGGCCAGAAGAATCTGGATCGAACCAGATCAAGAGTTCGCTCAATGCCTAAGTGACCCATTTCGTTGTGTAGTTCCTTCATGACCAGATCACGAAGATCAGCAGGTAATGCTAATTGATATGACTCACTTCATTGCTCTTGCCTCTTCCTGAACAACACTCCATTTTTCAGTTCCAAACGATTCCACTCCTTGAACCATAGAGTTAATTCAGGAGGCATAGTCTTAGGACAGGGCTTTTCATTGGATTCCAGCTGCTTGATAACTATTCCGATTTCTGGATCCGCTCTCTGCCTTTTCCGTAAGTCTTGTTCAGACAAGTGGGAAATTTCTCCAGACCGGTAAGTATCTTCCTGCTGGAACGCTTGAGGTAAGGCGTCCACTCCAACCGTGAGAGATTCCACTAGAGTCACTGGCTGGTACAAGGAATTAGAGTCATCACACTGCTGACAAACTTGATGGCGGTCACAGATAGCTTTTATTGCTTCTGATGAAACAATTGCTTGTGGGGTATCTGTCAAGTGATGGTAAGCAAATTGCCTGATTCTTTCTCTCTCTTTTCTCGTTTCCAGATCATCAGGAACTTCCTCTTGTGGATGTCTCGACAATCCATCCGCATCCTGATTCCTACTTCCAGCCCGGTATTGGATTTTAAAGGTAAAAGTCGACAGATTCGACAGCCACCTGTAGCTGGTAGCATCCAGTTTTGCGGAGGTTAAGATGTATGTCAGCGGGTTACTGTCGGTTACCACGGTGAAGTCAGCTCTATACAAGTAATCGTTGAATTTGGCAGTAACGGCCCACTTCAATGCCAAAAACTCTAACTTGTGTGCTGGATACTTCGCTTCACTCCTGGTAAGTCCCCGGCTTGCAAAAGCAATGACTCTCATCTGTCCATCTTGTTCTTGATACAGTGCTGCACCAAGGCCACTGGTACTAGCATCAGTGTGCAAGACATATGGCAGCTTGGGGTTGGCAAATCCTAACACTGGAGCAGATGTAAGTTTTGCAATGACAGTGTCAAATGCTTGCTGACACTCTTTGGACCATCTTTCTCCAAATTGTCCCTTTGGATCGAAGTACTGCTTAGTCTCATCCATCTTCTTTCTGCGATCCTTTTGCAGTGGAGGATATCCAGCCGTAAGATCATTAAGAGACTTCACGATCTTTGAATAGTCCTGTACGAACCTCCTGTAGTAACCTGAGAATCCGAGGAAAGATCTTAACTCCTTTAGATTCTTTGGTCTTGGCCAGGTTTTCAGGGCTTCTACTTTTGAAGGGTCAGTTTCCACTCCATTCTGGGATATAATATGGCCCAAGTATCTGACAGACGTTTGACAGAACTTACACTTTTCCGGTGAAAGCTTTAATCCAAACTCTCTGAGTCTTTTGAGCACTTGCAACAATCTTGTCTCATGTTCCTCCAAAGTTTTTGAGAAAACTATGAGGTCATCAATGAACACAAGTACTTCCTTCCTGTTCAGGTCTCCCATACAACGCTCCATTAGCCGTTGAAACGTGCTAGGTGCATTGGTGATTCCTTGCGGCATCCGGTTAAATTCCCAGAAACCTAGTGGGCATACAAAAGCTGTTTTCTGCTTATCAGACTCTTCCATCTCAATTTGATAATAGCTGGACTTCAAGTCAAGGACTGAGAACCATTTTGATCCGGTCAAGACTGAGAAAGCTTCTTCCAAGTTAGGAAGGGCGTAGGCATCCTTTATGGTCTGGAAGTTTAATTTCCAGAAGTCAATGCACAGGCGCACAGAGTTATTCTTCTTCCGAACAACGACTATTGGAGACGAAAATGGAGATTCTGACTCCCTGATGACACCTGCTTCCAGAAGCTCTTGTAGATGTTTCCTTACTGCGTCCACATCTTGGGGATGAATAGGACGAGCTCGATGTTTGAATGGTGTTTCATCACTAAGCTTTATCCTGTGTTTCACTTTATCAGTGTGACCATAGTCCAAATCATTTAATGCGAAGACATCAGGCATGGAGTTTAATAAGGATGTTATCCTTTCCTTCCACTCAGGTGATAGAGGGGAATATCCAAAATCAATACGGATCTTGGACTGATTTAACTCCATCTTCTCATTTTCAGCACCATTCTTGGAAAACTCTTTCCCCATTATTCTCTGTACAGCATGAGCATCAGCGATGACAGCCCTCTGAGGAATTATCAGGTCAGTTTGGGTTTCATTTTTCATCACCACTGGTAACTGCACTATACGTTGTCTTGCAGGTAAACTGTGCAGACTGCTTGCCACTAGAAGACCACCAGGTAAGGAAGATGGCACAGGCGACTCCACTGACACCCACTTCTCAAACAGAGGACCTTTCACTTGCACAAGTCCATCCAGGACTACAGTACATCCTGCTGGCACAACTTCTGGTTGGTTTCCTTTCAACTTTACACATCCCACAGTTTTTATGCATCTCTGGTTCCATCATCCTAGGTCTATGTTTCACATGGACATTGCTAGAAACTGGAAGTTTCTCTGAATACTTCTCTTGTACTCTTGGAACAAGATGAGATTGGAGCTCAGCTATTTGTTGCTTCAATTCAAAAAGTTCATTCTCATCATGACAAGTCTTCTCTTTTCTAACAGGATCAATCTTCATCATAGAAATCTGGGCTTAAAGCTTTGCAATTTCTTTCTTAAGTACATCTACTTCAGACTTATCAGCATTGCTTTTAGGCTTAGCTGACTTCTGCTTCTGACTTGGGTGATTTTGCACTTCATCCTTGGGCTCGTCAGATACATCGCTGCTGTAAACAGACTGTTGATGAGTGGTCGTCCGGAACTTGACCGGAACAGAAGTATGCTTGTTTAAACCGAGATGTTTCCTCATCCTCTCCTCTTTTAGAGGCTGCTTGTTTTTTCTTTCCATCCAGCTGCAGGTCGGCAATCAAACTGTTGTCCCAGCAACCTCGGCAGAATTGCTTGAGAAGACAACGATTACGTTCAGCCTCTGTGACACCACCACGCCTGATTGTGGCACTTAACATCACATGTAGACGATGCAGGTAGGTTGAAGGTTTTTCTCCCTGGTTTTGCAGAGCACTTATGAACTTAACTAGCAGCTCATCTCCGTCTTCCACTGAGCCATATACAGATTCCAAAAGTTCAAGGCACTGTGCTGGTAAAGCATCTGGACCAACATGTCTAACGACATCTGAAGCTGGGGGCGGCAGGCTGTCAAGAATTCTTCTAGTTTTATGTAAGTCAGAGAGAGACACATCGTTAAGTAGAAAGTCAACGCTGGCCCGCCAAGTATCAAAGTCTGGTTCAGTGCTCGGTCTTGGACTTCTTCCTGAGAAAGCTTTAAGACGGAAAACAGCATGGGAAGAAGAAACAGCATCACTGGTTTTCACTACATGCTCCATCACTACTCGCTGAATACCTGGAGGATTCAGAGCACATGTAGGCAGGTTCAAGGAAATTGTATCAGCAACACTAGTATCAGGGCTTCTCAGCTGGTAATGTGACTTTACCGGTGTGCTCTCCTTGGCAGGGTTTTCGGATTCTGGAATCACTTCTGCAGGAGTACCAGGTCTAGGGGATTCGTTTGCTGGAAACTTCAAAACAGAGATCTTTTGCAGCTCAATTTGAAGAACATCCTGCAGAGACTTTCCACTGGCTTGGGCGATGGCTTGCAGGCTCTCCAAGTACCCTTCAGTAGCACTGCTACTAACTGCAGAGGCATACACACTCCCTAGGCTGCGAACATGGAAAACAACATTTGTATCTTGAGTACTTTGGATTTCCATAGGCAGTGAGGGCTCCAGATTACTCATGGCAGATTCACAGACAAACTCCACAATTGCAGTGCGGTGGTACTCTGATTCTGGGTTGTCGATAAGCAGGTTGCGCTTAATCGATCCATATTTCTGAAGACAGGCTTCTAGTTCTTGGTCTAGTTCAGAGAGAGTGATGCCACTGACAATAACTGAATTCTGAACCTTAATATTTTCACGGTTCACTATCTCCATGTCTATTAATTTAGCGTCTTATATGTATTGAGTGTTTATCTGTTAACAATTAGCTTTATACACTCCTCCTGGCTGGCTCGCCAAGTTTTCACCTGTAACCCGCAGCTACCCGTTTATGGCGTAATAGCTATGGTACATGTGATCAATTTAAATTCAGGACCAGATATCAGAAAATTAGTTCGACTCGCTGGAGTAGAAAAAACTAAATAGCACAGTTCAAGGTGAGTATGCTTTGTCCTACCAGTTCAGCAAAACAATCGTTCTTTTTACTTCCAGGTACGATCAATTAGATGATTGGCTCGCCATGTCCAAACCACAGACGGAGCATCCACGGCAGGGACAGATCAGGATTCAGTAGAGCAATGGTTCGGTTGAAATAAGAAAAAAAAAAAAAGAAAAACAAGAAAAACAGAAAAACCCGGCCTTGCAGAAACAAAGCCAAAATAATAATAATTATTCAGCTGTTCAATAAACTGTTTAAATTAAATAAATTGTCCGGTTCATTATTCAATTTCCCATACACTTAACATACATGCTAATCAACCACATGTTCGCTCTTAGTACATTGAAACCTATGTACACAGCTAGCAAGGCTAGCGTCACATGTAACGCATTTCTTCATAAATAAAATAACTACTTCCACCAATATACATATTCTAAACAATTAAACATTTATGCAGTTATGAAAATATAGATTACCATTTTCAAATGCATTTCTTTCACATTACATTTCAAATGATAACTCTCCATATTTCAAAACCACTTAATACATACATTATATAGCGAAAATGGTACTCACCAAGGAAAAGGTAAGAGAAAGAAGAAAATAAAATAAAGTTTTCTTTTGATTTGGCCTTAATCCAGATCGGTTTCGTCATCTTTCATGTGCGCGTCTAATTTTTCCTGCTCGTCTCGATCTCTTCTTCCGTCGGTTTCTATTACCCTTAAAGCGTGACTTCTAAGGTTATTTTTCTCAAAAATAATCTATTTTTTAGATTATTTAAGTTCTCTTTTGAGAGCTATGAACATGAATACACTCTCGCGTCAATCTGCGTCTTTTTTTCTCCTGCATCACATTCTCTGCTGCTCTCGTTCATTTCTTCGCGCTCTACTCCCAACTCACTTTTTTTTGGAGGCGGGACTAACCTCCGACCTTATCCAATCAAAACTTTCTTTAGCTAATTTCTTTTTTTAGATATAAATTTATAATATAATATAAATTAACTTGAATCAGCATTCTTTTGATACTAATACTAAAGAGATATTAATAAAAAATAAATTACTTATAATTACTAGTGACCTAGTCAGTGACCTGGGTTACATGTTGGGTTGTGTTGTGTTGGGTTGTGTTGTGTTGTGTTGTGTTGGGTTGTGTTGTGTTGGGTTGTGTTGTGTTGTGTTGTGTTGTGTTGGGTTGTGTTGTGTTGGGTTGTGCTGGGTTGGGTTGGGTTACGTGAGTTATGTGTTCTTTGAGAGGATAACTTCTATCGTAAGCTTATGGGTAATGTAGGATGGAGGATTCTGATATCTTTTTGTCCTGGTTATGGTTTAGTTAAAGAGGGAGGGAAGTTAAATGTTTTTTTTTTTTCTTTTAGGGACAGGTAATCTAGTATTAATTATTTTAGGCAGAGTTTTTTTTGGATCTTCTTTTATATGGGTCCTCCACTTGAGGTAATGTTTGTTTGTTTGTTTTTGGATTATTTGTAATACTTTATTTCATACAACTTCATACACCTGCTTTATAAATAAAAGGCAGACACACCACCTAAATTGAAACCCAGTGTCTGGTGGTTTTGTGACTCTGGGAATGGAGAGCTAAAGATCCTCTAAGTCTCTCCACTTTTTTTTTTGTTCGTTTGATCCCAATTTACCCAGGACAAAAATGGGAGGATGTATAACGGACACAAGTCTGTTATGGTTTTCTACTACGTACCAAAAGGGGGCGCTAGTATACTCAAGTATGAGGTTTAAATCCAGGTACGTAGTAGAGGAAGACAGATTTGTTTGAGCAGAAGGAAGTATGGCTTACTTGCTGCATCGCCTCAAGTCAAGATGTCCTGATCTAGAAACTTTTGGTTTCCTGCTCAATCGAAGTAAGACATTATTTTGTTTTATCTGTGCAGGGTAATTCCAGCAATGTGTTTTCATAGCTGTTGCGTTTGTGTTTGCGATCATGCCATTTTTCTAATGTTAGTTCATCTGTGTCTATAGAAAGTCTTCTTGAACATTGTATGTTCCAACCGTCCATACCGGCGTGATCCTCAATACGATCCTCAATTGGATGGAACTGCAATAAATACTTTGAATGTTGCGATCCTGTTGGACTTATGATAGCAACCTGAATTGTAACAAAGCACTGTTCGCCAGAGGAGAACTGGCCCCCCGACTAAGCCTGGTTTCTCCCAAGGTTTTTTTCTCCATTTAAACACCTATTTGCCACTTGTCTGCCACCTGATGTAGTTTGGGTTCCTTGCCACTGTCGCCTCTGGCTTGCTTAGTTGGGGACACTTGACATTTGACTTGACATTTGATATTCAACAGTGCTTTGATCTGCCTGCATTGACACTATTCTTTAAGAGCTGCTGTGCAGCCAAATAATGTACCAGTTATCAATGTAAAGCTGCTTTGACACAATCTACATTGTAAAAGGCGTTATATAAATAAAGGTGACTTGACTTGACTATGTGAATTATGGTGTAATTCATTGGAAGCAGAGATCAATTTCTGTTCTATCCTGAACTTTGTTGGCATCGCTTGTGGATCCTGTGGGATTTGGCACACAAGGATTAAGATCAATTTCTCTCTATGTGTTTGGTTTTTTTTGTTTTTTTTTTGATGGATTATTGGGGGATTTCTCTACATGCACGGATTTTTGCTTTACCTCAACTACAAGGGACAATTTCTTTCATCAACGGACAATCTTTAAAAATTGTCTTGCAGTCATCATACTCCCAATATAACTCCTTATCTGAATTAATTTTTCATTTATATTTGATTCAAAGGTTTGGGTGTTTTTTTTTTTTTTTTTGGGTTTTGTGCTATACTTTCATATGATATATAAACTATTCATGATGCTTAATTGTTTGGTTTCAAACTGTCTGTTTATGGTTAGTTACTGAGTCCACCCAAATTTCAGATTTATAACAGCCTCTTACCCAGAGTAGTTGGAGTTTTGTTATAGATGTAACACTTTGTTACTGAAAGTCTAAAATATATTTTGACTAAGTGATCTGTCATGTTCTCTATCAGTATATAATGGACACTGATCGAATGCGCATTTATTTTCGACATTGACTTTTTCTCGAAATACGACTTTATTCTCAATTTAGTAAGTTTATTCTCAACATTGTATTTCAACTTTTTCCTTGGAAAAACTGAGTTTAATCTTGCATTATAATGACTAATCTTCAGATGGTTTTATTTTTATTATTGTTTAGCCCTAATCCTCTTCCGTAGGTTATATAGTATTTCAGATAGATTAAACGATTGAGAAATTATTTTTTATCATATGTTGCTGACTAAATATTTTTCAGTATTGAAATAAGTGGGAAAAGCTCCTTTTTACCTTCACTAGGGTAGTTTAAAACTGCACAGTTGCCCTAGAACTTTAAAATGTGCCGGTCAAACTGACCCACGAACATCACAAACGTAATTTTCGTGTAGATTGTGTACATTTTTGTGCATGTCAAAACACAGTGTTGAAATTGTCACAAAAAAAGTCACAAAATTTCAAGGAAAGAAAAAAACAAAAAACAGGTTAACTGATATTTCCAACAACTCAAAAATCAAAACGGGTCAAACTGACCCACAACAGCACATGAGGTTCAGCAGGAGAATCTCTGCATCTGCTTATGAAGCTTCAATAAAGTGAACTTTTCACACAAAAATAGCTGCTCTTAACTGTATATTTATCATTTTATTTCCATGTGAATGTAAATGTGGTGAAAGAGAAAAATATAATTTCTAAACAAAATGCATTAGACTCTCTAGACCAGAGCAAGTGAAGATACAAAATGCTGTTAACTGGTAAAAATGTTTAGTTGGTCTGTAGAGGAGAAGAGACTCCATCCACAGAACAAACACAATATACTGTAGATCTGTGCTTTAACAACAGACACAGAGATAAAATATTATAAAATAAAACAGAATTACAAAAATAAACAAATATATTCTGTGCATAAAATGTAGGTTTGAAAAAACTTTTTTTTTAACATGCGAATTTCACATTGTAGATTTACTTTGTATCATATGATACATTTATGTACTAAATCATATTTATGATTAGAAACATTTTAATCATTATAGATGAGTTTAATCATTCAATATCACATGTTTCTAACACACATGCTGCTTTTTACACATTTACACATTAATCACACGTTTATTTCTCCTCCTAGACGCAGTAGAGGCTCTTCTGTGGATCATCGGATGGTCACTGATCCTCTCATGATCATTTCACAGATTTAAACTGATGTAAACGATCAATCAGGGACGTTTGGTGATTAATCTTCATTTACTCTGTAAGGAGGAACAGAAGAGAAAACAATCAGTGTTCAGTGGAACAAAGTGTAAATTACTTAATATATTTCAATTACTGTTTTTTGAGTAAAAATAAGTTATATTAAATTCCTGTAATCAGATTAATTACTGACTTTACATGATCTTGCCAAGATATTACTCAAACAATATTTGTGTTTTACATACAATATATTTAAAACACAATATAATATAGTCCTGTTGAGTCACTGAGAAACACATGCTAATGAGTGTACGGAGTATGAAATAAACCACAGCGAGAAATACAAATGTTATTCTGAGTTAAATTTCCACTAGTTAAAGCTGTTTGTCCTCCAGTTTAAACATGTTTGTAAGGCTCTTAGTAAATCACTGAAAGTAAAGCGAGTGTAAAGTAGTGTGACGTGTTTCTTGTCAAAGTAAAAACACTCTAGAGACAGAGACGTTTCTCATGTGAGGCTGGACGCTGTGAGCTGAAGCTGAACACACCGATTTCAGCAGGAGTGCAGCGTTTCCTACAATCTGAACAAATCTATTCTCAAACTGAAATTATTAACTTCTACTGACAGTTAATAAAGCAGGTGTTGTTGAATAAAGCTGTGACAGTGTGATTTTGTTTACATTACAACTTTACATTTTCTCTCACAAACCCTTTGCTGCATTAAAGCTTAATGATAATTTCCTTTCATGAATATCTGAAAGGTTTGTTCTCATATCAGAGGTAAATGAAGATCGTTAATATCACAGTGATGTTTCCTCACCTCAGGACACAGTTTGAGTCTCGTAGCACGTCACGGAGCCGCTGCTTTGAGTCTCCTATCTTATTGTTACTCAGATCAAGATCTTTTAAAAACTGCAGAGCTTTTGATTTAGTCAAAGACTGAGTTAAAGAAGAAACATCTGAAATGCCACAGTTCTGTAGACTAGAAAGACACAAACAGAGGAAGAGATCATCTTACAAACAAATCATGAATGTGAAGAATTTTACACAAATATAATGTGAACTCAGACTCTTCATGAGATACTGAGAATAAAGTGTTTTAGTTTAAACTGTTGAAGTGATTTTAAGCATTTTGATTCTTGTATGTGAATGTTACTGACCTCAATGTCTCCAGTTTACAGTGTGGATCCTTCAGTACGTCACATAGGTGCTTCACTCCTGTGTTTTTTATTTTATTCCAGCTCAGGTTCAGCTCTCTCAGGTGTGATGGGTTTAATTTCAGAGCTGAAGTCAGGATGACACACTGTTTCTCTGTAATACTGTATCCACTCAGACTGAAGACAGAAAGACAAAAAGACTCAAATCCATGTTCAGTTCATGTGTGAGTTGGGGGGGGGCAGAGTGAACATGAGTGAACATGACTGGCTTTTTGCGCTATGGGGAATGTGGGTACGCTTTGTGTTGCTCGAGACCATTAGGGTTTGTCCGGCAACGAAGATACCTAGATAGATCGTATGTGTGTAGTTAGATAATGGTGGGGGGTGTTTAGGAGCGCTGGCCACATGTTCCAGGAGCGTTTTAAAGAGACTCTATTACACCAAGAGGATTGATCAACAGCTATTACAGACATTGTGATTTCTAAAGAGAATTGTGCTGCCACAAAGGACTAATTAATGACCAGTGACGTTGTGATTAATTGCCGCTCTTGCGGGACTGGAACGAAGTGAAAAAGAGCGCGTGCTCTCTTTGAAGACACTGACCACCCAGCACGGCTGATTCCTTTCCCTAGACCTCGGGGTGGGGTCTTGTTTCCTGGAAATGGGGAAGTGTTTTACATTTTAATTGTTTTTCATGTGTTGTGTGTATGTGTGATTGTGTACGCTGTAGTTGTGAGTTTTACAGTTTTATGAACATGATTACTCTGTGTACGGGACGCAGGCGGCGCTGATCTTTTCACTTTCTAAATTGATTGCTGAATCATGATTTCTAGTGTGCAGTGTATGGCTGGGAATAACCACTAGAGTGCAGTGTAGTGCAGTGTTAAAGTTTCACTTGTGTAGCGCCATTTGTCCTAGTGAGAGTGTGCTGAGTAAATGTTCGTTGAACTAATTTAAATGCTTCTTTACATAAGGGTTATATTTCTTTGTATACAATTGTCAATAAAGTAATACCTTTCTATAAAGTCCTGGTGGTGTAATGTACCCTCTGTCTTTCATTAATCTGATTAAACCTCTTTAAGTTAAATCAGAGGTTTATTACAATAAAATGCGACGTATACGCGACATATCTGTTTTTCCTCTCAGGAATAGCGTCGGTATTTTTAACCATGCAACAAACATTTTAAATTATCTTGGAAAAAATGCTTTAATTTATAAACCGTTGTTTTTCCTTTTGTTTAATAGGTTTACATTCGGACAGTAGGCCTATTGGCTACGGCAAATACTCTTTGTTTTTTAATTAATAAAATGCTGTACATATTATTACTATTATTATTATTATTATTATTATTAAGTAGGCTACATGCAAACAAAGTTAAAAAAATAAAAAAAATAAAAAATAATGTTATTAACCGTTATTTTTCTGATCAAACCGGTTTCGGAACGTTAATAATACAGAAGGAACGCTGGAACATAAATGTTAAAATACCGATTCTGCTTGGAGTGAAATGATTGAATTTCTCATTTTTAAGCCCTGGATGTGACTTGAGTCCAGTTGTCTTAAACTAAACAGTGAACTTTAATCACACTGTAACTGCTGTACAGTATAATGATACTAACTCTAGTTTCTCCAGCTTGAATTGTGGGTTCATCAGTAGATCACTGAGGTTTTTCACTCCAGAGTCTCCTAGTTCATTCTTGCTCAGGTCCAGCTCTCTCAGGTGTGATGGGTTTGATTTCAGAGCTGAAGTCAGAGCAGAACAACCTTCATCTGTCATATCACAGCAGCTTAACCTACATTAGCAGAGAAATGGGGAGAAAAAACTCTTTATTCTGTTTCATTCAATATCAAAACACTTTTTCTTTGTTGTATGTGAATGTTACTGACCTCAATCTCTCCAGTTTACAGTGTGAATCCTTGAGTACGTCACATAAGTGCTTCACTCCTGTGTTTTTTATTTTATTCACACTCAGGTTCAGCTCTCTCAGGTGTGACGGGTTTGATTTCAGAGCTGAAGTCAGGATGAGACACTGTTTCTCTGTAATACTGCAAACACTCAGACTGAAGACAGAAAGAGAAAATGAGTCAAATCCATGTTCAGTTCATGTGTGAGTTAAATGAATCATTAATAAATGTCATACAGTCACTAATACACCAGCAAAATCATGGAAACTTCATGATATGAACAAAACAAGACAGGAGCATTTGAGGACACTAGTTACAATCCAAGTCTGGATCCGTCCTCACTCCACAAATAAGTGAATTTATCACTGGAGATTAATATATAGGATCAATGTAGAAATAGTAGAAAAGTATACATATATATGGACAGATTTCACATTTTCAACATAAGAAAATCTTATACATGAATCACTTTATTTTAAAGGGGTGGTTGATTATGATTTCACTTTTTTAACTTTAGTTAGTGTGTAATGTTGCTGCTTGAGCATAAACAACATCTGCAAAGTTACAGCGCTGAAAGTTCAATGCAAACAGAGATGTTGTCTTTTAAAGTTATGGCAGTTTAATGCCTACAATTACGACCGGTTTGGACTACAACGAGCTTCTTCCCGGGTTGGTGACATGCAACAAAGTGGGCGAGGCCATGTCGCGCGGCATTATGGAAGAGTTGTTGCAGTACAGTGTTGTAGCCATGCCATCGAAACAATGTTATTTTCACCCCGATTGCAAGTCTTCTGTGTTTGGCTTTCCTAGGGACGCTGGACTTCGGGAACAATGGTTAAAATGTATGTTTAATTCTGTTCCTGACATTTATACTCCTAATTTAGCTGTCTGTGCTGCACATTTCACAGAAGACAACTTCCAGAATCTACACGAGTTCAATGCTGGATTTGCACAAAGGTTATTACTGAAAGATGCAGCAGTTCCCACTTTAAAAGCAGAAGCTGCTGTTTATGGGCCCCAAACTGTAAGTATGTTTTATTGTTTGTACATGTCTTTTAAAAGTATAGTTCTGTTGCTATTTTTTGGTTGCATCAAGGACGTAAACAAAGACCAATGTGGTTTAGCTTCACTAGCCAGTTAGCTAAACTCCATTTCATACTTCTCCAACAAACACCTACAAACACCAACAAACTTTACAATACCTTTACAAAAATGCTATTACTCAGTCATGTATCAAGCTACAGTAAAGCTTTAATCAGGATAGAACCGTATATCAAAAGCTAACATAAACAGCAGTAATATTCACAAGTGACAGCATATCTAAACACTTTGACACAAATACAAACAGAAATACTAACCAGTCAGAAACGCCCTTTAAAAGCTGTGCTTGCAGAAGTTCTGCTTGACCCTCTTCATTACTGCTATCTGGGTCTGATTCGGACTCAAATTGATACAGCAATATTGACGCCATTATTTACATTTCCACCGAAGCACATGCAACTATTGCCCGTAATGGTAAGGGGCGTGGCATTTCCGGACAACGTGAACTAGGCGCTTCAGCGAATCACAATACACTGGGCCAGCTAACCAATCTGAGCCCATTGCGTATTTTGGAGGGAGTGATATCATAGAACCAGGAAGTAAACCCGCAAATGACAATGGAGAGAACGGTGTAAAATAAAGGTAAAATATATGAAAAATACGGCGTTTTTTTTTAAAAGACGAAGCAAGACATGTTAAACTGCGCCCCATAAAACAAATCAAGCCTAGAAAAATTTGTGAACCACCCCTTTAATTCATTTTAAAGTGTAGTTTACAACCTCTAAATACACATTTTGCTCAATAAATTAAGATTTAGTGAAAAGTAGCATTAGTCCAGTATAACTGTAACTCTGTCAGAATAATCTACTGTCATTTGTTACGCTGTTTTTAGTCTGTTCTCACTTCTGTATTGTTTCATAGTTTCAGCATATGAAACTATTTTATATCCACAAAGTTTCAAATGCTTTAAAGTTTAATGCTCTTTCTACTGATACACATAACAAGCCGTTAACTAATAGTATTTTTTGAATCTTTCTTCAGATGGAGAAACAGCAGAAAGTGCAGCGCTATAAATGATGTGACTTGAATCCAGTTGTCTTAAACTAAACAGTGAACTTTAATCTCACTGTAACTGCTGTACAGTATAATGATACTAACTCTAGTTTCTCCAGCTTGAATTGTGGGTTCTTCAGTAGATCACTGAGGTTTTTCACTCCAGAGTCTCCTAGTTCATTCCAGCTCAGGTCCAGCTCTCTCAGGTGTGATGGGTTTGATTTCAGAGCTGAAGTCAGGATGAGACTCTGTTTCTCTGTAATACTGCATTCACTCAGACTGAAGACAGAAAGAGAAAATGACTCAAATCCATGTTCAGTTCATGTGTGAGTTAAATGAATCATTAATAAATGCCATACAGTCACTAATACACCAGCAAAATCATGGAAACTTCATGATATGAACAAACCAAGACAGGATCATTTGAGGACACTAGTTACAATCCAAGTCTGGATCTGTCCTCACTCCACAAATAAGTGAATTTATCACTGGAGATTAATATATAGGATCAATATAGAAACAATAGAAAAGTTAATATTTAAATGAACTGATTTCACATTTTCAACATAAGAAAATCTTATACATGAATTTATTTTTAGTCATTTAAAGTGTAGTTTACAACTTCTAAATACACATTTTGCTCAATAAATTAAGATTTAGTGAAAAGTAGCATTAGTCCAGTATAACTGTAACTCTGTCAGAATAATCTACTGTCATTTGTTACACTGTTTTTAGTCTGTTCTCACTTCTGTATTGTTTCAAAGCAAAGATTTGTCAGATTTCAGCATATGAAACTATTTTATATCCACAAAGTTTCAAATGCTTTAAAGTTTAATGCTCTTTCTACTGATTCACATAACAAGCCGTTAACTAATAGTATTTCTGAATCTTTCTTCAGATGGAGAAACAGCAGAAAGTGCAGCGCTATAAATGATGTGACTTGAGTCCAGTTGTCTTAAACTAAACAGTGAACTTTAATCTCACTGTAACTGCTGTACAGTATCATGATACTAACTCTAGTTTCTCCAGCTTGAATTGTGGGTTCATCAGTAGATCACTGAGGTTTTTCACTCCAGAGTCTCCTAGATCATTCCAGCTCAGGTTCAGCTCTCTCAGGTGTGATGGGTTTGATTTCAGAGCTGAAGTCAGGATGAGACTCTGTTTCTCTGTAATACTGCATCTATTCAGACTGAAGACAGAAAGAGAAAATGACTCAAATCCATGTTCAGTTCATGTGTGAGTTAAATGAATCATTAATAAATGCCATACAGTCACTAATACACCAGCAAAATCATGGAAACTTCATGATATGAACAAACCAAGACAGGAGCATTTGAGGACACTAGTTACAATCCAAGTCTGGATCCGTCCTCACTCCACAAATAAGTGAATTTATCACTGGAGATTAATATATAGGATCAATATAGAAACAATAGAAAAGTTAATATTTAAATGGACAGATTTCACATTTTCAATGGAAGAAAATTTTGTACATGAATCAATTTATTTTAAGTCATTTAAAGACCTCTAAATACACATTTTGCTCAATGAATTAAGATTTAGTGGAAAGTAGCATTAGTCCAGTATAACTGTAACTCTGTCAGAATAATCTACTGTCATTTGTTACGCTGTTTTTAGTCTGTTCAAGGGATGTGCATCTCCATAACTGAGGCCGATGCGATACTCATCTCGATGCATAGCAACGATATGATACATTAAAGATACATATGAAGCCACTATCGATGCAATGCGATACGATTCACCCCTATTACGGTGCGGTGCAATACGATTTAGATTCGATTCAACACAATGCACTTCAATGCAATACGATGCAATGAAAAAAAAAAAATGATACGATGCAATTCAATATGTAGGGCCCAACTTAATTTATTAATTTGTTTACAATAATAGTGTTTTTTTCTATGCTGTGTATTTTAATTTTTTCTGGTAATCAAATGGAGGCATAAAACATTCATTTATTTTTAATCAAATGAAATTTAAATAAACCCTTTCATTTTTTAGCAAAGAAAGTGCTGCACACTTTTAATTTTTTTTTTTTTTTTTTTACTGTTAAAATTAAAACATGGATAAAATGATTATTACAAAAATGATTGTATTAATATTAATAGTAGTAGTATTACATTAAGACATACATTATACTGTACAATAGTAATATATTAGTAGTGCATAGTAATAATATATGGCTATATTTCTGTCACAAGTTAAACCAAACTTTTATTTTGACGGGTTGTCTGTGTCTGTGTATTTGTTATGACAATAGTGTCCTCAAATTAAACAGTATTATCTGTCTGCAATACCGGAGACCGCATTTCCAGGACCCTAGTTTTGGAGGACCGAAAAAAGCGCCACCAAGGCAGTATTTCCACCCAATTCTAACTACTTAGAGTTTCAGAGGTTTTTAAAGGTTTCTAACACCCAAATACTACTTTCATTCTTGCAATTAAACCTGGTTGCTAAGAGCTGAATGTTGAGTAATTATTGTGACTAACTAGCATAATATAATAACTCATCAAGTAAAATAAACAAGGAATCATGGTATAGCTTTTCAATCACTAGATCAACCACATTTTCAAGTACAGAGTGAAAACACAAGGATGACTCTGGGGGTAGATTTAAGATTGTGTATATTTTGTAAAATAATACATTACAACAGTTGAACACACAAAAACAAATTTGTTCATGACGTGAACCACACAGAAGAACTTCAGAGACACTCTCTTCACTGACTCCTGAGAGAGAGAGAGAGAGAGAGAGAGAGAGAGAGAGAGAGAAAGAGAGAGAGAGAGAGAGAAAGGGAGAGAAGTGAATGAAATAGGGAACATTTAGTTAAACATGTTCAACTCTCTAATTTTAAATTTCATATTTAAAAGATCTTAGTGACCACAGAGCACACACACATTATATATGATACAAAAATAATTATATCAATCTTCATACCAATTAATGTTCATATTACTGTTATTGCATACTGTTCAAAGATTTGGAAAAATTTTATTTTGATGCTGTTGGAACAAAGGGTCTTGAAACTTTGATGTCAATAAAGCCCATCTGAACTGAGAAAATAATGAATTGAAAGAGATGCAAGAAATCTGAATAGAAATAACATGTTATTGACATGACATTTCCTGACCTTTAAATATTTAAAGCACAGATTGTGAAGTATGCAGCAGCACTACCTACCAACAGATGTTCTCCCCTCTTTTCTCTTTTCTTCCACTTCACTGAAATAGTAAATGGAGAACATAATCACTGCTGGGTTAACAGAAATACTGTTAATGCTTAAAAAAAAATGATACATTGGACAGTGTAAAAAAAAATTACATTTTCTACTCTTACCTGTGATGATAATCCAGACCAGAGAAGAAGGTCTTCTCAACATCCCGCAGAGAAATTCTGCAGCCCAGCCAGACCATATATGATGGTCTATCAAAAGAAAAATGTTCATTGAAATATACACAGATCTAGGAATTGAGGTCAAATTAAATTAATCATAACACTGCATTTCCCAAAAGAATGTTTGCAAATGTTACCTTCATGGAGAACTGTGTGTTTGAAATGGCTCTTCAAATGAGATTTCACTTTGCTCAACTTTGTTGGGTGAAACAAAGCAGAGCTGCAGAACGGGCAGAGGAACTCCTTGCAGCATGTGGTGCATCTCTATAGTCCAGGAAAGGATCTTCCTTCTTGGATTGTGTGTTTCTTGAAAAAGAGAGAGTCCAACTGGTCAAATAAAACATTCATTCAAGTTCATTTCATATAAATAAATAGACATAATTTAGGCCTAAGCCTAGTACTTGACCAATTTATTTATTATTCTTTTGTCATATATTGGCTGCACTGAAATCACTTATAGAGAACACAGTACATGACACAATATCACACGCGGTATTTTAACAGTCAATTATTATGATGGCCTCTCTGTTAAGTCTGACTATTACAAATATGTCAAATGCCTCAATCAACATTATAAAAACAATGTCAAAATGAAGAGACATGCTCATAACATGTATTGTAGGGTAAACATGCCCAGGTGAAAAAATACTATAGTAATTTATTGTAAAAACTATAGTTTTTTTGAACCATACTATAGTAAAGTACTTGAATTAATTTGCTGTGGTAATTCTGTATTTGCTGTGGTAACCTCACTATAGTAATATAAACAAATACCTTTACCCAATACTGTACTAAGTTTTCTACAACTATAGGGTATATGATACTACAATATACACTACAGTTTACTGTAGTAAATAATAAAGTATTCTACAGTATTACAGTTTTTCAGTTCACTGTATACTACAGTATGCTGAAGGATTCATTAACAAAGTGTTGTAAATACTATAATTTATACAGTATACTACAATTTACTAATTTACTAACAACTATACAATGTACAAAAACAGTATAGTATTTACTATAGTATTTTTTCACCTGGGCA
Source organism: Ctenopharyngodon idella (assembly GCF_019924925.1). Lineage (NCBI taxonomy): Eukaryota > Metazoa > Chordata > Actinopteri > Cypriniformes > Xenocyprididae > Ctenopharyngodon > Ctenopharyngodon idella. The sequence continues at coordinate 979,351 of NC_067233.1, forward strand.
GGCTGACAGTGAGCACGCACGTGACAGTTAAAACATTAAGATTATTTTAACTTAATAAGATTTTACAACGAAGTGCTACAGGTTATTGTACAGGCTAGGATTATTAATCATACCGTAGTCACCAAGTCAACACAAGCTTGTCAGTCGTGCTACAGTTTTGTTAAACAAATATGCTTTACAATTCGTTTTACAGCATTAGAAGCTAATATATGATAGCTATAAAGTGCATTCAAGACTATTCAGCAACTCATGATCACTTCACTTTGCAATTAAATGCATCACAATTGTTTTTAATGTTAAACAAATAAAAATTGATTCACATTTGATACTCACACTCTGAATATCGTCCATCTTCCAGAAAAACAAGCGGTCACTGGTCCTGTAATTCGGTAGGTGGCGCTGTCACTAAAAATCTAGGGTCCTAGAAACGCGGTCCTGAAAATAGTCTTCTTGTGGTTTAATATTCACAGACACTAGTCCATATCGTGATTTGATTTAAGTGTGCCCATCTACTTTTGATTTATTCATCCAAAATTTGACAAATTCGGTGACATTCCACGTTATACAGTAAATTCCGTTTTTATTAATGAATTCTGCGATTCCGTCCATGTTTTCTGCATCGTGGAAATCATAGTTCACTTTTATTTCTTTGGTTCAGTCCAGGGTGGTGAACTCCGGTCCTGGAGAGCCTCAGTCCTGCAGAGTTTAGCTCCAACCCTGATCAAAACTCACCTGCCTATAGCTTTCTAACAACCTTTCAAACCTTGATTAGCTTGTTCAGGTGTGTTTGATTAGGGCTGGAGCTGAACTCTCCAGGACCGAGGTTAGCCACCCCTGGTTCAGACAGACAGCAAATCATAAATTAACTTAAGTGCCTTCTGACTTCTAAGGCATGGCCCTTTCACCAACACTGTAGTGCCATGTTAATCTATATTCACTGTGACTCTCAGGACACGCCTCGTCTCTGTAGTATTGTGATACGTCATATTCATGTAGCAGCAGAGGTGATGAGAGAACGCGAGTGAGAAACAGTTTAGAGAGGAGAAATCAATCTACATATGAAATACTGGTCACAAATTATTGGTCACTTTCTAAATAATAAAAGTATAACGCATCTACTAATAATTCTATATAAATCAATCGTTTTTATCCGATGCAAATATGTTAGAAACGATGCATCGCGATACAAATGCCAACTTGTATCCGACACACACTTTTTTAACTTTAATGCTGATGCACCGATGCAAGTCAGTGAATCTTACCATCCCTAGTCTGTTTTCACTTCTGTATTGTTTCAAAGCAAAGATTTGTCAGATTTCAGTATAAAACTATTTTACATCCACAAAGTTTCAAATGCTTTAAAGTTTAATGCTCTTTCTACTGATACACATAACAAGCCGTTAACTAATAGTATTTCTGAATCTTTCTTCAGATGGAGAAACAGCAGAAAGTGCAGCGCTATAAATGATGTGACTTGAGTCCAGTTGTCTTAAACTAAACAGTGAACTTTAATCTCACTGTAACTGCTGTACAGTATAATGATACTAACTCTAGTTTCTCCAGCTTGAATTGTGGGTTCATCAGTAGATCACTGAGGTTTTTCACTCCAGAGTCTCCTAGATTATTCCTGCTCAGGTTCAGCTCTCTCAGGTGTGATGGGTTTGATTTCAGAGCTGAAGTCAGAGCAGAACAACCTTCATCTGTCATATAACAGCAGCTTAAACTACATTAGCAGAGAGAGAGAGAGAGAAAGAGAGAGAGAGAGAACAGAAAATAAGACAGAAGAAAAAACTCTTTATTCTGTAAAGTCACATCATCTTCATTAGCAAATAAAACAGACACAGGAAATTTAGATCATCTTCATTTCAACAGATTGCAAAATACTAAGGTGAAAATTGTTGCACAAATATAAAGTGAACTCAGATTGATCTCAGGAAATATTATATCAGCTACAGTAACAGTACTATTAACAGTAATGTAAGATTATGAATGAATGAACAATACTCACGTCAGTGTGTTGAGTCGACAGTGTTTATCCTGCAGTAGAGCAGAGATCTGATTCACTCGTGTGTCTCCTAGTTTACGTTCACTCAGTTTCAGCTCTCTCAGGAGTAACGGGTTTTTACCCACAACTCTGTTCACATACTGACAGGCTTCTTCTGCAGCAGGACTCAAAAACCTGCAGAAGGGAAGATGAATCTGAATTCAATTCAGTTCTCAACTAAACCTGCTGTAATGAAAACATCCAGCAGTTGCATATAATGCATATAATTTATTTTGTTAATTATTTCATCCCGTCTCACCTCAGTGTCTTCAGTTGACAGTTTGGATCCTGTAGTAAATCATCGAGCTCCTTCCCTCCTGATTGTCCAGGATCATTTCCTGTGAGATCCAGCTCTATCAGGTGTGAAGGGTTTGATCTCAGAGCTGAAGCCAGAGCTTTATAACCTTCTTCTGTTACACTGCAGTTAGAGAGTCTAGAACAGAGAGGAAAATGTAACATTCAGCTGATAAATCAGTTATTCTGATTATTCATTCGGCTGATATATTCAGTCATTACCAGAATAATATAAATCCTTAAAGTGAATTATATTTTGACAACTGAATATGGAGGCAAACAAAAAGGCACAGAGAACTTTAATATGTTAGACATCAATGAATACGTTTACATGCACCTAAATAATCCATTTGTAATCGGATTGACGGCTCAATCGGATTGAAAAATGTTCATGTAAACACTTTAATCGATCCGATTAAGTTCGATCCGAATGAAATTTCAATCGGATTGGAAGGGGTGGTTTATCAACCAATCCAACAGCAAAAATGACCATGTAAACGCTTGAATCCGACTACTTTCTCAATCGTGTTCAGGAGTCTCTGGGGCACATGCGCACTGCAATGTTGACACGCATTACACAGTGCACAAGTTCACATTCACGTCTTTAGTTGTAAAACCGTTGCTGATTTATGAATGCGTATGCCAACAGGGCAAAAATAACGATGAGCTCTGTTGGTGTCACATCCATGGTTGTCTCCACAAGTGTGATTGATATGAGCGCGTGCACAAAAGTTTTAATCTGAATGTATGTAAAACACATATAAACGGATATTTGAATCTGATTATAATGTTTAGAGTACATGTAAACAGATCTGCAGTCGGATTCAATTCATTCAGATTGATGAAAATTGGTGCATGTAAACATAGCCACTGTCACTTTCAAGGATTCAATTACCAAAAACTGTACAAGTGTGAAAGTATTTGTTCTGAATGATGCACAACATACAAGCAACATCAAAATTGTTTAAAAATAAGAAAAGTTTTGGAATGGACTCAAAATAAAATCCACAACTAAGGCCCATTGAAATGCTGTGGAAGGACCTGAAACGTACAGTTCATGCTAGATACGCCTACAAATTGCACTGAACTGAAGCAGCTTTGCAAGGAGGAGTGGGACAAACTGGCCAAAATTCCTCCACAGTGACGTAAAACACTCAAACAACTACAGGAAGTGTTTAGTCGAGACCATCTGCAAAGCTGGAAGCAGAATCACAGATACGTAGCTCCATCAAAAACACTAAAATACATGAATCCTGTCACATATAATGTTAAGATAAGTGATGACAACTACCAGATCTCACCCTCCTTTCTGTGGCAGGATTACCAGCTCTAACAGAATGATCTGAATTCTGACTACTAAATCCTCGTTTGTAAACATTCTCAGGGTCTGAATCAAGCTCAAATTGATATGGTAAAATTGATGCCATTGTTAATATTTACACCTGAACAGATGAAACTCACGGTCATGGTAAGAGGTGTGACATTTCCAGAACACGCTCTAAGCAGTTCACCAATTACAACACATGGGGCCAGCTAACCAATCAGAGCACATGTTGTATTTTGGAAGGAGGGGCTTCAAAACAGGAACTAAACAGAGAGTTTGAGAAAGACTGATAGTATTAACTAATAGTATTTCTGAATCTTTATTCAGATGGAGAAACAGCAGAAAGTGCAGCGCTATAAATGATGTGACTTGAGTCCAGTTGTCTTAAACTAAACAGTGAACTTTAATCTCACTGTAACTGCTGTACAGTATAATGATACTAACTCTAGTTTCTCCAGCTTGAATTGTGGGTTCTTCAGTAGATCACTGAGGTTTTTCACTCCTGAGTCTCCTAGATCATTCCAGCTCAGGTTCAGCTCTCTCAGGTGTGATGGGTTTGATTTCAGAGCTGAAGTCAGGATGAGACTCTGTTTCTCTGTAATACTGCATCTATTCAGACTGAAGACAGAAAGAGAAAAGAACATTACTCACATCTATGATGAACATCTTATTGAAGAGCTACAGCAGGCATATAGTCTCTCATTTAGTCTACATTTCCCATATTCTGCTTGTAATTGTGTCACACTAGTTCTGTTTGTTGTAAACTGTTGTTTCTTCTTTCATTTTTTAAACTAAATATCTTTTGTTCATTATAGCAGCAGATGCAAATCTCATGATATTTCTGTGGAACATGTACACAATCAGTGCACTGTTTAAAATACTTGCAATGCAACTAGTTGAACACCTAATTTTACCTGTGACCAATGGAAAAGGCCAGAAGATGTAATGCTATGGTATAAACAATGCAACTTAAACTAAACGGTAAACTGTACAGTATAATGATACTAACTCTAGTTTCTCCAGCTTGAATTGTGGGTTCATCAGTAGATCACTGAGGTTTTTCACTCCAGAGTCTCCTAGTTCATTCCTGCTCAGGTTCAGCTCTCTCAGGTGTGATGGGTTTGATTTCAGAGCTGAAGTCAGAGCAGAACAACCTTCATCTGTCATATCACAGTATCTTAACCTACATTAGCAGAGAGAGAGAGAGAGAGAGAGAGAGAAGGAAATAAGAGAAGAATAACTTATTCTGTAAAGTCACATCATCTTCATAAGTAAATAAAACAGACAGAGGAAGTGAGATCATCATCATCATTTCACCAGATCACAAAATAAGGAGAAAAATTTTACACAAATATAATGTGAACTCAGACTCTTCATGAGATATTGAGTATAAAGTGTTTTAGTTTAAACTGTTGAAGTGATTTTCAGCATTTTGATTCTTGTATGTGAATGTTACTGACCTCAATCTCTCCAGTTTACAGTGTGAATCCTTCAGTACGTCACATAAGTGCTTCACTCCTGTGTTTTTTATTATATTCCCGCTCAGGTTCAGCTCTCTCAGGTGTGACGGGTTTGATTTCAGAGCTGAAGTCAGGATGACACACTGTTCCTCTGTAATACTGCAGTAACTCAGACTGAAGACAGAAAGAGAAAATGACTCAAATCCATGTTCAGTTCATGTGTGAGTTAAATGAATCATTAATAAATGTCATACAGTCACTAATACACCAGCAAAATCATGGAAACTTCATGATATGAACAAACCAAGACAGGAGCATTTGAGGACACTAGTTACAATCCAAGTCTGGATCCGTCCTCACTCCACAAATAATTGAATTTATCACTGGAGATTAATATATAGGATCAATATAGAAACAATAGAAAAGTTAATAATATTTAAATGGACAGATTTCACATTTTCAACATAAGAAAATTTTGTACATGAATCAATTTATTTTAAGTCATTTAAAGTGTAGTTTACAACCTCTAAATACACATTTTGCTCAATGAATTAAGATTTAGTGAAAAGTAGCATTAGTCCAGTATAACTGTAACTCTGTCAGAATAATCTACTGTCATTTGTTACGCTGTTTTTAGTCTGTTCTCACTTCTGTATTGTTTCAAAGCAAAGATTTGTCAGATTTCAGTATAAAACTATTTTACATCCACAAAGTTTCAAATGCTTTAAAGTTTAATGCTCTTTCTACTGATTCACATAACAAGCCGTTAACTAATAGTATTTCTGAATCTTTCTTCAGATGGAGAAACAGCAGAAAGTGCAGCGCTATAAATGATGTGACTTGAGTCCAGTTGTCTTAAACTAAACAGTGAACTTTAACCTCACTGTAACTGCTGTACAGTATAATGATACTAACTCTAGTTTCTCCAGCTTGAATTGTGGGTTCATCAGTACATCACTGAGGTTTTTCACTCCAGAGTCTCCTAGATCATTCACACTCAGGTTCAGCTCTCTCAGGTGTGATGGGTTTGATTTCAGAGCTGAAGTCAGAGCAGAACAACCTTCATCTGTCATATCACAGCAGCTTAACCTACATTAGCAGAGAGAGAGAATTTTTTTTTAATTTTGAAAAAGACTTTATTTACATTAAGCACTTTTCAAAAAAAATAAAAAAAATACACTGTCTACATTAGTAGAAGAGAAAAAAAAAATGTTTCCATCAACAACAGAGCATAGACCCTCATTTTTACACCATTTCATTTAAAAAGGTCATCCATGGAACTGTAAAAATGAAAATCACTGAGTATTCTGGATTTTATTGTAGCTAAAAACATAGCATTAATATTTTGATCTGATCCCAGTTCTAGTTTTTCTACTCATATAAATCGTTAACTTTGCTTGATCTATAATAAAATGTAAACATTGACAAATAAGCTACAATTAGTACAAAATGCAGCTGCTAGAGTTCTTACCAGCTCAAGAAAATATGATCATAAAACACCAATTTTATCATCTCTTCACTGGTTACCTATTAAGTTCCGTATCGATTATAAAGTACTGCTAATGACCTATAAGGCTCTAAATGGTTTAGCTCCTGTGTACTTAACCGATCTTCTATCGCCCTACAATCCTTCATGCTCTTTAAGATCACAAAACTCTGGACTTCTGGTTGTACCTAGGATAGCTAAGTCCTCTAAAGGAGGGAGAGCGTTTTCACATTTGGCTCCTAAACTCTGGAATAGCCTTCCTGATAATGTTCGGGGCTCAGACTCGCTCACCCAGTTTAAATCTAGATTAAAGACGCATCTCTTTACCCAAGCATTCACATAATGCATCTCATATCAGATCAATTGCACATGACTATCTTTGCTTAATGTTATGAACAGCAGCTATGCTAATTATTCTCCATTTGCTTTTCTGTTTTATCTCGGGACGCCCGTCCCGAGGTGACTAGAGAGTACATCAGCTTCAGTTGGTTCCAGCCTCTTAAGAAGACCTCAGATGACCAACACCTTTGAAGAGACGGCACCAACTCCTGCAAGGACTTCAGAAGATGCAACATCTGGATCAACACGCACATTCCCAAATTTCTATATATCCTAATTATTGTTAATATGTAATTCATTTTTCCAGGAGCTCTTTGCTTCTACCTTCAATAAAATTGCTAACAGTGATTGTAAATTAATTGCCTAAATTATTACATTACAATTCTCTAAATTGTAATGTTGACATGCATTCTCTGTAAAGCTGCTTTGAAACGATATGTATTGTGAAAACAATCCAACCGTATCCATTATCTTTGTATTACATGAAGCTGCTTCCTTGTCATTTCTGACTTATAACAAAAAACAGAACAATGTCTAAAAGCTGCTATGTGACAAGGCGTACAGAAAACAAGCTAAAAAACCCTGAACCAAAAACCCAGAAGTTTTTAATAAGCTGTCGACCCAAAAAACGAGAATTTAAGGACAAAAAAGAGGATACAGGCATTTGAGACAGAGATATACATGTTATATTACACTGAGAACTACGCCCACTGGAGGCTACGCCCACTGGAGGCGTACCTTGATGCTGATTGCCAGACCCAGCTGCTGTGCATTACCTGGACTATTTAAGCCACACTCAACCTCGCTATCATTGCGAGGTCTTGTACTGCCACGGTGTACATTTCTGAGCGTTCTTTATTCTGACTGTCTGCCTGTTGTTGAACCTGTTTAATCCCCGTTAACGATTCTCTGCTGCCTGCCCTTGGACTATTTGCTGTTTACTGGACTTGTGATTCTTATCTGCCTGCCCTAATCTACTGCCTGTTGTAAGACTACGATTCTGCCTTTTCCCTGCCATTCCTGTTTGCCCCTGTTTGACCACTGCCTGTTTGACTACGAGATCTGTTAATAAAGCCTGCATATGGACACCACTCCACACTACTGCTCCTGCGGTCCTCAGCCATTACACACGCGGCTGAGACGCCATCTCAGGGGAACCCCCGCCTGTCGCTTCGAGAAATTCGACGGTGATCCAGCTAAATGTAAGGGATTTATACTGCAATGCTCTCTCTTTATCAATCAGCAACCTGCTCTGTATACCACGGAGGCAGGAAAGATTGCTTTTGTCTGCTCACTGTTTACTGGCAAAGCCCTGGAGTGGATTACGGCGGTGTGGAGAGAGGATGGATCAGCCTTTCCGTCATTCGAAGCTTTCTTGCGGAGTTTCAAAGAGGTTTTCGATCACCCCAGCGAGGGTAAAGGGGCAGGTGACCGTCTTTTGGAACTTACCCAGGGGAGGAAGACAGTGGCGGAATATGCACTCACTTTTCGCACACTCGCTGCACAAACCAACTTAGTGAGTGATACTGTAAAAGTACTGTTTCGCAGAGGCTTATCACATGAATTACAGGCAGAACTTGCGTACCGTGATGAGGGCCGGAATCTGGATCAGTTTATCGAGTTGGCAATTCAGATTAATAACTTCATTCGTTCCAGAAGATCCTGTCATCATCGCAGCGTACAATCTTCACCACCCACAGCCGTTGAGAACCCCGAGGCCATGCAGGTGAATTCCTATCATCTCTCTGTGGAGGAGAGGAATCTGAGAATTATGCAACGTCTTTGTTTATACTGTGGTCAAGAAGGGACATCACCACCTCACCTGGACACCTTCAGCCATCCAAGCATTCCAGATGCTGAAGGAACGCTTCACTACAGCCCCCGTATTACGTCATCCAGACCCTGACATCCCTTTCGTAGTAGAGGTGGACGCCTCCAATACTGGCCTTGGGGTCGTCCTCTCACAAAGACAAGGTAATCCTCCCAAGCTATATCCATGTGCTTATCATTCCCGTAAGCTCAATTCCGCTGAGAGGAATTATAACGTAGGAGATCGCGAATTGCTGGCCATGAAGGCCGCATTCGAGGAGTGGCGCCACTGGCTGGAGGGAGCTACACATCCTTTCGTTGTACTAACAGACCACAAGAACCTTGAATACCTCAGAACTGCCAAGAGATTCAACCCCAGGCAAGCTCGAAGGTCACTGTTCTTCACCCGCTTCAACTTCACTGTAACCTACCACCCCGGCTCAAAAAACACCAAGGCCGATGCCCTCTCCAGGCAGCACGAGGGAGAACAAGTTGACAGTCAACCCGAAACCATAATCCCATCAATGCTTGTGGTCGCTCCCATCCAGTGGGATATTATTACCGAGCTGGAACAGGCCAACAACCAAGTCGAAGTTCCTCTCGAATGTCCACCAGAGAAAGTCTTCGTCCCTGAACCCTTCCGCCTCTGTGTCATGGAACAAGTCCATAGCCTACCTGCATCAGGGCACCCGGGTATCACAGCCACAGTCCAACTACTACAGAACCGGTTTTGGTGGCCAACCCTTATCAAAGATACCACTCAATTCATCAAACAATGCAACACCTGCAACATGCACAAACCCTCACATCAAGTTCCTGCTGGCCTTCTACAACCGTTACCTCTGCCTCAACGTCCCTGGTCTCACATAGCCATAGACTTTGTCACCGACCTTCCAACAACTTCACAACCATACTGACCGTTATAGACCGATTCTCCAAAGCCTGCCGCCTCATCCCTCCGTCCAAACTACCTACCGCCATGCAAACCGCCGAGCACCTCTGCAACTGGGTCTTTCGGATCTACGGTCTTCCAGAAGATATAGTCTCTGACCGGGGCCCACAATTCACCTCTTGTCTCTGGACGTCCTTCTGCCAAGCTCTTAACATCAACGTCAGCCTCACTTCCACAGTCCAACGGCCAGATCAAACGCCTCAACCAGGAACTCACCCACTTCCTGCGTTCCTATTGCAGCCAGCATCAGAACGACTGGGCCCGGTATCTGATGTGGGCAGAATACACTCAGAACTCGATACGTAAGGAGGCTACAGGATTAACTCCCTTCCAGTGTGTCCTTGGTTTCCAACCACCTCTCTTCCCCTGGTCAGGGGAGCCCACTGATGTACCAGCAGTCATTGGGAGGGGTACGGTCCTGAGGAGCGCTCATGGGTCAACGTGGATGATATCCTAGACCCCAACCTAGTGGGGGAATTCCACCGTAACCACCCAGAGAAACCGGCCCCTCGACCACGTGGGAGACCTCGATGTCGGTTGCTTCCTCGCGCCAGGAGTCGCTCACAGGGGAGGGGGCTCTGTCACAGAGACGAACTCCGTGATTCCCTCCTCTGGCCATCAGAGGGAGCCTTCGCCGGAATACTGACACACACATTCTCACACACGCACTACATTTCCCACAAGCCCCGTACCTTGGTGCTGATTGCCACACCCAGCTGCTGTGCATTACCTGGACTATTTAGGCCACACTCAACCTCGCTATCATTGCGAGGTCTTGTATTGCCATGGTGTACATTTCTGAGCGTTCTTTATTCTGACTGTCTGCCTGTTGTTGAACCTGTTTAATCCCCGTTAACGATTCTCTGCTGCCTGCCCTTGGACTATTTGCTGTTTACTGGACTTGTGATTCTTATCTGCCTGCCCTAATCTACTGCCTGTTGTAAGACTATGATTCTGCCTTTTCCCTGCCATTCCTGTTTGCCCCTGTTTGACCACTGCCTGTTTGACTATGAGATCTCTTAATGCCTGCATATGGATCCCACTTCGTGTGACGACTCGTTACAATACAGAAAACATCATCTGACACGGGTACAATTAAAAGAATCAGATAAAACATCTTTTTCATTAGGAACATTTTTGCATTCACGGTATAAGATAAAAGTTTCAGTTCATCAGAAGTGAGTCTTTTTTTCCATTTTTTTCTAGCAAATAAAAAACAAATTGTCTTGACTTGATCTTTAGAGTCAAACTCAAAGCAACTCTTTCCGTATTCTCAAAGTCTGGTCCTGTCAAATTAACTAAACTCCCTGTTGTTGTCAGGACGGCGGTTTGATCTACCTTGTGTTTGTGTTTGTACCGCTGTTCATCCGGAACACACGGTTGTCTTGTTTGTCTGGTCACGCGTGTGGTGTTTGTGTTCGTTCGCCATGTGTTTCAGCATGTGTTATGTTGTTTGCGCCATGTGTTCAACTGTCTATTGTTGCCCCGCCCTCTTGTTACCCTGTTAACTCATTATTAATCTCACATGTTACTCCTCATTAGCTTTCCTTTATATTCCCTCCGTGTTTTTTGTTCCGTGCCAGAGTGTTAATGCGTCTTGTTGTTCACGTCTTCTTTTCTTTGTGCCGTTCCTAGTTTTCTAGTCAAGCTTTTTTTTCTTCAGTTTGATTTTTTTTTTTTGGCCTAATTTCAAGTTATTTCTATGTTGTTTTTCTTTTGCTGTGACTAGAGCTCTGTTTGATTTCTAGCTTTATTTTGACTTTTAGTTTTAACCAACTTGGTTTTTTTTTTCTTGTTTTTTTTTCTTGGCATAAGAGTTTTTTTCTGGTTACTTATTCTTTGTTTTATTTTATTTTTTCTCTTGTGGTTTTTGCCTTCAGATCAGTTTAGTTTAGTTTTTCTTTTACTTTTTATTTTTTTATTTTCTCTCCAGTCTCCCTGTTTCCCTGGCTGCTGGATTGTGCTCATCTTCAGACTGCTCTTGGCTGGGCATTTCAGTTCCATGGACTTTGTCTTGCTACCTGAGGCCGTCATTGATTGTGGACATTATCCAGTCTAGCCCTTGCTGCTATTTTGTTACTCCTTGATCTGTTTCCCTAATAAACTGTGTATTACCCTGCAAATTGAATCCTCTTCTTTCCGAACCCTAACAGTTGTACATATTCTGGAAGCCACAAGTGTTTCAGTGAGTCCAGGAATTGTACAGTCATTGTGTGTTAAATCAAAGCGTGCTCCATATATTAGCTGTATTATATTAGGAGCCAGTGAAGAGATTTAAAATGTCCTTCTCTTTGTAATTTGAACATGTTCCACACTTTAAAAACATCCTGATAAAATAAGGCATTCCATTGATATTCAGCTTTGACAAGTCCATAAAGAGAAGATTTGTCCATTTTCAAATTTCCATGATTTTGTAATGTTTTACACGCAACTACTTTCCAGCTGGAAGTTACTGAACCATTAAGAAGTCTTTGCAAAAGCTGTAAACGAAAAGCTGCTTCTCTACTTTTAAGATGTATTAAAGGTGCCGTAGAACGTGTTTTCAAAAGATGTAATATAAGTCTAAGGTGTCCTCTGAATGTGTCTGTGAAGTTTCAGCTCAAAATACCCCATAGATTTTTTTTAATTAATTTTTTTAACTGCCTATTTTGGGCATCATTAACTATGCGCCGATTCAGGCTGCGCAGCCCCTTTAAATCTCTCGCTCCCTGCCCTCCCGAGCTCTCGACTATAAGTGCAGTTATACAGTGCATAATCAAAGTTCACACAGCTAATATAACCCTCAAATGGATCTTTATCAAATGGATCAAATGGATGGATCAAATATTGGGGGCGTACATATTAATGATCCCGACTGTTACGTAACAGTCGGTGTTATGTTGAGATTCGCCTGTTTTCCGGAGGTCTTTTAAACAAATGAGATTTACATAAGAAGGAGGAAGCAATGGAGTTTGAAACTCAATGTATGTCTTTTCCATGTACTGAACTCTTGTTATTCAACTATGCAAAGGTAAATTCAATTTTTGATTCTAGGGCACCTTTAATCCTTGTCCTCCTTCTTTGGGTAAAAAGAATACACTCTGAGGAACCCAATGTAACTTATCCCAGAAAAAAAATCAACTAAAATCACTGAAATCTCTTATCATTACTAAAATCAAAAGTTGTAACTATTATTTAATGGGCCTGAGCTAAAACTAACAATGACCACTTGTATTTTTTTTAACATTAACAAAAAAATAATATCTTCTGTAACAAATGTAGCTATTGCTCATTCTTAATCCTAGTTAATGCATTAACTAATGTTAAATAATGAGACCTTATTATAAAGTGTTACCTGTTGTTTTTTATAATTCTTTTGCACTTTAATCTGTTTGAAACATTTTACTTTATATTTTTTTGTGTATTGCGTTATTGTATTTAAATGTTCTTTAAAGAGTTCTTTTTGTAAAAAGAGTTCTTAAACCTGGTATACTATGACAACACTTTTTTTGCAACTTATTTCGATATCGTGATAATACCGTATACCATGATAAAAGCTTCAGCCATTACCGCAACATGAAAATTTGATACCGTCACATGCCTAGGCTGGACATTGACACAAATTCCACATTGCCATATTCAATAACATGCTAAAACCTATTTCGAGAGTTGTCATGATTGAAATATATTTAAAAGTAAAAAAATCTAAAAAAAATATCTTCTGTTGTAACACAACTTACCTCAATATCTCCAATTCACACTTTATATTTGTCAGTCCAGTGCAGAGCTGCTTCACTCCTGAATCCTGCAGGTTATTATTATTCATGTTCAGCTCTTTCAGATTAGTATCTGATCCAAGAACTGTAGCCAGAGCTGAACAGCTTTTGTCTGTTAAGTTACAATTATTTAACCTACAAGACAAATAAATTACAATCACAGAATTAGATAGAACATTTTTTATATACAAATATAAAATATATTTTCCATTATTGTTGCCTAATTTCAAGTTATTTCTGTTGTTTTGCTGTGACTAGAGCTCTGTTTGATTTCTAGATTTATTTTGAGCCCTTGCTGCTATTTTGTTACTCCTTGATCTGTTTCCCTAATAAACTGTGTATTACCCTGCAAATTGAATCCTCTTCTTTCCGAACCCTAACAGTTGTACATATTCTGGAAGCCACAAGTGTTTCAGTGAGTCCAGGAATTGTACAGTCATTGTGTGTTAAATCAAAGCGTGCTCCATACATTAGCTGTATTATATTAGGAGCCAGTGAAGAGATTTAAAATGTCCTATTTAATATTTTTTACATAAATAATACTCACACACTATATATATATATATTTGTTAATTCTGGTTTGATTTTTATTTATTTTTTTGGAAACATAATGTTATACTATGTATATCACCAAATATATACATTATTGTTTTGTCAAGTTTGATTTGTATATTTATTTTATTTTATTTTATTTACGTTTAAATTTTTTTTTTTTTTGGGGGGGAAATATAAATTACATTGTGTATATTTGTGATATTTGTGACACTGTTGAACTATGTACATTATCGATTATATATATTGAGTTGTGGAGTCTGAGTTATATACTTTACTTCATTCAATATATTATTATCATTTGTTTATTTACTTTTTCCTTTATTTATATTAATTATACTTTGTTTGATTTAATTTATGTAACCGTCGAACTTCCTCTTTTCTGTTTGTCCTGTGTAGCACAACCAGGTGATTGTCATTAGACTAATTAATTTCTGCTCAAACTCTGAATGTGTTTGTTACTCACACCCTGACGAAGGCAAAATCAGCAGCAACGCGTAGGTGTGCAGACTGTGCACTTGTCACCTGTTTTAATATTTAGCCATGATGAAATAAAGGCTTTTTAAAAAAGTTTTCTATCAGATTCAAGTGCCTTGGACCATCCTCAATTTTACGAGTTGAACTATCCCTTGCACCCAAAGACCACCGGGCTCGAACTCATACCCCGTGCAGCACTTCAGTTTTTTGCAGTTTTTTGCTTTGAGATATATATATATATCAGGGCTCGACAATAAGGACTGCTCGATGGCCCGGGGCCAGCGTGGAGACGACCCTTGGGACAGTTGACGGAACTGTCACTTGCCTGATTGGGCCAGTGCTGCATCGTAGGGGTGTATAGGCCTATATCATCTATGTACGATGATATCTAGTTGTTGTTTTAACAATCTGAAATTATCGAGTATTGTCCCTCACTTTACAGAAAAAGAAAACAAAAACACACCCATAGAGTGCGTGTATTCACTACGTGATGTAGTGTAGTAGGTTAGACGAGTGCGCATACGAATTTAGAGTGCATATTTTCACTGTGATCTAGTCTATAAAAATTCATTTAGAATGCCCCCAAAATTCAAGATAAGGGGCAAAAATGCCCCTGTATGTCTTTTATATTTATATCGTTTAATACAGTTAACCAACATCACATGAAAAGTGCTGTTTTTTCTCCAAATATCAGCATGATTACAAATGTGATATTGATTTTATACAACAGTTCAATAAACAAGAAGTTAATAATAACTAAAATATGGCTTTAAAAAGGTAAAAAATATATTTAAACTTATTGGAAAAGACAATTTGTCACTGCTGCGAACTGACCACCACACATAATATGAAGAATATCCGAAAACTTTAGGAGTCATCGGTCCATGGCAGTCCTTAATGTACCAGCACAAACACGTGTTTGGATGTGTGGGCTGCGAGTTGGAAAAGGTTGGGAACCACTGATCTATGTATTGCATTACATTATGTTTTGCCCCCCAAAATTAAAACTACAAAACTAAAACTATTATGAAATTAAGCTTTTAAAATAACATTTTATTAGGAGATATAGTGTAACAACTGATAATATATGTATTTTAAATAGTCTGTTATACCCTGTATGAGACAAAAACATGACTAAACATTAATTGACTTACAGAGCTCTTCTGGAGGTTTTGATGACTGCTGATAATCTAATGAGACACTCGTCTGATTTCTTGAATTTCTGAAGCTCAAACTCCTCCAGCTCTTCCTCTGATGTCAACAACACAAAGACCAAAGCAGACCACTGGGCAGGTGAAAGGTCACCAGATGAGAGACTTCCTTTGCTAAGGTGGGTCTGAATCTCCTTCACCAGAGTTTGGTCGTTCAGTTCATTCAGACAGTAGAACAGATTGATGGATCTCTCTGCAGGCAGATTACCTTCTAATTTCTGCTTGATGTACTGAACTATTTCCTTGCTGCTCTGGTCTTTGTCGTCTTGCTGTGTCAACAGACCTCGTAAGAGTCGTCGATTGGACTGGAGTGACAGACCGAGGAGGAAGCGAAGGAAAAGGTCCAGGTGTCCATTATCACTCTCAAGCGCCTTGTCCACTGCAGTCTTGAGAAAATCAATCAAGGTTTCATTTTTGTTTTCCTGTTCTGTAGACTCGTGATCAAACACACTTGTCTTGTTGATGTCTAGAAACAGATGTTCATAAAGGGCTGCAATAAACTCTTGAATGCTCAAGTGAACAAAGCAGTACATGGTACCAAGAGTGATCCCTGTTTCCTCCTTAAAGATCTGGGTACACATGCCTGAGTACACTGATGCCTTATAGACGTCAATACCACAAGCTTCCAGGTCTGTGTCATAGAAGATCACGTTGTTTCTTTCCAGCTGATGAAGTGCCAGTTTCCCCAGTGAAAGGATGGCGTCTTTATCCCAGGAAACATCTGGTGCGTATTCTCCATCATACTTTCGGCGGCTCTGCTGGATCTGAAAGCGGAGAAAGTGTGTGTACATTTGTGTCAGAGTCTTGGGAGTGTCTTCAGTACTTGATCTCCAAGGTGTTTTAGAGATCTCATCAGCCTGATTGATTTTCACATCATTATTTCTTTTCTCCTCCAGAATGTTCTGGAGAACAGTGGCTGAAATCCAGCAGAAGACTGGGATGTGGCACATGATAAAGAGACTCTTTGATTTTTTAACATGATCAATGATTGTTTTGGCCTGATTCTGATCCGTGAATCTTTTCTTGAAGTACTCTTCCTTTTGTGCATCACTGAATCCTCGTATCTCTGTCAGCCGGTCGATACAGTCAGGAGGAATCTTACTGGCAGCTGCTGGTCTGGTGGTGATCCAGATGAGAGCAGAAGGAAGCAGATTTCCCTTCATGAGGTTTGTTAGGAGAACATCCAGAGAGGCTGGTGATGATGCATCACGCCACGTCTCATTACAATCAAACTTCAGAGGAAGGCGACATTCATCCAATCCATCAAGGATGAACAGGACTTTGAACTGATTCCTTCTTGTAAGGTTCAGTCCTTTTGTCTCTGGGAAAAACTGAGTTATAAGGTCCATCAAACTTAGTTTTTCTTTCTCCTTTAAGTTAATCTCTCTGAATGGAAAAGGAAATATGAAGCGGATATCTTGATTTTCTTTTCCTTCAGCCCAGTCCAGAACAAACTTTTGCACAGAGACTGATTTTCCGATGCCAGCGACTCCTTTTGTCAGTACAGTTCGGATCTCCTTGTCTTGTTCAGGAGCTTCAAACAATTGTGTGCATTTAACCTGTATCTCTTGAGATTCATGACGCCTGGAAGCAACTTCAATCTGTCTGACCTCATGTTCAGTATTGACCTGTTCACTGCCACCCTGAGTGATATAGAGATCTGTGTAGATGTTATTCAGAAGTGTGGAGTCACCTTGTTTCGCAATTCCTTCAAACACACATTGATACTTCTTCTTTAGGCCACATTTTAGCTGACGAATGAAGAGCAGCTCATCTAAACACAGGAACAGAAAATAGATAGTTTTAGTCTTAATTTTCTCTCCTACATTTATAAGTGTCAATCAGATGATCTTGAGTCTCTGACCTTCTAGAGCATCAGCAGCTTCATCTTGCTTCATCTCTCTCAGGTAATGTAGTGTGAGATCAAGAGCTGCTGCTTTGGTACTGCATCTATTCTCATTAAAGTCCTTCACAAAGTGTTGTGTGTTCTCTTTTTGTAATATTTTCTTAAACTTTTCTAGTTCATTCTTCAGAAACGTGATTATTTTGCTCTCAAGATCCTACAAACAAAGTAAGAAAAAAAAAGATACAGAACAACACAATTTAACCAGATCCACATCCGTATTTGGTCAAAAATATTTATTTATTTAGATATTAAATATATTTGTAAAAAAAGAAACCAGTTAAAAAACAAAATTATTAATTAGCACACAAAAATAACACACATTTTTCTTACATTTTGATTATTATTTATGGGTTCTTCAAATTTATGTTCCAGTATTTGTGCAAGAAATGTTCAGTAACCTGTTTGTTTTAGTTTTTTAACCTTTATGAAAATGTGTTTTCCTACCTGGAAGATCTCTAGGAGATTGTCTTTGAAACTCTCGTGGTTCCTGTGAATCTGAACGTCTGAGTCTAACGTCTCATATTGAAGCCTGTTAGACAATAAAATAAAATACTGCATTTTCAGGCAAAATATTATTATTGTTTTTAAAGGTGGGATAAGCCATATTTCAAAAACACTGTTTGGAAGTTATTCGGGCCGACACAAACAGCAAACATGTAACCACTCAGCATTAGGGGGCGTATGACGGTCGGGGAGAGAGAACGAGCAAGAGGGAGATTTGAAGAAAGACTGCAGAGAGAGAGATGAGACACAATAAAGAATATCACTGGAATGAAGGTTTATCACTGGGCAAGCGCTTTAGGACCCGCGATAATATTAGAAAAGCTTTCCAGCTCTGGAGAGAGCTAAGAGAAAAGGCTTGAAAACAGATGCGGAGGCTGATTTGATTCCGCTTCACATGTGAGTAACACTGGGTTTGAGTGTCTGGAGCTGCTGTGCTGTTGGCGATTAACAACATCAACAAACTCTTGCCTGTATTTACTCTTGTGTACTGTATGTTCATTTTTGCTTCCTTGTCTTTCATTCATCAGCTGTGCTTTATTTTTCATGAAGCATTATTTTGTTGCATGTCAGCTGTGATAAACAGACATTCACTCTCTCATTACGTGTGTAACAGAGGCCAGTTAGTGAGAGTTGTGCAAGTAAACCACTGCACACTGATGACCGCTAGAGAATGAGGTGTTTAGTGTCATTAGTGCTCTCGCCTCACCTGCCAGCAGCGATCGGGGTTTGAGACCGACTCAGAGCAGGGTGATTAGGATTGGAGGGTGAGTTTTGGAGGCGGGGCGATGAAGAGAGGGGTGTTTGTTTGGGTTGATTTCATATATCAACAATGTCCAACAGCGTTTATGAAAAATGGCTTTAACAGTGAAAAAGAAAACATGAGCTATTTAAAGTTTACGCTGTTAAAGTGTGAGATCTATTTTAGTATATATAATGAATTCTGCATCAACAATGGGATTTTTAATATGTAGTGCAGCAGTTATGTCAGCACACTAAAATAAATGAGTATTACAAGAAACAGAATTATAATTAAAATCAAATCATTTCAACTTTTTTCTGATGCTCCCTTTAGGTTTTTATAGCACTGCTGATTATAAATTGGAATGATATTTGAATGATACAGTTTCATAATAAATATTTGATGAAAATATTCAGTCTATTCACACAGTCTATGTGTGTCCAACAATAAGAAACACATGAAATACCTTTTGTTAGTTGATGGTTTTCTCTCACTGAATTTTGGTGCTTCACCTTTTGAACAGTCACTCTTCACAGACACAGAGCTGGACACATGTGAGTCTGATCCTACACTAATGACACAAAGAGCAGAAAGATAAAACACTTTACTACAGGAGATACTTCAGTCTCATTTGAAAGGGTTTAATGTTGCAAATAGTTAATAAATGCAGTATAGACACACTTTTGTCCATCTATGGATGGAAAGACATATTCATGTTTGGGTTGTAAGATCTATTTTCCATGGTGAATTTATGCCTCCTTGTTATTGTATTAATGTAAAGATGCTCCAGACTGAGTTCAATAAAGAGGAAAGCAGACTATCAGACACTGTGTTCTCTGAATTATTGTTTTATTTAAAGGATTAGTTCACTTTCAAATGAAAATTACCCCAAGCTTTACTCACCCTCAAGCCATCCTAGGTGTATATGACTTTCTTCTTTCTGATGAACACAATCAGAGAAATATTAATGAATATCCTGATGCATCCGAGCTTTATAATGGCAGTGAACGGGACCAATGAGTAAAAAAAATAAAATCCATATTTAACAAAAGTAGTGAAATAAAATATCTAGTTTCCGCCTTCCGTATTCAACGTACGAAGAAAGTGTAAAACTCTGGCAGTTCAAAAAGCTTACGCTACGACCTACGCCTTCCCTATTCAACTGACGGAAAAAGTATGACTGACGCGACGTCAGTTTAAACTTTCTTCAAACCTTTGTAGTGATTTTTACTCCATTCACCAGTGACGTAGTGATTTTTGATCACGTGCCACTTTAAGGTGTGGTTATGAGTGTATCAGATGACCCCTCCCCCCTTTTTGTAATACGGGGCACCAGTTAAGAATACTATCTTAACAATTTAAGAACACTCCAAAAGAGCTGTTCAATAATTCAGAATTAATATAAACGGGAGGGAGTTGGTCAACTGATTTATCTGAAGGATTTGTGAGAGTCTGGTCAACTAGTAGAGTCTTTGATCATCAACACAAGGAAGACACAGTTATAATAAAATCAATGAAATTTATTAACAATAGACATGCAAGAGTAAATACCACAACGATTAATAATGAAATAATGAATATGCACTTCTAAAAGATAGTAAAATAATGATCAAAGGAGAATACTGAATTAAATCAAAGAAACAAATAAATGAAGTGAACACAGAATGGATAAATGCAATGCTGTTGAACTGAATGTAGAATGGAAGAGAACTATATGGGAGTGCTTCTTATGGAAGCCACCTAATGGCTCTGGTAAAATGGTGATAAATAATTGCTTATTTATCATTCAACAAATAATATCCCTATTATTTGTAACAAGCTGACCTCAAGTAACTGTTATCTAAACAGGTTAGAAAAACATATGCTGCATGTATAACCTAATGCCAAGGTCTCTAGAAAGAGGTTTGGTAAGTTTATATTTACGTTCCACACAGTCGGGTGATCAATCCGGTAGCAGAGACGTCTTCCACTGATGATGCAGGCTGCGTGCAGTGGGAGGGCGTGGAGTTGCGATCCAGTAGTCGTGCCACGCTGGGCTGGAGGATGCTGAACTTCGGTTGCGCCAAGAGGGTCCTTTAGGATGGACTGGGCAGCTGGGTCAGATGACTCTTCACAGGTTCCTTTGCAGGCTGGCTGCGTCGCTGAGGAGCCGTGTGGTACTGGCAATGTCTGCCGATGCAGAGGTCCTTTACGGACTGGGCTGTGCTGCTGTAGGAGCCGTAAGGGTCAGATGAAGTCCCTCAATGCTGGGGCCCTTTTGCAGCTAGAGTGCAGCTGAAAGCAACGTAAAAGGTTTTGCTCGCGAAAGCTTCACCTTAACTGTCTTGTAGTCTCTTTCCTCGTCAGGTCAGAAACTCAGGACGTGGGGTGTCTGTTAATGTCTCCTTCCCCGTCGAGCTGGAAACGCAGAACAAGGGTGTGTCTACCCGGGGGACATATTTATCCCTTTCTAATGAGGAGGAGATTGAAATGTGGCGCCTTGCCGATCCTGGAGTGTGATTGGCCACTGTTATCTGAAGCAACCCCGGTGTTGCCCACCTAGTGTGGAACTCATTTGCATAGCATAAAGTACAGTGTTAAAATAGTGTCTTTAACATTTTACCCATGCATTATTTCTTTACCAAACCTCTTTCAAATTATTAAAGGCATCGTAGGGAACAGATAGACACCAAACACAATATGAAATTATTAAATCATCGTCCATGCATTTGTTTATCTGTTAACAGGTCTGTCCCATGACCTGTTGTTTTAACAGTCAGTGACCATTAACATAAACTGTGCTTGCGTGAAGACGGAGTGGATGTGATGCAGTTTCAATCAAATTAAGGCCTCCAAACATAGGTATGAATGGATTTAGATAGATCTCTGTGGCCTCTCTTTATTTCAGTCACTGCTGCTCCGTCCAGGGGGTCCTGAAGGAATTTATATGGCAGTCCTTGCCTAAATCTTAGGAATGAGTTTGGTGGTTAGAGTCAATGTGTCGTCCAATGAGAAGTCCTCTCCTTGGTTTTGGTGGGTGCAGAAGGTTCCCCTTCCTGCTCTGGAAGAGGTGTCTGGTAGTTGTCCTAACATCTTATCTGATGTTGCTGAACATTTGTTTATGTTCATTCACCAAAGATCCAATCACAGTGTGGCACATCTTCTTACACACCAGCAGTTAGAGAGGGGCCCTGTCGTAAACTGGTCCCTGGAATGCCATCTTAACTGTTATTCACAACACCTTGAATATGGAAGGTGTTCTGGCGGAAGCTAGATATTGCATATCATAAATTGATATTGTTATATTTTTACACAAACGCATCGCTTCACTTCAGAAGGCCTTTATTAACCTTGTGGAGCCGTGTGGAGTACGTTTATGATGGATGGATGTGGATGGAGACACTTTCTTCAGCTCATACTCATTTGGTCCTGTTCACTGCCATTATAAAGCTCTGATGCGTCAGGATATTTAATAATATTTTTCCGATTGTGTTCATCAGAAAGAAGAAAGTCATATACACCTAGGATGGCTGGAGGGTGAGTAAAGCTTGGGCTAATTTTCATTTGAAAGTGAACTAATCCTTTAATTTCCATCACATTTATCTTAGCTAATGCAATGCTGGAACGCAAAACACATGAAATACCTTTTGTTAGTTGATGGTTTTCTCTCACTGAATTTTGGTGCTTCACCTTTTGAACAGTCACTCTTCATAGACACAGAGCTGGACACATGTGAGTCTGATCTTACACTAATGACACAAAGACTTTACTACAGGAGATACTTCAGGTTTCATGTTTAATTAAGCCCAGTTTAACAAACAAATTCTTTGTCTAAAAAAGCCCCTCTAAACGTGATTTCACCCCTGGTCACTCTTTCTAGCTATTTGTTTTTCAATGTTCATTTTTAGTAATTCCCAGTGGCCATCAAGTGTGATGTTAAAATGATTTCTTCACAGTCCCAAAACATCTACAGTCATGTAGAAGCTCTGTACGTTAGTTAGTTATTAACTGTGACATTGTCTATAAAGCCCTGTTTGACATGTATATTTGACTTGTTCTAATTAAAGTTTCCACATTATTTACATTTACTATCCACTAAACGAGCACCTTTAAACTGTGATTAAATACACTTTAATCAGGGTTTGTACAGGACTATATGGTAAATTAAACATATTTAACTGTGATAAATGTTCCTGTAAATTAAATATGAAACCAGTTTCAAGACATTTTTAACCTGCAGCAATCTAGAAACATTCATAGGAAGTTGTGAATTGTTTTGCACAGCATTAGACATGTCAGTGGTGAGAGAAAACACTCCTTGTTGATCAGGCTGTTCTTTACAGGACAAACCTGAAACTCCAGTAGAGTTTAGAATGATTGTGTGAAAACAGACGCAGTCTTACCTCTGTTCCTCTGAGAGACTCATCTTAGAGAGAGAGTCCTTTCCTCGCTCCTCTGACATTACTGCAGATAAACTGACACTGAAAACAGCTCAGCTCTGGTATCTCTGTGTCGCTGAAGACCATCAGATGCTCAGCATGACCTGGACATGACAATGAGTCACTGAGATTAATATCAGGATACTTCAGAGGGATAAATGATGATGAAAAATAAGAACTAATGATGAGTGTTGAGTTAATAAAAAAAGAAAATATGCAACAACCATGTTAAATATTAATATTATTATATGATTTTATGTCTTCAAAGTGACCATAAAACTGTCATTCAAGTTTCATTGGTTTTGGTGAGAAACGTTAACATTTTCAACACTAGTTCACAAACTCTAGTTTCATAAGTACGGTTAAAATATATGGATGTTTATGTTGCTTTATCAAGGTGTCCATTGTAGTGGATATGTTTTTCAACGTTAATGCCTATATCGAAAAACTTGGTGGGCAGCATTATATTGAAGTGTTGGTCAGACTTGATTTGATTCATGATGGCATTTTATTAAATTTAAATAACATGAATTTAAAGGATTTTTAATGTGAAAAAGAAACTACTTATGATTGTTTATTGTACCAAAAGTAATATGAAAGAAACTTTAAATACATGTACAGCTGAAGCCAGCCTTGCAGAATCTGCAAAATGTTAATAATTTAAAAAGGAGGGATTATAACAAATGCATTTTGTTTTTATTTATTACTGCTATAAACTATTTCACATAACAGATGTTTAAATATAGACCAAAAGACAAAATGAATAACTGAATTTACACAAAAGATCCAGTTCATAAGTTTACATGTGTTTGAGTCAGGGGGTGTAACTTTTGAACAGGATGATTGGTGGAAATGGATCTTATTTTGCTCAGAGATCTAAGAGAGGTTATGGAGGATTGGTTGTCTTCCTCGCTTACAAGGGCGTAGTTTGGGTTTAAACATTGGCATTACATTTCATTAGCAGTGGTTCCCAAGCCAATACATGAAACTGATTGTCTTCAGAAAAGTTTCAAAGGCATTTTCTTTTCCTCTAATCTCTGTATAAAGTAGTATTAATAAGGGCAGCGCTGATTTATGTACAGCGGTAACCAAAGAAACACTATATTGCTGCTGTGCCCTCAGGATTCACAGATGAACAGAAAGTTTGAAGAACAGCATTTATTTGAAATAGAAATCTATTATAACATTATAAATGTCTTTTTGACCAATTTAATCCATCCAATTTATTTAAAAAAAATTTGTGTGATTCTGTCTTTGTATGCATGTGTAGCCCCTCCAGTTCGCACCGCCCGCTCCAAGTGAGACTCGAACCCGGGCCCGTCCGCATGTGAGTCGGGCTGAAGACCACAGTCTCTAGTGTCAGTCTCTAGAGCGCCTCTTGAGTTCAGGGGAGTGAGGTTTACACACACAGCCTCTTACCGGCCTACGTCCGTTACACATCTATGCATTTTAAATTGTGGTCAAGAGTTGTTGTTTTTTTGCTTTTGTTGTAAAAATAGCTTTAATTATTTTAAAATATTTATTAAACTGTAAAGAGTGATTAAAATATAAGACTGTTTTAAGACTAAAAATGTCATTACAATCTCATACAACATCAAATGTCCACTCCATCACATATTACACCAACATCCGGTAATCAAAGGCAAATCAAGGCCATAATCCCAGTTTATTCCAGGACATGTGATATATGTTTTAAAAGTTTAAAAATATTCAATTTTTCAAAATTGGCCCTAATTAAATCCCCATTAAGAACAAGTTTATGAACCTTTATGACCTATAAATAATATTGAATGAATGTTTAGACTCGTTTAAGATGAGCAAAATCTGCACAGAACCGTTGCATGCCGGTTATAAATGTGTCCGAGTGTGGTCCGCCTTGTCAATAATGCAAAGATGAGGCTTATCAGTATGTCACAATATCACCCCGTTTGGACTTTGTTTTCTGTTTTGCATTATTTCTTGCCAGTCTGTCATCATAGTTATGCATTCACTAACTTGCAATACGACTGGATATCAGTTATTTTGGATATACTGTACATCAGGTTCAGTACATGGTGAACATTCTGAAGAAGAAAAAATCTCTCAACTAATGCTGTAAAATATACATGGGAATCAGTTGGTACTACATTAATATTGAAGGTTAAATGAACTGATTTGTATAAAAACTTAAATTACACTAAGCAAAAGTTTATTATAATAAAGTTATAATAGGCCTTCTAACTTTAAAATTATTTCTACTCCAATTCGTTTTTTAATATAAATGGTGGCAGTCAACTTGACATTTGTTCAAACATGCATTATATAGGCTATTGAAGAACATTAAAAATGATAATTAATATGTATATGGTGTATATATTTAGCTAAATGCTGCTCTCTAGAGTTCATTTTTCTAGCAGATTAACAAGTTTATGGTCACTGAATATGTTTGTCTGAGGTAAATGTGACATTGTTTACAAGCTGTTATTAACGTCTTTCCGCGGTTGAAACACTGATTAAGCGATTACACGAGACATGATACAGATTTCGTTAAGCTGTACTGTATCTTTTAACATACCTTCAGATGTTTATTCGTGTTTATTTCGCGCTGTAACTGGTATTAACGCTGAGGAACGGAAAGAGAGCCAAAACGGTATTTATGTTTTTTTATTTCTAAGTAAAATGAGCAGAATTTAAAATATGAGACTTTGTTTCATGTCAAAGCTACAAACGCAAATCTTACAGTGATTTATTGGATGGTTCTGTATCCTCGCGCTTTTTTAAATGGGTATACGGAAACCCTTGACCTTTCCTACTGGGTATAAGGCGCTATACCTGCTTATCACATAGGACTACACCACTGGGTATAAGTTATAACTTATGTTAATAATCATTATTACACAAACTCATATGATAATCCGTTCATATTCCCTCAAATAACTGTAATCGTGTCAGTATTAAAGCTTACTTCAGCAGCACAGACGGTCTTGTCCTGCAGGAACAGAATCCAGAAGTCTCTGAAACACTTTTGGTTGAGACTCACCTGTGCTCCTGATCACTGTCTGTCACGTGATACGATTCAATCTTTAGTACAATAGTCCAATCTGTGATAAAAGAGATTCTGCTTCATCTTCTACTGTTTTCATCTGAAGACTTGTAATGTTTAACCAGAGATTGTAAATTATAGGGAGATAAGAGGGTCTGTATCTCTTACATTGGAGAAAGCGTAACGGCTAACTTAATCACGTGCAGCACCTCTCAGCCTATCGTGTAATGGCAAGTGACGTCAGTCGACAACATTCCCTAGTCTGCCTTCTCTTAAAAATACATTTTTATCAAGCTAAAATCTACATATAGTTCCCAACGAAAGAATTGTTTAGTGTAAAACATGCTGAAGATTAGCAAACAGGCTAGTCGATTAATTAAATAGATTAGCTATTTCCCCACAAAAGCTGTTTAATCAGCCATAGTGAAGCCTCTCATCCATTGACATCCATTCAAAAAACAGCCTCTGGTCTCCTTCCCTGCGTACCCACAGAGGAGCATTAGCTTAGCCGTCACGCTTTTTTGGCTAAAGGTTGAAGGCTTGCTTTCCAGTGACTTTAGTTTTAACAGCGAAAGCAGCGTTCTGAAACATTATATAAATGTGGTACACCTGTGATGTTGTTGTTCTAAGGTTCACTGATGTTTGAGAAACCAGCTTTTGGTGCATTACCGCCACCAGCTGGACAGAGTTTGCAGCGCCAACATGATGCCTAAATGATTTTTTTTACGTAAAACATCTACAGTTTTATTGTTGAGCTTTATCCAAATAAATCAGACACACACCGGTGGATACTCAACTGACATGCTTTATCTGGTACTCACTCCACACGTGTATCTCAGGCACCTTTACTATGTTGAAACGCCTCTCAACACAAGGGCCTCCGCTCTGAGCTTGAAAAAGAGACTCACACCAAGGTCGAACATTATAGGGGCTTGGGGCAAAAATGCCACCGAAATTAATTAAATGCTCCCAGAATTCAAGATATATAGGTTTAAAAAATGTCCTTGTATGGGTTCATCATGACCACTCAAATTTAACTCCCTTTGTAATTATCATTTAAATCTGACTAATTTTCAAATAGTTTGTCATAAATCAAATTGGGGTAAATCAAAATAAGACTTTCTGTTAAAAAGCAGGACATTGATTTGTCCACTGTAGTGGACAACCAGGACTTAAAGCATGTTTATTACGCATTTTGGGAGACACAAGTGAATAGAGAAAGAAATTATATTTCAATATTCCTATGAAATAGTAGATATTATTATGAAAAATCCTGCCAATTATTAGTAACACTTTTTGTCTGAGCATCAGTTAACTCAGTGTTGTTTGTACTAGGGCTCTAAACTTTGATTCACGAAGCCACATTTGTCTACCAAATAAAACTCTCTTGTACGTGTGCTTCACTAATCACAGATTATGAGTTCATGTCAAACACAAAGAGTTCTGTTGTTACAAACCTTCCACACTATCTGCCCACATGAAAATATACTATAGTAATTCTGAACCATACTATAGTAAAGTACTTGAATTAATTTGTTGTGGTAATATACAACTATAGTAATATAAACAAATTACTTTACCCAATACTTCTACAACTATAGGGTATATTATACTACAATACACTACAGTTTTACTGTAGTAAAAACTACAGTGTACTACAGTATTTATTACAGTTTATCAGTTCACTATAGTTAATATTACAGTATGCTGAAGCATTCATTAACAAAGTGTTTGTAAAATACTATTAATATAACAGTATACTACAATTTACTATAGTGTGGTTCAAAAACACTATAGTATTTACTATAAATTACTATATACCCAAAATATTTTTCGCTGCCTCAGGGCAACACTGTGCAACAAGAATCATAAAGAAAATGATCGTAAGACAATGCTCAGAGAACAAAATCACAAATCTTTTTCAAAAAAGTCAAGAAATCATCAAGTAAAAAGGGAAAAACACTTGAAAGACATTGATATATTGAATTTGATCCATGCATAGGACTGTATCATGTAGTGTGTCATGTCATATAATGTACTTCATGTAATAAGATTTCACTCCGTACTAAACTTCAAACAGCAGTTCTTCTCTGCTGTGAAACAGAGGTGTGTGTTATCATCACTTTGTGTGTTCCTGCATCTTCTCTTCTTATAACACATTAATGTCAATGTGAGGTACTGTCCAAAACAACAAGTACCCTTACTGCACAACGAAAAGAAAAACTGAATTTCTGAACATGCAAATAAAAAAATACTTCATAAAACCTGACAACAGGCTTCTCTACACCTTCATACACACACACATGTTTTTTTGTACAGTTCGTGTCATTTTAAATAAGATTACTAAAGCAAATAATCTTGCCATCTTCTCACACCATGTGCTCCTGTGACCATGGGTCAGAACAGGACGTCCCACCTTCAGATGGAGCTTGATAGTGACTCCCACACCTTACTGGACTGTTCTTTGGTACTTCTCAACCTTTCTAATTGGTTGCAATCATTTAAATTATTTTCTTAAATTCATCCTTTTAAAATTGACATTAGAGGCAGTAAACCAAACTGATCCCTTGTTTATTGTGATGTGATTTCTGGAGGCCCTTTGAAAACAATATCATGAAAGCAGGTGCTCATGTGTAAGTATGATTCTGAGACACAATAAGATAAGAAAAATTCAGTGAAATCAGTGGAATGATGTCATTCACTTCAGGTCAGATCTCCTTGTGTTTGATGCCGCACTGCCCATCTAGTGGACATGACGGGCTACTGATAGTATGGGCGGGGCTTTAATCTGGACTTTGTCTAATTAGTCAGGTGTGATTAGATACTTCAGATGTCACAGACCCCCAGATATGATCATCCTCGTGTGAGGGACCTCACATTTAAAAGATACCTATCTTTATAAACAACCAATTTATAAACTGAAAGATTTATTTCATAAATTAAAATATTATTTAATCTACTTTGTATTTATTCATTTCATCGTATTTAATAATTATTTTTTCATTTATTTATTTTAACTTTTCTACAGATCTCTGTCACTCCAGACTGAAAACCGCTGATCAAACATCAAACTTGTCTAAAAGTGTCCTGTACCTTTAAGGTTTCTCATAGACTAGATAAACTCGTCTTGTTCGGTGTGTCAGGTGAGTCCGACAGTAACAGGTGTGAGTGTGAGCCTCTCTTTATCTTCACACACACACACACACACACACACACACACACACACACACACACACACACACACACACACTTGTAAGTTCTGCACCTTTTTCTATTTTGTTTTTACCCGTTTAATTATGATAAATAACAATTAGACTTCATGTTTGTCATAGCAAGACTATTACTTTATAAAGGAATGGTTACTAAGCGATCACTAGCGAGCTTCATTCACACTAAAATAATGTTGACATGAATATTGTTTATGTCATGTGGTTAAAAGAAAGGTTTAGATGGATAAATAATAAGTAAATAATAACATATTTTGGGTGAACTGTCCCTTTAACTAAACCTGGAACTGCTAAATCTTGATTTATCTTCATATACTGTACATTTTCAAAATGCATGCTATAGATCTTATTGTGAACGATTCATGCATGAGTTTGTTCATTTAAAAAAGTAAATAAAAATAATGAATATTTATATATATTTTTTAAAAGCCATAACTGGATCTTCCGGTGAAATGACACACTTCTCTCTGGTGACGTATGCAGGACTTCTCCATCATTTAGTCCATCAAAACTGACACTTCTAATTTTTTTATGTAATATTTCAGTGTTTATTCTAAATGATTTAATCGGTGCACATCATTATTGTTTTAAATTCATGTTCTTCATAATCTTGAATCAGAATTTCGTTTTCATACAAGGACTTTATGATCTGAGAAACAGAAATCAACCAAAACAATAACAAGCCGTATTTATTATAACTGAAATATTAAAACAACAACAACACAAGATAGTCCAGCCTACATCTGAGTCACAAAAGCTCTTCTATTCCACTAACACAATAATAAAAACAATTCATACCAAATAGCAATAAAACACGTCTGTATCATACTGAAGTGTACCAAGACTTTGAGTCTCAGAGCGATAGTCAGTTATAAATATAATTATGTTTCAAGTTCCATTTTGTGTAATAATTTTCAGATCATAGACGGAGGCTGAACCAGCTCCAGGGTAAGAGATGCGCTTCCCCTTTAAAAACACATTTACATAGATTTCCATTAAATAGATTAAAGTCACATGTCAACCTAACATCCCAGCATAAACACTCCTGATCAATTATTTCTTATTAAAGCATCTACATTCACAAACCACTGTTAATTTGAACAAAAGGATTGTATGCGGGATTTGGCGTGGCAGAAAGAAGCGTACAGACAGCGCTCCCTTTATCATCAATAAAAACCTTCATCATGATCTCACAAAGTTCTGTTATAATCACTGAAGCTGACGGCACAATGAACCTCTGATTTACATGATTGTTTGTTATAATGAGAGGATTTTCAAGTGTGCTGTTTTTGTTCATTCCTAACTTAAACACCTCTGATTGGCTGTTGCATTTTGAAGAAATCAACAAATATGAATGTGATTGGCTACACTGCTCAACACTGCAAAATATGTTGTAAATAGAAACCTTTGATGTTCTTCAGAGCTCAAACACAGATACACACTGGATCATTTGTCAAATCTGTTTCACCAGTATGTTATTATTACAGAGAAAACTGATCCTAGACCAGCAGTTATGGGCAGCTTTTTCCCTCTGTCACTGTGGCTTCTTCCGTTTCATCGTGACTTTAAGGTTTCCCAGAATGCCTCTTGTCCTGACCGCTCCTCTGCTCCTGTTAGGTCACTGATGGTCAGTGATGTCTCTGCTGGTGTTCTCCGTGCCTCTGCTCCCGGTTGTGGCCGTGATGACGGCTCTTTTCCGCTCACCGCTGTCGGCCCTGTGCCGTCAGGTGTATTCTGGCATACTGAAGCTTTCTCACAGGAAGGTCTGTGTCAGCTCCACTCACGCCTATGTCTTCTCCAACTGCACCCACGGACAGGCTCAGAGTGTTCTGCTGACCTTTGACCTCTACTCCACCACACACGCCTCCTCCAACATTGGCCCTCAGAAAGGTCAGGCACTGGAGTCTGTTAATGCTTTATTTCATCAAGCTCTTGAACAGATAATATTCCTCTAATCTTCTGCTCTGGAGTAACATGTTCTCTTGTCGCTGTAGGAGCGTTTCTGGATGAGATTGTGACGCGTGAAGCTCCGCTGAGGGTTTTGGAGTTGGGGACACACTGTGGCTACGCTTCCGTCAGGATTCTGCGTCTGCTCCCTCCGTCTGGAAAACTGCTGACTGTAGAGCTGGATCCTCTGACAGCAGATCGAGGGGAGGAGATCATACTAGTGGCAGGCTTCAAAAACCAGCAGGTGTTACATCATCGCTTTCATTCCGTAATAGAAGGATTTTGATCATTAGTTTGATCTGTAGTGCATTTCCTTAATTCAGTTAATTACTGAAATATCTTACTCATTATTGTTAACCATGGTTAAATGAGCTCAGCATGTTCTTGCTCAGTTTCAGGTGCTGACATGCTCCTCGGCTGAGGCCATCTCTTCTTTACCCTCTCACACTGGGAATGATGGTCTGGATCTGGTTCTAATGGATCATGACCCTGAGCTTTACCTTCAAGACCTGCTGGCCTTACAGAGAGGGAATCTGCTCTCTACCTCCTGTGTTGTGTTGATCAACAGAGCTCTGACGCCTGGAGCTCCAGACCTTCTGGAGTACGTGACAGCCAGACCGCAGAGCTTCAGCGTGGGCAGACAACTCCATGGACTGATGGAGATACGCTGCCATACAGGAATGAGTCCTCAAACCCACAACTGAGTTCACATTTCAGCACTTCTGCTTCCATCGGCCCAAAGTCAGTGGGTTTCTGGTTAAACCCCTGAAATAAGGTCTGTGGTTAACACAAGTTCAAGATATTCTCATGTTTTAATCTGTCAAACAGGAAAACTCCACTCATCCACTCACCATAATTATTATATGCTTGTTTAGTTTTATCTTCTGATATGATCTTCCTAGTCGAGTCTCAGGACTAAAGTGATGTTAATTCTGTTCAACTAATGTTTATTGCCCTACTGTTGTACTTTAGTTTGAACTTGTTCAATATATAAATGAAATGAATATAAATCTACTCACTACTCTTTGTCAAGAAATTATAGCTACTATTAGTAATTTAAGTGGAAATTTCAGAACTTATAATTGTGAATAATTAAAATAAGGTATGTCAGATCTCCATATCATATGGTGAATGATTAGTTGGAGGAAAAAGACTTGGAAATCATTGAAGAAACAGTTTTTGAAAAGAAACGCTCCACCTGGAGAAGTGTGCAGACGTTTTCTTTATCACAGTTTTCTATGGGAGGAAAACACTTAACGTGTAATTAAACGTGTTGTTCATATTCTGGGCTCATCTGCTCATAGATATTATGCTTTATTAGTATGATGTTTACTGAGTTTGTCTTTTAATATCACTGTCTCAGTACATTAAGACACATTAAGAGTTTTTTCATGTTAAGTTGTTCCTGAAAGTCTCATTTCTTCTCGTCCACTGGTTGTTATTAAGCGAGAACATTGATTGCACAAATTGAACTGTTTTTTCTTCTAAAAAGATCCAGAAGCTTGAAAATACTCTTTAATGTTCATATGCTAATAATTATTCAGTTATAATTAGCTAAAGCTGATAGTATTTCTTTTTCTACGTCCAAGGTCATATTAATTTGTTTTTTGTTATTTATATAAAGTGTTATTTGCGTCTGTATTATTCTCTCTCTCTCATTCTTTTCTTTTTTTTCCCTCTCTCTTTTTGTGTGTGCTTTCCTGACAGGTTAAGGGTTACCACCTGTGCTCCATTGGTCATGTGAGCACTGCGTGCGCACTGATTGGTGCATTTCCTGCATGCTATTGCATAAAATTGCAGAGAAATTTGCATAAAATTGTGCTATACTTTCATATGATATATAAACTATTCATGATGCTTAATTGTTTGGTTTCAAACTGTCTGTTTATGGTTAGTTATTGAGTCCACCCAAATTTCAGATTTATAACAGCCTCTTACCCAGAGTAGTTGGAGTTTTGTTATAGATGTAACACTTTGTTACTGAAAGCCTAAAATATATTTTGACTAAGTGATCTGTCATGTTCTCTATCAGTATATAATGGACACTGATCGAATGCGCATTTATTTTCGACATTGACTTTTTCTCGAAATACGACTTTATTCTCAATTTAGTAAGTTTATTCTCAACATTGTATTTCAACTTTTTCCTTGGAAAAACTGAGTTTAATCTCGCATTATAATGACTAATCTTGAGATGGTTTTATTTTTATTATTGTTTAGCCCTAATCCTCTTCCGTAGGTTATATAGTATTTCAGATAGATTAAACGATTGAGAAATTATTTTTTTATCATATGTTGCTGACTAAATATTTTTCAGTATTGAAATAAGTGAGAAAGCTCCTTTTTACCTTCACTAGGGTAGTTTAAAACTGTACAGTTGCCCTAGAACTTTAAAATGTGCCGGTCAAACTGACCCACGAACATCACAAATGTGATTTTTGTGTAGATTTTGTAAATTTTTGTGTGTCAAAACACAGTGTTGAAATTGTCACAAAAAAAAGGCACAAAATTTCAAGGAAAGAAAAAAAACAAAAAACAGGTTAACTGATATTTCCAACAACTCAAAAATCAAAACGGGTCAAACTGACCCACAACAGCACATGAGGTTCAGCAGGAGAATCTCTGCATCTGCTTATGAAGCTTCAATAAAGTGAACTTTTCATACAAAAATAGCTGCTCTTAACTGTATATTTATCATTTTATTTCCATGTGAATGTAAATGTGGTGAAAGAGAAGATTATAATTTCTAAACAAAATGCATTAGACTCTCTAGACCAGAGCAAGTGAAGATACAAAATGCTGTTAACTGGTAAAAATGTTTAGTTGGTCTGTAGAGGAGAAGAGACTCCATCCACAGAACAAACACAATATACTGTAGATCTGTGCTTTAACAACAGACACAGAGATAAAATATTATAAAATAAAACAGAATAGCAAAAATAAACATATTCTGTGCATAAAAAGGTTTGAAAACTTTTTTTTTTAACATGCGAATTTCACATTGTAGACTTACTTTATATCATATGATACATTTATGTACTAAATCATATTTAAGATTAGAAACATTTTAATCATTATAGATGAGTTTAATCATTCAATATCACATGTTTCTAACACACATGCTGCTTTTTACACATTAATCACACATTTATTTCTCCTCATAGACGCAGTAGAGGCTCTTCTGTGGATCATCTGATGGTCACTGATCCTCTCATGATCATTTCACAGATTTAAACTGATGTAAACGATCAATCAGGGACGTTTGGTGATTAATCTTCATCTACTCTGTAAGGAGGAACAGAAGAGAAAACAATCAGTGTTCAGTGGAACAATGTGTAAATTACTTAATATATTTCAATTACTGTTTTTTGAGTAAAAATAAGTTACATTAAATTCCTGTATTCAGATTAATTACTGACTTTACATGATCTTGCAGAGATATTTCTCAAACAATTTGTTTTAAATACAATATATTTAAAACATGAATGACGTTCATATGTTTGTGTGTCTGTGTTGGTGTGACTGCAGAAGGACCTGCGACTCCTATTGAGTCACTGTGAAGGAGAAACACATGCTAATGAGTGTACGGCGTATGGAATAAACCACAGCGAGAAATACAAATGTTATTCTGAGTTAAATTTCCACTAGTTAAAGCTGTTTGTCCTCCAGTTTAAACATGTTTGTAAGGCTCTTAGTAAATCACTGAAAGTAAAGCGAGTGTAAAGTAGTGTGACGTGTTTCTTGTCAAAGTAAAAACACTCTAGAGACAGAGACGTTTCTCATGTGAGGCTGGACGCTGTGAGCTGAAGCTGAACACACCGATTTCAGCAGGAGTGCAGCGTTTCCTACAATCTGAACAAATCTATTCTCAAACTGAAATTATTAACTTCTACTGACAGTTAATAAAGCAGGTGTTGTTGAATAAAGCTGTGACAGTGTGATTTTGTTTACATTACAACTTTACATTTTCTCTCACAAACCCTTTGCTGCATTAAAGCTTAATGATAATTTCTTTCATGAATATCTGAAAGGTTTGTTCTCATATCAGAGGTAAATGAAGATCTTTAATATCACAGTGATGTTTCCTCACCTCAGGACACAGTTTGAGTCTCGTAGCACGTCACGGAGCCGCTGCTTTGAGTCTCCTATCTTATTCAGTCTTAGATCAAGATCTTTTAAAAACTGCAGTGCTTTTGATTTAGTCAAAGACTGAGTTAAAGAAGAAACATCTGTAATGCCACAGTGCTGTAGACTAGAAAGACACAAACAGAGGAAGAGAGATTATCTTACAAACAAATCATTAAGGTGAACTCTTCATGAGATATTGAGTATAAAGTGTTTTAGTTTAAACTGTTGAAGTGATTTTAAGCATTTTGATTCTTGTATGTGAATGTTACTGACCTCAATCTCTCCAGTTTACAGTGTGAATCCTTCAGTACGTCACATAAGTGCTTCACTCCTGTGTTTTTTATTATATTCCAGCTCAGGTTCAGCTCTCTCAGGTGTGACGGGTTTGATTTCAGAGCTGAAGTCAGGATGAGACTCTGTTCCTCTGTAATACTGCAGTAACTCAGACTGAAGACAGAAAGAGAAAATGACTCAAATCCATGTTCAGTTCATGTGTGAGTTAAATGAATCATTAATAAATGCCATACAGTCACTAATACACCAGCAAAATCATGGAAACTTCATGATATGAACAAACCAAGACAGGAGCATTTGAGGACACTAGTTACAATCCAAGTCTGGATCCGTCCTCACTCCACAAATAAGTGAATTTATCACTGGAGATTAATATATAGGATCAATATAGAAACAATAGAGAAGTATACATATATATGGACAGATTTCACATTTTCAACATAAGAAAATTTTGTACATGAATCAATTTATTTTAAGTCATTTTAAAGTGTAGTTTACAACCTCTAAATACACATTTTGCTCAATAAATTAAGATTTAGTGAAAAGTAGCATTAGTCCAGTATAACTGTAACTCTGTCAGAATCAGGGCTCTGAACCGGTTCAAGGAACGAAAAAGAAAACTGTAAATGAACGAAATTTTGACCGGAACGTAACCAGAAACGGAAATAAAATCAAATTTAATCTTTCTGAACAGAAACGCTAATTTGAAATGGCCATTAACGGGTTAATAATGTTATTTTATCGTTCTGTTTAATATTTTGATTTGGCAGTCAACCAATCACAAATTCACATAGTAAAGTCTATGCAAATGTGACGCTGACGCATCCAAAGTGAGTGAAATGCCCGCGGTGACGCGCTGAGGCTCAGCTGTCTAATCATCATAGGTTAGGTAAGTCACAATGCCCTGGCGTTAGTTTTTCCGATGATATATGCCATCAAGCTTTAGGCCTACATTTAAGTGAAAATGAATGTCAAGTAAAATGCAGCTTGTTGTGCGTTTTGAAACCAGCGAAAACTGCAGGAGAGTAGAACATGAGCTCACACAACATCACATCACACACCTGCAGCGCTTCTGTGAACGGAGAAAACAGAATAAACTATAGGCCTACATAACACATATACAATAAAAGGGAATATTTATGCCTATAGGCTACGCAAAATATTTAAAAAATAATTGGATCTATTAACAAAACGAATGGTTTATTTTGGCGCACTCCAAAGATTTAGGAAAGGAAACAGACATTCTGCTTGTTTTCGTTATTTGAGTGTGTTTTGTAAATGTATGAATTATGTCTTGCTTTTACCTCTATGACCACAAATTACACAGTAGTTTACTGTCTTGAAGGAAAACAAATTCCAGTGGTCGCGCCGGCGCCTCACGCACGCGCACACAAATTCTTGCATTGCCTACTTGATATCGCAGCTGTTAAATATTAAAGTAAAATACAATTACACTGCTCAATTCAATTCTGCAATAGGTCTACAATCTGCCGTTTACCACCCGTGACCACCGCCTGACTGTGATTATGTGAAGGATGATGTCGATAATGCGAGTGAAGTACAGTGAAGCTTACATAATAGTTTAGCATTCGTCTCGAAAATAGAAGCTATATAGGCTAGGCTATTTGTAAACATTTTACTTCATTTACTTCATTACTTCAGAGTGAACGTGACTGGCTTTTTGCGCTCAGGGGAATATGGGTACGCTTTGTGTTGCTCGAGACCATTAGGGTTTGTCCGGCAACGAAGATACCTAGATAGATCGTATGTGTGTAGTTAGATAATGGTGGGGGTGTTTAGGAGCGCTGGCCACATGTTCCAGGAGCGTTTTAAAGAGACTCTATTACACCAAGAGGATTGATCAACAGCTATTACAGACATTGTGATTTCTAAAGAGAATTGTGCTGCCACAAAGGACTAATTAATGACCAGTGACGTTGTGATTAATTGCCGCTCTTGCGGGACTGGAACGAAGTGAAAAAGAGCGCGTGCTCTCTTTGAAGACACTGACCGCCCAGCACGGCTGATTCCTTTCCCTAGACCTCGGGGTGGGGTCTTGTTTCCTGGAAATGGGGAAGTGTTTTACATTTTAATTGTTTTTCATGTGTTGTGTGTATGTGTGATTGTGTACGCTGTAGTTGTGAGTTTTACAGTTTTATGAACATGATTACTCTGTGTACGGGACGGGGGCGGCGCTGATCTTTTCACTTTCTAAATTGATTGCAGGATCACGATTTCTAGTGTGCAGTGTAGGGCTGGGAATAACCACTAGAGTGCAGTGTAGTGCAGTGTTAAAGTTTCACTTGTGTAGCGCCATTTGCCCTAGTGAGAGTGTGCTGAGTAAATGTTTGTTGAACTAATTTAAATGCTTCTTTATATAAAGGTTATATTTTCTATAAAGTCCTGGTGGTGTAATGTACCCTCTGTCCTTCATTAATCTGATTAAACCTCTTTAAGTTAAATCAGAGGTTTATTACAATAAAATGCGACGTATATGCGACATATCTGTTTTCCTCTCAGGAATAGCGTCGGTATTTTTAACCATGCAACAAACATTTTAAATTATCTTGGAAAAAATACTTTAATTTATAAACCGTTGTTTTTCCTTGTAAGACTTAATTTTCCTGCTAAGACAAAAACTGAGAACAAGAAACCTGCAATAAAGCAATAAAACTCATCTGGAGAGAAGATCTCAAAGAAATAGCATAGGACAACGCCTTGCCCTCACACATCTACAGGATGCAATAGCCCTCCCCCCCCCAACACACACACACACACACACACACACACACACACACACACACACACACACACACACACACACACCCTCCTTCCTTTCCCCCTGACTCAAGTCACTGAAAGTTCTCCAAGAAGTATAATGTATCTGGTGTATCTATTGTTTATTCCTTTCATGTTTGGTATCATTTTAAATGTCTCGGTGCGATTGGTAAAATGGTCTCAATTTCACAGCAGTCACTGGTATTATGAAGAAGACTGAAAACTAAGGAGAATTCTGTTCTCCTTTTGGGTGTTGAAAAACCCACTCCTCTCCCTCAAAACAGGTGTTGGTGTAATAAATATTTACAACCCTTTTGTTCCGGTCTGTATATAAGGTAAAGTGCAAAGCAGTCATGCGGGATCATCTGTAGCCAGAAGCCCCCGTGCAGAGATGGATGAATGTCTGAAGACACACACACATCACTGTATGTATATGCATTTCTTTGGGTAATTGATGCTATGCATTCATTATTTCTGAATTGGCTTCTAATTGTCTAACTGTAATGTAATTGGCATGATACATTTTTACTTGACAAATAAAATATTATATTTGGTTTATTCTGTATTATTCTTAATTCATTATTTCTAGTAGATTAAAGCGAAGGTATTACCGCAAATCTGTGTTCAGGATTGATCATACGGAAAGTTTAATAGATGGAGCATAGGGCACATCAATTAAGTCCATTTCGATTTCTGGCTATCGCTGCCTTAAATAAGTTGCAGTTTTCGTAAATATATAAAAACTATGCTTTTTGTTACGAGTAAGCAGAGCGCGACTGACTTAAAGGTAGATATTTACCCTGCATCCAATGTTTAAGGTCAGAACTGACGAGTTTGTGTCCGGGAAGAGCACTCAAGTCGGCCGAAGTGACTTTTCTAAAGCGATACCGAGACTGCAGTGAACGAATAATTGAAGATATAAGATAATCAGAATAATCAAAAATCTAAATTAATGCATAACCAATGATTAATTTCTATTTGGAAACACAACCTAAGAATGAGAATCATTTGAAATTGGAGTCAGATTAAACGAGTGAAATTAAATAAACTTCACAGAGGCGCTGAAAAGACATACACGCGTTAACCTTCGCCCAGGCAGTCGGATTCAGTTTTTGGGCCGATGCGGGGTTCCTTACATCCTTTTGTTTAATAGGTTTACATTCAGACAGAATCTCGTTATAAAAGATAATTGTAGGCCTATTGGCTACGGCAAATACTCTTTGTTTTTTAATTAATAAAATGCTGTACGTATTATTACTA
Organism: Ctenopharyngodon idella; assembly: GCF_019924925.1. Classification (NCBI taxonomy): domain Eukaryota; kingdom Metazoa; phylum Chordata; class Actinopteri; order Cypriniformes; family Xenocyprididae; genus Ctenopharyngodon; species Ctenopharyngodon idella. The sequence continues at coordinate 1,019,277 of NC_067233.1, forward strand.
CTATTATTATTATTTATTATTATTATTATTATTATTAAGTAGGCTACATGCAAACAAAGTTAAAAAAAAAAAATAATAATAAAAAATAACGTTATTAACCGTTATTTTTCTGATCAAACCGGTTTCGGAACGTTAATAATACAGAAGGAACGCTGGAACATAAACGTTAAATTACCGATTCTGCTTGGAGTGAAATGATTGAATTTCTCATTTTTAAGCCCTGGATGTGACTTGAGTCCAGTTGTCTTAAACTAAACAGTGAACTTTAATCTCACTGTAACTGCTGTACAGTATAATGATACTAACTCTAGTTTCTCCAGATTGAATTGTGGGTTCATCAGTAGATCACTGAGGTTTTTCACTCCAGAGGCTCCTAGATTATTCCAGCTCAGGTTCAGCTCTCTCAGGTGTGATGGGTTTGATTTCAGAGCTGAAGTCAGAGCAGAACAATCTTCATCTGTCATATCACAGTCACTTAACCTACATTAGGAGAAATGGGGAGAAAAAACTCTTTATTCTGTTTCATTCAATATCAAAACACTTTTTCTTTGTTGTATGTGAATGTTACTGACCTCAATCTCTCCAGTTTACAGTGTGAATCCTTCAGTACGTCACATAAGTGCTTCACTCCTGTGTTTTTTATTTTATTCCCGCTCAGGTTCAGCTCTCTCAGGTGTGATGGGTTTGATTTCAGAGCTGAAGTCAGGATGACACACTGTTCCTCTGTAAAACTGTATCCACTCAGACTGAATACAGAAAGAGAAAATGACTCAAATCCATGTTCAGTTCATGTGTGAGTTAAATGAATCATTAATAAATGCCATACAGTCACTAATACACCAGCAAAATCATGGAAACTTCATGATATGAACAAACCAAGACAGGAGCATTTGAGGACACTAGTTACAATCCAAGTCTGGATCCGTCCTCACTCCACAAATAAGTGAATTTATCACTGGAGATTAATATATAGGATCAATATAGAAACAATAGAAAAGTTAATATTTAAATGGACAGATTTCACATTTTCAATGGAAGAAAATCTTATACATGAATCACTTTATTTTAAAGGGGTGGTTGATTATGATTTCACTTTTTTAACTTTAGTTAGTGTGTAATGTTGCTGCTTGAGCATAAACAACATCTGCAAAGTTACAGCGCTGAAAGTTCAATGCAAACAGAGATGTTGTCTTTTAAAGTTATGGCAGTTTAATGCCTACAATTACGACCGGTTTGGACTACAACGAGCTTCTTCCCGGGTTGGTGACATGCAACAAAGTGGGCGAGGCCATGTCGCGCGGCATTATGGAAGAGTTGTTGCAGTACAGTGTTATAGCCATGCCATCGAAACAATGTTATTTTCACCCCGATTGCAAGTCTTCTGTGTTTGGCTTTCCTAGGGACGCTGGACTTCGGGAACAATGGTTAAAATGTATGTTTAATTCTGTTCCTGACATTTATACTCCTAATTTAGCTGTCTGTGCTGCACATTTCACAGAAGACAACTTCCAGAATCTACACGAGTTCAATGCTGGATTTGCACAAAGGTTATTACTGAAAGATGGAGCAGTTCACACTTTAAAAGCAGAAGCTGCTGTTTATGGGCCCCAAACTGTAAGTATGTTTTATTGTTTGTACATGTCTTTTAAAAGTATAGTTCTGTTGCTATTTTTTGGTTGCATCAAGGACGTAAACAAAGACCAACACGGTTTGGCTTCACTAGCCAGTTAGCTAAACTCTATTTCATACTTCTCCAACAAACACCTACAAACACCAACAAACTTTACAATACCTTTACAAAAATGCTATTACTCAGTCATGTATCAAGCTACAGTAAAGCTTTAATCAGGATAGAACCGTATATCAAAAGCTAACATAAACAGCAGTAATATTCACAAGTGACAGCATATCTAAACACTTTGACACAAATACAAACAGAAATACTAACCAGTCAGAAACGCCCTTTAAAAGCTGTGCTTGCAGAGGTTCTGCTTGACCCTCTTCATTACTGCTATCTGGGTCTGATTCGAACTCAAATTGATACGGCAATATTGACGCCATTATTTACATTTCCACCGAAGCACATGCAACTATTGCCCGTAATGTAAGGGCCGTGGCGTTTCCGGACAACGTGAACTAGGCGCTTCAGCGAATCACAATACACTGGGCCAGCTAACCAATCTGAGCCCATTGCGTATTTTGGAGGGAGTGATATCATAGAACCAGGAAGTAAACCCGCAAATGACAATGGAGAGAACGGTGTAAAATAAAGGTAAAATATATGAAAAATACGGCGTTTTTTTTAAAAGACGAAGCAAGACATGTTAAACTGCGCCCATAAAACAAATCAAATCTAGAAAAAAAAATTGTGAACCACCCCTTTAATTCATTTTAAAGTGTAGTTTACAACCTCTAAATACACATTTTGCTCAATAAATTAAGATTTAGTGAAAAGTAGCATTAGTCCAGTATAACTGTAACTCTGTCAGAATAATCTACTGTCATTTGTTACGCTGTTTTTAGTCTGTTCTCACTTCTGTATTGTTTCAAAGCAAAGATTTGTCAGATTTCAGCATATGAAACTATTTTATATCCACAAAGTTTCAAATGCTTTAAAGTTTAATGCTCTTTCTGCTGATTCACATAACAAGCCGTTAACTAATAGTATTTCTGAATCTTTCTTCAGATGGAGAAACAGCAGAAAGTGCAGCGCTATAAATGATGTGACTTGAGTCCAGTTGTCTTAAACTAAACAGTGAACTTTAATCTCACTGTAACTGCTGTACAGTATAATGATACTAACTCTAGTTTCTCCAGCTTGAATTGTGGGTTCATCAGTAGATCACTGAGGTTTTTCACTCCAGAGTCTCCTAGTTTATTCCCGCTCAGGTTCAGCTCTCTCAGGTGTGACGGGTTTGATTTCAGAGCTGAAGTCAGAGCAGAACAATCTTCATCTGTCATATAACAGGAGCTTAACCTACATTAGCAGAGAGAGAGAGAGCAGAAAATAAGAGAAAAGAAAATAACTTATGAAGATGATGTGACTTTACAGAATAAGTAAATAAAACAGAGGAAGCGAGATCATCATCATCATTTCACCAGATCACAAAATATTTAGGTGAAGAATTTTACACAAATATAATGTGAACTCAGGCTCTTCATGAGATATTGAGTATAAAGTGTTTTAGTTTAAACTGTTGAAGTGATTTTCAGCATTTTGATTCTTGTATGTGAATGTTACTGACCTCAATCTCTCCAGTTTACAGTGTGAATCCTTCAGTACGTCACATAAGTGCTTCACTCCTGTGTTTCCTATTATATTCACGCTCAGGTTCAGCTCTCTCAGGTGTGATGGGTTTGATTTCAGAGCTGAAGTCAGGATGACACACTGTTTCTCTGTAATACTGCAAACACTCAGACTGAAGACAGAAAGAGAAAATGACTCAAATCCATGTTCAGTTCATGTGTGAGTTAAATGAATCATTAATAAATGCCATACAGTCACTAATACACCAGCAAAATCATGGAAACTTCATGATATGAACAAACCAAGACAGGATCATTTGAGGACACTAGTTACAATCCAAGTCTGGATCCGTCCTCACTCCACAAATAAGTGAATTTATCACTGGAGATTAATATATAGGATCAATATAGAAACAATAGAAAAGTTAATATTTAAATGGACTGATTTCACATTTTTAATGGAAGAAAATTTTGTACATGAATCAATTTAAGTCATTTAAAGTGTAGTTTACAACCTCTAAATACACATTTTGCTCAATAAATTAAGATTTAGTGAAAAGTAGCATTAGTCCAGTATAACTGTAACTCTGTCAGAATAATCTACTGTCATTTGTTACGCTGTTTTTAGTCTGTTCTCACTTCTGCATTGTTTCAAAGCAAAGATTTGTCAGATTTCAGTATAAAACTATTTTATAAAGTTTCAAATGCTTTAAAGTTTAATTCTCTTTCTACTGATTCACATAACAAGCCGTTAACTAATAGTATTTCTGAATCTTTCTTCAGATGGAGAAACAGCAGAAAGTGCAGCGCTATAAATGATGTGACTTGAGTCCAGTTGTCTTAAACTAAACAGTGAACTTTAATCTCACTGTAACTGCTGTACAGTATAATGATACTAACTCTAGTTTCTCCAGCTTGAATTGTGGGTTCATCAGTAGATCACTGAGGTTTTTCACTCCAGAATCTCCTAGATTATTCCTGCTCAGGTTCAGCTCTCTCAGGTGTGACGGGTTTGATTTCAGAGCTGAAGTCAGGATGAGACACTGTTTCTCTGTAATACTGCATCCACTCAGACTGAAGACAGAAAGAGAAAATGACTCAAATCCATGTTCAGTTCATGTGTGAGTTAAATGAATCATTAATAAATGCCATACAGTCACTAATACACCAGCAAAATCATGGAAACTTCATGATATGAACAAACCAAGACAGGATCATTTGAGGACACTAGTTACAATCCAAGTCTGGATCCGTCCTCACTCCACAAATAAGTGAATTTACCACTGGAGATTAATATATAGGATCAATATAGAAACAATAGAAAAGTTAATATTTAAATGAACTGATTTCACATTTTTAATGGAAGAAAATTTTGTACATGAATCAATTTATTTTAAGTCATTTTAAAGTGTAGTTTACAACCTCTAAATACACATTTTTCTCAATAAATTAAGATTTAGTGAAAAGTAGCATTAGTCCAGTATAACTGTAACTCTGTCAGAATAATCTACTGTCATTTGTTACGCTGTTTTTAGTCTGTTCAAGGGATGTGCATCTCCATAACTGAGGCCGATGCGATACTCATCTCGATGCATAGCAACGATATGATACATTAAAGATACATATGAAGCCACTATCGATGCAATGCGATACGATTCACTCCTATTACGGCGCGGTGCAATACGATTTAGATTCGATTCAACACAATGCACTTCAATGCAATACGATGCAATGAAAAAAAAAATGATACGATGCAATTCAATATGTAGGGCCCAACTTAATTTATTAATTTCTTTACAATAATAGGGCCCTGTGTTTTTTTCTATGCTGTGTATTTTAATTTTTTCTGGTAATCAAATGAAGGCATAAAACATTCATTTATTTTTAATCAAATGAAATTTAAATAAACCCTTTCATTTTTTTAGCAAAGAAAGTGCTGCACACTTTTAATTTTTTTTTTTTTTTTACTGTTAAAATTAAAACATGAATAAAATGATTACAAAAATTATTGTATTAATATTAATAGTAGTAGTATTACATTAAGACATACATTATACTGTACAATAGTAATATATTAGTAGTGCATAGTAAGAATATATGGCTATATTTCTGTCAGAAGTTAAACCAAACTTTTATTTTGACGGGTTGTCTGTGTCTGTGTATATGTTATGACAATAGTGTCCTCAAATTAAACAATATTATCTTTCTGCAATACCGGAGACCGCAATTTCAGGACCGCATTCCCAGGACCCTAGTTTTGGAGGACCGAAAAAAGCGCCACCAAGGCAGTATTTCCACCCAATTCTAACTACTTAGTACAAATTTAACTACTTAGAGTTTCAGAGGTTTTTAAAGGTTTATAACACCCAAATACTACTTTCATTCTTGCAATTAAACCTGGTTGCTAAGAGCTGAATGTTGAGTAATTATTGTGACTAACTAGCATAATATAATAACTCATCAAGTAAAATAAACAAAGAATCATGGTATAGCTTTTCAATCATGAGATCAACCACATTTTCAAGTACAGAGGGAAAACACAAGGATGACTCTGGGGGTAGATTTAAGATTGTGTATATTTTATAAAATAATATATTACAACAGTTGAACACACAAAAACAAATTTGTTCATGACGTGAACCACACAGAAGAACTTCAGAGACAATCTCTTCACTGACTCCTGAGAGAGAGAGAGAGAGAGAGAGAGAGAGAGAGAGAGAGAGAGAGAGAGAAAGGGAGAGAAGTGAATGAAATAAGGAACATTTAGTAAAACATGTTCAATTCTCTAATTTTAAATTTCATATTTAAAAGATCTTAGTGACCACAGAGCACACACATTATATACGATACAAAAATAATTATATCAATCTTCATACCAATTAATGTTCATATTACTGTTATTGCATACTGTTCAAAGTTTTGGAAAATTTTTATTTTGATGCTGTTGGAACAAAGGGTCTTGAAACTTTGATGTCAATAAAGCCCATCTGAACTGAGAAAATAATTAATTGAAAGAGATGCAAGAAATCTGAATAGAAATAACATGTTATTGACATGACCTTTCCTGACCTTTAAATATTTAAAGCACAGATTGTGAAGTATGCAGCAGCACTACCTACCAACAGATGTTCTCCCCTCTTTTCTCTTTCTTCCACTTCACTGAAATAGTAAATGGAGAACATAATCACTGCTGGGTTAACAGAAATACTGATAATGCTTAAAAAATGATGCATTGGACACTGTGTAAAAAAAATTACATTTTCTGTGATGATAATCCAGACCAGAGAAGGTCTTCTCAACATCCCGCAGAGAAATTCTGCAGCCCAGCCAGACCATATATGATGGTCTATCAAAAGAAAATTGTTCATTGAAATATACACAGATCTAGGAATTGAGGTCAAATTAATCATAACATTGAATTTCCCAAAAGAATGTTTGCAAATGTTACCTTCATGGAGAACTGTGTGTTTGAAATGGCTCTCCAAATGGGATTTCACTTTGCTCAACTTTGTTGGGTGAAACAAAGCAGAGCTGCAGAACGGGCAGAGGAACTCCTTGCAGCATGTGGTGCATCTCTATAGTCCAGGAAAGGATCTTCCTTCTTGGATTGTGTGTTTCTTGAAAAAGAGAGAGTCCAATTGGTCAAATAAAACATTCATTCAAGTTCATTTCATATAAATAAATAGACATAATTTAGGCCTAAGCCTAGTACTTGACCAATTTATTTATTATTCTTTTGTCATATATTGGCTGCACTGAAATCACTTATAGAGAACACAGTACATGACACAATATCACACGCGGTATTATTATTATGATGATCTCTCTGTTATGTCTGACTATTAAAAATGTCAAATGCCTCAATCAACATTATAAAAACAATGTCAAAATGAAGAGACATGCTCATAACATGTATTGTAGGGTAAACATGCCCAGGTGAAAAAATACTATAGTAATTTATAGTAAATACTAGTTTTTTTGAACCATACTATAGTAAAGTACTTGAATTAATTTGTTGTGGTAATTTTGTATTTGCTGTGGTAACATCACTATAGTAATATAAACAAATTATTTTACCCAATACTGTACTAAGTTTTCTACAACTATAGGGTATATGATACTACAATATACACTAAAGTTTACTGTAGTAAATAATAAAGTATACTACAGTATTTATTACAGTTTATCAGTTCACTGTATACTACAGTATGCTGAAGGATTCATTAACAAAGTGTTGTAAATACTATAATTTATACAGTATACTACAATTTACTAATTTATACAAATACTATACAATGTACAAAAACAGTATAGTATTTACTATAGTATTTTTTCACCTGGGCAGGCTGACAGTGAGCACGCACGTGACAGTTAAAACATTAAGATTATTTTAACTTAATAACAAGATTTTACAACGAAGTGCTACAGGTTATTGTACAGGCTAGGATTATTAATCATACCGTACTCACCAAGTCAACACAAGCTTGTCAGTCGTGCTACAGTTTTGTTAAACTAATATGCTAACAATTCGTTTTACAGCATTAGAAGCTAATATATGATAGCTATAAAGTGCATTCAAGACTATTCAGCAACTCACGATCACTTCACTTTGCAATTAAATGCATCACAATTGTTTTTAATGTTAAACAAATAAAAATTGATTCACATTTGATACTCACACTCTGAATATCGTTCATCTTCCAGAAAAACATGCGGTCACTGGTCCTGTAATTCGGTAGGTGGCGCTGTCACTAAAAATCTAGGGTCCTAGAAATGCGGTCCTGAAAATGCAGCCTCCGGTTTTGCAGGCAGATGCTACTCAATTAAACGGTAAAATGCTCATGAAGTGACTCTCAGAGCAGCTTTGGAGATGAAGTTTGTGTTCATGTCGTCATATAGTCAGATGGCAGACGCTGGAAAAAACACTGTTGTGCTTCAGTATGTGTAGGCTAGTAAACGCATTTGTGGGTTCATTCACACAGAGACACGCAGAACATGCAGGATTCATGAAAATAATCTTCTTGCGGTTTAATATTCACAGACACTAGTCCATATCGTGATTTGATTTAAGTGTGCCCATCTACTGATTTATTCATCCAAAATTTGACAAATTCTGTGACATTCCGTGTTATACAGTAAATTCTGTTTTTATGAATGAATTCCGCGATTCCGTCCATGTTTTCTGCATCGAGGAAGTCATAGTTCACTTTTATTTCTTTGGTTCAGACCAGGGGTGGTGAACTCCGGTCCTGGAGAGCCTCAGTCCTGCAGAGTTTAGCTCCAACCCTGATCAAAACTCACCTGCCTATAGCTTTCTAACAACCTTTCAAACCTTGATTAGCTTGTTCAGGTGTGTTTGATTAGGGCTGGAGCTGAACTCTCCAGGACCGAGGTTAGACACCCCTGGTTCAGACAGACAGCAAATCATAAATTAACTTAAGTGCCTTCTGACTTCTAAGGCATGGCCCTTTCACAAACACTGTAGTGCCATGTTAATCTATATTCACTGTGACTCTCAGGACACGCCTCGTCTCTGTAGTATTGTGATGCGTCATATTCATGTAGCAGCAGAGGTGATGAGAGAACACGAGTGAGAAACAGTTTAGAGAGGAGAAATCAATCTACATATGAAATACTGGTCACAAATTATTGGTCACTTTCTAAATAATAAAAGTATAGTGCATCTACTAATAATTCTATATAAATCAATCGTTTTTTTCGTCAAATGCCAACTTGTATCCGATGCACACTTTTTAAATCGATGCATTGCATAGTTAACTTTAATGCTGATGCACCGATGCGAATCAGTGAATCTTACCATCCCTAGTCTGTTCTCACTTCTGTGTTGTTTCAAAGCAAAGATTTGTCAGATTTGTCAGAGAGAGAGAGAGAGAGAGAGAGAGAGCACAGAAAATAAGACAGAAGAAAAATCTCTTTATTCTGTAAAGTCATATCATCTTCATTAGCAAATAAAACAGACACAGGAAATTTAGATCATCTTCATTTCAACAGATTGCAAAATACTAAGGTGAAAATTGTTCCACAAATATAAAGTGAACAGACTGATCTCAGGAAATATTATATCAGCTACAGTAACAGTACTATTAACAGTAATGTAAGATTATGAATGAATGAACAATACTCACGTCAGTGTGTTGAGTCGACAGTGTTTATCCTGCAGTAGAGCAGAGATCTGATTCACTCGTGTGTCTTCTAGTTTATGTTCACTCAGATTCAGCTCTCTCAGGAGTAACGGGTTTTTACCCACAACTCTGTTCACATACTGACAGGCTTCATCTGCAGCAGGACTCAAAAACCTGCAGAAGGGAAGATGAATCTGAATTCAATTCAGTTCTCAACTAAACCTGCTGTAATGAAAACATCCAGCAGTTGCATATAATGCATATAATTTATTTTGTTAATTATTTCATCCCGTCTCACCTCAGTGTCTTCAGTTGACAGTTTGGATCCTGTAGTAAATCATCGAGCTCCTTCACTCCTGATTGTCCAGGATCATTTCCTGTGAGATCCAGCTCTATCAGGTGTGAAGGGTTTGATCTCAGAGCTGAAGCCAGAGCTTTATAACCTTCTTCTGTTACACTGCAGTTAGAGAGTCTAGAACAGAGAGGAAAATGTAACATTCAGCTGATTAATCAGTTATTCTGATTATTCATTCAGCTGATATATTCAGTCATTACCAGAATAATATAAATCCTTAAAGTGAATTATATTTTGACAACTGAATATGGAGGCAAACAAAAAGGCACAGAGAACTTTAATATGTTAGACATCAATGGCTACGTTTACATGCACCTAAATAATCCATTTGTAATCGGATTGACGGTTCAATCGGATTGAAAAATATTCATGTAAACACTTTAATCGATCCGATTGAGCTCGATCCGAATGAAATTTCAATCGGATTGGAAGGGGTGGTTTATCAACCAATCCAACAGCAAAAATGACCATGTAAACGCTTGAATCCGACTACTTCCTCAATCGTGTTCAGGAGTCTCTGGGGCACATGCGCAGTGCAATGTTGACACGCATTACACAGTGCACAAGTTCACATTCACGTCTTTAGTTGTAAAACCGTTGCTGATTTATGAATGCGTATGTCAACAGGGCAAAAATAACGATGAGCTCTGTTGGTGTCACATCCATGGTTGTCTCCGCAAGTGTGATTGATATGAGCGCGTGCACAAAAGTTTCAATCTGAATGTATGTAAAACACATATAAACAGATATTTGAATCTGATTATAATGTTTAGAGTACACGTTAACAGATCTGCAGTCGGATTCAATTCATTCGGATTGATGAAAATTGGTGCATGTAAACATAGCCACTGTCACTTTCAAGGATTCAATTACCAAAACCTGTACAAGTGTGAAAGTATTTGTTCTGAATGATGCACAACATACAAGCAACATCAAAATTGTTTAAAAATAAGAAAAGTTTTGAAATGGCCTCAAAATAAAATCCACAACTAAGGCCCATTGAAATGCTGTGGAAGGACCTGAAACGTACAGTTCATGCTAGATACGCCTACAAATTGCACTGAACTGAAGCAGCTTTGCAAGGAGGAGTGGGACAAACTGGCCAAAATTCCTCCACAGTGACGTAAAACACTCAAACAACTACAGGAAGTGTTTAGTCGAGACCATCTGCAAAGCTGGAAGCAGAATCACAGATACGTAGCTCCATCAAAAACACTAAAATACATGAATCCTGTCACATATAATGTTAAGATAAGTGATGACAATTACCAGATCTCACCCTCCTTTCTGTGGCAGGATTACCAGCTCTAACAGACTGATCTGAATTCTGACTCAAAACTGGTGCTGCAACTAATGATTAAATCACTAAATGACAAACTGTAATAAAGAAAAACAGCACCAAGTGTTAAATCATTAGATCTAGAATATCTACATATATAGAAAATTCTATATCCAATTACTATTATAATCCCTTTGCAATTACTGCCCTCATAATGATTACAATTCATGTTACATGTGCAATTTATAGCTTTGAAGACAAAAAATACTTTAGCAAAATATTTTAGTTAGAATTTTTGTGCTCCTCTTCTATTGAGCTCCATTAATTTAATGCACATACACAAGTTTGCGCTCTTTCAGTGATGTCTGTGACTGTGACGTGTAAAAGAGGCTCGATTGTTGTCAGGACGGGCCATTATACAAGCTTTATTCTGGAGAATTATACAAATCCCTGCCTTTCCATAACATTTAAATGGACTGATTTCACATTTTTAACGTAAGACAATCTTGTACATGAATCAATTTATTTTAAGTAATTTTAAAGTGTAGTTTACAACCTCTGAATACACATTGTTTAAAGGGGTCCTATTATGCTTTTTCACTTTTTCAGCTTTAGTTAATGTGCAATGTTGCTGTTTGAGCATAAAAAGATCTGCAGGGTTACAAAGCTCAGAGTCCACTCCAAAGGAGGATATTCTCTCTTTTCAAGAACTACAACGAACGGCTCGTTTGGACTACACCGTGTTTCTTCTGGATCTTGTGAAGTCACAATGTCACTCATTTAAATAATCCCCACTGACGGAATACACCAAAAGATGGGGCGAGGCCTGGTTGAGCTGCACTAGAGAAGACGAAGAATAAATAACATTTATTTTTAACACTGTTCCTGAACCTTATAACCCCAACATTTATCTGTGTACTGCACATTTTATGGAGGACAGCTTCCAGAACCGAAGAGAATAATGACGGCTACACACAAAAGCTTGAAACTCACGGTCATGGTAAGAGGTGTGACATTTCCAGAACACGCTCTAAGCAGTTTACCAATCACAACACATGGGGCCAGCTAACCAATCAGAGCACATGTTGTATTCTGGAAGGAGGGGCTTCAAAACAGGAACTAAACAGAGAGTTTGAGACAGACTGATAGTATTAACTAATAGTATTTCTGAATCTTTCTTCAGATGGAGAAACAGCAGAAAGTGCAGCGCTATAAATGATGTGACTTGAGTCCAGTTGTCTTAAACTAAACAGTGAACTTTAATCTCACTGTAACTGCTGTACAGTATAATGATACTAACTCTAGTTTCTCCAGCTTGAATTGTGGGTTCATCAGTAGATCACTGAGGTTTTTCACTCCAGAGGCTCCTAGATTATTCACGCTCAGGTTCAGCTCTCTCAGGTGTGATGGGTTTGATTTCAGAGCTGAAGTCAGGATGACACACTGTTCCTCTGTAATACTGCATCTATTCAGACTGAAGACAGAAAGAGAAAATGACTCAAATCCATGTTCAGTTCATGTGTGAGTTAAATGAATCATTAATAAATGTCATACAGTCACTAATACACCAGCAAAATCATGGAAACTTCATGATATGAACAAACCAAGACAGGAGCATTTGAGGACACTAGTTACAATCCAAGTCTGGATCCGTCCTCACTCCACAAATAAGTGAATTTATCACTGGAGATTAATATATAGGATCAATATAGAAACAATAGAAAAATTTATATTTAAATGGACAGATTTCACATTTTCAACATAAGAAAATCTTATACATGAATCAATTTAATTTAAGTCATTTTAAAGTGTAGTTTACAACCTCTAAATACACATTTTGCTCAATAAATTAAGATTTAGTGAAAAGTACCATTAGTCCAGTATAACTGTAACTCTGTCAGAATAATCTACTGTCATTTGTTACGCTGTTTTTAGTCTGTTCTCACTTCTGTATTGTTTCAAAGCAAAGATTTGTCAGATTTCAGTATAAAACTATTTTACATCCACAAAGTTTCAAATGCTTTAAAGTTTAATGCTCTTTCTACTGATACACATAACAAGCCGTTAACTAATAGTATTTCTGAATCTTTCTTCAGATGGAGAAACAGCAGAAAGTGCAGCGCTATAAATGATGTGACTTGAGTCCAGTTGTCTTAAACTAAACCGTGAACTTTAATCTCACTGTAACTGCTGTACAGTATAATGATACTAACTCTAGTTTCTCCAGCTTGAATTGTGGGTTCATCAGTAGATCACTGAGGTTTTTCACTCCAGAGTCTCCTAGTTTATTCCAGCTCAGGTTCAGCTCTCTCAGGTGTGATGGGTTTGATTTCAGAGCTGAAGTCAGAGCAGAACAACCTTCATCTGTCATACAACAGCAGCTTAACCTACATTAGCAGAGAGAGAGAGAGAGAGAGAGAGAGATTTGATTTTTCAAGCATCTTTATTTAACAAAACTAAAAAAAAAAAAAAAAAAACACATCAAATCACATAACATCAAAAATACCACAAAATTTAAAACATTTTATAAAAAGAGTGCAAAATGAAGTTCATTTTCAATAACGGAACACAAAGCTCCTCTATGACACCATATTCTTTCAAAAATATTTAAGGAGGAAATCAATTAAAAGCCTTGATTTGATCATAGCTGCAAACACCCTTTCAACATTATGATTGATTCTTTGCTCAATTTTTTCTCTTCTGCTAATATAAATGGCTATTTTGGCTTTTCCCAAAATAAAATTAAGCAATTGACAAATCATTCTTTCGTTTTTGAACATATTTAAAACCCAAAATAAAACTCTGCACAGAAAACTTCTCATTAAAACAATTAAAAAGATTTTGCAAACCATCAAATAAAGGTTTAAGTCTTGAGCAATACACAAAAGTATGAAAAACGGTCTCTTTCTGAAAACAAAAAGGACATTCATTGCTAATATCTGGATTCAAAACAGAAACAAAAGCATTTACAGCAATAATGCCATGCAGAATTCGCCATTGTAGATCTCCAGCTCTTTTAGTTAACGGTGGCTTGTACAGTGCTCTCCACTCTGGTCTAACATTATTACTCATCTTAAAAACAGTACGCCACGGTGTGTCAATTCTTTCATGTAATCCCCTTTTGTTAAAAACCTTTACACAAGCTTTATACATTTTTTTCCCCATTACTTTCATACAAATCTATATCTGTCACCTTTTCAGATTCCAAAAAAAATCCTGTACAGTCACCTAAATTTTGTGAAAGAAGCAGATTTAGAAACTGGTCCTTTTCATTAGGGATAAATTCCCCTTCACTGTAACCTTGAAGCATCTTTAATTCTTCTATTATAAAAGCAGATTGTAACTTCTGTAATACTTGTGTAACAATTCGAATGGATTTCACTCCTAAAAGAACAGCTACATCCTCAGCTTTACCAAAACTTGGCCCAGCCACTTTGATTAAACATCCAATTGTTATAATCTTGGATTTAATAAATGCTGCAGTCATTGTCCCACATGCACCCAAAATGTCCAAACGTGATCCATAGATCAGGGGTTCCTTCAATAGCCAGAATAAAGATGACGTAGGATCAGTTCTTTTCACCTTAAAGAGATCCCATACTTTAAAAAGATTCCTGTAAAACTCTGGCATCCTAGATGTGTTGACTTTTTTGGGATCCAACAAGAACAAAGGCTTATCCAAGCATAGTCCTTCAGCAGTCTTTAAAATCATACTGGCCACTGGCCTCCAGCTTAAGTTCTCTGGGCCAGTAAGGAATCGCTGTATAAACTGTAAGTGAAAAGCTGCAGTCCTACTTTGTAAATGTACAAGCCCTTGCCCTCCTTCTTCTTTTGGTAAATACAATACATTATGGGGTACCCAATGCATTTTTTCCCAAAAAAAGTCTATTAATATGGATTGGATTTTCCCAAGTAAATATGCAGGTGGGTCTATACAAGCCAGTTGGTGCCATAAAGAAGAGGCCACAAAATTATTAATAATAAGGGTACGTCCTCTATATGATAAACTCTTTACAATCCATTTCCATTTCATTAAACGACCTTTAAGTTTTTCAATTATTCCCTCCCAATTTTTTTGAGCAATCATTTCGTCTCCTATAAACACTCCCAAATATTTTAAACCATCTTTTTTCCAAGTTAACCCATTTGGGAGTGTTGGAACCCCTCTTTCCCACTTTCTTATTAAAACTGCTTCACTTTTACCCCAGTTAATTCTAGCTGAAGAGATGACTTCAAAATCCCTTAATGTTTTTAATAATGTGTCTACATCATTTTGCTTATTTACTATTATGACAACATCATCAGCATATGCTGATAAAACTAAAGTGCTTTTACTGGCTTGTATAGATACCCCTTCTATAACTCTTCTCAATTTATTTAAAAGTGGTTTGATTGCTAGTGTGTAAAGGATCCCAGACAGAGAACATCCCTGTCTTACTCCACGACACACTTTAAAAGGAGCACATAAGCCACCGTTAACTTTCAATACACTCTCAATGTCATTGTATAAAACTTTTATATATCTAATAAAATCATAACTAAAACCAAATGCGTGTAAAGTTTTCCACAGATAGTCATGTTCTACACAATCAAACGCTTTCTCTTGATCTAAGGAAATCAAACCCATATCTATACCCATAATTTTAGAAACATCAAATAAATCTCTTATTAAATGGATATTATCAAAAATTGATCGTCCAGGTATACAATAGGACTGACCAGAGTGGATTACCTCCTCCAAAACCCTTCCTTGTCTAGTAGCTAACACTTTTGAAAGCAACTTATAGTCACAGCACAACAAGGATACAGGTCGCCAGTTTTTTATGTCTCTCACATCACCTTTTTTCGGCAAAAGGGTAAGGACCGCTCTTCTACAGCTCAGCGGCAGAAGTCCTCCGACTAGGCTGTCACTGAGAACTGCCAGCAGATCCTCCCCTATCACAGACCAAAAGGTTTTATAGAACTCAACTGGGATTCCATCTATCCCAGAAGCCTTACCATTCTCCATGCTTTGGAGAGCTTCATGCAGTTCACCTAGGCTTACAGCCCTCTTGAGTGCTGCATTAGAGTCCTCAGAGACCTTTGGCAAATCCTCAAAGAAACACTGCTCAACAGACTGATTCTCCTCGTGCTCACAACTATAGAGTTTTTCATAAAAAACATTTGCTCTTTTACGAATTTCAATAGGGTCTGATATCAGAGAACCAGTCTCAGAAAATAAAGAATGTATAACACGTTTTTGACCGTTCTTTTTTTCTAGACTAAAGAAGAATTTTGACGGCAAATCCATCTGGTCTATATCTTGAAATCGTGATCGAACTAGCGCTCCCTGTGCTTTCACTCTTTGCATGTCAGACAACACCGATTTCTTTAAAAAAAAGGCCTTCAATATGTGTTTGATTTCCACTTGACTGTGCCGCTTCTTGAAATTTCAGAAATTCATCCTCTAACACTCTAATAGATTTAATTATATCTTTTGTGACATTATGAGTGTACTGTTGACATAGTTGCTTAATCTGAGTTTTACCAAACCCCCACCATGTTTGCAAAGACTGAAAACTTGCTTTTTCATTCCTAAAATTTTCCCAAAAGAATTTAAACGTATCTATAAAATGTGCATCACTTAATAAATTTGTATTAAAATGCCAGTAAGCACTTTTCAGCTTGACAAAGTTTAAAGTTACTGTACCTATAACTAGACTATGATCAGAAAACCCAACTGGGGTTATGAAGCAGTTCTTGAAAATGCTAAGATGGTGTTTAAAACAATATAATCTGTCTAATCTCGCTAAAGACAACCTGTTATCACGAGCATGTGTCCATGTATACTGTTTTAAATTCCCATTTAGACACCTCCATACATCACATAAATCATTTGTTTCAACCATCTGAGTAAGTCGTTTACAAGAAGGCATATGTGGTTCTACATGATTCCTGTCTATGTTACTTTCCACACAATTAAAATCTCCACCCAAAATTAAATACTCTTCACTATTACATTTTTCCACAGTTTCAGCAAGAACATGTAAAAACACCATTCTTTCTGATGGTAAAGTTGGGGCATATACACAAATAAAAACAAAAGTGTGATTCTCAACCTGAGCTCGAATCTTTAGCAGTCTACCTTTCACAACCTCTTCCGTCTCAATGGAACAGGGAGTAAAATTATTAGCAAATAAAATAGCAACCCCTCCACTAAATGAAGATTTATGACTTAAAAAAGAGAGACCTTTAAATTCTTTTTCCCATTCAACAGCATTGGTTACATCACTATGTGTTTCTTGTACAAGTAAAACATCAATTTTTTTTTTTTTTTGACTCATAATCTCATACATCACTGAGCGTTTTACACGATCTCTAGCACCATTCACATTTAAAGACGCAATGTGAATGTCACCCATTTGAAAATAAAAAAGTAAACTTAAACCATAAAGAAAAAAGCAGCCAATAAGGGCCAAAAGTTTGAGCCAACTAACTGCCATTAACTTTTTAACTGGTTTTGTAGCTTTGTCACAAATTTTTTCAATCTGTATACCTCTTTGTTTGTGAAACATCCTTCACTCATAAACATCCTAGTATTTTCCACAAAGCGTTTAATGTCTGGAAAATAGTCAGCAACCTGTACCCCCCCTCAGATTTTTTGTCAGGTTTAAAAACTTCCTAATTTCCTCAGTATCATAATCTTTACATGTACATTCATTCTGGGAACAACTAGAAGCACCAGAATCGGAGAAATCGCTCTCGCTGCCAACTTCATCCACATAAGACTCCTTTTCATTTTCTGTTTTTCTAGCTTGTTTTGATTCAGAAACCTTGTCTTTCTTTTTTCTCTTTAAAGGTGTTTTAAAAACAGCCTGATCCATATCCATCATTAAACTATCACCTAAATTAACACTCTCGGAAGGGGACATTTTGTTCAACCCTACACTAACATGTGAAATATCCATGTTCTCATCAGCCTTGGACTCATTTCTGGCAACAACAGTGACAACTAATTCATTCTCTCCATGAATTTTTTCTGCGGCCTGATTCACCTCTTCTGTCTTTGAAAGAGGCACCGTATCAGTTGTGTTACTAGTGGATGGCCTGGGCTCAACTTGGCTTGGATCAGAAACATTTTCTGCTAATCCTTCCTCCCTGACTTGCACACCATTTTCACTTGAGGCATCTTGCGCGTTTGTGCCATTTTTATCTGGACAAACACGCACAAGTTGTCCCGTTTTACCACAGCCAAAGCACTTCATCACATCAGTACTTACAAAGACAGTGTAAACAAACCTCAATTTCAGACTCAGGTTAAACTCATTTCTATTATCTTTCAGGATCATATAAACAAATCTCCTAAAAGATACTACATGTTTAAACAAGTCTGACTTACTTCCGATAGCGATTCTTTTCATAGGACTGACTATCTTTCCAAAATGTTTTTGTTTAACATTTCGTCTGTAATGAAAGGTGGAACATTAGACAACGTGACCTTCTTCGCAGGGGTAGAAAGGGGAAGCACTGGGGTAAACAAACCACTAATTACCACTCCTTTCTCCACAACTTCGTTTGCTTTCTTGACTGAATTCAAAAACAAAACCATAGCGTTATTCATTCTAGATGCCGCTAAAATACATTCATGGCCAACAACATCACCAACGGCATCAACACTCCTCTACATTCACCGCAGACACCACTTTCACTCCGTGGCGCCGTGTGAGAGACTCCAAACTAGTGCTTGTGTTTTGGGCTGCCATGCTTTCCAGTGATACACTGGTTGGTGACGGCCAACCCAAAAAAAAAAGAAAAAGAAAGCAAATATTCTTGCCACAGCGGGCGAAAAAACCACTCACACTCACCACGCAACCCTCACACTCACTCAACAGACGCCCATGCATGCGCAGAGAGAGAGAGAGAGAGAGAGAGAGAGAGAGAGAGAGAGAGAGAGAGAGAGAGCACAGAAAATAAGACAGAAGAAAAAACTCTTTATTCTGTAAAGTCACATCATCTTCATTAGCAAATAAAACAGACACAGGAAATTTAGATCATCTTCATTTCAACAGATTGCAAAATACAAAGGTGAAAATATAAAGTGAACTCAGACTGATCTCAGGAAATATTATATCAGCTACAGTAACAGTACTATTAACAGTAATGTAAGATTATGAATGAATGAACAATACTCACGTCAGTGTGTTGAGTCGACAGTGTTTATCCTGCAGTAGAGCAGAGATCTGATTCACTCCTGAATCTCCTAGTTCATGTTCACTCAGATTCAGCTCTCTCAGGAGTAACAGGTTTTTACCCACAACTCTGTTCACATACTGACAGGCTTCATCTGCAGCAGGACTCAAACACCTGCAGAAGGGAAGATGAATCTGAATTCAATTCAGTTCTCAACTAAACCTGCTGTAATGAAAACATCCAGCAGTTGCATATAATGCATATAATTTATTTTGTTAATTATTTCATCCCGTCTCACCTCAGTGTCTTCAGTTGACAGTTTGGATCCTGTAGTAAATCATCGAGCTCCTTCACTCCTGATTGTCCAGGATCATTTCCTGTGAGATCCAGCTCTATCAGGTGTGAAGGGTTTGATCTCAGAGCTGAAGCCAGAGCTTTATAACCTTCTTCTGTTACACTGCAGTTAGAGAGTCTAGAACAGAGAGGAAAATGTAACATTCAGCTGATAAATCAGTTATTCTGATTATTTGTTCGGCTGATATATTCAGTCATTACCAGAATAATATAAATCTTTAAAGTGAATTATATTTTGACAACTGAATATGGAGGCAAACAAAAAGGCACAGAGAACTTTAATACGTTAGACATCAATGGCTACGTTTACATGCACCTAAATAATCCATTTGTAATCGGATTGACGGTTCAATCGGATTGAAAAATATTCATGTAAACACTTCAATCGATCCGATTGAGCTCGATCCGAATGAAATTTCAATCGGATTGGAAGGGGTGGTTTATCAAAATGACCATGTAAACACTTGAATCCGACTACTTCCTCAATCGTGTTCAGGAGTCTCTGGGGCACATGCGCAGTGCAATGTTGACACGCATTACACAGTGCACAAGTTCACATTCACGTCTTTAGTTGTAAAACCGTTGCTGATTTATGAATGTGTATGCCAACAGGGCAAAAATAACGATGAGCTCTGTTGGTGTCACATCCATGGTTGTCTCCGCAAGTGTGTTTGATATGAGCGCGTGCACAAAAGTTTTAATCTGAATGTATGTAAAACACATATAAACGGATATTTGAATCTGATTATGATGTTTAGAGTACATGTAAACAGATCTGCAGCCGGATTCAATTCATTCGGATTGACGAAAATTGGTGCATGTAAACATAGCCACTGTCACTTTCAAGGATTCAATTACCAAAAACTGTACAAGTGTGAAAGTATTTGTTCTGAATGATGCACAACATACAAGCAACATCAAAATTGTTTAAAAATAAGAAAAGTTTTGGAATGGCCTCAAAATAAAATCCACAACTAAGGCCAATTAAAATGCTGTGGAAGGACCTGAAACGTACAGTTCATGCTAGATACGCCTACAAATTGCACTGAACTGAAGCAGCTTTGCAAGGAGGAGTGGGACAAACTGGCCAAAATTCCTCCACAGTGACGTAAAACACTCAAACAACTACAGGAAGTGTTTAGTCGAGACCATCTGCAAAGCTGGAAGCAGAATCACAGATACATAGCTCCATCAAAACACTAAAATACATGAATCCTGTCACATATAATGTTAAGATAAGTGATGACAACTACCAGATCTCACCCTCCTTTCTGTGGCAGGATTACCAGCTCTAACAGACTGATCTGAATTCTGACTACTAAATCCTCGTTTGTAAACATTCTCAGGGTCTGAATCAAGCTCAAATTGATATGGCAAAATTGATGCCATTGTTAATATTTACACCTGAACAAATGAAACTCGCGGTCATGGTAAGGGATGTGACATTTCCAGAACACGCTCTAAGCAGTTCACCAATCACAACACATGGGTCCAGCAAACCAATCAGAGCACATGTTGTATTTTGGAAGGCGGGGCTTCAAAACAGGAACTAAACAAAGAGTTTGAGATAGACTGATAGTATTAACTAATAGTATTTCTGAATCTTTCTTCAGATGGAGAAACAGCAGAAAGTGCAGCGTTATAAATGATGCGACTTGAGTCCAGTTGTCTTAAACTAAACAGTGAACTTTAATCTCACTGTAACTGCTGTACAGTATAATGATACTAACTCTAGTTTCTCCAGCTTGAATTGTGGGTTCATCAGTAGATCACTGAGGTTTTTCACTCCTGTGTTTCCTAGTTTATTCCAGCTCAGGTCCAGCTCTCTCAGGTGTGATGGGTTTGATTTCAGAGCTGAAGTCAGGATGAGACACTGTTCCTCTGTAATTCTGCATCTATTCAGACTGAAGACAGAAAGAGAAAAGAACATTACTCACATCTATGATGAACATCTTATTGAAGAGCTACAGCAGGCACATAGTCTGTCATTTAGTCTACATTTCCCATATTCTGCTTGTAATTGTGTCACACTAGTTCTGTTTGTTGTAAACGGTTGTTTCTTCTTTCATTTTTTAAACTAAATATCTTTTGTTCATTATAGCAGCAGATGCAAATCTCATGATATTTCTGTGGAACATGTACACAATCAGTGCACTGTTTAAAATACTTGCAATGCAACTAGTTGAACACCTAATTTTACCTGTGACCAATGGAAAAGGCCAGAAGATATAATGCTATGGTATAAACAATGCAACTTAAACTAAACAGTAAACTGTACAGTATAATGATACTAACTGTAGTTTCTCCAGCTTGAATTGTGGGTTCATCAGTAGATCACTGAGGTTTTTCACTCCAGAGTCTCCTAGTTTATTCCAGCTCAGGTTCAGCTCTCTCAGGTGTGATGGGTTTGATTTCAGAGCTGAAGTCAGAGCAGAACAACCTTCATCTGTCATATCACAGTATCTTAACCTACATTAGCAGAGAGAGAGAGAGAGAGAGAGAGAGAGTAGGAAATAAGAGAAGAATAACTTATTCTGTAAAGTCACATCATCTTCATAAGTAAATAAAACAGAGGAAGTGAGATCATCATCTTCATTTCACCAGATCACAAAATATTAAGATGAAGAATTTTACACAAATATAATGTGAACTCAGACTCTTCATGAGATATTGAGTATAAAGTGTTTTAGTTTAAACTGTTGAAGTGATTTTCAGCATTTTGATTCTCGTATGTGAATGTTACTGACCTCAATCTCTCCAGTTTACAGTGTGAATCCTTCAGTACGTCACATAGGTGCTTCACTCCTGTGTTTTTTATTATATTCCTGCTCAGGTTCAGCTCTCTCAGGTGTGACGGGTTTGATTTCAGAGCTGAAGTCAGGATGACACACTGTTTCTCTGTAATACTGCATCTATTCAGACTGAAGACAGAAAGAGAAAATGACTCAAATCCATGTTCAGTTCATGTGTGAGTTAAATGAATCATTAATAAATGCCATACAGTCACTAATACACCAGCAAAATCATGGAAACTTCATGATATGAACAAACCAAGACAGGAGCATTTGAGGACACTAGTTACAATCCAAGTCTGGATCCGTCCTCACTCCACAAATAAGTGAATTTATCACTGGAGATTAATATATAGGATCAATATAGAAACAATAGAAAAGTTAATATTTAAATGGACAGATTTCACATTTTCAATGGAAGAAAATCTTGTACATGAATCAATTTATTTTAAGTCATTTAAAGTGTAGTTTACAACCTCTAAATACACATTTTGCTCAATAAATTAAGATTTAGTGAAAAGTAGCATTAGTCCAGTATAACTGTAACTCTGTCAGAATAATCTACTGTCATTTGTTACGCTGTTTTTAGTCTGTTCTCACTTCTGTATTGTTTCAAAGAAAAGATTTGTCAGATTTCAGTATAAAACTATTTTATATCCACAAAGTTTCAAATGCTTTAAAGTTTAATGCTCTTTCTACTGATACACATAACAAGCCGTTAACTAATAGTATTTCTGAATCTTTCTTCAGATGGAGAAACAGCAGAAAGTGCAGCGCTATAAATGATGTGACTTGAGTCCAGTTGTCTTAAACTAAACAGTGAACTTTAATCACACTGTAATTGCTGTACAGTATAATGATACTAACTCTAGTTTCTCCAGCTTGAATTGTGGGTTCATCAGTAGATCACTGATGTTTTTCACTCCAGAGTCTCCTAGATTATTCCAGCTCAGGTTCAGCTCTCTCAGGTGTGATGGGTTTGATTTCAGAGCTGAAGTCAGGATGAGACACTGTTTCTCTGTAATTCTGCATCTATTCAGACTGAAGACAGAAAGAGAAAATGACTCAAATCCATGTTCAGTTCATGTTAAATGAATCATTAATAAATGCCATACAGTCACTAATACACCAGCAAAATCATGGAAACTTCATGATATGAACAAACCAAGACAGGAGCATTTGAGGACACTAGTTACAATCCAAGTCTGGATCCGTCCTCACTCCACAAATAAGTGAATTTATCACTGGAGATTAATATATAGGATCAATATAGAAACAATAGAAAAGTTAATATTTAAATGGACAGATTTCACATTTTCAACATAAGAAAATTTTGTACATGAATCAATTTATTTTAAGTCATTTTAAAGTGTAGTTTACAACCTCTAAATACACATTTTGCTCAATGAATTAAGATTTAGTGAGAAGTAGCATTAGTCCAGTATAACTGTAACTCTGTCAGAATAATCTACTGTCATTTGTTACGCTGTTTTTAGTCTGTTCTCACTTCTGTATTGTTTCAAAGAAAAGATTTGTCAGATTTCAGCATATGAAACTATTTTATATCCACAAAGTTTCAAATTCTTCAAAGTTTAATGCTCTTTCTACTGATACACATAACAAGCCGTTAACTAATAGTATTTCTGAATCTTTCTTCAGATGGAGAAACAGCAGAAAGTGCAGCGCTATAAATGATGTGACTTGAGTCCAGTTGTCTTAAACTAAACAGTGAACTTTAATCTCACTGTAACTGCTGTACAGTATAATGATACTAACTCTAGTTTCTCCAGCTTGAATTGTGGGTTCATCAGTAGATCACTGAGGTTTTTCACTCCAGAGTCTCCTAGATTATTCCAGCTCAGGTTCAGCTCTCTCAGGTGTGATGGGTTTGATTTCAGAGCTGAAGTCAGGATGAGACACTGTTCCTCTGTAATACTGCAGTAACTCAGACTGAAGACAGAAAGAGAAAATGACTCAGATCTATGATGATCATCTTATTAAAGAGCTTCAGCAGCATTTAGTTTCCAATAGTCTGTTCTGAAACCCAGTCCACTAGTTCTGTTTGCTGGAAGATACTGTTTCTTCACTTTAATTTTTTAACTATTTAATGTGTCCCTTCTCTATTCTGTTGTAAAATCAGATTTCTGCATGTACACAATCAGTAAATTGTGTCAAATGATTAAAATGAAACAATTAATGTACTTGTAAAAACAAAACACTGTGTGACCAATAGGGATAAACAGCAGAAAGTGCAGCGCTATAAATGATGTGACTTGAGTCCAGTTGTCTTAAACTAAACAGTGAACTTTAATCTCACTGTAACTGCTGTACAGTATAATGATACTAACTGTAGTTTCTCCAGCTTGAATTGTGGGTTCATCAGTAGATCACTGAGGTTTTTCACTCCAGAGGCTCCTAGATCATTCTCGCTCAGGTTCAGCTCTCTCAGGTGTGATGGGTTTGATTTCAGAGCTGAAGTCAGAGCAGAACAACCTTCATCTGTCATATCACAGCAGCTTAACCTACATTAGCAGAAAGAGAGATTTTTTTTTTAATTTTGAAAAAGACTTTATTATTTTCATTAAGCACTTTTCAAAAAAAAAAAAAAAATACATTGTCTACATTAGTAGAAGAGAAAAAAAAAATGTTTCCATCAACAACAGAGCATAGACCCTCATTTTTACACCATTTCATTTAAAAAGGTCATCCATGGAACTGTAAAAATGAAAATCACTGAGTATTCTGGATTTTATTGTAGCTAAAAACATAGCATTAATATTTTGATCTGATCCCAGTTCTAGTTTTTCTACTCTTATAAATCGTTAACTTTGCTTGACCTATAATAAAATGTAAACATTGACAAATAAGCTACAATTAGTACAAAATGCAGCTGCATATATCAAGAAAATATGATCATATAACACCAATTTTATCATCTCTTCACTGGTTACCTATTAAGTTCCGTATCGATTATAAAGTACTGCTAATGACCTATAAGGCTCTAAATGGTTTAGCTCCTGTGTACTTAACCGATCTTCTATCGCCCTACAATCCTTCACGCTCTTTAAGATCACAAAACTCTGGACTTCTGGTTGTACCTAGGATAGCTAAGTCCTCTAAAGGAGGGAGAGCGTTTTCACATTTGGCTCCTAAACTCTGGAATAGCCTTCCTGATAATGTTCGGGGCTCAGACTCGCTCACCCAGTTTAAATCTAGATTAAAGCCGCATCTCTTTACCCAAGCATTCACATAATGCATCTCATATCAGATCAATTGCACATGACTATCTTTGCTTAATGTTATGAACAGCAGCTACGCTAATTATTCTCCATTTGCTTTTCCGTTTTACCTCGGGACAGGCGTCCCGAGGTGACTAGAGAGTACATCAGTTTCAGTTTGGATCCAGCCTCTTAAGAAGACCTCAGATGACCAACACCTTTGAAGAGACGGCACCAACTCCTGCGAGGACTTCAGAAGACGCAACATCTGGATCAACACGCACATTCCCAAATTTCTATATATCCTAATTATTGTTAATATGTAATTCATTTTTCCAGGAGCTCTTTGCTTCTAGCTTCAATAAAATTGCTAACAGTGATTGTAAATTAATTGCCTAAATTATTACATTATTAGCTAACTGCATTCTCTAAATTGTAATGTTGACATGCATTCTCTGTAAAGCTGCTTTGAAACGATATGTATTGTGAAAAGCGCTATACAAATAAATGTGAATTGAATTGAAATAAACCTCTTCTAACATATTTAAAACCAACAGTAAATACGTCTGTAGAAAAAGATTCACTAAAACTATAAAATAAATTTTGTAATTAACTAAACCTTTTCAATCAAAAACAATCGATATAACCTGCTATAAAGAAATCTGAAAACCACGCCCACCCGGGGGGGAAAACAATCCAACCGTCTCCATTATCTTTGTATTGCGTGAAGCTGCTTCCTTGTCATTTCTGACTTGTAACAAAAAACAGAACAATGTCTAAAAGCTGCTATGTGACAAGGTGTATAGAAAACAAGCTAAAAAACCCAGAACCAAAAACCCAGAAGTTTTTATAAGCTGTCGACCCAAAAAACTAGCGTTTAAGGACACAAAAGTGGATACAGGCATTTGAGACAGAGATATACATGTTATATTACTATGAGAACTACACCCACTGGAGGGGAACGTAATCAGCAACAGGAAATATAATATATAAAACTGACATTTGGATATTTCACTTAACAGTGACACAATGTTTACTGCACACGTAGGCTTACTGAGGCATACTGAGTGTCAGGATCCCAAAATTTACCCATTCTTCCTGCTGATGCTTCATGTCCTATGGCCTGTATTCACTTTTGTCTCCTTAAAAGCTGGCTTTTACGGTTCGATAGCTTATAAAAACTTAGTTCAGGGTTTTTTAGCTTGTTTTCTGTACACCTTGTCACATATCAGTGTTTAGACATTGATCTGTTTTTTGTTATAAGTCAGAAATGACAAGGAGGCAGCCTCACGCAATACAAAGTCAATGCAGACGGTTGGATTGTTTCCCCCCCCCCGGTGTGGGCGTGGCCTAAATGCACTCTGTCTCTATTGCACCGTGTAAAAGTCTCCATTGTACGTCCCCAATTCTGGTACTTAAAATTGGCTTATAAAATGATCTCCAATCTGATTTATCATCATCACACAGAAACATTACGCCATGGTGTGTCAACCCTCTTATCAAGCATTTTTTTGTTAAAAACTAGAACACAAGCTTTATAAAGAGATTTACCGGTACTTGGAAAAAAATGAAGACAGAGATTTTCCGGAACTTAAAAACATACCTGTCACAGAGACAAACTCCGTGATTCCCTCCTCTGGCCATCAGAGGGAGCCTTCGCCGGAATACTGACACACACATTCTCACACACGCACTACATTTCCCACAAGCCCCGTACCTTGGTGCTGATTGCCACACTCAGCTGCTGTGCATTACCTGGACTATTTAAGCCACACTCAACCTCGCTATCATTGCGAGGTCTTGTACTGCCACGGTGTACATTTCTGAGCGTTCTTTATTCTGACTGTTGTTGAACCTGTTTAATCCCCGTTAACGATTCTCTGCTGCCCTTGGACTATTTGCTGTTTACTGGACTTGTGATTCTTATCTGCCTGCCCTGATCTACTGCCTGTTGTAAGACTACGATTCTGCCTTTTCCCTGCCATTCCTGTTTGCCCCTGTTTGACCACTGCCTGTTTAACTACGAGATCTGTTAATAAAGCCTGCATATGGATCCCACTTCGTGTGACGACTGGTTACAATGCCGAAAACATCATCTGACACGGGTACAATTAAAAGAATCAGATAAAACATCTTTTTTATTAGGAACATTTTTGCATTCACGGTATAAGATAAAAGTTTCAGTTCATCAGAAGTGAGTCTTTTTTTCCATTTTTTTCTAGCAAATAAAAAACAAATTGTCTTGACTTGATCTTTAGAGTCAAACTCAAAGCAACTCTTTCCGTATTCTCAAAGTCTGGTCCTGTCAAATTAACTAAACTCCCTGTTGTTGTCAGGACGGCGGTTTGATCTACCTTGTGTTGCTGTTTGTACCGCTGTTCATCCGGAACACACGGCTGTCTTGTTTGTCTGGTCACGCGTGTGGCGTTTGTGTTCGTTCGCCATGTGTTTCAGCATGTGTTATGATGTTTGCACCATGTGTTCAACTGTCTATTGTTGCCCCGCCCTCTTGTTACCCTGTTAACTCATTATTAATCTCACATGTTACTCCTCATTAGCTTTCCTTTATATTCCCTTCGTGTTTTCTGTTCCGTGCCAGATCGTGTTAATGCGTCTTGTTGTTCACGTCTTCTTTTCTTTGTGCCGTTCCTAGTTTTCTAGTCAAGCTTTATTTTCTTCAGTTTTTTTTTTTTTTTTTGCCTAATTTCAAGTTATTTCTATGTTGTTTTTCTTTTGCTGTGACTAGAGCTCTGTTTGATTTCTAGCTTTATTTTGACTTTTAGTTTTAACCAACTTGATTTTTTTTTTCTTTTTTTTGGCATAAGTTTTTTCTGGTTACTTATTCTTTGTTTTATTTTATTTTTTCTCTTGTGGTTTTTGCCTTCAGATCAGTTTAGTTTAGTTTTTCTTTTACTTTTTATTTTCTCTCCAGTCTCCCTGTTTCCCTGGCTGCTGGATTGCGCTCATCTCCCTTCCTCTTCTCCCCGCTTCACCTGCCATCACTGCCCATTGCTCCCCGTCTCATTCGCCATCATCATTGACCTCCTGAGCTGCAGACTGCTCTTGGCTGGGCATTTCAGTTCCATGGACTTTGTCTTGCTACCTGAGGCCGTCATTGACTGTGGGCATTATCCAGTCTAGCCCTTGCTGCTATTTTGTTACTCCTTGATCTGTTCCCCTAATAAACTGTGTATTACCCTGCAAATTGAATCCTCTTCTTTCCGAACCCTAACAGTTGTACATATTCTGGAAGCCACAAGTGTTTCAGTGAGTCCAGGAATTGTACAGTCATTGTGTGTTAAATAAAAGTGTGCTCCATATATTAGCTGTATTATATTAGGAGCCAGTGAAGAGGTTTAAAATGTCCTTCTCTTTGTAATTTGAACATGTTCCACACTTTAAAAACATGTGAGTATAGTATATATTTGGATGTTTACATTTGATTCTGAATGAGTTTGAGGCTGTGCTCCGTGGCTAAAGCTAACATTATACACTGTTGGAGAGATTTATAAAGAATGAAGTTGTGTTCATGAATTATACAGACTGCAAGTTTTTAAAAATGAAAATAGCGACGGCTCGTCTCCGCGAATACAATAATAAACGATGGTAACTTTAACCACATTTAACAGTACATTAGCAACATGCTAACGAAACATTTATAAAGACAATTTACAAATATCACTAAAAATATCATGTTATCATGGATCATGTCAGTTATTATTGCTCCATCTGCCATTTTTCGCTATTGTTCTTGCTTGCTTACCTAGTCTGGTGATTCAGCTGTGCACAGATCCAGACGTTAATACTGGCTGCCCTTGTGTAATGCCTTGAACATGGGCTGGCATATGCAAATATTGGGGGCGTACATATTAATGATCCCGACTGTTACGTAACAGTCGGTGTTATGTTGAGATTCGCCTGTTTTCTGGAGGTCTTTTAAACAAATGAGATTTACATAAGAAGGAGGAAGCAATGGAGTTTGAAACTCAATGTATGTCTTTTCCATGTACTGAACTCTTGTTATTCAACTATGCCAAGGTAAATTCAATTTTTGATTCTAGGGCACCTTTAATCCTTGTCCTCCTTCTTTGGGTAAAAAGAATACACTCTGAGGAACCCAATGTAACTTATCCCAGAAAAAAATCAACTAAAATCACTGAAATCTCTTATCATTACTAAAATCAAAAGTTGTAACTATTATTTAATGGGCCTGAGCTAAAACTAACAATGACCACTTGTATTTTTTTAACAAAAAAAAAAAAAAAAAAACTTCTGTAACAAATGTAGCTATTGCTCATTCTTAATCCTAGTTAATGCATTAACTAATGTTAAATAATGAGACCTTATTATAAAGTGTTACCTGTTGTTCTTTATAATTCTTTTGCACTTTAATCTGTTTGAAACATTTTACTTTATATTTTTTTGTGTATTGCGTTATTGTATTTAAATGTTCTTTAAAGAGTTCTTTTTTTAAAAAGAGTTCTTAAACCTGGTATACTATGACAACACTTTTTTTGCAACTTATTTCAATATCGTGATAATACCGTATACCGTGATAAAAGCTTCAGCCATTACCGCAACATGAAAATTTGATACCGTCACATGCCTAGGCTGGACATTGACACAAATTCCACATTGCCATATTCAATAACATGCTAAAACCTATTTCGAGAGTTGTCATGATTGAAATATATTTAAAAGTAAAAAAATTAAAAAAAAATATCTTCTGTTGTAACACAACTTACCTCAATATCTCCAATTCACACTTTATATTTGTCAGTCCAGTGCAGAGCTGCTTCACTCCTGAATCCTGCAGGTTATTATTATTCATGTTCAGCTCTTTCAGATTAGTATCTGATCCCAGAACTGTAGCCAGAGCTGAACAGCTTTTGTCTGTTAAGTTACAATTATTTAACCTACAAGACAAATCAATTACAATCACAGAATTAGATAGAACATTTATTATATACAAATATAAAACATATTTTCCATTATTTAATATTTTTTAAATAAATAATACTCACACACTATATATATATATATATATATATATATATATATATATATATATATATATATATATATATACATACATACAGGTGCTGGTCATATAATTAGAATATCATCAAAAAGTTGATTTATTTCACTAATTCCATTCAAAAAGTGAAACTTGTATATTATATTCATTCATTACACACAGACTGATATATTTCAAATGTTTATTTCTTTTAATTTTGATGATTATAACTGACAACTAAGGAAAATCCCAAATTCAGTATCTCAGAAAATTAGAATATTGTGAAAAGGTTCAATATTGAAGACACCTGGTGCCACACTCTAATCAGCTAATTAACTCAAAACACCTGCAAAGGCCTTTAAATGGTCTCTCAGTCTAGTTCTGTAGGCTACACAATCATGGGGAAGACTGCTGACTTGTAAGTTGTCCAAAAGACGACCATTGACACCTTGCACAAGGAGGGCAAGACACAAAAGGTCATTGCAAAAGAGGCTGGCTGTTCACAGAGCTCTGTGTCCAAGCACATTAATAGAGAGGCGAAGGGAAGGAAAAGATGTGGTAGAAAAAAGTGTACAAGCAATAGGGATAACCGCACCCTGGAGAGGATTGTGAAACAAAACCCATTCAAAAATGTGGGGGAGATTCACAAAGAGTGGACTGCAGCTGGAGTCAGTGCTTCAAGAACCACTACGCACAGACGTATGCAAGACATGGGTTTCAGCTGTCGCATTCCTTGTGTCAAGCCACTCTTGAACAACAGACAGCGTCAGAAGCGTCTCTCCTGGGCTAAAGACAAAAAGGACTGGACTGCTGCTGAGTGGTCCAAAGTTATGTTCTCTGATGAAAATAAATTTTGCATTTCCTTTGGAAATCAGGGTCCCAGAGTCTGGAGGAAGAGAGGAGAGGCACACAATCCATGTTGCTTGAGGTCCAGTGTAAAGTTTCCACAGTCAGTGATGGTTTGGGGTGCCATGTCATCTGCTGGTGTTGGTCCACTGTGTTTTCTGAGGTCCAAGGTCAACGCAGCCGTATACCAGGAAGTTTTAGAGCACTTCATGCTTCCTGCTGCTGACCAACTTTATGGAGATGCAGATTTCATTTTCCAACAGGACTTGGCACCTGCACACAGTGCCAAAGCTACCAGTACCTGGTTTAAGGACCATGGTATCCCTGTTCTTAATTGGCCAGCAAACTCGCCTGACCTTAACCCCATAGAAAATCTATGGGGTATTGTGAAGAGGAAGATGTGATATGCCAGACCCAACAATGCAGAAGAGCTGAAGGCCACTATCAGAGCAACCTGGGCTCTTATAACACCTGAGCAGTGCCACAGACTGATCGACTCCATGCCACGCCGCATTGCTGCAGTAATTCAGGCAAAAGGAGCCCCAACTAAGTATTGAGTGCTGTACATGCTCATACTTTTCATGTTCATACTTTTCAGTTGGCCAAGATTTCTAAAAATCCTTTCTTTGTATTGGTCTTAAGTAATATTCTAATTTTCTGAGATACTGAATTTGGGATTTTCCTTAGTTGTCAGTTATAATCATCAAAATTAAAAGAAATAAACATTTGAAATATATCAGTCTGTGTGTAATGAATGAATATAATATACAAGTTTCACGTTTTGAATGGAATTAGTGAAATAAATAAACTTTTTGATGATATTCTAATTATATGACCAGCACCTGTATATATATATATATATATATATATATATATATATATATATATATATATATATATATTATATATATATTGTTCATTCTGGTTTGATTTTTTTTTTTTTTTTTGGAAACATAATGTTATACTATGTATATCACCAAATATTTACATTATTGATTTGTGGAGTTTGATTTGTATATTTATTTTATTTTATTTCCGTTCAAATTTTTTTTTTTTTTTTGGGGGGGGGGGAAATATAAATTACATTGTGTATATTTGTGATACTTGTGACACTGTTAAAAAGTGTTTTTTTTTTCTTCAGAAATTAAAGTTACACTATGTACATTATCGATTATATATATATTGAGTTGTGGAGTCTGAGTTATATACTTTACTTCATTCAATATATTATTATCATTTGTTTATTTACTTTTTCCTTTATTTATATTGATTATACTTTGTTTGATTTAATTTATGTAACCGTCGAACTTCCTCTTTTCTGTTTGTCCTGTGTAGCACAACCAGGTGATTGTCATTAGACTAATTAATTTCTGCTCAAACTCTGAATGTGTTTGTTACTCACACCCTGACGAAGGCAAAATCAGCAGCAACGCGTAGGTGTGCAGACTGTGCACTTGTCACCCGTTTTAATATTTAGCCATGATGAAATAAAGGCTTTTTAAAAAAGTTTTCTATCAGATTCAAGTGCCTTGGACCATCCTCAATTTTACGAGTTGAACTATCCCTTGCACCCAAAGACCACCGGGCTCGAACTCATACCCCGTGCAGCACTTCAGTTTTTTGCAGTTTTTTGCTTTGAGATTATACATATACATATACATATATATATATATATATATATATATATATATATATATATATATATATATATATACACACACACACACATATACATATATATCAGGGCTCGACAATAAGGACTGCTCGATGGCCCGGGGCCAGCGTAGAGACGACCCTTGGGACAGTTGTTGGAACTGTCACTTGCCGGATTGGGCCAGTGCTGCATCGTAGGGGTGTATAGGCCTATATCGTCTATGTACGATGATATCTAGTTGTTGTTTTAACAATCTGAAATTATTGAGTATTGTCCCTCACTTTACAGAAAAACGAAACAAAAACACACCCATAGAGTGCGTGTATTCACTACGTGATGTAGTGTAGTAGGTTAGACGAGTGCGCATACAAATTTAGAGTACATATTTTCACTGCGTGATCTAGTCTATAAAAATTCATTTAGAATGCCCCCAAAATTCAAGGGGCAAAAATGCCCCTGTATGTCTTTTATATTTATATAATTTAATACAGTTAACCAACATCACATGAAAAGTGCTGTTTTTTCTCCAAATATCA
Source organism: Ctenopharyngodon idella (assembly GCF_019924925.1). Classification (NCBI taxonomy): domain Eukaryota; kingdom Metazoa; phylum Chordata; class Actinopteri; order Cypriniformes; family Xenocyprididae; genus Ctenopharyngodon; species Ctenopharyngodon idella. Next base: position 1,052,886 of record NC_067233.1, read on the forward strand.
GAATGATTACAAACGTGATATTGATTTTATACAACAGTTCAATAAACAAGAAGTTAATAATAAGTGAAAATATGGTTTTAAAAAGGTAAAAAATATATTTAAACTTATTGGAAAAGACAATTTGTCACTGCTGCGAACTGACCACCACACATAATATGAAGAATATCCGAAAACTTTAGGAGTCATCGGTCCATAGCACTCCTTAATGTACCAGCACAATAACACGTGTTTGGATGTGTGGGCCGTGAGTTGGAAAAGGTTGGGAACCACTGATCTATGTATTGCTTTACATTGTTTTGCCCCCCAAAATTAAAACTACAAAACTAAAACTATTATGAAATTAAGCTTTTAAAATAACATTTTATTGGGAGATATAGTGTAACAACTGATAATATATGTATTTTAAATAGTCTGTTATACCCTGTATGAGACAAAAACATGACTAAACGTATTAACTGACTTACAGAGCTCTTCTGGAGGTTTTGATGACTGCCGATAATCTAATGAGACACTCGTCTGATTTCTTGAATTTCTGAAGATCAAACTCCTCCAGCTCTTCCTCTGATGTCAACAACACAAAGACCAAAGCAGACCACTGGGCAGGTGAAAGGTCACCAGATGAGAGGCTTCCTTTGCTAAGGTGGGTCTGAATCTCCTTCACCAGAGTTTGGTCGTTCAGTTCATTCAGACAGTAAAACAGATTGATGGATCTCTCTGCAGGCACATTATCTTCTAATTTCTGCTTGATGTACTGAACTATTCCCTTGTTGCTCTGGTCATTGTCGTCTTGCTGTGTTAACAGACCTCGTAAGAGTCGTCGATTGGACTGGAGTGACAGGCCGAGGAGGAAGCGAAGGAAAAGGTCCAGGTGTCCATTATCACTCTCAAGCGCCTTGTCCACTGCAGTCTTGAGAAAATCAGTCATGGTTTTATTTTTGTTTTCCTGTTCTGTAGACTCATGATCAAACACACTTGTCTTGTTGATGTCTAGAAACAGATGTGCATAAAGGGCTGCAATAAACTCTTGAATGCTCAAGTGAACAAAGCAGTACATGGTACCAAGAGTGATCCCTGTTTCCTCCTTAAAGATCTGGGTACACATGCCTGAGCACACTGATGCCTTATAGACGTCAATACCACAGGCTTCCAGGTCTGTGTCATAGAAGATCACGTTGTTTCTTTCCAGCTGATGAAATGCCAGTTTCCCCAGTGAAAGCATGGTGTCTTTATCCCAGGAAACATCTGGTGCGTATTCTCCATCATACTTTCGGCGGCTCTGCTGGATCTGAAAGCGGAGAAAGTGTGTGTACATTTGTGTCAGAGTCTTGGGAGTGTCTTCAGTATTTGATTCCTGCTGTGTTTTAGAGATCTCATCAGCCTGATTGTTTTTCACATCATTATTTCTTTTCTCCTCCAGAATGTTCTGGAGAACAGTGGCTGAAATCCAGCAGAAGACTGGGATGTGGCACATGATAAAGAGACTCTTTGATTTTTTAACATGATCAATGATTGCGTTGGCCTGATTCTGATCCGTGAATCTTTTTTTGAAGTACTCTTCCTTTTGTGCATCACTGAATCCTCGTATCTCTGTCAGCCGGTCGATACAGTCAGGAGGAATCTTACTGGCAGCTGCTGGTCTGGTGGTGATCCAGATGAGAGCAGAAGGAAGCAGATTTCCCTTCATGATGTTTGTTAGGAGAACATCCAGAGAGGCTGGTGACGATACATCACGCCACGTCTCATTATGATCAAACTTCAGAGGAAGGCGACATTCGTCCAATCCATCAAGGATGAACAGGACTTTGAACTGATTCCTTCTTGTAAGGTTCAGTCCTTTTGTCTCTGGGAAAAACTGAGTTATAAGGTCCATCAAACTTAGTCTTTCTTTCTCCTTTAAGTTCATCTCTCTGAATGGAAGAGGAAATATGAAGCGGATATCTTGATTTTCTTTTCCTTCAGCCCAGTCCAGAACAAACTTTTGCACAGAGACTGATTTTCCGATGCCAGCGACTCCTTTTGTCAGTACAGTTCGGATCTCCTCGTCTTGTTCAGGTGCTTCAAACAATTGTGTGCATTTAACCTGTATCTCTTGAGATTCATGCCGCCTGGAAGCAACTTCAATCTGTCTGACCTCATGTTCAGTATTGACCTGTTCACTGCCACCCTGAGTGATATAGATATCTGTGTAGATGTTATTCAGAAGTGTGGGGTCACCTTGCTTCGCAATTCCTTCGAACACACATTGATACTTCTTCTTTAGGCCACATTTTAGCTGATGAATGAAGAGCAGCTCATCTAAACACAGGAACCGAAAATAGATAGTTTTAGTCTGAATTTTCTCTCTTACATTTATAAGTGTCAATCTGACAGATGATCTTGAGTCTCTGACCTTCTAGAGCATCAGCAGCTTCATCTTGCTTCATCTCTCTCAGGTAATGTAGTGTGAGATCAAGAGCTGCTGCTTTGGTACTGCATCTATTCTCATTAAAGTCCTTCACAAAGTGTTGTGTGTTCTCTTTTTGTAATATTTTCTTAAACTTTTCAAGTTCATTCTTCAGAAACGTGATTATTTTGCTCTCAAGATCCTACAAACAAAGTAAGAAAAAAAAAAGATACAGAACAACACAATTTAACCAGATCCACATCCATATTTGGTCAAAAATATTTATTTATTTAGATATTAAATATATTTGTAAAAGAAACCAGTTAAAAAACAAAAATATTAATTAGCTGTAATTTTTAACACAAAAACAACACATTTTTCTTACATTTTGATTATTATTTATGGGTTTTTCAAATTTCTGTTCCAGTATTTGTGCAAGAAATGTTCAGTAACCTATTTGTTTTAGTTTTTTAACCTTTATGAAAATGTGTTTTCCTACCTGGAAGATCTCTAGGAGATTGTCTTTGAAACTCTCGTGGTTCCTGTGAATCTGAACGTCTGAGTCTAACGTCTCATACTGAAGCCTGTTAGCCAATAAAATAAAATACTGCATTTTCAGGCAAAATATTATTATTGTTCTTAAAGGTGGGATAAGCCATATTTCAAAAACACTGTTTGGAAGTTATTCGGGCCGACACAAACAGCAAACGTGCAGCCAATCAGCATTAGGGGGCGTATGACGGTCGGGGAGAGAGAACGAGCAAGAGGGAGATTTGAAGAAAGACTGCAGAGAGAGAGATGAGACACAAAACAAAAGAGCTCAAAAGAATATCACTGGAATGAAGGTTTATGACTGGGCAAGCACTTTAGGACCCACGTTAATATTAGAAAAGCTTTCCAGCGCTGGAGAGAGCTAAGAGAAAAGGCCTGAAAACAGACGCGGAGCTGATTTGATTCCGCTTCACATGTGAGTAACACTGGGTTTGAGTGTCTGGAGCTGCTGTGCTGTTGGCGATTAACAACATTAACAAACTCTTGGCTGTATTTACTCTTGTGTACTGTATGTTCATTTTTACATCCTTGTCTTTCATTCATCAGCTGTGCTTTATTTTTCATGAAGCATTATTTTGTTGCATGTCAGCTGTGATAAACAGACATTCACTCTCTCATTGCGTGTGTAACAGAGGCCAGTTAGTGAGAGTTGTGCAAGTAAACCACTGCACACTGATGACCGCTAGAGAATGAGGTGTTTAGTGTCATTAGTGCTCTCGCCTCACCTGCCAGCAGCGATCGGGGTTCGAGACCGACTCAGAGCAGGGTGGTTAGGATTGGAGGGTGAGTTTTGGAGGCGGGGTGATGAAGAGAGGGGTGTTTGTTTGGGTTGATTTCAAATATCAACAATGTCCAACAGTGTTTTTGAAAAATGGCTTTAACAGTTATGTTGTGAACAACAGTTAAGATGGCATTCCAGGGACCAGTTTACGACAGGGCCCCTCTCTAACTGCTGGTGTGTAAGAAGATGTGCCACACTGTGATTGGATCTTTGGTGAATGAACATAAACAAATGTTCAGCAACATCAGATAAGATGTTAGGACAACTACCAGACACCTCTTCCAGAGCAGGAAGGGGAACCTTCTGCACCCACCAAAACCAAGGAGAGGACTTCTCATTGGACGACACATTGACTCTAACCACCAAACTCATTCCTAAGATTTAGGCAAGGACTGCCATATAAATTCCTTCAGGACCCCCTGGATGGAGCAGCAGTGACTGAAATAAAGAGAGGCCACAGAGATCTATCTAAATCCATTCATACCTATGTTTGGAGGCCTTAATTTGATTGAAACTGCATCACATCCACTCCGTCTTCACGCAAAGCACAGTTTATGTTAATGGTCACTGACTGTTAAAACAACAGGTCATGGGACAGACCTGTTAACAGATAAACAAATGCATGGACGATGATTTAATCATTTCATATTGTGTTTGGTGTCTATCTGTTCCCTACGATGCCTTTAATAATTTGAAAGAGGTTTGGTAAAGAAATAATGCATGGGTAAAATGTTAAAGACACTATTTTAACACTGTACTTTATGCTATGCAAATGAGTTCCACACTAGGGTGGGCAACACCGGGGTTGCTTCAGATAACAGTGGCCAATCACACTCCAGGATCGGCAAGGCGCCACATTTCAATCTCCTCCTCATTAGAAAGGGATAAATATGTCCCCCGGATAGACACACCCTTGTTCTGCGTTTCCAGCTCGACGGGGAAGGAGACATTAACAGACACCCCACGTCCTGAGTTTCTGACCTGACGAGGAAAGAGACTACAAGACAGTTAAGGTGAAGCTTTCGCGAGCAAAACCTTTTACGTTGCTTTCAGCTGCACTCTAGCTGCAAAAGGGCCCCAGCATTGAGGGACTTCATCTGACCCTTACGGCTCCTACAGCAGCGCAGCCCAGTCCGTAAAGGACCTCTGCATCGGCAGACATTGCCAGTACCACACGGCTCCTCAGCGACACAGCCAGCCTGCAAAGGAACCTGTGAAGAGTCATCTGACCCAGCTGCCCAGTCCATCCTAAAGGACCCTCTTGGCGCAACCGAAGTTCAGCATCCTCCAGCCCAGCGTGGCACGACTACTGGATCGCAACTCCACGCCCTCCCACTGCACGCAGCCTGCATCATCAGTGGAAGACGTCTCTGCTACCGGATTGATCACCCGACTGTGTGGAACGTAAATATAAACTTACCAAACCTCTTTCTAGAGACCTTGGCATTAGTTTATACATGCAGCATATGTTTTTCTAACCTGTTTAGATAACAGTTACTTGAGGTCAGCTTGTTACAAATAATAGGGATATTATTTGTTGAATGATAAATAAGCAATTATTTATCACCATTTTACCAGAGCCATTAGGTGGCTTCCATAAGAAGCACTCCCATATAGTTCTCTTCCATTCTACATTCAGTTCAACAGCATTGCATTTATCCATTCTGTGTTCACTTCATTTATTTGTCTCTTTGATTTAATTCAGTATTTTCCTTTGATTATTATTTTACTATCTTTTAGAAGTGCATATTCATTATTTCATTATTAATCGTTGTGGTATTTACTCTTGCATGTCTATTGTTAATAAATTTCATTGATTTTATTATAACTGTGTCTTCCTTGTGTTGATGATCAAAGACTCTACTAGTTGACCAGACTCTCACAAATCCTTCAGATAAATCAGTTGACCAACTCCCTCCAGTTTATATTAATTCTGAATTATTGAACAGCTCTTTTGGAGTGTTCTTAAATTGTTAAGATTAAATTCTTAACTGGTGCCCCGTATTACAAAAGGGGGGAGGGGTCATCTGATACACTCATAACCACACCTTAAAGTGGCACGTGATCAAAAATCACCACGTCACCGGTGAATGGAGTAAAAATCACTACAGTTAAAAAGAAAAAATGCGCTATTTAAGTTTCCGCTGTTAAAGTGTAGGATCTATTTTAGTATATATAATGAATTCTGCATCAACAATAGGATTTTTAATATGTTGTGCAGCAGTTATGTCAGCACACTAAAATAAATGAGTATTACAAGAAACAGAATTATAATTAAAATCAAATCATTTCAACTTTTTTCTGATGCTCCCTTTAGGTTTTTATAGCACTGCTGATTGTAAATTGGAATGATATTTGAATGATACAGTTTCATAATAAATATTTGCTGAAAATATTCAGTCTATTCACACAGTCTATGTGTGTCCAACAATAAGAAACACATGAAATACCTTCTGTTAGTTGATGGTTTTCTCTCACTGAATTTTGGTCCTTCACCTTTTGACCAGTCACTCTTCACAGACACAGAGCTGGACACATGTGAGTCTGATCTTACACTAATGACACAAAGAGCAGAAAGATAAAACACTTTACTACAGGAGATACTTCAGTCTCATTTGAAAGGGTTTAATGTTGCAAACAGTAATTAAATAAGTAATTTAATTAAAAGTAATTAAATTTATGCCTCCTTGTAATTGTTTTACTTTATTTAATTTCCATCACATTTATCTTAGCTAATGCAATGCTGTAACACAAAACACATGAAATGCTTTTCAGTAGCTGATGACACACCAAAATTAAATGGGTATTGAAAAAAAACACAACAAAAAAAAACCCCACATGAAATACCTTTTGTTAGTTGATGGTTTTCTCTCACTGAAATATGGTCCTTCTCCTTTTGAACAGTCACTCTTCACAGACACAGATCTGGACACATGTGAGTCTGATCTTACACTAATGACACAAAGAGCAGAAAGATAAAACACTTTACTACAGGAGATACTTCAGTCTCATTTGAAAGGGTTTAATGTTGCAAACAGTAATTAAATGCAGTATAGACACACTTTTGTCCATCTATGGATGGAAAGACATATTCATGTTTGGGTTGTAAGATCTATTTTCCATGGTGAATTTATGCCTCCTTGTTATTGTATTAATGGAAAGATGCTCCAGACTGAGTTCAATAAAGAGGAAATCAGACTAACAGACACTGTGTTCTCTGAATTATTGTTTTATTTAAAGGATTAGTTCACTTTCAAATGAAAATTACCCCAAGCTTTACTCACCCTCAAGCCATCCTAGGTGTATATGACTTTCTTCTTTCTGATGAACACAATCAGAGAAATATTAATGAATATCCTGATGCATCCGAGCTTTATAATGGCAGTGAACGGGACCAATGAGTAAAAAAATAAAATCCATATTTAACAAAAGTTGTGAAATAAAATATCTAGTTTCGAGCAGACCGCCTTCCGTATTCAACGTACGAAGAAAGTGTAAAACTCTGGCAGTTCAAAAAGCTTACGCTACGACCTACGCCTTCCCTATTCAACTGACGGAAAAAGTATAACTTACGCGACGCCAGTTTAAACTTTCCTGAAACCTTGAATATGGAAGGTGTTCTGGCGGAAGCTAGATATTGCATATCATAACTTCAAAAATATTGATATATTTTTTCACAAACTCATCGCTTCACTTCAGAAGCCCTTTATTAACCCCCGGAGCCGTGTGGAGTACGTTTATGATGGATGGAGACACTTTCTTCAGCTCATACTCGTTTGGTAGCGAATTACTGCCATTATAAAGCTCGGATGCATCAGGATATTTAATATTATTTCTCTGATTGTGTTCTTTAGAAAGAAGAAAGTCATATACACCTAGGATGGCTTGAGGGTGAGTAAAGCTTGGGCTAATTTTCATTTGAAAGTGAACTAATCCTTTTTATTTCCATCATATTTATCTTAGCTAATGCAATGCTGTAACACAAAACACATGAAATACCTTTTGTCAGTTGATGGTTTTCTCTCACTGAATTTTGGTCCTTCACCTTTTGAACAGTCACTCTTCACAGACACAGAGCTGGACACATCCGAGTCTGATCTTTCACTAATGACACAAAGAGCAGAAAGATAAAACACTTTACTACAGGAGATACTCATATATTCTCATTTAAAATGGTTTAATGTTGTAAACAGTAATTAAATGCAGTATAGACACACAAAAAGTCCATCTATGACTGAAGATGGATGGAAGGACATAATTCATGTTTGGGTTGTAAGATCTATTTTCCATGGTGAATTTATGCCTCCTTGTAATTGTATAACTGTAGAAATGCTCCAGACTGAGTTCAATAAAGAGGAAAGCAGACCATCAGACACTGTGTTCTCTGAATTATTGTTTTATTTCATTTCCATCACAATTATCTAAGCTAATGCAATGCTGTAACACAAAACACATGAAATACCTTCTGTTAGTTGATGGTTTTCTCTCACTGAATTTTGGTCCTTCACCTTTTGAACAGTCACTCTTCACAGACACAGAGCTGGACACATGTGAGTCTGATCTTACACTAATGACACAAAGAGCAGAAAGATAAAACACTTTACTACAGGAGATACTTCAGTCTCATTTGAAAGGGTTTAATGTTGTAAACAGTAATTAAATAAGTAATTTAATTAAAAGTAATTAAATTTATGCCTCCTTGTAATTGTTTTACTTTATTTAATTTCCATCACATTTATCTTAGCTAATGCAATGCTGTAACACAAAACACATGAAATGCTTTTCAGTAGCTGATGACACACCAAAATTAAATGGGTATTTAAAAAAAAAAAAACACAACAAAAAAAAAAAAACCCACATGAAATACCTTCTGATAGTTGATGGTTTTCTCTCACTGAATCTTGGTCCTTCACCTTTTGAACAGTCACTCTTCACAGACACAGATCTGGACACATGTGAGTCTGATCTTACACTAATGACACAAAGAGCAGAAAGATAAAACACTTTACTACAGGAGACACTTCAGTCTCATTTGAAAGGGTTTAATGTTGTAAACAGTAATTAAATGCAGTATAGACACACTTTTGTCCATCTATGGATGGAAAGACATATTCATGTTTGGGTTGTAAGATCTATTTTCCATGGTGAATTTATGCCTCCTTGTTATTGTATTAATGTAAAGATGCTCCAGACTGAGTTCAATAAAGAGGAAAGCAGACCATCAGACACTGTGTTCTCTGAATTATTGTTTTATTTAAAGGATTAGTTCACTTTCAAATGAAAATTACCCCAAGCTTTACTCACCCTCAAGCCATCCTAGGTGTATATGACTTTCTTCTTTCTGATGAACACAATCAGAGAAATATTAATGAATATCCTGATGCATCCGAGCTTTATAATGGCAGTGAACGGGACCAATGAGTAAAAAAAAAAAAAAAATCCATATTTAACGAAAGTTGTGAAATAAAATATCTAGTTTCCAGCAGACCGCCTTCCGTATTCAACGTACGAAGAAAGCGTAAAACTCTGGCAGTTCAAAAAGCTTACGCTACGACCTACGCCTTCCCTATTCAACTGACGGAAAAAGTATAACTGACGCGACGCCAGTTTACACTTTCCTGAAACCTTGAATATGGAAGGTGTTCTGGCGGAAGCTAGATATTGCATATCATAACTTGATAAATATTGATATATTTTTACACAAACACATCGCTTCACTTCAGAAGCCCTTTATTAACCCCCGGAGCCGTGTGGAGTACGTTTATGATGGATGGAGACACTTTCTTCAGCTCATCCTCATTGATTCTGTTCACAGTCATTATAAAGCTCTGATGCGTCAGGATATTGATTAATATTTTTCCGATTGTGTTCTTTAAAAAGAAGAAAGTCATATACACCTAGGATGGCTTGAGGGTGAGTAAAGCTTGGGCTAATTTTCATTTGAAAGTGAACTAATCCTTTCATTTCCATCACATTTATCTTAGCTAATGCAATGCTGTAACACAAAACACATGAAATACCTTTTGTTAGTTGATGGTTTTCTCTCACTGAATTTTGGTGCTTCACCTTTTGACCAGAAACTCTTCAGAGACTCAAAGCTGGACACATGTGAGTCTGATCTTACACTAATGACACAAAGAGCAGAAAGATAAAACACTTTACTACAGGAGATACTTCAGTCTCATTTGAAAGGGTTTAATGTTGCAAACAGTAATTAAATAAGTAATTTAATTAAAAGTAATTAAATTTATGCCTCCTTGTAATTGTTTTACTTTATTTAATTTCCATCACATTTATCTTAGCTAATGCAATGCTGTAACACAAAACACATGAAATGCTTTTCAGTAGCTGATGACACACCAAAATTAAATGGGTATTGAAAAAAAACACAACAAAAAAAAACCCCACATGAAATACCTTTTGTTAGTTGATGGTTTTCTCTCACTGAAATATGGTCCTTCTCCTTTTGAACAGTCATTCTTCACAGACACAGATCTGGACACATGTGAGTCTGATCTTACACTAATGACACAAAGAGCAGAAAGATAAAACACTTTACTACAGGAGATACTTCAGTCTCATTTGAAAGGGTTTAATGTTGTAAACAGTAATTAAATGCAGTATAGACACACTTTTGTCCATCTATGACTGAAGATGGATGGAAAGACATATTCATGTTTGGGTTGTAAGATCTATTTTCCATGGTGAATTTATGCCTCCTTGTTATTGTATTAATGTAAAGATGCTCCAGACTGAGTTCAATAAAGAGGAAAGCAGACCATCAGACACTGTGTTCTCTGAATTATTGTTTTATTTAAAGGATTAGTTCACTTTCAAATGAAAATTACCTCAAGCTTTACTCACCCTCAAGCCATCCTAGGTGTATATGACTTTCTTCTTTCTGATGAACATAATCGAAGAAATATTAATTAATATCCTGACGCATCCGAGCTTTATAATGGCAGTGAACGGGACCAATGAGTAAAAAAATAAAATCCATATTTAACAAAAGTTGTGAAATAAAATATCTAGTTTCGAGCAGACCGCCTTCCGTATTCAACGTACGAAGAAAGTGTAAAACTCTGGCAGTTCAAAAAGCTTACGCTACGACCTACGCCTTCCCTATTCAACTGACGGAAAAAGTATAACTTACGCGACGCCAGTTTAAACTTTCCTGAAACCTTGAATATGGAAGGTGTTCTGGCGGAAGCTAGATATTGCATATCATAACTTCAAAAATATTGATATATTTTTTCACAAACTCATCGCTTCACTTCAGAAGCCCTTTATTAACCCCCGGAGCCGTGTGGAGTACGTTTATGATGGATGGAGACACTTTCTTCAGCTCATACTCGTTTGGTAGCGAATTACTGCCATTATAAAGCTCGGATGCATCAGGATATTTAATATTATTTCTCTGATTGTGTTCTTTAGAAAGAAGAAAGTCATATACACCTAGGATGGCTTGAGGGTGAGTAAAGCTTGGGCTAATTTTCATTTGAAAGTGAACTAATCCTTTCATTTCCATCATATTTATCTTAGCTAATGCAATGCTGTAACACAAAACACATGAAATACCTTTTGTCAGTTGATGGTTTTCTCTCACTGAATTTTGGTCCTTCACCTTTTGAACAGTCACTCTTCATAGACACAGAGCTGGACACATCCGAGTCTGATCTTTCACTAATGACACAAAGAGCAGAAAGATAAAACACTTTACTACAGGAGATACTTCAGTCTCATTTGAAAGGGTTTAATGTTGCAAACAGTAATTAAATAAGTAATTTAATTAAAAGTAATAAAATTTATGCCTCCTTGTAATTGTTTTACTTTATTTAATTTCCATCACATTTATCTTAGCTAATGCAATGCTGTAACACAAAACACATGAAATGCTTTTCAGTAGCTGATGACACACCAAAATTAAATGGGTATTGAAAAAAAACACAACAAAAAAAACCCCACATGAAATACCTTTTGTTAGTTGATGGTTTTCTCTCACTGAATTTTGGTGCTTCACCTTTTGACCAGTAATTCTTCAGAGACTGAAAGCTGAACACATCCGAGTCTGATCTTTCACTAATGACACAAAGAGCAGAAAGATAAAACACTTTACTACAGGAGATACTTCAGGTTTCATGTTTAATTAAGCCCAGTTTAACAAACAAATTCTTGGTCTAAAAAAAGCCCCTCTAAACGTGATTTCGCCCCTGGTCACTCTTTCAAGCTATTTGTTTTTCATTGTTCATTTTTAGTAATTCCCAGTGGCCATCAAGTGTGATGTTAAAATGATTTCTTCACAGTCCCAAAACATCTACAGTCATGTAGAAGCTCTGTACGTTAGTTAGTTATTAGCTGTGACATTGTCTATAAAGCCCTGTTTGACATGTATATTTGACTTGTTCTAATTAAAGTTTCCACATTATTTGCATTTACTATCCAGTAAATGTGCATCTTTAAACTGTAATGAAATGCACTTTAATCAGGGTTTGTACAGGACTTTACATATATGGTAAATTAAACATATTTAACTGTGATAAATGTTCCTGTAAATTAAATATGAAACCAGTTTCAAGTCATTTTTAACCTGCGACAATCTAGAAACATTCATAGGAAGTTGTGAATTGTTTTGCACAGCATTAGACATGTCAATGGTGAGAGAAAACACTCCTTGTTGATCAGGCTGTTCTTTACAGGACAAACCTGAAACTCCAGTAGAGTTTAAAGTGATTGTGTGAAAACAGACGCAGTCTTACCTCTGTTCCTCTGAGAGACTCATCTTAGAGAGAGAGTCCTTTCCTCGCTCCTCTGACATTACTGCAGATAAACTGACACTGAAAACAGCTCAGCTCTGGTATCTCTGTGTCGCTGAAGACCATCAGATGCTCAGCATGACCTGGACATGACAATGAGTCACTGAGATTAATATCAGGATACTTCAGAGGGATAAATGATGATGAAAAATAAGAACTAATGATGAATGTTGAGGTAAAACAAGTTAAAAAGTTAAAACATGAAGATGTTTGTGTTGCTTTATCATGGTGTCCATTGTAGTGAACATTAAAAAAAAAAAAAGTTTTTTAACATTAATGTCTATATCGAAGCATTATATTGAAGTGTTGGTCAGACTCGATTCGATTCATGATGACATTTTATTAAATTTAAATAACATGAATTTAAAGGATTTTTAATATGTTTTGCAAGAAAAAGAAACTTCTAGGATAGTTTATAGTACCAAAAGTATTTAAATACATGTACAGTTGAAGCCAGCTTTGCATAATCAAAATGTTAATAATTTAAAAAAGGAGGGATTATAACATATGCATTTTGTTTTTATTTATTACTGCTATAAACTATTTCACATAACAGATGTTTAAATATAGACCAAAAGACAAAATGCATAACTGAATTTACACAAAAGATCCAGTTCATAAGTTTACATGTGTTTGAGTCAGGGGGTGTAAACTTTTGAACAGGATGATTGGTGGAAATGGATCTTATTTCGCTCAGAGATCTAAGAGAGGTTATGGGGCATTGGTTGTCTTCCTCGCTTACAAGGGCGTAGTTTGGGTTTAAACATTGGAGGGTTGAAGTGTGAACCGTTTAACAGGGTCCCAGGGCATGCCCCCTCGTGACGTTGGTTTATTTGTTTATACGGGAGTTTTTGCAGCTTTGTGTACCTCACGTTGTGATTGACAGCTTCAGTGATTATATTGGCACCGATCTTTGCTCATTTTCTGTATATAATATATGTTTTCATGCTGCTAACTACACATTGCAAAGTTTCTGGATTGCACGATTGAATCCGGTTGACAGTGAAAAACAGCAATGGACAGAACAAAACAATCTGATACTGTCTGTCAAATGATCTGTGCATTAAGTCTTGGAGTGTAACTGCAAAATAATAGCTAGACCTGTCACTTTATCTATGTAGGTGTAACATGTTACTTTGTTGTTCATTTTATTACTAACTTTTCAAATTTACAATGACTTTTTATATATAAATTTACATATTACATATGAAATAGTTCTGAGCACTTTGTTTTATGATCCGTCCTGACAGTGATTATTTTTTATTTCATGAATAAACAGGATAATATTACAAATGGTTTCTTTGCATTTATTTTGGATGTATTGTCAGTACTGGGCTCACAGTTCACATGGGTCGGGTATTTTACTGTGTGTGTGGATGACCGTGTTTGTTTACCGCCGAAGACCATTTCTGACACAGGAAAAACCCTGTACATGAAAGACAAACTGCAACATTGGGAAAAGCAAGTAAAAAATGTGGAAACAAGAGTGAAGGGGAAAACAGCATAAGCATACAAAAAATGAAAATATACATACATTTACATTTAGTGATTTAGCAGACGCTTTTATCCAAAGCGACTTACAAATGAGAATCAATCAAAGAAGAAATCAAATCAACATGAGTGCAACAGTACACAAGTGCCGTGTCAAGTCCCAGTTTCACCAGCAAAGTGCTCGTAGCAAGGAATTATTATTTTTTAAAATATACAAATAGATGGAAAGCGGGAATAGAAATAGGAAAAAAAATAAAGATAAAAAGTGCTAATATTACTGGGTCAAGTGTTGACGAAAAAGATGTTTTTAGAAGTTTTTTTAAAAATATGAGCAGAAAACATGATTTGTGTGCAATTTGGATAACTTTGAATCCATGTTTCAGTTTAATGTTTTTTTTTTTTTTGTTTGTTTTTTTATTCATCCTTAGCCTGTTTTTCAATTTATTTATTTTTCAGTTTTGTGCAATATAATTTTTAATTCACGTTTTCAATTTTTGATTCATGCATATTATTTTTTTATCCGCAACTGCAATACATTTGACTGGAAATTGATCCCATACCTTAAAGCGTTAGTTCACCCAAAAATGAAAATTCTGTCATTTATTACTCACGCTCATGTCGTTCCACACCCGTAAGACCTTCATTCATCTTCAGAACACAAATTGAGATATTTTTGATGAAATCCGATGGCTCAGTGAGGTCTGCATAGCCAGCAATGACATTTCCTCTCTCAAGATCCATTAATGTACTAAAAACATATTTAAATCAGTTCATGTGAGTACAGTGGTTCAATATTAATATTATAAAGCCACGAGAATATTTTTGGTGCGCCAAAAAAAACAAAATAACGACTTATATAGTGATGGCCGATTTCAAAACACTGCTTCATGAAGCTTCGGAGCATTATGAATCAACGTGTCGAATCATGATTCGGATCGCGTGTCAAACCGCTGAAATCACATGACGTTGGTGCTGCGAACCGCTGATTCGACACACTGATTCATAACGCTCCGAAGCTTCATGAAGCAGTGTTTTGAAATCGGCCATCACTAAATAAGTCGTTATTTTGTTTTTTTGGTGCACCAAAAATATTCTCGTTGAACCACTGTACTCACATGAACTGATTTAAATATGTTTTTAGTACATTAATGGATCTTGAGAGAGGAAATGTCATTGCTTCCTATGAAGGCTTCACTGAGCCATCGGATTTCAACAAAAATATCTCAATTTGCGTTCCGAAGATGAACGAAGGTCTTACGGGTGTGGAATGACATGAGCGTGAGTAATAAATGACATTATTTTCATTTTTGGGTGAACTAACGCTTTAAGGCTGGTGCACACTGTGCGATTTTGGCCACGATTTGGTTGTTTGAGACAAATTTTGAGAATCCTAAAAGATTCCTTTTTTTTATTTGAAACTGCAATACATTTGACTGGAAATTGATCCCATACCTTAAAGGGTCAGTTCACCCAACAGTCGTAAAGGACTGTTATAAATCGCACAGTGTGCAGCCGGCTTTAGGCAGGGTTTTATAATCACAGAGGGCCAGTTAGGAGGGATTGAGGGGCATATGCTTACCAAGAAGATCTGATTTCTCTGATCTATGTGCACTTCAAGACGTTTGAATGCCAAAAAACTGTATAATAATAACTTAAAAACCATGTCAGTAGATTATTTGTCAACACCTGCTCTCTCTCCTCGGCAATTCAAAATGGCGAAATTAGACAAAAGTTCATTAGTTTGCGTCCCTGATTATTTTTGTCGGTAGTTTAACATTTCTATCCTAAAACAGCTGTCAAATATGAAATGTTCAGTTTATCTACTTACATCTCATCTCGCACTTTATGACCGTTAACCGAAGCGTCGCTGGAATTCGCGCTCAACAGCTTCTGTGAACATAAACTCCGCCTACTTTGATTTGATTGGTCATCTCAGATATTCTGACAGTGACGTCAGACCGCTGAGGCTCAGATGAGAAGATCTGGTGCTGTGTAATATCCTTACAGCACTAAATTACAGTTAATGTTATATTAGGTGATTATTTCACAACCTTTATTATATAGGTACAACTCGGAAAAATACCGAATCTCATGAATATTCATATATGCTCCGCCTCCTGAAACAAAATCTCCAAACTCTGGCCCTGATTCAAAACATTCTCTAACTGGAAAAACTGGATTGTCCAAAGATTACTTTCGACTTCACATTTTCACAAAACAACATCCTAAAACTGGAAATAAACCTTTTTATAAAAAACACTATTAATTTCTACAAAACTAAAGTCAATAAAACTGTTTGTTTTAGTAATTCCTGGCTGTTTCTTGATCGTTTGTTATTCTTTTACAACAAGTTATAACTTATGTTAGGCTATAACTGAACATGTTAATAATCATTATTACACAAACTCATATGAAATCCGTTCATATTCCCTCAAATAACTGTAATCGTGTCAGTATTAAAGCTTACTTCAGCAGCACAGACGGTCTTGTCCTGCAGGAACAGAATCCAGAAGTCTCTGAAACACTTTCGGTTTGAGACTCACCTGTGCTCCTGATCACTGTCTGTCACGTGATTCAGTCTGTGGTAAAAGAGGCTCTTCGTCATCTGAAGAAAGACATTAAATGATGTTGTTGTTCTAATGTTCACTGATGTTTGAGAAACCAGCATCATTTTATCACTTAAATCTGACTCATTTTCAAATAGTTTGTCATAAATCAAATTGGGGTCAAAATATGACTTTCTGTTACGAAGCATCGATTTCATTCATGTCCTTTGGGAGACACAAGTGAACATAGAAAGAAATTATATACAAATATTCCTATATTATTATGAAAATCCTGCCAATTATTAGTAACACTTTTTGTCTGAGCATCAGTAACTCAGTGTTGTTTGTACTAGGGCTCTAAACTTTGATTCACGATAGCCACATTTGTCTACAAATAAAACTCTCTTGTACGTGTGCTTCACAATCACAGATTATGAGTTCATGTCAAACACAAAGAGTTCTGTTGTTACAACCTTCCACACTATCTGCCCCACATGAAAATATACTATAGTAATTCTGAACCATACTATAGTAAAGTACTTGAATTAATTTGTTAATATAACAACTATAGTAATATAAACAAATTACTTTACCCAATACTTCTACAACTATAGGGTATATTATACTACAATACACTACAGTTTACTGTAGTAAAAACTAAAGTGTACTACAGTATTTATTACAGTTTATCAGTTCACTATAGTTAATACTACAGTATGCTGAAGCATTCATTAACAAAGTGTTGTAAATACTATAATATATACAGTATACTACAATTTACTATAGTATGGTTCAAAAACACTATAGTATTTACTATAAATTACTCTAGTATTTTGACAGATGTAACAATGAGAGGAGATTTGCTTAAAAACTCCATCTAATTTATGCAAGAACTTTATTGAGGAACAGAATAATCACTTCTGAATAAAGTGAACAATTTAATCCTCTACTGCACACATGTTGATGGCACATGACAAAAATTATTCCACATCGTTTCTTGGTTCATTTGGGAACATTTTATTGATAAAACATTTTTTGACAATAAAAGAATTTAACACTTATTCCTGAGGTACTTGGTGCGTCTCCTCTTCCCTCCGCCTTTTTGATTATATGATGTAATATCTCAAAACAACAAAGAGATGCAAAGACACTAATTAAATGGAATCGTAGACGAGGCTTTGGGTATTCACCACTTGGTGGTTGGGACATGGTACTCCAACCTAAATGGTTCAAAATGGCTTCCAAATATCTGTCCACTGTAGTTGACACCATGCATGAAAGGGTTACATTATTTTCTTAAATTCATCCTTTTAAAATTGACATTAGAGGCAGTAAACCAACTGATCCTTGTTTATTGTGATGTGATTTCTGGAGGCCCTTTGAAAACAATATCATGAAAGCAGGTGCTCATGTGTAAGTATGATTCTGAGACACAATAAAGACAAGAAAAATCAGTGAAATCAGTGAATGATGTCATTCACTTCAGGTTAGATCTCCTTGTGTTTGATGCCGCACTGCCATCTAGTGGACATGACGGGCTACTGTTAGTATGAGCGGGGCTTTAATCTGGACTTTGTCTAATTAGTCAGGTGTGATTAGATACTTCAGATGTCACAGACCCCCAGATATGATCATCCTCGTGTGAGGGACCTCACATTTAAAAGACACCTATCTTTTATAAACAACCAATTTATAAACTGAAAGATTTATATCATAAATTAAGATATTATTTAATCTACTTTGTATTTATTCATATTCATCGTATTTAATAATTATTTTTTCATTTATTTATTTATAACTTTTCTACAGATCTCCTGTCACTCCAGACTGAAAACCGCTGATCAAACATCAAACTTGTCTAAAAGTGTCCTGTACCTTTAAGGTTTCTCATAGACTAGATAAACTCGTCTTGTTCGGTGTGTCAGGTGAGTCCGACAGTAACAGGTGTGAGTGTGAGCCTCTCTTTATCTTCACACACACACACACACACACACACTTGTAAGTTCTGCACCTTTTTCCTATTTTGTTTTTATCCGTTTAATTATGATAAATCTGACAATTAGACTTTATGTTAAACATAGTTGTAAAAATTGTAGCTACTTTACACAGAAATGGTTACTAAACGATCATATTGAGCTTTTTCACACATCATGTATATTGTTTTGTCTTGTGTCTGTGAAACAGTGAGTATGTGAATATCATTTTTGAAGCTGAAATTAACATTATGTCACAAGTGCCGACTCAACTTTTATTGATCCCAGAATATTTCTTTTAATTTGGTCATTATTCTCACCTAAAATAATTGTGTATCTTCAGAACACTTGTAATGTATGGCTTCAGTTTGGAGCTCCACAATCCTGGTCCTCCTTCACTATCATCAGTTTAGCAGGACTTTCTCCAAATGTTCCTCAAAAGAAAGGTTTAGATGGATAAATAATAAGTAAATAATCACACATTTGGGGTGAACTGTCCCTTTAACTAAACCTGAAACTGCTAAATCTTGATTTTAGAACATGTTAAATTCAGCATGAAATAAATTCTTCATATGCATTTTCAAAATACATGATATAGATCTTATTGTGAAGGATCCATGCATGCGTTTGTTTATTTAAAATAATAATAATTTGACCTCATAATATTAATTTAAAATGCCATAACTGGATCTTCCGGTGAAATGACACACTTCTCTCTGGTGACGTATGCAGGACTTCTCCATCATTTATTCCTCTTAAAGACAACATGAGATCAAAACTGACCATTCTTATTTTTTTATGGAATATTGCGGTGTTTATTCCAAATGATTTAATCGGTACACATCATTATTTTTGTTTAAATTCATGTTCCTGGTAATCTCGAAACCACAACCATCCAATCAATTCCCCACGAAAAAAAAAAAAAAATCAAGCCAACAACACGATAATAATAAAAACAATTCATACCAAATAGCAATAAAACACGTCTGTATCATACTGAAGTGTACCAAGACTTTGAGTCTCAGAGCGATAGTCAGTTATAAATATAATTATGTTTCAAGTTCCATTTTGTGTAATAATTTTCAGATCATAGACGGAGGCTGAACCAGCTCCAGGGTAAGAGATGCGCTTCCCCTTTAAAAACACATTTAC
The DNA here is from genome assembly GCF_019924925.1 of Ctenopharyngodon idella. Taxonomy (NCBI): domain Eukaryota; kingdom Metazoa; phylum Chordata; class Actinopteri; order Cypriniformes; family Xenocyprididae; genus Ctenopharyngodon; species Ctenopharyngodon idella. The sequence continues at coordinate 1,072,577 of NC_067233.1, forward strand.
ATAGATTTCCATTAAATAGTTTCAAGTCACATGTCAACCTAACATCCCAGCATAAACACTCCTGATCAATTATTTCTTATTAAAGCATCTACATTCACAAACCACTGTTAATTTGAACAGAAAAGGATTGTATGAGGGATTTGGCGTGGCAGAAAGAAGCGTACAGACAGCGCTCCCTTTATAATCAATAAAAACCTTCATCATGATCTCACAAAGTTCTGTTATAATCACTGAAGCTGACGGCACAATGAACCTCTGATTTACATGATTGTTTGTTATAATGAGAGGATTTTCAAGTGTGCTGTTTTTGTTCATTCCTAATTTAAACACCTCTGATTGGCTGTTGCATTTTGAAGAAATCTACAGATATGAATATGATTGGCTACACTGCTCAACGCTGCAAAACACGTAAATAGAAACCTTTGATGTTCTTCAGAGCTCAAACACAGATACGCACTGGATCATTTGTCAAATCTGTTTGGCCAGTATGTTATTATTACAGAGAAAACTGATCCTAGACCAGCAGTTATGGGCAGCTTTTCTCCTCTGTCACTGTGGCTTCTTCCGTTTCATCGTGACTTTAAGGTTTCCCAGAATGCCTCTTGTCCTGACCGCTCCTCTGCTCCTGTTAGGTCACTGATGGTCAGTGATGTCTCTGCTGGTGTTCTCCGTGCCTCTGCTCCCGGTTGTGGCCGTGATGACGGCTCTTTTCCGCTCACCGCTGTCGGCCCTGTGCCGTCAGGTGTATTCTGGCATACTGAAGCTTTCTCACAGGAAGGTCTGTGTCAGCTCCACTCACGCCTATGTCTTCTCCAACTGCACCCACGGACAGGCTCAGAGTGTTCTGCTGACCTTTGACCTCTACTCCACCACACACGCCTCCTCCAACATTGGCCCTCAGAAAGGTCAGGCACTGGAGTCTGTTAATGCTTTATTTCATCAAGCTCTTGAACAGATAATATTCCTCTAATCTTCTGCTCTGGAGTAACATGTTCTCTTGTCGCTGTAGGAGCGTTTCTGGATGAGATTGTGACGCGTGAAGCTCCGCTGAGGGTTTTGGAGTTGGGGACACACTGTGGCTACGCTTCCGTCAGGATTCTGCGTCTGCTCCCTCCGTCTGGAAAACTGCTGACTGTAGAGCTGGATCCTCTGACAGCAGATCGAGGGGAGGAGATCATACTAGTGGCAGGCTTCAAAAACCAGCAGGTGTTACATCATCGCTTTCATTCCGTAAGAGAAGGATTTTCATCATTAGTTTGATCTGTAGTGCATTTCCTTAATTCAGTTAATTACTGAAATATCTTACTCATTATTGTTAACCATGGTTAAATGAGCTCAGCATGTTCTTGCTCAGTTTCAGGTGCTGACATGCTCCTCGGCTGAGGCCATCTCTTCTTTACCCTCTCACACTGGGAATGATGGTCTGGATCTGGTTCTAATGGATCATGACCCTGAGCTTTACCTTCAAGACCTGCTGGCCTTACAGAGAGGGAATCTGCTCTCTACCTCCTGTGTTGTGTTGATCAACAGAGCTCTGACGCCTGGAGCTCCAGACCTTCTGGAGTACGTGACAGCCAGACCGCAGAGCTTCAGCGTGGGCAGACAACTCCATGGACTGATGGAGATACGCTGCCATACAGGAATGAGTCCTCAAACCCACAACTGAGTTCACATTTCAGCACTTCTGCTTCCATCGGCCCAAAGTCAGTGGGTTTCTGGTTAAATCTCTGAAATAAGGTCTGTGGTTAACACAAGTTCAAGATATTCTCATGTTTTAATCTGTCAAACAGGAAAACTCCACTCATCCACTCAACATAATTATTATATGCTTGTTTAATTTTGTCTTCTGATATGATCTTCCTAGTCGAGTCTCAGGACTAAAGTGATGTTAATTCTGTTCAACTAATGTTTATTGCCCTATTGTTGTACTTTAGTTTGAACTTGTTCAATAAATAAATGAAATGAATATAAATCTACTCACTACTCTTTGTCAAGAAATTATAGCTACTATTAGTAATTTAAGTGGAAATTTCAGAACTTATAAATGTGAATAATTAAAATAAAGTATGTCAGATCTGCATATCATATGGTAAATGATTAGGTGGAGGAAAAAGACTTGGAAATCATTGAAGAAACAGTTTTTGAAAAGAAACGCTCCACCTGGAGAAGTGAGCAGACGTTTTCTTTATCACAGTTTTCTATGGGAGGAAAACACTTAACGTGTAATTAAACGTGTTGTTCATATTCTGGGCTCATCTGCTCATAGATATTATGCTTTATTAGTATGATGTTTACTGAGTTTGTCTTGTAAAATCACTGTCTCAGTACATTAAGACACATTAAGAGTTTTTTCATGTTAAGTTGTTCCTGAAAGTCTCATTTCTTCTCGTCCACTGGTTGTTATTAAGCGAGAACATTGATTGCACAAATTGGACTGTTTTTTCTTCTAAAAAGATCCAGAAGCTTGAAAATACTCTTTAAAGTTCATATGCTAATTATTATTCAGTTATAATTAGCTAAAGCTGATAGTATTTCTTTGTTACTGAAAGAAAGTCTAAAATATATTTTGACTAAGTGATCTGTCATGTCCTCTATCAGTATATAATGGACACTGATCGAATGCGCATTTATTTTCGACATTGACTTTTTCTCGAAATACAACTTTATTCTCAACATTGTATTTCAACTTTTTCCTTGGAAGAACTGAGTTTAATCTCGCATTATAATGACTAATCTTGAGATGGTTTTATTTTTATTATTGTTTAGCCCTAATCCTCTTCCGTAGGTTATATAGTATTTCAGAAAGATTAAACGATTGAGAAAAAAATTTTTATCATATGTTGCTGACTAAATATTTTTCAGTATTGAAATAAGTGGGAAAAGTCCTTTTTACCTTCACTAGGGTAGTTTAAAACTGTACAGTTGCCCTAGAACTTTAAAATGTGCCGGTCAAACTGACCCACGAACGTCACAAATGTAATTTTTGTGTAGATTGTGTAAATTTTTGTGTATGTCAAAACACATCAGTGTTGAAATTGTCACAAAAAAAGTCACAATTTTAAGGAAAAAAACCCAAAATGGTTAGCTGAAGGTTAACTGATATTTCCGACAACTCAAAAATCAAAACGGGTCAAACTGACCCACAACAGCACATGAGGTTCAGCAGGAGAATCTCTGCATCTGCTTATGAAGCTTCAATAAAGTGAACTTTTCACACAAAAATAGCTGCTCTTAACTGTATATTTATCATTTTATTTCCATGTGAATGTAAATGTGGTGAAAGAGAAGATTATAATTTCTAAACAAAATGCATTAGACTCTCTAGACCAGAGCAAGTGAAGGAACAAAATGGTAAAAATGTTTAGTTGGTCTGTAGAGGAGAAGAGACTCCATCCACAGAACAAACACAATATACTGTAGATCTGTGCTTTAACAACAGATACAGAGATAAAATATTATAAAATAAAACAGAATAGCAAAAATAAACAAATATATTCTGTGCATAAAAAGGTTTGAAAACTTTTTTTTTAACATGCGAATTTCACATTGTAGACTAACTTTATATCATATGATACATTTATGTACTAAATCATATTTATGATTAGAAATATTTTAATCATTATGGAGTTTAATCATTCAATATCACATGTTTCTAACACACATGCTGCTTTTTACACATTTACACATTAATCACATTTATTTCTCCTCATAGACGCAGTAGAGGCTCTTCTGTGGATCATCTGATGGTCACTGATCCTCTCATGATCATTTCACAGATTTAAACTGATGTAAATGATCCATCAGGGATGTTTGGTGATTAATCTCTATCGACTCTGTAAGGAGGAACAGAAGAGAAAACAATCAGTGTTCAGTGGAACAAAGTGTAAATTACTTAAAATATTTCAATTACTGTTTTTTGAGTAAAAATAAGTTACATTAAATTCCTGTATTCAGATTAATTACTGACTTTACATGATCTTGCAGAGATATTTCTCAAACAATATTTGTGTTTTAAATACAATATATTTAAAACATGAAGGACGTTCATATGTTTGTGTGTCTGTGTTGGTGTGACTGCAGAAGGACCTGCGACTCCTATTGAGTCACTGTGAAGGAGAAACACATGCTAATGAGTGTACGGCGTATGAAATAAAGCACAGCGAGAAATACAAATGTTATTCTGAGTTAAATTTCCACTAGTTAAAGCCGTTTGTCCTCTAGTTTAAACATGTTTGTAAGGCTCTTAGTAAATCACTGAAAGTAAAGCGAGTGTAAAGTAGTGTGACGTGTTTCTTGTCAAAGTAAAAACACTCTAGAGACAGAGACGTTTCTCATGTGAGGCTGGATGCTGTGAGCTGAAGCTGAACACACCGATTTCAGCAGGAGTGCAGCGTTTCCTACAATCTGAACAAATCTATTCTCAAACTGAAATGATTCACTTCAACTGACAGTTAATAAAGCAGGTGTTGTTGAATAAAGCTTTATATTTTGTTCTCACACAAACCCTTTGCTGCAATAAAGCTTAATGATAATTTCCTTTCATGAATATCTGAAAGGTTTGTTCTCATATCAGAGGTAAATGAAGATCTTTAATATCACAGTGATGTTTCCTCACCTCAGGTCACAGTTTGAGTCTCGTAGCACGTCACGGAGCCGCTGCTTTGAGTCTCCTATCTTATTCTGTCTCAGATCAAGATCTTTTAAAAACTGCAGAGCTTTTGATTTAGTCAAAGACTGAGTTACAGAAGAAACATCTGTAATGCCACAGTCCCGTAGACTAGAAAGACACAAACAGAGGAAGAGATTATCTTACAAACAAATCATTAAGGTGAAGAATTGTACACAAATATAATGTGAACTCAGGCTCTTCATGAGATATTGAGTATAAAGTGTTTTAGTTTAAACTGTTGAAGTGATTTTCAGCATTTTGTTTCTTGTATGTGAATGTTACTGACCTCAATCTCTCCAGTTTACAGTGTGAATCCTTCAGTACGTCACATAAGTGCTTCACTCCTGTGTTTCCTATTATATTCCTGCTCAGGTTCAGCTCTCTCAGGTGTGACGGGTTTGATTTCAGAGCTGAAGTCAGGATGACACACTGTTTCTCTGTAATACTGCATCTATTCAGACTGAAGAGAGAAAGAGAAAATGACTCAAATCCATGTTCAGTTCATGTGTGAGTTAAATGAATCATTAATAAATGCCATACAGTCACTAATACACCAGGAAAATCATGGAAACTTCATGATATGAACAAACCAAGACAGGAGCATTTGAGGACACTAGTTACAATCCAAGTCTGGATCCATCCTCACTCCACAAATAAGTGAATTTATCACTGCAGATTAATATATAGGATCAATATAGAAACAATAGAAAAGTTAATATTTAAATGGACAGATTTCACATTTTCAATGGAAGAAAATTTTGTACATGAATCAATTTAAGTCATTTTAAAGTGTAGTTTACAACCTCTAAATACACATTTTGCTCAATAAATTAAGATTTAGTGGAAAGTAGCATTAGTCCAGTATAACTGTAACTCTGTCAGAATAATCTACTGTCATTTGTTACACTGTTTTTAGTCTGTTCTCACTTCTGTATTGTTTCAAAGCAAAGATTTGTCAGATTTCAGTATAAAACTATTTTATATCCACAAAGTTTCAAATGCTTTAAAGTTTAATGCTCTTTCTACTGATTCACATAACAAGCCGTTAACTAATAGTATTTCTGAATCTTTCTTCAGATGGAGAAACAGCAGAAAGTGCAGCGCTATAAATGATGTGACTTGAGTCCAGTTGTCTTAAACTAAACAGTGAACTTTAATCTCACTGTAACTGCTGTACAGTATAATGATACTAACTCTAGTTTCTCCAGCTTGAATTGTGGGTTCATCAGTAGATCACTGAGGTTTTTCACTCCAGAGTCTCCTAGTTTATTCCAGCTCAGGTCCAGCTCTCTCAGGTGTGATGGGTTTGATTTCAGAGCTGAAGTCAGAGCAGAACAACCTTCATCTGTCATATCACAGTCACTTAACCTACATTAGGAGAAATGGGGAGAAAAAACTCTTTTTTCTGTTTCATTCAATATCAAAACACTTTTCCTTTGTTGTATGTGAATGTTACTGACCTCAATGTCTCCAGTTTACAGTGTGAATCCTTCAGTACGTCACATAAGTGCTTCACTCCTGTGTTTTTTATTTTATTCCCGCTCAGGTTCAGCTCTCTCAGGTGTGACGGGTTTGATTTCAGAGCTGAAGTCAAGATGACACACTGTTCCTCTGTAATACTGCATCCACTCAGACTGAAGAGAGAAAGAGAAAATGACTCAAATCCATGTTCAGTTCATGTGTGAGTTAAATGAATCATTAATAAATGCCATACAGTCACTAATACACCAGCAAAATCATGGAAACTTCATGATATGAACAAACCAAGACAGGAGCATTTGAGGACACTAGTTACAATCCAAGTCTGGATCCGTCCTCACTCCACAAATAAGTGAATTTATCACTGGAGATTAATATATAGGATCAATATAGAAACAATAGAAAAGTTAATATTTAAATGGACAGATTTCACATTTTCAATGGAAGAAAATCTTATACATGAATCACTTTATTTTAAAGGGGTGGTTGATTATGATTTCACTTTTTTAACTTTAGTTAGTGTGTAATGTTGCTGCTTGAGCATAAACAACATCTGCAAAGTTACAGCGCTGAAAGTTCAATGCAAACGGAGATGTTGTCTTTTAAAGTTATGGCAGATTAATGCCTACAATTACGACCGGTTTGGACTACAACGAGTTTCTTCCCGGGTTGGTGACATGCAACAAAGTGGGCGAGGCCATGTCGCGCGGCATTATGGAAGAGTTGTTGCAGTACAGTGTTGTAGCCATGCCATCGAAACAATGTTATTTTCACGTGGATTGCAAGTCTTCTGTGTTTGGCCTTCCTAGGGACGCTGGACTTCGGGAACACTGGTTAAAATGTATGTTTAATTCTGTTCCTGACATTTATACTCCTAATTTAGCTGTCTGTGCTGCACATTTCACGGAAGACAACTTCCAGAATCTACACGAGTTCAATGCTGGATTTGCACAAAGGTTATTACTGAAAGATGCAGCAGTTCCCACTTTAAAAGCAGAAGCTGCTGTTTATGGGCCCCAAACTGTAAGTATGTTTTATTGTTTGTACATGTCTTTTAAAAGTATAGTTCTGTTGCTATTTTTTGGTTGCATCAAGGACGTAAACAAAGACCAACACGGTTTGGCTTCACTAGCCAGTTAGCTAAACTCTATTTCATACTTCTCCAACAAACACCTACAAACACCAACAAACTTTACAATACCTTTACAAAAATGCTATTACTCAGTCATGTATCAAGCTACAGTAAAGCTTTAATCAGGATAAAACCGTATATCAAAAGCTAACATAAACAGCAGTAATATTCACAAGTGACAGCATATCTAAACACTTTGACACAAATACAAACAGAAATACTAACCAGTCAGAAACGCCCTTTAAAAGCTGTGCTTGCAGAGGTTCTGCTTGACCCTCTTCATTACTGCTATCTGGGTCTGATTCGGACTCAAATTGATACGGCAATATTGACGCCATTATTTACATTTCCACAGAAGCACATGCAACTATTGCCCGTAATGGTAAGGGCCGTGGCGTTTCCGGACAACGTGAACTAGGCGCTTCAGCGAATCACAATACACTGGGCCAGCTAACCAATCTGAGCCCATTGCGTATTTTGGAGGGAGTGATATCATAGAACCAGGAAGTCAACCAGCAAATGACAATGGAGAGAACGGTGTAAAATAAAGGTAAAATATATGAAAAATATGGCATTTTTTTAAAAAGACGACGCAAGACATGTTAAACTGCGCCCCATAAAACAAATCAAGCCTAGAAAAAAAATTTGTGAACCACCCCTTTAATTCATTTTAAAGTGTAGTTTACAACCTCTAAATACACATTTTGCTGAATAAATTAAGATTTAGTGAAAAGTAGCATTAGTCCAGTATAACTGTAACTCTGTCAGAATAATCTACTGTCATTTGTTACACTGTTTTTAGTCTGTTCTCACTTCTGTATTGTTTCAAAGAAAAGATTTGTCAGATTTCAGTATAAAACTATTTTATATCCACAAAGTTTCAAATGCTTTAAAGTTTAATGCTCTTTCTACTGATACACATAACAAGCCGTTAACTAATAGTATTTCTGAATCTTTCTTCAGATGGAGAAACAGCAGAAAGTGCAGCGCTATAAATGATGTGACTTGAGTCCAGTTGTCTTAAACTAAACAGTGAACTTTAATCACACTGTAACTGCTGTACAGTATAATGATACTAACTCTAGTTTCTCCAGCTTGAATTGTGGGTTCATCAGTAGATCACTGAGGTTTTTCACTCCTGAGTCTCCTAGTTTATTTACGTTCAGGTTCAGCTCTCTCAGGTGTGATGGGTTTGATTTCAGAGCTGAAGTCAGAGCAGAACAACCTTCATCTGTCATATAACAGCAGCTTAACCTACATTAGAGAGAGAGAGAGAGAGAGAGCAGAAAATAAGAGAAAAGAAAATAACTTATGAAGATGATGTGACTTTACAGAATAAGTAAATAAAACAGACAGAGGAAGTGAGATCATCATCATTTCACCAGATCACAAAATATTAAGGTGAAGAATTTTACACAAATATAATGTGAACTCAGGCTCTTCATGAGATATTGAGTATAAAGTGTTTTAGTTTAAACTGTTGAAGTGATTTTCAGCATTTTGTTTCTTGTATGTGAATGTTACTGACCTCAATCTCTCCAGTTTACAGTGTGAATCCTTCAGTACGTCACATAAGTGCTTCACTCCTGTGTTTCCTATTATATTCACGCTCAGGTTCAGCTCTCTCAGGTGTGACGGGTTTGATTTCAGAGCTGAAGTCAGGATGACACACTGTTCCTCTGTAATACTGCAAACACTCAGACTGAAGAGAGAAAGAGAAAATGACTCAAATCCATGTTCAGTTCATGTGTGAGTTAAATGAATCATTAATAAATGCCATACAGTCACTAATACACCAGCAAAATCATGGAAACTTCATGATATGAACAAACCAAGACAGGATCATTTGAGGACACTAGTTACAATCCAAGTCTGGATCCGTCCTCACTCCACAAATAAGTGAATTTATCACTGGAGATTAATATATAGGATCAATATAGAAACAATAGAAAAGTTAATATTTAAATGGACAGATTTCACATTTTCAATGGAAGAAAATTTTGTACATTAATCAATTTAAGTCATTTTAAAGTGTAGTTTACAACCTCTAAATACACATTTTGCTCAATAAATTAAGATTTAGTGGAAAGTACCATTAGTCCAGTATAACTGTAACTCTGTCAGAATAATCTACTGTCATTTGTTACGCTGTTTTTAGTCTGTTCTCACTTCTGTATTGTTTCAAAGCAAAGATTTGTCAGATTTCAGCATATGAAACTATTTTATATCCACAAAGTTTCAAATGCTTTAAAGTTTAATGCTCTTTCTACTGATACACATAACAAGCCGTTAACTAATAGTATTTCTGAATCTTTCTTCAGATGGAGAAACAGCAGAAAGTGCAGCGCTATAAATGATGTGACTTGAGTCCAGTTGTCTTAAACTAAACAGTGAACTTTAATCTCACTGTAACTGCTGTACAGTATAATGATACTAACTCTAGTTTCTCCAGCTTGAATTGTGGGTTCATCAGTAGATCACTGAGGTTTTTCACTCCAGAGTCTCCTAGTTTATTCCAGCTCAGGTCCAGCTCTCTCAGGTGTGACGGGTTTGATTTCAGAGCTGAAGTCAGAGCAGAACAACCTTCATCTGTCATATCACAGTCACTTAACCTACATTAGGAGAAATGGGGAGAAAAAACTCTTTATTCTGTTTCATTCAATATCAAAACACTTTTCCTTTGTTGTATGTGAATGTTACTGACCTCAATCTCTCCAGTTTACAGTGTGAATCCTTCAGTACGTCACATAAGTGCTTCACTCCTGTGTTTTTTATTTTATTCCCGCTCAGGTTCAGCTCTCTCAGGTGTGACGGGTTTGATTTCAGAGCTGAAGTCAGGATGACACACTGTTTCTCTGTAATACTGCATCTATTCAGACTGAAGACAGAAAGAGAAAATGACTCAAATCCATGTTCAGTTCATGTGTGAGTTAAATGAATCATTAATAAATGCCATACAGTCACTAATACACCAGCAAAATCATGGAAACTTCATGATATGAACAAACCAAGACAGGATCATTTGAGGACACTAGTTACAATCCAAGTCTGGATCCGTCCTCACTCCACAAATAAGTGAATTTATCACTGGAGATTAATATATAGGATCAATATAGAAACAATAGAAAAGTTAATATTTAAATGGACAGATTTCACATTTTCAATGGAAGAAAATTTTGTACATGAATCAATTTAAGTCATTTTAAAGTGTAGTTTACAACCTCTAAATACACATTTTGCTCAATAAATTAAGATTTAGTGGAAAGTACCATTAGTCCAGTATAACTGTAACTCTGTCAGAATAATCTACTGTCATTTGTTACGCTGTTTTTAGTCTGTTCTCACTTCTGTATTTTTTCAAAGCAAAGATTTATCAGATTTTAACATATGAAACTATTTTATATCCACAAAGTTTCAAATGCTTTAAAGTTTAATGCTCTTTCTACTGATACACATAACAAGCCGTTAACTAATAGTATTTCTGAATCTTTCTTCAGATGGAGAAACAGCAGAAAGTGCAGCGCTATAAATGATGTGACTTGAGTCCAGTTGTCTTAAACTAAACAGTGACTTTAATCTCACTGTAACTGCTGTACAGTATAATGATACTAACTCTAGTTTCTCCAGCTTGAATTGTGGGTTCATCAGTAGATCACTGAGGTTTTTCACTCCAGAGTCTCCTAGTTTATTCCAGCTCAGGTCCAGCTCTCTCAGGTGTGACGGGTTTGATTTCAGAGCTGAAGTCAGAGCAGAACAACCTCCATCTGTCATATAACAGCAGCTTAACCTACATTAGGAGAAATGGGGAGAAAAAACTCTTTATTCTGTTTCATTCAATATCAAAACACTTTTCCTTTGTTGTATGTGAATGTTACTGACCTCAATCTCTCCAGTTTACAGTGTGAATCCTTCAGTACGTCACATAAGTGCTTCACTCCTGTGTTTTTTATTATATTCCTGCTCAGGTTCAGCTCTCTCAGGTGTGACGGGTTTGATTTCAGAGCTGAAGTCAAGATGACACACTGTTCCTCTGTAATACTGCATCCACTCAGACTGAAGAGAGAAAGAGAAAATGACTCAAATCCATGTTCAGTTCATGTGTGAGTTAAATGAATCATTAATAAATGCCATACAGTCACTAATACACCAGCAAAATCATGGAAACTTCATGATATGAACAAACCAAGACAGGAGCATTTGAGGACACTAGTTACAATCCAAGTCTGGATCCGTCCTCACTCCACAAATAAGTGAATTTATCACTGGAGATTAATATATAGGATCAATATAGAAACAATAGAAAAGTTAATATTTAAATGGACAGATTTCACATTTTCAATGGAAGAAAATCTTATACATGAATCACTTTATTTTAAAGGGGTGGTTGATTGTGATTTCACTTTTTTAACTTTAGTTAGTGTGTAATGTTGCTGCTTGAGCATAAACAACATCTGCAAAGTTACAGCGCTGAAAGTTCAATGCAAACAGAGATGTTGTCTTTTAAAGTTATGGCAGATTAATGCCTACAATTACGACCGGTTTGGACTACAACGAGCTTCTTCCCGGGTTGGTGACATGCAACAAAGTGGGCGAGGCCATGTCGCGCGGCATTATGGAAGAGTTGTTGCAGTACAGTGTTGTAGCCATGCCATCGAAACAATGTTATTTTCACGTGGATTGCAAGTCTTCTGTGTTTGGCCTTCCTAGGGACGCTGAACTTCGGGAACACTGGTTAAAATGTATGTTTAATTCTGTTCCTGACATTTATACTCCTAATTTAGCTGTCTGTGCTGCACATTTCACGGAAGACAACTTCCAGAATCTACACCAGTTCAATGCTGGATTTGCACAAAGGTTATTACTGAAAGATGCAGCAGTTCCCACTTTAAAAGCAGAAGCTGCTGTTTATGGGCCCCAAACTGTAAGTATGTTTTATTGTTTGTACATGTCTTTTAAAAGTATAGTTCTGTTGCTATTTTTTGGTTGCATCAAGGACGTAAACAAAGACCAACACGGTTTGGCTTCACTAGCCAGTTAGCTAAACTCTATTTCATACTTCTCCAACAAACACCTACAAACACCAACAAACTTTACAATACCTTTACAAAAATGCTATTACTCAGTCATGTATCAAGCTACAGTAAAGCTTTAATCAGGATAAAACCGTATATCAAAAGCTAACATAAACAGCAGTAACATTCACAAGTGACAGCATATCTAAACACTTTGACACAAATACAAACAGAAATACTAACCAGTCAGAAACGCCCTTTAAAAGCTGTGCTTGCAGAGGTTCTGCTTGACCCTCTTCATTACTGCTATCTGGGTCTGATTCGGACTCAAATTGATACGGCAATATTGACGCCATTATTTACATTTCCACCGAAGCACATGCAACTATTGCCCGTAATGTAAGGGCCGTGGCGTTTCCGGACAACGTGAACTAGGCGCTTCAGCGAATCACAATACACTGGGCCAGCTAACCAATCTGAGCCCATTGCGTATTTTGGAGGGAGTGATATCATAGAACCAGGAAGTCAACCAGCAAATGACAATGGAGAGAACGGTGTAAAATAAAGGTAAAATATATGAAAAATATGGCATTTTTTTTTAAAAGACGAAGCAAGACATGTTAAACTGCGCCCATAAAACAAATCAAGCCTAGAAAAAAAATTTGTGAACCACCCCTTTAATTCATTTTAAAGTGTAGTTTACAACCTCTAAATACACATTTTGCTGAATAAATTAAGATTTAGTGAAAAGTAGCATTAGTCCAGTATAACTGTAACTCTGTCAGAATAATCTACTGTCATTTGTTACACTGTTTTTAGTCTGTTCTCACTTCTGTGTTGTTTCAAAGCAAAGACGTCAGATTTCAGTATAAAACTATTTTATATCCACAAAGTTTCAAATGCTTTAAAGTTTAATGCTCTTTCTACTGATACACATAACAAGCCGTTAACTAATAGTATTTCTGAATCTTTCTTCAGATGGAGAAACAGCAGAAAGTGCAGCGCTATAAATGATGTGACTTGAGTCCAGTTGTCTTAAACTAAACAGTGAACTTTAATCTCACTGTAACTGCTGTACAGTATAATGATACTAACTCTAGTTTCTCCAGCTTGAATTGTGGGTTCATCAGTAGATCACTGAGGTTTTTCACTCCAGAGTCTCCTAGTTTATTTACGTTCAGGTCCAGCTCTCTCAGGTGTGACGGGTTTGATTTCAGAGCTGAAGTCAGAGCAGAACAACCTTCATCTGTCATATAACAGCAGCTTAACCTACATTAGAGAGAGAGAGAGAGAGAGAGAGAGAGAGAGAGAGAGAGAGAGAGAGAGAGCAGAAAATAAGAGAAAAGAAAATAACTTATGAAGATGATGTGACTTTACAGAATAAGTAAATAAAACAGACAGAGGAAGTGAGATCATCATCATTTCACCAGATCACAAAATATTAAGGTGAAGAATTTTACACAAATATAATGTGAACTCAGGCTCTTCATGAGATATTGAGTATAAAGTGTTTTAGTTTAAACTGTTGAAGTGATTTTCAGCATTTTGATTCTTGTATGTGAATGTTACTGACCTCAATCTCTCCAGTTTACAGTGTGAATCCTTCAGTACGTCACATAAGTGCTTCACTCCTGTGTTTCCTATTATATTCCTGCTCAGGTTCAGCTCTCTCAGGTGTGACGGGTTTGATTTCAGAGCTGAAGTCAGGATGACACACTGTTTCTCTGTAATACTGCAAACACTCAGACTGAAGAGAGAAAGAGAAAATGACTCAAATCCATGTTCAGTTCATGTGTGAGTTAAATGAATCATGAATAAATGCCATACAGTCACTAATACACCAGCAAAATCATGGAAACTTCATGATATGAACAAACCAAGACAGGATCATTTGAGGACACTAGTTACAATCCAAGTCTGGATCCGTCCTCACTCCACAAATAAGTGAATTTATCACTGGAGATTAATATATAGGATCAATATAGAAACAATAGAAAAGTTAATATTTAAATGGACAGATTTCACATTTTCAATGGAAGAAAATTTTGTACATGAATCAATTTAAGTCATTTTAAAGTGTAGTTTACAACCTCTAAATACACATTTTGCTCAATAAATAAGATTTAGTGGAAAGTAGCATTAGTCCAGTATAACTGTAACTCTGTCAGAATAATCTACTGTCATTTGTTACGCTGTTTTTAGTCTGTTCTCACTTCTGTATTTTTTCAAAGCAAAGATTTATCAGATTTTAACATATGAAACTATTTTATATCCACAAAGTTTCAAATGCTTTAAAGTTTAATGCTCTTTCTACTGATACACATAACAAGCCGTTAACTAATAGTATTTCTGAATCTTTCTTCAGATGGAGAAACAGCAGAAAGTGCAGCGCTATAAATGATGTGACTTGAGTCCAGTTGTCTTAAACTAAACAGTGAACTTTAATCTCACTGTAACTGCTGTACAGTATAATGATACTAACTCTAGTTTCTCCAGCTTGAATTGTGGGTTCATCAGTAGATCACTGAGGTTTTTCACTCCAGAGTCTCCTAGTTTATTCCAGCTCAGGTCCAGCTCTCTCAGGTGTGACGGGTTTGATTTCAGAGCTGAAGTCAGGATGACACACTGTTTCTCTGTAATACTGCATCTATTCAGACTGAAGAGAGAAAGAGAAAATGACTCAAATCCATGTTCAGTTCATGTGTGAGTTAAATGAATCATTAATAAATGCCATACAGTCACTAATACACCAGCAAAATCATGGAAACTTCATGATATGAACAAACCAAGACAGGAGCATTTGAGGACACTAGTTACAATCCAAGTCTGGATCCGTCCTCACTCCACAAATAAGTGAATTTATCACTGGAGATTAATATATAGGATCAATATAGAAACAATAGAAAAGTATACATATATATGGACTGATTTCACATTTTCAATGGAAGAAAATTTTGTACATGAATCAATTTATTTTAAGTCATTTAAAGTGTAGTTTACAACCTCTAAATACACATTTTGCTCAATAAATTAAGATTTAGTGAAAAGTAGCATTAGTCCAGTATAACTGTAACTCTGTCAGAATAATCTACTGTCATTTGTTACGCTGTTTTTAGTCTGTTCAAGGGATGTGCATCTCCATAACTGAGGCCGATGCGATACTCATCTCGATGCATAGCAACGATATGATACATTAAAGATACATATGAAGCCACTATCGATGCAATGCGATACGATTCACTCCTATTACGGCACGGTGCAATACGATTTAGATTCGATTCAACACAATGCACTTCAATGCAATACGATGCAATGAAAAAAAAAAATGATACGATGCAATTCAGTATGTAGGGCCCAACTTAATTTATTAATTTGTTTACAATAATAGGGCCCTGTGTTTATTTTGACGGGTTGTCTGTGTCTGTGTATATGTTACGACAATAGTGTCCTCAAATTAAACAGTATTATCTGTCTGCAATACCGGAGACCGCAGTGACAGGACCCTAGTTTTGGAGGACCAAAAAAAGCGCCACCAAGGCAGTATTTCCACCCAATTCTAACTACTTAGAGTTTCAGAGGTTTTTAAAGGTTTATAACACCCAAATACTACTTTCATTCTTGCAATTAAACCTGGTTGCTAAGAGCTGAATGTTGAGTAATTATTGTGACTAACTAGCATAATATAATAACCCATCAAGTAAAATAAACAAAGAATCATGGTATAGCTTTTCAATCACTAGATCAACCACATTTTCAAGTACAGAGTGGAAACACAAGGATGACTCTGGGGGTAGATTTAAGATTGTGTATATTTTATAAAATAATATATTACAACAGTTGAACACACAAAAACAAATTTGTTCATGATGTGAACCACACAGAAGAACTTCAGAGACACTCTCTTCACTGACTCCTGAGAGAGAGAGAGAGAGAGAGAGAGAAGTGAATGAAATAAGGAATATTTAGTTAAACATGTTCAATTCTCTAATTTTAAATTTCATATTTAAAAGATTATATACGATACAAAAATAATTATATCAATCTTCATACCAATTAATGTTCATATTACTGTTATTGCATACTGTTCAAAGTTTTGGAAAAATTTTATTTTGATGCTGTTGGAACAAAGGGTCTTGAAACTTTGATGTCAATAAAGCCCATCTGAACTGAGAAAATAATGAATTGAAAGAGATGCAAGAAATCTGAATAGAAATAACATGTTATTGACATGACATTTCCTGACCTTTAAATATTTAAAGCACAGATTGTGAAGTATGCAGCAGCACTACCTACCAACAGATGTTCTCCCCTCTTTTCTCTTTTCTTCCACTTCACTGAAATAGTAAATGGAGAACATAATCACTGCTGGGTTAACAGAAATACTGATAATGCTTTAAAAAAATGATACATTGGACGGTGTAAAAAAAAATTACATTTTCTACTCTTACCTGTGATGATAATCCAGACCAGAGAAGAAGGTCTTCTCAACATCCCGCAGAGAAATTCTGCAGCCCAGCCAGACCATATATGATGGTCTATCAAAAGAAAAATGTTCATTGAAATATACACAGATCTAGGAATTGAGGTCAAATTAAATTAATCATAACATTGCATTTCCCAAAAGAATGTTTGCAAATGTTACCTTCATGGAGAACTGTGTGTTTGAAATGGCTCTCCAAATGGGATTTCACTTTGCTCAACTTTGTTGGGTGAAACAAAGCAGAGCTGCAGAACGGGCAGAGGAACTCCTTGCAGCATGTGGTGCATCTCTATAGTCCAGGAAAGGATCTTCCTTCTTGGATTGTGTGTTTCTTGAAAAAGAGAGAGTCCAACTGGTCAAATAAAACATTCATTCAAGTTCATTTCATGTAAACAAATAGACATAATTTAGGCCTAAGCCTAGTACTTGACCAATTTATTTATTATTCTTTTGTCATATATTGGCTGCACTGAAATCACTTATAGAGAACACAGTACATGACACAATCTAACACGCGGTATTATTATTATGATGGCCTCTCTGTTATGTCTGACTATTAAAAATGTCAAATGCCTCAATCAACATTATAAAAACAATCTCAAAATGAAGAGACATGCTCATAACATGTATTGTAGGGTAAACATGCCCAGGTGAAAAAATACTAATTTATAGTAAATACTATAGTTTTTTTGAACCATACTATAGTAAAGTACTTGAATTAATTTGTTGTGGTAATTCTGTATTTGCTGTGGTAATATAACAACTATAGTAATATAAACAAATACCTTTACCCAATACTGTACTAAGTTTTCTACAACTATAGGGTTTACAGTTTACTGTAGTAAATAATAAAGTATACTACAGTATTTATTACAGTTTATCAGTTCACTGTATACTACAGTATGCTGTAGGATTCATTAACAGTGTTGTAAATACTATAATTTATACAGTATACTACAATTTACTAATTTATACAAATACTATACAATGTACAAAAACAGTATAGTATTTACTATAGTATTTTTTCACCTGGGCAGGCTGACAGTGAGCACACACGTGATAGTTAAAACATTACGATTATTTTAACTTAATAACAAGATTTTACAATGAAGTGCTACAGGTTATTGTACAGGCTAGGATTATTAATCATACCGTACTCACCAAGTCAACACAAGCTTGTCAGTCGTGCTACAGTTTTGTTAAACTAATATGCTAACAATTCGTTTTACAGCATTAGAAGCTAATATATGATGGCTATAAAGTGCATTCAAGACTATTCAGCAACTCACGATCACTTCACTTTGCAATTAAATGCATCACAATTGTTTTTAATGTTAAACAAATAAAAATGATTCACATTTGATACTCACACTCTGAATATCGTCCATCTTCCAGAAAAACATGCGGTCACTGGTCCTGTAATTCGGTAGGTGGCGCTGTCACTAAAAATCTAGGGTCCTAGAAATGCAGTCCTGAAAATGCAGCCTTCGGTTTTGCAGGCAGATGCTACTCAATGAAACAGTAAAATGCTCATGAAGTGACTCTCAGAGCAGCTTTGGAGATGAAGTTTGTGTTCATGTCGTCATATAGTCAGATGGCAGACGCTGGAAAAAACACTGTTGTGCTTCAGTATGTGTAGGCTAGTAAACGCATTTGCGGGTTCATTCACACAGAGACACGCAGAACATGCAGGATTCATGTACATAGTCTTCTTGCGGTTTAATATTCACAGACACTAGTCCATATCGTGATTTAAGTGTGCCCATCTACTTTTGATTTATTCATCCAAAATTTGACAAATTCTGTGACATTCCACGTTATACAGTAAATTCTGTTTTTATGAATGAATTCCGTGATTCCGTCCATGTTTTCTGCATCGTGGAAGTCATAGTTCACTTTTATTTCTTTGGTTCAGTCCAGGGTGGTGAACTCCGGTCCTGGAGAGCCTCAGTCCTGCAGAGTTTAGCTCCAACCCTGATCAAAACTCACCTGCCTATAGCTTTCTAACAACCTTTCAAACCTTGATTAGCTTGTTCAGGTGTGTTTGATTAGGGCTGGAGCTGAACTCTCCAGGACCGAGGTTAGCCACCCCTGGTTCAGACAGACAGCAAATCATAAATTAACTTAAGTGCCTTCTGACTTCTAAGGCATGGCCCTTTCACCAACACTGTAGTGCCATGTTAATCTATATTCACTGTGACTCTCAGGACATGCCTCGTCTCTGTAGTATTGTGATACGCCAGTGAGAACAGTTTAGAGAGGAGAAATCAATCTACATATGAAATACTGGTCACAAATTATTGGTCACTTTCTAAATAATAAACTATCTGTCAGAAACTGTCAGAAACGATGCATCGTGACACAAATGCCAACTTGTATCTGATGCACACTTTTTAAATCGATGCATCGCATAGTTAACTTTAATGCTGATGCACCGATGCGAATCAGTGAATCTTACCATCCCTAGTCTGTTCTCACTTCTGTGTTGTTTCAAAGCAAAGATTTGTCAGATTTCAGTATAAAACTATTTTATATCCACAAAGTTTCAAATGCTTTAAAGTTTAATGCTCTTTCTACTGATACACATAACAAGCCGTTAACTAATAGTATTTCTGACTCTTTCTTCAGATGGAGAAACAGCAGAAAGTGCAGCGCTATAAATGATGTGACTTGAGTCCAGTTGTCTTAAACTAAACAGTGAACTTTAATCTCACTGTAACTGCTGTACAGTATAATGATACTAACTCTAGTTTCTCCAGCTTGAATTGTGGGTTCATCAGTAGATCACTGAGGTTTTTCACTCCAGAGTCTCCTAGTTTATTCCAGCTCAGGTCCAGCTCTCTCAGGTGTGACGGGTTTGATTTCAGAGCTGAAGTCAGAGCAGAACAACCTTCATCTGTCATATCACAGTCACTTAACCTACATTAGTAAAGAGAGAGATTTTTTTAATTTTGAAAAAGACTTTATTATTTACATTAAGCACTTTTCAAAAAAAAAAAAAATAATAATTTACTCCACTGTCTACATTAGTAGAAGAGAAAAAAAATATGTTTTCATCAACAACAGAGCATAGACCCTCATTTTTACACCATTTCATTTAAAATGTGATAAGATCATCCATGGAACTGTAAAAATGAAAATCACTGAGTTTTCTGGATTTTACTGTAGCTAAAAACAGCATTAATATTTTGATCTGATCCCAGATATTACGCAGCGTCTCTCACAATTGTCTCCATGGTTGCAAGGCACGCTCCCTGTGCAAGCAGGGTCACAGGCGCTGCGTAATATCATTGCGCCTGCTGCAGCCATGGTACGGCAGCAAAGTTCCTTGATTATTACGCCGGAATGAGAGTATAGTTCCTAGCCATATCGGCCTAGAAAATCGCAGCTTTTCATTTTCTGTCGGTCTTAGTACACAATGTAACTACAGAAGAGTCAAGTTTTAAATAGGAAAAATATTGAAACTCTTTGGTCATTTTTTAAGGAGATGCTAATGGTCTAATCAGAATCAATGAACTATGCTAAGCTATGCTAAAAGTGGTACCGCCAGACCCGGAGATCGGCCGAATGGATTCGAAAATGGTAAAACTCAACTATTTAACTCTAGGGGAGTTGGAAAATGAGCCTATTTTCAAAAAAAGTGGAGTGTTCCTTTAACAGTGACAAAATGTTTACTGCACACGTAGGCATACTGAGGCATACTGAGTGTCAGGATCCCAAAATTTACCCATTCTTCCTGCTGATGCTTCATGTCCTATGGCCTGTATCCACTTTTGTCTCCTTAAAAACTGGCTTTTATGGATCGATAGCTTATAAAAACTTAGTTCAGGGTTTTTTAGCTTGTTTTCATTACACCTTGTCACATATCAGTGTTTAGACATTGTTCTGTTTTTTGTTATAAGTCAGAAATGACAAGGAGACAGCCTCACGCAATACAAAGTCAATGCAGACAGTTGGATTGTTTTCCCCCCCGGTGTGGGCGTGGCCTAAATGCGCTCTGTCTCTATTGCACCATGTAAAAGTCTCCATTGTACGTTCCCAACTCTTGTACTTAAAATTGGCTCATAAAATGATCTCCAATCTGATTTATCATCATCACACAGAAACATTACGCCATGTCAACCCTCTTATCAAGCACCTTTTTGTTAAAAACCAGAACACAAGCTTTATAAAGAGATTTACCGGTACTTGGAAAAAAATTAAGACAGAGATTTTCCGGAACTTAAAAACATACCGAAAACATCATCTGACACGGGTATAATTAAAAGAATCAGATAAAACATCTTTTTCATTAGGAACATTTTTGCTTTCACAGTATAAGATAAAAGTTTCAGTTCATCAGAAGTGAGTCTTTTTTTCCATTTTTCTAGCAAATAAAAAACAAATCGTCTTGACTTGATCTTTAGAGTCAGACTCAAAGCAACTCTTTCCGTATTCTCAAAGTCTGGTCCTGTCAAATTAACTAAACTCCCTGTTGTTGTCAGGACGGCGGTTTGATCTACCTTGTGTTGCTGTTCATCTGGAACACACGGCTGACTTGTTTGTCCGGTCACGCGTGTGGTGTTTGTGTTCGTTCGCCATGTGCTTCGGCATGTGTTATGTTGTTTGCGCCATGTGTTCAACTGTCTATTGTTGCCCCGCCCTCTTGTTACCCTGTTAATCTCACGTTACTCCTCATTAGCTTCCCTTTATATTCCCTTCGTGTTTTTTGTTCCGTGCCAGATCGTGTTAATGCGTCTTGTTGTTCATGTCTTCTTTTCTTTGTGCCGTTCCTAGTTTTCTAGTCAAGCTTTATTTCCTTCAGTTTGATTTTATTTATTTTTTTGCCTAATTTCAAGTTATTTCTATGCTGTTTTTTAGCTCTGTTTGATTTCTAGCTTTATTTTGACTTTTAGTTTTAACCAACTTGATTTAATTTTTCTTTTCTTTTTTTTCTTGGCATAACAGTTTTTTTCCTGGTTACTTATTCTTTGTTTTATTTTATTTTTTCTCTTGTGGTTTTTGCCTTCAGATCAGTTTAGTTTAGTTTTTCTTTTACTTTTTCTTTTTTTATTTTCTCTCCAGTCTCCCTGTTTCCCTGGCTGCTGGATTGTGCTCATCTTCAGACTGCTCTTGGCTGGGCATTTCAGTTCCATGGACTTTGTCTTGCTACCTGAGGCCGTCATTGACTGTGGGCATTATCCAGTCTAGCCCTTGCTGCTATTTTGTTACTCCTTGATCTGTTTCCCTAATAAACTGTGTATTACCCTGCAAATTGAATCCTCTTCTTTCCGAACCCTAACAGTTGTACATATTCTGGAAGCCACAAGTGTTTCAGTGAGTCCAGGAATTGTACAGTCATTGTGTGTTAAATCAAAGCGTGCTCCATTCATTAGCAGTATTATATTAGGAGCCAGTGAAGAGATTTAAAATGTCCTTCTCTTTGTAATTTGAACATATTTCACACTTTAAAAACATCCTGATAAAAAAAGGCATTCCATTGATATTCAGCTTTGACAAGTCCATAAAGAAAAGATTTCTGTCCATTTTCAAATTTCCATGATTTTGTAATATTTTACACGCAACTACTTTCCAGCTGGAAGTTACTGAACCATTAAGAAGTCTTTGCAAAAACTGTAAATGAAAAGCTGCTGTTCTACTTTTAAGATGAATTAATCCTTCTTCTTTGGGTAAAAATAATACATTCTGAGGAACCCAATGTAACTTATCCCAGAAAAAAAATCAACTAAAATCACCTAAATCTCTTATCATTACTAAAATCAAAAGTTGTAACTATTATTTAATGGGCCTGAGCTAAAACTAACAATGATCAGTTGTATTTTTTTTAACTAACATTAACAAAAAAAAAAAAATCTTCTGTAACAAATGTAGCTAATGCTCATTCTTAATCCTAGTTAATGCATTAACTAACGTTAAATAATGAGACCTTATTATAAAGTGTTACCTGTTGTTCTTTATAATTCTTTTGCACTTTAATCTGTTTGAAACATTTTACTTTATATTTTTTTGTGTATTTTTTGTGTATTGCGTTATTGAATTTAAATGTTCTTTAAAGAGTTCTTTTTATTATAAGAAAAAGAGTTCTTATACCTGGTATACTATGACAACACTTTTTTTGCAACTTATTTAAATATCGTGATAATACCGTATACCGTGATAAAAGCTTCAGCCATTATCGGAACATGAAAATATGATACCGTCACATGCCTAGGCTGAGCACTGACACAAATTTCACATTGCCATATTCAATAACATGCTAAAACCTAGTCCGAGAGTTGTCATGATTGAAATATATTTAAAAGTAAAAAAATCTAAAAAAAAATATCTTCTGTTGTAACACAACTTACCTC
Organism: Ctenopharyngodon idella; assembly: GCF_019924925.1. NCBI lineage: Eukaryota > Metazoa > Chordata > Actinopteri > Cypriniformes > Xenocyprididae > Ctenopharyngodon > Ctenopharyngodon idella. The sequence goes on from NC_067233.1 coordinate 1,095,699, forward strand.
AATATCTCCAATTTACACTTTATATTCGTCAGTCCAGTGCAGAGCTGCTTCACTCCTGAATCATGAAGGTTATTATTATTCATGTTCAGCTCTTTCAGAGTAGTATCTGATCCAAGAACTGTAGCCAGAGCTGAACAGCTTTTGTCTGTTAAGTTACAATTATTTAACCTACAAGACAAATAAATTACAATCACAGAATTAGATGGAACATTTTTTATATACAAATATAAAATATATTTTCCATTATTTAATTATTTAATTTTACATAAATAATACACACACACACACACACACATATATATATATATATATATATATATATATATATATATATATATATATATATATAATACACAATTATATTATATAAAATATATAACATAATATACACTGAAAGCAACTAAATTTCCAGGCTTAAATGGGGAATTAGACTTTGTACCTTTTTTGTAATAAGATGTTAGACCTGAAAATAGTATTTTGTTGATTCTGGTTTGAATTTTTTTTTTTTTTTGGAAACGGAATGTTATACTATGTACAGGTGCTGGTCATATAATTAGAATATCATCAAAAAGTTGATTTATTTCACTAATTCCATTCAAAAAGTGAAACTTGTATATTATATTCATTCATTACACACAGACTGATATATTTCAAATGTTTATTTCTTTTAATTTTGATGATTATAACTGACAACTAAGGAAAATCCCAAATTCAGTATCTCAGAAAATTAGAATATTGTGAAAAGGTTCAATATTAAAGACACCTGGTGCCACACTCTAATCAGCTAATTAACTCAAAACACCTGCAAAGGCCTTTAAATGGTCTCTCAGTCTAGTTCTGTAGGCTACACAATCATGGGGAAGACTGCTGACTTAACAGTTGTCCAAAAGACGACCATTGACACCTTGCACAAGGAGGGCAAGACACAAAAGGTCATTGCAAAAGAGGCTGGCTGTTCACAGAGCTCTGTGTCCAAGCACATTAATAGAGAGGCGAAGGGAAGGAAAAGATGTGGTAGAAAAAAGTGTATAAGCAATAGGGATAACCGCACCCTGGAGAGGATTGTGAAACAAAACCCATTCAAAAATGTGGGGGAGATTCACAAAGAGTGGACTGCAGCTGGAGTCAGTGCTTCAAGAACCACTACGCACAGACGTATGCAAGACATGGGTTTCAGCTGTCGCATTCCTTGTATCAAGCCACTCTTGAACAACAGAAGCGTCTCGCCTGGGCTAAAGACAAAAAGGACTGGACTGTTGCTGAGTGGTCCAAAGTTATGTTCTCTGATGAAAGTAAATTTTGCATTTCCTTTGGAAATCAGGGTCCCAGAGTCTGGAGGAAGAGAGGAGAGGCACACAATCCACGTTGCTTGAGGTCCAGTGTAAAGTTTCCACAGTCAGTGATGGTTTGGGGTGCCATGTCATCTGCTGGTGTTGGTCCACTGTGTTTTCTGAGGTCCAAGGTCAACGCAGCCGTATACCAGGAAGTTTTAGAGCACTTCATGCTTCCTGCTGCTGACCAACTTTATGGAGATGCAGATTTCATTTTCCAACAGGACTTGGCACCTGCACACAGTGCCAAAGCTACCAATACCTGGTTTAAGGACCATGGTATTCCTGTTCTTAATTGGCCAGCAAACTTGCCTGACCTTAACCCCATAGAAAATCTATGGGGTATTGTGAAGAGGAAGATGTGATATGCCAGACCCAACAATGCAGAAGAGCTGAAGGCCGCTATCAGAGCAACCTGGGCTCTTATAACACCTGAGCAATGCCACAGACTGATCAACTCCATGCCACGCCGCATTGCTGCAGTAATTCAGGCAAAAATAGAGCCCCAACTAAGTATTGAGTGCTGTACATGCTCATACTTTTCATGTTCATACTTTTCAGTTGGCCAAGATTTCTAAAAATCCTTTCTTTGTATTGGTCTTAAGTAATATTCTAATTTTCTGAGATACTGAATTTGGGATTTTCCTTAGTTTTCAGTTATAATCATCAAAATTAAAAGAAATAAACATTTGAAATATATCAGTCTGTGTGTAATGAATGAATATAATATACAAGTTTCACTTTTTGAATGGAATTAGTGAAATAAATCAACTTTTTGATGATATTCTAATTATATGACCAGCACCTGTATATCACCGAATATATACATTATTGATTTGTGGAGTTTGATTTGTATATTTATTTTTATTTTATTTAGGTTTAATTTTTTTTTTTTTTTTTTGGGAAATATAAATTACATTGTGTATATTATTGATTTGTGACATTTGTGACACTGTTGAAATTTAAGTTACACTATGTACATTATCAATTATATATACTGAGTTGTGGAGTCAATATTCAATATATTATTATCATTTGTTTATTTTTTCTTTTGTTTATTTATATTGACTATACTTTGTTTGATTTAATTTATGTAACCGTCGAACTTCCTCTTTTCTGTTTGTCCTGTGTAGCACAACAGGTGATTGTCATTAGACTAATTAATTGCTGCTCAAAATGAACTCTGAATGTGTTTGTTACTCACACCCTGACGAAGGCAAAATCAGCAGCAATGCGTAGGTGTGCAGACTGTGCACTTGTCACCCGTTTTAATATTTAGCCATGATGAAATAAAGGCTTTTTAAAAAACTTTTCTATAAGATTCGAGTGCCTTGGACCATCCTCAATTTTACGAGCTGAACTATCCCTTGCACCCAAAGAGCACCAAGACGGAACTCATAGCAGCATTTCTTTTGCATTTTTTTGCTTTGAGATTTTATATATATATATATATATATATATATATATATATATATATATATATATATATATATATATATATATATATATATATATATATATATCAGGGCTCGACAATAAGGACTGCTCGATGACCCGGGGCCAGCGTGGAGACGACCCTTGGGACAGCTGACGGAACTGTCACTTGCGGGCCAGTGCTGCATCGTAGGGGTGTGCAACATAGGCCTATATCGTATACGTACAATGATATCTAAATGTTGTTTTAACAATCTGAAATTATTGAGTATGTCCCTCACTTTACAAAAAACGAAACAAAAACACACCCATAGAGTGCGTGTATTCACTACATGATGTAGTCTAGTAGGTTAGATGAGTGCGCATATGAATTTAGAGTGCATATTTTCACTGATTGATCTAGTCTATAAAAATTCATTTAGAATGCCCCCAAAATTCAAGATAAGGGGCAAAAATGACCCTGTATGTCTTTTATATTTATTTTATAAGTTAATAATAACTGAAAATATGGCTTTTAAAAGGTAAAAAATATGTTTGAATTTATTGGAAAAGACAATTTGTCACTGCTGCAAACTGACCACCACACATAATATGAAGAATATCCGAAAACTTTAGGAGTCATCGGTCCATGGCAGTCCTTAATGTACCAGCACAATAACACGTGTTTGGATGTGTGGGCCGTGAGTTGGAAAAGGTTGGGAACCACTGATCTATGTATTGCATTAAATTGTTTTGCCCCCCAAAATTAAAACTACAAAACTAAAACTATTATGAAATTAAGCTTTTAAAATAACATTTTATTGGGAGATATAGTGTAACAACTGATAATATATGTATTTTAAATAGTCTGTTATACCCTATATGAGACAAAAAACATGACTAAACGTATTAACTGACTTACAGAGCTCTTCTGGAGGTTTTGATGACTGCCGATAATCTAATGAGACACTCGTCTGATTTCTTGAATTTCTGAAGATCAAACTCCTCCAGCTCTTCCTCTGATGTCAACAACACAAAGACCAAAGCAGACCACTGGGCAGGTGAAAGGTCACCAGATGAGAGGCTTCCTTTGCTAAGGTGGGTCTGAATCTCCTTCACCAGAGTTTGGTCGTTCAGTTCATTCAGACAGTAAAACAGATTGATGGATCTCTCTGCAGGCACATTATCTTCTAATTTCTGCTTGATGTACTGAACTATTCCCTTGTTGCTCTGGTCATTGTCGTCTTGCTGTGTTAACAGACCTCGTAAGAGTCGTCGATTGGACTGGAGTGACAGACCGAGGAGGAAGCGAAGGAAAAGGTCCAGGTGTCCATTCTCACTCTTGAGCGCCTTGTCCACTGCAGTCTTGAGAAAATCAATCATGGTTTCATTTTTGTTTTCCTGTTCTGTAGACTCATGATCAAACACACTTGTCTTGTTGATGTCTAGTAACAGATGTGCATAAAGGGCTGCAATAAACTCTTGAATGCTCAAGTGAACAAAGCAGTACATGGTACCAAGAGTGATCCCGGTTTCCTCCTTAAAGATCTGGGTACACATGCCTGAGTACACTGATGCCTTATAGACGTCAATACCACAGGCTTCCAGGTCTGTGTCATAGAAGATCACGTTGTTTCTTTCCAGCTGATGAAATGCCAGTTTTCCCAGTGAAAGGATGGCGTCTTTATCCCAGAAAACATCTGCTGCGTATTCTCCATCATACTTTCTGCGGCTCTGCTGGATCTGAAAGCGGAGAAAGTGTGTGTACATTTGTGTCAGAGTCTTGGGAGTGTCTTCAGTATTTGATTCCTGCTGTGTTTTAGAGATCTCATCAGCCTGATTGTTTTTCACATCATTATTTCTTTTCTCCTCCAGAATGTTCTGGAGAACAGTGGCTGAAATCCAGCAGAAGACTGGGATGTGGCACATGATAAAGAGACTCTTTGATTTTTTAACATGATCAATGATTGTGTTGGCCTGATTCTGATCCGTGAATCTTTTCTTTAAGTACTCTTCCTTTTGAGCGTCACTGAATCCTCGTATCTCTGTCAGCCGGTCGATACAGTCAGGAGGAATCTTACTGGCAGCTGTTGGTCTGGTGGTGATCCAGATGAGAGCAGAAGGAAGCAGATTTAACTTCATGAGGTTTGTTAGGAGAACATCCAGAGAGGCTGGTGACGATACATCACGCCACGTCTCATTATGATCAAACTTCAGAGGAAGACGACATTCGTCCAATCCATCAAGAATGAACAAGACTTTGAATTGATTCCTTCTTGTAAGGTTCAGTCCTTTTGTCTCTGGGAAAAACTGAGTTATAAGGTCCATCAAACTTAGTCTTTCTTTCTCCTTTAAGTTCATCTCTCTGAATGGAAGAGGAAATATGAAGCTGATATCTTGATTTTCTTTTCCTTCAGCCCAGTCCAGAACAAACTTTTGCACAGAGACTGATTTTCCGATGCCAGCGACTCCTTTTGTCAGTACAGTTCGGATCTCCTCGTCTTGTTCAGGTGCTTCAAACAATTGTGTGCATTTAACCTGTATCTCTTGAGATTCATGACGCCTGGAAGCAACTTCAATCTGTCTGACCTCATGTTCAGTATTGACCTGTTCACTGCCACCCTGAGTGATATAGAGATCTGTGTAGATGTTATTCAGAAGTGTGGAGTCACCTTGCTTCGCAATTCCTTCGAACACACATTGATACTTCTTCTTTAGGCCACATTTTAGCTGATGAATGAAGAGCAGCTCATCTAAACACAGGAACAGAAAATAGATAGTTTTAGTCTTAATTTTCTCTCCTACATTTATAAGTGTCAATCAGATGATCATGAGTCTCTGACCTTCTAGAGCATCAGCAGCTTCATCTTGCTTCATCTCTCTCAGGTAATGTAGTGTGAGATCAAGAGCTGCTGCTTTGGTACTGCATCTATTCTCATTAAAGTCCTTCACAAAGTGTTGTGTGTTCTCTTTTTGTAATATTTTCTTAAACTTTTCAAGTTCATTCTTCAGAAACGTGATTATTTTGCTCTCAAGATCCTACAAACAAAGTAAGAAAAAAAAGATACAGAACAACACAATTTAACCAGATCCACATCCATATTTGGTCAAAAATATTTATTTATTTAGATATTAAAAATATTTGTAAAAGAAACCAGTTAAAAAACCAAAAATGAATTAGCTATAATTTTTAACACACAAAAACAACACATTTTTCTTACATTTTGATTATTATTTATGGGTTCTTCAAATTTCTGTTCTTGTATTTGTGCAAGAAATGTTCAGTAACCTGTTTGTTTTAGTTTTTTAACCTTTATGAAAATGTGTTTTCCTACCTGGAAGATCCACAGGAGATTGTCTTTGAAACTCTTGTGGTTCCTGTGAGTCTGAATGTCTGAGTCTAACGTCTCATATTGAAGCCTGTTAGACAATAAAATAAAATACTGCATTTTCAGGCAAAATATTATTATTGTTTTTAAAGGTGGGATAAGCCATATTTCAAAAACACTGTTTGGAAGTTATTCGGGCCGACACAAACAGCAAACGTGCAGCCAAGCAGCATTAGGGGGCGTATGACGGTCAAAGAGAGAGAACGAGCAAGAGGGAGATTTGAAGAAAGACTGCAGAGAGAGAGATGAGACACAATAAAGAATATCACTGGAATGAAGGTTTATGACTGGGCAAGCGCTTTAGGACCCGCAATAATATTAGAAAAGCTTTCCAGCTCTGGAGAGAGCTAAGAGAAAAGGCCTGAAAACAGATGCAGAGGCTGATTTGATTCTGCTTCACATGTGAGTAACACTGGGTTTGAGTGTCTGGAGCTGCTGTGCTGTTGGCGATTAACAACATTAACAAACTCTTGCCTATATTTACTCTTGTGTACTGTATGTTAATTTTTTGTGCTTCCTTGTCTTTCTTTCATCATCTGCGCTTTATTTTTCGTGAAGCATTATTTTGTTGCGCGTCAGCTGTGATAAACAGACATTCACTCTTGCATTGCGTGTGTAACAGAGGCCAGTTAGTGAGAGTTGTGCAGGTAAACCACTGCACACTGATGACCGCTAGAGAATGAGGTGTTTAGTGTCATTGTTAGTGCTCTCTCCTCGCCTGCCAGCAGCGATCGGGGTTAGAGACCGACTCAGAGCAGGGTGGTTAGGATTGGAGGGTAAGTTTTGGAGGCGGGGTGATGAAGAGAGGGGTGTTTGTTTGGGTTGATTTCAAATATCAACAATGTCCAACAGTGTTTTTGAAAAATGGTTTACCCCAACTTTAACAGTGAAAAAGAAAGCATATATTATGATATTTAAAGTTTACGCTGTTAAAGTGTGAGATCTATTTTAGTATATATAGTGAATTCTGCATTAACAATAGGTATTTTAATATGTTGTGCAGCAGTTATGTCAGCACACTAAAATAAATGGGTATTACAAGAAACAGAATTATAATTAAAATCAAATCATTTCAATCCTTTTGCTGATGCTCCCTTTAGGTTTTTATAGCACTGCTGATTATAAATTGGAATGATATTTGAATGATACAGTTTCATAATAAATATTTGATGAAAATATTCAGTCTATTCACACAGTCTATGTGTGTCCAACAATAAAAAACACATGAAATACCTTCTGATAGTTGATGGTTTTCTCTCACTGAATTTTGGTACTTCACCTTTTGACCAGTCACTCTTCACAGACACAGAGCTGGACACATGTGAGTCTGATCTTACACTAATGACACAAAGAGCAGAAAGATAAAACACTTTACTACAGGAAATACTTCAGTCTCATTTGAAAGGGTTTAATGTTGCAAATAGTAATTAAATGCAGTATAGACACACTTTTGTCTATCTATGACTGAAGATGGATGGAAGGACATAATTCATGTTTGGGTTGTAAGATCTATTTTCCATGGTGAATTTATGCCTCCTTGTTATTGTATTACTGTAAAGATGCTCCAGACTGAGTTCAATAAAGAGGAAAGCAGACTAGTAGACACTGTGTTCTCTGAATTATTGTTTTATTTAAAGGATTAGTTCACTTTCAAATGAAAATTAGCCCAAGCTTTACTCACCCTCAAGCCATCCTAGGTGTATATGACTTTCTTCTTTCTGATGAACACAATCAGAGAAAAATATTATTAAATATCCTGACGCATCAGAGCTTTATAATGGCAGTGAACAGGATCAACGAGTATGAGCTGAAGAAAGTGTCTCCATCCACATTCATCCATCATAAACATACTCCACACGCCTTAGGGGGTAATAAAGGCCTTCTGAAGTGAAGCGATGCGTTTATGATGTATGGATGTGGATGGAGACACTTTCTTCAGCTCATACTCGTTGGTCCTGTTCACTGCCATTATAAAGCTCTGATGCGTCAGGATATTTAATAATATATTTCTCTGATTGTGTTCATCAGAAAGAAGAAAGTCATATACACCTAGGATGGCTTGAGGGTGAGTAAAGCTTGGGCTAATTTTCATTTGAAAGTGAACTAATCCTTTAATTTCCATCACATTTATCTTAGCTAATGCAATGCTGTAACACAAAACACATGAAATGCTTTTTAGCAGCTGATGACACACCAAAATTAAATGGGTATTACAAGAAACACATGAAATACCTTTTGTTAGTTGATGGTTTTCTCTCACTGAATTTTGGTACTTCACCTTTTGACCAGTCACTCTTCACAGACACAGAGCTGGACACATGTGAGTCTGATCTTACACTAATGACACAAAGAGCAGAAAGATAAAACACTTTACTACAGGAGATACTTCAGGTTTCATGTGAAAAGGTTTAATGTTGTAAACAGTGATTAAATAAGTAATTTAATTAAAAGTTTGTTTGTTTATGATTTAACGCCATGCGAGCTACCTCGGCTATATTCATGGTGAGAACGAGATTTTTTATTTTTTTAATAAAGGAAAAAAAAAAAAAATTTGATTTTTAAATTTAATCCTAGATAAAAATTCTACAACTAAATCAGGCATTACTTCATTAAAAATCTTTTCATAAAAGTCAACAGAAAAATAAAGAGATCTAACAGATTTCAAACTAACACAATCCATCAAAATATGCTTCAGTGATAATGGATTCTGGGATAAAGGAGGATCTTCACCCATTAACAGAAACATATGGGTTAGCCTGGAGTGCCCTATTCGCCAGCGTGTGTAAATAAGATGATCCCAGCTATTTTCAAACGTTTTGCACCAACCACAGGATTGATTTTATAAAGTTTGTTTGTTATACATTTATAATTAAATTAAAAGTAATTAAATTTATGCCTCCTTGTAATTGTATAACTGTAAAGATGCTCCAGACTGAGTTCAATAAAGAGGAAAGCAGACTAGCAGTGTCACGAATGTGGCTCCCTCGCCTCCTCCTCCGCACCACCGGAGGGAGCCATCACCCGAATATTGACTGTTCCCATTCGGACTACGCTTCCCATAGGCCCTCATTCCTGGGACTGATTGCGCACACACCTGCACCCCATCACGCTCACACTATTTAAGCCACACACACACACACACTCACCGCGAAGTCTTGATTTGCCCCGGTGATCATTTCTGAGTGTTTTCTTGTGGATTGTTTATTCTGTTACTGTTGGACTGTTTACCCGTTGTGATTCTCTGCTGCCTGCCCTGAACCTTGCCTGTATACTGGACTGTGTTTGCTTGCCGCCTGCCCTGATCTCCGCCTGTGACCCGATACTGTTTGTCTGCCGCCTGCCTCGACCATTGCCTGTTCCTGTTTATGTCTTTGCCATTGCCCCTGTCTGCCTTGGTGTTTAATCTAAATAAAGCTGCAAATGGATCCCCATTCTGCTGACCCTTCATTACAGAAGACTTCGCCAAACAGCGATCCAGCAGCAATCATGCAGATCTCCACCGAGCTGTCCGCCCAGGCCAACCAGCTCGCGGTACATCAACACCAACTGAATCGATTGACTTCTCTTACCGAGGAGCTGGTGAGAACTCTACAGAGTCTTCGATTCGACGCCGCCGAGGCCACCACGCCGCCGCCAGCGACTCCCGCCAGCCAGGCCTTCACGGCCGTTCCCGCCGTAAATCCACGCCTCGCACTCCCGGAGAAGTTTGACGGAACCCCCGCGAGATATAAGGGTTTTCTTCTACAATGCTCGCTGTTCATCAACCAACAACCCACTCTCTATCCCACCGAGTCCAGTCGGATTTCCTTGGTCTGCTCTCTGTTGACGGGACGAGCGCTGGATTGGGCCACGGCTGTATGGAGAGAGGATGGATCTGTATTTCCCACCTTCTCGGCCTTCCTGCAAAACCTCAAAGAGGTCTTCAACCATCCTGAGGGAGGCAAGAGCGCGGGAGATCAACTGCTGTCGCTGTGTCAAGGTAACAACACAGCCGCCGAATACGCTCTCAGCTTCCGAACCCTCGCCGCACAAACAAACTGGGTCGAAGACACGCTGAAACTGTTGTTTCGCAAGGGACTGTCATTAGAGCTTCAAGCCGAGCTCGCGTGCCGCGACGAGGGAAAATCACTCAACAACTTCATTGAGCTGGCCATTCACATCGATAATCTCCTCCGGTCTCGACGCTCAACCCGTCTGCCCACTCTGACCACTCCTACGTCTGAACCCATGCAACTCGGATACACCCCGCTTCGTCCAGAGGAGAGGGAGAGGAGACGACAGCTTCATTTGTGTTTGTATTGCGGCCAAGCAGGCCACGTCAGGATCAACTGCCCCATCCGACCCAATCCATCCAACCCGAAAGCGGTGAGTCCTCCACTCTCCACCGACTATCCCTTCAACTGCCTCAAAATACCCATTCAAGTTACAGTGAATGATCTATGTATAACTACGCACGCATTTTTGGACTCTGGGGCTGCGGGTAACTTCATGTCAGACACATTCATCCATGAACACAACATCGCATTAACGGACTGCAATTCTCCATTGGCAGTGGAGGCGCTAGATGGAAGACCCATCGGAGGAGGAAGGATAGCGCACATCACCGCTGAACTCACACTGCAAGTGGGAGTACTTCACCAAGAACACATCCGATTTTACGTAATTCACTCACCCAACAATCCAGTTATCCTTGGTCTCCCATGGCTCAGAACTCATAACCCGCTCATTTCCTGGAAGGAGGGCCAGATCGTTCAGTGGGACGCCATCTGTCACGAGCGCTGTCTGAAACAGATCACTCCCATACCAGTCCAGGCCGTCTCAGTTCACGAGCCCAACCCTGACGAGCCCGACATTCCCGCTGAGTATGCCGATCTGGCGGTTGCATTCAGCAAAAGCAAGTCAACCGAATTACCTCCTCACCGTTCCAGTGACTGCGCCATCGATCTGCTTCCAGATACCACGCCCCCCAAGGGCAGAATATTTCCCCTGTCTCAACCAGAATCAGCAGCTATGAAAGCATACATTGAGGAAGAACTGGCCAAGGGGTTCATCCGACCCTCGACATCTCCGGCAGCATCTGGCTTCTTCTTCGTCAAAAAGAAGGACGGCAGTCTTCGACCCTGCATAGACTACCGTGGACTGAACGATATCACAGTTAAGTTTCGTTACCCTCTGCCATTGGTCCCCGCAGCCATGGAACAGCTAAGGCAAGCCAAGCACTTCACTAAACTAGACCTCCGGTGCGCTTACAACCTGATTCGCATCAGAGAGGGTGACGAGTGGAAGACGGCCTTCTCCACTGCCACCGGCCACTATGAGACCCTTGTCATGCCGTTCGGGCTGTCCAACAGTCCTTCCGTCTTCCAATCATTCATCAATGACGTCTTTCGTGATATGCTTAATCGCTGGGTCATCGTCTACATCGACGACATCCTCATATATTCCAAAACCTTCGAAGAACACGTCCAACATGTCCGGGCCGTTCTGCAGCGGCTCATCCAGCACAAATTGTATGCCAAAGCGGAGAAATGTGAGTTCCATCGTACTTCTACTTCATTTCTGGGTTATGTCATCAGTCAGGAGGGGGTGGCGATGGACGACAGCAAAGTAAAGGCGGTGCTGGAGTGGCCGCAACCACACACGCTGAAAGAACTGCAACGATTCCTGGGGTTCGCCAACTTCTACAGGCGATTCATTCGAAACTTCAGTGGTATTGCGGCGCCTCTAACTTCCATGACTAAGCGACAAACCACACGCCTCTCCTGGACCCACGAAGCAGTGCACGCTTTTCAAGCTCTGAAGGAGCGGTTCACCTCTGCACCCATTCTCCGCCACCCAGACCCAGAACTCCCATTCGTGGTCGAGGTCGACGCCTCCAGCACGGGCATTGGGGCTATACTCTCACAACGCCAAGGTAATCCAGCAAAAATGTACCCATGTGCGTTCTACTCCAGAAAGTTGTCGGCAGCAGAGCGCAATTATGATGTAGGCAACCAGGAGCTGCTGGCTATGAAGGCGACGTTGGAGGAGTGGCGCCACTGGCTGGAGGGAGCACAACATCCATTCACCATGCTCACAGATCACAAAAACCTGGAATACCTCCGGTCTGCTAAGCGTCTGAACCCTCGGCAGGCAAGATAGGCCATGTTTTTCACCCGTTTCCAGTTCACAGTAACTTACAGACCCGGCTCAAAGAACGCTAAAGCAGACGCATTATCTCGCCAGGCAGAGGTGGTGGAGCGGACGGAGAGTGAGGAGAGCATCATCCCTGCCAAACTGCTGCTTGCCCCAGTCCAGTGGGAAATCATGACCGAAATCTCACAAGCCAACGAACACACCACACCACCACCAACCAGTCCACCTAACCGCACTTTTGTCCCGGTGTACCTCCGCAATAAACTGCTTCATCAAGTTCACGATTTCCCCAGCTCAGGCCATCCAGGCATTACTGCCACCCTACATCTATTACAGAACCGGTTCTGGTGGGACACCATGGTAGCAGACACCACCCAATTCATCAACCAGTGCACAGACTGTCAAACTTCCAAAACTCCACACCAAGCCCCAGCAGGACTATTACAACCGCTGCCCATTCCACAACGCCCCTGGTCCCACATAGCCATCGACTTCGTCACCGATCTCCCTGAATCCCGTGGCCACACCACGATCCTCACAGTAATCGACCGTTTCTCCAAGGCATGCCGACTCATACCACTGCACGGCGTTCGAGACAGCAGAGACCCTATGCAACTTCGTCTTCCGTTTCTACGGTCTGCCAGAGGACATCGTGTCTGACAGAGGCCCACAGTTCACATCCCGGGTATGGACAGCCTTCTTTAAACAGTTAAACATCAACATCAGCCTCACCTCAGGATACCACCCAGAATCCAACGGACAGACCGAACGCATGAATCAAGAACTCACCAGATTCTTACGCACATACTGTCAGCGGAATCAATCAGAGTGGAGCCGTTACCTGTTGTGGGCCGAGTATGCTCAAAACTCTCTGCGGAAACCTGCCACTGGTGTTACACCCTTCCAGTGCGTCCTGGGCTTTCAACCGCCTCTTTCCCTGGTCCGGGGAACCGTCCAACCTGCCATCGGTAACCGAGTGGTTGCAGCGAAGCGAGGAGACCTGGGACCTGGCCCATCATCACCTTCAACGTGCTGTGAGAAGACAAGAAATACAGGCCAATCGACATCGTCGCCCCAACCCTGAATACGTCGTGGGGCAGTGGGTCTGGCTGTCAACGTGGGATCTGCGCCTAAGACTCCCATGCAAAAAACTCAGTCCCAGGTTTGTAGGGCCTTTCCAAATTACTAAACAAATTACCCCGTATCATTTCGTCTTGACTTACCTGCTAACTACCGTGTTTCTCCCACTTTCCATGTGTCGCTGCTGAAACCCTCTGGTGGTCCGAGAGGAGAGCTGGAGGGAGCCGAGGCCCACGACCCCCCGCCCTTGATGATCGAAGGCGAGGAAGCCTATCAGGTTCGAGAGTTACTCGATTCCCGGCGCCGGGGTAGAAGACTACAATACCTAGTCGACTGGGAGGGGTACGGCCCGGAGGAGCGATCCTGGGTCAATGCGGATGACATCCTGGACCCATCACTCGTGGACGAGTTTCATCGAGCGCATCCGGAGAGACAGGCCCCTCAACCACGTGGTAGACCCCGGCGCCCGCTTCCTCGCGTCTGGAGCCGCTCGCGGGGGGGGGGCTCTGTCACGAATGTGGCTCCCTCGCCTCCTCCTCCGCACCACCGGAGGGAGCCATCACCCGAATATTGACTGTTCCCATTCCGACTACGTTTCCCATAGGCCCTCATTCCTGGGACTGATTGCGCACACACCTGCACCCAATCACGCTCACACTATTTAAGCCACACACACACTCACCGCGAAGTCTTGATTTGCCCCGGTGATCATTTCTGAGCGTTTTCTTGTGGATTGTTTATTCTGTTACTGTTGGACTGTTTACCCGTTGTGATTCTCTGCTGCCTGCCCTGAACCTTGCCTGTATACTGGACTGTGTTTGCTTGCCGCCTGCCCTGATCTCCGCCTGTGACCCGATACTGTTTGTCTGCCGCCTGCCTCGACCATTGCCTGTTCCTGTTTATGTCTTTGCCATTGCCCCTGTCTGCCTTGGTGTTTAATCTAAATAAAGCTGCAAATGGATCCCCATTCTGCCGACCCTTCATTACAAGCAGACACTGTGTTCTCTGAATTATTGTTTTATTTCCATCACATTTATCTTATCTTTATCTTAAAGGTTAATGCAATGCTGTAACACAAAACACATGAAATTCCTTTCAGTAGCCGATGGCACACCAAAATTAAATGGGTATTACAAAAAAAAAAAAAAACAACAACAACACATGAAATACCTTTTGTTAGTTGATGGTTTTCTCTCACTGAATTTTGGTACTTCACCTTTTGACCGGTCACTCTTCACAGACACAGAGCTGGACACATGTGAGTCTGATCTTTCACTAATGACACAAAGAGCAGAAAGATAAAACACTTTACTACAGGACCAGTGTTGGGTGTAACGCGTTACTGTAATTAAATTACTTATCCACTGAAAAAGTAAAGTAAGGGATTACTGTTCATTTTTAGGTAGTTTAATTACAGTTACTTATAATGTACTTGCATTACATACTGTAAATTAGTTCAACAGTTCTGTATAAATCAATATTGAATTTAAAACATAAATTTGTCGTCTAAAGGTAAAAGTGAACACTGCCTCTTTAAAATCTTTAGCTGTAGTGCAGTTGTGCGTGAGTTCGCAACTTCGCACCAGTTGGCTGCATAGTCACTGTCTGAAGATGGCGGCAGAAGTGAGTGGCTATTTTGCAGAATGGAAATATTCCAATTACTTGGACACAGGTAGGCAAGAACATTACGGTAAAATGCTATGTCCTAGGGAGAAAAAACTACTGAGACACAGTCTTCAGTCAGCCAAAGCGCACACACACCTCTCGCGGCTGTCAGATTTCTGTGCTATTTTTACTTACTACTATTAGACCGCTAAATACTACTAATAAAAATTGCTCACAGTCCAAAAACATCTACAGTCATGTAGAAGCTCTGTACGTTAGTTAGTTATTAACTGTGACATTGTCTATAAAGCCCTGTTTGACATGTATATTTGACTTGTTCTAATTAAGGTTTACACATTATTTACATTTACTGTCCACTAAACGAGCACCTTTAAACCATAATGCAATATACTTTAATCAGGGTTTATACAGGACTTTACATATATGGTACATTAAACATGTTTAACTGTGATAAATGTTCCTGTAAATTAAATATGAAACCAGTTTCAAGACATTTTTAACCTGTGACAATCTAGAAACATTCATAGGAAGTTGTGAATTGTTTTGCACAGCATTAGACATGTCAATGGTGAGAGAAAACACTCCTTGTTGATCAGGCTGTTCTTTACAGGACAAACCTGAAACTCCAGTAGAGTTTTAAATGATTGTGTGAAAACAGACGCAGTCTTACCTCTGTTCCTCTGAGAGACTCATCTTAGAGAGAGAGTCCTTTCCTCGCTCGTCTGACATTACTGCAGATAAACTGACACTGAAAACAGCTCAGCTCTGGTATCTCTGTGTCGCTGAAGACCATCAGATGCTCAGCATGACCTGGACATGACAATGAGTCACTGAGATTAATATCAGGATACTTCAGAGGGATAAATGATGATGAAAAATAAGAACTAATGATGAATGTTGAGGTAAAACAAGTTAAAAAGTTAAAACATGAAGATGTTTGTGTTGCTTTATCATGGTGTTCATTGTAGTGAACATTAAAAAAAAAAAAAGTTT
Organism: Ctenopharyngodon idella; assembly: GCF_019924925.1. Lineage (NCBI taxonomy): Eukaryota > Metazoa > Chordata > Actinopteri > Cypriniformes > Xenocyprididae > Ctenopharyngodon > Ctenopharyngodon idella. Next base: position 1,111,666 of record NC_067233.1, read on the forward strand.
TTTAACATTAATGTCTATATCGAAGCATTATATTGAAGTGTTGGTCAGACTCGATTCGATTCATGATGACATTTTATTACATTTAAATAACATGAATTTAAAGGATTTTTAATATGTTTTGCAAGAAAAAGAAACTTCTAGGATAGTTTATAGTACCAAAAGTATTTAAATACATGTACAGTTGAAGCCAGCTTTGCATAATCAAAATGTTAATAATTTAAAAAAGGAGGGATTATAACATATGCATTTTGTTTTTATTTATTACTGCTATAAACTATTTCACATAACAGATGTTTAAATATAGACCAAAAGACAAAATGAATAACTGAATTTACACAAAAGATCCAGTTCATAAGTTTACATGTGTTTGAGTCAGGGGGTGTAAACTTTTGAAGAGGATGATTGGTGGAAATGGATCTTATTTCGCTTAGAGATCTAAGAGAGGTTATGGGGCATTGGTTGTCTTCCTCGCTTACAAGGGCGTAGTTTGGGTTTAAACATTGGAGGGTTGAAGTGTGAACCGTTTAACAGGGTCCCAGGGCATGCCCCCTCGTGACGTTGGTTTATTTGTTTATACGGGAGTTTTTGCAGCTTTGTGTACCTCACGTTGTGATTGACAGCTTCAGTGATTATAATGGCACCGATCTTTGCTCACTTTCTGTATATAATATATGTTTTCATGCTGCTAACTACACATTGCAAAGTTTCTGGATTGCACGATTGAATATGATTGACAGTGATAAACAGCAATGGACAGAACAAAACAATCTGATACTGTCTGTCAAATGATCTGTGCATTAAGTCTTGGAGTGTAACTGCAAAATAATAGCTAGACCTGTCACTTTATCTATGTAGGTGTAACGTGTTACTTTGTTGTTCATTTTATTACTAACTTTTCAAATTTACAATGACTTTTTATGTATAAATTTACATATTACATATGAAATAGTTCTGAGCACTTTGTTTTATGATCTGTCCTGACAGTGATTATGTTTTATTTCATGAATAAATAGGATAAGTCAATATTACAAATGGTTTCTTTGCATTTATTTTGGATGTATTGTCAGTACTGGGCTCACAGTTCACATGGGTCGGGTACTTTACTGTGTGTGTGGATGACCGTGTTTGTTTACCGCCGAAGACCATTTCTGACACAGGAAAAACCCTGTACATGAAAGTCAAACTGCAACATTGGGAAAAGCAAGTGCAAAATGTGGAAACAAGAGTGAAGGGGAAAACAGCATAAGCATACAAAAAATGAAAATATACATACATTTACATTTAGTGATTTAGCAGATGCTTTTATCCAAAGCGACTTACAAATGAGAATCAATCAAAGAAGAAATCAAATCAACATGAGTGCAACAGTACACAAGTGCCGTGTCAAGTCCCAGTTTCACCAGCAAAGTGCTCGTAGCAAGGAATTATTATTTTTTAAAATATACAAATAGATGGAGAGCGAGAATAGAAATAGGAAAAAAAGAAAGACATAAAGTAAGTGCTAATATTACTGGGTCAAGTGTTGATGAAAAAGATATGTTTTTAGCAGTTTTTTGAAAATATGAGCAGAAAACATGATTTGTGTGCAATTTGGATAACTTTGAATCCATGTTTCAGTTTAATGTTTTTTTTTGTTTGTTCTTTTATTCATGCTTAGCCTGTTTTTCAATTTATTTATTTTTCAGTTTTGTGCAACATAATTTTTAATTCATGTTTTCAATTTTTGATTCATGCATATTATTTTTTTATCCGCAACTGCAATACATTTGACTGGAAATTGATCCCATACCTTAAAGAGTTAGTTCACCCAAAAATGAAAATTCTGTCATTAATTCCTCACCATCATGTCGTTCCACACCCGTAAGACCTTCGTTAATCTTCAGAACACAAATTGAGATATTTTTGATGAAATCCGATGGCTCAGTGAAGCCTTCATAGGAAGCAATGACATTTCCTCTCTCAAGATCCATTAATGTACTAAAAACATATTTAAATCAGTTCATGTGAGTACAGTGGTTCAATATTAATATTATAAAGCCACGAGAATATTTTTGGTGCGCCAAAAAAACCCCAAAATAACGACTTATATAGTGATGGCCGATTTCAAAACACTGCTTCATGAAGCTTCGGAGCGTTATGAACCTTTTGTGTCGAATCATGATTCGGATCGCGTGTCAAACCGCTGAAATCACGTGACTTTGGCGCTCCGAACCGCTGATTCGACACGCTGATTCATAACGCTCCGAAGCTTCATGAAGCAGTGTTTTGAAATCGGCCATCACTATATAAGTCGTTATTTTGTTTTTTTTGGCACACCAAAAATATTTTTGTGGCTTTATAGTATTAATATTGAACCACTGTACTCACATGAACTGATTTAAATATGTTTTTAGTACATTAATGGATCTTGAGAGAGGAAATGTCATTGCTTCCTATGAAGGCCTCACTGAGCCATCGGATTTCAACAAAAATATCTCAATTTGCGTTCCGAAGATTAACGAAGGTCTTACGGGTGTGGAACGACATGAGCGTGAGTAATTAATGACATTATTTTCATTTTTGGGTGAACTAACCCTTTAAGGCTGGTGCACACTGTGCGATTTTGGCCACGATTTGGTTGTTTGAGACAAATTTTGAGAATCCTAAAAGATTCCTATAATTCTAGGCTAAAATCTGTAGTCTTTGATCGCTAGTTTGACATGTTCACAGACGATCAAATTTTTCCTCTGACGAAATTCTGGCAGTGTCAATTATTTGGCGCACAATCCTCCAGTGTAACTTCTCCTACGACACACGTCAAATTGTCTTCGTTTTTCAAGACAATTCAAGCCGTGATCAGAATTAACGCTAGAGATGTGTTTGTTAGACACTATTTCAGCTCACAGTCACCGAACGCGTGTGGGTTGATGATGTTAAACTCCGGACGAGTTTTTAACGCGTCTTGACTGTCGTACAGTCTGACATAATGACAGCTGAGATCCCACAGTGTGACATGAGGATCATGTTCGTACAGTCTGACAAGCAACAGTCGTAAAGGACTGTTATAAATCGCACAGTGTGCAGCCGGCTTTAGGCAGGGTTTTATAATCACAGAGGGCCAGTTAGGAGGGATTGAGGGGCATATGCTTACCAAGAAGATCTGATTTCTCTGATCTATGTGCACTTCAAGACGTCTGAATGCCAAAAAACTGTATAATAATAGCTTTAAAACCATGTCAGTAGATTATTTGTCAACACCTGCTCTCTCTCCTCGGCAATTCAAAATGGCGAAATCAGACAAAAGTTCATTAGTTTGTGTCCCTGATTATTTTTGTCGGTAGTTTAACATTTCTATCCTAAAACAGCTGTCAAATATGAAATGTTTAGTTTATCTACTTACATCTCATCTCGCACTTTATGACCGTTAACCGAAGCGTCGCTGGAATTCGCGCTCAACAGCTTCTGTGAACATAAACTCCGCCTACTTTGATTTGATTGGTCATCTCAGATATTCTGACAGTGACGTCAGACCGCTGAGGCTCAGATGAGAAGATCTGGTGCTGTGTAATATCCTTACAGCACTAAATTACAGTTAATGTTATATTAGGTGATTATTTCACAACCTTAATTATATAGGTACAACTCGGAAAAATACCGAGGTCGGACCTCCGGGAATCTCATGAATATTCATATATGCTCCGCCTCCTGAAACAAAATCTCCAAACTCTGGCCCTGATTCAAAACATTCTCTAACTGGAAAAACTGGATTGTCCAAAAAATACTTTCGACTTCACATTTTCACAAAACAACATCCTAAAACTGGAAATAAACCTTTTTATAAAAAACATTATTAATTTCTACAAAACTAAAGTCAATAAAACTGTTTGTTTTAGTAATTCCCGGCTGTTTCTTGATCGTTTGTTATTCTTTTACAACAAGTTATAACTTATGTTAGGCTATAACTGAACATGTTAATAATCATTATTACACAAACTCATATGAAATCCGTTCATATTCCCTCAAATAACTGTAATCGTGTCAGTATTAAAGCTTACTTCAGCAGCACAGACGGTCTTGTCCTGCAGGAACAGAATCCAGAAGTCTCTGAAACACTTTCGGTTTGAGACTCACCTGTGCTCCTGATCACTGTCTGTCACGTGATTCAGTCTGTGGTAAAAGAGGCTCTTCGTCATCTGAAGAAAGACATTAAATGATGTTGTTGTTCTAATGTTCACTGATGTTTGAGAAACCAGCATCATTTTATCACTTAAATCTGACTCATTTTCAAATAGTTTGTCATAAATCAAATTGGGGTCAAAATATGACTTTCTGTTACGAAGCATCGATTTCATTCATGACCTTTGAGAGACACAAGTGAACAGAGAAAGAAATTATATATCAATATTCCTATATTATTATGAAAATCCTGCCAATTATTAGTAACACTTTTTGTCTGAGCATCAGTAACTCAGTGTTGTTTGTACTAGGGCTCTAAACTTTGATTCACGATAGCCACATTTGTCTACAAATAAAACTCTCTTGTACGTGTGCTTCACAATCACAGATTATGAGTTAATGTCAAACACAAAGAGTTCTGTTGTTACAACCTTCCACACTATCTGCCCCACATGAAAATATACTATAGTAATTCTGAACCATACTATAGTAAAGTACTTGAATTAATTTGTTGTGGTAATTCTATAGTTACTGTGGTAATATAACAACTATAGTAATATAAACAAATTACTTTACCCAATACTTCTACAACTATAGGGTATATTATACTACAATACACTACAGTTTACTGTAGTAAAAACTAAAGTGTACTACAGTATTTATTACAGTTTATCAGTTCACTATAGTTAATACTACAGTATGCTGAAGCATTCATTAACAAAGTGTTGTAAATACTATAATATATACAGTATACTACAATTTACTATAGTATGGTTCAAAAACACTATAGTATTAACTATAACTCTAGTATTTTGACAGATGTAACAATGAGAGGAGATTTGCTTAAAAAAACTCCATCTAATTTATATTTATTTAAATTTATTTAAATAATTAACAACTAGAAATTCAACAATTATTTCAACATTCAATAAGCATTATTACTCAACTATATCAATAAACATTTACTCTGATGCTTTTACTCAGTAACTTTTCCAGTGTATTTTACAGTCTCTCTAAGTCTTGAGGGAATTTTAACTTCTCTTCCTGATCTTGTGATGATGATTGGCTGCTCTGTCTTTCAGGTGATTCTTCTTGACATGTTTGTTTTTCCACAACAGGAAAGTCTGGATTCCTTTCTCTCTCTGGTGTCGCACTTTTGTTTGACTCAGAGTTTAAGTCGTCCTGATAGTTTCACCCAAAAATGAAAATTCTGTCATCATTTACTCTCCCTCAAGTTGTTCCAAACCTGTATAAATGTCTTTGTTCTGCTGAACACAAATGAAGATATTTCATGTTTGTAACCAGGCAGTTCCCTTTCGAGGGAACTCGCGCTGCGTCCGATAGGATCGCTTTGGGAACGCCCTCAGCGTGATAGCGTCTGATGCACGTCTGTCAACTAGTCCAATGGCGAGAGTGAACGTCACGGGCGGATGACGTCACGACTAGGAAAGGATAAATACACATCCGGCGAGACCGGCTTCAGCTTTTTTGCCTCAGCTAAGCGCTCTATGTGAAACTGTCTTTGTCTATTTATTGTTGTCTGTCCCGATATAGTGCAGCTCAATATATACAGTTATGGCGAACACACAGGCATTTAAACCGTGTACTCCTCCCTGCCCTCGTTTCCTGACGGGTGGGGATACACACGATTTGTGCGTGATGTGTTTGGGAGCGGAGCATGCTCTTTCAGCCTTCGAGGGGGCTGAATGCGAGCATTGTGAAAAGCTTCCTTTAAGGACGCTCCGCTCCCGCCTCGCACTTTTCGAGGAAAGTGCGCAGGCAAGCGTTCCCCACGGCTCTGGGCCCGCGTCTGCCGAGGCGGCGCGGAGAAAGATGTCGTGGGGTTCGCAGATGGATCTGTCAGCGGGGCTTGAGACGGGCATGAGTGCTCTTTCTCAGCCTTCACCTGGCAGATCCCTCGCCCCCTCGCTGGTGTCGGAAGCCCGCCCCGCGGCTTCTTCCGCCCAGGGAGAGGGCTCGTCGCGTCAGCACTCTAGTTCTGAGGAATTGGATGTGCTGAGCGTCGATATGGGGGAAGATGACTCGCCATCACTTTCCCCTGAGTATGAGGAGCTGGTGGATGTGCTTTCTCGCGCTGTGTCTAAGCTAAGCATTGATTGGCCAGCCGAGAATCAGGGCGCTCGTCCGAAAAGCAAACTGGACGAGCGCTTTTTGTTATCAAATAAAGCACTTCCACCACGGGGTCTGCCATTCTTCCATGATCTGCATGATGAGCTAACGAGATCATGGAAGAAACCATATTCATCACGCTTGTTCAGCCCTCATGTCAAGCACTATTCTAACATAAGGGGGCTGAAAGAATATGGTTATGGGACGATGCCCCGGGTTGAACAGACGCTTGCGAGCTATCTGTCCCCGGGTTCAGCGTTGTCCCTGAAGGCCCCCACGCTTCCCACAAAACCACTTAAAGCTACATCAGGGTTAGTGGGAAAAGCGTATACGGCAGCAGGTCAGGCTGGTGCGTGCTTGCACACTATGGCTGTTCTGCAAGCATACCAGGCAGACCTGCTGAAGGATCTGGATGGCGGGGAGGGGATTGGCCCAGACGCAGTTCGAGAACTGCGTCGAGCCACAGATCTGTCTCTTAGGGCCACCAAGGAGACCGCCAGAGCTGTTGGGCGGTCTATGGCAGCCTTGGTGGCGACAGAGAGGCACCTGTGGCTCAATCTGTCTGAATTAAAAGATAAAGACAGGGCCTTTCTCCTCGACGCCCCGCTTGTGCCTTCTGGCCTGTTCGGCGACGCGGTTACATTAGTCGTCGACAGGTTCCAGGAAGCTAAAAAGCAAGCGGAGGCGTTCAAGAAATATTTACCACGCCGCCATCCATCCTCTGGGGCTGCTGGGCGTGAGCAGCCCCAGCCGTATAGCTCCTCATACCGAGCGCAGCAGAAAGAGAGTGTCGCTTCTCGTGCTCCACCTCAAAGACACGGTGGGCCGGGACGGCACTCTCAGCCCAAGCCTTCTAAGCCGAAGACAGACCTGAGGGTTTTGCTTCAGGCGAAGAAGGCTGGGCAGAAGAAGTCCTGACGCCAGGGGTGTCAGGCTTCTGAGGGCAGCCCCGCACGGGGTGGTGCGGTACACACCTCAGTATACGGTGCCCGTTCCACCTCGTGGCCCTCAGGAGGCCGTTCTGCCAACCCCGCCACCTTTGGTGATTCGGGGCGCAGCGGTTCCCACCGAATTAGTGACGCAGTGTTCACAACAACACAACGCTGCGTCACATCCTCTGAGGAGGATAAATTTACATCAAAAATGTGCTGTGAACAAAACACCAGAGGCCAGCCTCGAGAGGCTGGTTCCCTTAGTAGATTTTCTGGTAGAGTGGAAATCTCTTCAAAATATCTCACGTTGGGTCCTGCAGATTGTAGACAAAGGTTACAAAATCCAGTTTTGGTGCCATCCACCTCTGTTCAAAGGAGTGCTGCATACGTCAGTGCTTCCTCAGCAGGCTCTGGTGTTGGAGCAAGAAATAAGAACCCTATTAGCAAAGGAGGCTATAGAGAGGGTTCCGGTTGCCGACAGGGAGTCGGGATTTTACAGCCGGTATTTCCTGGTTCCAAAAAAGGATGGGGGGTTGCGCCCTATTTTAGATCTAAGACATCTGAATCGAGCAGTACGAAAGCTAAAATTCAAGATGCTGACGATAAGTCAAATCGTGACTCAAATCAAATCCGAGGATTGGTTTGTCACAATAGATCTCAAGGACGCATACTTCCATATCTCCATCCTTCCACAGCACAGGAAGTTCCTGAGGTTCGCTTTCGGGGGCGAGGCGTACCAATTTCGGGTTCTTCCGTTCGGCCTAGCTCTCTCACCCCGCACATTCACGAAATGCGTAGATGCAGCACTGGCCCCGCTCAGGCTGCAGGGCATACGCATCCTGAATTATATCGACGACTGGTTGATTTTAGCACAGTCAGAGGAGATGGCGGTTCGGCATCGAGATGTCGTTCTCGCGCATATTCAGAAATTGGGGTTGAGACTGAATGCAAAGAAAAGCGTGCTTACTCCACGACAGAGGACCACTTTTCTTGGTGTGGTGTGGGATTCAGTGATAATGCGAGCATGTCTCTCTCCAGTTCGCATCACTGCCATTCTATCAGCCATGAAAGAATTGAAGCTAGGCCAGTCACGCACTGTAAAGCAGTTTCAGAGACTGCTGGGTCTGATGGCAGCAGCGTCCAACGTGATACCTTTTGGCCTGCTGTACATGAGACCCTTACAGTGGTGGCTCAGGACCAAAGGGTTCTCCCCGAGGGGCAACCCACTTTGTATGATCAAGATTACGCGGCGCTGTCTCCACGCCTTGATCATATGGAAGAAAAATTGGTTCCTGTCCCAGGGCCCTATGTTAGGAGCTCGATGTCGCCGTGTCACTCTGACGACGGACGCTTCTCTCACAGGCTGGGGAGCGGTAATGGAAGGCCGCTCAGCTCAGGGTCTGTGGAAGACTCATCAGCTCTCATGGCACATAAATTGCCTGGAGATGATGGCGGTCTTCAATGCGTTGAAGTTCTTCCTTCCAGACCTGAGGGGCCATCATGTGCTGGTCAAGACGGACAACACATCGGTGGTCTCGTATATAAATCGACAGGGGGGTCTGCGGTCGCGCCCATTATACAAACTGGCGCAACAGATCCTCCTGTGGTCTCTGGGGAAGATGCTCTCCTTGAGAGCTATCTACATTCCAGGGACTCAGAATATTGGAGCAGACATCCTGTCGAGGCAGGGGCTGAGGTCAGGGGAATGGAGACTTCACCCGGAGGTGGTGAAGCTCATATGGGAGATTTATGGCCAAGCGGAAGTGGATCTGTTTGCGTCTCAGGATACGACGCACTGTCCACTTTGGTTCTCCCGCACACATCCAGCTCCTCTGGGACTGGATGCTATGGTACAGGCGTGGCCGAGGCTGCGTCTGTATGCATTTCCCCCAGTTGTTCTGCTCCCAGAAGTTCTGGAGAAGATTCGCCGGGAAGGGATAAGTCTACTGTTAGTAGCACCTCACTGGCCGAGCCGCATATGGTTTTCGGACCTGATAGCTCTTCTCGATGGCTCACCTTGGAAGATTCCGATCAGGAGGGATCTCCTGTCTCAGGCGGGGGGCACAATTCTCCATCCCCGTCCAGAAATGTGGAATCTGTGGGTTTGGCCTCTGAGGGGGCCAAACTCATAGAGGCTGGTCTCTCAACTGAGGTTGTAGAGACCATTCTTCAATCCAGAGCTCCTTCCACGAGGAAACTATACGCTTTGAAGTGGAAACTTTTCACTTCCTGGTGCCAAGAACGGCAGTTGGATCCAGTCTACTGCCCGATAGGTTCAGTACTTGAGTTCCTACAGTGCCGCTTCTCATCTGGGTTAACCCCATCTACACTTAAAGTATATGTTTCAACTATATCTGCTTACCATGCCCATGTGGATGGTACTACTGTCGGGAAGAACCCGTTGGTTATTCGTTTCCTCCGTGGCACCCAGAGGCTGAGGCCTGCGATGCGCACGAGGGTCCCTGCTTGGGATTTGGCCATTGTGTTGGAAGGCCTATCTACAGCTCCATTTGAGCCACTTGAGTCAGTCTCAGATAAGTTCCTGACACTTAAGACTGTCTTCCTTCTTGCTATATCGTCCCTTAAGAGAGTAGGAGACCTTCAGGCCCTTTCAGTGTCCCCAACCTGTCTTGAGTTTGCGCCGGGGATGGTCAAAGCCTTCCTCTACCCCAAACCTGGGTATATCCCTAAGGTTTTGACTAATGTTCCAAGGCCTATTGTGCTGCAAGCTTTTTGTCCTCCTCCGTTTGTTACCCCAGACCAGGAGAAACTGAATCTGCTGTGTCCAGTGCGAGCACTGGACACATATGTCCACAGAGCTGCCCTGTGGAGGAAAGCAGACCAGTTATTTGTGTGCTTTGGACCACATAACAGGGGTCGTCCTGCCTCTAAACACACTGTAAGCAAGTGGATAGTTGAGGCTATTTCGCTCGCTTATGAAGTCTCTGGCCAGCAGTGTCCTTTAGCTGTCAGAGCGCATTCAACTAGGAGTATGGCGGCCTCCAAGGCCTTAATTTCGGGGGTTTCCCTCAAAGAAATTTGCGATGCGGCCGGTTGGTCCTCGCCTCTCACTTTTGTGAGGTACTATGACCTTGACCTGGACGCAGCTCCAGGATCATCTGTGTTACTGTCCTAAGTGTGCCACAGTTTCACACAGACAGGTATTTGTGATTATGGCGTTTTGGTATATCGTTCCCAAAGCGATCCTATCGGACGCAGCGCGAGTTCCCTCGAAAGGGAACGTCTCAGGTTACGTATGTAACCATAGTTCCCTGAGAAAGGGAACGAGACGCTGCGTCGCGTTGCCATACTCCCTGCATCCCTGTGATCGATTAGCTTCGGCAGTTTGAGCTGAAGCCGGTCTCGCCGGATGTGTATTTATCCATTCCTGGTCGTGACGTCATCCGCCCGTGACGTTCACTCTCGCCATTGGACTAGTTGACAGACGTGCATCAGACGCTATCACGCTGAGGGCGTTCCCAAAGCGATCCTATCGGACGCAGCGTCTCGTTCCCTTTCTCAGGGAACTATGGTTACATACGTAACCTGAGACGATCTCGCCCCCATTGAATAAATATACAAATAGATGGAGAGCGAGAATAGAAATAGGAAAAAAAAGAAAGATAAAAAGTAAGTGCTAATATTACTGGGTCAAGTGTTGATGAAAACGATATGTTTTTAGCAGTTTTTGAAAATATGAGCAGAAAACATGATTTGTGTGCAATCTGGATAACTTTGAATCCATGTTTCAGTTTAATGTTTTTTTTTTGTTTGTTTTTTTATTCATGCTTAGCCTGTTTTTCAATTTATTTATTTTTCAGTTTTGTGCAATATAATTTTTAGTTCATGTTTTCAATTTTTGATTCATGCATATTATTTTTTTATCCGCAACTGCAATACATTTGACTGGAAATTGATCCCATACCTTAAAGAGTTAGTTCACCCAAAAATGAAAATTCTGTCATTAATTCCTCACCATCATGTCGTTCCACACCCGTAAGACCTTCGTTAATCTTCAGAACACAAATTGAGATATTTTTGGTGAAATCCGATGGCTCAGTGAAGCCTTCATAGGAAGCAATGACATTTCCTCTCTCAAGATCCATTAATGTACTAAAAACATATTTAAATCAGTTCATGTGAGTACAGTGGTTCAATATTAATATTATAAAGCGACGAGAATATTTTTGGTGCGCCAAAAAAAACTAAATAACGACTTATATAGTGATGGCCGATTTCAAAACACTGCTTCATGAAGCTTCGGAGCGTTATGAATCAGCGTGTCGAATCATGATTCGGATCGCGTGTCAAACCACCAAACTGCTGAAATCACGTGACTTTGGTGCTCCGAACTGCAGCTTCGACACGCTGATTCATAACGCTCCGAAGCTTCATGAAGCAGTGTTTTGAAATCGGCCATCACTATATAAGTCGTTATTTTGTTTTTTTTGGCGCACCAAAAATATTCTCGTGGCTTTATAATATTAATATTGAACCACTGTACTCACATGAACTGATTTAAATATGTTTTTAGTACATTAATGGATCTTGAGAGAGGAAATTTGGTTGTTTGAGACAAATTTTGAGAATCCTAAAAGATTCCTATAATTCTAGGCTAAAATCTGTAGTCTTTGATCGCTAGTTTGACATGTTCACAGACGATCAAATTTCTCCTCCGACGAAATTCTGGCAGTGTCAATTATTTGGCGCACAATCCTCCAGTGTAACTTCTCCTACGACACACGTCAAATTGTCTTCGTTTTTCAAGACAATTCAAGCCGTGATCAGAATTAACGCTAGAGATGTGTTTGTTAGACACTATTTCAGCTCACAGTCACCGAACGCGTGTGGGTTGATGATGTTAAACTCCGGACGAGTTTTTAACGCGTCTTGACTGTCGTACAGTCTGACATAATGACAGCTGAGATCCCACAGTGTGACATGAGGATCATGTTCGTACAGTCTGACAAGCAACAGTCGTAAAGGACTGTTATAAATCGCACAGTGTGCAGCCGGCTTTAGGCAGGGTTTTATAATCACAGAGGGCCAGTTAGGAGGGATTGAGGGGCATATGCTTACCAAGAAGATCTGATTTCTCTGATCTATGTGCACTTCAAGACGTCTGAATGCCAAAAAACTGTATAATAATAGCTTTAAAACCATGTCAGTAGATTATTTGTCAACACCTGCTCTCTCTCCTCGGCAATTCAAAATGGCGAAATTAGACAAAAGTTCATTAGTTTGTGTCCCTGATTATTTTTGTCGGTAGTTTAACATTTCTATCCTAAAACAGTCAAATATGAAATGTTTAGTTTATCTACTTACATCTCATCTCGCACTTTATGACCGTTAACCGAAGCGTCGCTGGAATTCGCGCTCAACAGCTTCTGTGAACATAAACTCCGCCTACTTTGATTTGATTGGTCATCTCAGATATTCTGACAGTGACGTCAGACCGCTGAGGCTCAGATGAGAAGATCTGGTGCTGTGTAATATCCTTACAGCACTAAATTACAGTTAATGTTATATTAGGTGATTATTTCACAACCTTAATTAGGTACAACTCGGAAAAATACCGAGGTCGGACCTCCGGGAATCTCATGAATATTCATATATGCTCCGCCTCCTGAAACAAAATCTCCAAACTCTGGCCCTGATTCAAAACATTCTCTAACTGGAAAAACTGGATTGTCCAAAAAATACTTTCGACTTCACATTTTCACAAAACAACATCCTAAAACTGGAAATAAACCTTTTTATAAAAAACACTATTAATTTCTACAAAACTAAAGTCAATAAAACTGTTTGTTTTAGTAATTCCCGGCTGTTTCTTGATCGTTTGTTATTCTTTTACAACAAGTTATAACTTATGTTAGGCTATAACTGAACATGTTAATAATCATTATTACACAAACTCATATGAAATCCGTTCATATTCCCTCAAATAACTGTAATCGTGTCAGTATTAAAGCTTACTTCAGCAGCACAGACGGTCTTGTCCTGCAGGAACAGAATCCAGAAGTCTCTGAAACACTTTCGGTTTGAGACTCACCTGTGCTCCTGATCACTGTCTGTCACGTGATTCAGTCTGTGGTAAAAGAGGCTCTTCGTCATCTGAAGAAAGACATTAAATGATGTTGTTGTTCTAATGTTCACTGATGTTTGAGAAACCAGCATCATTTTATCACTTAAATCTGACTCATTTTCAAATAGTTTGTCATAAATCAAATTGGGGTCAAAATATGACTTTCTGTTACGAAGCATCGATTTCATTCATGACCTTAGAGAGACACAAGTGAACAGAGAAAGAAATTATATATCAATATTCCTATATTATTATGAAAATCCTGCCAATTATTAGTAACACTTTTTGTCTGAGCATCAGTAACTCAGTGTTGTTTGTACTAGGGCTCTAAACTTTGATTCACGATAGCCACATTTGTCTACAAATAAAACTCTCTTGTACGTGTGCTTCACAATCACAGATTATGAGTTCATGTCAAACACAAAGAGTTCTGTTGTTACAACCTTCCACACTATCTGCCCCACATGAAAATATACTATAGTGTTTTTGAACCACACTATAGTAAATTGTAGTATACTGTATATATTATAGTATTTACAACACTTTGTTAATGAATGCTTCAGCATACTGTAATATTAACTTCTCTTCCTGATCTTGTGATGATGATTGGCTGCTCTGTCTTTCAGGTTATTCTTCTTGACATGTTTGTTTTTCCACAACAGGAAAGTCTGGATTCCTTTCTCTCTCCGGTGTTGCACTTTTGTTTGACTCAGAGTTTAAGTCGTCCTGATAGTTTCACCCAAAAATGAAAATTTTGTCATCATTTACTCTCCCTCAAGTGGTTTCAAACCTGTATAAATTTCTTTGTTCTGCTGAACACAAATGAAGATATTTCATGTTTGTAACCAGGCAGATCTCGTCCTCCATTGACTAGAATAGTATTTTTTTTCAATGGGGACGAGATCTGCTCGGTTACTGACGCTCTTCAGAATATCTTCCTTCGTCTACAGCAGAACAAAGACATTTATACAGGTTTGAAACAACTTGAGGGTCAGTAAATGACAAGAAAAGTATAAGACATTTGTGGGTGAACTGGCCCTTTAATGAACCGCACAGCGCCCTCTAGAGGAATAGAAACTACTTATTTTTATTTCGCAAATAACACAATTTTTTTTACATACCGATAAGACACGATACAATTATTCATACAAAGTATAAATTAAAATAGCATAAATTAATAACAACCTTCTGTCTAATAAAAGCAGCCCGTGAAGTCACGTGATGAGCTGCAGTAACGTGACCGTCTGCAGAAACGGGAAGTTCGTGATTCACTGTCAGTGCAGCTGTTACAACTTTATTCTTTCATGAAGACACACTGTGCGCTCCGTTACAACGAGTTCATCTGATTCAGGATAAAGCGAGTCTGTGCTGGTGTCGGTGCTCGTGTGTCGGTGTTCATCCTCCGGTAAGTTCTCAGCTGATGTTTACTCTGGTGTTTCTGTGACACTGTTTGATTCACAGTCTGTAAATAAGCGACAGTTTCAGCTTTAATCTGATCTTAATCACTCACACCTGATGAAAACTCTCTGCTTAATGCTTTTCATGAGGATTTTATACTTTCAGGAAAACGAAAATGAAACTTGATTGTGGTGTGAAGAGAGTGTGAAGTATCTCAGATCAATATAAATGATACGATTATAAACTGAGGGCTTTTAATAAACTTTCCTCGTTAAAAAATAGTTCCTCTTATACTCATATCTGTAGACCTGATTTGCATTTTCTGTCAAAACCTGTGATGATGCACGTGATCAGGAGGAGATCACATGATCTATGTCACCTCTGGTGTTTATGAATTATGACTTTTCTATATATTATTATTAATAATAAAAAAGTGATTCTTTTAAGACTGATCACTGTTTAGGGAACCAAAAACCAAAAAACCTCTATTTTTAAGAGCGTATATAATAATAATACCATAATATAATGTTTAAAATAATTTTAGAGGAAGTGTATCATCTCTCACTGCATGAAATCATCATCTGGCTGTTTCACAGTAAAGATTATGATCGAGATTACAAAAATACTCCTTAAACTCTTTCTGAAGGCTTTAGTTTGTGTCCTCGTGATTTTACAGTCATTTCTGCTTTACTAAAGGTGACATTATGAAACCCTAAAAATCCCTCAGACACTCCAGATCACACGCTGACTGACTCAGAGCTGAAGAGGAAGTGTGTGTGTGTGTGTACAGATGTTCCAGATGTGTGTTTGTGTTTCAGGTCATGGGCTCTCTGTTCCGCAGTGAAGAGGTGTGTCTGGTGCAGCTCTTCCTCCAGTCCGGATCGGCCTACAACTGCGTCAGTGAACTGGGAGAGCTGGGAATAGTGGAGTTCAGAGACGTGAGATGATTTCTGGTCGTCTTTCTGTGTCGCTCATGCTGTGTTCTTAAACGGGTCACATGATGCTGTTTTAAAGTTCGTTATTTTGTTTATCAGGTGTAATAGAATAGGTGCTTTAACATTCATTAATGCTCAAAAACACATTATTGCAGTTCCTCTATTCCCAGTCTGAAACACACTGACTTCTACAAAGATGCTCTGATTGGCCAGCTGACCCAGTGCGTTGTGATTGGCCGAACACCTCCGAGCTTCAGCTTCTGAGTCTTCTAAAGCAACTGTAAAAACACACAGTTAATAATAATGTCGTCAGTATTAGGTGTTGTGCTGTACACAAGCTCACTTCTGTGTTGTTCTGCTCAGAAACAGCTTTATAAATATATCTTAACCACAGTTCATCATTTTCACAAGGCCAAACAAAGCGGTTTTGCTTTCACATCCACACACGCACACACACACGCACACACACAGCGTCTGCATGACATGACCACAACATTACAGTTCACTATATTGGCATTATACTAATATTTCACACTGTGATGTGAATGTTTGAGGAAGTAATATCTGGACTTGGATGCCGATCGTATACCTGCACAAACAGATTAAAGGAAAAGGAGAACATTAAAAAGCATCATGTGACCCCTTTAAGAAAGCCTGTGCTTCATTTTCATGTCTTATAAAGTGTGTTTACATTACACTGGCGGCTGATGTCACACAGAGGATGATGAGGAATCTTTGTTTGAAATCTTGATCTCAGCTGAATCCAAATGTCAACGCGTTCCAGAGGAAGTTTGTGAATGAAGTGAGGAGATGCGAGGAGCTGGAGAAAACCTTCGGTGAGTCCGTCACTCCTCTGTTAACTGTAGAGTATGATCCGCTGCAATCCAAAGAGAGCACTGCTTGTTTTTGGAAAACTTCTTCTGCCTTTGTTAACAGCTGGCGTTACTTAAAGGATTAGTTCACTTCTGAATTAAAATTTCCTGATAATTTACTCACCTCCATGTCATCCAAGATGTTCATGTCTTTCTTTCTTCAGTTGAAAAGAAATTAAGGAAATCATTCCAGGATTTTTCTCCATATAGTGGACTTCACTGGGGTTCAACGGGTTGAAGGTCCAAATGTCAGTTTCAGTGCAGCTTCAAAGAGCTCTACATGATCCCAGACGAGGAATAAGAGTCTTATCTAGAGAAACAATCAGACATTTTCAAAAAAAAATAAACATTTATATACTTTTTAACCACAAATGCTCGTCTTGCACTGCTCTGTGATGCTCCACGCATTACGTAATCACGTTGGAAAGGTCACGCGTGACGTAGGTGGAAGTACCGATCCAGTGTTTACAAAGCGAACGTCAAAGACTAAGTCAAACGGCCTTTACAAAAAAAGGTAAAACAAGGATGTCGGACGATTTTGAAGTTGGAGGAGAAAATGAGTGACCTTTCCAACGTGATTACGTAATGCGTGGCGTGGCTGTTTTATAAAATCAATATGATAATTGCAGTCATGCTGATATTCAGGAAAGCTGCACTCTTGCTTGTGCCATATTACTTAAATATATAATTTGGTATAAATATAAGACATAGACGTGCACTCTCAAGACGTGTTTGGTTTTTGTGAAGCGATCGACATACTCGATAATGTTGACTTGCACATCATTAAAACAATAATTCCGATATTATTGTAGATGATGCATACAATACTGTGAAACAGATGTTTGTTCATGCCGTCCAGCACTAGTTCAGAGGAGTTCAGTGCAGTTTCATGTCCTGTTACAGGGTTGCATCTGCATTTTCATGTTGAATTAGAGGTTATTAAAGGTCATCTTCTTTGTTCCAGTGTTTTTGGAGCAGGAGATTGTCCGCAGTCTCTCTCAGAAGCTGCAGCCGCCCATCCCGACCCCTCCGGCTCCTCAGCCCCGAGAGCTGCTGACCATCGAGGAGGAGAGCGAGCGCCTGGCCCGAGAGCTCAGGGAGGTCTGTAACTGTGAAAACAAAACTCAACCTATTTGCCTTCTTAAAGTGCCCTTATTATGCTGTTTTAAAGGTTCCTAATGTTGTTTGGAGTCTCCTACAGCAGGTTCACATTCATCAAAATGGTCAAAAAACACTCATAATATCCACTGCAGCATCAGCTCTTTTCTCTCAGTGTCTGAAACGGTTTGTTCAAAGATTCGGTCTCTCTAAACCCCGCCTACTCTGCTATGATTGGTCAGAAACCAAACGCACATTATCATATCTCAGCTCTTGATTCACAGTGATACGAACAGTAATGTTGGCGTCGGTTTAACCGTATCAATCTCATCAAAGTGGATTTGCTTTGGCAGCAGAAAACGGCGTCTTCTCGACACGAACAACACGAACCAAACTCTTCCAGTCTCAGATACAACTACAGTGATTGAGGGCGGGGCAAAGAGACGCTGTTCAGCCAATGAAGATTAAGTGTTGCAACAGTTGTGTCATGTGTTCTTCAAGCTTGTCAGATTGTGGTTTTCCTCTGCAGGTGTCCAGGAATAGAGACAGTCTCCGCTCTCAGTTCACTCAGCTGTGTCAGTACAGAGGGGTTCTGAAACAGACTCATTCTCTCACAGCCTCACAGGTGGGAATTCACTTCACTCTCACACATCCTCCATCCCCAGTCGCTCTGCTCCATGTGTGCTCGTGTTCATGCGTCACAGGCCCCGCTGGTGTCGTTCGAGCCCATGGCTGTGGCGGAGAACAGGCAGGACGTCAGGCTGAGTTTCGTGGCCGGCGTGGTTCATCCGTGGAAAGTGCCGGCCTTCGAGCGGCTGCTCTGGCGCGCTTGTCGTGGTTACATCATTGTGGACTTTCATGAGATGGAAGAGAAACTTGAACATCCTGATTCTGTGAGACCTAAAATTATTAATAAATATTATTAGGTTCATCTTGCATGACTCAAGTGATGATGTTTATGTATATACAGCATAAGTTGGGTTGAATATATAATGTGCGAGATTATATTGTAGGATCATGTACAGTACAACTTTAATTTCTTGTGAAAGTTATCAAGAAATATGATTGATTATTCACAGGGCGAGGAGGTGCAGTGGACCGTGTTTTTAATCTCCTTCTGGGGAGATCAGATCGGTCAGAAAGTGAAGAAGATCTGTGATTGGTAAGTGATCTGGATATGAGGGTTTTGGAGAAGGGTCAAAGGTCGGGGTTCCTGGAAAACGTAGACCTGTAACAAAGAATTTTTGCAGCATGCTTTTCCTCTTATGTTCCACATCAGCTTCCACACACAAACCTTCCCCTACCCGGAGAACCAGGCCGAGAGAGAGGAGACCCTCAATGGGCTCCGAGGGAGAATCGAGGACATCCGATCAGTGAGTTTGATCAATCACACTCCACACATCTGTGTTTGTTCCCAAAGTTACAGTCGTTTGGTGAATGTGAATCCTCAGTGAAAGCGGCTCAGAGCAGAAGTGTTAGTGTTGGTCTTCTGTGTGCAGGTGATGGGCGAGACGGAGCAGTACATGCAGCAGCTGCTGGTGCGAGCGCTGGCCCGGCTGCCCGAGTGGCTGGTTCAGGTTCAGAAGTGTAAGGCTGTGCAGACGGTGCTGAACCTCTGCAGTCCGTCCGTCACCGACAAGTGTCTGATCGCAGAGGCCTGGTGTCCCGTCAGCCAGCTGACCGCCCTGCAGAGCGCCCTGAGAGAGGGAGGGGTGAGATTATAGTGGAACACTATTGTACTGCATATGATTTAATAATTATCTGTGACCCGTGCTGGCAAAATGAGTCAGAATGCACATGGGTTAATTTCGAGCTACAGGCAAAACAATTCAAAACTGCAGAATTTGAGGTTTTCACAAAAATTAGTTCATTAAAGGGTTAGTTCACCCAAAAATGAAAATAATGTCATTTATTACTCACCCTCATGTCGTTCCACACCCGTAAGACCTTCGTTCATCTTCAGA
Organism: Ctenopharyngodon idella; assembly: GCF_019924925.1. NCBI lineage: Eukaryota > Metazoa > Chordata > Actinopteri > Cypriniformes > Xenocyprididae > Ctenopharyngodon > Ctenopharyngodon idella. Next base: position 1,131,235 of record NC_067233.1, read on the forward strand.
ACACAAATTAAGATATTTTTGTTTAAATCCGATGGCTCAGTGAGGCCTGCATATGGAGCAATGACATTTCCTCTCTCAAGATCCATTAATGTACTAAAAACATATTTAAATCAGTTCATGAGAGTACAGTGCTTCAATATTAATATTATAAAGCCACGAGAATATTTTTGGTGCACCAAAAAAAACAAAATAACGACTTATTTAGTGATGGCCGATTTCAAAACACTGCTTCATGAAGCTTCGGAGCGTTATGAATCAGCGTGTCGAATCAGCGGTTCGGAGCACCAAAGTCACGTGATTTCAGCAGTTTGACACGCGATCTGAATCATGATTCGACACGCTGATTCATAACGCTCCGAATCTTCCTGAAGCAGTGTTTTGAAATCGGCCATCACTATATAAGTCGTTATTTTGTTTTACATGAACTGATTTAAATATGTTTTTAGTACATTAATGGATCTTGAGAGAGGAAATGTCATTGCTGGCTATGCAGGCCTCACGGAGCCATCGGATTTCAACAAAAATATCTCAATTTGCGTTCCGAAGATGAACGAAGGTCTTACGGGTGTGGAACGACATGAGGGTGAGTAATAAATGACAGAATTTTCTTTTTTGCGTGAACTAACCCTTTAAGCCCTCATCTAGCAATCCAAATGCTTCAAATATCAATTAAACATCTAAAAGTATCTTTATTTGTGTTTTCTGAGAGGAGTACCTTTCCTTTGTCCGTGAACAATGCCGTTTTTCTCTGCTCGCTTCAGCACTCGCGCTTCCTCTCAGCACAAGTTTAGTATCTCTGTAAAGCGCAGCATTCCAACTTTGTGAATATTCACGGCGACTTTTTGATGGCATGAGTCTGAACCAATGAAAAGTGATTTTCAAACTCATGTTGATGTAAACAAAAGGATCTCACGCTGACTGACAGATCTGAAGCGCGCACAAAGACGCCTCAGACAGCGTGTGATCCTGATGTACACAGAATTACAGTACTTCAAAATATTGAAGTAAAATATTGAAAAAAAAAAGTTAAATATATATAATTTTCCTATAGATATTTGGTTTTGATGAGGTGTGTGCCAAATTAGGTGTTATTAACAGGGATTTTAAGGTATTTAAGGTGATTTTCAGAAAACTTTTTAACTCGATTTTTCTCAAAATTGACTTTACTGACTCTGTCAAGGTTTTTGTAGATTCCAACAAATCATACATCGTTCCAAAGGTTTTTTAATAGAGATTGCAAAAATAACAATAACTCATTTTTGAAAATTTGCTCTTTGTGACTCATTTTGCACAGGTCACATTTATTTTTTTGTCTGTTAAAAATATCTGTTGGGTTTTATTTGTCACACTGGAAATGCAAGATCAGCTTGAGAACATTGTATTGTGGGATACATGAATCCACACACTGTGAATTATTGTGGGTAACACTTTACAATAAGGATCCATTAGTTAACTGTGTTAGTTAACATTTACTAACCATACAAAATACTTTTAAAGCATTTATTAGTCTCAGTTAACATTTACTAACACATTAAAATCAAAAGTTAATATTATTTAATGGACCTGAACTGACCTGAAGATTAATAAATAAAAAAGATTAATAAATACTGCAACAAATGTGTTGATCATAGTTAATAGTTAAAGGGATAGTTCACCCTAAAATGAAATTGTTGAATAAAGTTATTTTTGTTTTGTTTTTGCGCACAAAAAGTATTCTCGTCTCTTCATAACATTAAGGTTGAACCACTGCAGTCACATGACTGTTTTAACGATGTCTTTAGTACCTTTCTGGACCTTGAAAGTGTTGATTATATTGCGGTCTATAGATACCTCTCGGATTTCATCAAAAATATCTTAATTTGTGTTCTGAAGATGAACGAAGGTCTTACTCACCCTCACGACATGAGGGTGAGTAATTAATGACAGAAATATAATTTTTGGGTAAAATATCCCTTTAAGTCATCACTTACTCACCCTGGTGTTGTTCTAATGCCGTATGCCCTTCTTTCATCTACCACAAAAGGGTAATTTTTAAAAAAAGTCCCGCTTGCGCTCGTCCATATAATGGCAGTGAATAACAACTAGCATCAAAAAAATAACAGAAGACACAAAAATAAGATCCCATGTGACACGTGTTGTATATTCCAAGTGTTCTGGAGGTTTATGTTAGGTGTTGGTGAAAAACAAACTGAAATTTAATGTTTATTTAATGAAAATCCTGCCCTTGGCTGTTGGTCTTCTGTGCTTGACTGCATTCATGAGACTGATCTCTCTCTCTCTCTCTCTCTCTCTCTCTCTCTCTCTCTCTCTCTCTCTCTCTCTCTCTCTCTCTCTCTCTCTCTCTCTCTCTCAGAGGAAGAGTGGCAGTAGTGTGGACTCGTTCTACAACCGTCTGCCGGCCACCACATCTCCTCCCACTCTCTTCCCCACCAATGCCTTCACTGCAGGATTCCAGAACATCGTCGATGCCTATGGAGTGGCGAGTTACAGGGAGGTGAACCCAGGTAACACACTCTCACAACACACACCAACACATGTAACACACACTCACAACACACACCACTGACCGGCAGCCGTTTAAAACAAGCTTCAGTCCATTCTCATGCCTCTTTTACCGTCTGTAGCCGTCTACACCATCATCACGTTTCCCTTCCTGTTTGCTGTCATGTTCGGGGACGTTGGACACGGTCTGCTGATGTCACTGGCGGGTCTCTGGATGGTTCTGGAGGAGAAAGATCCAAAAATGAGGAAAAACACTAATGAAGTAAAATATGACACATCATGCACACATGCTTTCACAATACTGGAGCTTCTGAATTTCACAATACTGAAACTTCAATGCAATGTCTTAAAAATATCAATATTTGATGCCACAGGAAAAATATTGTGAAAGAGAGAGTGAGAAAGTGCTGTAAAATGAGTATGAACCCATTTAAAATATTCAGAATCAGTATGATCTACTGTCACCCGTCCTAAAAACCCAACAGTGCGACTGCAGAGAAACCTCTCACAACACTCGTGATGTCATGTTTCACACAAGCAGAATCCACTCTTCTTAGAAAATGTCCAGTTCTAGTTGTGTTTTTTGTGCATGTGTAATTGTCTTGTATTTGTCAGATCTGGCGTATGATGTTTGGAGGCCGATATCTGATTCTGTTGATGGGACTGTTCTCGATCTACACTGGAGCCATTTACAACGAGTGTTTCAGCAGAGGACTGAGCACCTTCTCCTCAGGATGGCATGTCCGGCCTAATGCAGAGCACTACAACTGGACGTACGACAAACACACACACACTGTCCTCAGTCATATGGTCAGATATAAACCCGATTCCAAAAAAGTTGGGACACTGTACAAATTGTGAATAAAAAAGGAATGCAATAATTTACAAATCTCATAAACTTATATTTTATTCACAATAGAATATAGATAACATATCAAATGTTGAAAGTGAGACATTTTGAAATGTCATGCCAAATATTGGCTCATTTTGGATTTCATGAGAGCAACACATTCCAAAAAAGTTGGGACAGGTAGCAATAAGAGGCCGGAAAAGTTAAATGTACATATAAGGAACAGCTGGAGGACCAATTTGCAACTTATTAGGTCAATTGGCAACATGATTGGGTATAAAAAGAGCCTCTCAGAGTGGCAGTGTCTCTCAGAAGTCAAGATGGGCAGAGGATCACCAATTCCCCCAATGCTGCGGCGAAAAATAGTGGAGCGATATCAGAAAGGAGTTTGCAATTTTTCTCTGAGAAAGAGTTTGAAGTTATCATCATCTACAGTGCATAATATCATCCAAAGATTCAGAGAATCTGGAACAATCTCTGTGCGTAAGGGTCAAGGCCGGAAAACCATACTGGATGCCCGTGATCTTCGGGCCCTTAGACGGCACTGCATCACATACAGGAATGCTACTGTAATGGAAATCACAACATGGGCTCAGGAATACTTCCAGAAAACATTGTCGGTGAACACAATCCACCGTGTCATTCGCCGTTGCCGGCTAAAACTCTATAGGTAAAAAAAGAAGCCATATCTAAACATGATCCAGAAGCGCAGGTGTTTTCTCTGGGCCAAGGCTCATTTAAAATGGACTGTGGCAAAGTGGAAAACTGTTCTGTGGTCAGACGAATCAAAATTTGAAGTTCTTTTTGGAAAACTGGGACGCCATGTCATCCGGACTAAAGAGGACAAGGACAACCCAAGTTGTTATCAGTGCTCAGTTCAGAAGCCTGCATCTCTGATGGTATGGGGTTGCATGAGTGCGTGTGGCATGGGCAGCTTACACATCTGGAAAGGCACCATCAATGCTGAAAGGTATATCCAAGTTCTAGAACAACATATGCTCCCATCCAGACGTCGTCTCTTTCAGGGAAGACTTTGCATTTTCCAACATGACAATGCCAGACCACATACTGCATCAATTACAACATCATGGCTGCGTAGAAGAAGGATCCGGGTACTGAAATGGCCAGCCTGCAGTCCAGATCTTTCACCCATAGAAAACATTTGGCGCATCATAAAGAGGAAGATGCGACAAAGAAGACCTAAGACAGTTGAGCTACTAGAAGCCTGTATTAGACAAGAATGGGACAACATTCCTATTCCTAAACTTGAGCAACTTGTCTCCTCAGTCCCCAGACGTTTGCAGACTGTTATAAAAAGAAGAGGGGATGCCACACAGTGGTAAACATGGCCTTGTCCCAACTTTTTTGAGATGTGTTGATGCCATGAAATTTAAAATCAACTTATTTTTCCCTTAAAATGATACATTTTCTCAGTTTAAACATTTGATATGTCATCTATGTTGTATTCTGAATAAAATATTGAAATTTGAAACTTCCACATCATTGCATTCGTTTTTTTATTCACAATTTGTACAGTGTCCCAACTTTTTTGGAATCAGGTTTGTATATTGCATATTAAGTCTGTTTCTCTGTTTGTAGTGAGGAGACTTACAAAAAGTATCAGTATCTGGTGCTGGACCCAAACGTCACAGGCGTTTTCACCGGTCCGTATCCTTTTGGGATTGATCCTGTAAGTCGACCAAATGAACGTGAAAGACACTGCAGTACCCTTTTCTGTTCAGTGTGAAATCCTGAATGATAACTGTGATTCTCCCTCAGATCTGGGGTCTGGCCAACAACCACCTGACGTTCCTCAACAGCTACAAGATGAAGATGTCTGTCATTATTGGAGTCATCCACATGACCTTCGGTGTGTGTTTATCCTTCTTCAACTTCGTGTGAGTATGCTTTTCTACGCTGTTCTTCACGATTTCTTCAATTTGGTTACTTATAAAGGGTCATGAACTGCATTTTATAATGTTTTCTGAGGTGTACTTGCATCAAACACTGTCATAATGTAGAAATAAAGGCCATTTCTACCCTGATTTTAGCCCTCTGAACGTATTTGCATAATCAGCTGAAAAACAGCATGAAAATATCGTTTTGTTATCATTTGAAGCATAAGTCATGTGTCTCTGTGTCCCTCTTGTTCTCCAGACACTTCCGAGATATCGGCAGCGTGTTTCTGGTGCTGATCCCGGAGTTGTGCTTCATGCTGTGTCTGTTTGGATACCTGATCTTCATGGTGATCTATAAGTGGCTGGTGTTCGGTCCTGTGAACTCTGACACCGCCCCCAGCATCCTCATCCACTTCATAGACATGTTCCTGTTCACTGAGAACAAGGACAACAAACCCCTCTATACGGGACAGGTGTGTGCTTGCTGTGAAATCCAGAAGTCAGGACCTGTTCGAGTGTCGAAAATGCAGCACTTCAATAAACCAGTTGAACATCAGTCTTTAGAATGAACATAACATGATGAGATGTTTTTGTGTGTGCAGATGGTGGTGCAGAAGGTTCTGGTGATTGTGGCGGTGTTGTCTGTTCCTGTGCTGCTCCTGGGGAAGCCCATGCAGGAGTACATCACACACAAGATGAAGAGGACGCGGCTTTCAGTGAGCACTGCTTCTGAATTTAGTGTTTGTGCTGGAACTTCTGGTGTGTGTGTGTGTGTGTGTGTGTGTAACTGCACTCTCGTCTTCCGTAGGGAGACAGACGTCCTCTGCTGGCAGAAAACGGCTCTATAAATGCTCACCAGGGAGAGGCGGATACAAGAGGAGGAGGAGAAGAGGAGGTAAGAGGGAAACGGAGGTGTAGATGAATCGTTTTTAACTGGTTTAGAACATGAGGATGAGCAGAATGTAGGTGAAGAATTCCTTCAATCTGTCATTTATGATCTTCTCACTTTTTGTTTTTCATCTGTCATTGTTTGTCAGGAGTTTGACGCAGCGAACGTGTTCATGCACCAGGCGATCCACACCATCGAGTACTGTCTGGGCTGCATCTCTAACACCGCCTCGTACCTGCGGCTCTGGGCGCTCAGCCTGGCTCACGCCCGTAAGTGATCGCGTGTGTTTCGCTGCTGCCGGCGTCACCGAGGAGCATCTCTCATGTGTCGTGTGTGTGTGTGTGTTTCAGAGTTATCCGAGGTGCTGTGGTTGATGGTGATGCGGAGCTCCTTCAAGCAGCTCAGTTATGTGGGCTCCATCATCATGGTGTTTATATTCGCTGCCTTCGCTGTGCTGACCGTGTCCATCCTGCTCATCATGGAAGGACTGTCCGCCTTCCTACACGCACTTCGACTTCACTGGTGAGAGAAGCTTGAGCACACACTCTCATTACATATACACATACACACACACACACACTTAAACACACTCACACTTTCACACAAACACATATTTTATGTCATCTTAAATTAGGCTAATTGTAATTACTGCAACCTAACTTTTAACTCTTAACCTTAATGATGTTTTTTGGCATTTAGTATTTGGAATAAGATGACTTTATATTATTTATACACTCAAAAAAAACTTAATTTAAAATTTAAATCCTAAATTTAAGATTTATGTATTTAAATTGTATATAAAATTTCCATTTGGACTACATAGTTTTAACATAAACATACTAATAAATGAAATCTTATTTGTTGGTCGTACATTAATGAAGGAACATATGATTTCTGTAATGGTATTAATAAACTATATCATATGTTATAATATAAAAATCAAGATCACATTCAAGTACTTTTTTGCAATCATATCTTGAATTTTGTATGCATTTGTGTTAAATTTGGCCACATTTTCGACACAATCTCACATTATCAGTAACAAGAAATCACATTAGAAATAAATTGTTAATTGCATTTGAAACAATCACATTAATGATGTTAACAAATGAATCTGGCAATTTATGAAATTAATAATAAAATATAAGTATTGTACGGAGCCCCACACATGACATGCAAGAAAAAAAAGTAAATCATGCGCTTTACTATTTCATTCCCTTGATTTGCTACAGCATGCGCACAACTTACTATTTCGTTCCCTCGATTGGCTAAATCCTGCGTGCGACTTACTATTTCGTTCCCTCGATTGGCTAAATCCTGCGTGCGACTTACTATTTCGTTCCCTCGATTGGCTAAATCCTGCGTGCGACTTACTATTTCGTTCCCTCGATTGGCTAAATCCTGCGTGCGACTTACTATTTTGTTCATTCGATTGGCTAAATCCTGCGTGCGACTTACTATTTCGTTCCCTCGATTGGCTAAATCCTGTGTGCGACTTACTATTTTGTTCCCTCGATTGGCTAAATTGTGCGTGCGACTTACTATTTTGTTCCCTCGATTGGCTAAATCCTGCGTGCGACTTACTATTTTGTTCCCTCGATTGGCTAAATCCTGCGTGCGACTTACTATTTCATTCCCTCGATTGGCTAAATCCTGTGTGCGTACAAATTACTATTTCGTTCCCTCGATTGGCTAAATCCTGTGTGTGCGACTTACTATTTTGTTCCCTCGATTGGCTAAATCCTGCGTGCGACTTACTATTTTGTTCCCTCGATTGGCTAAATTGTGCGTGCGACTTACTATTTTGTTCCCTCGATTGGCTAAATCCTGCGTGCGACTTACTATTTTGTTCCCTCGATTGGCTAAATTGTGCGTGCGACTTACTATTTTGTTCCCTCGATTGGCTAAATCCTGCGTGCGACTTACTATTTTGTTCCCTCGATTGGCTAAATCCTGTGTGCGACTTACTATTTCGTTCCCTCGATTGGCTAAAGCGTGCACGGCATGAGAGTCGCCAGAGCTCTCTTAATCAGAGATACCGCCTCTTTCTGTATCCGTGTTTATTTACACATATTTACTTTGATTCATATGATTTATCATGCTGTATTCTCTCTCTCTCTCTCTCTCTCTCTCTCTCTCTCTCTCTCTCTCTCTCTCTCTCTCTCTCTCTCTCTCTCTCTCTCTCTCTCTCTCTCTCTCTCTCTCAGGGTGGAGTTTCAGAATAAGTTCTACAGCGGATCAGGCTACAAGCTCACTCCGTTTGCCTTCTCATCGGGACTCGGCGGCTTCTCTCTCAAGTGACCCATGATCCTCTAGTAGTCACGTGACTGAACAGAGTGCTGGAATTATTCTGCTGGGGCCACAAAACATTTTAAAATGCATTACTGAAGCATCTTTCGTTTTCTTTTATATTTTAAACTTGACTGCCACTGTACAAAACACTCAGAGATGAAAAATGTTTAACGCTCTGTTATGAATCCACATCATATCTTTGACACTTTGCAACACTATCTTTGAGTCTTTTATTTGAGTGAATGTGGTTTTAATTAAAGTCTGCAGCCCAGATAAAATAAAGTTCTTTTAACTCTTCATAATCAGTGAAGCATCATCAAGACAACCAGCTGATGACGGTTTAAAGTACAAACAGTTATGAGATGATTTAGCAGATATTGTTGACTTCAGCTTGTTAATCAGTAAATTAAAACGTCTTGATTTACAGCGTTATTCAAAGGGAATCATCTTCCGTCCAGGTTTTCTTTTATTGTTGCTTTTCTATTATTACAATGAAATTTTCTTTTAATTTTGGAGCTGAATCACAAAGTGCTTACAGTGATACTCGCTGATCAATAAAGACCAAAGTCTCTCACTACACGAAGGCCATGTCTGTGTGTGTTTGATGTGTGATTGACAGGCTGCAAAAAGATCATATATTACACAGAAGAGTGAGCAATTCTTGCCATCTGATAGCCAGTCAGTAATGAGTTAGCGTATTTATAGGATATTATTTTGCATATTAGTCTAATTAACCAGTCAGAGATAAGGTGTGAAGACATATTGAGCAGTCCTCGCTATTTTAAAGGCACATAATTCAGCCATGTGAAGTGAATCTGCCAAATTTGCAGTCACACACACATAAACCAAACGAAAATGCGCGTCAGAAGGCTGTCATCGGGTTCATCATCCTCCCTTTAGGGGGCGGTGTGCGCCTCTCACGTCGCGAGTAACACGAAGAAGAAGAAGAAGACGGTGGGCGGGAAACACAAATATGAGTGAAATCAATATAATTTTATTCTCCGGATTTTAAAAAGTAAAAACTACCCAACATGGTTCAAGAGTTTCATGTTCTGAGATGTTTTTCCTGTCAAACCTTTCAAGTTCAGCAGGTAACGGGTTTTCCTGTCCCCTTTAGTTCAGAATTAAACGATAATTGTTCCTTAAAATTAGTATCAGGGAGTGTAAATATAAGGGCTGAGTGACAGTATCGATCTGATTAATCGATTCCACCGATATCAATTCTTTATTCCATAGATCGTTTTCAGATGATTTGTGAATAAAGCTTCACTAAACATGATTGTGAATAAGCGTTACTTTTGATATGAAACAAAGTCTGTCAGTTTATACTTATTTAACTATAAATAACGTTTTGCTAAATATATGCACTATATGTTACATATTCATTATATTTTTACGTTTGAAGAAATATGTCACGATAACAAGTTTTTATGACAGCCACTATTTAAATGGTGATATTTTGACAACGAATTGGTGTAGAAATATAGGCCTAATTATATTCCTTATGTACAATTTAAAATATTTTGTAGGCATTTATATATATATATATATAAATCTTTTTTTTCTTTTTTTGAGCGTTGATTATTATATCTAAAAACTAAATATCAATTGAATTTGGGTTGTTGATTTTATCCTGTAATATCATAGTAATGTACCGACTGGCAGGATTCCTGTATAGTTTACAGCTTTAGTTTTAACTTGACACGTCCAAATGAACCAATATTGAATCAAATCAATCATGAAACTGATGTCAATACCCAGCACTACTATAAATCATTCTTGACCTCAGTAATTGTAGAGTTAAAACTTTTTCTCCTCCAGGTGAAGAAGAGTAAGAAATGGGTGTGTAAAGTGTGTGGTGAGAAGCAGTCGTTGATGAAGGTAAAATTGAACACAAGCACAACTTGACACGACACACTGTGTCACACTGTATGTCAGTGTTTGATGTGTTTGGCAGGAGTTTGGCCGGGGCGCCGCAGCCGACTGCAGACGTCATGTTCAGAAGCTGAATGCTCTGCGTGGACGACTGCAGGAGGTCAGCAGTGAGCGGCTGGTGTCACAGTGGTGAGCAGACCTGGAATTACAACCCGTGTTGGGAGTAACGCGAGTTACATAATCAGATTACTTATTTTAGGGAGCTAGTAAAGTAACGTATTACTTTTAAATAAGTAACGCAAGTTACTTAGTTTCGCCATGTATCGACAGACAGCTCATGTTGAGAGAATCATAAGCGCAGAGGTGTCGTGTGTGAACATGATGGGTATTGTAGTTCTAGACTAAATGTGAGCATTTACTCATCTCACGTGCACAAAAACGGATTCTCAAAATGAATGAAAACAGTGAAATGCAAACTCAGAATATTACGCAAACTTGCAATGATTAATTAAATATTAAATTACACAAATGTACTTTAACTTTTGTTTTTTTGTTTTTGTTATTAAAAAAAACAAACAAGCCAGCCTAGCCCAGGGGCCTGTACCATGAAGCCGGATTATCTGGCTAGCCAGTTAAGTTTTAGATTAGTTTGCGCCAATCCTGGGTTTTAGGTACCATGAAAGTGACTTGGCTTTTAGTGGCGTTCATTAGCGGCGTTACGCTCCACAGCTAACCTGCTCCGGGGCAGGTTATGTTCTGGGTAAGAGATCTCAAACCGAAATTGGACCAATCAGATGTGAGCAAAGTGACACTGACACATCCAACGCAGTAAAGTCCCTGCCCCCAGTTTCTCTTCCTCCAAATTAAAGATCACTATATAGTAAAAACAAATATTTAACGATGAAATTGTCTTGCTTTAATGATTTATAGAATTATTTTATGATTTATATATGATTTAAATAATTATTATATGATCTATATTATTAATCCATTTCACACAAGCAATTTTAGTTTAACAGTTATTATTAAGCATTTAGTTTATATAAATATTAATATATACAGATCATATGTAAGCTGTAGAATCAACAGATAACTCTTGACTACATAACCTTACATGTTTGAGTCTCTATTGCTATATATAATCAACTATATCAATTTTCACTTGCTCTGATAGAGCAAGATAATTTCTTTTATTTGTCCTTTTTCATGGACAAGTTTCTTCTTTAGTGTAAATGCGTTTAAATTCTTCATTTTCTTCAGCAAAAGAGTTTTGAATCGCTGTGACTCTCTCGCGAGAAGTAAATCACAGTTTCTTTCTTTTGCAAGGCATGTGATTGGCTGTTTGCCACTGATGTCACACATTCATGTGCACGTGCTCCACAAACTCAGGATCAAAGCCTGAGTTGACAGAGAAAGTTGATGATCAGCATCATGGTACCAACAAAGCTGGATTGGAGTGGTTTGGTTTTGTCAACTTGAAACTAATCCTATAACCCTGAGTTTGTTCAACTACCATCATGGTACAGGCCCCAGGTGAGAAGAAATTAACACAAAAGTAAAGTAATGCATTACTTTTCATAAAAAGTAACACAATTAGTTACTTTTTTAAGGAGTAACACATTACTTTTAAAAGTAACTTTCCCCAAGACTGGTTATAAACAGTCTAAAGTTTTTAACAAAAGCTTTTCCTTACATCTTGAATGCATGTGAGTGTACAAATCTTAATCGTTATTTAAAAAAAAGAAAAGTTTTAATATATATTTTCTAAGGTAAACACACACTATCCTTAACTTGTCATAAAAGGTCAAATTATGATATTTTAAGAGACTTGTTTTTATTTTGTTTTCTGCATGTTGACTGCACCACATGACTTTGAGTGGTAGACAAAAGTTTTTCAAAAAATTAAGATGTAAAGTAGTTCTGTTAATCTGTTAAAAGAATTACTGTTTTTTCAAGAATTTAATTATTTTATGATATCAGGACAGTGTAACCCTGACTTTTTTTTTACTTTGTCACCCCAAAAATATCAAAAATGAACTTTAATACAGAAATTTAAAACAAGCTCATCTTTCAAAAATGCTTTGTGTTAAAAAATGCATATATATATATATATATATATATATATATATATATAAATTGCATTTTTTAAAACAAAGCATTTTTGAATAAAGGTGAAAGAAAGTGAGCTTCACATCACTGACCCTTAGACTAACGCAATTTTTAAAGGGAACAGGATGACGAGTATGAGAATGAAGATGTTCATGAAGGTCTGGATCAAGATCAGATGGATAAGTCAGAGGTAAATCACTGATGTCCAGTCAGTCCTTTTGTCTGCTCAGTTAGATTATCATGACGAGAGAAACTGAGATTAAGAAACAATACATGTGTCATATTTCTCTCCCTGTAGCAGGAAGTGGCTCATGTCAGCCGCTGGAGTAAATACACTGATTCCTCAGCTGAGGGTCCAGATGAACATGAAGATGAGGAAGAAGAACAGAATGTTTATACAGAAAGACCCCAATTCAGAAGCCAAGGAACCAGGTCGCTTGTGAAGGCATTTCATTTGTCAGCAAGGCAAAATACTGTGGCTGTTAAAGAATTTGTAATTATTAATAAAAACAAAGAATCTTGGCACAAAAGCATCATGGAAAAATATTTAATTTGTCTTGTATTTTCAGACTGCTGAACATTTTTACTATTTACCATGTGAAGAAATACCAATGTTTAATGCTATTTTCTTTGTCTAAACAGAAAAAGGAAGAAAATCTCCACTTTAAAGTCTTTTGCTGGCCCTAATGATGGCTGTGAGGATGAGGAGTCTCGGACTGGTTGTTCTGGGTTTAAGAGGCCGTATCTGGTAAAACACACACATCTGCTAAGATACTGTAAAATGCCCTAATTTGCTAGAAAACCCATTTGACTGACTTGTATCTATTGCAGCACGACAGGAGGTTCAGTTCAGCCTGGAATAAAGGATTTGCTTCCTGCAGCAGGTCAGATGATGTGGACCTGTGCAGTAGCCCAAATCTCCCATCATCCCATCAGGCTGTGTGCAGTTACCCTACAGCCGGCTCCAGTTCCACATACACAGAGGAAAACTCTAGAAATAAACAGCAATGCAACTCTTCACATAATCTACCAGCTGTCGACATAACCAGACATAGCGAAAGTCCTTCTGTTTCTTCTCGTCAGAAGTTTGGTGAAACTAAGATTGAGAAAGACTCCAAATGGAATAAATTCCTCACTCAGCGGGATGAGGAAGAGTATGATTATCAAGCTCATAATCTCTCTCATTACAATGACAACACAGTGACGCCTTATTTCACAGAAGCAGAAGACTTGGGTGTGGGTTGTAATGAGCGCAGATATCCATCGGATGAAAAGGTAAACAGTGGTGTTTGTGTGGATGGAAATGTATCCAAGAGTCACACCTCCAGGCCTTCAGGTTTTGAAAACCTGGTCTGTGAACAGCCTCCACAGGGAAAGACGCCATGTTCAAAGCTTTCTTTCAACTCCCTGTTCCTTACCGATGAAGACTTTGATGACACGTTTTAAGAATATTTTAAATGTTTTCTTTCAAGGACGTCTAACGAACAAAGTTGTATGATGTTACAATGTTCTCCTCAATAAATATAAAAATGCATTGGTAGTTAAACTGTTGCTCAAAGTCTTGCACATTTAAAAAAAAATCCAAATACAACAAATATTTTGGAGAAGCTTTTTATTGCGAATAGAAGGACAGGAATTTTAGAAGACCTACAGTGACATTTACCCAATTCCATCTGTTTATTCAAACTGAGAATAAAAATACCCCCAGGGTTTTGCTTCAACTAAAAACTCTGCTTAATTATGGAAATGCAAATAGAACATCCATAAACTATGATTACACAAATATAGAGCTCTACTTAACAACAACCTTAAAACAATATGCATAAATGATGATGATAATAATGATCATTATAGCATGAAGTGTTCTAATGACAGAAATGTTGAATATTTATATATATTTTGCATAAAAGCCCAATAATGAACTTAAGTATGTGCTCATCACCTGAGTAATTGATAGTGTTAACATTTACGGCAAAAATCTGTAATAAAAGAATGGAAAGATTGTTTTAGTAGAAAATAGGCCAGAAGTTGCAAACATCATTAGATATGGCCCAGGTCTTCTGTATTCCTGCGCTCCTCCTCTACTTCTTTGGGCCGGGTGTTTTGGAGTACTGGATGGTGTCCAGAGCAGATCCAATGTCAAAATTCTTGGCATGGAGCAGTCTGGTTAGCCATCCACCCTCATCGGTGAAGCCCATGGAGAGCATCTGAGAGAGAGACTCCACCAGCCTGGGGTCTGCATCTGAGGGAGAGGACACAAATTAGGTTGCTTGAATTGATAAACGGAGACCTGGAATTATCCGCTGGGCGTCAGCTCAATGACGATGCACTATACCTTGAGGAAGGTGTGGGTATAGAGCTGCCTCGCGCAGACCGGTGGGACCCTGTGTGTTGCTTGTGCTGGAGGCGGTACTTAGTGGGGTGGGAAGATCTGCCCCGTCCTGCTCCAACCTGAGGGACTGCAGCTCTCCTGTGGAGGGGTCCACCTCTTTAGAGCTGAGATGAGTCCATTCCTCATCACTGCCTTGGTCTTTTGTTTATTGTTCTTATTTTAGGTGATCTCATTGGAGTGCAGTGTCTGTTCCAGCAGACTGGCCAGGCACTGCAGGACATGAACCCAGACTCTGAGCAGACAGCAGAGCTTATTGATGACCTCAGTGTGGAGGAGCGAGATGAAGATGAGGGCTTCTTTGACATCAGTGAGAATCACACCATTACAGATCCGGAGGCTGTTCGTTGACCATCCTCCTCCACAATGACACTGGGTTCTTCCACCCTGGTCACAAGCAGTGCCACCTATATCTTGGGTTTCTCATACCCTTCACTGGTCCCTGTTCTGGCACATGGCCTCTCACAGTCTCCTGCATCACCTGGAACCCTCAGGAACTGCGGTCTCACCTCTTCCCTCTGAGACATTATATTTAGATTATTTAATTTAATATTTATTTCTGTTCTGTTGGCATAATTGTAAAATAAAAACAAATTGGAAAGTGATTGCTTTTTGACTGTTTTATACAACACGTTAGTCAGTACACATCAGTACACTGCAACAATATAACATTTGTATATACATTTTGTGACATACATTTTTCAGCATAGTTATTATTTTATGGGTTGCATGTTTGTTTATTACAAATAACAGATTGGCAAGTGTCTTGTTTGAACATGTAACCTAAAATGCTTAATCAATACAATAACTAAAACTACTAAATAGTAACACTGTTCCATTAATTTATTTAATAACAAAAGAATGTCAAAAAGCTCAACTAAATATATGTATATTTTATTAACCTTGGAACAGTATGCATTCAAAAATGTATTTATTTAATGAAATTACATATAGTCATTAGCTGGATTCCAATCCCGGTCATGGTTAGCACCTGCAATAGGAAACAGTGTAATATAAATGCGTGATTTCCCCAACACGAAGAAACTAGAAAATGTATCACCACGCAAATGCTACAGGAGTGCCTGAACGTCACATTTCACCCTTTTCATTTTTTTCTTTCTCTTCTCTTCAATATTTGACTTCATAACTTGTTTGAATATGGATATTTTTTTTACACAAATTTTATCGCTTCACTTCAGAAGGCCTTTATTATCCCCCCGGAGCTATTTATGATGGATGAATGTGGATGGAGACACTTTCTTCAGCTCATACTCATTCATCCTGTTCACTGCCGTTATAAAGCTCGGATGCATGAGGATATTTATTAATATTTCTTCGATTATGTTTATCAGAAAGAAGAAAGTCATATACACCTAGGATGGCTTGAGGGTGAGTAAAGCTTGGGCTAATTTTCATTTGAAAGCGAACTAATCCTTTAACGTTAGAGTGAGCGGCCATTTAAAGTTGCTACTACTTACATGTTTTAGATGATAAGCCACATAGATAAGACATTAATGATCTGTCCCTCACGGACTGCGTAAATTCACCACTTCCTGTGAAGTTCTTTGTGCATCTTTAGACACCACTTAGAAGCGGTGCCGGTGCAAAGTTACAAGAAAAGTGATGCAAAAGAGTGAAACCTGAACTCTGAACGGCGTGGCATATATTTTCAGACTTTTTTCTCTTTCGGCCAAAAACCAAAAATGCCATTTTTGGACGATAATTTTCAGTGCATCCATAGTATTCATAAAACAGTAGGTGAAGAGAAGGGACACAACATTCAATGACAACATAATGAATGTAGTATGTCATTTGGTTTTTAAGTTTTATTTATTTATTTGTTTGGGGTTTGAGGTTAGAACTACTGTCAGTCTTCTGTCTAAAAGGCATGTGTTAAACTCGTGCCCTTGATATAAGAGTTGCAACAGACACATTGTAGCAGCAAATGATGATAACAAGTGTAATAAGTTCTAACTAAAATCTATTGAATAGATATGCAATGTTTCAATAATCAGAAACGTAGGCTGTACTCAGAAGTAGCTTGTATCCTTATGTTTACTTACGCTTGATGAAGAGACGGAAGCTGTCATCCTTCATATGAGCCAAACCAATGTTCAGCTCATCGTCAGAGGAGAAAGCGACCATGTCACCATCCTCATCTAGAGAAAACAGAGAGTTATTTTTCACACGTCACTACTATTGTGATTATGTTTTGATTTATTGAAAGTAGATTCAGCCGAAGTACAAACACTGGATATAACATTCATTTCACATGACATGGTCATTTATGGTAATAGCATTATAATGCCCACAAAACTTTGTCAATATGCAAAACTATATTTTACAATATAGAAGCCTATTACTTGTAAGCAAGCGTGCCCAAGTAGGGCTAGCTGCAGCCTGTGGTGGACATCCAACTCCGCCCACATCCAAGTGTGATGTCATAAGGCACGCCCGTGATGGGAAGTTCGGATCATTTCACTGACTCGGATCTTTGAATCTCGTTCATCAAAAACGAACTAATCTTTTTTCAAGTCATTTCGTTCATTTCAGCAGAATATAATTAAAATGTTACATGATAATAGCCAAATTCCAAAACATATCAAGAAAAAGAAAAAAAAACTGCAATGCAAGACCAAATGAGAAACAGAAACAATTAATTCATTGCTTCACTTGGTCTGTTAGTTCATTTTAACAGTCTGTTAGTTTACCTCACCTCCCAATCTGAGTCGTTTGTTCATCCCGTGACATAATAAATATGTATTTCTATGGTGTCTCCCCATCCCTGTGTCGCCCTGGAAACCCCTATTTGTAGTATGTAGGTTTCCGATTGAAAGGGTTTTTCAGCGTAATGGTAGGTTTTGAGTGTTTCAGGTGTAAAGGTAGGTTTTATGTGGCTTTCAGTGTGGTCAAATACACTATATTGCCAAAAGTTTTGGGACGCCTGCCTTTACGTTCCCATGAACTTTAATGACATCCCATTCTTAATCCGTAGGGTTTAATTTGGAGTTGGCCCAACCTTTGCAGCTATAACAGCTTCAACTCTTCTGGGAAGGCTTTCCACAAGGTTTAGGAGTGTGTTTATGGGAATTTTTGACCATTCTTCTAGAAGCGCATTTGTGAGGTCAGGCAGTGATGTTGGCGAGAAGGCCTGGCTCACAGTCTCCGCTCTAATTCATCCCAAAGGTGGTTGAGGTCAGGACTCTGTGCAGGCCAGTCAAGTTCCTCCACACTAAACTCGCTCATCCATGTCTTTATGGACCTTGCTTTGTACACTGGTGCACAGTCATGTTGGAACAGGAAGGGGTCATCCCCAAACTGTTCCCACAAAGTTGGGAGCATGAAATTGTCCAAAATGTCTTGGTATGCTGAAGCATTAAGAGTTCCTTTCACTGGAATTAAGGGGTCAAGCACAACCCCTGAAAAACAACCCCACACCATAATCCCCCCTCCACCAAACTTTACACTTGGCTCAATGCAGTCAGGCAAGTACCGTTCTCCTGGCCACCGCCAAACCCAGACTCATCCATCAGATTGCCAGACAGAGAAGCGTGATTGGTCACTCCAGAGAACACGTCTCCACTGCTCTAGAGTCCAGTGACGGTGTGCTTTACACCACTGCATCCGACGCTTTGCATTGCACTTGGTGATGTAAGGCTTGGATGCAGCTGCTCGGCCATGGAAACCCATTCCATGAAGCTCTCTACACACTGTTCTTGAGCTAATCTGAAAGCCACATTAAGTTTGGAGGTCTGCAGCTATTGAGTCTGCAGAAAGTTGGCGACTTCTGCGCACTGTGTGCCTCAGCGTGCGCTGACTCCGCTCTGTGATTTTACGTGGCCTACCACTTCGTGGCTGAGTTGCTGTTGTTCCCAATTGCTTCCACTTTGTTATGACGCCACTAACAGTTGACCGTGGAATATTTAGTAGTGAGGAAATTTCACGAATGGACTTATTGCACAGGTGGCACAGTCTCTATGCCTAGGTGCTTGATTTTATACACCTGTGGCCATGGAAGTGATTGGAACACCTGAATTCAGTGATTTGGAGGGGTGTCCCAATACTTTTGGCAATATAGTGTATAATAAGTAAATGATAAAGAATTGGGTGTGAGGGTTAAGTCTTCTCGATGTTCAAAGTTAATGAGGATAAGCACGCGATTTTCCCTCAAACCACTTCACCAGAAATCCAGCTAATTTCATTTATTAAGGTTACAGTGACGGGTAGGTTTAGGGATCAGTGTTTGGTGTAGGGAATAGGCTATAATGCTGTGATCAATAAAATCGGCTGTAGGGCGGCATGGGCCTGACTTCTGACATCACACTTGGATGTGGGCTGGGTTGGACATCCACTGCAGGCTGCAGTGAAACGCTTCTCAGCATGCCACATGAGTCCTGAAAAGTGAAGCCAAAGCGTCTCGATCGCCTCCGGGTGGCTGGAAGCTGTATAGATCATAAACCCCACCCTCTCCATCAAATGTAATGGGACGCGAGACAAACTAAACAATCAAATTACACTTTAAACATTTCTTTTCCAAAGACAGTTTCTGTCATTTTAGGCAGTTTTTAGGCTGATGTTAGTTCAAGTATTAGTTTAAATAAGTTTGGTTTTAGTTAGTTATTTGATGCTATAAAAACATGGGTTTTGACGTCATGATTGACAGCTTCTCTGAGCAAAGTAGTCACTGAAGCACCAACAGACTTTTTTCTGGATCTTCAAGAGGTAGTGATGTGACATTTGAACCGAGGCTTCGGAGCTTGTGCCGAGCATAAATGGGCGTGCCAGATGAAGCCTCGATTCGAGGCTTGTGTTGGTAACGTAGAAATCACGTGACCAATGACAAACGAAGCCTCACTTTCTGTCCAATCACGTGCACGATTCACTTTGCGTGTCGTAAAGTTCGAACCCCCAGATCTTACTTTATGAGTAGGTTTTCATTCAGAGTTATTCAATTACATTTTTAAATACCCAGTCATACAAGTAATATGAAGAATACAAATTATTTCAGGAAAATAAAATATTTGCCATATGTAATTCTAATATGTGTACATTTATTCTTCTGTTACATCATATTGATATTCACGCTGGCATTAAATGCCACAGTTTAACGGGTAAATTAATTTATCACAGAGATAAATTCAACACACACGCGCACACTATTAGGCTTTTATTTGAGCACGTAACATGAAACTGTGGTGGCTGCTTCGTCCGACGAAGCTTCTTTCACAGGGTTTTGGCTGCTTTATTTTTTACTGAACATCAGATGGCACTCTTTTCGACACTCTTGAAGCTTTGAATCTTTTCCGGAAACAATGAGGGGAAAGGGACATTCTAAAATGCTTAACGTGGCTTAATGCACTAAGACAGTGATATTAACAGACCAAACTCACTAAACATCATACTAATAAAGTATACTATCTACAAAAAATCAGATGAGCCTTAAATATGAACGTAACGCGTTTAATAACATGTTAAAGGTGCCCAAGATTGTAAAATTGAATTTACCTTTGCATAGTTGAATAATAAGAGTTCTGTACTTGGAAATGACATAGAGTCTCAAACACCATTGTTTCCTCCTTCATATGTAAATCTCGTTTGTGCAAAAGACCACAGAAAAACAGGCGAATCTCAACATAACACCGACTGTGATGCAACAGTCGGGATCATTGGTATGTACGCCCCCAACTTTTGCATATACAAGCTCATGTTCTAAGCATTAGACAAGCCAGAAAAGAGTCATCAGAAGTTATGCAGGTATTGTAAAACAAGCAAGGACAATAGCGAAAATGGCAGATAGATCTATAATAACTGTTCATGATCCATGATATCATGATATATTTAGTGATATTTGTAAATTGTCTTTCTAAATGTTCCGTTAACATGTTGCTAATGTATTGTTAAATGTGGTTAAAGGTACCATTGTTTCGTACTGTATTCACGGTCTGATCTGATCTGATATGCTGCATCACAAACATGTTGTAAAGATCCATTTTGAGAGTTATATTTACTGTGTGAACTTATTCTATTGTTTATGCAATGTATTATAGAGTCGCGAGCTTGGGGGCGGGGAGCATGAGCATTTAAAGGTGTACACGCACTGAATCGCCACATTTTTAATTCCACCCCAAAATAGGCAGTTAAAACATGGTATAATAAAAAATCTATGGGGTATTTTTAGCTGAAACTTCACAGACACATTCTGGGGACACCTTAGACTCATATTACATCTTGTGAAATAGTGTTCTAGGGCACCTTTAAGCTCATATTCAAGGCTCATCTGATTTTTTGTAGATAGTATACTTTATTAGTATGATGTTTGTTTAGTGAGTTTGGTCTGTCTTAGTACATTAAGCCACGTTAAGCATTTTTCACGTTAAGTGTTTTAGAATGTCCCAGTGCTTCATGTGGCTTCATTTGCCCATCACTATCAAGAGGAGATTGGAGCTTTAACTTTAATTTCTACATTTCCAGAACTGTTTATTTCACACCGACATAATGAGTTGTTCTGCTTTATTAACCGTTTCTGCGGGAGTGTGGGCGGGACCTTGATATCCACTTCACGCTCACTACTGCGCAGACTTGAGACACTGGCGGTGTGGTCAGAAATCGAGTCACCCCAGACATCGGGTCTCCTTCAGGGCCCCGCAGTGATCCCATTGGTTCAGCGGACTTTTAATGGGTAGTATTTTTAGGGCCTGATTACATTTCGTGCAAAATAACGGCATGATCTATATAGTTTAAAATGCGTTATAATGACCATTAATGTTGTTTAAATTACTTGGTTCATATACTAGTATATAAGTGAAGCTATAGGTTGTGAAATCAAGCATTTATCATTCTTATTGTTTTTTTAGTTAGCTATGTTTTAACATAGCATACATCTACCCAATTAGCCTGCAACCTTAGCTTTATACACTTGGCCTATCTAAACTTACCCTACATATACGTGTTAAATTTCCAAATATTTCATTTATTATAATAACTGTAATATGTTTGTATTATTCGTGTAATTTTTCGTATTATTATTATCACGTCATCCAGATAATGAAATAATTTAATTATATTACACTATAGGCTATTAGGTGTGTCATGGTGTTTGTGTGTATTTAGCACGAGAATTTATTTATTCAAATTTTATTATAGTATTATTATATACTGTACCACATTTCTATTACTGTGTGTAATTAATATTAAATTACTTTTAAAGAACAAAGTGTGTTGCAACAAACATTATCTTGGTTTATGTTATGTCTTTATTATTATCTTATTTAACAATAGTTTATTAAGTGGGAAAAAATACATTGTTAAGCATGGTTATAACCATAAACGATAAATGCATTACCGCCGGGGTCCTGAAGGAGACCCGGCCTGCGTCGGAAAACTGGAAAACGCTGCCTTCGGAGGACACATTTCAAGGTAGGAAGGCATCAAGGCACGCCCGAATCCAATGTTAGCTTCACTTCCTGTTTCCCTGAGATACCTTCATCTGATCGATTTCTGAAGGCAGCATAGATGTATCCTTCGCTGTGTTTGATATCCCACAATCCTGTGCTAGAAAAATAAAGATGGCGTCCGAAAGTTGCGTTTGCTGGTCAGTGACCAACATTATCCACTTTTTATGTCATTTCTAGCGAGAAATTACTACTGTAGTAATTAAATAAACAATTACGCTGCCTCAGAAGTCTGTCTGAAATCAGTTTCGTGAGGTGCCTTAATGCAAAAACGCTGCCTTACAAGTCATTGCCTGATAAGGCATCGAGGCATCAAGTCAGCTGCCTAGGTTTTCGGATGCAGCCAGGGTCTTCACTTACTACAATGGAAGAGAGTGAAGGTGCGTCCATAATTTTTTTTTTTTTTTTTTTTTTTTTTACAGTTTATGCTTGTAAGTAATATGGTGGATGGCTCAAAAATAGGCCTCTCACTAATACTGAAAAAAAAAAAAAACGAAAACTAAATATCTTGTTAATATTGTATTTCATTTTGAATAGATTTATTTTCCTAGAAGTGACAGTATTGTCAATTTGTGGAATCTCACTTATCATAAGGCATTACAATTGAGAGACGACAATAATTGTATGTTTACATGAATGTGCAATACATTTGAAGACATTCTAGAATTAAAATCTGACTTACCTTTATAGTACATTTGGAAGGGTGCATTCCCCAGACAGAGAAAAACTTCGAACACTTTTCTCTTCAAAATCTTGAAACTTGTTAAGTCTCGCTGATGCACGGTAAAGCAACTGATCTCCTCGTTGGAGTCTTCCTTACCGACGAGGTAAGCTTTCACTGTCGTCGACATCGTAGCGAAAAATAGCGTCTTAAACCGACAATCTGGATGTGTTGCGCAGCAGAAAATACCTGGTCAAAAAGTGAGAAGGTGCTCGCTGACGAGCAAATGGGTGGAGCTTACGTTAGCTCCCCCTCGCTAGACGTCCAGCGAGGAGGAGCGACACCCTAATCCTACCCTAACCCTACCTACAACTCTATCCCTCCACGCCACTGGACGTCCAGAGAGGCGGAGCTGGCCCTCATAGACTGCAGTGAATACCACTTGGTGGAAGCGCCCAGGTGGAGCAGAGAGGCAAAACTACTGACCTATTCAGGACTTAACTGCAGGTCAGTGTCATCTGTAAATGGGCTATTGTAGTTTTGTCTTTATTTACTTAGTTAAGCATTAAACTGCTACCAACTGTTAGCAGTAGCAGCTTCATTATATCATCACTCAAAATACTGTATGCTAAAGGACATCATTATGTATTGTAAGGTTACAGTAGTAATTTAGAGCGAGCTAGGCAAGCCCGGATTGGCTAATCGGGAGCACCGGGAGAATTCCCGGTGTGCCGGTCTGTTTTTTTGGCCACGAGGGCCGGTGTTGTCATGGCACTAGGTTGAAATATGGATGCTCTAGAAACTGGCGACGCGGCGAAAATGTACTAAGCTGAGTACCTTTTTCCTTAAAATCAGTCAGTGGCGAATTTATGCATGGGCAACGGCCCAGGGCGGCATCTTGCCGGGGGCGGCACGGGACACCCGCGCAAGAAAAAAAAAAACGAATGCGCGCTCGGGTTTTTACCGCTCATTTGCACGTAACGTCAATGGTATCATTACACCGTGTGGTCAATTAACCAGGTCGGGAGGGACTCGGAGTGTGCGCCCGGAGAAGAACTCTCACTCAAAAGAATACGAGAAGAAGGGATGAGGTGTGTAGGGAGAGCGGGAGAGGGGCAAGGTCCTTGAGAGGCAAGTTCTAAATCAACACTAAATTGTAAGAAAAATGGTCTAAGCCACCGGAGGCCGATTTAGGTTGCCTAAATAAATAAAAAAGAAGAGGGGAAACATGCAAAAGATAAAGGCATGTATGCAGATATTTTTCATATCGTAATAGTAGGCAAATAATAAAATATAGGGCCTATCATTTATGTTATGCTATGTTTCTTGCTAATATGCTACACATTGGGCAACAATATTCATTTTTCTGTCCAACTAGCTTACATAACCAGACAGTAAAATGTGATTTTGTAACATAATGTAACTTTTTTTTTTAAACAAACGTGATATCGCTCAATTTAATATTTTTACTGTAAAGTTGTGCAGTTTTGGGGGATTTATGGTATTTTTTGTTATTTATTTGCCTCAGTTTGTAATAATTGTATATAATAAGTATATACTTTTATATAAAATAGGAAAAATTTTATGTTAAAGCCTCAAAAGATCTACATTTCTCAATTTCATTCAAAGTGATAGACATAAAAAAAATGTGCCTGGGTTTAGTGGACGATTGATGCCATCTACTGGAAAGCAAACACTTAAAAAAAATTAAAATAACATGAATTTTTAACTAAAGTCACTAAAGAATGAATCAATGGTTCACGTTATAAAATCATTATTATGACAATAAAAAATGACTATATCAAATTTTAGCATTTTTGCACTGAATTGGAAATAATATTTTTTGAAAAATACAATTAATTACAAGGCTGTAGAGAACAGTGCACAATTTGCAGACTTATATACTGAGGTTTTAATTACATTATTTTAATATAGTCAGTCGGGAATTAAAGTGGCCCGGTCTAAGGCATGAAACTCCAGGGCTGAAAATGAGTCCCACTCCAGCCCTGGAGCTAGGGCAGCAACAACCCTTATGAAAATGAACTATGGTTAAAAAAAAAAAAAAAAAAACATACTATAGTTAAACCATGGTAAACACGAATTAACAATGGTTTTGCTACACTACCCATAATTTCATTATGGTATTTGCAGTAAAACTCTGGTAACCAATCCGCTCCAAAAAAACATGGTTACTATACTTTTACAATAATAAAACCATGGTTAATTTTCATAAGGGAAAAACATGACTCATGATGATGCAATAACATGTTCAGTATTAGGATTTTTCTATAAAGATATTGTCATGATATAGTTATCATTGTACTAATTTTGCCATTTAGGCAATTTAGAAAATATAGTTTTGTTAAATCTTGAGTATTGAAGTCATTTTAAAATAAAATAACACATGGTCTTAATGTAATACTTTAAATTTTACTTTAGAGTGATTCGTTCATTTTGTGTTGACTGCACATGCGCAACATCCTATAGCTTCTGTACAGGAAACAGAAATGATTAGTTCACTTCTCAAGTCTTCGGGATGAGGAAGAGTATGATTATCAAGCTCATAATCTCTCTCATTACAATGACAACACAGTGACGCCTTATTTCACAGAAGCAGAAGACTTGGGTGTGGATTGTAATGAGCGCAGATATCCATCGGATGAAAAGGTAAACAGTGGTGTTTGTGTGGATGGAAATGTATCCAAGAGTCACACCTCCAGGCCTTCGGATTTTGACAACCCGGTCTGTGAACAGCCTCCACTGGCCAAGACGCCATGTTCAAAGCTTTCTTTCAACTCCCTGTTCCTTACCGATGAAGACTTTGATGACACGTTTTAAGAATATTTTAAATGTTTTCTTTCAAGGACGTCTAACGAACAAAGTTGTATGATGTTACAATGTTCTCCTCAATAAATATAAAAATGCATTGGTAGTTAAACTGTTGCTCAAAGTCTTGCACATTTAAAAAAAAATCCAAATACAACAAATATTTTGGAGAAGCTTTTTATTGCGAATAGAAGGACAGGAATTTTAGAAGACCTACAGTGACATTTACCCAATTCCATCTGTTTATTCAAACTGAGAATAAAAATACCCCCAGGGTTTTGCTTCAACTAAAAACTCTGCTTAATTATGGAAATGCAAATAGAACATCCATAAACTATGATTACACAAATATAGAGCTCTACTTAACAACAACCTTAAAACAATATGCATAAATGATGATAATAATAATGATCATTGTAGCATGAAGTGTTCTAATGACAGAAATGTTGAATATTTATATATATTTTGCATAAAAGCCCAATAATGAACTTAAGTATGTGCTCATCACCTGAGTAATTGATAGTGTTAACATTTACGGCAAAAATCTGTCATAAAAGAATGGAAAGATTATTTTAGTAGAAAATAAGCCAGAAGTTGCAAACATCATTAGATATGGCCCAGGTCTTCTGTATTCCTGCGCTCCTCCTCTACTTCTTTGGGCCGGGTGTTTTGGAGTACTGGATGGTGTCCAGAGCAGATCCAATGTCAAAATTCTTGGCATGGAGCAGTCTGGTTAGCCATCCACCCTCATCGGTGAAGCCCATGGAGAGCATCTGAGAGAGAGACTCCACCAGCCTGGGGTCTGCATCTGAGGGAGAGGACACAAATTAGGTTGCTTGAATTGATAAACGGAGACCTGGAATTATCCGCTGGGCGTCAGCTCAATGACGATGCACTATACCTTGAGGAAGGTGTGGGTATAGAGCTGCCTCGCGCAGACCGGTGGGACCCTGTGTGTTGCTTGTGCTGGAGGCGGTACTTAGTGGAGTGGGAAGATCTGCCCCGTCCTGCTCCAACCTGAGGGACTGCAGCTCTCCTGTGGAGGGGTCCACCTCTTTAGAGCTGAGATGAGTCCATTCCTCATCACTGCCTTGGTCTTTCTGCCCCTTTGGGAGCAAGAATAGAAAGACTGAATGTTAGCAGGAGGTTTAGGCTTGATCGAATGCCTTGGCAAACGCCAAATATCACAATTACCTTTGCTCCCTCAGTGATGCTCTCTTCAGTGGCCTGACTTCCTGGACCAGAGCCTCTGGAGAGAAGCCCTACGGAGCCGCTGTCGCTCCGAGCACTAGGTGGTCCACTGGAGGCAGGAGGAGTTGGCGTGACTTTGCTACGCTTCCCCTCATGCTCAACATCGATGTCCACATCTATGCCTGCAAAGAAAGAAGCATTTTTAGCTAACATGCCAATCAAAGAAGCATCCGGATGGTGTTAAAACCAAAAATGCTTGGTAAAGTTAAAAAAAATATCAGTAATAAACCCAAGAAGGGACTCACCAAGAGGGCTCAACATGGCCGCCACTCCCTCTCCAATGTTCTTCAGGTACTCCATATTAGCCTGGGAAGAGGCAGTAGCACCTATAGATAAAAAAATTTGAATGTTGGTCTACATTATTGTAACAATAGTTTTCATCCACAAAAATGTTCTTGTCCAAGTGAAATTGGACAATGGCTGCATCCAAAGGCTAAGGCAGCTGACTTGTTGACTTCAATGACTTCACAGCTTTGGTGATTACTAAGCAAATGACTAGAATAATTTTTTGTTGTTTGTGTTACACACAAACTGACCACCAACCGCAACTTTCAGAGGCCATTTAATTTTTTAGCTCAACTGTCACGGAATGAAACGCACAGGATAGTGGGATATTATAGGCAGCGAAGGACACATCTGTGCCGATCAAAGATTGATCAGATGAAGGTATCTCAGTACACAGGATGTGACACGATCATTGGTATCAGATGTGCCCGGTTTCATTCCTAGCTCATTATGCTGCCTACGGAGGAAGCGTTTTTCAGCTTCCGGACACAGCCATTGTTATATTTTATGCTACTTTGATTGACGGTGTCTTACCGTCCTCTCTCATGTTCTCAGAAGCATCCTGGTTTTGCTGGTCTCCAGATGGACCTGGCTGAGCCTGGTTTTGGGCTTGAGCCTGAGCATGAGCCTGAGCCTGGTTATTTGCCCACATGCAGTGTCTCATCTTACGCCAAAACTTCCCACGGGGGAACCACTGCACACAAAAGATTTTTTCTTTTAATCAGAATGTTCACATTATCATTTGAAAAACAAAATGTATGTATTAAAACACACACAAAAGTAGTAAAACAGCTATTCACCTCAAACAGGTTGGCCATAGGGTGAAAGATGGGCAGGAGAGGGTGCTCCTTGTGGAGGCCTTTGCCCTGGCATGAGGAGCACAAGTCGTAATCGGGGCAAACGGTGCACTTGAAGCGAGTTCCAGCCACCGGCCCTTCGCATCCATCACAGGTCACACCTGGGTGCACCATTGGAGGGTGATGAGGGGGAGGCCCCATGTGAGGTGGTCCTTGTGGCCCCATGTGTGGTGGTCCTGGTGGCCCCATTGGAGGTGGACCCATGTGATGAGGTCCTGGAGGGCTAAAGTGGGATGCTCCATGAGGCCCGGCGAATGAGAACCCAGGGAACCCAGGGAACCCATGAGGTGAGGAATCACGTTTGTGCTCCTTTCTTTCTGAAAAGGGGAGAAATATGACAGGATTGTTATTAATTGGAGATGTTTTTGTTTACTAGAGACATTTAAGAGATTCAAGGTCAAATTTCTCTTAATGAATTTCTATTCACATTCTTTTAATTTAATGTCATTGTCATACACTTTTCCCACCAAAAGAGCTTATAATAAATTGTATATATCATGTAAGTGGCAATTAGCAGGAAAGATAGCAGGGAATGCAGACTTTATAGTATTCTAGGCCTCAAAGGCCAAGAATGAACTCAAGAACCGATAGAAGAATGAAGTCATCGCAGAAACGCTGTGCGTCTTAATCGGTTCAACTAATATATGGCCAGGCTGCTACTATATCATCACTATATAATCATAGGTACAATGGATGTCCAAGATGATCAAAAAAAAAAAAGTCCCCCCATCTTAAAAATGTAATCTATCCTTGTTGGTTTCAAACACTTAAACACACACACACATACTTGTTTTAAACAAAGAAATCCCACATTGTATGCGTTTCTTTTTATATTTGATCTGAACTACCCAAGCCTTTTCATAAAACAGCTACTTTATCATTAAAACCTACTGACTTTGACACATAGGTGAAAAGAGATATGTCACACAGAATTTAAAGTATTCATAAAACAATAGGTGAAGAGAAATGACGCAACTGACACTGGTAGGTTCAATGACCACATGATGAATGTAGTATGTCCAGATTACATTCATACTATATACTGTAGAACAATGTTATAATGGTATTGAAGTAGGGCTGTCCCTTAATAGTTGATGAAAAGAGGCTTAGTCAACCAAGTTTGAATTAGTCAATCGCAAAAGAAAAAAACTCCACAGGAAGTGGCAAAGTCACGGACAGATTGTTAACACGGCTGGTGTTCATTTAAGCCATTAGTTGACTAGAAAAATCTTTAGTTGTGGGCTGAAGTTAGTTCTTATTCAAAAGAAGTACCTTCTCAGAGAATATGCGATTTGGGTCCTCAGTGATATTTCCTGTTTGTGGCTTTCTAGTCATATGACAACATAATTCTGATTTGGCTTTGATTTTCCACAAAGAGAGTTTTATTACTTTCTTATAGTTACACTACCTAGGGTCAGCGTACAGTGTGCGTGATGCGAATTTCATCATCAGAAGAGTATGCACGCACTGTACCGCGCACCACTGGATTTTTGTAACCGCGTGTACTTGAACGTGCAGGTGCGCTTTTCAATTTTTTTTGTTTTGCAATAATTAGTTTATCCATAAGGTGGCAACCGTGCCCTGGGGTGCGATTCACAAGGTAGTCAAAGAAAAACTGGATAAACAACAGACCGGAACGCATGCGAGCTACAGCGACAATAGAGGCCTACATATATGAGAGTTTGTGCGAAGAGGTTAGAAAGTACCCTCATTTGTACAACTCTGGCGTGAAAGAATAGTAACTCGTGGCAAGAGATTGATCAAAACTGCGCATGCGTCGAACGCCTGTGTACAAGTCAAATGAAGTATACTTTCCAAGGCTGTGCGACTGTCTGCTTACACTAGTGTACGCATAAAAAAATGAAGTATACCCAAGGTTATTGTGTATTGAAAAATATATATATACTCATTATTCTGCATTTCACTGTATTTTTGAATAGCTTAAGAGAGTCATAAAAAGAGAGAACCACACCATTGACCCTTATAAAGTGTGGCGAGGCTTTGCCTACTACCTCTGACAAAGTCATTTTAAGTTTTGTTTTGGAAAAACATGATTTGTTTGAGGTCAGAACTACTGTTTGAAAGGCATGTGTTAAACTCCCTTGATAGGGATGATATAAGAGTTGCAACAACACATTGATGATCATAACAAGTGTAATAAGTTCTTATGAAGCAATCTTTTAATATGGAGCAAATTGCACTAAAATCTATGTGAATATATATATATAAATATGTTACAGTAATCAGAAACGTAGGCCTTACTCAGAAGTAGCTTGTATCCTTATGTTTACTTACGCTTGATGAAGAGACGGAAGGTGTCATCCTTCACAAGAGCCAACCCCATCATGAGCTCATCGTCAGAGGAGAAAGCGATCATGTCACCATCCTCATCTAGAGAAAACAGAGTTATTTTTCACAAGTCACTACTATTGTGATTATGTTTTAGGAAGATTCTGTCTTCCTCAGTACAAACACTGGATTTCATAAGCCTATTCATTTCACATGACATGGTCATTTAATAGCATTATAATGCTCACATAACTTTATATGTGGGTGTCAATACGCAAAGCTATATTTACAGGACACTTGTAATATAATGGATGTCTCAGCAATAACACTTTTCACTAATACTGAAAATATATCCTGTATATAGAGATATATTTTCCTAAAAGTGACAAAGTTGTATGTGTACAGTATTGTCACTTTGTTAAATGTCATTTAAACTTCATATTAAGATATTAACATTGAGAAATTGCAATTGCAATAGAATGAATATCTGACTTACCTTTATAGAACATTTGGAAGGGCGCAGTCCCGAGACCGACAAAAACATCGATCACTTTTCTCTTCAAATACTCAAAACTTGTTGAGACATCCTGATCCACGGCAAAGCGACGGATCTCCTTGTTGCAGTCTTCCTTACCGACGAGGTAAGCTTTCACTGTCATCGACATCGTAGCGAAAAATAGCGTCTTAACCCGACAATCTGGATGTGTTGCGCAGCAGAAAATACGCTTCTTGAACACGGCTTTCTGTGTTGAGTGCGTGAGAATGCGTTTCCTACTTCAGCCTACAGTTCCGTATATAAGCCTTGAACGTCGTATGCAAATCAAGCGAGCGCTCAGCCAATCGTTGAAGCGAGCGCAAGTTTGGAGGCGTGTCCAAGCGCGTCTCGCAGGACAGAGTTCATGTTGTCTTTGGTCATGTGAGTTACATTTAAAAACAGAATGGACGGCCTTCGGCTATCTGAGGAATGACATGGCAATATGAGAGGGGAAATTCCCTCTGAAGTCACCCACTGGATCACTGACAAACAATACAGCGTTATATTAATAATAAACACGTGTCATAATACTGTGAATGTAATCTCATTCTCCATGGAAGCTACATTTAGGCTATTATTTGGTGATTTTGAGACAGGGAATGTCAGACAAACTCTCTCTCTCTACTGCTATAGATCAATACAGTTAAAAACAAATATTTTTCCACATACATATTATTTTGATGGAATGGTTGTTTTGCCGCTCGTGACAGACATACAGCTGTGTCAGTATGAATTCTGGATATTCATTATTCAGGCTCTACTAACTGATGAGGGTGCTGCTGTTTTTCTGCTACAGCTAAATAAAGTGCTGTGTCATCATGAATGACGGTTAGCAGGCGGCCTACTCTACTGTATATGTGATATGTACTGAAGAAACTTTAAGCTTAAGAGTTTATTAAAGTGATAGTTCACCCACAAAAATGAAACTTTTGTCATCATTCACTCACCCTCAAGTTGTTTCAAACCTGTATGAATTTCTTTCTTCTGTTGAACATTTTTGATGAATGTTGCTAACCAGACATTTGATGGTCCCCACTGACTTCCATAGTATGGAGAAAAAAAATACTATGTAAAATATCTTCTTTTGTGTTCAGCAGAAGGAAGAAAATCATACAGGTTTGGAACAACTTGAGGGAGAGTAAATGATGACAGAATTTTTATTTTTGGGTGAAACTATCCCTTTAAAGGATTAGTTCACTTCAGGATTTTTCTCCATATAGTGGACTTCACTGGGGTTCAACGGGTTGAAGGTCCAAATGTCAGTTTCAGTGCAGCTTCAAAGAGCTCTACATGATCCCAGACAAGTACCGCGGTAGGGTGAAAAACTCTTCTCCTCCGACATCATTGTTTTACCTTTTTTTGTAAAAAGTTTGGCTTAGTCTTTGTAAACACTCAATCGGTACTTCCATCTTTCCAACGTGATTACGTAATGCTTGCAGAGCAGTGCAAGACGAGCATTTGTGGTTAAAAAGTATATAATTTTAATTTTTTTAGAAAATGTCCGATGGTTTCTTTAGATAAGACTCTTATTCCTCGTCTGGGATCATGTAGAGCTCTTTGAAACTGACATTTGGACCTTCAACCCGTTGAACCCCAGTGAAGTCCACTATATGGAGAAAAATCCTGGAATGTTTTCCTTAATTTCTTTTCCACTGAAGAAAGAAAGACATGAACATCTTGGATGACATGGAGGTGAGTAAATTATCCAGAAATTTTCATTCTGAAGTGAACTAATCCTTAATCCTTGAAGTATTCACCATCATGATTTCAAATAAATAAAAAAATGAAAAACTATAACAAAGTTTTATATTTTGTTGATTTGTATACCACAATACTAGAAATGTCAAGTCATCTTTATTTAGGAAGTGCTTTACTTATAGATTGTTTCAAAGCAGTTTCACAGTAATAGCAAAATAATGATCAATTCATCAAATATGAAACAAATTCAAATTCTGCTGTAAAGCAGCTCCTAAAACACAAGTCAGTTGTATGTATGTGTATATTGATGAATGTATATGTTGTATGTATGGATATATATGTGTATTGAGGAACAATACGATTATTATTATTATTATTATTATTATTAATAAATATCCTTATCTTTCAACTTTATCTTTGATTATATGAACTCCATCTTTACATTTAACTTTTGGTGATGCCTCAAGCTCGTGCTCACGCCCTTACCTACAGTTTTCAAAACATTTTCCTCACACACACACGTGACTCTTTATTCTCGAAGCCTCCTTTTTTTTTCTTTTTTTTTCTTTTTCTCGAAGCCTCCTGAAGAGTCCGAGAGTCGGAAAGAATGCCGTCATGTCGGAGCGCGCGGGCGTGACTCGATCACCTGACTGTGACTCACGCGCGTCATATGATTTCCTTTGTTTACAAGCAACATCAGTGCAATCGAGTAACATTGATAATGAGCTCACAATCACCCTCACGAACAGTTTTAACAACGCCGTAAAGATGCAGACACTATCACTTTTCTCTCAGTCTGTATGTTCTCAGATTTCCGCCTTTATGTATTTACCTTTTGTTTAGATTAAACTAATTATACATTTAGCCTGCCAGTTTTACCTACACTACAGGTGACCAGATTTCGGAGTCAGAAAGCTATCATTGAAAGCTCTACTGTATACAGTAATTATAACCTTTCAAATTATATTTTATGTTTGTGCTTTTGAAATGGATCTTTATTATCCCAAAATAGGCTTATTATTTTAGGCTGATCTTGAGCACAAAGTATGAGCTCGCAGCGCCCTCTGCTGGTGAAAATAACCACTGCACCATTGCTCTGGTCATGTTTGGGTTTTTTTGCGGTGTATTTGCGGGCTGAGTTGTAAAACCGGGACATTTCCGGGTACAGGACGCCAAATAGTGTCCCAGGAGAACGGGAACGTCTGGTTACAGTACAAGACCGATCCTGCGCCTCAATGTGCATACTGTCCATCCTAAATAGTATGTGACATTAGTAGTATTCAATACTATTTAGGGCGGATAGGGTGGATAGTATGCAGGGCGAGTGTCGCATTACTCATGTTGATACTGAGGACCTGTTATGACAGTCAGTGTTCGCTAGATGGCGTCATCCAGCACATATTGAATCTGCAGGAGTGGTCCAGATAATAGACCAACGCAGAGATGTTTATTTGGAGAGTTTAAACTTTAAAGTGGGTTGTTATGTAAGTTGTTTAGAGTTTAAAGTAAATTAAGCGTAATCACGATAACAATATCAGCTGCGATATGTTATTGGTTAGTTACTGATTTTGTTTCATCAGATTATTACCACACTCTATGACACCTTCTCAAGGAGCTTCAGTCTGTATTTCAAGTGCCTCAGAACCTTTTCTGGAGTGTTAATTGGAGGAGACACTCTCAGTCTTGAGCTCCTGCTAGAACGTTTGGTCTCTTTTTTAAGAAATGTGCCTGGAGGTTCTCCAGAGGGTTTCACTTTGCAGTCTGACAGTCAAGTCTAACTATCAGCAGATTGATGTGCAGATATGAGGCAAGTGATCGTTAGAGACAGTCAGTGTAGGTGCATCTGTCACGGAAACTACTTTGTGTAGTGTGTGTGTGTGTGTGTGTGTTAATGAACACGGTGTATATTGGCACAACACTCTGCAAAAATAAGCTGGCCACTCAAACATCAACTATTTGGCAGAACTTCAGCAGTCAAAGCTGTAGATAGAAGTGATGAAGCTGGGCGATCAGAGGCCTGGTTTGTCTCCAGAGTCTTAAATGAAACAATGACAGGCTGAAACATGATTAATTATCTCCAGCATAACTGGATATTAACTGCTCCTGTAATAAACAGATATATTTGCATCTGTCAGTCACTTCCTTTTCTTTAAGAAGAACTCTGAATTTATTATATGAATAATCTGTGCAGTAATCAACTGAAGAACACGAGTCAAGATTCTATCCATCCATTCATCCATTTGTCCATCCATCCATCCATCCATTCATCTATCACCATCCATCCATCCATCCATCCATCCATCCATGTCAATCAATCCATCCATCATTCATTGATCTATCATTCATCCTTCTGGCAATCCATTTATCCATCTGTCCATCCATCCATTCATCTATCATCCATCCATTCATCCATCCATATGTCAATCCATCCATTTATCCATCCATCATCCATCCATGTCAATCGATTCATCCATTTATCCATCTGTTCATCCATCTGTCCGTCCATCCATCCTTCCATCTATCATCCATCCATCTATCCATCCATTCATCCATCCTTCCATCCATCTATCATCCATTCATCCATCCATCCATCCATCCATCCTTCCATCCATCTATCATCCATCTATCCATCCATTCATCCATCCATCCATCCATCCATCCATCCATCCATTCATCTATCATCCATTCATCAATCCATCTGCTCATCCATCCATTCATTCATCTATCATCCATCCATCTGTCCATCCATAGATCTATCCATCCATCCATCCATACATACATCTGTCATCCATCCATTCATCTATCATCCATCCATGTCAATCCATCCATCCATTCATCCATCTGTCCGTCCATCCATCCTTCCTTCCATCCATCACCCATCCATGTCAATCCATCCATCCATCTGTCCGTCCATCCATCCATTAATCCATCTATCATCCATCCATCCTTATGTCAATCCATCTGTCCATCCATCCATCATCCATTGATCTATCATTCATCCTTCTGTCAATCCATCCATCATCCATCCGTCCATCCATTTATCCATCTGTCCATCCATCCATTCATCCATCCATATGTCAATCCATCCATCTATCCATCCATCCATCCATTCATCCATTCATCCTTCCATCCATCCATTCATCCTTCCATCCATCCATCTATCATCCATCCATCCATTCATCTATCATCCATCCATCTGTCCATCCCTCCATTCATCTATCATCCATCCATCTATCCATCCATTCATCCATCCATCCATACATCTATCATCCATTCATCCATCCATCTGTTCATCCATCTGTCTCAAACACAAAATATATATTTTATATATTTAAAATTAAATATTGAGAAGCGATGAGGATAATAAAGTAAACCTATCAAAGCAATATATTTTTGCCCATTTATATACAGAAATATTCTGGGTTCAGTGCAAGTTAAGCTCAATCGACAACATTTGTGCCAGAATACTGCTGATTACAACAAAAACATTGTGTTCTTATGGTGAGGCACTTACAATGGAAGTGAACGGGGATCAATGTTTGAGGTGTTTAAATGCAAAAATGTGAAGCTTATAATCTTATAAAATCACTTACATTAATTCTGTTATTAATTATTTTATTTGAGATGGTCAATGTTACTGACATTCAGCTGTAACTTAACACAGAAAAGTCTTAAGAAGAAGTACAGTAATAATAAGCGCACAACACGAATCGCTGCTTCAAATAAACAGTGCGTGTGTGTTTCTTCCTTGACCGCACGGAGGAGCAGCTGCACCGCGTGCACGAGCCCGTCCTGCACGCCACCGCGCTCCGAACATACACACACTCTTTCTCTCTACCGCTTACACACACACACACACACACCCTCCTGTATAAACGGCATCTGCCTGTACACAGACTCTCGCATTCTTACCCTCCCTCTCATCTCTCATGTGCGCGCGCTGTCATTAACGCACGCACCGCGGCAGCGCACACCAGACGCGCTCGAGCACACGGTTCGGTTCGGACATGATACCGGCGCGGACCCGGAGATGAGGCTCAGAAATGGCACCTTCCTAACAGTCATAGTATTCGGGTTATGTGGGTTTATATCGTTATCCTGGTACACCGCATTCAGCAATTCCAAAGGTAAGACTCGTGTTTACTGTGTGAAACGCAACGCTTCTCTCGCGTTCTGTCATGCATTGCATTCAAATGCGGCATTGAAGCGCTGGAGCTGCAGAATCCTGAGCTTCTGTCTTCAACTGCTCCTCAAACTATCACAGGCCTGCTGATGTTTCTCTAAATGTGTATTCCTTATTCAATTTAGAGGCATATCCAGAACCGTTTTCTGCTGAGATGCATCTTTCTGTCGGGGTTTGAGGGTCTGCACTTTCCAAACAAGGAACGTAAAAGCCTCATCTGGGGTTGTTTTCAACATGTTTTGAAATGCAATGATGTGCATGAAGGTTCCTCTGAGTCCGAGCATGTTTGTAACAAACCTCTGATGGTGAAGATGCGTTTGAATCTTGACATGTGCTTTCTTGCTTGGATGTGATGGATCATTCCTTATTGAGCAGAAGGCTCAAGTTTGTGATCATCAAGGCTTCCAAAAAAGCTCCGTTGGCCTTTTTCCACTTGCTTCCAGTTTTAAGTCTGAATTTACTCTCGGTCTGTATTCATTAATTAATCTTTACGGTTACACCTGTGTGCACGGAAGTGTTTTCTAATGCATGAGAGCATTTTCTGACAGGTGAAGATGAGTTTCTTTAGGAGTAGTTGAGCTGGTCTCCAAACCAATCGCTTAATTGCTTTTGCTTTATCAAGTGCAAAACAGTGAAAAGTTCTACAGGTGGTTCGTGACACGAGTCTTTCATTAGTGTTCGTCTCACTCTGAATCGATTGATGACTGTACTGTATCTGAACCTCCTGATCTGTTGTATTTTCGCTCCAGCGCTCGAAGGTGTTTGTGTGTAACTTCCTGTGCTCCTGTCATGATGAACATCTGCTTCTGCTCCTCTCATCCGTCAGCACCAAACCTCGTATCCTCTTCCCAAACATTATTCCAGTGCTTTTTAGTTCTTTCCTGTTATTTTGGACTGTTTTGGACAGAATTGCTCCTGTGGAAACCCACACAAAGCTTGACACATATGATGTCATGTATATGAAAATAAACTTACACAGTAAATGGTTTTATTGTACCAGTGGACGGGTTGAGCTGGGTTTGTAAGTTTGTTCACTCCTCTTTTCCAGTTAGAATGATTTGGATTTTTTATTTGTCTTGCTAAAAGAACCTTCAGTGCGTGTGTGAGTGCTGTGTATTATGTAGTCCATATCATGTTGGCCTTATTTCTGTACTGAACCATTCAACTCCTCAGGCGTTTTCGTCTCTGAATGGACTCATCACAAACGGTGACCTCTAAGGTTTTCAGTTACAATAGACACGTGAGCTTCACTGACATTCATTGGGCGAATCTCACAACAGCTGTCAAGAAATGGCTGTCATATTCCGCCTCATTATTTTTAAAAGAAAAAAGAAAAGTATTATTTTAAAAATGTTTTGCATATAATAATTTAAGCAGACTAAAGGCCTGTTCACATCAAGGACGATAACTATAACGATAAAGATAGTTCTAAAAGAATCTTTCTAAATATAAAAGAATAGTGTAGTCCACAGCACAACTATAACGATAACGGCAAAGAGAAACGATATTGTTGGAATTACTTTCAAAATGATTTTTTTCCAGTTGAAAACACTGACAGCCAGTCAGAATCCATCCTGCTTTAATGAGCTTGAGTTTTTAAATGAACAGGCGACAAAACTGCAGTGCTTATAATAAATAGGGCTGGGATGATTCGTGAAACGTTTCTGATATTTTCTGAATGCATCGCAAATTGATTCGGAGCTTAGTTTTTAACCTCAGATGGTGCTCTAGGCTAGTTTTTAACTGCATGCTCAAATGCTCATGAAGAAGAGCGCTCGTGCGTTCGGCTGAGACTGACAATGTACTTGAACCTCAGAATGCTTTTATGACATGAGATTAATGTAAACGGCCCACTGCAAACACTCTTGTACTTCGCTTCAACCTTTTCAGACTTTATGAATGATTATTTTAGGTTTTAGTGGTGTGTGTGTGTGTGTAAGGAACTGGAAGGAAGCAGAGTACGGCTGTTTCTAAAGCACGCGGTGCCATCTGCTGGTAAAAACTAAGCTCAGAATCAATTCGAGAGAGAATTGCGATGCATTTGGAAAATCTCAGAATCGATCCAGAATCATTTCTCGATTCACGATGCATCGATTTATTTTCCCAGCCCTAAACAGAGCGATATCGTCCGCTGGTATGGATGCTAATATAGTTATTATTATAGTTTCTTTATAGTTATCGTTCTTGGTGTGAAAAGGCCTTATGTCTACTGCATTTTATTAATATTTTATATAACAACAAAACAGGCCTGTTCCCTCACAGGAAGAGTTTTAGAAATGAAATGCACCGATATGAAAATTTTGGCCGATACGGATAACCGATAATTCTTTATATTTGAAAGCCGAAAACCGATATATTGGCTGATTAATCTTAATCTCAATTTTCTTATATAATTTTTAGAGCCTGATTACAAAAACAAAAGTTTCACCATTAAAAGTCATGTCCCAAACACACGATTGTAATGTTCTCATTATAATATTATGTAGACTTGTGCTGCACGTGTTGTACTGAACTGTATTTTCCTTTTTGAAGTGATTTTCAATCATATTTCAAGCAATTCAAAACCATCATGGTGAACAGTGTGAATCTGAAGTGTCTCAGGCTTTAATATTGGCCAAATTTTCTTCTAACGATAACATTACAAATGAACATATATCAGTCGATACCAATATGGTGGCCGATATATCGTGCATCCCTAATATTAATATTAGTGTGGTAGTAAAATACGCTTTATTTTCTTTGTAAAATATTTTTTTTCTTTCTTTCTGCACTATATAAACCAGACGTTTTATCATCAGATTCAGCCTGTTACTGCTTGGCAGGACGTATATAAATTAAATCATTTTAAATAATTTTACAAATGTGCACTTACAGTAAGAGCACATGTTGTATGTATTTTGGAAATAGTTTTGAGCTTGTTATCACACAGCGTTGTGTGGTGAATCTGGTGATACATCGCTGGATCTAGAAGAATTAAAACACAAACATCTTGTGCCTGTTCAGACACGCCTGTACAACACAGATCAAAGCACACATCATTCAGGCTACTCACTGATGCTGGACCCTAAACACATCTCCACCCGTCAGGTCCACAGAGCTGGAGATGGACCAGGTCACCTGGACTAACACCACTTTATAATCACATGCCTTTAGTAGAAGTTTTGTGAGCTCACACTGGAATCTCTCAAGTAGTCTTTTGGCTAGCTTTACTACAGAGGATAGCTGAAAAAACATCTTTTTTTTATTTTATAAAAGAGCACTGTTTTGCTAAAATCAGATTTTTTTTTCTTTGTTTAATTGAGGAAAGAAAGTCATACAGGTTTGAGAAGTGAGTGATGAAAGAATTGTCATTTTTCAGTGAACTGTCACTTTAAGCCGGCAGTGTTTGGGAAGAGGTTGAGTCAATCAGCAGTGAGACACAGTATGAGATCCGTCTTCTCCAGGTGAAAGCTTCGCCAGAGAGACGGAGAGAAAGCTCTCATTATCTGCATCCTGAAAGAGATCAAGATCTGGCTTGACCTCTTGGTGCTTTGCATTTACTTCTTCTTAAGTCTCTTTTCTTTCTCTCGGTGGCTCACTAGAGGAGCGAAGCTCAGCCGGTGTCACGTATCCTTTCATTCCGGCTCGAGCTGATGTGATTCCTCAGTGATACTCCCCAGTTACCCAGAATCCTCCCAGCAGAGATGAGGCGAGGAATCTGAGCAACCTTGTATTGATTTAGTCTTTTGAGGGGAAAAAAACGGGTCGAGTAACCAGAGAGATTGTTGGGCTTCTTCTTGCAAGAATTAGTGTAATTTATTTGTTTTTTCTAAGGCTGGAGCTGCTACTGAAATTCTAGTTTCACTAGACAAATACAGATTATATTTCAAACTCACTCATTTTATTGATGTAAGTCTGTTTTTTGTTTTTGACTCTTCATATACTTTTATAGCAGAGGTTCTCACAAAATTCCCTCAAAATCAAACATGAAATGTGTAAATATTGCCACGGACTGTGTAGACCCAACAAGGGAAAAATTTGTTTCTAAACATCCTCTGATTTCTGATAACTTCATGGCCTAAACATCTGTGGCATGATAAAATGACAAGTGAAGCTGAGTTTTGTGTTAATCTATCATCAGTTTCATCTTTCAGGTCAACTTCTGTCATGGTGGAGAAGTAGTTTTGTAAGCCTGATAGCAAACGAGTGTTGACCTGCTATAACAACAACACGTCTGGTTCAGTGGATATCTATAGATCACTATAAATATCCCGGTTTAGTACTGCGGTTTGTCATTGTCACAGTATGTACTGCAGTGTGTGAGCCAAATATTTTCGTCTACATTTGCGCTCTTGTGTACAATACTTTGCTGGCCTGAAGTCACACATTTCTTTTTGGAGAAACAAGAACTGCTTCCCTGAAGCAGCAAGTCTACTTTGGTAAAACATCACATCTCATCCCACCTACAGTATTTCTGTAGGAGCCTTTGATTTCCATGACGCTGAAAAATGAAGACTAGTCACAAATGAAACGTACTGTATAAAGCAGAATTTCATTGAAGTTTGGATTAGGGGTGGATATGTGTTTTTCAGGGCCGATACTGATTATTACATATCAAGTAGACTGATAACCGATATTTTGAACGATATATACACCGATCAGGCATAACATTATGAGCACTGACAGCTGAAGTGAATAACACTGATGATCTCTTCATCACGGCTCCTGTTAGTGGGTGGATATATTAGGCAGCAAGTGAACATTTTGCCCTCCAAGTTGATGTGTTAGAAGCAGGAAAAATGGGCAAGTGTAAGGATTTGAGCGAGTTTGACGAGGACCAAATTGTGATGGCTAGAAGACTGGGTCAGAGCATCTCCAAAACTGCAGCTCTTGTGGGGTGTTCCCGGTCTGCAGTGGGCAGTATCTATCAAAAGTGCTCCAAGGAAGGAACAGCGGTGAACCGCAGACAGGGTCATGGGCGGACAAGGCTCAGCGAAGGCTGACCCGTGTGGTCTGATCCAACAGACGAGCTACTGTAGCTCAAACTGCTCCAGAAGTTAATGCTGGTTCTGATAGAAAGGTGTCAGAATACACACGTATGGGGCTGCATAGCTGCAGACCAGTCAGGGTGCCCATGCTGACCCCTGTCCACCGCCGAAAGCACCAACAGTGGACACGCGAGCATCAGAACTGGACCACGGAGCAATGGAAGAAGGTGGTCTGGTCTGATGAATCACGTTTTCTTACATCACATGGATGGCCGGGTGCGTGTGCGTCGCTTACCTGGGGAACACATGACACTAGGATGAACTATGGGAAGAAGGCAAGCCGGCGGAGGCGGTGTGATGCTTTGGGCAATGTTCTGCTGGGAAACCTTGGGTCCTGCCATCCATGTGGATGTTACTTTGACACGTACCACCTACCTAAGCATTGTTGCAGACCATGTACACCCTTTCATGGAAACGGTATTCCCTGGTGGATGTGGCCTCTTTCAGCAGGATAATGCTCCTGCCACAAAGCAAAAATGGTTCAGGAATGGTTTGAGGAGCACAACAACGAGTTTGAGGTGTTGACTCGGCCTCCAAATTCCCCAGATCTCAATCCAATCGAGCATCTGTGGGATGTGCTGAACAAACAAGTCCGATCCATGGAGGCTTCACCTCACAACTTACAGGACTTAAAGGATCTGCTGCTAACATCTACAGATACCACAGCACACCTTCAGGGGTCTAGAGGAGTCCATGCCTCGATGGGTCACTGCAGTTTTTCGATACCGATAACCAGAAAAATGCTTAATATCGGCTAGGCCGATAATCGGTCGACCCCTAGTATGGATTAATAAATGAAAAGTAGGGCTGTACACTGAATAAATTGCAATTTATGGACTAGTGTCTGTGAATATTAAAGCTCAAAAAAATCTATTGAATCTGAAGTCTACATGTTCTGCATGTCTCAGTTCGGTCTGCTGCACATACTGACGCTCGCGGTGTTTTCAGCGTCTGCCGTCTCACGATATCAACGCATGAACACACGCCATTCAAAGAGGCACTTCCTCTGATGTTGAGGCAGTAACTCTGTCCCTTTGTCTCGAGTGCATATTGAAGCATGTCTCAGCATGACTGTGCTGCCGTGAGATTTCACTCCAGCTAATGTATGCAATAATGTGTTCTGCCATTTATCATTGTGGTTGTTTCAGCACATCCACTACATTCGAGTCGTGCTTCATTATCATAGGGGTGGGTCATGTGGACTCATGGTCAACTGGCCCATTAGTGAGGTTGAGTAGTGAGTATTTAGATTTGTTTTTTTTCAGCATGCGAAAAGTAAAGGTCGAACTATCTGCACCTTATTTGTTTTTGCATGTTGGTCAAGTTTTCAAACATTAATATGTAGTGCAGCAGCTTTGTTAAAATATACATTATATAATTTTTTCCTAAGATGTAATACATCAGGTGTTTAATTTC
This sequence comes from Ctenopharyngodon idella, assembly GCF_019924925.1. Taxonomy (NCBI): domain Eukaryota; kingdom Metazoa; phylum Chordata; class Actinopteri; order Cypriniformes; family Xenocyprididae; genus Ctenopharyngodon; species Ctenopharyngodon idella. The sequence goes on from NC_067233.1 coordinate 1,174,518, forward strand.
ATTGATCGCCATGTTAGTCCCTCCTGGTTTAAAATTCTGTCTTGGTTTACTGTTGCTTGGAGACTTTTGTCTCGGTCGCGGCCCCAAGGGCTCGTGACACTCGGCTGTTTCCAGAGCAAGTGTAACTGACGAAAGAGCCGTGTGACCGTCTGCAAGAGCACTTCAAGTAAAGCTCTGTCCTCCTTGATGTTTGAAGCAGTTACTTAGTACACTTTTAGAGTAACAGATTAACAAAATCAGTGACCGATAAAGAAAAGATTCGCTTGATTTTAGCAGGGAAGGTGTTTTCTTGTAGGAGTTTTGTTGTTCATGTTAACTGGAGTGCTAGTCTCATTGTTCTGGTGTGTGTTGCTTGTGTTCAATCCAGATTGTGTGTGTGAATGTGTGAATGTATGTGTGAGTCTTGCACCTTTGGAAAGACTTGAATTATTCACGACTCTAGACCACTTGAAACCCTCCCTCAATAGAGGCCCGTCTGAAAGAGAGCCAGCGCTCAATCCGGCCGACTGAAGCACGTCTAAATATTTCATTCATCCAAGGCCACAAATTCTGCTAAAGCACTGATCAGTTCGCTGCGAATGCTAATGAGGGTTTAGACTTCGCATTTAGTTCTACCTGACTTCAGACAGGCAACTCAGAGTCTGGAGTAAAACAGGCAAATATCATCTTTGTGTATGTACTACTAGTATTGACTGATGGAAAAAACGCCCACCTGCATCATCAATCAGATGTTCACTGAGTTTGGTCTCGTTATATCATTGTCCTACAGGTGGGTGTTCCTTATAAAACTATGACTGTACGGTAGGTATTGTAGTGCCACTGAATGACACAAACTATTTTTTTTATCAATGAAACGGCTCCATGTAACAGTTTCAGTGGAAAAGGTGTTTATATCACACAGTCTGTGTTCTGTGAGGTGCTGACGGCCTGTGCTGCACATGCGCAGTGTGTGTGTGTGTGTGTGTGTGTGTGTGTGTGTGTGTGTGTGTGAATCAGTGGATGTGCCTGTAGGCAGGAACAGTCTTGTCTCTCTTAATTTAGCCCCAGTGTTACAGCTCATGTAGCCCTTTTCTTTCTCTCATTATATGATGTGGCTCTCTGCCAAAGGCTGGATTATGCAAGCCGCTCTCCCTCCTGACAGCACCCACTTGCAAACACACACACAGTAACTGATGAGAGGGCAGGTTAGCAGGTGGCATCATTTATAATTGATGCGACTGATGTTTTACCTGTGATTTCCATATGGAGAAGCGCAGGTGTGTTCACCCCATGTGCATTCAACGTTTACTTCTATTTCACTGCGGAGCAAATCTGTCTTGTGCATGTTTACAAGACATCCACCAACATTGAAGAGGAGTAACGAGGCAAATCTAGAAAGTCTCCTGTTACTATAGATGGAGCTGACTGCACTGTCACAGGTTTGGGTCACGCTTTATGTTAGGTGTCTTTAACTGCTGTGCACTTGATGTTGTATTGCAAAACACTTAACCTTATGGGAAAGGTTAGGACAGGTTTGGCGGTATGGGTGGGTTACGAGTCAACAGTGTAATTATAGATGTAAAAATATAGCTGCAAGCAGCAATTATCTTGGTTAAGCACAATGAAGGCATGATAAGTCATGCCAGCATGGCTGGGAGCGTCAGAACAACTGCATAAATGAGCAATTAAAGACATATTAAAATGATTTCAGGCAAAATGGCTGAAAAATCATAAATACACTCTAGTAATATGATTTGTTTATCACATTTGACCAATAGGTGGCGCTGTGACCAAATTGATGTGGTGTGGTCAGAGTAAGGTGTCAATGACGCATGCAAAGTTTGGTGTTAATATGCCAAAGCATTGCATACATCAACTTTGATGGGTATATGAAAACGGAAATCTATCGACACGAAATGCATACATTTTTGCTGGCATAGTCTGAAGATTATACGGTTCGATTTTGGTGAAAATCTGAGCAATGGTCTAGGAGGAGGAGTTCGGGAAAAAGAAAAAATAAATCTTGGCCAACTATGGCAAAATTGGTATCTATATTCTCAGCATGACCCATAACAATGGCTTCATTACAAAAAGCAAAACTAATCAAAAGCTATTAGCAATTTTTGAAGTGTCATAATTTTTTACCACAAGGTGGCACTGCCGCAACTTTTTGAGCATCTTCAGGGCATGGTGCCGAAGACACATACCGAGTTTCGTAACGATACACCAATGCATTCGTTAAATATAAGATTTTACTACAAAATTCAAAATGGCTGACACCAAAAATTGGGTATTTTTCGACTCTGCATACTGCACCGAATCTAAAGAGACCATTGATTTTTGGCCAAACCCTTTAGAAGTTGTGGGCAAAAAGAGCCATTTTTCATATCTCCTGACCACTAGGTGGCACTGCACTGAAACTGTTCAGGTATCCTCAGCTCATGGTTGTCATAACACACACCAAGTTTGGTCAGAATATGCAAACTTTTGACAAATTCCATAACTTTTTGTTGGCATGGTCTGAAGTTGATCTGGTTTAATTTTCATGAAAATTAGAACAACGTCCTAGGAGGAGTTTGAAAAAGTAGGTTTTTTTTGGAAAATTTAAAATGGCGGAAAAATTTTCATGATGGAAAATGAAGGTGCAATCAAATCAACTTGAGCCAAGGAATCAGAGGAAAAAAGAATTTTGTTTCTAGCTTTGGACAGTTGGTGGCGCTAGAGGGATTGATATAGAGATTCCAAAATTGCTGTGGTTAATGTTTAGTCTGTCCTCTATCTGTGTACCAAATTTCACAACTTTCACGCAAGTGGTTCTATGGGCATCCATAGACTCAAGAGCAGAAGAAGAAATACACCGCCAATGGATACAGTTGGTGTCTATCTATGCACCTTCAGCGCTTGATCCCTAATTAAAGAAGTGAATCAAGCTGTAATTACACTTGGGTATTTATTATATATAAGTATAATGCAAAAACATGGATGTACACAATAAGTGCATTACATCAAATGATTAACTTAAATGTTAGTATATAGTAGTTAAAACTATGAGAATTAAGAGTTAAGACTCTTAGTTTTGTTATCTTCGACATGTTTGCAGTTTTTCCACTGATAGTATGTAGAGTTTAGATCCCATGTGCGGTCTATTGTGTTACAAACAAACAAACAAACACAGCTAGACAAGTGACAAAGGAAACATGAGGGCTATAAATAAACAAAGACTAATGATTAACTGGGTATACCTGTGAGTATTCAAGACTATAAACCAATGACAAGACAGAACTGAGAATCATCTGACAAGACAAACCAATGAAAACGCAACACATGAACCAAAGGAATCACGTGACCAGATCATAGGGAATGACACAATAACAGGAAACTTGGCTATGAGAAACTTCAAAATAAAAGACATGAAAAGATGAACATAAACCCTAGAACAGATGTGACAGCAGTATAGATGCAATATAGATTATCAATAATTGTAAATATAATTTTTGTAGCCATATGGTTATATCCTAAAATGTAAAAACTCACAAAAAGCAGTATAAAAGTGTGACTGTACAAGTTCAAGTCTTCTACAGACATGTGACAGCTTGTGTGAGGAACAGTGATAGGATCATTGATAGACTCGAATTAAAGGGGTTCCATCACTGAAATCAAGTCGAAATCATCTTTTTTAATAATCAACAGGTTTAATTTAGGCTTTTATTCTCATATAAACATTAATCAGCGCACATACATAGAGCACATCAAATATGGTAAACTGAAGCCCAAATGAACCAGAACCAATGAGGTTTGATCTCACGTGTCAACAAGTGCGTTTGAGCTGCTGTTGAACATATTTGATGTAAATAAAAGCCTAAATTAAATCGATTCATCATATGAAGTGGTCACACTTGGATTAAACTGCTGGATTCATATGGATTTATAAGTAAATAGTGGCAATTTTCATTTTTGGTGTCAACGATCACGTTAACAGGTGTAATCACTGTATGCAGTTCTGTAGTTTTAAATGTCATCAAATTCTCCTTTTGCTTTCCACTACAATATGATATGAGGGTCAGTATAATAGAGCATTCATTTTCTGTTGAACTAATCCTGGTACAATGGAGGAAGGAAGTGGTTTTTGGTCATTCAGGCTCACAGATGAATGTTTCTGGTTACAGGTCAGAAGTAGATGGCAATATGTGTAGTTCGCATGTGAAGAATCACCATCTCGCGTTCACACTGAAACACGCGACGCACCCTGCCGAGGGCCGTGATGGAGAGAATGTAGACGGGACGTGACAGACCGTCACTAATGTACTGACGCAGAAGAGCTGGATAATTCATCATCATCGCACAGACAAACTGTGTCAAAAACTCCCCTGAAGTTAGCTAAATATAATAGAACCTCACTTTGGGGATGTCCCGGAATATAAAAAATATAAAATAGATGAAGGAGTCTAAATAATAATAATTAGAAGTCTACGGACAAATGTGTGTGTGTGTGTGTGTGTGAATGTGTGTGGGTGTGGGTGTCAGCAGGAAAGCATGTGACTTGAAGAGACCATGTGGGCAGTGCATGTGACATCTCTCTCTCTTTCAGACGCAGCGTTAAGTCGCGTCACACTGGACTTTGAGCATGTGAAGTTAGTTCAGACCCACAGCTCTGTAAACCATTGTTTGTTCTTTAAATTGACCAAGTTGTCGATCTGTGATGTTTAGATACTCTATTAGTCAAATGCTTTTGCACTTTGCAAATTTGAAGGTCATATTTCACCAAAGTGAACCTTGATATACAGCAGAAGACTTGTGTTTCCGTGGAGAATGTGATTGTGACTTTATGCTCTCTCTCTCTCTCTTTCTGATTGGTTACATTAAACATTAGACCTACTTTGTAGGGCTGGGACAATACTATCGATGCATTGCGATTTGTGGATCATTTCTGATATTTTCCAAATAATCTCAAATCAATTTGGAGCTTAGTTTTTAACAGCAGATGGCGCTCTAGGCTAGTTTTTAACCGCACACTCAAATGCTCATGAAGAAGAGCGCTTGTGCGTTCGGCTGAGTCTGAGAATGTACTTACACCTCAGAATGACACGAGATTAATGTAAACGGCCCACTGCAAACACTTGTACTTCGCTTCAACCTTTTCAAACTTTATGAATGATTATTTTATTGAAGTTTTAGTGGTGTGTGTGTGTGTAAGGAACTGGAAGAAAGCAGAGTACGGCTGTTTCTAAAGCACGCAGTGCCATCTGCTGGTAAAAACCTAAGCTCAGAATCGATTCGAGAGAGAATTGCGATGCATTTGGAAAATCTCAGAATCGATCCAGAATCATTTCTCGAGTCGTGATGCATCGATGTATTGTCCCAGCCCTACTACTTTGTCAAGTTAATGATGTGGCACTCATGTTTTTTTTTTATTGATTAATTTATTAAAAAATATAGTGCCATTCAGAAGTTTGGGGTCAGTAAGATTTTATTTCTTAAAGGAAAATACTTTTATTCATCAAGGATGCAATAAACTGATCAAAAGTGGCAGTAAAGATTCTATTTCGAATAATCATAAATGTTTCTTGAGCAGCGAATCATCATATCAGAATGATTTCTGAAGGATCATGTGACACTGAAGACTGGAGTAATGATGCTGAAAATTCAGCTTTGATCACAGGAATAAATTACACTTTACTATATATTCACATAGAAAACAGCTGATTTACATTGTAAAAATATTTCACAATTTTTTATGTGTTTTTGATCAAATAAATGCAGTCTTGGTGAGCAGAAGAGACTCTTTCTAAAACATTAAACTTGAATGCTCTCTCTCTGTTTCATCAAGAGATGTTGTTTGTACTGGTGTCTTTAGAGACTCGTGTTCTCTGGAGGTGTGATGCTGCCGGTTTGTTCAGAGTCTGTTTGTGTGGTTGTGACGGTTTGATTCAGCCTAGAGTTTAACCTCTCGTGGAGGCCATCGTGCTTTTGCCTGTGAGTTTTCTTTCATTCCTCTCCATCATCCTTCTGTCTCATTTGTTTGCATGCTTTTTGTGCCTGAGGTCTGTCAGGAGAGGTCATGTTTACCCAGAGTGCACTAAGGCCAGTAAGGACAGATTTTCCCGTAAGGCATTGCTCCCGCGACCCTCTCAGAGTTCACTCTCAATTTCTCTGTCATACACCATTAGAGCCCCGGACCTTTGATTCTGGCGCTGACACCCACACAACCCTCGCTCAAACTGCTCTTACTGATCCCTGCTCACACACAAACTCTTCAAGGCTGTTGAACAGTGTTGAAACTCACTCTTAATGCCCGTCATTTCAAGAAAGATAACTATAAATATTACAGTAAACCACAGAGGCTGATATCATTCTGTTTATTATAAGCGCTGCAGTTTTGTGGTCTCTGTAAATGCTCGAGCTCTTTAAAGCAGGATGGATTCTGATTGGCTGTTGATGTTTTTATTGTTCGTAAAACATTTTACTTACAAAATTATATGTACAGATTCTGAAAATAAAGATTAAGGTGTGTACACTTGCATATATTAAAGCTGTAAGCAAAAATATGTTTGTACTTGACTGTTAAACCACGTTTTCTGTCAAGGCTGTGCGAACGGATCAAAAGAGAACTGATCGACAAGTGTGAACACTCCCTAAGTTTTTCAAAACCGTATGAAAACCATAGAGCACATTTCTAAGTGCATTTTAACATTTTAATCATGGACACTCTTATTTTTTTGTCATTGACCCATTAATATTTTATCCTAAAAGTGCCTTCAGACATTCACAGTGTTCAAATAATTATGTTGTATGACTTTTGTTTAAGCATACATGACCAATATTTGTCCTCATGTGCTCTCATAGATTTTATTGGTCGTTTCATAACCGCACATCCGGATCAATAGAGCTGATTAACATTCGCCACAGTTCACTGATTTCAATGTGTGACCTCTGTGAGCAGGGTTATTAACTCAACTAACTAAACTAAAACCATAAAAAACATTTGTTACTTGAAATAAAGGGGACTTATAATGCCCCTTTCACAGTATGTAATATAAGTCTCTGGTGTCTCCAGAATGTGTCTGTGAAGTTTCAGCTCAAAATACCCCACAGATCATTTATTATAGCTTGTCAAATTTGCCCCTTTTTGGGTGTGAGCAAAAACACGCCGTTTTTGTGTGTGTCCCTTTAAATGCAAATGAGCTGCTGCTCCCGCCCCCTTTCCAGAAGAGGGCGGAGCTTTAACAGCTCGTGCTTCGGTCGCTCAACAACAACAAAGCTGGAGAATTGAGGATTGTCAGTAACGGTGTTCAGCCTTATGGGGCGAATAAATCACGCTATTCATGCATAGTTGGCCACTTGAACATTTTGAGTTTACTCGCTTCATTCGCGCGTGAAATTCACTTCACAACAGGCGCTAATTCGCGTCATGAGAGGGGCTCTCCCTCTCCTTTAAATATGTCTCCGTCAGACTCTTCCACTTCTTTCTGCACACTTCCTCTGAATAAACACATCAACTCGTCAGCGGGAAAGTAGCTGTAAAATATTTGACAACTTACCAGATTGTCCGACCTCCTCACTCACTTTCTTCCAAGCAAGATCCTTTTTACTCCTGTTTCTATAAAAGTGCGAAGATGTATCGTACAGCGGCGATGATTTTGTCCTCCATTGTTGTTTCGGATTTCTGCCTCCGCTCGCTACATCATAATCACGTCACTACTAGAGGAAGCTCCTGATTGGTTAACGCGGCGCAAATATTCGCCAAAGTACAGATTTTTCAACTTGAGCGATTCGCGCGAATCACACGTTACACGCGTCAAATGCCTGAAACGCTCAATTCGTGCAAATCGTGCCACAGAATGTCTATTCGCGTCTTTGCATTGACTTAACATGTAAATCACTCGCGCTTAACGCTTCATTCTCGTCTGGTGTGAACGCACCATTACATTGTTCGGAGTCGACACTGATGGAGAGACTCAGGAAGAAGTTACAACTTTTAGACGTTTCTGAATGGTTAGTGGATAAATATATGTAGTTGTGGAGTTGATTTAACTCATTGACTAGCATGTGTCATCATGTTAATCTTTTGTGCAAATCCAGCGTTGAATTGAGCCTCGTTTGTGAAGCAGTCCGGCGTAAAATGACGACATGTCAACAACACTCTACTACAACAACTCTTCCTCTTCTCTAAAGCAGCCAAACATGGCCTCGCCCACTTTGTTGTGTGTTCTCGGGGGCGGGGTTTATGTAAATTTTAGGGTTGGTGACATCACTAACCCAGGAAGAAGCTCGTTGTAGTCCCTACCAGCCGTTTGTTGTAGTCCTTAAAAAGTGATTTCTGTAAAAAAAAATATCTCCCTTTGCATTGAACTTTGAGCGTCATAACTTTGCAGATGTTGTTTATGCTCAGACAGCAACATTACACACTAACTAAAGTTAAAAAAGTGAAATCATAATCAAGGACCCCTTTAAAAAGCAGGAGACGCCCTTTAGGGATGCGTGTATGTAGACTGAAGATGTATAGATGGTTTGATTCCTGCTGTGTCAGCCATCTGTTCCTTCAGGGTTTGTGTCAGATTCACACCTACACACACTGTACAATATGTCAGTACCTTTAATATAACTAGTTCAAACCTGTTAATTGGTTACACTGCCATATACTGTGGAAGAACTGTTAGATTTCACAAGACAGATACTGTACATGTCATTTTACTGGATTGGAATGACATGAGGGTGTCATACTTCAACAACACATCATTTTATGATATTCATTCCATTTTGAACTGTAAAATATATACAGTAGTGGCCAGAAGTGATGATATTTGTTTTTAATAACCCTACAAGTTTGATTAAACCATCAAAATAATGTGATGTCTTTACGTTGAATTTCTGGCCATCATCACCGGTGTGTTTGCTCTGTTTGAGGGCGGGTCAGTCAGACTGTCCTGCACATCTCGATGATGTTCTCTTGTACACATCTCAGCTGACCGTTGGCCGTTGTACACATTCACTCTCGTCAGCCATCTGCCGCCGCAGCACGTCCCGTGCCGACAGTTCAGCAGGCGAGGGAAGGACCGGCCGGATTCACTGATGTGAACTCAAATGTGTTTTAAATGAATTCTGGGCTTCTCGCCCACACGCTAAGTATGCCACATAACAAACATGAGCACAAAGGTACACAACATCGGTGTGTTCTGTTTCCACTCTGTACCAAATACACAGCCAAACGGAAACATAAATTTGCAGCTCTTGATAAAAGAGGCGTCTCAGGCGGTCAGAGGGATGTTTCTGTGGTTTCACAGTGTGTGACGGAAGATGATATACTGCTGTCAGCTCAGATAGACTACTTCCTGCTAACGCTGACTGTTATGTCAGCCAACGTGTTTTCCAAGAATGTGCCCTAAAACCTGCGAATAAGTTCGTATTTAAGCACTTCCGTTTCCAATGTCCTGAAATCAGTTGGGTTTCAGTTTAATGCCTGAGATCAGTCTGTGGTGAACACAAGCTCAAGATATTTTCATGTTTTCAGGCCAGTCAACACCAAGAGTGATAACTGTAAAGATATCTATACCGATAACTATATATTAGTGTTCACACCATCGTTCACCAAGTGCTGCAGTTTTGTCGTCTGTCTCTTTAAATACTCAAACTCTTTACAGCAGGATGGATTCTGATTGGCTGTCAATGTTTTTATCATTCATTAGCAGCAAAAAAGTCGTCCTGAAAATGATTCCAATGATATCGTTCCTCTGTGTCGTTGTCGTTATAGTTGTGGTGTGGACTCTTTTATATTTAGACTACTTTATCTTTATCGTTATATCGTTATTTATCATCCTTGGTGTCAACAGGCCTATATTTTATGACATGAAATAGGCCTACATCACATAAATCTGTAAAACCCCAGTGTGTTTTTATGTGTCTTGAAAAACATGGTGGATAAATGGGACTACAGAGGTTGTCAGGGACGTTAAACGTCATCAACCCTGATGCTGAACTCATCTGCTCTGCACACTCTTGCAAACTATTCTAAGTAAAACTTTCCAACTTGAAGGTATTAAATAAAGATTTGAACTATATTGAATAATAGAGATGTGGGAATGGTGGTGGTGATGTTAAAGTCATGCAAACGTGGCTTCGTTCATTTGTGCAGAACTTCATGATGAACAAAACACATCAGAGTCATGAACTTTTGTTGGTCACAGAGTTTATTTTCTGCAGTAATCCAAAAGTCGATGGGAAAATCCTATTGGTTTCTGTTGATTGAACAAGGGTGATTCTGGCCTATAAAATCCCTGCAGCGCTCTATGTTTAGCTTTTTACTTCATGTTCTTTAGAGTCACAGCAGGACTCGACACTAGCGGTGTTTCCATCCACTTATTTTAATGCAGATTTTTGGATAAAGCAGGGTCATTCCGTGTCAAATCATCCAAATCAGAATCAGAAACCTCCCCTGGCTCAAATTTTTGATTTTGTTAATATTTTTTCTGTAGAAAGACAAAAATAAATAGTGATGAAAGCCAAAATATTAAATGTCACAGATGTATATTTACTGCGTAATCCACTGTTTTGTAGAGGAGGATCAAAATGACAGTTTTCACCTGAGATTTGGAGCCAAATTAGAGGGGTGTAAAAATGACTTTAGAAAGATGGCAGCATCATTATTTTATTTTCACACAGAGATTGGTAGATCTATTAATAAAATCTGTTGACTTTATCAATCTTTGTTTCATTATATGCCAACAGTGACAGTTCAAAAATGGAGAAAAAGCACTTCTTGCCTCAAGTTTGCATGCCTGTAACTCAAGAAGTATTAAAGATATCTTAATGTCCTTTTAAATTCTGGTTCTTAACAAACTTTCCTCTTGGTATCTTCATTTTAAAGGCCCTCAATGGTTCAGTTCCAGAGATATGGAGATCTTAATGTGGTTCCATGAGTAAATTGGTAAATTGTACACATTTTCAGTGGTCAAAACCCAAATGTGGTACGGTAATAAATGGATGTAGTCAAGGGACTTGGTGAAACTGTTTTTTGTGTAAGGAACAAACCAAAATTTGTCATATATGTCTCTTAGAATGAAGCAAAACCTCATATAGACTGCTGTGATGATCATTTGTGGTGCTCTTTCTCTTGGAAAAGAGTAGAAAGGTGTAAATTGTCCTTTTAATGAGATCTGAGCCAGATTGGAACCAGAAATACAGTAAAAATCGCATTGATTGTTGGTCCCAGTGTGTTTATTCAATTGAAGCCACTGTGAAAGCGCCGTTTTTAGTCTTTTCGAGCTGATCAAGCCATTACCTTTCTCTGCATTTTCGCTTTCATTTATCACAATAAACTAGCTTCACAAGCAGCGGAGGAATCAATCTGCAGGAATACCTGCTTTAACTGCCCTCCTGTTCTCTCGCTCTCCATTACACTCTTCATTCATCTCCCTCTCGTCCAGCTCCACCAGACTCAGCTCTTCCCTCATTTCCCTGCTCAAGACACCGATTGATTGTGATTGTGATTGTGATGGTTTTTGGGTTCTTTGTGCCCTCATAGCACTCTTTCTTCCTGTCAGACCCGTCTCTTAATGGAAGCGCTGGGGTTTCCTGTCCAGACCTGAGAACGGGGACAGGGAACCATTAAGAATGATTAAGGAAAAGCTCAGGGTGGTTTTACATCTCCTTGACCTGCAGCTCAAACGCTGGGACGTCTGTGGAGATGGAAGCATCTCATTATGCAGCAGCGTGTGTTGGAGGAATACGGAGGTTAATGGTGTCGTGTCATGTGAAGGACGCTGCTTTCATCGCTCTTTGCTGTTCTTAACTGACAGTTATATTGCTGGATTTAGCGATGCGGTATAATGCTTTTTGTCCTTGTAAGCAAAATAGTCTCATTACTGTGCCGTGTTATTGTTCAGCTGTAATTTTACTGTTCAACCTGACTGTAATTCTAGGTGAACTCAGAGACGAGGGAAAGCTGGATCCAAATTCTAGTCTTGCATGTAGGATGGACACAGCGAGAGCCTTTTTGAGAGAATTCTCCTTCTTCATGCAGATTAGCATCTCTTTCTCATTGGCTTAATTTGGTGATATTCCACATGTGAGATCTGATTGGTTGCTTGTTGATAAGCATCTCTGCGTCCTTCAGAATGATTCACTGTCCTGTAGGTGTATCGTATCATCGTGGACACAAAGACGTCCCTGTCTCAGTCTGTCCTTGAAAGCGCTCTGTTGACCAGTCAAGGAACCTCAGTTCACTTTCACCAGCGTTCGGCTCAGTTTACTTTCCCTTTATGGAGGTTCAGCTTAGAAAAGTGCACACAATAACTCCCTGTCTCAGTGCACAGACTATTTCAGTGATGAATACATCAGGATAATTTGCCAGTATTTATTTTGAGGTTATTGGCATTGGGTGATAACCGTCACAATCTGCTCACATCATTGCTATTGGAAAATGCGAAGGATAATTGTTTTAAGGTTTAAAGGTACACTATATAAACTTTGTTTCAATACATCATTAATTCTTCCATAATATGTTTTTGTCTTACCCTGATTCACTATGGTAAGCCTGTTATAGGTGTTTATATTTTAGACCTGATGGGATGGTTTTCAAGGGAAATTGCGTACACAATATTTTAAAAGTTGTTGGAGTTTAGATGCGATTTATAGAAGTGGCAGATGAAGGAAGAAAAAGTTTTTAAAAAAAATCATTTTCAGTATTTAGTTTTGGTTTTCAGCCCACTGTGTCACAGAATTTAATATTTGGCAAAAAAAAAAATATGGTCTGCATGCAGAGCGCTGTTGAAGAACACTGTATTCATTCATGGTTGCACGTTACTGCAGATGAATATCCGTGCTGTAGATGGGCTGATGGTTTACAGTTCGTTGAGTGAAGTTCAGCTTGGATTAAATGTTTACTTTCCCCTGAACAGACCCTCTCTGAACACACACTGACCCTCACTGCGTCTGGACAGTCACATTACAGTTACACAAATGCCTTTTAACAGCACACATATAATTCATGTTTTATTACATAGAAAATTATTATTAAAAGGAAAAAAGTACTAAAAAATGAAAGAGCATTAATGCAACCTCCAGATCAAATATTTTATGCACATGTATGTTATTTGAAAGCACAAATAGACTTTTCAAGCTACATTTTTAGGTTTAAATTTTAGGCATGAAATGGAAGTTACACTAGTCTTTTCTTCTCTATTGTGTCGTATATATCTGAGCGAAACGCTTCGCAAACAAGAACAAATGTAGGGCCGGGCTTGATTTTTGTCTGTGGGGAATTGATTGGATGGTTGTGGTTTGCTATTGGTGGATCTCATGTGAGTAGTTGTGGTGTGGACTCTTTTATATTTAGACTACTTTATCTTTATCGTTATATCATTATTTATCATCCTTGGTGTCAACAGGCCTATACACAGCAGGACTCGACACTAGCGGTGTTTCCATCCACTTATTTTAATGCAGATTTTTGGATAAAGCAGGGTCATTCCGTGTCAAATCATCCAAATCAGAATCAGAAACCTCCCCTGGCTCAAATTTTTGATTTTGTTAATATTTTTTCTGTAGAAAGACAAAAATAAATAGTGATGAAAGCCAAAATATTAAATGTCACAGATGTATATTTACTGCGTAATCCACTGTTTTGTAGAGGAGGATCAAAATGACAGTTTTCACCTGAGATTTGGAGCCAAATTAGAGGGGTGTAAAAATGACAGGTTGCCCCGCCCTCATCATCAGAGAAGAGAAGAGATGCTGCAAGAGGGAGGAGAAGATATTCTGATTCAAGATTACCAGGAACATGAATTTAACACAATAATAATGATGTGCACCGATAAATACTGCAATATTCCATAAAAAGAATAAGAATGGCCTATTTTGATTTCATGGTGTCTTTTTAAAAAAATCCAACCGATTAAAGAATATTGCAAAAAAACACAATAACAACAACAAAAAAACAATAATTATAACAGAAGCAGAACTACTTTTATTATTAGTAGTAGTAGTAATATTATTGGGTCACTGTATGTGGATTTTCAAGTTATACTTCAGGGATTTTTCCCCAGAAAATTAATAGTTTCTCTTCTTTCACACACACTTTTGTTCTCTCTGTCTATCATTTTGTGTTTCTGTTTACTTCATTTTAACTGTCCATGATTTACAAGCATCTGGATGTTGAGATTTGTTTAATTGTTTGAATGAAGCGGGTCGTTGGTGAGATTAATTGGCAAGATGCTGCCAGATGGAGGACAGGAAACAGAATCAGCATCAACTCTGAGCTCACCTAAACACACACACACACACACACACACACACACACACACACACACAGAGAGGTTTGTTTTGCTATCTTAGTGAGGACTCTCCATAGGTGTAATGGTTTTTATGCTGTACAAACTGTACATTCTCCCCCCTACACTACCCCTAACTCTACCCATCACAGAAAACTGTCTGCATTTTTAATAAAACATTGTTTAGTATGTTTTCAAAGCTATTTTAAATATGAGGACTCATGAAATGTCCTCATATTTCATGTTTACGTTGAATACCAGTGTAATACCTGTGTCATTATACAAATTTGTGTCCTCATAAATCACAAAAACAAGCGCACACACACACACACACACACACACACACACACACACACACTATCAGGATGATGAATGGAGGCTGCACACACTCTCCTCAGCAATCTACACCAGATCATTTAATTCGGTCTGTTTAATGTTCTGTCATATACATCTGCTCATGGCTGCTTTAGAGAGCAAATGTTTATCCTGTCTCATCCTGCAATTCAGAGAATGCCACGAGGCAGGAATATGATATCAAACAACATTAATCTCACAGATTGTGATGCTCACCTCTCACTCGATAACCGCTAAACCTCGGGACAATATTGAGTTCTGTCGTGACAGAGATAACCCCTTTCCACACTTCTTATTGTGAAATCGCTGTTTATTCTTAAAGAGCAAGAAAGTCTTACTACACTATTGAATCATTCAGTTAGCTTCACAATAAAAAAAAAAATGACTGAATTACAAGTTTGTCTTGAATGAATGTAATACTTGAGCAGTTTAATGTCAACATTACATTTCCCCTCAGGTGGTTTTAGGCTCTAGTTTGCTTGTGTTATTTCTCTGCATGTCAGAAGTTTTTTTTTGGATTGTTTATTTTGACTCTGTTTGAACAGCATAAATTCACTCCAGCTACTTCAGCTGATCCTGTGAGGTTAACATTTACAGCAGAGGAATTTATGAGAGTTTCAGAAGCATGCAGCTCATATGGTGTGGCAGCATTTCTGAAAAATGATATTACTTTGCTTTTTGCGCATTTCATGACTCTTTCAAACTGAGATGTGCAGTGATTTGTGCCAAACAACATGCATTCAGTGAATCTGGACTGAGTGGATCTCGCGCGAGTGAGTGGAGGCGGGGCTAATTAGCATATCCATAGATCTGAGTATACTAAATGAGGCAAGGGTGTCAAATTACATTCAAGCTATTTTAAGGCATAAAGACATTTTTTCTCAAAGGAAAAAACTCATTCTGGTGATCAAAGAAGAGTTTTAAGAGATCAAATTGACTACAGAGAGACTTTAATGCAAAGCTGCCATACAGAACTGAGCTCATGTTCCTAAAGATCCCTTTTCTTCTTTTTATATCATTACTTTTATGTGAACTTAATTGGATTTTGAATCTCACACTTTCATAGTGAACTCAGGCTTGTTATTTGTGTGACACCCTGATTCAGAACATGTACCATCATGTGATCTGGTGTGATTCAGAATGAAAATGCCTTGGCTTTGTTCCATTACAGGGATGAACACACACTGGGAAGGTGTTGGATTTGGACTCATCCATCTTTGTAGCCGCAGAACTTTATTGAGCTACTATGCTTTAGGTCACGCTGTGGGTCAAGTTTCCTCAGATCTGCCAATCCGTTAAACTTTGACCTTGTCTGGTTCAAGCCTCTTCACTCTCCCATCCATCCATCCGTTGTTTCTCTCCGTCTCTGTCAACTTTCATCGTTTACCTTCCTCTTTCCCACTTAACACCTTCATCAATATTTCACACACAGATCAACACACTGCTGTTCCTTTTGTCTGCATTCCAGAATAAACTCTTGAGTCGTGTGTGTGTGTGTGTGTGTGTGTGTGTGTGTGTGTGTGGATTCTGCATTCAAAGCTTTTAAGTCGCAGAGATTTATAATCTAGGCCACATAAATGTGTTTAAAGCTGAAGTTTGTAATGTCTCTGAAACTAAACAGAATTGCAAATCGCTTTTCTGACATGTTTCCCAAACACTCCCCCTATTTTCTATTGGTCAAACCAACAGATAGTCCCGCCCCCAAACTCACGTCATTGATTGAGCCAACAAACATTACACACAGTAGTGACCACTTCCTGTTTCCTGTGAGTAGCTTGACTGAATTAAGCTGGCGATTCTCCATCACTCATCCAGACAGATTCAATCGGTTGAGCTGACCTCTGTCCGTGAGCGCTGAGCTTTGATTGGTCCCTCTGCTTCAGACGAGTGTTTGGATTGGTCCCCGAGGGGTTTGCTGACTGCCCGTCATTTGTTGTGGGTTTAAATGGACAGGTTTATGTGTCACTGAAGTGGGGGATTTGTAGTTTATGAATAATGTAAACCAAACACATAAACTAAACCTTAAACTCATCTATAATAACAGTTTTTGCACGGAGATACACTATCGGTCACAAGTTTGGAATAATTACGATTTTTAATGTTTTTGAAAGAGTCTCTTCTGCTCTCCAAAGCTGCTTTTATTTGATCAAAAATACAGTAAAAATTATGAAATATTTTTACAATGTAAATCAGCTGTTTTCTATGTGAATATATAGTAAAGTGTCATTTATATTCTGTGATCACAGCTGAATTTTCAGCATCATTACTCCAGTCTTCAGTGTCACATGATCCTTCAGAAATCATTCTAATATGATGATTTTTTAGAGAATTTTAGATGATTTAAATAAAATAAGGCATCGTAACATTGCATCAAACAACAGAATAAGACACAAAGAGAAACATTTCCAGTGGTTTTACTGGCAAGACACGTCAAGACATCCGTCTAGTGCATGTTTATACAGACAAACTGTTAAGAAACGGGACACCCTCCATGATTTCCCTTCTCTTTGAGCAGTTTCAGTGATGTTTTTCTCAGGAAGAACAGGAGTATGTGTCATTATTATCTGGCTTAAAAAATAATGAAATTGATTTGACACATTAATCTTGGGTTTATCACATTATCCAACAAGCTTATCACATTTTTTCCTCCGTATCGTGCTGCTGTAGCCTGAAGTATTATTGACTCAGTCTTTGTTTTTTTACGGTGGAGGGGTTTATATAGGTCATCTAATAGACGCAGACTCGTCTGAGCCACTTCTGTGAACAGCTGTACTCCACAAAAGTGAAGTGAGATTGAAACCGATCCTGCAGGTTCACTCGTGGACACGCATGTGGCGCCGTTTCAGACATGATCCAGTTTTGATATTGAATGGCGACGGATATATCGTGATGTGTCTGCGTGCAGTCCAGTTTATATGTCCAAGCGGATGATGCACGTACAACACCGCATGTGTGAGTGTCTTGAGTGCTTGAAACAATGTCTAATAGATCAGAAAGCATCTTTCCGCGCTTACGGCCAAAGGAGTATACTCTGAAAGGAGTGGAACGTGGAAAATGAAGGACACACTCTTTTGTTCCACTGCTGATGGTGAAATCTCACACCGCCTCTGTTGACGCTCCATGATGTTTCGGTTACATCACATTCACACTTTTGATGAAAATGTCTCTACAATTCAGAGAGCATCTGAGAGCAACTTTCAAAATATGGCTCAAATGAAACTTACAAGTTGAATGAAAATGGAAGAATTGGTGACACTAACTGATGTTAACAAATGAGACCTTATTGAACAGTGAGCAATACGTTTATTATAATGTTTAATAATTGTCAATGGTAGTTAATAAAAATACAATTCTTCATTGTTTGTTAAAGGGTTAGTTCACCCAAAAATGAAGATTCTGTCATTAATTCATGTCGTTCCACACCCGTAAGACCTTCGTTCATCTTCAGAACACAAATTAAGATATTTTTGATGAAATCCGAGAGGTATCTATAGACAGCAATATAATCAACACTTTCAAGGTCCAGAAAGGTACTAAAGACATCGTTAAAACAGTCATGTGACT
The DNA here is from genome assembly GCF_019924925.1 of Ctenopharyngodon idella. Lineage (NCBI taxonomy): Eukaryota > Metazoa > Chordata > Actinopteri > Cypriniformes > Xenocyprididae > Ctenopharyngodon > Ctenopharyngodon idella. Next base: position 1,192,679 of record NC_067233.1, read on the forward strand.
GCAGTGGTTCAACCTTAATGTTATGAAGAGACGAGAATACTTTTTGTGCGCAAAAACAAAACAAAAATAACGACTTTATTCAACAATCTCTTCTCTTCCCTGTCATTATCCTACGCTATTTTCGTTGCAGCGCTTCCATGTTCTACGTCAGAACGCCGGCTCTGTATTGGCCGGCTCTGGTCACATGTGCAGCACATTGCATGCCTTGTCTTTTTGTTAAAGTAGTGCATATTTACAAATATGAATAATCATTTGAAGCATATTGTATGTTTTATGCACAGCAAAAATAGCCTGTATTTGACTGTAATTCCAGAATCATCAGCAAGCTGAATATCTCTATCACGGTGAAGATTTATATGATCGTCAACGAATGGGCTGCTAAATATCATTTAGGCTTTAATAAGATATTCCCAATAAATCCTGCCTCATAATCACGACTTCAGAAGTGGGAAGTAGGATCAATAGCATGTGAAGGCAGTATTAACACATAACCAACCGTGTTTACAAGGATATTCACCAAGATGGGCATTTTGACAATTTTGTGTGTATTCGGCCATATAAGCTGGTTAAGAGAACTGAATTCAGGATCACACGCTGTGTGATAGGCGCTTTCTGTGCGCGTGAGCGCCACATTGAGCTCTTTTCCGCAGATTATTGTGTTTAATAACTCTTTTTAACATTAAACATGTCACAAGTATGTAACAGTCATGTGTCCAGTCTATTCTCTGCTGTCTGCGGCGGCATAATAATGTATTTTTCCGTAACATTGTGAAGTATTAAAAGCATTCAGTGATCACAAGCCATTGCAATATGCATCTTGTGATATTTACAATTGCGATATTTTGATAATTTCAATATATCGTGCTGCCCTAATATTTATGAATTATTTATGTTTGTAAAATGCATTTTACCATGAAAAATATATAGCATTTTTTTTTTTTTTCCCAAAAATAATTGTGTACAGTATGTTCAAGGTGTAAAGAAAATAGTACAATGTTTTTAGAGTCATTAAATTGAAACTTGTCTTAAAGGATTAGTTCACCCAAAAATGAAGTTTCTGTCATTTATTACTCCCCCTCATGTCGTTCCACACCCGTAAGACCTTCGTTCATCTTCAGAACACAAATTAAGATATTTTTGATGAAATCCGACGGCTCATTATTTTTATTTTTGGGTGAACTAACCCTTTAACACCCACATAAAATACAAAGAATACATTTATTTGAACTTGCCACATGTGTTTTCAGTAGATCTTTAACAGATTTTGAGAAACATCAGAGAGCATGAGACTCATGCTGTTATTATTTAGAGTTTGGCATGAATTACGTGTTGAAATGGATTCCATACAGGCCCAAGTGTGTGTTCTAGTGGGTATATTGACATACTGTAAACCGTGTGTGGCTCTGAGATCTGCGCTCACGATGAAACACACTGAAGACCTGTTAAAGTTTAAGAGCAGAATAGAGGCTCATTGAAAAGCACAGACCTTCCCATCTGTCTGCCCAACCCATTACCGCCCACATGCTCCGTGTGTTTGTGCGCTCACTTACTGAGATTATGTGCACTAGAACTGACTTATTGTGTGCAGAGTAACAGAACATGACTCTGAGAAATGAACTAATGGCATACTGCAAAAGTTTAGACTCATTAGTGTGTGGAAAATAAGGTTTATTTGCAAAATGTGACTGTTTCTGAGTGTGTGTGTGTTAGTAATTACAGTTAATTTGTGTAGGCATGTGTTGGATGAGCCTGTATCACTTATTAATGCTCCTGTTGTAATCAGAGACCAGCAACACACACACACACACACACACACACACACACCAAATCTCACCTTACATTTTTTCTTGTTGAATATCTTGTTTCACTGTAAAATGTCACATTACAATAGTAAAATGTGTTGCTGCAAACAGCAATTGACTCTTTTAAAGTTTCTCCTGCGGCATCAGAGACTTAATTAGCCTATTTAATTAGTGCATACAATAAAAAGAAGAAAAGAAATGTACATGAGATATTTGAAGCCTGACTGGGCTTAGTACAATTAGATTAAGCAACAGAAATAAGATATATTATAATACAAGGATTTATCAAGGTAGTCCTCAAATCTGTATTTAAAATCTTGTGTTTTATAGCCAGTGTAACTGTATAAAAAATTGCATAATTTTGTACTGTCATGACGTCTGTGCTGTCCTCACAGATATAATAGTGTGTGTTTGTGTAGTAGTGATATTGTGTGTTTTTGTAATCCCTCATAAATTGTCTCCTTTACACTGCCGTTTCTCCGAATCCTGTCCATCTGTGTCCTAATGCTCCGCTCGAGTCGGTGCAGAATGAGCAAAACATGGATAAACTAGCCATTTCATTTCTCAAAGACCATCCAAAACCATAGGAAGTCCTCTGGAGGGGGAGGCGGAAGAGGAGAAAACGTGAAAGAGTGCTTCTAATGGGTCCTGGTGTACCGCTAACAACCCTCATCCTGACCCTGAAACCTAAAGAGATTAGCTGCCGTAAACAGGAATTATTGGATCACTTGCATCTGCATATAGTGTTGTTTTGCCGTCGCTAATGTCAGTCCATTAGGCTGAAGTCAAGCCGTTACGCTGGGGAAGTGGAGCTACAGATCCTCCACACTCACGTTAACAGGTTCTGTATTAATCTGTGATTCTAATGAAAGAGCCTGTAGCGCAGCGGATTACAGATGTACAGCGCAACAGGTGACGTCAGGAAAAACGTCTGAATGATCCATGAGCCTGACAAGGGAAAAGTGACATGGACCAGGTAACTAAAACTAAAACCATAGAAATACAGTTTTATTTCATGCAAAACTTACACCATGTCCAGACCAGATGAGATGCGATAAGATTCCAGCAACAGTTTACGACGCGGCGTGACTATGAGACTATGAGATAAAGTCAATCAAAAATCACATCCAATCAGAAGAGCGCGAGGGCGGGCTCTCTCGGCACTTGCAACGAAATGTATAAGTACATAATCAAATTTACATTAAAATCAAACTCACATTAGATGCTTTTAACATTAAATAAAGCACATAAACAGTAGCTGAGATTATCATTATCATACTTGGTGTTGTTGTTCCAGCCATCATCGTGTGTCCATCGCAGCTAGTTAGGCCAAAAAACTAGAGCTGGGAGAATAAATCGATTCATCTCGATTCGTAGATCGATTATGAGATTTTCTGAATGCATCGCGATTCTCTCTTGAATCGATTCAGAGCTTTGTTTTTGACAGCAGATGCCGTTCTAGGCTAGTTTTTAACCGCATGCTCAAATGCTCATGAAGAAGAGCGCTCGTGCGTTCGGCTGAGTCTGACAATGTATTTGCACCTCAGAATGCTTTTATGATGCAAGATTAATGTAAACGGCCCACTGCAAACATGTGATTCAACCTTTTCGAACTTTATGAATGATTATTTTAAGTTCAGGTGGTGTGTGTAAGGAATTGGAAGAGAGCAGAGTACGGCTGTCTCTAAAGCACACAGTGCCATCTGCTGTTAAAATTACGCTTAGAATCGATTCAAGAGAGAATCGCGATGGATTCTGAAAATCTCAGAATTGATCCAGAATCATTTCTCAATTCGCGATTCAACGATTTATTGTCCCAGCCCTACAAAGAAACCCCTGTAAATCCCAAAGTAACACAACATTAAACACTAACTCGTTTTCACACAAAATAACAATTTCAACATTTATTTATACAGTCTGACACGAAGCACGCTGGGAATTAGAAATCTGCTGCAACTCAACTCAATCATATTAAGTTCAGTGTACTTACAATTTTTTTGTACAGTGAACTTTCATTATTATTTGAGTGAAACAAACTCATTTCATTGAATTAATTTCACTCAGGGTTCCCACGGGTTTCTGGAATATCATGGATTTTTAAAAGGTCTATTCCAGACATTGAAAGTCAGGGAATTTTATATATATATATATATATATATTTTGTCCAAGTTTATTGAATATCAGGGATTTTTGTTTGTCGCTTTAAATTTTAGTCGATTTTAATTTCTCGTATTTTTTTTTTTATCGCGTTGTTTCACGCATTTGCGTATTGTTATAGTTAGGCTATTTTTCAGCTGCATTTTAATCCCTTCCCACTCATCAACTGGCAATCACTTAAGTCAAATGCAGTCACCTGTACCTGTTAACTAAGGCAAACATGCCAGGAAAATTTTGAGCTTTGGCTACAAAATGACACTTCAAAGACTGTCCTAACCAGCCACGACACGACAAAGGATTCTATTTTTTAAAGGTTTCTATATTTCTGGTATTTTGCAGCTAATATTTCAGTTCATACAAGGACATAAATGCACAACGAAAAGTGTTTATTGCTTATAGTTTGAACGTTCTTATTTCCTTTAATTTAAATTATCCATTGTTGCTCTCATAGTGGCTATTAGAGTCATGCAAAATGATATTCAAGCTCAAACCATTTTAATATTATGCAAAGCTCAAACAAGTGTATTTCATGACAAAGATTGTCAGTCACTGAGTATGTATTTTGAGTAAGCTGCCTTTTCACTGCACACAACATTAGGATACGACTGTCGCATTTCGCCCCCTAGTGGCAGTCGCACAGAATTTTTAATTTGGTTGTGCGTATCCGTTACCGTCGTTTATTCACCATGGTAGAATGAATAAATATGAATAAATTAATATATACACATTGGATAAACTATCAACATTGCTTCTGAAGGACTTAAATAATTAATAATTATTAAATAATTATTTCAGACTTACATAATCATGTAACCATTTTACAGAAATAGCCTAGTGTCAAACAGTCTAAAACGGTCCGCAAAAACTAAATGTGAAGAAATAAAAAGACTGAATATGAACTTGATGACAAACATAAAACCCAGTGAAAGTATAAAAACTATAAATTAATTACTGTAGAAATATTACAGAAAAATATCAAAGTGCATTTAACGGGTAAAAGAGCAAAAAAAAAAAATAGTGTGTATGAGTGTTTAACTTAGCTGATTTTTGTCTGTTGTCGACCTGTTTTTCCGTTCATTATTGGTCATGGAAATTCAGCTTTTTAGTCAGTGAATGTCAGGGAAAAGTCAGGGAATTTGACATTGGCTTAGAGTGGGAATCCTGTTCACTGTTTGGTTTTACAGTGTGTGTGTGTGTGTGTGTGATGGAGAGAGACAGCTGTTCTAGTCAGAGTGCATTGTGGGAGTCTTCTCTCACTACTTTGAGATTCCGATAGACCAAATGAACCATCACGACCCGAAAGGTTTTGAGGTCACTTCAGCAGTTGTTCTTGTTTTTCCCTTTATGATCAAAAGCACTTTTATACACACACTCCCCAGAGCCTGCGTGCTCTATATACAGATATTATGTACAATTATGGAATTTGTATTATTTTTTTCTTTATCTGCAGCTTCAGGATGTTTGGTCATTCGTCATTTTAGTGTTTATCTTTGTAATGTAAGGGTAATTTACCCCCGAGGAATATACAAACATAAGCAATAAAAATGAAGGGAAGTCACACTCCTCCTTCCTCTGCTGATGAAGCAAAACGATAAGCTAAAAATCATAGGACATGATAAATAAAGACTGTTTGGAAACTGCTGACAGAGAACGAAACCAGGAGAAATCTAAAGAGGATTTCTACACGCATATAAATTAGTGTCCAACAGCTAAATGCAGATCTTGCCCGGATTGCTCGCGTCTTGTTTAGTTTTAACTTTGGAATGATAAATCTTTTCTGAAACCCTGCCTAGACAGCATTTTAAGGCATCATTAGATGCGCAGGTTGCTCCAAAAGTTAGACAGCACAATTATGCTGCCTTCTGAGATCCCAGAATGCATTGCTGAGCAAGCTGAGTGAAAAATCAGTGATGGTAACTGAGGAAAACCCGAAGAAAAAAGGAGCACTTTTTTAGATACTTAAATTGAGATCCTGCTATTTTCATTTGCACTCTCTGCTTGAAACATTTCTCCCTGCTTCGTTGTTATCAATTATTTTTCTGCATATGGTTTTCTTTTCTTTACAAACTCCGTTTCCCAGCATCCTCCTCTGGTGTTGCATCTCTGTGTGTGTGAGAACAGAAATAACTGTCCTTGAGGTCAGATGTGTCCAGAGCAGTGACACTCTTCCATTATTGAGCTTCTCAGACTGTCGTTTGATTGGTTTTTTTAGTTTGTTTTTTTAGGTTGTTGATATAAGATGATGTTAAGAGAACAGAATTCATCAGATGTTCACAAAAACAAGTTAAATTCAGCATGAAAGGGAAGTTTATTACAGTATTTTCTTCTCTATTGTGTCGTATATCCGAGCGAAATGCTTCGCAAACAAGAACAAATGTAGGGCGGGGCTTGATTTTGTCTGTGGGGAATTGATTGGATGGTTGTGGTTTGCTATTGGTGGATCTCATGTGAGTGACAGGTTGCCCCGCCCTCATCATCAGAGAAGAGAAGAGATGCTGCAAGAGGGAGGAGATATTCTGATTCAAGATTACCAGAAACATGAATTTAAAACAATAATGATGTGAACCGATTTAATGAACTTTATTAATGAAACTCTAGGATGATCTACAGCAGGATTACCCACCGAAATATGGAAAGAAATGAGCTTTACTTCCTGCAGTGAGCTGCCCACCTAGACAACAGTTCTTGACTTCTTAGACATGATATAAGTCATCTGAGCTAAAAATGTCTACAGTGCTGTCTAGGTAGGTTTAGAGAGGCAGCCTCAGGTGTGTGTGTGTGTGTGTGTGTGTGTGTGTGTGTGTGTGTGTGTGTTTGTGAATGAGTGGAAAAGTACATAGTGTTTTTTAAAACCTCTGTGACTCTCAGAGGATTAATTATGACAGGAAAGAGATACTGATGTGAAATTATTAAGTGCAGAATACTCTTCCCAAAACATTGAAGCATAAGATTTGATTGTGTGACTCTGTCAGTCCATGAAATTCACACGTGAAAGAACAACACACACACACACACACACACACACACACGCGCGCGCGCGCTGCAGTCTGACACGTCCTGTTGAGTGTTTGACACATGCCCCGACGGCTCTCAAGCAACACTTTACAGCAGTTATGAAGCGTGTCACGGCACGGAAACGCTTTCCTCCTTTTATTTCGCCCGTCTGTCTTCCTCTCTGCAATCTAGATTGACAGACAAACACAAATCCACATGACAGAAGTGAATTGACACACACACACACACACACACACACACACACACACACACACACACTTAAAGCCCAACAGAGTGAAATATATTTTGTCCTAAATTTGTTGCATTTTTCTAGGATAGGCTCCATACAGCTGTATTTTATTTATCAGCCTTTGACTCAAATTGTTACGCAGATAATTTGTACTGAAAAATAGTAACCCGATTTACTAGCATATGATATCCTGGACCTGTACCACATGTCAATCATCACATCCACAGCTTCCTCTTGGAGTTGAAACTCTCATTTGTATAATAGTAGATGTTTCTGGCACCGGTTGCACCAGCTGTGTAGTTTTGACCTTAAATGGGCACTAAGTTTTAAAATTTACACCCCACTAAATATTTGAGAGTTGTACCATAAAACTTATTTGAAATGTAACTCTATGAATGAACTAAATATTTATGGAAGTCTTGACCGGTGTTAGAGGCTGGAATTAAATGGCAGACTGATTGAATTACATCACTGAGCTCATGTTTTACCTGACAGACTTCAGTTCTTTAAACATACATGATGTTGTTGACATTTGCACTCGTTTACTTTTTAAGAGAGAGAACATTGTCTAGTGGGTCTTCAGCGTGAAACCGATCTCAGCTCACACTTGTGTTCATCTCTTTGTGTCATTATTTGTACAAGTCAGACTGAATTAAATGAAACAACAAACGGCTGGTAGGGACTACAACAAGCTTCTTTCTGGGTTAGTGACATCACTAACCCTAAAATTTACATAAACCCCGCCCCCGCGAACACACAACAAAGGGGGTGTGGCCATGTTGGGCTGCTTTAGAGTAGAGGAAGAGTTGTTGTAGTAGAGTGTTGTTGTCATGCCGTCATTTTACACCGGACTGCTTCACAAACGAGGGTCAATTCAACACAAAAGATTAACATGACGGCACATGCTAGTGGATGAGTTGAATCAACTCCACAGCAACTACATAAATTTATCCACTAACCATTCAGAAATGTCTAAAAGTTGTAACTTCTTCCTGAGTCTCTCCATCAGTGTCGACTCCGGTTTGAACAATGTAAGGCTGAACACTTTCGTCATTTTGGCTGCGTGAGATTCTCCAGCTTTGTTGTTGTTGTTGAGCAACTGAAGCGCGAGCTGTTAAAGCTCCGCCCTCTTCTGGAAAGGGGGCGGGAGCAGCAGCTCATTTGCATTTAAAGGGACACACACAAAAATGATCTGTGGGGTATTTTGAGCTGAAACTTCACAGAGACATTCTGGAGACACCAGAGACTTATATTACATCTTGTGAAAGGGGCTGTTATAGTTCCCCTTTAAGTTAGGAAACACACTATCCAGGAGAACAATCCTAAAATCTTAATAAAATGCTGTAACAGTGATGGATGGCCAGCAGATGGATTAAATTGGCTTGAATTATTAGTGATGAATCTAATCATTTACACCTGGTCTTTTCACAAACATATAGCTATCCCATCAGAGAACACGCATGAAGAGAGGTGTAAACAGGACCTTAGACCTGGATAAGGTACGTTTGGTAGATTATCTCCATTAAAGTTACTTATCCCGAGATTAAGCTTCACTCCAGATGTGTCAGTCCCTCTAAAAAGGTTGTAAGAGCTCCTGTAATGTGTGTCCTGCTGCTGTTACAGTGTGGAGCTGGATTAAACATGTGATTAAACTTACAGTGGATGTGTTTCATATCTTCTGAGGATTATTTGAGCAGGTCATATGAGCAGGTCTCTCTCCAATGACTTGTTTCCCAAGCCAGCTTTCACTTCGCACTTGATAAGCATCTTTTTTCAAACGTTGAAGAGTCTTTTTCTCTCTCTCATGTCATTCCAAGCCTCATTTTTTTCACAGTGAATGAAGAGTGGCTCTTAATCTTCAAAATGACTCAGAAGCAAAGCACTTTAAAAGCACTATAAAAGGGGTTCAGGTATGTATAGTCGATCGAGGCTTTCAAAACGTTCTTGAATCAAACTTTCCGTGTCATTTCCTCTTCCTGACCGCTCATTCATCCATCTGCAGCTTGGCACAAGTTTAGGAATACGTGTCTGCTTGTGTGTGTTGGAGCTGAGCTTCGTGAATGAGGCATATTCAGTTTCTCCTGGTCTGAAGCTGTTAAACGGGTTTATTAGAGTGGAGATTTCTCTCCGTGCTCGAGCACAGTGACGCTTCTGTGAGAGCAAGACAATTGACTCCAGCTAATGACCCGCGCGCGGAGAAACACGCTCAAACAATGAGCTCGAGAGAGAGAGAATTACTCACACATGGCAGCTCGGATGGCTTCATCATTCAGATATGATACTGAACCTCACCAGACCTGTCAACAACATGCCCAGCTCATATTTAACCACATCATCAAAAGGGACAAAAGCCAATGCTTTTAAAAATAATATAACTACAGTGAAAATAATTAAATGTAGCGTTTGTTTGTTACTACTAACTGTTATTTGGCTATTATTATTATGATGGCTATAATGATAATGATGATGATAATAGTTTACATTTTAAACCATAAATATTAAACTATATTTTACACTTTTTTTTAAACCATTAATCAGTAAATCATCAGTGCAAGTGTCGATCTGTGTGCTCAACTCAGTTCAGTTCATTTCATTCAGATGTGATGGAATGTAATGATGTCCAAGTGCGTTTGTGAGTCATTTACTTTTTAATTAATCCATCTGTTTTCACATGTTTTTTCCTATTCATGATTATTAGAGCGTAGAGGTTTGAATCAGGATAGACATATTATCAGCCAGTGCTTCAGGAGCTCAATGAGAACACAGTGAGATCAAGAGCAGCTCGAGAGATCGTGTCAGCTGGGAATGCTGTTTTTTGTGTGTGTGTGTGTGTGTGTGTGTGTGTGTGTGTGTGTGTGTTTGTCAGGAAAGCCACTGTAACTATCATATTTTTGCAGTTGTACATGCCTGTGGACAGCTGAACACACGGTGACTGTCAGAGTTATCTTTGAAGCCTGTTGTTCGTGTGACATCACTCTGTCCGCTGGTCTGTGTGTGTGTGTGTGTGTGTGTGTGTGTGTGTAAGCCCTCATCTCCTGTTTCACTCCACGAGAGAGTGAGACACAGATGAAGAGGGGAAACGTGCAGCAGGGCAAACAAACCGCCACATCTGAGCTCCAGGCCCGCCCAGGGGAACGACCTGCTAATGTGTCCCAGCACTGGATACCCCTCCTGGGGAAGCACAGGCCGATCTCTCTCTGCTCCGGGCTGGAGGGTTTCAGGTTGAGCAGTGAAACGGATCTCTGTCCGTTAGTCAATATGAAGTCAATACTGATACAGACTGTGCTGCAAAAGCACTTAATACAGAGAGAAGCTAAAAAAACAGGCTTTAGTTTTTGGAAGAAAGTAGTATGCAGCATGTATACCATGCGAAGAACACCTGGAGGAAAATGAGTCTAAAAATGTCACAAATTCATAATCTAGGCTAGGGGCAAAATAATTCCACACTCAAATGCTGGGTTGAAAATGGACAAACCCAGCGATTGGGTTGTTTTAACCAGCAGTTGGGTTTTTTTTTAACCCAGCGGTTGGGTTTTTTTTAACCCAGTGATTGGGTTGTTTTAACCCAGTAATTGTTTTGGGTTGTTTTAACCAGCGGTTGGGTTGTTTTAACCCAGTGATTGGGTTGTTTTAACCAGCGGTTGGGTTGTTTTAACCCAGTGATTGGGTTGTTTTAACCCAGTGATTGGGTTGTTTTAACCCAGTGATTGTTTTGGGTTGTTTTAACCAGCGGTTGGGTTGTTTTAACCCAGTGATTGGGTTGTTTTAACCCAGTAATTGGGCCGTTTTAACCAGCGGTTGGGTTGTTTTAACCCAGTGATTGTTTTGGGTTGTTTTAACCAGCGGTTGGGTTGTTTTAACCCAGTAATTGGGCCGTTTTAACCAGCGGTTGGGTTGTTTTAACCCAGTGATTGGGTTGTTTTAACCCAGTAATTGTTTTGGGTTGTTTTAACCAGCGGTTGGGTTGTTTTAACCCAGTGATTGGGCCGTTTTAACCAGCGGTTGGGTTGTTTTAACCCAGTGATTGGGTTGTTTTAACCCAGTAATTGTTTTGGGTTGTTTTAACCAGCGGTTGGGTTGTTTTAACCCAGTGATTGGGTTGTTTTAACCCAGTGATTGTTTTGGGTTGTTTTAACCAGCGGTTGGGTTGTTTTAACCCAGTAATTGGGCCGTTTTAACCAGCGGTTGGGTTGTTTTAACCCAGTGATTGGGTTGTTTTAACCCAGTAATTGTTTTGGGTTGTTTTAACCAGCGGTTGGGTTGTTTTAACCCAGTGATTGGGCCGTTTTAACCAGCGGTTGGGTTGTTTTAACCCAGTGATTGGGTTGTTTTAACCCAGTAATTGTTTTGGGTTGTTTTAACCAGCGGTTGGGTTGTTTTAACCCAGTGATTGGGCCGTTTTAACCAGCGGTTGGGTTGTTTTAACCCAGTGATTGTTTTGGGTTGTTTTAACCCAGTGATTGGGTTGTTTTAATCCAGTGATTGTTTTGGGTTGTTTTAACCCAGTGATTGGGTTGTTTTAATCCAGTGGTTGGGTTGTTTTAACCAGCGGTTGGGTTGTTTTAACAAGCGATTGGGTAAAATGTTTGCCTAATGTGCTGGGCAGTTTTATTTAACTCAACTATTGTTTAAAAATTACTGTAGCGCTTGCTTAAAATGAACCCAAAGTATGTTGGAAATGATTAATGATTAATACATTTAATGAATAATAATTAAACAATAAACATTTATTAAATTGCTTATTAATAAATGTTTACCTTTTGATTATTATTGTTGCCTCTAGTAATTATGTGTCTGATTTTTAATTTCCAACATATTTTGGGTTCATTTTAAGCCAGCCATATAGTCATTTTTAAACAATAGTTGAGTTAAATAAAACTGCCCAGCACATTAGGCAAAGATTTAACCCAATCGCTGGGTTTGTCCACTTTCAACTCAATTTGGGTTTTTAACCCAAGTGCAAAATGAGTTCATAATTTATTATTATTTTATCTGATTATTTAGATGGAGAATTTCATCTAAAACAATAAAATTGATGATTATTGTTTTATTTTTAAATAAACACTCTAACTCCTAACTTTTATTTACCTTTGAGGATGTTTAAACTTCACGGGATAGTCTTTTCCCGACAGTATAGCGGAGTAAACTGCAGGAAATGAGTCGGATAAATGAGACGTCTGCAGTCCAGTGAAGCTGAGAGAGAGAGAGGCAGTGATAGAAGCACATTGTTGAGGAGGTGCAGGTCAGAGAAATGGAGAGCTGTGAAAGAGAAACTGAACACAGAAGAAAGGATAAAGGGGCATGGCGGATCCCTCTAGAGCACCTAAAGAGGGTCTGTTGATGCAGCTGTGAGTCGACCCGTCTGTGGTTTTCCTGTCTGTACCCGACTCCAGAGGAAAGAGCTTCAGAACCGCCCAGAGTCTCTCAGGACCCCCGTCACATTCTGTCTGTCTCTAGTCTGGCAGAGCGGATCGGTCTGAAGCAGTTTAGCTGTAATGGTTGCAGTGGTCGGTATTTCCGGTAGATTAATATAGGTCATTTAACTCAAAGTGCTCTGAAAACACACTTCTGCATGTTTTAAAAAAATATACAGTACACAAAGACAAAACACACTGTGAAAGTTGTTAGTGACAGCTTTCAAACGCTCCTGTACGTATTTGTGTGTCGTCTGGTTTCTATTTACAAAAGCAGATGTTTCTGTTTACAACGTGTTTTTGCAGCGTTGAGCAGTGCAGCCAATCACAGACATGACCGTGTAAACACACTGGCCAATCAGAGGTGTTTGAGTCAGAATCATTTCTCACAATGAAGTCACTATAACAGTGTTGATATGATGTAAAGAAGAGATTTCTTGTGCAGTGTAGACCGCTTCATTGATTATAATGGGAGATTTTGCTGAAATTTGTGCCTGTCACCTTTTTTGATCTATTATGAGATTGCTTTACTGATCTCTGTCTGTCTTTGTCACACTGATCTGTTTTGGCAGAGGTTGGATGTTTTTACATCTCACTAACCCTCAATATGTACTTGTCACAACCAATACGTCTGTGACGCTGAAATAAACCCTCTGCTTGAAATAAAAACATGAGGTCACATTGGAGTTTTGTCTGGGTCAATTGTGATATGCTACAGTGTGTGTGTGTGTGTGTGTGTGTGTGTGTGTGTGTGTGTGTGTGTTTTTGTGATCACCGTGATTAATGGCGAATCAAAAAGCAGCCAGGCTTTTTAACGCGCTCTAGCTCTTCAATAAAAGCTTTATACTGTGCTGCTATTTGCTCTTTAAAATGACCACAAAACCACAAGAGAGCATTAGCTAATGACAGTCAGTCAGTCAGTCAGTCTCTCTCTCTCTCTCTCACACACACACACACACACACACACACACACACAGTGGCCGTTTCTATTTACCCAGTGAAATGCAGCACTATGACTCTGTTCAGATCTTTCTGTAGTATAGCAGATGTGTTATTTTAAGGGTGAATGAAGGAAAGCGTGTCAGAGGTCCATGAGAAAGCTTTTGTATGCTTTGAATCATTTGGTTTTATTGAAACGAAGCTGAATCCTGTTTGTTTGTCAATTTATTTGTTTATTCTGTCGATGTGATGTGATTCACTGGTGTTTAGCACAGAGAGTTGACAGTTTTATCATTTAATTCACCAACGGTGTTCTCAGTGGAAAGTGTATTTCACTATTGGTCCACAGAGTCTTTTTAAAACTGAATTCCATCATTGACTGTCAGTATAAAAAGGGGTCATGAACTGTGTTGTTTTAGTGTTTTATAATGTTTCCTGGGGTGCACTTATAATGTTAGTATGCTTTTTACATCAAAAACTGTCATAATCTAGAAATAAAAGGCATTTTTCCTACCCTGATTTGAACGCTCTGTTTTAAGGGGCGTGTCTGCTGTGAGATTTAAGTGTAAACGCCCACTGCTGTGATTGGCTGACATCTTTGCATATGAAATAGCTAAGTATTACTTTCTCTCAGACTTTTAACACATTTTTTCTATTACAGCTCTCAAGGCTAACTAATCGTGAAAAGTGTTTATTATATTTAGATCTATAGCATTATATTGAGATCGTGGCATGAAAGGTTGCAGTGATGAACATTGTAGTCGATCACAGACATGTTGTTGAGCTCATGAAAGCAGTGATCTCGTCATTGAAACTCAATTTCTGCACACTAACGAATGCTTTCATCATAACTAACAGTGCACACATGATGTAACTAAGAGATTCGATGAATAAAACGGGAGTTTTGGCGCGAGTCCAGAACTCAGTCACTGATAAAGTCGCGCTGTTTGATTGACAGCTCCAGCGATTGTAAAGGGAGCGTTCTTTATATAATTTAATCAATGTTTAAATAACAGATTATTTTCATCCTACTAAGAGAAACAATGTGAAGTTGAGCGTTTAGTCACTGGTTTGATTTATTGACACACAGACAAAGATCATCTGACTGTACATGAATCATTAATATCAGATCAGGCATCAGAATTAACACAGTTACTGACATGTTGTTGCATTACTGTTGAGTCCATATCGTAAAAGTCTGTTTGCACCGAAATGCGATTGATTTACCAAAGAATCCACAGTGAAATGTACCGAATACAAATAAATAAAGCTCAACTGAGACATTCACATTGTTGAAAATAAATAACCATATTCCTGCATTAGGATCCTTTGAAAGGTAATGTTATTTTAGTCCTGTATCGCTCTTCTCTCCTCCTCATCTCACTAACACACCAGTGGGCGGGGCTAACGCTGCAATGATGAAGTAGGCTTTTATTGGACAAACAAGGAAGTTTTCAGTTCTGAATCTTACAGGATATTCTTATAGTACGATGACCTCTTATATATCAAAAACTCAAGGAAAAGTTGATTTCTCAATTCATGACCCCTTTAAATTTTGCCTGTTTCTCAGACAATTCATGCATTATGTCCTATGAAGACTTTTAAACATAGTGTACAATTTGTGTTCGACGAAGGAAAGAAAATAAACCGGTTTGGAATGACACAAGGATGTTTAAATGATGACCGATTTTTTTTT
The DNA here is from genome assembly GCF_019924925.1 of Ctenopharyngodon idella. Taxonomy (NCBI): domain Eukaryota; kingdom Metazoa; phylum Chordata; class Actinopteri; order Cypriniformes; family Xenocyprididae; genus Ctenopharyngodon; species Ctenopharyngodon idella. Next base: position 1,207,931 of record NC_067233.1, read on the forward strand.
TTTTCTTCAGTTTTTTACTTTGTGGGGCACTTGAAGAGAAATTTGTCGCCCGCCACTTTAAATCCTCGAGCTCTGTAAAGTCTGATTGGATTCTGATTGGCTGTTTATCAGCTGGAAAAAATCATTTCCAACGACATCTCGTTATCGTTATATTTGTACTGTGCACTTAACTGTCCTATAGAATTAGAACGATTATTAAAACTTTATAGTTATCATTATAGATATCATTCCTGGTGTAAACGGGGTTGCACCGGCCAGAGTTTAATACTTGTGGGATAGGGATTTCTTTCAAATCGTAACATTTTTAGTGTATTATTTTTATGGAGTATGTGTACATGTTTATATTTGCATGTGTTTTGGATATTTCTCTTTATGGCTTCTTCTTCATTTGACTTGTTAAATTCTCCAATCTGCACAAACTAGTAGCTTTGCCCTGCGCAGACAATCAGATTTTACACCATGCTGACTCTCCCAGCGCCCTCCAACCTGATTTACTGCAGTTTGGTTGTATTTTCTTAATGTAAAAGGGCTGCACTCTGTAGAATTGGGACCTCGGCTAAACGCATTTAGAGTTTGTGTTCCGTGACTTGGAGTTCAGTTTAATTGAATTCACTCACTGTATTGAGTGCAGCAAAAATATCTGCCAGACTCCGCCTGACATGCACCTTGTGTTCAGTACAGTGTGTGTTTGGAAGCAGACGGAGTCGTTTCAGTGCAAGGTGGTGTAGGACGAGTGGAGGAGGAGATACAGCTGATCATTCGGCCCTCACGTCGTCACATGTAGTGGAACGCAAAAGAAGATATTTTGATGACTGTTTTTGTCCAATAAAACAACATTAGACCTCTCTGACTTCAAAAAAACACAGACATCATCTTTAGCGTTCCACAGAAGAAAGTCACACAGGTTTGGAGGGAGTGGGCGATGACAGAATTTTCGTTTCTTGGTGAACCATTCCAATAATAGTCTTTCCACAAACTCTTTTTTTCCTGCTCTGTGAATGTTTTCAGCTGCTAAAGTCACATCTGGACAGTGTGAAAGTGGATCAGGTATAAACACACACATACGCGGGACTTCACAAAGCCCTTTTCAAAGCATTGACCTCTGAAGAGCAGATCTCCAAACACATTCCCTTAATGTGAGCCAGCGCTGTGGAATCGGGAAGAAGTTTTACCTCAGAACTAGCCAATGGTCAGTCCCCATTTTCGGGTCTCCGTCTGCTGCCCAACAATCCCTCTTTATTCCTGAGATGCTGTTTTTCCAGTGTGAGGGCCATGTGTTCTTCAGATTAGAGGGATGTGGAGAAATCCTTGGGTTTCCAGGCTCTTTCTCTCACACTATACTCCTTCACTCGCATCCCTCTCCATTATTTAATAATAGCCTTTCTCTCTCTCTCTCTCAGATGAGTGTGCAACAATACAGCGTGATTTGACTGATCTGAAGTCAGTTTTTCCACTCAGTATGTGGCAGCCGGAGGCATTTGGCAGATATGAGATTGAATGTTTGACTGATAGGCACTCAACGGTTTCCAGATCGTAATGCCAACTTCAATTTACCTCCCAGGAGGAGCTCTGCGTCCCAGCGCTGTAATATAGAGCAGTGCTTCTAAAACTGGTTTCGCTTCAGGACCCACATTTACGTTGGACATCAAGTGGCGAGTGAACGCAGAATTGTTAATGATGCAAAAGTAAACAAAAATGCAGAACTATTAACACCACAAACAGTTTTGCTTTCTAAATGTCTTGTATTTTGATGGTTTCGTGGCATTATTTCACTGCAGTCGACACAAAACCATGTTTATCCTCAGTTGAAGTGAAACTATATTTTCTTTATTCTTGTGTAGTTTTGATTATGGTTTGCGTATATTGTCAAATGTCATTCTAATTTGACTACCAGGTGACGGACTGATGCATGATCTTTAAAATTGATAACAAACGATAAGGAGCCTGTTTCCCTGTTCCCTGTTCATTTTTGTTTATTGGTTGGTATGTTTATTTTTCTTTATATAATTTGCATTTAGCATCACTTCTCCCGTGTGACTCATTTGGGATCCCCACCCACCAGCTGAGAAATAGAGATATTGAAAATATGGTTTCTAGCACCCCACCAACAGCATAGCAATATCCTGGCACCCAGAACACCCTAGCAACTGCATTGCAACACCTTAGCAACCACCAAAAGCATCCCACCAACAACATAGCAACATCCTGGTACCCAGAACACCCTAGCGACCACCAAAAGCACCCCACCAACAGCATAGCAAAATATCCTGTCACCCAGAACATTCTAGCAACTGCATAGCAACACCCTAGAGACCACTAAAAGTACCCCACCAACAGCACCGCAGCATCCCGGCACATATAACACCCTAGTAAATGCATAGCAACACCCTAGCGACCACCACTAGCACCCCACCAACAGCATAGCAACATCCTGGCAACCCAGAACATCCTAGCAACTGCATAGCAACACCCTAGCGACCACTAAAAGCACCCCACCAACAGCACCGCAGCATCCCAGCACATATAACACCCTAGTAACTGCATAGCAACACCCTAGCAACCACCACTAGCACCCCACCAACAGCATAGCAATATCCTGGCACCCAGAACACCCTAGCAACTGCATAGCAACACCCTAGCGACCACTAAAAGCACCCCACCAACAGCACCGCAGCATCCCGGCACATATAACACCCTAGTAACTGCATAGCAACACCCTAGTGACCACCACTAGCACCCCACCAACAGTATAGCAATATCCTGGCACCCAGAACACCCTAGGAACTGCATAGCAACACCCTAGCAACCACAAAAAGCACCCCACCAACAACATAGCAACACCCTGGCAACTGCATAGCAACACCCTAGCAACCACCAAAAGCACCCCACCAACAGCATAGCAATATCCTGGTACCCAGAACACCCTAGCAACTGCATAGCAACACCCTAGCAACCACAAAAAACACTCCACCAACAACATAGTAACACCCTAGCAACTGCATAGCAACACCCTAGCAACCACCAAAAGCACCCCACCAACAGCATGTCAATATCCTGGCACCCAGAACAGCCTAGCAACTGCATAGCAACATCCTAACGACCACTACTAGCACCCCACCAACATCATAGCAATATCCTGGCACCCAGAACACCCTAGCAACTGCACAGCAACACCCTAGCAACCACCAAAAGCACCCCACCAACAACATAGTAGCATCCACACACCCAGCACACCCTAGCAACTGCATAGCAACACCCTAGAGACCACCAAAAGCACCCCACCAACAGCATGTCAATATCCTGGCACCCAGAACAGCCTAGCAACTGCATAGCAACATCCTAACGACCACTACTAGCACCCCACCAACATCATAGCAATATCCTGGCACCCAGAACACCCTAGCAACTGCACAGCAACACCCTAGCAACCACCAAAAGCACCCCACCAACAACATAGTAGCATCCACACACCCAGCACACCCTAGCAACTGCATAGCAACACCCTAGAGACCACCGAAAGCACCCCAACAACAGCAAAGCAACATCCCGGCACTCAGACCATATAGTTTTAAACTATAGAAAATATCATTTAATTTGGACTTGCCTATTTTTGTCTTTTGTTTGCTGTGTGGGATGCATGTTTTGTGTTTTATGTCTGGTTGAATCTTGGTGAATTGTCTTTTGTTGTCTTCCATCCCTGTTTCCATAGAAACAATGATTCTTTAGGGCTGAAAGTGCACATACAGTAGTTTTGTGGCTGACCCTTGTCTTTACTAACACGCGCACACACACACACACACACACACACACACACATACACATACACACAGTGTCACATGACATCGTGACCCCAGTCTATTTCCTTATTAGTGCAGAAGTGAGTGCATCTTCATTAGATTTGTGTTGATTAACACATGACAGCAGCAATAACTCAATCAGAGAGCATTAGTAAATCTATACTCATATCCTCATTTCACAGGCGTTATATCCATTAGCAGTGATAGTGTGTTATCTGTATTATCTCGTGTCGCAGGGTAAGTGTGTGTTATCATAGCTGTGCAAAGCTCATTGATTTTATTGCATAAAAAATAAATGCATTTACATATGAGTGAGTGCAGATCACTGGTTTCAGCAGAATAGACAAAAGACAAAGTTCTAGGAAACTTTTAACATACTGGAAGAAATACAGTTTTTCTTCAGCAGTAGCCAAATCTGTTCAAACAATCTGTTGTCATTTCCTCCATTATCCAGGGTTTATTTACACACACACCAAACCCAGTGTACGACGTGTCGATCATCTCAAGCACGGCCTCAGTGTTTGTCTCTTTCATCCTGTGATATAAGAGAATAAAACCTTCCTCTTCCACACTTTCATCTCTCCGTCTCCCTTTCAAACACCGTCTCGCTGCTCCAGTCTGCTCTCTTGGTAAAGCAAAGCCATGTCCTGCTGTCAGAACGGCTTCTTTTGTACATTACTTGATTTTGTTCTCAGTTGTGTTCCCCCCCCACACACACACACACACACACAGTATAAATCCCTTGTATCAGCAGCTGAGTCAGGAGTGATTTGCTCTGTTTGAGTGTTCAAAGCTGTAAATGTGGAAGTATCTGACCTGACGTAACCCATTATCAAAGCTCTGATCGTTCTTTACTAATCTGATTTCTTCTCTCCAGTGAATGTATCGCTCTGTGAATCTGCAGATGTGTTAACAGTCTCCATTACACCGCATTATACTGCTCCATCTTCATTCAGATCATCTGTGTGGCCCTTGACCTTCTGTTCAGGATATAGAAATCTGGCAGATATCAGTAACTGATAGTTTCTGTATGTTATGGCCATTAGCTGAAGTGATTGCTGATATTATAGATCTTATAATATATTTTAAGATATCTAGAATTTGACATGCTTCAGATGAAATCAATTTGACTGATACTGTAATTTTTTTTTTTTTTTTTGATGCATTGACTGATATTTCTGTGGTATAATGTGTTGTTGATATTAATATCAGTTTACTTAAAGTTCCAATCTAGAGTTTGACAAGCTGACAAGTGAAATCAGGCATAAATAATATACAGTACAAAAGATGGACAGATGTGTAGGAGTTTCATATTTGAGACATCAGGAGTTTATGGCTCATATAGTCTGATTTTATGAGAATATGGAGGAAAAACAGCTCAGTGTCATTCAGAGGCTCAAACTGAGCAACAATATGCAGTTTGGTGCAGATGCTGATATTAATATGAAATTGATCAATGAGATCTTTATAACAGTATAGCAGATACTGACATAAAATGCATATAAATATAAATATCTGCCAATAATGTCTTAGTAATATGATATTTAAATGCTTAGTTGTATGATCAAAGCTCTGTAGTTTTAAAGGGGTCATGAACTGTGTTGTTTTATTGTTTTATAACGTTTCCTGGGGTGCTTATAATGTTAGTATGCTTTTTACATCAAAAATTGTCATAATTTAGAAATAAAAGGTATTTTTTCCTACCCTGATTTGAACGCTCTGTTTTAAGGGGCGTGTCTCTATGAGACTTCAGTGTAAACGCCCACTGCTGTGATTGGCTGACATCTTTGCATATGAAATAGCTAAGTATTACTTTCTCGAAAACTTTTAGCACATTTTTACTATTACAGCTCTCAAGGATAGCTAATCGTGAAAAGTGTTGATTATAACATTACATTTAGATCTATGGCATTATATTTAGATCGCAGCATGAAAGGTTGCAGTGATGAACATTGTAGTCGATCATTGCAAATCAATTTCTGCACACTAACGAATGCTTTCATCATCACTAACAGTGCAAACTCGATGTAACTAAGAGATTTGTTGAATAAAACGGGAGTTTTGGTTCGAGTCCAAAACTCAGTCACTGATAAACTTGCGCTGTTTGATTGACAGCTCCAGTGATTGCAAAGGGAGCGTTCTTTGATCACTTTCTATATATAATTTAATCACTGTTTAAACAATGTGAAGTTGAGCGTTTAGTCACTGGTTTGATTTACTGACACACAGACAAATCTATGACAGGATCAGTCATACTCTGGGTCTGGTGTCAATAAAAGCTTTTATTGGACTAACAAGGAAGTTTTCAGTTCTGAAATTTACATGATATTCTTATAGTACGATGATCTCTTATATATCAAAAGCTCAAGGAAAAGTTGATTTCTCAATTCATGACCCCTTTAAAACATATAATGCAATACAATGATGATTGAGAGATGAACAAATAACCCTTCCTCAAAAGCCTGCTGATCTTATTTGAGACTCATGATTTTTATAATAAATGATGTCTGGATAATCAAGTAAACCTGCCTCAATCCAGTTGAAATATTACTAACAATATCAAAGTTATTCTTATGTTCACTTGATAAAAATCAGCAGAAGGACACGTGAAGTACAAGCTGAAGGAGGATGTTTGTACAATTATACTAATTAATTTTCTGCAAATAAATGCTCTAAATGTTTTTACTTGAAATTTCAAAGAAATTTTGTCAGTAGTTTATAGAATTAAAAAAAAGTTAATTTTACTCAAACGCATACATATGTATGTGTGTGTGTGTGTGTGTGTGTGTGTGTGTGTGTGTATTTACTTGTATTAGGGCAGTTATTGGATGAAGCTGATGCTGTTGAAGGAGTGTGATGGATTGGGTTTGTGGTAAAACTGATCTCCGGTCTCTTCTCATGGGCACTGCCTGTCTAATGTTGACCGTAATCACGTCATCTGTGTGGTGAACACGTCATCGTTCAAGAGCTTCCCGGCACTGCAAACTACAGGACACACACTCAAGACCTGCTGCTGAAGTGTGTGTGTGTGTGTGTGTGTGTGTGTGTGTGTGTGTGTGTGTGAGGATGTGGTTGTGTGCATTTGCAGGCAAACAGAAATTAAATGAAACCCCTGAAGTGCATGTAAAAACTTAATTTTACACATTGATATTATTCATATCCAATTTATAGCAGTTCTCTATGACAACTTTTGAGAACAGGTGCTTCAGATTCACTCACACACACTCCTGTTCCTATTGCTTCATAACAGAGTTTACAGCCTCATAATCAGCCTCACGAGATGAAACAATGAACACGGCTCGTTAAAAGTGTGTGTGTATGTGTGTTTGAAGAGCAGTTTAGACTGGATTTGAGAGTGATTTGATAGCGGCTCTTTTAGTTGTTTACTAAGCTGGATTAGAGCTGATGGCTTTTATACTTAACTGTGTGTGTGTGTGTGTGTGTGTGTGTGTGTGTGTGTAATGATGTGTAAGTGAGTGTGTTTGGTGCATTAGGAAGGTTATTTTCATTTGGAGGATGATAATGTGGAGATGATTATTCTGCTGAGTGTAATATGTTACTCTGTTAGATGTGTTAGATCACTGTTATTGGCTGTTCTGTGTGCCAGTGATGATTCGTTCTTCCATATTTCAGACCAAATTTATTATTAATCATTTCCTAATAAGTCTTACAGTATTACCACAAAATTAAAGGGTTAGTTCACCCAAAAATGACATTTCTGTCATTAATTCCTCCCCCTCATGTCGTTCCACACCCTTAAGACCTTCGCTCATCTTCAGAACACAAATTAAGATATTTTTGATGAAATCCGAGAGGTATCTATAGACAGCAATATAATCAACACTTTCAAGGTCCAGAAAGGCACTAAAGACATCGTTAAAACAGTCATGTGACTGCAGTGGTTCAACCTTAAATGTTATGAAGAGACGAGAATACTTTTTGTGTGCGAAAACAAAACAAAAATAACCACTTTATTCAACAATCTCTTCTCTTCTGTGTCATTCTCATACGTTGTTTACATCCAGCGCTTCCAGGTTCTACGTCAGAACGCCGACTCATTATTGGCCGGCTCTATCACACGCATGAGTCACGTGATCAGCTTTGGCCAATACTGAGCCGGCATTCGGACGTAAACACAGAAGCCTTCACTGTGCTTGCTGCGTAAGGATAATGACACAGAAGAGATTGTTGAATAAAGTTATTTTTGTTTTGTTTTGCGCACAAAAAGTATTCTCGTCTCTTCGTAACATTAAGGTTGAACCACTGCAGTCACATGACTGTTTTAACGATGTCTTTAGTACATTTCTGGACCTTGAAAGTGTTGATTATATTGCTGTCTATAGATACCTCTCGGATTTCATCAAAAATATCTTAATTTGTGTTCTGAAGATGAATGAAGGTCTTACAGGTGTGGAACGACATGAATTAATGACAGAAATATCATTTTTGGTTGAACTAACCCTTTAAAGCTTGATCTGTAGCAAAATGCAGCTAATCATGTGAAGGTTAGGTCGCACCAATTGAATAATGAACTACATATTATTTAGTGGATGTATTTTTGTGATCATTATTACTAAATTGTATTATTTGTTGAACACTGATGTGTTTATCATGTTGCTGTGATGCCTGTATGGTAAACTGCTTGCATTTTCCTCATTTTAAAGTCTTACACATTTAATCAATTAGCAGGCCCTTTTATGCAACGTAATTAAAAGCAACGAGCCACGAGAGTCTGTGCATTACACTGATTTTACTACGGTTAAAGAGGGTTGCAGGCTTTAAACACGCTGATTTATACAGCTGTGATCGCTCATCGCTGTCTCATCATGACATAACAACGTCACATGATGTGTTTCATGCTGTTAGATCGATCTGTTGTCTGTGTAATGTATCCTGAGAGAACACCCACCGCTACTGAATATCGTACTGAATATCAGCACTGCTGCCGGTGTCATATTGTATTTTAGGCCTGACCATTTGGATTTATTTCCTATTTTGAGACAGGTTTGACAACTTAGAGATGGTCAAAAGTAGTCCACCATGCACACTAGTGTGTTTGTGATCAGATTCACTACTTAAACCCACTCTCATCTCGTTCACTCGTGTAAATGTGAGCAGGTTCTGTACTCGTTTATCTGACTCCTGCACTTAACCCTCACTGACCTCATAAACTCATACAGCACCAACACAAGCATGAAGAAATCATATTTTATTCAGTTTTTCATACATATCTGATTCATAGGATTAGTCAGAGCTCTCTCTCTCTCTCTCTGTCATGTCATGTAGAGTCTCGTTTCATAAAGCACTCAGTGAAGACATGCATGATGAAGACCAAACTATAGTTTCTATTTTTATATGATAAAAACTCTTTTGGCAGGAGCATCTTCAGCATGCCATATTGTGTTGTTGCCATGTTTACCTTGCGTAGTTGTTCTGAAACATTTATCAAGAGTATTTTTAGACGTGGATTAATGTATTTCTCTGTCATTATCAACACACTCCATGATCATGGAGGGATTCCCAAGATAATACATGGAGAAAGACAATCACCTGAGTAAGTGCCATGTGACTAATCATGGGAAATAATGTAGTGACAGCACTGATGGGCTGATGGCACCTGAGTACTTTGCCAAAATATACAGTATGGCAACTTTTTACTGCCTGTCAGTGAAAGAGTGATGGTTGTTTCTGCATCTTCTGCTCCATCATCCACACACTGAGCCTTCGGCATTGCCATGGAAACAAATTATTTCTGAGTTTCTGAGTTCTTGGACGTGAACTGAGCTCCTCAGAGCAGAATCTGTCGTCTTGTGATTACGGTAACCAATGTGGCGTAAACGAAGCAATGTTTCCTCACTTAATCAAAAGACAAAACAAGAAATTAAAATAAGTAAATGAAGCTTTTCTTTAGGACCATTAAGAGTCCTTTTCAATCATGACATTTTCATGACAATTAAACACATTTCCACCACAATTCTCATTGTGTATTAAAGGTTTTTTAATTAATGTTGAGTTATCACACACACACACACACACACACACACTGTATTACACATAATGAGAATCATGAATACAAAAGCACTTTTATGTATATTGATTTGTCAAATGTAGGGCTGCAACTAATGATTATTTTGATAATCGAGTTGATTTGTTTCTTTGATTAATCGGGTAAGAAAGCTGAATTAAATGTGTAAAGTAATTCTATTACATGTATACCCCGTTACAACAGTCCCTCTGTTTGAGCTTACAGGACAAACCTTTATGCAAAATGGAAATGCTCACATGAGTTTCTAACATTTACAGATAAGGATATAACTGTGAAAGTTTTGCATAAGGAAAAACGCGTCTCAAACACATGAAACAACACATGCCTGACAGGGCAAGTCGCTTAAACTATAAGCTTATGAGTTTGTTTGAAGCACATGATATAATGTTTTGGGTCATTCACTTTACCCACATCAGCTCTTTCTGTGTCTCTGCTGTTTTCTATTTGTGTTTTGTCCATAGAAATATATTCACTACTGTAAAGTGAAGGGGTTTCACCAACTAATCGACTAGTCGATTTTATCGTTCTGCCATGACGCTTTAAGCTTGACATCGACTAGTCCCTGATCATGACCTATAGAGGGCGCAACAGGATAAAAAGTCCAACTTTACACTCCATATTCTACAGTTAAAGGGTTCACCCAAAAATGGGTGAACTAAAAAAAATTCTGTGAAATTTCTGTCATTTATTACTCACCCTCATGTCGTTCCACACCCATAAGACCTTCGTTCATCTTCAGAACACAAATTAAGATATTTTTGATGAAATCCGATGGCTCAGAGAGGCCTGCATCAACATTTAACACTTTCAGATGCCCAGAAAGCTACTAAAGACATATTTAAAACAGTCATGTGACTGCAGTGGTTCAACCTTAATGTTATGAAGAGACGAGAATACTTTTTGTGCGCCAAAAAAAACAAAATAACGACAATATCTAGTGATGGGCGATTTCAAAACACTGCTTCATGAAACTTTGAAGCTTTACGAACCTTTTGTTTCGAATCAGTGGTTCGGAGAGTGAGAGTCACATGATTCGTTACATCATAAGTGTTTTGAAACTTCAATAGTTCACGTGACTTTGGCAGTTTGATACACACTCCGAACCACTGATTCGAAACAAAAGATTCGTAAAGCTTCGAAGTTTCATGAAGCAGTGTTTTGAAATCGCCCATCACTAGATATTGTTAAATATTTAGTTTTTTTGGCGCACAAACAGTATTCTCGTCGCAAGGTTGAAATACTGTAGTCACATGACTGTTTTAAATATGTCTTGAGTAGCTTTCTGGGCATTGAAAAAGGGAGTGTTATTGCTGTCAATGGAGGCCTCACTGAGCCATCGGATTTCATCAAAAATATCTTAATTTGTGTTCTGAAGATGAACGAAGGTCTTACGGGTGTGGAACAACATGAGGGCGAGTAATTAATTTTTGGGTGAACTAACCCAGTAATGACAAATAAATGCATAATCCGAGAGCGCTCCACAAGAGATGTTTGATTATACCATCTGGATGCTCAATATTAATAATTTAGTCATTTTAACTGATGGAAACTGAGAGTAAAAGTGGACTTCTTATAAAGGATTTCTTATCCTTTTGCGTCCTCTATAGGCCATGATCAGCGACTAGTCGACGTCAAGCTTAAAGCATCATGGCAGAGTATTAATGTCGACTAAGGGGCCTTTCACACAACACGTTTTTCTATTGCTACTTTTCCATTGTTTTACTATGTGAACGCACTAGACGGACGTGTTTGACCACTCATCAATGTCAGTTCCAAAACAGTGGACCAATCAGAAGAACTCGGAGGCAAGTGAGCTTCTGTTTACAGTAGCAAGTTGGCATGGCAACTGTTTTTTTGTTTGTTATTGTCGTTATTGCATCACGTATCAAAAGCACGTCTCTAGACACTCGTGTTCTGCACTGTGCATCCCTGAGCGCCACGTCCCGTGTTTTTAGACACAAAGACGTGTTCTGTGTGAATGAGCCCTAATGGATAAGCGTGAGCGGAACACTTCACAGTGAGCACAGTGAGCTCTCTCGAGAACTGAACGCACACGCTCCGCTCCAAGGCAGATAACACTGAGCTTGTGTTTGTCCTCTGGTGTCATAAAGTGAGGAGACGGAGAAACACTCTTCCTAAAACTCCATTGCTCCGTGTGCTACAACAAACGGCTCCTGAAGACAAAAAAGCTGATGGCGTGTAACTCCGGCGTCCTTTTCACATGCACTCTGTGTGCCGTCTGCCATAGATTGATATGTTCAGACACCAGTCACTCCGAGGACGTTCCCCATAGCGTCTACACCAAGATGCAGCGTCGAAGTTCCACTTCGAAAGGAAAGCAGAATTTCACGTATGAGTGCTTGAACACAGTTTTTCTGCAACCCTTGCCTTTCTTTTGGGTGAACCTGAAATGAAATGGTTTGATTATTTGTGGCTGACTCTCCCTCTGAGACCTGCGCACTGCTGCTCTGCCCTGTGAAAATGTCAGCCGGTCCGTTTCTGTGCGCTGGATCTGAGCTGACCCGTTGTACCTGGCCTTTCAAATGATTTCTGTGTGTGACCTCCACTGACACACAGAATACACCGCTGCAGCAGTCAGGACTTTCTGTTTTCAACATTTACTCCTTCATTCTCTTTATTGGCCTGTTAAAGACGCTGGTCATCCACATACAGACTCAGAGTTTCCGTATTCTCTGTGTAAAGATAGATCATTTATAGGACTAGAGTGCCAGTGCAAGAGGATCGTGTTTAATACGTCATTGTTCCTCTCAAACTGACGGAATCATCCGATTTCAGGATCTGTATGGATTTTGCCCATTATGAAAAAGTCAGGCAGGAATCCAAGCCACTTTACAAAATGAAAGCAAAGAGAACAGGCCAAATGAAAGACAAAAATATACTCAATAAGATGGAAATTGAAAGAGTCAAGGGGATTTCTGACAGCTTCAGAGATATTACATGATACTGTCTAGACATTCACACACACACACACTCGCTCACACACACACACACACACGATCCTTCAGAAATCATTCTAATATGCTGATTTGCCGCTCAAGAAACATTTATGATTATTATCAATGTTGAAAACAGATTGCTTCAGATTTGTGAGGAAAACATGAAACATTTTTTCCCCATTTGTAACATTATAAATGTCTTTACTGTCTGTTTTGATTCATTTAACGCATCCTTACTGAATAAAAGCAGTAATTTATTTAATGTATGTGAGGACTAGAACAGCTTTTTCATGTGCAAGCATCACTCATTTTCTCCAGAAAATGTAAAAATCTTTGTATGGTAAAGTATGATTTTCTTTTAGATTTGTCTCAGATCATTTCAGAAATGTTCAAGCTATCCAACACAATGAAATGAGCTGAAGATATTACGATAATTATAATGATCTAAATGAGATAATTAAGCACGTGGGAGATTAATCTTGGAGAACGCCCAATGAATGCTGTTTTAATTAGAAGACATTTCACAGCAGAGGAATTATTTTTGTGAAGCTTTTCATGCATTCTGGCATCATTTTTTCTGTAATGAATTTCAGGATGGATTAATTTTGACCTGCTAAAGATAGAGGCAGAAGAGAGTGTTGAAATCTGGGAAGTGTTTCATTACGACACTTTGTGAGCTTTAATAAATAACAGGAAACACTTTCTTTCATGCTTTCATGTCAAGCCCTTTATTTTTCCTCTCCTCTGATTTAAACCAGCACATTTCTATGAGAGAAGGAAGAGATGTTAGAGCCGAATCAAGCTGGAGGCTGATGGGAGTGTGAGTTTTGACCTCTGTTTGTCTGGTCACACACACACACACACACACACACACACACACACACGGTCTAAAAGAGCAGGTGTTCTCACAATGTCATAATGGCCGTGATTATGCTGTTAACTCATTTTGACGACTAAACCAGGCTAAGCACCCTCACATTTCCACATCTCTCGTCTGAGTTTGTTCGCTGTGACAGCAGAGTTTGGCGAGATGTCACGGCTGTCTTCTCTTTTAATAAGATGAACGCAGACACATGCGCTGCAGCAGGGACAAACACACACTGTTGTGTGTCCAATTTACACCGAGTCATGCTGAGCTCCATCAAAGACCTTTTTAAGCACGTCAGGACACTCGGCCATCTTCATAACACGCTAATGCAGCTGTTTCCGGAAAAGTACAGCTTGAATATGGAGGGTGAATCTTATGAAATCTGTCAAAAACGTGTTCAGGACATATTTTACCAATATTTTATTCACAATAGGACATAGATAACATAACTAATGTTTAACTGAGAAATTTTACACTTTTATCCACTAAATGAGCTCATTTCAAATTTGATGCCTGCTACAGGTCTCAAAATAGTTGGCACGGGGGCAACAAATGGCTGAAAAAGCAAGACATTTTGAAAAGATTCAGCTGGGAGAACATCTAGCAACTAATTAAGTTAATTGATATCAGGTCTGTCACATGATTAGCTATAAAGGGATGTCTTAGAGAGGCAGAGTCTCTCAGAAGTAAAGATGGACAGAGCTGTGAAAGAGTGCATAAAATGATTGTGGAATACTTTAAAAACAATGTTCCTCAACGTCAAATTGCAAAGGCTTTGCAGATCTCATCATCTACAGTGCATAACATCATTAAAAGATTCAGAGAAACTGGAGAAATCTCTGTGCGTAAGGGACAAGGCCGAAGACCTTTATTGGATGCCCGTGGTCTTCGGGCCCTCAGACGACACTGCATCACTAAATGGGTCCAGAAATACTTCCAGAAACCACTGTCGGTAAACACAATCCGCCGTGCCATCTGCAGATGCCAACTAAAGCTCTATCATGCAAAAAGGAAGCCATATGTGAACATGGTCCAGAAGCGCCGTCGGGTCCTGTGGGACTGTTTCAAAGTGGAAAAGTGTTCTATGGTCAGACGAGTCCAAATTTGACATTCTTGTTGGAAATCATGGACGCCGTATTCTCCGGGCTAAAGAAGAGGAAGACCTTCCAGCGTGTTATCAGCGTTCAGTTCAAAATCCAGCATCTCTGACGGTATGGGGGTGCATAAGTGCATACGGTATGAGCAGCTTGCATGTTTTGGAAGGCCCTATGAATGCTGAAAGATATATAAAGGTTTCCAGACAACGTCTGTTTCAGGGAAGGCCTTGTGTATTTCAGCAGGACAATGCAAAACCACATACTGCAGCTATAACAACAGCATGGCTTCGTCGTAGAAGAGTCCAGGTGCTGAATTGGCCTGCCTGCTGTCCTGATCTTTCACCTATAGAGAAAAATATGTCAAAGACGACCACAAACTCTTCAGCAGCTGGACACCTATATCAGGCAAGAATGGGACCAAATTCCAACACCAAAACTCCAGAAACTCATAACCTCGATGCCCAGACGTCTTCAAACTGTTTTGAAAAGAAGAGATGCTCCACCATGGTAAACATGCCCCCGTCCCAACTATTTTGAGACCTGTAGCAGGCATCAAATTTGAAATGAGCTCATTTTGTGCATAAAATTGTAAAATTGCTTTGCTTTGTTTTGTTTAGGGATGCTGCGATTTGATCGGTTATAGATCTCTATCGACCGATAATTGCTTCTAAAGACTCGATTGGCGATCTGTTGATTTGCCGATCTCAGAAACGGATCTAATGCTGACGACACAAAAAGACGTCTTTTTAAGTCTCGTCAATTTAAACATTCAAGCATTCAAAGTACACACATAAAGCAGTACCAAACTGAGTTCTTTTCATGGCTAATTGTGCTTAAATGGTCAAATACACACAAATGTTACAGTCTTGGCGAGTATTCGCATAAAACACATGCGTTTTCATTCTCAACTGTTTACGTTTACACATAACCGACTGTGAGCAGTGCATTAGATCTGTGCATCAGCTCTTAAAGTGACAGCAGCCTAATAAACCTGCTGCCGTCTGTCATTAATGTTAAAGGTAGGGTAGGCAATTTCGGAGAGGCTAGCAATAGCAAGCTAGCTTTGAAAGCATGAGATCATGTGATTGCCCCATTGCAAAAACAAAATTTGTATTGCGTGATCAAACATTTATGTGAGATAATTGTATTTTTTTTTTTTTGTGAAAATGTGTTTAAAAATGCACTCTAGCTCACCCCTAAAATTTAAAAAATCCCCCCAAAAGAGTCACTTAAGGGATCAATTCCCCCATTTTACAAATCGAAATTCAGGCTGTAAATTAATGTCTGAATAAATCCTGATCGGAACATCACTATAAATAATGCTAAATGATAAAATGAAGGCTTCAAATAGATCCCATGATCTGTGTCGACCGATTCTGCGTCCGGTGATTTCATATATTTTTTTTTGTTTTTCTTTGTTTATTGTTTTGTTTTGCATTTTCTTCTTTTTTGTTTTGCTTTGTTGTCAGAATTTGGGGTAAGTGTTCTTTTATTGTCATTAAAATGGCTGACGTGACGGTGACCCAGTGTTCTGGTGTTGTAATCCGTCTGTGATGATAGACGCGTGTCGTGTTGTAGTACATGTGTAGTAGTGTATGAAGCACACACTCGGTCTCAGCAGTCATGGAGTGTAGGGATCACAGTGAAGAAGTCGTCAGTACAGCAGTAGATTATCTCACTCTACAGGGTATTATATGTACCTCTCCTCCTCGATCTGAAGTGTGGATTGGATTGCACTTGTGTGGAGCGGTGTAATTTCAGATTACAGAAGGGCTTTGGACTCTGATGGCATTACGGTGTGTGTGTGTGTGTGTGTGTGTGTGCGCTGAGAGTGGGCATCTCTCCCAGAAAAAGCCTGCCTGCTCAGGATTATCCCGCAAAGCATAAATCCTTACGATTCTTTCTTTTCTAGTGAGTGTTGAGAGTAAAGAAAGAAAAGAAACGAGCTCAGTCAGCTGGGAAAATGAGAAGTCTTATATACCAGCAGTAGTGTCTAGACTTAAAGGTGATGTTTGTCATTTTTTAATGTTAAGATACTTTCCTCTATCCCGGCTCAATGCCCAGAGACAACTGTAAGTCAGATATTCATAGTCTGAATAAACACTGAGACTGTGCGGAGCTTTAGAAACATCCCGGCCAGCCCAACACAGCCAATAACATGAGTTTGGAGCCGTGAATGTTTGTTTTACTGGCCAATAGTAATTATTTGTGTGTTCTCTGGTGATGGTGGTGTTACACACTTCACCTTTAACTGTTCGTTCACTGACAGATTTTGTGGTTTTCTGACTGAAAATTCATTTACAATGTGTCAATGTCACAAAGAATACCTTACTGACCACACTTACTTAAGTCAGTCAGCCACCAAATATGTATCTGTGTGTGTATTTATTTATTTTTTAATATTTTGATAAATTATTTTTTATAACAATAAAAATAATTTATGTGTTTATTTTAAATATTTTGATAAATAAATTATTTATTTATTTTAAATTTATTGATCAATAATTTATTTTTTTTAAATATTTGATAATAAATTATTTTAAATATGTGGATAAGTAAATTATTTAATAATTATTTAAAATTTGTTGATAAATTATTTACTATTAATTTTATATATGTTAACACAAGTTATTTATTTATTTTAAGTATACAGAAAAATTAATTATTTTTAATGTTAAATTTTTGTTAAATTAATGTTAATGTTAAATTAATGTTTGTAAATTTTTTGATATGTAAATTACTTTACATTTATTTTAAATATGTTGATAAATAAATTATTTATTTATTTTAAATATGTTATATATATATATATATATATATATATATATATATAATAATTTATATTAGCAAATAATTTATAATAAATAATTTATAAAAAATAAATATTCTTATAAATAAATCATTTATTTATTTTAAATATTTTGATAAATAAAAACATTATCAACATATTTAAAATTAATTTATCAACATATTTAAAATAAACAATAGCCTATTTATTATAAATGTTGATAAATAAATTATTTATTTAATTTAAATTTGTTGATCAATAATTTATTTTTTTTTAAATATTTTGATAATAAATTATTTATTTTAAATATGTTGATAAGTAAATTATTTACTATTTATTTTAAATACGTTAACACATAAATTATTTATTTATTTTAAGTATACAGACAAATAAATTATTTGTTTTAAATGTTTTAATAAATAATGCATTTTAAATATATTTAAAATAAACAAACTATTTATTATAAATATCTTAATAAATAAAATATTTTATTTTAAATATTCTGATAAATTATTTATTTTAAATATTTTGATAAATGAATTATTAAATAATAATTAAAATATAATAATTATTATTATAAGTAGTAGTAGTAGTAGTAGTATTTGTATTTAACTTATTAGTAGTAGTATTTTTATTTAACTATTAGCCAAAATTATTTGAGACAGTTTGATCATACTAAGAAGTTCTTTTACTAGCAGCGTCATATTAAAAACACTGAGCATTAAACATTGTTATAGAGAAATCATCTGAAGGCGAATGCTTATGACTTTTAAATAGATCAGTGCTATTTAAGGGTATTTTTCATGTGGAAAAACTTGCATAGTTCTCTTCATGTGTTGACATCTGATCTGTGTTTGAGGCTCGAAAGAGCAGAGTTGTGTCACTGACCATGTGTTGACCTCTGGGGTCGGAGCATCGATCGGCCGTTGGGAAAGGTTATGACCCGAGACATGGAGAAAATGGGCAGCCTCACTAAAACACTTGTTTAAATGTCATGAATGACTGGCTGGTTACACGACACCAGTTCCACTCTCTCCGCGTCGAAAGAAAAACAGTGTTTAAATGTAAACGAGTGCAGTTTCAGCCCTTTAAAGGGCACAGAGAACAAGAGAGGGAGAGGCTTGAAATATCCCCTCATTTTTTACTCTTGTCATCCTTATTACCATCTGAAAAACAACCGCTATAAATGTAGGCCTGTGAGAAACATGCTCATATTTTCTGTTGAATTATTGGCTTTTGTTTATTGGAGCATAACATAAAGGTTCTTTTGACTGGATAATTGAATGCTGTTATGATAAATTATAAAGCGAGACGTTGATGAAGTGTCTAAATCTGCAGCTTTTCTTTACGAGTGTGAGGCTTAAAACCACCAATTAGTGTTGTTCTCTCTCTTGTGATTGTAGGTAATGTCGTAGACATCTACCAGCGTGAATTTCTGGCGCTGAGAGACCGTCTGCACTCCGCGGAGCAGGAGAACCTCAAACGCTCCAAAGAGCTCAACCTGGTGCTGGACGAGATCAAGCGAGCCATCGCTGAGAAACAAGCGCTGCGGGACATCAACCGCACCTGGAGCAGCCTGTCAGGTGACATACAACAGTCTCTGTATCAACCAATCATTGCCCTCTGATTTTAGTGGTGGAGTTAAAGGGTTTGGATGTAAATGTGTCTGCAGTACACAACCACCCTATAATGGTGAAAATTCACCCACTCCTTGTTTTATATTCCCCATAAATAATAAACAGTGTCATAAAAGGAGTTGTTCGTGTTTTCTATACAGTGTAACAGGCCCCTGCCTACGACTCTCTCTGCCCTATTAGCTTAGCTCCGCCCCTGAGTGAGCTGTACACAGTCCGCCATGTTTATCTCAACGAGTGGAAACACAAGAACGTCTCAGCGACAATGTAAATGTCCCGTTGTTGGCTGTATCAGTGAACTTTTCCATTGCTTTTCCATGTAAACGTGCTAGACGGATGCGTTTGACCGTTGCGCTCGCGTCTCGCGCAAGAAACAGCGTTCTAAAAACGCAGCGCTCAAGAAGTTTAACTTGAATTTTCCACTGCCCACGTCTCACGTTTTTAGACACAAAGACACATGTGCGAATGGTCCCAAATCGGAGAAAAAAGGTCAGTCTAGTGAGTTTACATAGAAAATAATGGAAAAGCAGCGCAGAGGAAAGCAAAAACACACTCTGTACAGTGTCTTTATAGGGTTAATATGTGTGTTACTCCAGTAGCCGCAAAGTCTGTTGATCCAGGATCATGTGCTAATAGTCTAAATCAGTCGACTGCGACAGACACACATTTATGTGTGACAATGTCGTCTCTTTCAGATGAGACCAAGCTGAAGTTGTGGAACGTGACCAGCAGTAAGAATGTTCTTCAGCTGCCCAGCATCTTCCACCATCTGCCACACCTGCTGGCCAAGGAGACCAGCCTCCAGCCGGCCGTGCACATCGGCCAGGGCCGCACCGGAGGTTAGTGTGTGAAAACAACCCTGTCATGAGCTTCTCGCTGTTGTGTTACCTTCTCCTCCAGGCCTGTGTAGTTATATGGATTCCACATGAAATATGGCTTTAGTTCCTCCAGTGATCTGCAGCTGTCACCAGAGTTCATGCGATACTGTTGAATTTCAGAGAAGGAGGAGGTGGGAACCGGTGAACAGTAAAAGTAACTTTAATCACAAGATAAACAAACAACAAAGCGAAAGAACTGAAAACTTCCTTGTTAGTCCAATGAAATCTTTTATTGACACCAGACCCAGAGAACGATTGATCCTGTCATAGATAGGTGAAACTTCGCCTCCGCAGAAGAAATCAACGCCTACTTCATCATTACAACGTTAGCCCCGCCCACTGGTGTGTTAGTGAGAGGAGGAGGAGAGAAGAGCGATACAGGACTAAAATAACATTACCTTTCAAAGGATCCTAATGCTAGGAATATGCTTATTTATTTTCAACAATGTGAATGTCTCAGTTGAGCTTTATTTATTTGTATTCGGTACATTTCACTGTGGATTCTTTGGTAAATCAATCGCATTTCGGCGCAAACAGACTTTTACGATATGGACTCGACAGTAATGCAACAACATGTCAGTAACTGTGTTCATTCTGATGTCTGATCTGATATTAATGATTCATGTACAGTCTTTGTCTGTGTGTCAGTAAATCAAACCAGTAACAAAATGCTCAACTTCACCTTGTTTAAACGGTGATTAAAATATATATAGAAAGTGATCAAAGAACGCTCCCTTTGCAATCGCTGGAGCTGTCAATCAAACAGCGCGAGTTTATCAGTTTATCACTCACGCTAAAACTCCTGTTTTATTCAACGAATCTCTTAGTTACATCGAGTTTGCACTGTTAGTTATGATGAAAGCATTCGTTAGTGTGCAGAAATTGAGTTGTAATGACGAGATCACTGCTTTCATGCGCTCAACAACATGTCTGTGATCGACTACAATGTTCATCACTGCAACCTTTCATGCCACGATCTAAATATAATGTCATAGATCTAAATGTAATCTAAATGTAAATCAAACCAGTGACTAAACGCTCAACTTCACATTGTTTAAACGGTGATTAAATTATATATAGAAAGTGATCAAAGAACGCTCCCTTTACAATCGCTGGAGCTGTCAATCAAACAGCGCAAGTTTATCAGTGACTGAGTTCTAGTCTCGCACCAAAACCCGTTTTATTCAACGAATCTTTTAGTTACATCGAGTTTGTACTGTTAGTTATGATGAAGGCATTCGTTATTGCGCAGAATGATGCGATCACTACTCTCATGCGCTCAACAACATGTCTGTGATCGGCTACAATCTTCATCACTACAACTTTTCATGCCATGATCTAAATATAATGTCATAGATCTAAATGTAATGTTAAAATCATCTCTTTTCATGATTAGTTAACCTTGAGAGCTGTAAGTGATGTCATCGTCCAGCTCAGTTCAGTTCTCATATGATGGTGTCAATGCAGGCAGATCAATAATATTATTGAATATTAAGTGTCCCCGACTAAGGAAGCAAAAGAAGAACCCTAAAGTCCAACAGGTGACGGAATGGAGAAAACCCCCCAGAAAGAAACCAGACTCAGTCAGGGGTCTGTATGATTATGACTGAGTAGCAAAAACGTAAATTTCATTGTCTGGGTCTTTGCGATCCTCTTACCCCATATCCGCCAAACTCTTTTTATATCATCACTCCTAAAGCGTATCGTCTCTGTCTCACTCATGAAGAGATGTAGTGGCCTCTCTCATATTGCTCTCCGTCTCCTGTCCTGGCTCTCGGCCCAGCGGTGTCTGGCCTGTCTGAGTGGACGGTTCTCTGGGGTTCTGTCCAACACAGCCTCGGCCCAGTGGGGAGGAGATGCTCTGTTATCCTGCAGGCTCAGCGGGAGCTGCTCTTCATACAGCTTTAATTAGGATTGAGCGCTAGAAATGCAAATACAGTCACTGCCGCTCTACAGGCTGGTCTGTGTGTGTGTGTGTGTGTGTGTGAATGTTATCTGTCAAGAGTTAATGCACACGGGGCTGATTAGTGCATCTCTCTCTCTCTCAGTGTCGATAGTGATGGGGGTGCCCAGTGTGAAGAGAGAGGTGCACACCTACCTGACGGACACGCTGACCTCGCTGATGTCAGAGCTGAGTCCGGCCGAGAAGGAGGACTGTGTGATTGTCGTCTTCATCGCAGAGGTAAGATCAAAACATTCATGGATCTTAAAGGACATGGATTAATTTAATGAAGGTGTAGCATTTTCCTTATGAGATCAAGAAATGTGACCTGGTGTTGTGTAATCATTTATCATAATTTTGATTAGTAACATCAGTGTTCAGCTTCTTGGTTTAAAGTGGTATATACAAAGTGAAGGTAGATTACTTTATTAGTGAGTCACTGAATCATGCCAATTCGTTCAAACTGCTGATTTATTCAGTATATAAACAAGTCTCTTTATGAGTGAGTCATTGAATTATTCACTGAGCAATTCGTTCAAATCGCTAATTCATTCAGTGTGTAGACGAGTCTCTGAATGAGCAAGTCATTGAATCATTCACCGACCGATTCATTCAAAGTCCTGATTCATTCAGTATATAAGCTGTCTCATTTTGAAGGCTGCGTCCTCCGGAGGTTGCGTTTGTCGCCTGCATAAGTCATTCATATCAGTTTCATATCAGTAAACTGACCGCTACATTCCAAAGTCATTAAGAAATTACAACAATTTATGCTTCACTAGGAATAACGGTCAATTTTATAATGGTTACTGTTATGAAATAAGACATGCTTTATGACATATGCGGCCAACAAATGCGACCTCCGGAGGATGCAGCCTTCGAAATGAGACACAGTTATAGACGAGGCTCTTTATGAGTAAGTCATTGAATCATTTACTGACCAATTTGTTCAAAACACTGATTATTTCGGTATATAGACAAGTCTCTTTATGAGTCATTGAATCATTCATCAACCGATTTGCTCAAAATGCTGATTCATTCAGTATATAAACATGTCTCTGTATGAGTGAGTCATTGGCTGAATCCCAAATGGCACACTTCTATGCACTTTCGATCTTGTGGCTGCATGCGTTTGTCTGTTAAGTCCACGAGACCGTAGTGTGTCCCATTCATCATTTTAGGTTTCAGAAGGGTGTTTGCAAGCGCCCTCTTTGCAGCCGCTATGCGCCCTGGATGCGCACTTCAGCTGAGCCCGCAAGTTTGCGAGCTACACAGAGGACTTTACCCGGCAGTCAAAGCGGCATTACGTCACAAAAGTGCTGACTCAGAGCAAGACCGTGAGGGTTTAGGGTGCCATTTAGGATTCAGCCATTGAATCATTCAAAGACAGATTCATTCAAAATGCAGATTCATTCAGTATATAAACACGTCTCTGTATGAGTGAGTCATTGAATCATTTACTGACCAATTTGTTCAAAACACTGATTATTTCAGTATATAGACAAGTTTTTTTTATGAGTCATTGAATTATTCACCAAAACCGATTCATTTTAACGTGCTGATTCATTCCGTATATAAACAAGTCTCTGTATGAGTGAGTCATTGAATCATTCAACAATCGATTCATTTAAAATGTTGATTCATTCAGCATGTAAACACCACTGCTGTGTGTTGTTCTGAGACGCTCAGCGGTAAATTCTTTGACTTTACCTGGTTTTGCTCAGCCAAAGATTTTAAAACAAATGAAAAAATATAGGTCTAATATTGTGTCTAAAATGCAAGTTACTCAATATGAACTTCTTATTTATTGAATTGTTGTATAAAAGCAATATCACACTTGATTTTCCAAATATCAGTGATTACTGTGCTGATATTTGAGCATTATTTGGCATTTCTTAAATAGCAACATTATATAATCTGTGATCATCTATTATATATGTCCCTTAAATAGCTTTAGTGTAATTAGGTACTCTTTGTTACTAGGTTGTTTAATAGCTAACAAGTAAACTGGTAGCTTTACTGTAGTTCATCTACTTTACATTATGAGTAGCTTGTAACTTTTAGAAGCTACTGTACCATGTGCAAGTCCATTTCCCCATTGATTATAAACTGTGGCCGCCTTCTGCGAGCAGCACTGACCTGAAATAACTCATCACTGCCCTTCTGTTCAGACATTAGCATCTGCACACAGCCCAATTAACACAAGTTGTGTCTCAAATGACACACTATACACTTTGCTTTGTTCATTACCATCTAGTCTATGAGGTTTGTAAGGTTATTTCATCATACAGCATTGGTGTCTGATAGACGCTGCATAAGGAAAACAGCAACAGTTGAGTGCAGAAGGTGTCCAAGCTTAGGGCCAGATTTACTAAACAGAGCAAACTACGGTGTACCGCAATCCCATAAAAGCAGCATAGACTAAAAAATATACTAAAAACAGCATGGACTAGTGCACAAGTATGCAAATTGTGACACAAACAGTCTTGACTGCAATACGTGTATGTAATTCAGATGTAGCATAATCACAACGCTGCACCTCTGTCAGTGCGGTTTACTAACAATTACAGTATAATAATATGATAATATGACACCAGCCGCTTGTTTGTGTACAGAGACAGTGTGAACGATACCTCATATCACGCGGCTTGTTACATTCAGACTAGTGGACAAATTATATTCAGAATATATTGTCTGACTTTTGTGGTGAATGGACCTGATCCTGAATGGTGTAAGATTTTCCATTCTCAGTTGTGTTTTATTTGTTTTTATGAGAGAGCAGTGAAATTGATTTCTTCTGGATGACAGTATATTACAGAGATGTATTATGATTAATGCAGTAAAGCGTCATTTTGTGTTTCTCCACACTGTATCACGAGGACGTCGTGCCCTTTACACCGTTGAGTGTGTTTGAGCCGGTTCACGTTAATTAACGCTGACTGGAGTTCATGAGTAACTGGCGGCAGTGTGTGTGTGTGTGTGTGTGTGTGTGCTCTGTCTGGGTTGTTTATTCACACACCTTTTACTTTGGGGATAATTTAAGTACATGCCATATCTCATTTTTATTATAATATAATCTTTGTAAGGGTATGTAATGTGCATCACTGGACTCCTTTTCTTTCTTGCAGCTATATTCCACTATATTCCAATAGTTTTGTGTGAGGACCAGAACTGACTGATATTCCTGAAAAGAATTGAAATTTATTCACTTAAAAATTAATATTTCTCATTCATTGTAATTGCTTGGAAAAGAGCGACCAGCACAATCTTCAAATTTTATCCTTTTGAGTTCCTCTGAAGAAAGAAAGTCATTTGGGTTTTGAATGACATTAGGGCGAGTAAATGATGACAGAATGTTCATTTTTGGGTGAAATATTAATAAAAAATGTATATTACAAATGATTCCACTGTTGCTTTTGATGAAGAGCTTACATCTTGCCCGTTAATAAAGTACATTCTGTAAGTGTGTTATATGAACAGTGTTTTCCACTCAGTGTTTGTCGTTTCCACACACCTGCGACTGGTTCAGGTTTAAGCAGGCTCATTTGCATGTAGTTTGCATATTTAGATGCATGGCAGTCAGTTTTTATTGATATACGGCATGATACGGCTTTCACTAGATGCATATGTAGGGAATCCAAGTCAGATTCCAAAGAAGGAAGAAGTTTGTTCGCCAAAGCAAACTTTCCACAAGAGTTCACTCCGGCTGGTAAACACCATCAAACTTCTATTGGTCCATGGCGATGATCTAATAGGTGGGTGTGGCTCTGAGGCTTCGCCTTCTTTGCTGTGTAAGTCTTCATTTCCTCTATTCAGTCTGTCGAGGTAAAAACATGAACACACTGGAGAGCTGCTTTATAGTACAAACTGAAGCTGTAAAGTGACTCTGTCACTGTTTTTTCATGCTTAATACTGTAAAACTGCTGCTTTAAAGCAATACATTGTATAAATTAGTCTATAAATAAACACGACAGCAGAGCTGCTGAAAACATCCACATCACTGTGATAAGATCAACTGCTGTTTTCTCACTGCTGTCATTTTGTGTATTTGTGTTATTGAGAGGAAAGTGCAGCACATATTGTCATATTCATATAAACGTCACTCTCAGCAGAGTTGTGATGTTCACTGCAAAGTTATTGCAAACTTCTTTTTACCCTTAAGCGAAGAACAAAAGAACAGAGAGTAAGAAAGAACGTGTGTCATGGCCCTAAAAGATTATGAGGACACATTAATTTAAAAAAAAGTAATGATGTGCATGGATAAAATATTCACCATGAGTATATCAGGGCCTTAAAGGGACAGTTCACCCAAAAATGAAAATTTTCCCATGATTTACTCACCTTCAAGCCATCCTAGGTGTATATGACTATCTTCTTTCAGACGAACTCAATCGGAGATATATTTAAATATATCCTGACTCTTCCAAGCTTTATAATGGGAGTGAATGGGGGGCGAGATTTTGAAGCCCAAAAAAGCGCATTCATCCATCATAAAAGTAATCCATACGACTCCAGGGGTTAATAAAGGCCTTCTGAAGTGAAGTGATGCATTTTTGTAAGAAAAATATACATAATTAACTAGACAGCCGTACACATTGATTTGCAGCAGAAGAGTGACCTCAGACCCGATGCATGACGCAATGATGAACGCAGAAGTGCAGAGGATAGAGCAAAACAAAACACCGGTCACGAATTAGAAGTCTAAAACGAGAAATTTTAAAGAGAAATGTCTAAGGATTTCGTTGCACAGCCCTATTTGTTTTGAACTGCGAGAGGCGTCTACTCTCACCTAAGCTTATGCTATTCCTACGTCATACGTCACACATTGCGTCACAGGTTACTCTATCGACTTGTGCAGTATGCGTACGGTCGCCTGCCGGAAGCTAGTTATTTTAGTTTGTAAAGTTTTAAATATGGATATTTTTCTTACAAAAACCCATCACCATCGCCTTAAAGGGCCTTTATTAACCCCTGGAGTCGTATGGATTACTTTTATGATGGATGGATGCACTTTTTTGGTCTTCAAAATCTCGCCCCCCATTCACTCCCATTATAAAGCTTGGAAGAGTCAGTATATTTTTAAATATATCTCCGATTGTGTTCATCTGAAAGAAGATAGTCAAATACATCTAGGATGGCTTGAGGGTGAGTAAATCATGGGAAAATTTTCATTTTTGGGTGAACTATCAGTTTTAAAAGTATTGTCACTAAAGGGTTTGTTGCATTGTGGATATAGCCTCTTTTGACTTGAGCTGGTAAACAACCACCTAAAACATTGTGTTGCATCTTTATAGTGCTAAAAACAATCCCAAACACTCTAGCAACCAAATAGGAGCATGCAAAAAGTACACTTTGGCATGATAAAAACCATCCAGGAACACTCTAGCAACCAAATGGCAACACTAAAAATCCACTCGTAACACTTTAGCAGCTGAATAGCAACAAGCTGAAAGCCACTCAAAGCAGCACCAGTTCCTCTAAAAGTGCCAGTCACATTTTCATCAGGAAATCTTGTCGATCAGCTTGTACTTTCCGTCTCATGGACACACTTTTCAGCCCTTTTTTGAAAAGAGAGTGTAAAAGGATTTGATTTATGTGACAAAGGCTTTTGGAATGTTGTGTTTTTCATTCTGTGATTTCATTCTGTGAAAATTTTTCATCTCATCACAATGCCCAAACTTCCTTTTTGTCTGAAAAAGCAGCAATTCCCATTTCTCTGGAAACTAAAGTTTCTGCAGGTGTTTCCTCATCATCTATCACTCCGTCTCTTCCCCATGTCTCAAGAGTCTCTCGGATAATTCAAAAAACAATGACTTGGTCATGAGAGATTTGTGGGAAATAATGAGGATGTGTCCGGCAGGTCATGGACGCTGACGCAGTGTCTGTATCCTCACATTATACCCTCAGACAGCGTCCTTGAGTTTTACTGTTACTCTGGCTCCATCGGTGCTTTAAAAGTACCTCAAAACAGCTCTAGAGTATTCATGAAACTTAAATTGCAATCATTGTTTCTTCTCTATTGTGACGTATATCCGAGTGAAACAGCTTCTAGAACAAGAACAAATGTAGGGCGGGGCTTGATTTTGTCTGTGGGGAATTGATTGGATGGTTGCAGTTTGAGTGACAGGTGGCTGGAGGAGTTTGTTCCGTCACTCACACCATCAGAGAAGAGGTGGAGGGAAAGTTCATGTTTTTGATTAAAGGCCGCGACACCAAAACAACATCAAAGAGCGAGCGGTGATGAAAGCCGACTGTGATATCGCATCACGTCACCTCCGTCTGGACCTAAAAAGTGTGTTTGAACACCTCAAAGATTACTGCCAACTAACACATGCATTCTGCTCCTCTGTCAGAGGAAATCACTCTCCACACCAGCAGGTGGCAGGAAACGGACACTGAATTCAGAACCGCATTCTACTCTTCCTATCATTAACATGTTTCTATGGCAGAAATAGTAATAATAGTAAGCGGTTCTGAATTCAGCATTGGACTGTGGCGATACAAACAGCGCTTTCTTACCATTTGAATATATGCTGCATTGACACCATGTCCTAATAATCATAATTACAAGATGACAACATGTCATACTTGAGTTGCGTTTTGAACGAACGGTGTAATTGAATACAAACAGTGAAATCCATCTTGTGTTATATTTGACAGTTAAAATTTGTTTCTTCACAACAGAGACTATAATCACTTTAACAGGAAACGTCAGGAAATAAGAACTGACATTGTACTTAAAACATCCATCCAAAAACCTGCTCCAAACACTCGTCTGGCTCAAAGGTTGACATTTATTTACTGGGAAATTTATTTTGCGATTTGTGAACATAATCCATTGGTTCTTGTTTTGTTTTACAGACGGATCAACAATATGCAAATAGTGTTGCTGAAAACCTTAAGCGCCTGTGAGTACTCTAGTTTTTCATTACTGTTATGAACACAATCTGCTTGAGTTTCATTGATACATGTGTGTGAGAGAGAGACTATGTGATTGCTGGCTTTCCCCCACATGCTTTTTGAGGACAATAGCAGAAGAAACAGAAAGGAAAATTGATCCTCTGGGTGTTAAAGTTCCTGTGCTTCAGTCCCACATTAGTCATGATCTGTTGTTTACACGGATTTCTGCTAATACTTACAATACTGGAACGTGTGTGTGTGTGTGTGTGTGTGTGTGTGCATGTGTGTGTGTGTGTGTGCTTTAATTACATCTTTGCTTTTGAAAAAAATCATTTTAATTAATTTCAATAAAATTATTAACCGAAATAAAATAATTAAATAAAATATCAAAAACTTTTAACTTTTTTTTTAATTTCAGATAGTTGGCCAGACAATTTCTAAATACTGAAATAAAAATTAATAAAAATATTTAGACTTTTTTTTTTTTTTTTTTAACTACTAAAAATAAAACTTAAAATTAAAGCGGAAAACAGGAAAAAAAAAAGATAAAAAATATTAATAAAAACTATATTAGTATCTCTGATAAAATAACTGTTGCAGTTTTATGCACTGATTTTATGACATTTTACAGAAATGTGTGACAGGAATGTTTTACAGGAGATTTGCTACTATAAATTTGACATTAATGCATTTGAATGCTCAGATTAATATTCATGTGACTAATGATATATGACTTTTTTTTTATTTAGTTTTATTATAGTTTTATTAATATTTTGAATTATTATTATTATTATTATTTTTATATTTTTGTTTTTCATGTTAGTTTTATTTTAATTTTTAGTAATTCTGTTATGTGCTTTGTCATTTTATTATTAATATTTTTTTAAATGTTGCTAGGTTTGCTAGGTTGTTAGATTTAATTTATTTTTAATTTTAGTTTAGTTTGATTGCTAAGGCAACATTTCTAATTTTCGTTTTAAGTTTTTCAACTAACACAATATAATATAATTAAAACAAAAAAAATACATATATATATATATATATATATATATATATATATATATATATATATATATATATATATATATATATATATGGGTCATTGACAAATAAGGTTTTTAAACATGTAAAAAAACATAATGGAGATATAATTAAGTTTTTATAATCGATTAACACTGCTTTTGTCATTTTTTACATTTTTACAAGATTTGTCACCAAAAAAGTCATTTGGTTTAACCAAAATTTCGGTTTTACCGAATGACACTTTTGGTTATACCAAATGATATTTTCAAACAATGCTAACAGGCTGATATCTAGCTAGCTAGCAAAAGGACAAACAAACATTTAATATTTAGTACAAGTTTTTAAAATATTACAACATTTTACATGTTTTATAGCGGTTGTACCGAATGACCTGATGTTTCATGCGTATGATCAAGTGAAAACATGAATTTGTCAAATAGTTAAGAGAGAGTTAGTTACTTTGCTTCACGACCATGTGGTCCTTTGCAGGTGTCTGAATGATGTCACATGATATTGATCACATGACTTGATCCAAAATGGTCCCTTTATATTGGTTTCTCCGAATGACATCAATGAAATTAATTTTTTCGGACATTCTTTCTCATAACAAAGCAACGACTTCTAATTTTAATACTGTTTTGCACTATGGTGATATATGATGTTATAAAATCATGCCAGAATAAATAATATATACATTTATTACATTTTAAGATATTTTAATCACAAATGAAATGTCTGTATTGGCCTTTGGACGGTTAAACCTAATGACATTTTGACAAAATCTTTAAAATACCTTTATATGTAGCAAAATATAATTAAAACCTTTTGGATTCAATAAAAGAGATCTAGTTGTACTAGTTTTTTTATTTATTTATTTTTTTCATTTTAATTATATGGAAAAGAGCAGCTTGGGTGACGTGACTGAGAACACGATGACAGAGTTGTGTTCCTCTCACTCGATGTGTTTCAGGTTTCCCGGGGAGATTCAGTCTGGGCTGTTGGAGATCATTTCTCCCTCCGTCCACTTCTATCCAGACTTCTCTCACCTCAAAGAGTCGTTTGGTGACCCTAAAGAGCGGGTCAGGTAAGATGACTGCCCTTCTCATCCCATCAGTCTGTGTGTCGTGTTGTAATTACCCATGAATCAGCAGTGTGAACACACTCAGCCATTAGTGGCTCTTTTCTAGTATGTTCAGTAGATGAAACTGTGGCTTTGACTCATTGTACAGCCCTACCTTTGATTTATTCATTTAAAATTTACCAAATTCCATGGAATCCGACTGGATTTCTGCATCGTGCAAATTATATTATTCAAATACATATCACATATTTTTTGCACGCACAGTGATCACATGTACAGAAATGCAGTTTACTTTCACTGCATTCGATTCTGTGAGTAACTTACATTATGAATCATGTAAAAACACATTTTGCAACACTGAATGTGTGAAATCCAGTGAGCTGAAGGCATCTGTTCACGTACTAGAGTCTAAAGTCTTATTAAATGAACTTTATTTGTGTGTTTGTGTGTGGGTGTGGGGGTGGGTGTGTGTGTGTGTGTGTGTGTGCGTGTGTGTTCCCCCAGGGTCAGGATTCTTTATGCCTTATTCATGAGTACACACACACACACACACACACCCACACACATACACACACATACAAATCCAGCGTCTCTGTTCTGTCAGTTCAGTTTAATTAGCACAAACGCACAACTAATAATAATAATAATAATGTGGACTGAGAAGAGGTTTGAGTCCACGTTAAATTCCAGTTACCAAACTAAAAACAATTGGGGGCCGGATTTTCCCAACCTCATTTCGCAATCACGTCTCTCTCCAAAGTGAAACAGCAGTGCTCCTTTCTGGACAGACACATTCTTTTCACATTCTCCTAAAATAAACAGTCGGGACAGTGAAGACTGATGCAAGTAAATATGTTCATTAATGTCAGTTTGTGCTCAAAGCCTGTCAGATCACGTCAGGTCAAGCAGTCGAGCCTGATGACCGGATCAATGCTGGATCAGACAGGCAG
The DNA here is from genome assembly GCF_019924925.1 of Ctenopharyngodon idella. Taxonomy (NCBI): domain Eukaryota; kingdom Metazoa; phylum Chordata; class Actinopteri; order Cypriniformes; family Xenocyprididae; genus Ctenopharyngodon; species Ctenopharyngodon idella. The sequence continues at coordinate 1,239,889 of NC_067233.1, forward strand.
GTGAATCCATCACCGATCAAGCCCACACTCAGATCAATAACCCGTCAGCCAAGACAAATACAGATCCATTTTAGACCGGATCCATTTCTCTCCAGTGATGTGTTCAAGCGTTTCAGCGTGTGTTTTTGTGTCATTTTTTGGTGTTGTAGTTAAAATATTCATGGTTTTTGAGTTTTAAAATGTACTGTTGGCCTAACAGGTGGTGTTTATACTTTAGAAGATGAATTATTCAGTCGTTCCACATGTGGACAGCTTTATTCAAATGCCTCAACACTGGGTTCAGTGTTTGGTGCTGTGAGTGTAATTCACTATTTCACACACATTTAATGAAACTCATTTCATTTCCATCACGCTAAATGAGATCCTGTCGTTTAGTGCTTAAAGACCGATCTGTAAACAACCAAAATGAGTTTAGTGTGTTTTTAATCTGATATAGCGTGACTGCACTAGAGTGTGTGCGAGTGACTCAATTAAATAATAATAACAGCAATAAAAATAAAAACATTTTAATAATAACTAGATGAGCAAAGTTCATAAACAAACTTTGAAGTTGGCTTGAGAAAGCTAGAACAGAACTTAAAACAGTAATTAACAGTTTTAAGTTTACAGGTTTTAACGGCTAAGGGTGAGTTTTTCCCGATATCATCATGTTAAAATTGTATATCCACATTTTAAAAATGTCCTTCCTGGAGAACATGTCCAATCTTTGTCATCTTTCGCCCCTCTGATGAGTTTGCATGAAAGCTGGAGTCATTACTTTCTTCATCATACTTCCATTCTGGAGAAGCGCAGATGCAAAGAAAGAGTTTTCTGCCAGGAACGTGTGTGTGTGTGTGTGTGTGTGTGTGTGTGTGTGTGTGTGAACAGAGAAACTCTGATGTAAAAATATGCAAATGTACACATATTATGTCTCTGTCAGATAATTAACTTCCTCCAGCACTTATCTCACAACTCAGTTTGTATGTGTGTGTTTGTTTATGTAAAATAGAAAGACGCACCTAAAGAGAGGCTTGTGCATTTATCGTTTTCACGCTATCTGTTGGCATTAATAGAAATATATATATTTTATTCATTAAGTTGGCATTTCGGTGTATATATAATTAAACTACAAAAGTGTATACACAGGTGTGACAACATGCTGTAATTTTAAATATAAAAAAATTTAAATGATTGAAAAAATGCAATGATAGTTTTACTTATGAAACTAAAACTGTGGCGGCAAGTGAGTCATTGTATCATTCACTCAACCAATTTGATCAAAACGCCCGATTCATTCAGGAAGAAGCAATTGACTGTCTTTATGAATGGATCATTGAATTAACGACTCACCTGATTAATTCACATTTAGGTATTCACATTTATTATTCAAAATACCACTGTGATGCTCAGAAACTGAACAAAAACAAACAATAAAAACAGACTGTGAAATGTCTCGATGTGCATTATTTGAACTGAAGGGGAGGATTTTCAGCAAATAAATTATGATTTATGATCTGTTCTTCACACAAAACTATCCAAGGGCCTGAGAAGACTTGTAATATAGACTTTTGTAGTCATTTTTGAGCTTCGTACTTTAAAAGCACATCTGTGTACACTAAACACTGGACAAACAGCAGCTGCCACAAATAATCCATCACTCACTGTCCTCTCATTTGTAAACTGTGGTTTCTGTTACTATTTATTATCTTCAGTCTGTGTGTTTGTGTATGTGTGGCTGTGTTTTATTCTTGTTTGCTGATTGTTTTTGCAGGTGGAGAACGAAGCAGAACCTGGATTACTGCTTCCTGATGATGTACGCACAGACTAAAGGAACCTATTATGTACAGGTAAGATTAATTCAAGATTATGTCCAAATCACTTATTCAAAGACACTCATATTTGGAGAGAACATGAGAACATGGGTCTGTATGAACTGAGCTGGTTCCAGAATGATTTTTGTACATGTATTGAGGCAGTAAATAAGTGCTAATGTACTGCAGTCGGTCCAAATAAACCCTGACCGGTTAGGGTCTTGTATTTCTTTTATGAAAACTGGGGGAAATGGCTTCCAGAGAAAATAGAAAGCTCTTATAAAGATTGCTGATCTTTGAGTAAGGCTACTTTAGCACTTCTTTTGTAGCATGTTCTTTTATGATACCCCAATGAGTCGTTCGCTTTAGAGTGTGTTCTTTGACACTGAAGTGTGTGACGCTGCTTTTCTTAGAAAAGAGCAACATGCAGCATCCACTTTGAGTTTGTTTTTTGTGTAGCACTCCCATCACATGCATTAAGCTCACCCAACATGGGCGTTTAAAGAAAAGAAAATGCACTCTGCCAGCGTTGAGTGAATCACGGAATTCAGTCGCAAATGGAACTTACTTTATAAAGTGGAATATCATGGAATTTGGCTATTTTTTGGATGGATAAATCAAAAGTAGGGCTGTAGAATGTAACAAATTGCAATATGGACTAGTGTCTGTGAATAGTAAAGCTCAAAAAATGATTGAATCTGAAGTCTGAATGTTTGTGAATGAGCGGCTCAGTTTGGTCTACTACACGCATACTGAAGCACGCGTGATGCTCGCGGTGTTTCAGCGTCTGCAGTCTCACTGTATGAACTTCATCTTCACGTCATGAGCATTTCACCATTTCATTTGAAAAAAACTCTTGTCATATATCATATACACACGGAAACTCAAAGACAGCCCATCAAAATAAAAGTTCGGTTTAGCTTGAAGAAATTATAGCAGAAATATATCACTATTCAAGTATTCAAATATGGCCGCCTCGGACTTCATATCCCAGAATACACACACATGGCAGTGCTCTAATGCTGCCTTCACATGCTGTTGGAATAATAGTAAACATGAGTTACCTAGTCGGAAATTAGACATGAATGCCCTCTCAAGTCGTATTTACCACTGGGAAGCTCGGAGATCATTGGCCATAAACTCGAAACGATTGGAGGGGAGAACGATTGGAGAACGAGTATTTTCCACAACAGCTACATCACCTTGTCATTTCAAACCATTTGATTTCCTTTCTTCTCCCTTCACACTGATAAATTGCATGTGAAAATTGGACCAAATTATCATTTTACTTGAAGTTGCCTCTGCTTTAAGCTGGGATAACAGAAAGTATATTAAGTTCCAGAAAAATGACACACTTCACCTTTTAAATCATTTAGCCTTTAGAAACTTGTCACGATTATATGCAAATAACTCGGATCCACTTTACAGCAGCTTCTTCTTCATCCTTCAGCATTCTCTTTCTCTCTCTCTCTCTCTTTCTCACAGCTAGAGGATGACATTGTTGCACGGCCAAATTACTTCACCACAATGAAGAATTTCGCCCTGCAGCAGCCGTCAGAGGAGTGGATGATTCTAGAATTCTCCCAGCTGGGCTTCATTGGTGAGTCGCTGTCTTACACTGTCTCTGTGTGTTAACCTCCCCTTACACACACACTCACACTCACACTGTATTTCTTCCAAACGGAAAGATCCTTCTCACTGTCACGAGAGTAGATGTCAAACCTTATAAAGCTGGTTGTGTCTCCAGGGGTGGATGAACTGTAGAGGTCGCTAATGAAAGAAATGTTTTCAGAGCTTCACATCTTCACATGGGATGAGAAAGTGATTTGGTCTCTTTGAAATGGAATTGTCTTCTCCTCTCATAAGGTTCACATTAGTCTCCACCTGAGAAATTTCATGGAGTGACACAATAAGAGCGAGACCCAAACCTGTCAGACAAAGAGATCAGAGAAAATACTGAATTTATTGCACAATTAAGTTTTCACTTTATTTCCAATATATCCAGAATGTATTTCCAAAATTCAAATTTTTCCAAAAGCAAAACCTTACGTGAATTGAGGGTTACGTTTTAATTTGATAGTCTACTTTTGACATTCTACTAACTCTCATTAGAGTATTAGTAGACTGTTAGGTTAGGGTTAGTTAGTGCGTGATGTTGCTGTTTGATCATAAACAACATCTGCAAAGTTACGACGCTCAAAGTTCAATAGTTTCTTTTAAAGAATTCACTGTTTAAGGACTACAACAAATGGCTGGTAGGGACTACAATGAGCTTCTTTCCAGGTTGGTGACATCACTAACCCTAAAATTTACATAAACCCCGCCCCTGAGAACACACAACAAAGGGGGCGGGGCCATGTTGGGCTGCTTTAGAGAAGAGGAAGAGTTGTTGTAGTAGAGTGTTGTTATCATGCCGTCATTTTACGCCGGACTGCTTCACAAACGAGGGTCAATTCAACACAAAAGATTAACATGACGGCACATGCTAGTGGATGAGTTGAATCAACTCCACAACAACTACATAAATTTATCCACTAACCATTCAGAAACGTCTAAAAGTTGTAACTTCTTCCTGAGTCTCTCTATCAGTGTCGACTCCGGTTTGAACAATGTAAGGCTGAACACTTTCCTCATTTTGTCTGCGTGAGATTCTCCAGCTTTGTTGTTGTTGAGCGACCGAAGTGCGAGCTGTTAAAGCTCCGCCCTCTTCTGGAAAGGGGGCGGGAGCAGCAGCTCATTTGCATTTAAAGGGACACACACAAAAACGGTGTGTTCTTGCTCACACCTGAATAGGGGCAAATTTGCCAAGCTATAATAAATGATCTGTGGGGTATTTTGAGCTGAAACTTCACAGACACATTCTGGAGACACCAGAGACTTGTATTACATACTGTGAAAGGGGCATTATAGGTCCCTTTAACTAATGTCTTTGCTGCTGGCCTTCTAACCCTAACCCTGCGATCTAGAATGGCAGCAGAGAGTTGCGTCTGCAGCTCAAATAATATAGGTGTATTTTTAACATAGTAATGAATGTAAGTGTTTGTATAAATTATGATTATTTTCACATTTCTGCTTTTAAACCCTCCAAAAATTGGTCCACTAGAATACACTAGATTGTGTGGGGTGGGGGTAAATTAAGCATGATTTGCAGTGACATCACAATCACACTGTGGTCTATGGAGCTGCCTGAAGTGTACATATTGAGCAGACTAACTTCCTCTGTCAAAGTTGAGCGGTCAAGGGTCTGTATAAATAAACTTCCCTCACCCACTTGACGAAGTTGAACACATTTCAAAATGGCGGTGGGGATTCCCAGAGTTCCCAGTTGTGTGTCTAAAAGTGGAGTTAAACGCAGCCTACTTTTTATCTCATGTAACAAACGTGAACTTCTTTTTTTTATATTTTCCCTTTTTCTTATATCCTTTACGTTTATTGCGCCCTCTAGTGGTGACATCAAGCAAAACAAATTAAAGGGAAAGGTCATTACAGAATGATTCATTCACATGAAGATGGACCAGTTTAGTCCTCAGAATGTCTCATTTGACGAAAGAAAGTCATGCTGTTTGGCACAACAGGAGTGGATAATGAACTTTCATTATTTACCCAATTGTTTTGGTACTTCAGTGCTTTATTCATTCATCCACAAGTTTAACTTGTCTAACTGCATCTAAACTCTGAGTTTAATCAGTTGGGGTTCAATTAGAGGAATGAAACTCTCCCCTCTCCAAATCAAACCTGTGAAACTCATTTTGAAATGGCAGCCAAAGTAATTGCTCTCTTATGATCTGTGTTTGAAATGAAGGCTAATTATGTTGATGATGGTGATCAGCGCTGGCTGAGGGCCTCAGGGGATGGGATGGGAAAAGGATTGATTTTGAGAGCTCTCGGCTCAGAGAAGTGGAAACTCACCGCTGGGCAGATGAGTCGGCAAGTTAGCAGAGAAAATGAAGATTGCGTGAACTCAATTATATCAGAACAACACCTGGATGAGACAGGAAGTGACCGTTTCAATCAGGCTATGCAAGGATGACGTGACCTCAAGGGTTGAAAAAGGCCTACAGCAGCACTTAATATCCGATCTTCACCAGCATTTACATTTTATGAATTTGGCAGACGCTTTGATCCAAAGTGGCGTACATTGCATTTACATTTTATCAGTTCATGCTTCCCTTGGGAATTGAAGTTGCTTCATATTTTTTGTGGAAATAATATGATCTGTTTTCCCATTTTTTTCTGTGTATGTTAGCTTTAACTAATATGTCATGAACTATGAATAATAGTATATTTAGGTAGTAACTTTAATAAATGATACTTGAAGCACCTTAATGTGTGCTGTCAGTGCTGACTGATGTTGTGTTGGCGGCACAAGTACTCAATCCATTTTAAATGGATATTTTTACTCATCACAAGGGCTGACGGAAAACAAACTGTTCATTGTTAGCAGACTAAATTTAAATAAACTGTTCTGACATCAGCCTCGCTTTAGACAAACGCAAGTCTGTTTGTGTTGGTTCTGCTGAGACTGCCTACAGTTGGCTTCTATTTGCTTTGATATGGTTTGATCTCATGGACTATGGTCATGTTCCTCCTCATGATCAGCTCGTGTGATGAGCAGCAAATGAGCTGAAATAAACTGCTCTTCTGGAGAATCCAGTTTAAGATGGTAGCTGGCTTCTAGTTGGTCCAAGCTGGTCTAGATGGTTGATCTTTTGGACTATCTGCTAGTGGAGCTGGTTTCTTACTTGTAGATGGTGGTCAAGCTGGTAAGAACTGGTAGAGCATCTTGAATCAGTAAGAAAACAGTTTAACCATGTTAACTCCTTCCCCGCCAGTGTTTTTTTTTTTTAAAAAAAGTTTTATTCTAGCTTCATGCATTTTTTAATCAACACTAAAATGTGGGTAAGTTTCATAAAAAAGCAACATTTTGAACAAAAAGCTGAGAAAATAATTTTTTTTTAAAGATTACAACGTGCATAAGCAATGCTTTTATCGCTTGTTTCTGCTTTTTTTGGCCTGTGTTTTGTTCCGGAGATTCTCTACTCTTTCAGAAGATGTGTAATAGCGCCCCCTACCGTACAACAGGGAACACGGAAAGCTGGAAAATTCTGTCAATGGCAGTCGGTATGACACAGTTACACCGGTCTTTTCTTCTCTATTGTGTCGTATATACGAGTGAAACGCTTCGGGCGGGGCTTGATTTTGTCTGTGGGGAATTGATTGGATGGTTGTGGTTTGCTATTGGTGGATCTCATGTGAGTGACAGGTTGCCCCGCCCTCATCATCAGAGAAGAGAAGAGATGCTGCAAGAGGGAGGAGAAGATATTCTGATTCAAGATTACCAGGAACATGAATTTGTATTTGTACACCGATAAATCATTTATTATAAACACTAAAATATTCCATTAAAAAATAAGAATTGTCAATTTCATGGAAAGTTTAATCTAGTACGAACGGTTGTTTGCAGCCTCAGGCCTGCCCGCCGTGACCAAGAGTTCTGATTATTTTTGCAATAATGAGTAAGAAGGCTGCCAAGCCAGATGAGGTAAAGAGTAATATGGGTTAATAGCAGAATAGAAACGAGCTGACATGCCAAAGCAAAGATAAATCCCCATGATGCATTTCACACTGTTACACTGAACACCAGAGCACATGACCCAGTCAGTTCTGGGTATTAACACCTTTCTCAAGTCAGCTCATTTCTGTCTTTTACACACACGTATATTTCTCTAGGGTCTTTCTCTGCTCTTTTACTTTAATAGGTCCCAAAGCAGCACTGAAGCTGTGATTGATGCTGCTCTCTGTCCGTATCACTCACACACACTCACACACACACACACACACACTTTCAGTGCACTTTGTCATTTCAGCCTCCCACGCACACAATCACACATACAACTACATTTTTAAATATCTTCTCCTCCCTCTTGCAGCATCTCTTCTCTTCTCTGATGATGAGGGCGGGGCAACCTGTCACTCACATGAGATCCACCAATAGCAAACCACAACCATCCAATCAATTCCCCACAGACAAAATCAAGCCCCGCCCTACATTTGTTCTTGTTTGAGAAGCGTTTCACTCAGATATACATCACAAAAGATGCCAATTTTAAAGGGGTCAGGAATTGAGAAATCAGCTTTTCCTTGAGCTTTTGATATATAAGAGATCATCGTACTATAAGAATATCCTTTAAATTTCAGAACTGAACACTTTCTTGTTAGTCCAATAAAAGCTTTTATTGACACCAGACCCAGAGAATGACTGATCCTGTCATAGATAGGTGAAACTCCGCCTCCGCAGAAGAAATCAACGCCTACTTCATCGTTGCAGAGTTAGCCCCGCCCACTGGTGTGTTAGTGAGAGGAGGAGGAGAGAAGAGCGATACAGGACTAAAATAACATTACCTTTCAAAGGATCCTAATGCAGGAATATGCTTATTTATTTTCAACAATGTGAATGTCTCAGTTGAGCTTTATTTATTTGTATTCGGTACATTTCACTGTGGATTCTTTGGTAAATCAATCGCATTTCGGTGCAAACAGACTTTTACGATATGGACTCGACAGTAATGCAACAACATGTCAGTAACTGTGTTAATTCTGATGTCTGATCTGATATTAATGATTCATGTACAGTCAGATGATCTTTGTCTGTGTGTCAATAAATCAAACCAGTGACTAAACACTCAACTTCACATTGTTTAAACGGTGAATTATATATATATATAGAAAGTGATCAAAGAACGCTCCCTTTGCAATCACTGGAGCTGTCAATCAAACAGAGTGAGTTTATCAGTGACTGAGTTCTGGACTCGCGCCAAAACTCCCGTTTTATTCAACAAATCTCTTAGTTACATCGAGTTTGCACTGTTAGTGATGATGAAAGCATTCGTTAGTGTGCAGAAATTGAGTTACAATGACAAGATCACTGCTTTCATGAGCTCAACAACATGTCTGTGATCGACTACAATGTTCATCACTGCAACCTTTCATGCCACGATCTCAATATAATGCTATAGATCTAAATATAATAAACACTTTCCACAATTAGTTAGCCTTGAGAGCTGTAATAGTAAAAATGTGCTAAAAGTTTTCACGAGAGTAATACTTAGCTATTTCATATGCAAAGATGTCAGCCAATCACAGCAGTGGGCGTTTACACTGAAGTATCACAGAGACACGCCCCTTAAAACAGAGCGTTCAAATCAGGGTAGGAAAAATGCCTTTTATTTCTAAATTTTGGATGTAAAAATCATACTGACATTATAAGTGCACCCCAGGAAACATCATAAAACAATAAAAAACGCAGTTATGACCCCTTTAATACTTAGCTTTAGTAGTTTGATCAAAGCATTAGGATGAGCAATAGTAATAGTGTTGCTTGCCTTAGCAAACACCAATAAATATATAAACACACACATCAGATGTGTTTTTGTCAGTGTCATGTCTCAAAATTCAGATTTTAATGATCTTCCCCCTGCTTTCACAATGTGAACACTAAGATCTTTCCGGCCTGTTTTAACTCAGGGATTGCAGGCATGACGGATCCGTCTGGAAGAATCTCTCTTCTCCTGCTGTCAGTCAGTGTTGTGGCTAGCGGAGCGCTGTCACTAACAGATCCTCTCGCTCCTGCAGCAGACAGGATCACGCCTCACGCCGCCGCTCCGCACCAGCTGCTAATTGGAGCGGTAGTGGGAAGACAGCCATGACCGAGCTGTTCACATATGTACAGCACCAGTGTAAACACACACATCCGCTCGTTACATTGGTGTTACATTCATGTTCCTCGCAGATACTTTTCTGCCAGTGCGACTTAAAGGAAGTGCACATTGCCTGAGTGGCGAGAAAGTGGCAGTTACAGGAGCTCAGAATACATCCAAGCTGGGCATATACAACCGTCTTGTGTTTATAATGAGTGTACACTATATATACAGTGTGGAAAGTTACTTTCTGTGTGTGTGTGTTTCTATATACAGGAAACGTGTCTGTTATATCCCAGATGGAGAGAGTCATTTCTGATGCAAAAATGTGTTGTAGAGTTTCCTGGTCATTTGTATTTGTTTGAGTATGTGTTCCTCGGGTAAGCTCAGAGCTTTAACCACAGAGTTAACACTGAAGAGTGCAGCTGTTTGGATATTTAAATACTTTGAACTGAGATATGAGAAAGTCAACTGTAAGCCATTAGGAGCAGTTCAATGGAAATGTTTTTTGTCGTCATAAGATGTAGTTCAGGTATCTGCCAGCAGGGGCTCACCGGACCACAGACCAGCTCAACCTGCACTCCATTTACCATTACATCTCTTCTGAAGACTGTGAAATGCTTTTCACATCACATTTTACTTTCAGAATATGGAATATAAGTGAATTAAGTGGGATTTGTGACTTCGGCCATGAAGGAAAGTCACTTACTGGAGTGAAATTTTGATGACATGGACGGAATCAATCACACGCCCCTATTTAAGGTTTTGAGAATGCGACAATTCATCTTCATACTTAATACTAAAGGTTAATGTTCTGTGAGATACACTTTTTAGAAACTTTTCTATACTCAATTGCATGCTACCTACCTAATATTACATGTGGGGTACCAGCAAATCATATTTCCTACAGGCCAATTTATCAAAGAAATGATGATAATAGTAAAACAAAGCAAGCAAGACTTCATTTTATTTAAAATAAATAAATTAAAGAGGTGTTAAAGAAAAATCAAATCAAATGAAGTGTTACCAGGTCTTAAGATGATCTGATGACATGTTACTCTCGTTATTTTTTCTGTAAATGACTGTTTATTAAGATTCCATTACAGTTACTCTTCTTATAAAATATACTTTCTAAGGTTTCTAAGATTATTTTCCTCATATTCTCCATTGTTCAGCTCCTCTCTTCCCAGTCTGTCAGTAACGCTCTGTTTAGTTCCTGTCTCTATGAAGCCCCTCCTTCTGAAAAGCACAATGTGCTCTGATTGGTCGGCTGGAGCAGTGTGTTGTGATTGGTGTTTGGGAAATGTCCCGCCCCTTACCATAACCGCCAGTTTCAACACACTACTAATTAACTCAACCAGGCCCCGCCCCTTTATTCTGCGCATGAATTATTTAAATGAGGAATATTGTGATGTGAATATAGAGTTAACTCTACCTCACATGTAATAATGCACTAATGCATTTCAGAAAGAAAGAAACACAAATAGACTGAGGCTATAAATGTGGATGTGAATACTGATTTGACTATTTCAGATAAGGCCACCCCCCTGTAGATTTGCGCCTTTTAGAGTGTGTGTGTGTGTGTGTGTGTGTGTCTCAGGGACGATGTGAAGGTGAAGCAGCACATGCTCTCGATTCAGACAGCATTTATTACACACACACAGCCTTGAATCTCTGCCAAAGTTTTTCACAAATGCAGCGCTGAAGATATTATAACGTCTAAAAGCAAAAGCTCTTGTAGTGCTGATTAATCTCTCTGTGCCCTGAAAGATCTATAGACTTTATTGCTCTTTGTTTTATACATTTATTCATGTTGAAATATTTATTGTAATTAATTATTGATCTTAAATAATTGTGTCTGGATAGCATTCTGTTTGACTTTGTGTCTACAGTGTTCACTTAGTGTGTGTGTATGTGTGTGTGTGTGTGTGTGTGTGTGTGTGTGGATCAATTCTTCAGCACTAATGGTCAGTGTTATCCTGTGGGCGGGTCATGCTCTGATCAGTGATCCTACTGATGATACTAAACTATAAACTGCTCACTAAGCCATATCAACCCTCTGTATACCTTCCCTGTCACCTCAACACACACACACAGGTTAATTAACACACTTATTAATTATCAATCAGCTGTGTATTGCACTTTTAAATAGACAGATCTTCTAAATAAGCATTTTAACCTGTCAAAGGTCTGTCCGTTTTTCATTAAAGCTGAAGTAATTTCTGAACTGTATTCATACAGGTTTCCCTGAACTCTCTCCCTGTGTTCCATTGGCCAGAAAAACAGATAGCCCCGCCCTAGTCTCACGCCATTGGTTGAGTCAATGTTGCTGTGTCAGGCTCGTCGGGATGCTTAAACAAGTAATGTTTTCAGGGCACTTATAGTTGTCTCTGCATGTTAGACTGGATTTTGAGAACGTATTTGAACTTTTGGCAGGTCAAGTCAACAGACGAGCTACTGTAGCTCAGATTGCTCAAGAAGTCAATGCTGGTTCTGATAGAAAGGTGTCAGAATACACACGTATGGAGCTGCATAGCTGCAGACCAGTCAGGGTGCCCATGCTGACCCCTGTCCACCGCCGAAAGAGCCAACAGTGGACACAGTGAGCATCAGAACTGGACAACTCCATGCCTTGATGGGTCAGCAAAAGGGGGACCAACACAATATTAGGAAGGTGGTCATAATGTTATGCCTGATTGGTGTACATATTAGACTCAGAGTAGTACTGTAGTATGCTGTTTGGAACAGAACCAGAGCTTCATGCCCCATGAAAAGTGATCTGTGTTTTGATCTGGAGAGGCAGGATGTTTCAGTGGTTGATGTCGGACTGTAATTCATAATGCATAAAAACGGATGTCTCTTCTATTATAGATCACTAAAAACCAGCTGCTTTACTGGCTGAATGTTGGTCCTAAGCCAGCAGAAATGACCTAAACAGTTGAAAAACTTAATTAGAGGCCAATAAAAACGCTGCTATGGAGAACATCCTTCCTCCTGAAACTGATCTAATGTCATTTAATGACTTAATCTCGTGTTTTAAGAAAAATGTTATCATTTATGTAGAACATTTAAGTTATTTGCTGCGCCACTTTAGTCGTTAATATGAAAATGTAATTACTCTCAGAGCGCCCTTTCCTTTTGATTTCAGTTAATGTTTTCTTGCTCTTCATCTTTCCTCTCTTGAGTTCCTCGTTTAAATCCTTGTTGAAAGTGTAAATCCGAGTTTTGATTTTTCACTCCGGTCCATATCGCCCATAAACCCGTGAGTGTGTCTCCGCTGATGTTATATGATTTTTCATCAATCTGTTTTGCTTTTTTCAGGGAAAATGTTCAAGTCATTAGACTTGCCGCTGATCGTGGAGTTTATGCTAATGTTCTACAAAGACAAGCCCATTGATTGGCTGTTGGACCACATCATGTGGGTGAAGGTGTGCAACCCAGAAAAAGACGCGGTAAGAATTCTACATCTCTGTTTTCTTCTTGATATTTTCTGTTCTTGATATTATTTCTGTCTAACCAGGTTTTGCTCATTCAGTATATGAATCATTATTTTGAGAGACTCGATCGCTATATGATGAACAGATTTAATTTAGGCTTTCACTCGCATATAAACTTTGATAAGCGCACATGCATAGAGCACATCAAATATGGTCAACAGAAGCTCATACGTGAAATTTTATGACTTTATGAACTTTTTGAACCTTGAAAGAATGGATTTGGGCTGAAATGTCCATTGAATAATTTGTTTCTAGTCTGACACTTTGGTTTAAAGTGTATATAGTTGTTATATAATGTAAGTAAATGTTCTTTGTGTCCCACAGAAACATTGTGACAGGCAGAAAGCAAACCTACGCATCCGCTTTAAACCGTCTCTCTTCCAGCATGTTGGAACACACTCTTCCCTCGCTGGAAAGATCCAGAAACTCAAGGTGTGTGTGTGTGTAATCATTTTACACATTAGGCACAGTACTCTGCCTCAGGACTATGTTCATTTCTCCTCATAGATTGTCCAAATTACAAATCAGAATCCCAGAAGGCATCTGATAACTGCTCATATCCTCATAAATCAGCATGTGTCCCTACTCTGTCTTTATTCCCTCCAAATAAAGAGCAGTAGGAATCACCATGGCGATGAGTGCTCGTCTGACCCGCCCGTTCTCTGTCGTATTGATTTTTCTCCTCGTCTGACGAGCTGCTGAATGAATCTGACGCTCCATTTCCTGCTCGCTGTATTCTTCCTCTACATTTATCATAATACTGCCTCAATCACTGCTGTTATTCTTCTAGACGACTTCTTTTATTTGTTTTTCATATCAACTTTTGACATGTTTTCACATTACAGTTTTTGGTGTAAACCCATGTGTGTTTGACGTTAGATTTCAGGGGCCATATTTAGCAAAAATCTTAAGACTAAAATTTGCTTTTTGGTCATTTTTCACCGAAAATTTTTTACTTCTTTTTAGAATTTTTTCCTTCATCGAAATGGTACGAAACTTGGTAAAGGTCTTGGCACTTGCTATGTGGAAAAAAACTAATCATGGACATGATTTGAAAAAAGTTAAATGGTCCTGAGTTTCCAATGGGGCTGCAGTGGAAATGAATGTGAGGCGAAGCTCATCTAGTGGAAGTGTTTGGTACTGCACCCAAACTAATTCTTACTGAAAGCTCATTTTTTGAGATATCAACCTCAAACTTGTCTAGATTAATACCTTTGATTTTCTCACAGTTTTAGAGTAAACATGTTTTGGAAAAGATATATTTCATATAAAAAAAATTTTTTTTTCACTTTTCATAAGAATAAATTTAAACTTCTATTAATATTTTTTAAGTTTACTGTTTTTGCTTTTTCTTCTTTTAATTTTTTTTGCTTCAGCAATAATCTGCCAAGTGTCTTCTTTAAAAACATACCAACCTCAGTCTGTGCTTCAAAGCGTTCCAGATTTATGACAGTTTAAGCTGGAAATTTCATTTTCAGGTATTCTGAATTTCATGAATTTTTCAAAATTTAATTTTCTGTATGCTCAGAAAGTGAATAAATGGATTATAACTACTGCAGAAATATAGTTTAGTACCATAACATCCTAAAAAAACAAAATATTAAATAAACATTATCGAACTAAAATATAGTACGTTCATTTCATTGAAATAAAATTAAAAATTGTGGTCATTTTTGACCGACACACGAGGAGCACCAGAGGGTTAAAAAGAGGTCGGCAACACTTTACAATAAGGTCTCATTTTTTAAACATTAGCAGGCACAAGCTGCAAAGTAAAAAAGATAAATGTTACTTTGTGCAATCTTCATATTACATTCCTGCAAATATCACAGAAAATTCCCTGGCAGTAATTGCATTTTAGACAACCTGGATGAACCAGTGAAATGTTTTGGGTGGGTTATTTTACTAATAAAATGATCATGTGAGAATGTCTCAGTGAGCTTTTATGATATTTTACACATATAAGGTGATTTTAGCACATTCAGATGTTTCAGTGTGGATGAGCAGCCGCTAGTTTAATGTGAACGTCGCCTGAGAGTCTGGGTCAAGGATGAAACGATAAAATATAACCATAAAAGGCATTTGAATGGTAGTGAAAATAAATGAAGGCATAAAAGAGACACTTTAAATGTAACTTTAATGTTACAACAATAAAAATCATAAAGGACATGAAGTGTCTGTATTTGAAGAAACACCCAAACACTGTCCTTCCGTCTGTTTTGTTCAGGATAAGGACTTCGGGAAGCAGACGTTGCATAAAGGTCACGCTAACCCGCTAGCTGAGGTCACCACCAGTCTGAAGACGTACCAGCACTTCACGCTGGAGAAGGCCTATCTGGGCGAGGATTTCTTCTGGGCGTTCACACCTGTGGCGGGAGACTTCATACGCATCCGCTTCTTCACGCCTGTCCGTGTGGAGAGGTACTGTCACACACTCTCTCAGGTTGCTCCAAACGTCACTGTGCTGACAAACAAAACACAGCATTACAAATGTCTTTTCAGAGAAGGCAATCCAAGAATGCCTTGCGACGATCTTACTGGAAAGATTTATCCAATTTAGTTCATTCAATATGTATCATCTTATCAAAAACATCAACAATAGTTCAATTTAATCAGAAAATCTTACCCAGTATTTGTCTCCATATAGAGCGCAAGAAGTAAACATTCTTTTTCTCCATAGGGAAATTGATTTTTAACAATAATGTGGTCTGAGACACTATCACAACCAAAAAAGAGGTTTGAGTCCATTTTAAAATCCAGCTACAAAATCAAACTAAAACACTTACTGAAAAGTAAAGATTAAATCAATTTACTTGACTTTCATGTGACCGTTAACCAACATCAGAGAACCGTAAACATGCTAAAGTGGAGTTAAATTATTAAAATATTAACTTAAAATCTCAAAGGAGCCTTCAAGTAAATATTTTACATCAAATAAGGTTCAGCTGACAAAATCAGCTACCATCTTCTGACGCACAAATCTTGTTTAAGCTCGTCGCTCCCTAAAGGACTGCTGTGTGTTTTTATGCTTATGTACAAAATGCGAGTGTCAGTTGTGAGTCTGAGGACTGTTTCTGTAGCGCACTGACTCTCCGTCAGTTATGAGCTTTCATTTCCTTTCCTTGAAAGGCTGCTGCCTGTGAATGAAGCAGAAAGCGTGTTGTCCGTTCTGTAATAGAGCTCGTCTCGCAGTCGTTCCCATCACGCTGACTCAGACAAGCTGGATAATGCATCAATCATCGTGAGCCACAGTCGTCCATACATTTTTAACCCTAATGGAAAGTTCATGCATATTTCAGGCTTAATTGAGAGCTAATAGTGCTCAGTCTGAATGAGAGCGATTGACGATCACTCACTGGCCTCCTTCATGCTACAGAAGACACAGTTTAACAAGCGCAGGTGTCCGTTTAGCCTCCACAGCGGCTCTACATGTGTAATTATAGAGAGAAATCTGCCTCTATCTGTGACTGCTCGTGTTCCCCCAGAGGAGAAAGAAGATCGGACCTTTGTTTTTGGACACTTACAATATGTTTGAATGTCATTATACAGCATGTTATAAAGTGTCATCAAAACTCATTTTTCTGAGCCGTGTTTGTAGATGCGTTTAATCAGCTTGTAGTTTAATCACTTGGTTTAAGACATCATTTTTTGTGTGACTAAAACTCGCCTTCAGTAGTTTGGGCTCAGTAAGAGACGTGATGCATTAAATTTATCAGAATTGACATTTACATTGTTACAGTGTTTCCATTTCACATGAATGCTTTCAATTCATCAAGGAATCCTGGAAAAAATACATCATGGTTTGCACAAAAATATCGATAATCAGAAATTCTTGAGCAGCAAATCATCATATTAGAATGATTTCTGAAGGATCATGTGACACTGAAGACTGGAGTAATGATGCTGAAAATTCAGCTTTGATCACAGGAATAAATTACACTTTACTATATATTCACGTAGAAGTTATATTAAGTTATTATAATATATAATAATATTTCACAATTAGGGGTCAAGCCCCAAAAGGGCGAAATCATTAGTTTTCTTATTCTTCTTCCGCTCTTGAGTCTATGGCAGCCTATAGAACCGTATGGTAAAAAGTTGTGAAATTTGGCGCACAGATAGAGGACTGTCTGAAATATTACCATAGCAAATTTGGAGTCTCTACCTCAAACCCTCTAGCGCCACCAACAGTTCAAAGATTCACTCATGTTTATGCTCATAACTTTTTACGCTCAAGTCCTAGTCGGCCATTTTGAATTTTGAATTTTGAATTTTGTCTTAGAAACAAAATTCTTTTTTCCTCTGATTCCATGCTGATTCCATGATATTTTTTTCTTTGGTCAGCCATTTTGGGCGTCAGCCATTTTGAATTTTGTCATAAAATGCTGTACGAAAAAATGTTTTACGAACGCATGAACGTAATGTTATGAATCTCGGTATGATTCATTGAGGCCATGTTCTGAGAGGACCCATTTTATCTCTTGACCCTAGTGGTCAAGAGATAAAATGAAATTTATGAAAATGCTCATAACATATGAAAAATTCAACATATTGTCATTTAACTTATATCATTATATTTGTTGGCACCAAATTTGCCAAAAAGATATTAAAAGATTTCTGATCGACTCAATCGTTGTTTTATACTGCGTCAACAAATCTGACTGCGAGAACGCCAAAATGGATATGCGGCTGTATCTTTGCAAAAGTTTTGTGTATTGACACGAAACTTGGTACATGTCATCACAGGCATGACTTCAGGGTGCATGCAGAGTTTCATCATAGCGCCACCTACTGCTCAGAAGTTATAAACCATGATATTATGTTATAAGTGCTTTAACTGATATAATTTAAACAGCTTTATCCTAACCTCATGATCACAGATGTCCACAAATATTTACTTTTCTGCTCTTATTTGGCTTGACCCCGTAATTGCTGCTTGCAGCTATATTTTTAAATGTATTTTTTATCAATTAAATACAGCCCAGGTGAACCTGAGAGACTTCTTTCAAAAACATTACAAAAAACTTACCAACCCCACTCTTTTAAACAGTAGAGTAAACGTCTACTTTTTGGGGCCACTGTGTGCTGCAGCGTCTATAAATAAATGCATGATAAGATTATATATAAAGAAACATCTGCAGCACCGTTCTTTAGCATTGTACTCCTTATGGAATTATAAGATTGATGGTTTGGGTGATATTTGTGTGTGCAGGTATTTCTTCCGCAGTGGAAACATCGAGCACCCTGGAGACAAGCTCTTCAACACTACAGTGGAGGTTCTTCCTTTCGACGTGAGTCCCTGTCATTGTGTGCAGACGAACACTAAGAGTGTGTTTGTCTGATTGTGTGTTCCCTCTGGGCAGGAGGAGACTGCTATAAACACCTCACAGATCTGTGCTGAAACACTGTCTCAGCCAGCTCAATACTTCAGTCAGGGTTGAAAATATAATGCAGTCGCAAGAACTCTTTGGCATGGTTCCTGTTTGAGCAGATGTCAAGAGCTGAATTTATCATAGTTGGCTTAGAACCTGTTTATATTATTATTATTGCCCATACTTAGGGTTATGGACTTAAATCTCTAACCTGAAGTGTTAAATGTACCATGTAACTACAGACACGCTTGCTTGTGGGTGGACGACATCCTTGCAACCATCGAGATCAAAAGATCAACATTAATAAACACACAACATGAAGTACACCGATCAGGCATAACATTATGACCACCTTCCTAATATTGTGTTGGTCCCCCTTTTACTGCCAAAACAGCCCTGACCCGTCGTGGCATGGACTCCACTAGACCCCTGAAGGTGTGCCCACTGTTGGCGCTTTCGGCGGTGGACAGGGGTCAGCATGGGCACCCTGACTGGTCTGCGGCTATACATGTATTCTGACACCTTTCTATCAGAACCAGCATTAACTTCTTGAGCAGTTTGAGCTACAGTAGCTCGTCTGTTGAATCGGACCACACGGGCCAGCCTTCGCTGAGCCTCGGCCGCCCATGACCCTGTCGCCGGTTCACCACTGTTCTTGGACCACTTTTGATAGATACTGACCACTGCAGACCGGGAACACCCCACAAGAGCTGCAGTTTTGGAGATGCTCTGACCCAGTCTTCTAGCCATCACAGTTTGGCCCTTGTCAAACTCGCTCAAATCCTTACACTTGCCCATTTTTCCTGCTTCTAACACATCAACTTTGAGGACAAAATGTTCCTAATATATCCACCCACTAACAGAAGCCGTAATGAAGAGATGATCAGTGTTATTCACTTCACCTGTCAGTGCTCATAATGTTAAGCCTGATCGGTGTACAACACCTAGAAATTCCTAAAAAGTATCCGTATACTTTCTTCACCATTTGTCTAATGACAGTCAGAATGACAGCTGACAGATGTGAACCCGATACTTGTTGTGACGAACACAATGGATATATTGCGTCAGACAGCCAGAGTTCGAGCAAAGCAGTGGAGATAAAGATATAGTTCTGTTTTATGAGCTAATGGAACTGTACTGACACACGGTAATAAAATGTGACCTGCTGTGTGTGCGGTCGTCGCGGAGGAAATATTTTCCCCCGAGGGAGAGCAGACGAGGGGCGGCACTGTGATTTAAGATTACAGCCGGAAACGGACCTTCACCACAAGATTAATCGTGGGATTTTCTAAGAGCGAGAGCCTGTCGCCCTTTAATATCTCTCATCCTCTCACTGGTTTTTGCTTCTCCTCCCTGCCGGGTTGTTATATCTCTCTTTTCTCCTCATTTCCCTCTTTGTAAAGCTCCCTTTAGGGACATTTATGGAATTCAGCCGGATATAGGAAATTATAAGGCAATGCCCTGGAGAAAAGAGTATTTGTGGTCTGTTTATGCTGTTAATGCAGTTTAGGAAATTAGAGCGTCGCTCTGCTGGGGGTTTTGAACATATTTGTCTTCTCTTGGGTCACATCACAGAGTTTCGGTCCAAGAAGAAGCCTCGTTTCAGAAGTTACAGTTGCCAGGAATGCAGACACAATATGTAATAAACCCAGTATCTGTTGTTGTTTACTTTCACAGTTATTTATGGTCTTTTTGTGCCTTTATTCAGAGAGGATAGTAGAGAGCAGACAGGAAGCATTTGGCGGAGAGAGGGGGGCAGGATCGGCAAAGGACCTCGAAACGGGAATTAAACTCGGGTCGCCGTTAACGCATTTGCACCATATGTCAGTGCACTAACCACTAGGCTATCGGCACTGACATGGCCTGTGAAATTTAACTGATCATCAATCACAACTCCAAGGTTCCTAACTGTCCTGGATGGAGTTATAGTTGACAAACCTAGCTGAATGGAGAAGTTGTGATGAAGTGTTGGGTTGGCTGAGACCACAAGCAGTTCTGTCTTCGCAAGGTTGAGTTGAAGGTGCTGGTCCTTCATCCAGGCGGTGACAGATGTGTCAGACAGGCCGAGATATGAGCAGCTACCGTCGGATATTCTGGCTGGAATCATCAGTGATAGGAAAAGCCATGTTTCTGAATGACGGATCGTAGTGATGACGTGTAGATGCAGAAGAGAAGTGGTCCCAGTACCGAGCCCTGAGGCACTCCAGTAGCTAGATGTTGTGACTTAGACACCTCCAAGATACTTTGAAGGACCTACCTGAGAGGTAAGACTTGAACCACTGGAGTGTGGCTCCTGAGATGCCCATTGTCAACAGGAACAACTGCTGTGACTGCAGTGAATGCCTGCGCTGAGCTTCCTCCCTCTAAATGTCATCTCAGGGCTCCTGCGTCACTTCTCTTTAATGCTTCTTTCACGCTTTAATTGCTTTTGCTGTCATTCTTACTTTATTTTGACAGAAAAGCAGAAACACAGATTGGTTCAATATATCACTTTCAGAAGAATCTCTGGCAAAACTGACATTTCTAATAAAGGAATATCACCTCAGATCTGGCAAAACGTACAGTTGCACTCGCTTTCATAAACCGTTCATTCATATAGAGATTATTGCATGCAACATAATAAAGGCCACATGTTTTCACACAGTGATGCCAAAACTAGATTTTTACATTTTATGAAGAAAAGAGTTCCATTTGTCTGGGCAAAACTCATCACCAGTGCTGTGGGTTGTTGCTAGGATGTTCTGGGTGGTTGCTAGGTGGTTTGTTAAAACTGAAGTCTCTCTGATAATCTGCTCTCTAGATATGGCTGGGGTTCCTCCAATATAGGAATATGGGAATGTTTCTAATTAGGATGGAAAAAAAAATGTTAATTTCTGCAAATAATGTAATTGTGTAATTGTGTTAATAAGTATAAATACTTTGACATTGTATCAAGAAGTATACCTCGGATTCTCAATTGTTTAACTAGTAATTTTATTACTTATTTATTGTGAAAAATCAATTTTTGAGCAAGTACATAACCAGCCAGCGTTCAAAACTATCTCCTTATAATTCGAATGGTACTGGTGGGTTTCCTTGGGAAATTCGATCATGCCTTATTTTGGTCATACTTCCAAGACTACAATCTGAGATTCCGGAGTACAGTATCCACACCAATGTGGTGACTGACAGCAAACATTAGATTCATTCACGCTGAGGAGCTGTAAACCCACGTAAAAATGATAATTCCGCAAACAACTGCAATTGCAGGTTTCAAACAGAGATGGCGACAAAGAGGCAAAACTTACAGACTGCAGCTTTAATGATAAATAAAAACAATCTGATCATTTGCAGTTCAGTTTGCTTGAAAAACAGAGAAGAGCTTGTGTATTTGTCTGTGTGAAGAACAGATGTGAGTGAGTGGAGAGGGTTTACATGCTGAAACACTCCAACACTTTTGTCCCTCTTCAGAATATTCAGTCGGAGAAAGAAGCACTGAAGGAGGGGAGAGAGAAAACACCGAAGTACCAGCGCACAGAAGACGGCTTCATCAGAATAGGTGAGCCGCACCTGCTGTGAAGAGCACACTAAATATAGCAGCATGATTCAGCACATAAAGAACATTCGTGCTCGTAAAATGCTGAAAATGCTGAAAGAAACAGATTGTGGTTATGAATGACTGATGTCACCTTGTTGTTGTGTTGGTTTGCTTTAAATAAGATATCTTTTCTGATGCTTTAGTCTTGTTTCACCATCTTGAACCTCATATAAATGATGCAGAATTGATGCAATATCATATGGCGCTATAAAACGGCCTCCACAGTGACATTCTCCTGAGAGAACGCCAGTGCCGCCCACTTCTGAAGCGCTTACACAAGGAGAATTTGACTCGTGAAAAAGATGTTTGTGTGAATTGGGACTGGGTTGAACGTACTGATTTATCGATTGCAATCAATTCTCATTTTGATGGACCAAAATTGATTCTTAAATCCCAAGAACAAAACTTCACTAAACATTATTTGTAGCGCCTCCTATTCAATAAATCACAATAAGCTTTGTGACTTCTGATATGAAACAAAGTCTCCGCTTTCAAATTCTATAAGTTTTATTACGAAATGTAAACAATAAATACCATTTTGTGTCTCTTTAATGTGTCATGACAGTTTAAGTGCGTGTGAACCGATCATCTCTTCCACTTTACTACTAGTTACAGCACCAAATAAACATGAATGAACATCAGAAGGAATGTTGAAAGATACAGTACAACTTACTGAAATGAATCACGTCTCATGTAATCGATCAATCAGTGTTTCAACCACAGAAAGACGTCAATAATATCACGTAACGCCACATTTACCTCAGAAAAGCCGTTAAATGTCCATAAACTCGTCAGTCAGCTAGAAAAATAACCCTAGAGAGCAGCATACCTGATGTATATCCAAATGAATCAATATCAAATCGAATCGTGAAATTTGAGTCCGTAACCAGCCCTAGTGTGAATCGTTCACTCCTCAGGCCTTGCTTTCTGTCTTTCTCTTGCTCGACACTCCAAATCCATGGAGAAAATCCTAGCAAATCTTTATTTTGAAACGTCTGAACTGTTTTTGATCTGTTTGCCTCTCTCACTCTTTCTCATGATTATGTATGGATGTGTGTCTGATTGCTGTGCCTCAGGGTTTATTGAGGCCCGTCCCTCGTGACGGAGCGTTAGATTTCCCCTTTAGTCATTAATGCGCTGAATATAATCCAGACAGACGCTTCGGAGCACTGCGGGAACATGAGCAGAAAATGCATGTTAATCATTCAAAATATTTATCATCCAAAAAATCCAAATGACATTTCATCTTGCTCGCCTGTATGTTGGTTTGTTTGATGTGTTTTGTGTGTAGTTCGATGAGACATTTCACACGAAAATCATTAATTACAGTCTTGCTCACAATATTCTATTAATGGTTTGTTTTTCTGCGAATCAATTAAAGTTTGGCACGATCTGCCTCAGCCTCTCATTCGCCACATCTCAGAAGACTTGTTATGCAAATGTGTTGAAGAGCTTGTGTTGATTCGTCCCTCAGGGAAGTTTGAGAACGGGATCGCGGAGGGCGAGGTGGACGCTTCCTTCGGCCCGCTGGAGGCTCTGCGGCTCTCGGTGCTGACCGACTCTCCTGTGTGGGTCATTCTCAGCGAGGTACAGATCACCATCTGCTGCTCCACTGTGAAACATTATTTTCAGGATTTGTTATAACAACATTTTTTCTTCTGTCAAATCAACTTAGGTAATTAATGTGGTTCAGATGACATAATATTTTGAGTTTCTGTTGATTAAATCAACCGCCTTCATTGTATTAATGAACTCAAATGAACTTAAAGTTTTAAGGCAACCAGGTAACTTACTTTAAGTTAAACCAGCAATTCTTTTTACAGTGCACTCACAACCACCGACTTACACCTACAACCAACATACTATTCATCTAACGGGGAATATTTATATACAGTACCGGTCAAATGCTTGGAAACATTATGTTTCTTCTGCTCACAAAGGCTGAATTTATTTGATGAAAAATACAGTAAAAACAGTGAAATATTATTCCAATGTAAATCAGCTGTTTTCTATGTGAATATATAGTAAAGTGTAATTTATATCCTGTGATCAAAGCTGAATTTTCAGCATCATTACTCCAGTCTTCAGTGTCACATGATCCTTCAGAAATCATTCTGATATCATTTATTATTATGATCAATGTTGAAAAGAAAGAAATGAATACTTTAATTCAGTATAAAGGCGCATTAAACAAATTTCTGAAAATAAATGTTGTTCTAGTCATCAAAAAATGTATCACGGTTTGCACAAAAATATCGATAATAATCATAAATGTTTCTTAAGCAGCAAATCATCATATCAGAATGATTTCTGAAGGATCATGTGACACTGAAGACTGGAGTAATGATGCTGAAAATTCAGCTTTGATCACAGGAATAAATTACACTTTACTATATATTCACATAGAAAACAGTTATTTTACATTGTAAAAATATTTCACTATTTTTACTGTATTTTTCATCAAATAAATGCAGCCTTAGTGAACATTAAAAAAAAATCATAATTATTCCAAACTTTTTGACTGGTACTGTATATATGTATTTGTTTACATTTTTAACATAAAAATATAAGGTAAAAATGTCAGTGTCATCTTTATGTAAATAGCACCATTAAAAACACGATTGTTGACCGAGGTGCTGTACAATATATCAAAAGGCCATCAAAATTAAAACCGTATAAAATATAACAGATTACAAATCAACTTTTTGCCTTTTAGTTTATATTAATTTTGGTTATAATTTAATATAATTTATATGTAATGCATAATTATACACTTTCATTCATTTTAGAAAGAGTCTCTTCTGCTCACCAAAGCTGCATTTATTTGATCAAAAATACAGTAAAAATTGTGAAATATTATTCCAATGTAAATCAGCTGTTTTCTATGTGAATATATAGTAAAGTGTAATTTATTCCTGTGATCAAAGCTGAATTTTCAGCATCATTACTCCAGTCTTCAGTGTCACATGATCCTTCAGAAATCATTCTGATATGATGATTTGATGCTCAAGAAACATTTATGATTATTATCAATGTTGAAAACAGTTTCATGTTTCTGTGGAAACCATAATACATTTTATTTTTCAGGATTCTTTGATGAATAGAAAGTTTGAAAGAACAGCATTTATTTGAAATAGAATCTTTTGTAACATTATAAATGTCTTTACTGTCACTTTTGATCAATTTAGTGCAAAAAAATACTATTTTATATTATTTGTATATTATATGTGTTATAATTTGTATTTTAATTATATATAGCCTAGTATTTTTGTCATTTGTAAACAGATCATTAGTTTTCCACCTTCACTCTCTCGGCAGATTTTCATCAAGAAAGCCGAGTGATGATGTTCAGCAATACCTCACGTGTTCAGCAGCTCTCTGGTGCAGGATGGCGTCTGCTCAGCACCTCCACAGGAGCTCTTCACACCAGTTTCTTTAGCTTGGTCCAACAGCGCCAACCGCTGGCGACAAGCTGTTACAGCAGGGCAGAGAATGCCAGACGGTGGCTGATGACGGACACACACAGACAGACACACAGCTCGTGCCGTCAGACGCGCCGCTCCTGCTGATGACGACTGTCTTTTGTAAACTGTATTTATATGTATATATGCCCATGGTTGAGTTGATGTAATTACACTGGTATGTTGTCAAGGGCTTCCTGGACGGAGAAACTTTGACATTCAACTAATGCTGCTTTGGAATGGAAGACTCTTCTTGATTTCCTACTCGAGATTTGATTTTCAAAGTTCAATTTGTGTTGTTAATTAGTTGACAAATGCTTCTGTTTAGGCTACTCCAAATGGTGTGTATTTATTGTATTTATGAGGATACATAAAGAGTACACACACGTGATAGATACGTGTTAGTTCCTCCAGATCAGCCTAAAAGATCCCTGATGATGAACGAGTGACGTTATTGTAACTAGAGTATGCTGCAGAACTCTTCTTCTTATAATTAAAAGGAAATCAGTCACAAAAAACAAGAGGGAAGCCTTCGGAACATTTTATTTATACATGTATTTTTTATTATTATTATCATTTTTTACTTTCCAGACATATTGCAATATGTTTTTTCCCTCTTCCTGCCTTAATGTGACGCAGTCGAGTGCTGATGTGAGCGGAAACAGATCTATAACACACCAACATCGGACAGGGAATGTTCTCAGAACGTTCTCTCAAAGTTATGAGCAAACGTTCTTCCAGTAACGTTAATAGAATGTTCGCTAAAAGGTCTCAAAATGTTAGTACAAAAGCATTATTTATAGATCTTTTTTTTTTTCTGAAAACGTTTTATTTGGACGTTCATCTAACGTTTTTTAAATGTTTGGCTACTCCTTGTTACAGAACGTTCTGAGAACATTTAGAGAACATTCAAAAGTACATTGCCACGCAGAATGATAAAATAGAATGTTCCCTTAACGTTCACATGACCAAGAATGTTCAGAGAACGTTTCCGTAACATAATGGGAATGTTAGCCAAAGGTTCTCAGAACGTTCTCTCAAAGTTATGAGCAAACATTCTTCCAGTAACGTTAATAGAATGTTCGTTCAAAGTTAAAAACATTAGTACAACAACATTATTTATAGATCGTTAGAATTGGTGGAACAATTTATTTGGACGTTCATCTAACATTTTTTAAATGTTTGGCTACTCCTTGTTACAGAACGTTCTGAGAACATTCAAAAATAACGTTGCCATGCAGAATGATAAGACTGAATGTTCCCTTAACGTTCACATAACCAAGAATGTTCAGAGAACGTTTCCGTAACGTTATGGAAACGTTAGCCAAGCGTTCTCAGAACGTTTCCTGCCAGAAACATCTGTTCAGCTCAGTGTGAATCAATGCACTGGTATTTAGACGCTCAGTTTGCTCTCGGAAAATATGAATAATTAATATTTAACAGATGCTACACAAATTTGTCAAGGGTTCTGATATTTATCATGCCTTACAATGATTCGCTGTTTAGTTTAACAAAACAAGAGGACACCACTGTTGGATAGAGGTGAACTGGACGATCGGCGTAAGCTCGATCACAGTCTTCAGAGAATGTTTGTGCAGTAAGACAACACCATCTGATGAACCAATGACGATCGGCAGGAGGGTCACGTGACTCGCGTCCCAGCAGCCCCTCAGCTTTCACTGTCCCTTCATTGGTTTCTCTTGATTAGCCCATCTGAAAATGTAATGCTCAGCTGATTTGAATAAAGTCAAAGTCCAAACTTGATCTCAGTGTTTATATGTTGCTATGCAAAGTACTGTTTGAGCTAGACGAGCTCTTCAGATGTATAAATCGAGAGATCCTCTCTTATATTTCTGAGAATATATATGGAAGTGGCTCTGAATGTGTCTTTGACTCTTCCCACCCATCTTCTTCAAGATTAACCCCCAACATGAGGCGTGTTTAGAGTAAACGGTTGAACTCGTCTCACTCGACCGGCGGCTCCACCGCTCTCACTGCTGATGGAAATGAGATGATGACCAAGGGTGTGTGCTAAACACTGGAGGTCAGTTTCACTCGCATGACAATAAAGATCGAGTCACTAATTCACACACTGAAGGCTGTGAAACTGACATTACATCTGCTGATATAGGAGTGTTTCCAACATCATTTACTGTGTGATTTACTTACTTCTATGGAACATAGAATTATCGATTTTTCTTTTATGCCAAAAATCATTAGGATATTAAGTAAAGATCATGTTCCATGAAGATTTTTTGTAAATTTCCTACTGTAAATATTTCAAAAATGCATTTTTGTGAGTGGATATGCTTTGCTAAGGACTTCATTTGGACAACTTTAAAGGCGATTTTCTCAATATTTTAACTTTTTTTGCACCTTCAGATTCCAGATTTTCAAATAGTTGTATCCCGAACAAATATTGTCCGATCCAAACAAACCGTACATCAATGGAAAGATTATTTATTTGTGTATGTATACATCTCAATTTCAAAAAATTGACTTTTGTGGTCCAGGGTCACATATCACCAGTTATTATCGCAGAATAAATGTCAGTATGGTGATCAAGTCTTGAATTATGCGTTTTAAAGCCTTGCCAGTTCAACTTTTTACACAGATGATGTTCTGACATGAGTTTTTCTGAGCGCAGACACCCGAAACACACTAAAACACACTAGAATCCTGTCGCACAGCGTGTGAGTACTGAGATAAGTTCTTTTTCACGTCGTCTTATTGAGCTTAAACTGTCAAATACACACAGTTGTTTATATCTTAAGTGAAAGTAAACATTTCAGATGCGTGATCCATGCATTCGGTCTTAAAGTGACAGCTGCATAATAATTGAATCCGTGCATTCGGTCTTAAAGTGACAGCAGCATAATAATTGAATCTGTGTATTCGGTCTTACAGTGACAGCAGCATAATAATTGAATTCATGCATTTGGTCTTAAAGTGACAGCAGCATAATAATTGAATCTGTGCATTCGGTCTTAAACTGACAGCTGCATAATAATTTAATCTGTGCATTCGGTCTTAAAGTGACAGCAGCCTAATAATTGAATCCGTGCATTCGGTCTTAAAGTGACAGCAGCATAATAATTGAATCTGTGCATTCGGTCTTAAACTGACAGCTGCATAATAATTTAATCTGTGCATTCGGTCTTAAAGTGACAGCAGCCTAATAATTGAATCCGTGCATTCGGTCTTAAAGTGACAGCAGCATAATAATTGAATCTGTGTATTCGGTCTTAAAGTGACAGCAGCATAATAATTGAATCCGTGCATTCGGTCTTAAAGTGACAGCAGCATAATAATTGAATCCGTGCATTCGGTCTTAAAGTGACAGCTGCATAATAATTGAATCCGTGCATTCAGTCTTAAAGTGACAGCAGCATAATAATTGAATCCGTGCATTCGCTCTTAAAGTGACAGCAGCATAATAATTGAATCTGTGCATTCGGTCTTAAAGTGACAGCTGCATAATAATTGAATCTGTGTATTTGGTCTTAAAGTGACAGCTGCATAATAATTGAATCTGTGTATTCGGTCTTAAAGTGACAGCTGCATAATAATTGAATCTGTGCATTCGGTCTTAAAGTGACAGCTGCATAATAATTGAATCTGTGTATTTGGTCTTAAAGTGACAGCTGCATAATAATTGAATCTGTGCATTCGGTCTTAAAGTGACAGCTGCATAATAATTGAATCCGTGCATTCGGTCTTAAAGTGACAGCAGCATAATAACTGAATCCGTGCATTCAGTCTTAAAGTGACAGCAGCATAATAATTGAATCCGTGCATTCGGTCTTAAAGTGACAGCTGCATAATAATTGAATCCGTGCATTCAGTCTTAAAGTGACAGCAGCATAATAATTGAATCCGTGCATTCGCTCTTAAAGTGACAGCAGCATAATAATTGAATCTGTGCATTCGGTCTTAAAGTGACAGCTGCATAATAATTGAATCTGTGTATTTGGTCTTAAAGTGACAGCTGCATAATAATTGAATCTGTGTATTCGGTCTTAAAGTGACAGCTGCATAATAATTGAATCCGTGCATTCAGTCTTAAAGTGACAGCAGCATAATAATTGAATCCGTGCATTCGCTCTTAAAGTGACAGCAGCATAATAATTGAATCTGTGCATTCGGTCTTAAAGTGACAGCTGCATAATAATTGAATCTGTGTATTTGGTCTTAAAGTGACAGCTGCATAATAATTGAATCTGTGTATTCGGTCTTAAAGTGACAGCTGCATAATAATTGAATCTGTGCATTCGGTCTTAAAGTGACAGCTGCATAATAATTGAATCCGTGCATTCGGTCTTAAAGTGACAGCTGCATAATAATTGAATCCGTGCATTCGGTCTTAAAGTGACAGCAGCATAATAACTGAATCCGTGCATTCAGTCTTAAAGTGACAGCAGCATAATAATTGAATCCGTGCATTCGCTCTTAAAGTGACAGCAGCATAATAATTGATACATATATGTATGTACAGTGCCACTGGAAAGTTTGTGAACCACTTGCAGAATCTTTGAAAATATGAAAAATTTTAACAAAATAAGAGAGATCATACAAAATGCATGTTATTTTTTATTTAGTACTGTCCTGATTAAGATATTTTACATAAAAGATGTTTACATATAATTCACAAGACAAAAAAATAGCTGAATTTATTAAAATAACCCCATTCATAAGTATGTGAACCATTGATTCTTAATACTGTGTGTGGTTACCTGGATGATCTACGACTGTTTGTTTGTTGTGTGATGGTTGTTCATGAGTCCCTTGTTTGTCCTGAGCAGTTAAACTGAGCTCTGTTCTTCAGAAAAATCCTCCAGGTCCTGCAGATTCTTCAGATTTCAAGCATTTTTTGCATATTTGAACCCTTTCAGCAGTGACTGAATGATTCTGAGATCCATCTTTTCACACTGAGGACAACTGAGGGACTCAAACACAACTATTAAAAAAGGTTCAAACATTCACTGATGCTCCAGAAGGAAACATGATGCATTAAGACTGTATATACATACAGTCAAACCAAAAATTTCAGACATTTTTTATATATTTTTGATATATTTTTACTAGTGGGTGCAGGATACAATAGTTCATTTATGTAAGTGAGGATAGCAAGATAAAGTAAACGTATTATACCCAAAAATTCTTCATACAGTGGACTACCAGTACAATTGATAAAAATTTGGGACCAAAAATTATTCAGACACTTTGAAATTTGACCTGACCATGTTTTGCTTAAATGTTATCTAACATAATTAAGATTAATTTTTCTGACACAGTCTTGTCATATTTTATTACCCTTTTTTAAAAACTATACTGAATAAACTGTATTAATGAATGAAATGTTCAAGGTGTCTGAATATATATATTTATATATATAGTTTTGTGTACTAAAACAGGTCGCTCGGTATTAGACACCATCATCATCATCCTCAAAAAAGAAAAGAAAAAATATTATATTTGTCTACAAATCTAATTTGAAACAAATTTCGTCACATGTTTGTCAAATTTTTTTGACTGCTATAAAAAATATATTTTGGGATGTAGGCAAGCTGTAGGTATTTTGATTGTTAATCATCTTTTTCTTTTCACGTTTGTGTTGGTTTTTAAAGATTTACAAATACAGCCAAAAGGGTACATTATAAGCAAAACAAACAAAGGATATAATTAAAGTTAAATAAAAGCATCAAGATGTTTACAAATACTAACACATTTTACAGTTTTCATATTTTTCAAACTTGAAAAATAAGAAATATAAAATGCTTTTTAACGAAAAACCCTCATTTATATACTAAATTTAGATGATAGTAGCAGCAGATTGATTAATATTTCATATGATAAGGCATATCATAAGTGGGAAAAAAACGAACGAATAAACATTTTAATTTTGATTCTGAAAATAAAATCCGTCATCTTTCACCTCTGCTGTGATGTATCCAATAAGCGTCTGTTTCCGTGTACGCCACGGCCAATCAGCGGTGTCCACGAGGTGCAGGTCGGGGGCGGAGACCACAGTCTGTGACAGACATTCAATCTGTGCAATCATCATCGCGCAATGCCTAAGAGGCGTACCCACGCGCAATACAGTAGCCAATCGGACCGCGCGGGAGGCGGAGCCTTTGAATCCAGAATCATCGTCCATAGCCACACGTGACGCGCTGTAGTCGCAGGCGGAGTGCAGCATCAGTGAGCACGGGTGAGTACACTACACCTGCAAATATTAGCTTTACTTGATCTGTGTGCCTTTCACTTCATGTGTAGCATGTTTTGCTGATTTGTTATTGCAAGAAAAGCGGGGATATATAGAGTGTAAACATGAGAGTAAGTGCGTAGAGCTCAAGGCTAGCCGCTTCAGCTAAGCTAACTGATACAGGTGTCATGTCAATAAAAGCCGCCGTATGTTCAGAACTCATCTCTGAAACCCGCTTCATGTTATTGATCGTGTGATTGTATTATCAGAGGAGTTAGATGAAGGCTTAAAGAGCGGTTCGGGTGGTTTTATCTGGTGTTGGGGGCGGGCAGAGCTGCTGAGGGAGATTACGAGTCAATGAAGTTAGTCAAACAAACGTTGGTCAGATCTATACACTTTAAATCGATGTTTACACACATCTGAGGGTTAATTCATCTCTCCATGATTCTCTGGTGTATATAAACGTGTATTTATAGATGTATGGTGTTTCTGATATTAAATGTGCAGCCAGTTCACATCAACCCTGATGTTTGACTCGTATCAAATATCACTCAACACCATCTTTTGCTTTCAGTTTGAGTTTATAAATGGATGTTTCTGGAATAGCGTGGGCTGTGTGAGGGATAAAACGCGGAAAAGTCAAACCGGCTGAACTAGAGCGGCACATGTCAGTTGAAACGTCATTTCCGCCCTTTAAGAGAAAAGGTCGAGGTCACTTTTATTTCCTTGTGTTCATCCCAGGAAGAAAATGACTCTTGTGTGACCCCTTCAGGGCTGTTAACATGTAACTACATGTTTTCAGATTCTGGCACAGTGAAGATAGAGCTCAACTTTGACCTTTTATATTTATCATTCTCAGTGGCAACTCTTCTAGAAGTTTAACACTGAACGAGGTCATGCAAATTATCTACACGGCTTTATCTATTCTCTTTTATGGCCCGTATCCTGCTCTGAGGCATTGAGTCACTTCACTGGTGCACTCTGGGAAGGTTGTGTGTAGAGGTCTGTGGTACCTTCCCCCATCGTCTCAAGCCCAGATCTGTGTGTGCATTCGAGTGTAAAGAGGCTTAACCAAGTGTCGGAAGTGTGTGTTTGTGTGTGTTCACTGTTGGGTGCTGAGGTGAACAAACCCCCGTTTGGACCCACACATTGCTCCGGGCAATCATTTAACAAGCACTTTGCTTTGTTTTAACAGCCAATATAATGTACAATCAGTCTGTTATTATCGCAGAATAAATGTCAGTATGGTGATCAAGCCTTGAATTAGCATGTGTTTTAAAGCCTTGCCAGTTAAACCTTTTATGATGTTTTGACATTAGCTTACACCCGAAACACACTAAAACACACTAGAATCCTGTCGCGCAGCATGTGAGTACTGAAATAAGTGCTCTTTTGCGTCTTCTTATTGCGCTTAAATTGTCAAATACACACAAGGTTTACATAAACACAGTCGGTTATATCTTAAGTAGAAGAAGAAATGATTTCAGATGCGTGTTAGTATATTAGAGCCGTGCATTCGGTCTTAAAGTGACAGCAGCATAATAATTGAATCCGTGCATTCGGTCTTAAAGTGACAGCAGCATAATAATTGAATCTGTGCATTCGGTCTTAAAGCGACAGCAGCATAATAATTGAATCTGTGTATTCTGTCTTAAAGTGACAGCAGCATAATAATTGAATCCGTGCATTCGGTCTTAAAGTGACAGCAGCATAATAATTGAATCCGTGCATTCAGTCTTAAAGTGACAGCTGCATAATAATTGAATCCGTGCATTCGGTCTTAAAGTGACAGCAGCATAATAATTGAATCTGTGTATTCTGTCTTAAAGTGACAGCAGCATAATAATTGAATCCGTGCATTCGGTCTTAAAGTGACAGCAGCATAATAATTGAATCTGTGTATTCTGTCTTAAAGTGACAGCAGCATAATAATTGAATCCGTGCATTCGGTCTTAAAGTGACAGCAGCATAATAATTGAATCCGTGCATACGGTCTTAAAGCGACAGCTGCCTAATAATTGAATCTGTGCATTCGGTCTTAAAGTGACAGCAGCATAATAAACCTGCTGCCGTCAGTGCCATTAATGTTAATCAAACAAGAAAAGACAGAAAATTACTCGCTGCTCTTGACTGAATAACTTCAGTAGCTTTAATAAGAATCAGTGTTTAATTAATACAGTGAAGTCTATTATTTTTACGTTCCTTTATCAAATTTTTTACTTGAATGCTACTTTTACAGTAAATACACCTGGTGTAGCTGAAAATAATAATGCACTGTTTATTTCATTTGTATCTTATATTGTATTTGTTCTATTATTCTTATTATTAATAACAAAGATAAAATAATAATTTTGGTCATATCGCCCACCTATACTTTGGTCTAAATGGTCTGTCATTCTTATTTTGTTACCTTGTAAGGCTAAAATTTTAAAATAGGGAAATTAGTTTGTCTGTATTGCTCAATGAGTTGCAAAATAAGATTATTATGTGATAAGATTATGATCCTTTCTGAATAAAATTGTGAAATTATATTTTTGCCGTATTGGCTTCCCCTACTATCATATGAGTCCAGCACAGCTCTATAGGAGAGAGTTTATATGGTATATCAGTCATTATGCAAACCTATTTGCAGTGACCAGAGAAGACTGGCCGATCAGAGCTGTTGATATGGCCGATCAGTCGGCTCTGGCGGCTCTAATGTTTAATCAGCGGAGCAGATCTCTGCCCAAACTGGATTTGAAGGAGCTCACTGTCAGTTAGCACTGCCATGTTGAATGTCTTCCTCATTCAGTCCCAGTTTTGTAGGGTCAGGATGGAGTCAGTCCAGAGCATCTGGAGGAACTGCTCGCATAATCAGATGGCCGGCCTGCTGTTTCCGTCTAATTAATCGGCTGATATTAGACGATTAACGGAAGTGTTATAGTCGCCACTTGTGTCAGTCTAGGCATTGACTTACACCCATTATCACAAATAATCCTTGTGCTTCCCTGATTTAGATTTTAAAAAATCAAACCGGTCTTCATTCAGCAAGTGTTTGGATGCTTGAGTCTGTGAGTCTCTACTAGTAGTTTTGCTGACGTCTTGTGTTGGTTCAGATGCTCGTGTTCACTTCAGATTAGCTTTATAGTGCTGATGGTGGAGGGCTGGAGTTGTGTAATCGCTCTACCCCCACAGATGATCACTGGTGCACTGAGCAACAGATGGGTCAGGACTGGATCCTGTGACCCCCAACCCCACTACAATACTCCCTCTGACACACACTCCTCTCTGTGTAGCCCCAGGGATCCTCAACTCCAGTGTCCTGCTCTCAAACATCAGCCTCAAGCAAATAACACTGTTCAGTTCAGTAAGGTTTAACTCTTTCCCCACCAAGCTTATTATTTTTAAAGGATTAGTTCACTTCAGAATTAACATTTCCTGATAATTTACTCACCCTCATGTCATCCAAGATGTTCATGTCTTTCTTTCTTCAGTGGAAAAGAAATGAAGGTTTTTGAGGAAAACATTCCAGGATTTTTCTCCATATAGTGGACTTCACTGGGGTTCAACGGGTTGAAGGTCCAAATGTCAGTTTCAGTGCAGCTTCAAAGAGCTCTACACGATCCCAGACGAGGAATAAGAGTCTTATCTAGAGAAACCATCTGACATTTTCTAAAAAAAAAAATAAACATTTATATACTTTTTAACCACAAATGCTCGTCTTGCACTGCTCTGTGATGCTCCACGCATTACGTAATCACGTTGGAAAGGTCACGCGTGACGTAGGCGGAAGTACCGATCCAGTGTTTACAAAGCGAATGTATAAAGACTAAGTCAAACGACAATGTCTGAGGATTTTAAAGTTGGAGGAGAAAATGAGATGGAGTTTTTCGGCTTGCCGCGGTACTTCCACCTACGTCACGCGTGACCTTTCCAACATGATTACGTAATGCGTGGAGCATCACAGAGCAGTGCAAGACGAGCATTTGTGGTTAAAAAGTATATAATTTTTTTTTTTTTTTATAAAATGGCAGATGGTTTCTCTAGATAAGACCCTTATTCCTCGTCTGGGATCATGTAGAGCTCTTTGAAGCTGAAACTGACATTTGGACCTTCAACCCGTTGAACCCCAGTGAAGTCCACTATATGGAGAAAAATCCTGGAATGTTTTCCTTAATTTCTTTTCAACTGAAGAAAGAAAGACATGAACATCTTGGATGACATGGAGGTGAGTAAATTATCCGGAAATTTTAATTTGAAAGTGAACTAATCCTTTAAACTACCGTCCGATAGCCAATAGTGTGAAAATTTGCTTTAATCGCCCAATACCGATTATTGGCCGATATATCGGTGCATCTCTAATGTTCATATATAATGACAAACTTCTTGGGAAAATTGTGCAACCCTACAAACAAGCACAGCAAACCTTGAGTTGAGTTTTTTTATTATTTTTTTATTTTACATCACAATTGCAAATTTATTCGAAAAATCGCAATTAAATCTTGCAGCCCCGGTTGAAGTGGTTTGTTTGTAAGGCTGGTCTTCAGGTTTCTCTGTACCTCGGTGAAAGTCGTTTTTGTTTTGTTTTGGCTGCCATGGTGATGTGTTGCTACCGGACGCTGTTGGCACCACTGGTTCAGTCGCACTAATCCTGAGTGTGTTAAGCTCATTAACACTGCAGTCTGTGGGGTACAGCGTCTGTGTGTGTTCAAACAACACCCGCTGCCTGTTTAAGGTTCTTCGCGAGGGTTATTGAGACCCCGGAGGAAACCAATGACAATGACAGTAATCGCACACTCCCGCTGGAGAGACAGAGAGCAAGGGTTTGTGGGTCTTCTAATGGAGTGAAATTGAGGTAATATTGGTCATTAGAGTATTTAAATCAGCTTCTGTTCACTCACATCAAATGATGCTTCAGTTGAAATGATGCTTATAGTGAATGTAGAAGGCTTTTATCCATCAGAAATCACATTTTCTGGTAAAGTGTTAGTTACAGGAGTGTGTGTGTGTGTGTGTGTGTTTAATCTCATTGGGGTAAATCTTATTAAAGAAAAGGGGCTGATGCTGCAGAACTCCTCCTCTCTGCCATCGCTGTGGCGACTGGAGTCATGGGGACCCTGGGATGGCAACATGTCCACTGCGCACACACACACACACCTCAGTCTGCAACTACAGGCCGGTGTTTACATCATGTGTACCATGTGACTAGAAATGGTCTGCGGAAGGAGTTCTGCTCTCCCATTTTAGTGCTCAGATTGACACGATTTAATTCACTAACTCTTGACTCACGACTCTTGTTTCTGTAGACTATGGAGCTGAAGATGCGGTTATGTGTGGCGCTGCTCTCTCTGAGTCTGTGTCTGCTCCTCATGGGTCATGTGAGGGCGCAGGAGGAGGCCGATGAGGTGGAGATGGACGTGGAGGATTCCATCGATGACATGCAGGAGGATGATGTAGAGGAAGAGGAACAAAAAGCCCCCTCTCCACCACCTGTACCCACGGTAAGACCAACAATCAGTTCAAGCTCTCGTCTGTGATTGGTTAAGTTACCTGCCAATCATTGATCAAGTCACTTAAAGGGCCAGTGCACATAAAAATGTGACGTCATTGCAAACCCATGTGACTTTATTTCCTTCCTGGAACATAACTCTTTCTTAAGTGTTGTTAAATATAAACCAGTGTTATACAGGAGAAACTAGGTTAACATCTTCCTGAACGTCTTTATTGAAGGTGACGTATAAAGCTCCGGAGCCGATGGGAGAGCACTACTTCGCTGAGTCATTTGATAAAGGAACACTTCAGGGGTAAGATGTCTGTCATCCTCACAACATATATAAAGTGTATTTGTTATAAATACACAACCGCTCAAACTGTAATATTTTAAAACAGCTGTTTTCTATGTGAATATATATAGTAAAGTGTAATTTATTCCTGTGATCAAAGCTGAATTTTCAGCATCATTACTCCAGTCTTCAGTGTCACATGATCCTTCAGAAATCATTCTAATATGATGATTTGATGATCAACATAAAATCAGATAAATCTGATTATTAATGCATTTTTTCAGGATTTTTTGATGAATAGAAAGTTCAGAAGAACAGCATTTATTTGAAATAGAATCTTTTGTAACATTATAAATGTCTTTACCGTCACTTTTGATCAATTTAATGCGTCCTTGATGAATAAAAGTATTAATTTCTTTGAGAATAAAAACTCCAACTTTTGAACGGTAGTGTATATCATTTGAAATATTTTGTCATACATACAAGCAAAAAAGAGCCTTGAATTTTGCCTTTGATTGTTGAAGGTTTGTTTTTTCTTCTAGGTGGGTTTTATCTCAGGCCAAGAAGGACGGCATTGATGAGGAAATTGCAAAGTATGATGGTACGTTCAGTATGCTATTTAATTTTCATCTGTTCGTCTAAATGATAAAATATTCAAATTTTTGTAATGGTTAAAAGTAGGCATACCTTAAATGATTAGTTCAGCATACAAACAACTAAAAACACTAAACTTTTGAATAATAAAAGGAACAGTTTTAGGCATTTTTCTGAAACTCTGTATGAAAATTCAAAACTTCAGGACATTTGCTGTAAAGTGGTTTTCGGGCGATGCAGGAGTTGAACGTGAGATGATGCTGAGGATGTGGCGTGTTTTTTGTGTGTAGGTAAATGGGAGGTTGAGGAGATGCAGAACACTAAACTCCCCGGAGATAAAGGTCTAGTGTTGAAATCCAAAGCCAAGCATCATGCCATCTCTGGTCTCCTGCTGCGACCTTTCACCTTTGACACCAAACCACTCATCGTCCAGTGAGTATTCATGTCTGCTCTCCGTATGAGTTTTACCTTGGACTGTCCAGATGGAGTAAGCGTAAAGGGAGTTGGAAATTGGCAGCAACCCCAAATCAAAGTCATTGTGTTTTCTTGTGTCCAGTATTAAAGGACATTGACATTGCCTGAGAATAATTTTGCTTAATAATGCTCAACTTTGTCGTGACCCAAATGAAACCATGTACTCAAACAATGAGATGTGAAATGATGATAGTAAAGATGTGTCATGTTTCCTCAGGTATGAGGTGAACTTCCAGACCGGCATTGACTGCGGCGGCGCTTATGTTAAACTGCTGTCTCAGACCCCTGATCTGGACCTGGTGAGATTCTCTACATCTTCATTGTGCTGATGATGATATAAATCACAGTAGTTCTTGGAAAATAAACTAGACTCTCACAAGTCCCTGCAGGTCCTTAAAACGTCTGTTGTATCAAATTTAAGGCCATAAAAAGTCTTAAATATCTTAAATGGTATCTTCATTTGGGGACAGAACAGGAATTGTGATATGGCTTAATGTGATTATTAAACTTCAACAGGCAATGGTTTAATTGAGCGCTGTATGTTTTAAAGTAAAAACGCTGTGCTGCTGCTGCTTCTACAGAGCAGTTCACAATCAATGAAAAACATACATTTATGCCAAGCGATTGCTTATGATCTACTGTTGATGAATTATAACAATGTTTAGCTTATGGTGTTTATATCATACCTGCAAACATGTGGCGTTTCTGCGTTATATACAAGCGCAGCTGCGTTATATACAGGGTTTACCAGGGTAACCGCTATATTTCTGCTGTTCCATAAGCGCAAAACTGCGTTTACATTCAGCCGGACCAGTTTGTGATTTATGTAATTGATATGATTGACTCATCCCTTTCCTTAAAAAATGTTTAAAGGCTGAAATGTTTACCATTTTATAACACTTTTTGTCAAAACCTGTATATTTGAACTGTAAAGTTGTACTGAAATTATGGTGTTTACAGTCATTTTATGGTTTGGTTGTTGTCATAGATCTTGCTGTACCCCATCCATATGATATTAATTTTATTTGTGCAGGTCATAAAAAAGGTCTTAAAAAGCCTTAAATTTGATTTTAAAAACCCTGAAGGATAGCCTGCTCTCTGAAAACATACAGGCCCTGTTTCTGCGAGGTATTAGATGCATCTTTGGTGATCCAATCACTAGTGGATCAGCCGAGATGCATTTCTGTTTGCACCTGTCATTAACATGCGTTTCTAATGTGTCTCCTGGGTTTGAATTGTGTCGAGACGCTCCCCTCTTGTTTCATGACCACTTGTAATGCAGTTCTGCGTATCCTCACCTCACTGCCTCCTCTCTGTCCTCACAGGCGGAGTTTGTGGATAAAACTCCATACACCATCATGTTTGGACCCGATAAGTGTGGTGAGGATTACAAACTGCACTTCATCTTTAGACACAAGAACCCAAAAACCGGCGAGTTTGAGGAGAAGCACGCTAAGAAGCCTGACGCAGACCTCCGCACGTACTACACCGACAAGAAGACTCACCTCTACACACTGGGTAACACACACACTCTCATTATACTGCACCTGTGTATCAGAAAAATGTTCTGTGTGAAAATGAAGCATTTTATTTGAATGAATAGCGTCTGAGACAGACATAAACATTGAGAGGTGTTCTAATCTCTTCCGTCGCACTGCGAAGAGAACTGGCCAACCTATAAGATTTATGCTTTTGTTCTGAAAGACTGTGACATAAAACCAGGACTTGGTGATGCTCATGAAAAGACTGTTTTGCTAAGCGAAAGTGAAGTGACGTTGGCCATTTCATGCGTGTCGATGTGTTCTCCTGCAGTGTTGAACCCTGATAACAGTTTCGAGATCCTGATCGACCAGACGGTGGTGAACAGCGGCAATCTCTTGAATGACATGACTCCCCCCGTCAACCCCCCGGCCGAGATTGAGGACCCCGATGACCACAAACCAGAGGACTGGGACGAGAGACCCAAGATCCAGGACCCAGACGCCGTCAAACCCGAGGACTGGTGAGACACAGAGAGAGTGTGTGTGTGTGTGTGTGTGTCTGAGTGTGTGTTGTACTGTGGATTGAAGTCATCACTTGTTGTCCACTTCCTCATTGTTTGGTGTGTTTGTGATTCAGGGATGAAGATGCTCCCGCTAAGATCGCTGATGAAGACGCTGTGAAACCTGACGGCTGGTTGGACGATGAGCCGGAGTACATCAGCGACCCCGATGCCCTCAAGCCAGAGGACTGGTAATGCGTTCTCCATTACATTACAAGAAAACCCTGTTCTTAATATTAACTCTTTTCCCGCCAACGTTTTTGAAAAAAGTTGCCCGCCAGCATTTTTGATAATTTTCACTGAATTTTCATGCCCTTCAGAATATTTGATATATGCAATATATCAAAATAAAGAACCGAGCGTCTACTTGTAAACAAAAAAATGTTTTATTCTAGCTTCAAGCATTCTTTTCACATCT
This sequence comes from Ctenopharyngodon idella, assembly GCF_019924925.1. Classification (NCBI taxonomy): domain Eukaryota; kingdom Metazoa; phylum Chordata; class Actinopteri; order Cypriniformes; family Xenocyprididae; genus Ctenopharyngodon; species Ctenopharyngodon idella. The sequence goes on from NC_067233.1 coordinate 1,280,777, forward strand.
AAGTTTCATTAAAAAGCAACATTTTGAGCAAAAAACTGAGTTTCATGTTCAGTACGATGATCAAAGCATAGATGCAGTAGATCACCTCCATCAACGCCACCAAAGCTTCACAGTCCTATTCCACTTCCTTGATCGACATTTCACTCAGTAACATAATGCAGTTTTCATTATTGTTGATCGCATTATTTTTCACATGCATCTGCTTACATATGAGATCGCTCGTTTCTGCGTGTCCCTCGTCTGTGTTTTCGTTTGGAAGATTCTGTACTCCTTCAGAAGATGCGTAATAGCGCCCCCGAGTGTATAACAGTGAAAACATGGAAACCCGTTTTCTCATAAATAACGGAAAATTCTGTGTTTGGCGGGGAAATACTTTTGTCTTAAACACGATTACTAAAAATTCACACAAAATTAATATTTGTTTAAATCTTATCAAAATCTAACTTTTTCCACCTCTGGGGGAAAAAAAAAAACTCCTAAAAGCCGTGAGGGTGGGGGAATATTATAAAGTATAAAAAAATTAAATATTATTATTAATTTAAAAAAAGTTGAGTGTTGTGAAATATATTAAAATATTAAATGCATTTTATTAAAGTTGGACATGCAGTGCATCCTAGTTTACCAGTACACTCATGTGAAACAATATATACTATTAAGCAAATTATTATAACTTTTTTTTGTTGTTGCAAAATAATATATAAAGCTGGATATACAAGCATGTCCAAGTTGATCCACATACATACAGTGATATATAATATACTACATAGCAAATCTCACTTGCTTGATTGTTTGTATCATCACAAAATGTAACTGTATTATCATACAGCTGATAAATGTGACTATAAGGCATGAAGATATTATAAACATGTAAAGCTGCTTTGAAACCGTGAAAAGCGCTATATATAATGTGACTTGGTTTCAGTAGAAATCTTTCCACAGCGGTGCAGGTGTGAAGTTTAGTTTCAGACATGTGAAAGCAGCAGACGTGATCACGCTGTTGAGCGCTCGTGGACAGTGGTGGAGTCAGCTGACTTTAATGAGGAAATTAGGACTCCTGGGATGGTGATCTAGATTTAATTGTTATAATTATAGAGAGCAGAGCTGAAATAGGGATATGAGGTTGTGTGAGTTTGTCTTGCTCTCCTGTGGTCTTCCTGCACTACATCTGTGCTCGTCTCTCAGGGATGAGGATATGGATGGCGAGTGGGAAGCTCCTCAGATCCCCAATCCCGTGTGTGAGACGGCACCCGGCTGTGGGCCGTGGGAGAGGCCGATGATCGACAACCCCAACTACAAGGGCAAGTGGAAGCCACCGATGATTGACAACCCTAATTATCAGGTAACTAGCGTCTTATTTTATGCTCAAGGATCTTTCTGGAAGGGTTTCACGATGAATTAAAATAAAATCAAAATCGCAGTATGGTTTATCAGTAGTTGTCCGTAACTCTGAATATTAAAAGTAAGATTTTAACTCCTCCTCGCCCGTTTTTGTTCTTCAGCGTCTAATTGTTTGTTGGTTTGTCAGGGAGTGTGGAAGCCCAGGAAGATCCCGAACCCAGACTTCTTTGAGGACCTGCACCCGTTCCGCATGACTTCATTCAGCGCCGTCGGTCTGGAGCTCTGGTCCATGTCTTCCGACATCTTCTTCGACAACTTCTTCATCACCTCTGATCGTACTGTGGCCGAGCGATGGGCGGCTGATAGCTGGGGTCTGAAGAAAGCCGCTGAGGGAGCCGCGGAGGTATGAAACATCCCTTTATCTCGCTCTTCTGCTCTTTCCCTCATGGGGTAGCAAAGTGTCCATCAGAATCTCGCTGGAAGTAGTAGGTCATTTGGGTACTGTATATATGAATGCGCTGCATCTTTAATGACTTTTGAGGCTTATTTTGTGGCGTTCGATCAGTTATTGGGCCGTGTGCATGAATCACGTTTATGTCGAAGAGAACTTATGTAATGCAGAAACTCTTTCAAAGCAAAAACACACTCATTTTTGATCCATTACTGCATCTCTCACGTACTGTATGAGATCTCACTGTTTGAAGCGTCTGTCAGAGGAAATCAACACATGCTGTCATGAATAATTAAGCCAGGTGTTTTCTCATAGGATGAGGACATGCAGTCTCATGAATAATTATGAGACGCAGATGAGTCATTGATGTACTATAGTACAAATACACTGTAAATTCCATTTTTATGACTGGATTCTGCGATTCCGTCCTCGTTTTCCGCATTGTGGAAATCAGACCTACATGGTGTATTGTGTATAGTGGCGGAGGTCACAGTTAGACGCCACTGTACATCTGTTTGAGAACGGAGAACACTGCTCGAGACGAGCCGAATCCTTTTCTTCAACAGAGACGTGAGCGGCGCAGGGTCTGTTTCAGGAGTCTGGTCCGTGTGGGTCTCTCCGAGCCGCTGTGGATCAGGGGAATGTCTCTGGCTCTGTCTGTGCTGCGAGGCACCGCTGAGCGCCGTGCATTCTGGGATTAGCTGGATTTTAGCCGGCTTTCATGAGAATTCCTACTGTGCAAATGCCTTTTCCACCAAAGGTGGATTCCAGGCACGCCTCGCATGTTAAACTGGAGGGCGAGCTCTGTCCCTGGCTAAAGGACCTAACAGAAGCCTGTGGCTCATGTTTTGTTTTATCAGCCATGATGGCTTTATCACACCAACGTCAAAGACAGAATCGACAGAGACCTGTTCCTCAGTGTTATTTATCACATGATGTCCAAAGGATGTGCGCTTGGTTTGGATTTTCACCCAAAAATACTAATTCAGTAACCAGTACGACTTTCGTTTATCACAAAGGCTTTTATTTCCATGTAAAAATGTATCAATGCACATGTCATATGGTCAGCAGACGCTCAAACGTGTGAATCTGACACACAAGAACCGATGAGGTTTACTATATTTGATGTGCGCTGTGTGTGTGTGTGTGTGTGTGTGTGTGTGTGTGCTGATCAGTGTTTATACGTGAGTAAAAGCCTAAATTAAATTTTTCATATAAAACAATCTTATATCTTCAGAAAACCTTTGATTTTAAACTGATTTCAAGGATTTGCACTGTATCCCGCTGTCATATTAATTTCATATTCATAGTGTACTATATGTCTTAATTTACCTGGTATTTATTTGAGAAACTCTGATTCCCAGTGAACACAGAGTGCACTGTTGGTTACAGTACCGAATCAAAAACTTGAGTATAAATCTGTGCATTTAACAGATTTTTTTCATATTAAGTTTCAAATCACTTACAGTTCCAGTCAAACGTTTGGAAACTTTACTATTTTTAATGTTTTTGAAAGAAGTGTCTTCTGCTCATCAAGCCTGCATTTATTTATTTCATTCAAAAATACAGTAAAAAAACAGTAATATTGTGAAATATTATTAGTTTAATGTAGTTGTTTTCTATGTGAATGTAATTTTACTATAACTATAACATTGTTAATATTAATCATCATATTAGAATGATTTCTGAAGGATCATGTGACACTGAAGACTGGAGTAATGATGCTGAAAATTCAGCTTTGATCACAGAAATAAATTATATTTTAATGTATATTCACATAGAAAACAGCTGATTTACACTGTAATAATATTTCACAATTTTTACTGTATTTTTGATCAAATAAATGCAGTCCTGGTGAACAGAAGAAACTCTTTAAAAAAAAATTGTTTCCAAACTTATGACCAGTACTGTATATCTAATTTTATTTTGTAAATATTTTATAAAATGTAAATAAATAAAAAGCATGCATGTTATATTGGCATGAAAAGCCCATACTGCTACAAACATAACCAAAAATGCAGTTTTGATTAATAATTAATTGCTGGTGGATTGTGGAATATGACCCCAGTCTTTTTTGTCCGTTGTCTTGATCCAGCTGTTTTACTCTGACACATTGAGGTTTGAATTGGGTCACGTGATTTCCTGATTTCTACTTTAATAAATGCTGGTGAAAATGGCATTGATTAATGAAGTGTGTGTGTGTGTGTGTGTGTGTGTGTGTGTTCACAGCCTGGTCTGATGAATCAGATGATAACAGCTGCTGAAGAGAGACCGTGGCTCTGGATCGTCTACGTCCTGACCGTGGCTCTTCCTGTGGTGCTCATCATCGTCTTCTGCTGCACTGGAAAGGTACGTGTGTGTGTGTGTGTGTGTGTGTGTGTGTGTGTGTGTGTGTCAGATCAATTTCCCCTCAGCATGATGTGCCATTTAAAGCACTGTGACCTTAGCATATGGCCAAGGGTGGATCTGTACAGCAACGGTCTTCCTGTGTCTTACAGAAGAGCTCAGCGCCCACAGCTGCTGCTGAATACAAGAAGACGGACGAACCGCAGCCAGACGTGAAGGATCAAGCTGAGGAAGAGGAACCCAAGGAGGACGAGCCAGGTCTGACAGATAAACATGCGGGGGCTTGGACCTTATGGAGGTGGAGCTGTTTGTTTTATTTGAATTCTGTGTCTTTGTTTCCTCAGATGCAAAGAAGAGTGAAGAAGAGGACTCGACAGGAGAAGCAGAAGAAGGAGAAGGAGAAGGAGAAGGAGAGGAGGCCGCCGAGAGCGACCACAAAGACGACAGCACATCTAATGAGGTAGAGCGTCTCCTGCTGTCTAAATGTCTTCATTTCAGTGTTTTTGACCATCAATACTGCATTATATTCATGTCGCACATGTTCAGCACCCCAAAAACGAGTCTCATTTGCGCTAGATTTACAAATCTGCGCGTGAAAACGTCACACATGCGCTCTGGTCAGAGGAACAGATGCCATTAAAGTCTTTACATGCCTGTTTACTGTGATTACGCTGCAAAAAAGCTTTTCTTACTCAGTATTTTTGTCTCGTTTCCAGTCTAAATATCTAAAAATTCTTAAATCCAGATGATTTTACTAGATTTTTTTTTGTTTTCTGAAAAAAAAAAACAATCAAAAGGAAGTGAGTTTTTGCTTAAAACAAGCAAAATGATCTGCCAGTGGGGTACGAAAAATAATCTTGTTTCTCTTTGGAACAGGATTGAGATTTCAAACAGAAACAAGATTATTTTTCTCACCCCATTGTCAGATAAACTTCCTTTTGATTGTTTTTTTTTTTTTTCCCCAGAAATAAAAAAAAATCTAATAAAAGCATCTGGATTTAAGAATTTTTAGATATTTAGACTGGAAACAAGACAAAATACTGAATAAGAAAAGCATTTTACTACGATTATGAGCTTAAACACATACATTTGATCAAAGTATTGTTTATATGAGGCAAAATTTAGTTGCATTACTACCTAAATCTCATTATAATGAGGGTGCCTGTAAACATAGTCAAAGATGATTGACAGATGAACAAATAACTCTTCCTCAAAAGCCTATTTGATCCTATAAAATGAAGTTTAGATAATAAATCAATCAAACCTGAGTAGCTTTTGGTCCAGTAAGTGATTTCATGCTCATATTTCTGTGGTTTCCATCTAGAACACGTTTTTAAATCTCATCATTGTGTGTTGTGTAGAAATCAGAGGACGACATCCTGAGAAGGTCTCCCAGAAACAGGAAAGCGAGAAAGGACTGATGGACTTCCTGAATCTGTTTCAAGTGCAAAAGTCCTCAAGCGTATGCCAACATCCCTCTCCTGCTCCGTCTTTCCTCCTCCCCTCACTCCTTCCCCGGCGATGGTCGGACGGTCCGCCACATGACCAACAGCGAATCAGACGCCTCCTCGAGCGCTCTTGAGGATGCTGATGGTTGTCACGATGACCATTGAATAGCATAGAAACTTTCTCCGTAACTAAAAAGGAAACGCAATCTTTGTTATCATTCCTGAACTGATCATCCGACGCTCGTGTAAAGATCCCGTTCCCCCTCTCGGCTGTCTCACACACACACACACACACACACACACACACACACTTCCAGACAGTGTTCCTGAACCCTAACATATGACAACACTATGGCACACTTGGTATTGTAAGGTTTACAGGCCAACAGCTTTATTCCTTTGTTCTAGAATTACTCGAGAAGCCATAGAAGGTCAGCTGATTGATCAGATACATTCATTATAATGATATAAACTTTAAAATGGCCGCTTGACAGCTTAGATTCACACCTAGGTTTTAACAAATATAAATGAGATGTTTTCTATTCCATTTCATCATGGCGTCAGTAGAAGGCCGAACCGGCCGGACGAGCCGCACGCGCTCAGTGAGGTATCCAGGGAGAACGCCAGATAGATTCGTAGCTTCTAGTGTACTGCCTTACTTGTAGGACACAAGATTTGCTAATATTTTTTTCTGTGAATGTACTGTGAGTTTTGTCTAATACATTTGTTTGTTTGTTATTGTTTTTGCTATTCAAATGGACTTTTTACTAAATCATGGATTGCTGTACAGATGTTTTCTCTGGTCTTGAACTGTTCTAACCTGTCCAGCCCAATAACAGGTGTTTATCTTCTCACTGTGATGTCATATCCTGTCCAGCAGCAGTAGCGGCTTCCTCTTTCATTGAACCAATCACATTCACACCACATGAGGACTAAGTGACCGTTTAATCTTGTTTCCAATTCAAATGTTTGAGGGTGAATCCACTTAAATATGCTTCATTTTTTCATGCAAAATGTATTTTATTTTGCTTTTCCAATAAAGTATGGCATGAGTGTGTAAATTAAGTGAGATTCACCCTTGATTCTCTGTTTTCTAGTTAGTGTCACTCAAAGAAAACATGAAGAAATGTCCTGGGTGTAAAGCAAACCGTTGAATTATTCCCTCAACCATTTCACATTGACTCCGCCCCTAAAAACTTGACCCCAAAGATACGAAAAAGGCACTATTAGGGGCTGACCCTGATCTGAAGTCAGCTAGCGCGTATTGTATCGCTAGTATTCTTAAAGTTACTTGTTAATACTCTCAGTATGGCGAACTGTTCCTATCCCATCGAAACGGTCATGTGAGATGCCATAACGTGAGCTCTACCCCGAGACTAATGAAGAGTTGGCACTTTCAAAGGTAACTGAGAACAAAAAAAAAAAAAAAAGAAAATCACATGACATACGAGCCAATATCTGCTGCTCTGCTGTATTAATATCTTTCTCTGATGGGCATCATCTCCAACTATAAATGTCCTGTCTGTGTACACCTGTGATTTGGGCTGTTTCTTCTTTCTTTTCTGTTTTTCTTTGTCTTTTGGATTACTATTGTTTCACAAATGTAGGTGATTGATAGTGTGGATGGATAGAAGGATGGAGAACCAATGGATTGTGTGATTTACTGGCATCATTGAAGTTGTGAAATTGAGATCACGAGTCTGGATGATGATTCTGGTCTTGCTGGGATGGTTTGGGGAAAATCCATCATGTTACTCACAAACTAAAATAAACTGATTTGAAGAACGAGAGATGTGTGGGTTACTGTGTGATTCTGTCAGATTTAGAGATTGCTTTCTTTAGCATTTGTGGTTGAATCTCATTAAAGAACGTCACTCAAAAAAACAAAAAAAACAACTAGATCTCTTATTAAATCCAAAAGGTTTTAATTATATTTTGCTACATATAAAAGTTTTTAATGATTTTAAAGTGTCAAAAGGTCATTCGGTTTAACCGTCCAAAGGCCAATACAGACATTTCATTTGTGATTAAAATATCTTAAAATGTAATAAATGTGTATATTTTTTTATTCTGGCATGATTTTATAACATCATATATCAACATAGTGCAAAATGATATTAAAATTATGTGTAGAAGTCGTTGCTTTGTTATGAGAAAGAATGTCCGGAAAAATTAATTTCATTGATGTCATTTGGAGTAACCAATATTAAGTCATGTGGTCAATATCATGTGACAGGATGTGACATCATTCAGACACCTGCAAAGGACCACATGGTCGTGAAGCAAAGTAACTAACTCTCTCTTAGCTATTTGAAAAATTCATGTTTTCACTTGATCATACGAATGTCCCGAAACATCAGGTCATTCGGTACAACCGCTATAAAACATGGAAAATGTTGTAATATTTTAAAAACTTAGCATTGTTTGAAAATATCATCATTCGGTAAAGCCGAAATTTTGTCAAATGTTTGGAGGTGGATGTGCTTAACCATCATTAAATGTGACAATACTAATATTATACAATAAATTCAAACCAACAGAACCAACCAAATATTAATAAATGATTATTTTGTAGCTTTTTTCCTGTCAGCATTTTTTGCACAGTGAAATGAAACCTGTAGCTGTAGTTTGCCATTTTGTCAGATAAATACCTTAACCAGGTTTGGTGTTTTGTTCTTCCCTCATATTTTAAAAAAAATATTTTCCTCATATTTTGATGGATTAATCAAATTTGTAGTGTCATTAAAAACAAATATAACACTATATAAGTAGTGCACTTACTGTAGGGTGAGGGTTTGGTTTAGGGTTGCTGGAAATGAAGACACCTGTGTGAACCTGAGGGGAACTGATGCCATGCATACACTATTCAGAAATGAAATGTGAAGTTAGTTCTGAGAAGAAGAAAAAAAACACATTTGATTGCAGATATTTTGTAAATGTAATACAATGAGGTTTATAGTTTTGTAGGCCACTCAATAGTTTATTAAAGGACAATGGAAATCTCCTAAATCAGGTCAAACACTATCTCTCTGAGCGTTATCTGTGGAAACTGCTGCTCACTGGAGTATCGTATCCAAACATGTACTGCGTTCTTTTAAAAATAGCTCTTCGAGATGCAAAACGTTGATCTCAGCAGTTAAGAGATTGTAAGGAAGAGCTATTTTTGGGAGTGATAGCGGAGTGAGTTGCATAATTCAGTTTTACACAATCAGAGCAGCGCTGGGTCTTGTGGTGGAGACTGAAGCGGGCTGTAGTCGAGCCGGTGTCGAGAAGCTTCCTGTTTCTCTCAAATCATCATGTTTTCATCTCCCAAACAAACCCAACATGCTTTATGAGAGGGGAATACCTCAGTCTGACAATCACATGAAGAGAGGCTGCAGTCTGGAAAACATATAAACCGTTTATACCTCAGGTCAGAATAAACCCTTCTCCACCTGTGAGACGTGTGGTCAGCGATAGAGAGGTGCCAAATACTGGAATACAGGCGTAAGAGGGATCATAAAATGTACATGTTATTTTTTTTTAGTACTGTCCGGAATAACCTATTTCACATAACAGATGTTTATATACTCCACAAGATAAAATTACTGAATTTATAAAAACTGCCCGTTCAAAAATGTACATTCCCTTGAATCTGAACTGTCCTGTCATCACCTGGATCAGCCATCACGACTGTTTTCATGTTTTGCGATAGTTGTTTGTGAGTCCATGTAATTGTATAAAAAAAAAAAGGTAATTGCGACTTTTTATCTCACAATTCTGACTTTTTTTCTCAGAATTGCAAGATTTAAACTTACAATTGTAAAGTAATAAAGTCAGAATTGCGTGATATAAATGTAAAATTCTGACTTTATCTGGAAAATCGTGAGTTTATATCTCACAATTCTGAGTTATTTTCTTGCAGTTCTGACTTTTATTCTGGAAATTGCACATTTATCTCACAATTCTGACTTTTTTTCCTTGCAATTCTGACTTTTTCTGGAAAATTGCGAGTTTATATCACAATTCTCAGAATAAAAATGTGAAATTTTGACTTTTTCTCACGATTACAAGTTTTTATTTCACAATTCTGACTTATTTTCTCACAATTTTGACTTTTTTTCTGGAAAACTGAAAGTTTATATCACAATTCTGACTTTCTGGAAAATTGAGAGTTTATTTCTCATGATTCTGAGTTTTTCTGGAAAATTGCAAGTTTAAATCACAATTCTGTCTTTTTAATCGCAATTTTGACTTTTTTGGAAAATTGCAAGTTTATATCTCACAATTCTGACTTTTTTTTCTGGAAAATTGCGAGTTTAAATCACAATTCTGACTTTTTATCGCAATTTTGACTTTTTCCTGGAAAATTGCGAGTTTATATCTCACAATTCTGACTTTTTCCCTGGAAAATTGCGAGTTTAAATCACAATTCTGACTTTTTATCGCAATTTTGACTTTTTCCTGGAAAATTGCGAGTTTATATCTCACGATTCTGACTTTTTTTCTGGAAAATTGCGTGTTTAAATCACAATTCTGTCTTTTTAATTGCAATTTTGACTTTTTCCTGGAAAACTGATAGTTTATATCTCACGATTCTGACTTTTTTCCTGGAAAATTGCAAGTTTAAATCACAATTCTGTCTTTTTAATTGCAATTTTGACTTTTTCCTGGAAAATTGCGAGTTTATATCTCACGATTCTGACTTTTTTCCTGGAAAATTGCGAGTTTAAATCACAATTCTGACTTTTTATCGCAATTTTGACTTTTTCCTGGAAAATTGCGAGTTTATATCTCACGATTCGGACTTTTTTTCTGGAAAATTGCGAGTTTAAATCACAATTCTGTCTTTTTAATTGCAATTTTGACTTTTTCCTGGAAAATTGCGAGTTTATATCTCACGATTCTGACTTTTTTCCTAGAAAATTGCGAGTTTAGCTATATCTCACAATTCCTACTTTACAATTCACAATTGCAACTCTATATCACACAATTCTGAGAAAAAGTCAGAATTGTGAGATAAATTACCTTGTTTTTGTGTTACATACATATTAATTAGTATTCCAAAGTATTCTAAAGTATTTAAATTAAGTTACAAAACTTGGGTAATCTAACGAAATACGTTACAAATTACTTTTTAAAGCATATCTATTTTAATCTGTAGTGAAATACATTTTAAAAGTAACATATCTATCTATCTATCTATCTATCTATCTACCTTCGATTTATAAAAAAGTACATTCATTTCCACAATGTAAAAAACATGAAAACAAAGTGCTGTAAATGTGTTTTCCCGAGAACAATACGGCATCACATCTGCTGAGGAATGTTTTAGTGTTGTGAGTTTCCAGAGAGAGTTCATGATTGCCCGAGTGATCTGTCACTCACAGCGCGTGGATAAAACAGAGGAAAAAAGAAAAAAAAATAGTTACAAGATGGCGACCAACAACTGCCTGAACACTGGAAAACAATAGAGACAGCGCAGTAGGGCAGAGTTTATTTCTTTACCGTTTGCTTTCTCGTTTTCGCGTCGAGTTAACCCGGGGGACAGGAGTCGGTTGTGTGTACTTCGAGACTTTTAAAGCGCATTTGGAAGAAAGTGAGTTTATAATGCTTTGTTTGAGGGTTAGTTAGCATTCAGGCTAAGCTACATCCGTAGCTAATGTAACTGTGAGGAGGATCAGCTGTTAGCCGCACTGCTAGTTTAAAAGTTACTTTTACTACTAAAACTCACTCGTAACTCTCTAATTTGGTGTTTTAAAGCTGAATGGATGTAATGTAGACGGTTTTACACAACACTTTCTAACCTTTCGTCGAAGGGTTTTTATTTCAAGTACGTCTTTTGTCAAACTTCAGCTGTGAGGCGATAAAACTACACGTTTATTTTGAAGTTGTTGCTGAAATTTTCGCGACAAGACAGAGAAATCGATTTAACGACGTGTTGTGAATATATAGGCCTAAACGTGAGGTAAATATTATTTAAAGGGTTTGACGTTTTCAAATAGAGTAAAACTTTTCAAACTTTCCTCTAAATTATTTTCGTGTCTAACTTCTAAGATGAATAATTTATTAGTGTTCGCGAACTCTTTCATTCATAAAATGGCCGTTTTAACTTCATTCTGGCTTGTGTCAGGACTCCGGGCTTGAGTATAGTTAGATAAGAAGGATTGTTCAGTGATTTTTGTGCGTTCGTTTGTTAAAAGGAAACTTTTTTTCTGAATACAAGCGCTCACATCTGAACTATGTGCCATTTCTTTTGTTGTATAAGGAGGCAGATAGTGATAAAAATGGAGTGTGTTTTGTAAGGACAGGCTCGCAAACACACTCAAACGGCACGATCAGTCTGTGAGTTGTGCTGCTAGTATCCAGAGACTTTATAAACGCGGATGATGGCGGATTTCGTGGTGCCGCGGCACAACGCGGTGATGGAGCGGCTGCGGCGGCGGATCGAGCTCTTCCGGCGGCATCACACCGGCTGTGAGAACCGCTATGAAAGCACGGCCGGGGAGCGGCATGAGATGGGTCGACAGCAGACCTATGCACTGCACCAGCGCTGCCTGCAGACCAAGGCCAAGCGCTCGAACAAGCACAGGCAGCCCGCGGCGGCGAGCGCGGACCCGGCGGGGCAGAGAGGGACCGGCGGCGGCGCTGAGCTGGCGGACGGAGGGAGCGGGACGCCCGGGGAGCAGAGCAGAAACAACACGCTGATCGCGGTGAGTCTATGGGAAAAGGGTTGCGATGTTCCTGCAGGTCAGTTGGCTGAAAGATTGTAGGTTCAAACATCACACATGTTGATTTAGAAACATCGAGCTAACTCCAAACCTGTGTTGCATGTTACTTTGCATGTCCTAGATGTAAAGTAGTGAAGTGTCAATCAAACTACTGCTCTAGAAACACGAAAATGCACTGGGGTTCTTGAGTGCAGGTGTGCTGAAGTCGCATGGCAGGCAGCATCAGCAGCGCTGAGATGATCATGTGACCGTGACACGAGCACGCGCCCAGCACATGTCACATGAGCTCTGTGGTGTGCCACAGATGTTTTGAGAGGGGAGATCAATGAGTGATCACCTCATGGCTGTGATTGTTTTTTGGACTGTGCATTGCATGGCTACACTTTCCAAACCCTGAGAAATACACTTTCGAAGAATCCCTGTTTCTAGTATACTTCTTAGGGATGCACGATATATCGGTATCGACCGATATATGTTCATTTTTAATGTTATCGTTATCGGCCCGATAAGAAAATTTGGCTGATATATTAAAGCTGATAAATAATGGATATTTTCCTTCAGCTGAGACACTTCAGATGCGCACTGTTCACCATGATGGTTTTAAATTGCTTGAAATATGATTGAAATCACTTCAAAAAGGAAAATAGTTAAGTGCAAGTCTACATAATATTATAATGAGAACATTATAATCGTGTTTGGGACATGACTTTTAATGGTGAAACTTTTGTTTTTGTAATCAGGCTCTCAAAAACGAAGTTTTGATTGATTGGCCAATATATCGCTTTCAAATATAAAGAATTATCGGTTATCGGCCGAAATTTTCATATCGGTACATACCTAATACTTCTGAAGACTTTTGTGCAAATTCAGTTTTACGGCATTTATGTCTTTGCGTTAGATAAAATATATGACCAAGAAATAGAGCACAAGCACAACATTTCACAAAAAAGACTTTTAGGTTCGAAAATTGTGTATCGACACTTAGTGATTGTGAAATGAGCACATGACGCTTGCTTTGATATTTTTTTTAATGCAAAAAATTTATATACTTTTTAACCACAAATGCTCGTCTTGCACTGCTCTGTGATGCTCCACGCATTACGTAATCATGTTGGAAAGGTCATGCGTGACATAGGCGGAAGTACCGATCCAGTGTTTACAAAGCGAACGTGCAAAGATTAAAGGCCTTTGCACACTGAGTCCGAAATTTTCGCATTTCGCATTTGTGATCCTAAAAATTCGTCACGCACAGAGACCTTGCACACTGAGTCTGATGCGTATTAATGAATCCGTTGCGAAAAAAATTGCAAAATAATACAAAATGAAGTCTTCAAGCAGTGAGCGTGATTTAGTTGTCCTCTCTCTTCTTAAAAAGAGAAAAAGAAAGAGGAAATATTGGGTCCATCCAATCCCAAGATTGCATAGAGAGAAAAGAGAGTTCACCTCATCAAGGAGCTGCGTGATTATCCCGAGCGTTTCAAAGTTTACTTCAGGATGTCATTTTGGCGTTCGCGTACGGTGGCTCTGAATTGTCAAAACATCTCTTAAAATCTCTTCTGCGAAAAACGCAGAAAATCGAACCTGATCCGAATTTTTTTTTTTATGACGGACGAAAGTTTCGGAGGCAGTGTGCAAATGTGATTGACATAACGTGAGGTCGAATTTATTTTTTAACGTGCGAAAATTTCGCATGCGAATTTCGGACTCAGTGTGCAAAGGCCTTAAGTCAAAAAAAAGGTAAAACAACGATGTCGGATGATTTTGAAGTTGGAGGAGAAAATGAGATGGAGTTTTTCGCCCTACCGCGGTACTTCCGTCTACGTCACGCGTGACCTTTCCAACGTGATTACGTAATGCGTGGAGCATCACAGAGCAGTGTTCCATCGTTGCTCCTGTGTTGTGCGTTTGTTTGTGTTGCGTTTACGATGATGTCACGGCAGTAGAGGCAGCGTAACTATAACGATCAGTCAATAATCCCACCCACTTTGAAGCGGTACTAAACTGCAGTGGAAAAGCGAGCCGAACCGTGCCGAGTCCTACCTCTCAGTGGAAAAGCTCCATAAACATTTGACCTCATTTAATCACAAGCAGTGACGTTTTAGTGACTGACCGGTCCTGCCACACTTCAACAATCCATCTAGATTTGATCTGTCCGCCAATCATTCATTCACTCTTTGTAGTTTACATTGTGGGAATGTTGCTACATGCTCATATTATCTTAGATTTAGTCATTTCGAGGCTGTGGCTATCTTGCCAAACCTCACCTATCTTGCCAAACAGGAACTATTCTGTGACTCTCAAGAGTGAAACTTGTTTTTCTTTTAACTATATTTTCTAGGGAATCAAGCGTAATTCTTATAGATCAGCTTTTAATCATTGATAATTTCTCTTATAGGATTTTGGATGAATTAACTTTTAATGGAGGGACAGAAATCTCTCAGGATTCATTTAAAAATATCTTTATTTGTGTTTTAAAGAAGAACTAAAGTCTTATGGGTTTGGAACGACGTGAGGGATAGGGCTGGGACAAAAATATATAGATGCGTCACGATTCGTGGATCGATTCTGATGTTTTCTGAAAGCATGAATCGATTCTGAGCTTATTTCTAATCTCGCACTCGAATGCTCATGAAGAAGAGCGCTCGTGCGTTCGGCTGAGTCTGAGAATGTATTTGCACCTCAGAATGCTTTTATGACGCGACTGCAAACACTTTTGTACTTCGCTTCAACCTTTTCAAACTTTATGAATGATTATTTTAGGTTTTAGTGGTGTGTGTGTGTAAGGAACTGGAAGGAAGCAGAGTACGGCTGTTTCTAAAGCACGCAGTGCCATCTGCTGGTAAAAACTAAGCTCAGAATCAATTCACGAGAGAATTGCGATGCATTCAGAAAATATCAGAATCGATCCAGAATCATTTCTTGATTCACGATGCATTAATTTATTGTCCCAACCCTAATGACGAAGAGTAAATGATGGCAGTATTTTCATTTTTGGTTGAAACCATACTTTTAAGGCTGTTGACGTGAACTGCTAGGGTTAATGCCAGCAGTGCAACAAACTACATCACTTCTAAAACAGTGTTTCTCATCCGGTGTGTCAAGGCTCAAGTTTTGAGTGGAAGTGAAAATGCTGGGTTGATTTGATTTGGGTCCAATTTGGACAAACCCATCCACTGGTTTTAATTTTTAGACCCAACAGTTGGGTTTGTCCATTACGTTTACACGACAATGATGTACTAAAAACAAAGTTTTTTCATTGTGTTTTTTGTGTACAGACAACATTGTCAAAACAATCCCTGTTCATCACACGGATCTGCGAAAAAGCAGAATACAGCTATTTTTGTCAGTCAGGCCAGTAGATGGCGATGTAAAGAAACTACGTGCCTATAGACTGAATACGTATGCGCATGACGTCACTATTTTTACAAGTTCGCATATTTGTAGTCGATAACAGTATTGTTTTTAAAAAATTGCACTTTGAAACACGTTTTCAAAAGTGTTTTCAGGCCCCCAAAATGCCGCTGTCGTGTAAATGAACGCCCAAAACGCATAAAGTTTTTAGTTGAAAATGGTGTCACGTAAACAACCCCTTAAATTGAAGTAGAGACCAGAGGTAAGGATTGGAATTTTTAGGAACTGATATTTCATGAAAATAATGATCGCCAACTTTAATACTGTAATATGTAATAACTATAAAAATCATGTTGCAACCGTAGCCTTTTATGCTCCAGTAGGACAGTTAGGTTAGTTCAGGTGAGGTAGATCTGTGTTACTCTGTCTTGGTAAGTAGGTTATGTTTTGAGTCTGGAGCAGTCAAACTCGTTTCGAGCTCGTTTGGCATGAAGGCTGCAGTTCTACAGTAAGCGTGTCAGAGAGTGGCTGTGGGACAGTGCCACAGGAGTGTTGGGACGGTCATGCTGACGCGATGATGTGCGGCGTTTAGGATGACTCAGGTCTGCTCACATGCACCCTTCCCCCTGCTCGCCCACACCGCTGACTCACTATTGTTCCCAGTGGCCTCTGCTCTGGACAGCTGCATGTGTCTGTATGCTTTCACACTTTTCTGCATCTATAGCACACTGGACCCTCAAACCTGGTCATGAGGTGTTTAGATCACCCAAAATTGAAAACTCTGTCATTCAACCTCATGTTGTTACAAAACATGTGACTTGTGCATTCCACGCATTCCATACAATGAGTAAAACGTAAATTGCACGAATTAACGTGTAAGAAAGAAAAGCACATGAGTTTGTAACACTGTGAGGGGTCAAGTGTTTTTTGGTCATCTACCCCAACTGCAGATGTCTTGATGTTGATGTAGCTTCTTACAGATGGGCTGTTGTTTTTAGTTAACAAGTGTTAATAGAGTGAATCTGGAACATAATGCTTGTGGCGAACTGTAGTGCATCTAGATGTTTCCCTTCCCCACAGTATGACTCAACATAACTCACTCTTCCCTGCTCAGCACTTGTCCTGCAACTGGCCTTTCACAGCTTCTGACCAGGGTTAAGCAGAGATCAGGGCAGAAATGCCACCGAAAATATTTTTTGAGATTTTGTCGATAACCACGATCAGACGAGTGTGTTTTTGTGCTGGTATCTTGTCAGATTTAGGACTGCCGTGGACTCCTAAAGGTTTTGTTGTTATTCCTATTTTGTGCAGTGGTTAGTTTGCAGCAGTGACAGAAATTACATTTTCCAATAAGATTAAATTGATTTTTATCTCTTAATCTGCATTTTTGAATTTAATTCAGAATTTTTTCTTACCTAATTAAATGTAGCCTGTGCATCATTTATTGTCAAATTATTACACTTAATCCATTTAGAATAATTGAAGAATTACCAATCAAATTAAATTAGTATCAAGAAAATCCATCTTTGCAATCCAGAGGAAACACAGAAGCTGCATTTAGATGTATTTCGATTAGACTGTTTAATGTAGCTCAGAGGGACATAAATGAATTTAACCTGCAGTTACAAATGCATAAATGTTTTGATGTTTTAAAAATAAAACATTAATATATGAAATATGTTAAAATTGAAAAGATTCTTTAAAGATGAAACTAAAACTGCCAGCAGGTGGCAGCAAGTCACTAGTCAAGTTTCCATCCAGTTTTTGTGCTGTTTTGTTATCGACAAAGCAAATATGCGCAAAAAAAAAAAATTGTGAAATTTGCTGTCTCCAGGATATTTCCATTTAGTTGGCCTTTTACGGATAAAATGGTGTGCGTAATGACGTCATCCCTAAAAAAAAAAAAAAAAAAATGAATTGTTGCACAAGTTTTGTTAAAATCTGCTCTTGAGCCATTTTCATACATAATTTTGCATCTAAAAAAGTTATTTGTTCTGGTTTCATAGTTCAACAACATCAAAAATATCAAATCACTGTGTACTAAAACATTTTAATTGTGTATTTAACCTTTTTTTTTTTTTTTTTTTTTTTTTTTTAAGTGGTCTGCATTAGGCTTATTCTCACATGACATTTCTAAAATTTTATTAGAGCCTTTTGGAGTCAACTACTTTATTTTCCTAATTTATTTGAGATAAAATTCTATATTAATAAATTGCACTTATTTTATTTTCAAGTGTCATGTTTGTGATTTTCATTTGTCATGTAGCCTAGAACCATTTCTGATCATTAAATCGAAACACTCACGATTTTGACATTACTTTTATTTATTCAGATACAGAAGTTCTGTATTTTATTTTACCTTTCTTTTTGTCAGCGTTAAAAACTCAGTCTTCCTTAATTTAACAGACACCTAGCTTATTTTTGTCGAGATGCATAGATTTTCAAGACCATATTTTCCTCATCCTTTTGACGCACTTTTGAACTACGATCCACAGAGAAACGCTGCTTTCACAAACGAACGCGCGGACGCTGCACGTATAGGCCAATTCTGTCATGTGACGACACATTTATTTGCGTTAAAGCCCCTTTTCTCGACAGTGTTTTCAAACTCATTTTTGCAACATTTGAATTATTGATAATAGATTTTATGCGCTAAAATTAAACGTAAAAAGATTGTCAACATTTGATACATTTTATCGACAAATGGCATTTCCATCAGCTATATCGCTAAACATTTTAAAGCGAAAAAAAAATTTTCCGCGAAAAAATCCTTGGATGGAAACCTGGCTACTGTTAATGAGCAAATCATTGAGTCATTTATTCAACCGATTCATTCAGCTGGACTGATTCATTCAGTAACAAAGCACTCCAGTTCTGCCGTGGCTTTGCTTGGAACTATATTGGCAAAATAGAGAAAAACAGGCAATATTGTGTGTAAAATGTAAGTCACTTAATTGTTTATTAAACTGTTATATAAAACCACTAGCACATTTGCAATTGTGCTGATGTTTGGAAAAAATGTGTGATTGCTTAACAATACCATATGATATAAATAAATGAAATACTCATACAAGGGCATTTTTACGGCATTTTATTAGAGTAAATCACGCAGTGAGAGCGTGCACTGTCTGTTTGTTTTGCTTTTTGCAAAGTGAGTGACATCAATAATGTCAGACTGCACATTGTCACGATACTATCGTATATCGCACACCCCTACTGTAGCTGTCAGATTTCTGTTTACCAGTGTCATGAAGCTAAGAAAGCTTAACTGAAGTTAGTACTGCTTCGTCTTGGCAAAGCGCACTAATAAATGAACAGCTGGTTTGAATTGCACTTGCAGATTTTTGGCTGCTCTCAACCATTAAAGGACTAATTACTACCTTTTCTAAAGGGCGTTAAACTCTTGTTGGAGTTTGCCCCTCGTTTGTAAAGTAGCTGTAACTGCAAAGCGGTGAGTGTAGTGACCCGAGTCTTTGCTCTAATATCGATCGCTGCGCTCAAACAGCGCTCTCTGCCCTTGGGCCAAAACCGCCGCTCCCCTCCCGTGCGGTCGGGGGATGTCCATTGTAGCAGGCAGGACATCAAAGACGAGCCGAGCTCGAGCCATGCATGGGCAGGAATTCGGCACACTCCCGCACCCCTCCGCGGGCCGAGCGCTGACTCTTTTGTTGTGGGATACACATTCATACACATGGTAATTAGACTCATGTGGCTCGAGCTCGCGGGGGAGGAACGAAGATGGAGGGAAAGTAAGAGCGCAAGAGATTAAGAGACGCACGTCGGCAGAAAATTGCTTTGGGAAGAGTTTTAGCATGTTTGAAAGGACGTTTTCGTGGGTGTGCCGCCCAGCGAGGTCGTCTCAGAAAAGTGACTGTAGCCGATACAGAGAGACCAGTTTTTCAGGTTCAGAGACTCTGCAGGTGTGAGGGGGAGTTGACATCAGACGGGCCGCACGCCTTCAGCCGGTGCACAGATCATCACAGCGCTGCGCACGTCTGTTTGGACGAGTTACAAAATGTTTCCAGACCTCATTCTGTTCCTGTTGAACAGTGCACACTTTGAAATAAATTCTCCTTTATTATATTGTTGCTTCACATCATGCAGCAGCCTTCCAAATCTAGGGCCGGGTATAATGATTCAGATTCTTATCGATTCCAATAAGGTAAAAAAGAAACATTGTAGCTGAATACCATATATAAAAATCAACAGGGTAAAGAACAATTATACAAGGAACTTTTGCCTTTAGTTTAAAAATATCATAGCAAAAACAACTAATAAGCATTATTAAACACAAGTAAACACTCAGTAATTAAAAAAAGAACAAATAAAGAAATTGGCAATCACTCAAATAAATACAACTGAAAAAGATTTTCAGGTAGAGACACTGTAATCTAATGAAAAATAACACTGCACTTTATAAATAAAATATACATTTACAAATATATACAAATATCTTCGTCTTTTGTTGTTTGATTAACGTTATTATGGAGACGGCAGCAGGATTATTAAGCTGCTGTCACTTTAAGTTTTCTTTGTCAACTGTTTACGTTCACTTGAGACATAACCGACTGTTTACGAGGATATTTTTGTGTGTGTTTGTCAGTTTAAGTGCAAAAAGACGCAGAAGAGAACTCCGTATGAGAGGCGGCTTTCTGTGCGCATGTTTTGGATGAGTGCGCAGCACAGAAAACGGCGTCTTCTTGCACTTGAATGGTTTAAAGTCATATTAAAATGCACAGAAAGGAATCGATAAGAGGAATTTTAATTTTATAACAAATATCCGATTCCTGACCTTAAAGGGTTAGTTCACCCAAAAATGAAATTTCTGTCATTAATTCCTCACCCTCATGTCGTTCCACACCCTTAAGACCTTCGTTCATCTTCAGAACACAAATTAGGATATTTTGATGAAATCTGAGAGGTATATGACTCGTCCATAGACAGCAATATAATCAACACTTTCAAGTTCCAGAAATGTACTAAAGACATCGTTAAAACAGTCATGTGACTGCAGTGGTTCAACCTTAATGTTATGAAGAGACGAGAATACTTTTTGTGTACCAAAAACAAAACAAAAATAACCACTTTATTCAACAATCTCTTCTCTTCTGTGTCATTCTCATATGTTGTTTACATCCAGCGCTTCCAGGTTCATCGTCAGAACGCCGACTCATTATTGGCCGGCTCTATCACACGCATGAGTCACGTGATCAGCTTTGGCCAATCATGAGCCGTCGCGTTCGGACATAAACACGGAAGCCTTCACTGTGCTCACCTGCGTAAGGATAATGACACAGAAGAGAAGTTGAATAAAGTTGTTATTTTTGTTTTGTTTTCGCTCACAAAAAGTATTCTCGTCTCTTCATAACATTAAGGTTGAACCACTGCAGTCACATGACTGTTTTAACGATGTCTTTAGTGCCTTTCTGGACCTTGAAAGTGTTGATTATATTGCTGTCTATAGATACCTCTCGGATTTCATCAAAAATATCTTAATTTGTGTTCTGAAGATGAGCGAAGGTCTTAAGGTTGTGGAACGACATGAGGGTGAGGAATTAATGACAGAATCTTCATTTTTGGGTGAACTAACCCTTTAAGTATCTGATTCCAGAATTGGACTCGATTTTCGATTCCCAGCCCTATCCAAAACTCCTGTGACCAGAAGAGGAGCTTCTGTTCCAGTGATCTAGCATTTGTGTACCCATAAATTGTTTGTGGTTTACATGATATTTTTATATTGTGTGGTGTAATTACAAACCCCTGACTTATACAGCACACGGTAGGCTGTGTTTCAGATCGGAGAGCAGTGGCTCTTCAGTTTTAAGAGCATGATTCATTCCTAACAGTGTGCTTGTGCAAGTGAATTGTTGTAAAACGAGTTCCTAATTACCATTAATATACGTAGAACAACTGCATTCTTGGTCCTCATGACGTTTGCCCTTTTAGTAACAAATACTGCAAATCATTTAAAAACAAGACGTTTCTTTGCTTGGGGCTAATACGTTTTTTTTTTTTTTTTTTTTTTTAACTTTGAATCATATATAATATAATTATATAAAATAGGCCCATAAATAAACATTGATGCTGTGAAATATTGCATAATATAATGCCTAATTTGACTTGTCTTCTCTGTGCAGTTACAGGAGACTGTGAAAAGGAAGTTGGAGAATGCTGGTTCACCTCTTGGCCGTGACCAAGTCAACGGTTTCACCGATGGTTACCCGCCCAATAAAAAGGCCTGTGTTGAGGATGCGCTAGCCGGTCGTAACGGGGTCTCAAATGGCACTGTGCCTCCTCTTTCGCCCATGGACACTAAACATAATGTGAGTACTGACGGCATGATGGCCAATGGGAACCACAGAGCAGTCGGTGCAGAACACAACGGAGCAGGAATAACCGATAGCGGTGCGTCACGTGGCTCAGAGTCCGATTTCCGCCTGAAAGAAATGAAGCAGGAGCCGGTGGACGATATCTTGCCCTGCATACTGCCCACAGGAGGTGTGACTGGAAACAACAGCCTCTTCCCTGACCTCAACCTCGACGATCAGGACTGGAGTGAGATCATGGAGGAGTTCAACCGCTCCGTACCCTACGAGGACATCCAGGAGCTCTTCAGTGACAGCTTTGGTGATCGCAAAGACCCGGAGCTCACGTCCACTGCGGCTCAGAGCTTGATCCCGCCAGATCTGGCGAGTGTGAAGACTGAATTTTCCCCCGCTACGGCTTCCTCTGCCTTCGATCAGGACTCTTGTAACGGTTCACCTCAGGTGAGACCTACTTCATCCGGGCCGCCGCTTCACACCAACTCCCCTGTAACGGCTCCGGCCACGTCGCCGGCCCTGCCGCAGCATTCACAACAGCCCAACAGACCACTCCCAAATCACATGATGCCCGTCCCACCCAAAGACCTGTCCCCCGCGCAGCAGCTGCAGCAGTTAGCGGCACGTGAACAGCAGAGAGCGATATTACAAAGCCAGCAGCAGCAACATGTGGTTCAGAAGCCGCCTCAACAAAAACCTCAGCAACCGCAAGCGGCGAAATTCCACCAGCAGCCCAACCACTCTACATCTTGGCCCCAAAACGCTCCCAGCCAAACTCAAATGGGTGGGACATTTGGTCTTGAGAAGCCCACCAGCCCTTCTTTGTACCCACAAGACTTCCCCAACCCCAAGACCCTGCTCATGCCGAACAAGGGTTCTCCAAAAGCAGGCACTCCGGCCGGGTACATGCAGCCCGGCGGCCACGCCAACATGTTGAGCCACCCAGCAGCGCCCACGGGGCCTCTCAGCCACCCGCCCAACCCAGCATCCCAGGCGGCCATGTTGGACTACAATAACACTAAACCCCTGTCCCATTATGAGGCCGGAGCAGCAGGCGCACCCAGAGGCCCTCCGACCACACAGAGCCAGAACAAACCGAGCCAGGTCATCCTGAGCCTGATGCGACAGCAACAGCAACCGCTGCAGAAGCAGAGGCCGCCCAGCATGAACTTCAGACCAACGCACCTCCAGCATGCTCAGGTAAGACTACTGAAGACCTCACGTCTGTTGCTAACTAGGGGTTTTAAAGGGTTAGTTCACCCAAATGTGAGATTCTGTCATTTACTTGCTTTGAAACACAGGTTTTTAATGAAACCTGAGAGATTTCCGCCCCTTTAAGTCCCGCTAACCAAAACTTAGAAGATTAAAAAGGTCATAAGGATGAATCCATGTGAATCGAGCAGTTCAATCAAAGTCTTTTGAAGCGATGCGATCAACAGATTTCATTAAATTCTCGACCTCATGTCATTCCACACCAGTAAGACCTTCGTTCATCTTCAGAACACAAATTAAGATATTTTTTGATGAAATCCGAGAGGTATCTATAGACCGCAATATAATCAACACTTTCAAGGTCCAGAAAGGTACTAAAGACATCGTTAAAACAGTCATGTGACTGCAGTGGTTCAACCTTAATGTTATGAAGAGACGAATACTTTTTGTGCGCAAAAACAAAACAAAAATAATGACTTTATTCAACAATCTCTTCTCTTGTGTGTCATTCTCATATGTTGTTTACATCCAGCGCTTCCAGGTTCATCGTCAGAACGCCGACTCCTGCGTCAGCATCACACGCATGAGTCACGTGATCAGCTTTGGCCAATACTGAGCCGGCGTTCGGACGTAAACACGGAAGCCTTCACTGTGCTCACCTGCGTAAGGATAATGACAGGGAAGAGAAGAGATTGTTGAATAAAGTCGTTATTTTTGTTTTTGTTTTTGCACACAAAAAGTATTCTCGTCTCTTCATAACATTAAGGTTGAACCACTGCAGTCACATGACTGTTTTAACGATGTCTTTAGTACCTTTCTGGACCTTGAAAGTGTTGATTATATT
The DNA here is from genome assembly GCF_019924925.1 of Ctenopharyngodon idella. Classification (NCBI taxonomy): domain Eukaryota; kingdom Metazoa; phylum Chordata; class Actinopteri; order Cypriniformes; family Xenocyprididae; genus Ctenopharyngodon; species Ctenopharyngodon idella. The sequence goes on from NC_067233.1 coordinate 1,304,797, forward strand.
GCTGTCTATGGACGAGTCATATACCTCTCGGATTTCATCAAAAATATCTTAATTTGTGTTCTGAAGATGAATGAAGGTCTTACGGGTGTGGGACGACATGATGGTGAGGAATTAATGACAGAAATTTCACTTTTGGGTGAACTAACCCTTTAAACCTTGATTGACATAGAATCTTTTCATATTTTATTTTATTTTATTTTATTTTTTATTTTTTTTGATGATGACTTTAAAACCTTTTTGGATCTTCAAAGTTTGGTTACCTGGACTTTCAATAGAAAAATTTCATTAAAAGTATCTTCATGCGTTCATTTCGAAGTATGTCATCAGGGAAAGTAAATGATGACAGAATTTTTGGGTGAAGTAATACTTTGAGTAATGTTTCAATGAATGTGTTTTTGTTTTTCAGTTCTTTTATGTTGTCTCGAGGTTCTTGAGACAGTAAGAGATTAGTTAACTTCCCACCAGTGTTTTTAAAAAAACAATTTAAGATCATTTTCACACAACTTTCATGGCCCTCAGAATATTTTTTTGCAACATATCAAAAGAAAGTGCGTCTGCTTTTAAACATTTTATTCTATCTTCATTCATTCTTTTATCAACACTTGAATTTGGGTAAGTTTTGTACAAAAAAGCAACATTTTGAAGGAAAAAAAAACACGTTTTTGTCAAAGACTTCGTCCGGATGGGATTCAGAGCGATGATCAAAACACAGATGGAGTAGATCGAGTCCATCAACACCTCAAAGCTTCAGTCGTTTCCTCTTCATGAGTTCAACATTTCATTCAGTAACGTTAGGCAGTTAGTTTAATGTTTGATTGTGTTATTTATGTGTCAGCAATGTTTCTATCACTCGTTTCTGCTTCTTCTCCTGTGTTTTGATCTGGAGATTCTGTACTCTTTCAGAAGATGTGCAGTAACGCCCCCTACCACATAACAGTCAAAACAAGGATTCCCAGAAAAACTCATCAGTGGCAGGGAAAGAGTTAAGTGCTCAAGTATACATCAGCACGGATGCTATAGTGCGCGTGGCATGAATTTCATGTCTGAACTACAGTCATTCACAGAAAGGGCCCTTTTGTTTGTAAGAGCTCGGTCACATGTGACATCATGTCAGAACTTGTTTCTGTCTTTCATCTGCTTTTGCTGAATGTCACTGTGGTAGAGATGCTTCATAATGATTAGTAATAATGAGTGGTTACTAATACTCACATGATCAAGCAGAGTAGGTCAAGTGTCCTTGTGTTATAGATGTGTTGTAGATGATTGTGAATATATTCAAAATGGCTGGTTTTGGTATTTTAGCTTCCAGACTACAGCGGCCTCAAAACATCTGGACACGTAAAAAACAAGATAGTGATGTCCTTGACACACCCAGCCGATCTTGTGTTGGGGAAAAACAACTTATCTTTTAATTTGTGACATTTCCAAGCGGAGTGTGATCAGCGCTTCTTTATAGTAAGAGAATAAATCTAGCATCCACTTCAAGTGCAGTCAGAGACCTTGAAAAACACGCAAAAAGCCCTTTTATGAACTGAATATCTGCTGGTAACTCCTCGTCTGCTAAACTCGAAGATAATATTGGCAGCAGGGAGTGTTTCTCTGCTCAAATGTCAGAGGAAGTAAATATAACTATCCTCGGCACATTATAACTACAATAAGACATTTAGTAAGACACATCCATATAAGTGAAAGTAGAAATGTAATCGCTGTAGAGTGAGTTAAAGAGAGAAAAAGGAAACACAGCAGATGTTAAAATGAATTAAAGATGCAAAAAAAATCTGGATATGCTTTATGTAACCTAAGTGGAGCACACTGTACACACTCACAAATCTTGTAAAATTATGTGGCGAGACATCCGTGAATGATAACGCAAGCTTACTGAATGACGTTAGAGATGGAACACACTACGTTTAATCAGAAACATAATTTAAACATCCGTCTTAATGTTGTCATGAAAAGGAAATTTGTCTTTATCATGAAAAGTGCTCATCTTCTCTATTATAGACTATAGTGTCGTATATCCGAGTGAAACGGCTTCTCAAACAAGAACAAATGTAGGGCGGGGCTTGATTTTGTCTTTGGGGAATTGATTGGATGGTTGTGGTTTGCTATTGGTGGATCTCAAGTGAGTGACAGGTTGCCCCGCCCTCATCATCAGAGAAGAGAAGAGATGCTGCAAGAGGGAGGAGATATTCTGATTCAAGATTACAAGTTCTTGTCAACCAATATTGTTTTTTTGATGGCATAGGCCGATACCTAAGAAAGCAGGGTGGCCGATATTATATTTGTTTGTTTGTTAAATACTTATTTTAATTTAAATTTAATTCTTTTAATATTTATATTTATTTTAATTTTTTTTAAATATGTATTTATAATTTAAATATTTATCATTTAAATATTTATTTATTTAAATATTTTATTTATTTAAATTTATTTTTAGTATTTAAATATTCATTAATTTAAATTGATTTATTTTAATATTTATTGATTTTATTATTTTTTTATTTTACCTTTTTAATATTTAAATTTAATTATTTTAATATTTATATTTATTGATTTTGTTTTTAAAATATGTATTTATTTAAATATTTATTTATTTTAATATTTATTTTTCAATATTTATCATTTAAATATTTATTTATTTTTTATTTTAATATTCATCATTTAAATATTTATTTTAATATTTTATTTATAATTTATTTTAATATTTATTTTTCTATATTTATCATTTAAATATTTATTTTAATAATTTCAATATTTGTTTATCATTTAAATATTTTAATATTTAAATTTATTTAAATATTTATTTTTAATATTTATTTTATTGATTTATTTATTTTAATATTTAATTTATTTTAATATTTAAATTATAAATAAATCATTTGAAAATTAATTTAAAAATAAATCTCTAAATTAAACACTTGTAGATTTCAACTTCTTTATTCTGTAATCGTATTACAGTATTTTTCACAAATTAAGAAATTGTTTGAAAAAATATAAATTAAAAAGGAAGTAAATACTGTAACCAACAGAGCACTCAGTAAATTTGTGCACACTGGGAATCAAATAAAGACAAGATAACACTAATTTTACGTGCAGTACGTGGTGAAAATGACAACTATGACAGTGGGCAACTGAATATAGTGCAGTATATATCGGTCACCACTAATTATGAGGCGCATAAATTTAAAACGATGTGATTTTTGATGGTGACTTTAGCATTCATGAGTCATGGAGAAACTGAATCACAGCAATATTCACACACCTCAGCAAGACAACACAATGCATAATAAAAATACATGCTGACTATATTGTCCAGCTCTAGTGTTTTCTGTGTGTGTCTGCAGTGGGCCTCATGCGCCCCGGGGTTGATCAGTTTGTCTGGGTCAGGCAGCTGGTTGCTAAGGAGCAGACAGCCATTCACACACACACACACACTCACACACACACACACACTCTCTCTGCGGTGGGGGCTGAGACGAGTCAACAGAGAAAAGGACAGACAGAGCCAGAGAGAGGAGGGGACGACAAAGCCGTCTTTCATGCGTGCTGCCCACCCGCCCCTGGCCGTCGTCCTGCAGAGTATTTTCAGATCAGCGTTTCTTCTGTTTAAATATAGCCGTTTAACCCGTTTGGCTTTCACTTTCTTTCGAGATATCAACTTTTATTTCCACGGTTCGGCGACTTGTTATTGTTAACTCTCTTCTGTAAAATCTCTGTCCGCATCTCACTTTTCAGATAACACGGTTTGATATCGTCACTGACCTCGAAATACCTCTGCTGTGAGTGTTTGTTGTGAAAGGGCGTCTGCCAGCGCTGGCGTCTCTCATTTATTTTTAAACCATCTTTGCCACTGTCTGTAGTCCAGCGCTGAGGAGGCTCTGCGCCTCTCAATCAGGTTGGAGCGGAGCGGAGATCTGCTGTTCAGCTGCTTTGATGCCTGAATTTAAATGTGAAATTCAAAGCAGTGAGATCTGAAACATTCAGCTGGTGTGGATTGCATTAATTATACTGTAGGAGGGAGAATCTCACAAAACCTGCCAAGAATGTGTCCTAGTTACACTTCAGCACAAAATCAGGAGGAAGAAATAAGACATTGTACTTACAGCCTAGTTTTAGGTGTTTAGGGCTTTTAATATTTTACACACAAATTCTCTTATTTCTGTAGTGCAATGTCATCAATAATGATATATTAGATCCTTTTCAAAAACTAAAACCTAAAAAAAACAAATGTAAAATGTTCTTTGATTGTGTGTATAAAATATAGTTTTTTTATATATATATATATATATCACAATTACAAGGACAGCTTTACAAAAGAAAAGAAGAAAAAAATCCTTACATAATGTATGTTTTTGGAAATTTGAATAGTCAATTTTTTTTTTTTTTTTTACTTTTTTTTTTTTTTTTACTTTTTTTATTGTGCCCTCTAGTGGCCATGATCCTCTCCTCCTCTATGCATTGTAAAAAGAAAAATGGTTTTTCCTGTAAAATCAAAGTTTTTGTCTTCTTTAACAGTCTACAGTCTATGCAGTCAAAAGTTTGGAAACTAAGTTTTTTTTTTTTTTTGTTTTTTGTTTTTTAATATTTTTGAAGAGTCTCTTCTGCTCACCAAGGCTGCATTTATTTGATCAAAACTACAGGAAAAATAGTGAAATATTATTATAATTTAAATCAGCTGTTTTCTATGTGAATATATAGTAAAGTGTAATTTATTCCTGTGATCAAAAGCTGAATTTTCAGCATCATTACTCCAGTCTTAGGTGTCACATGATCCTTCAGAAATCATTTATTTTAATATATAATTATTTATTTTAATATTTGTATTTGCTTTAATATTTATTTAAATGTTTATTTAAATATTTGTATGTATTTTAATATTTATTTAAATTTATCTTAATTTTATTATGTATTTATTTAAATATTTGTATTTGTTTTAATATTTATTTTAATATTTTATTATTTAAATATTTATTTATTTTAACATTTAATTAGAAATAAATTATTGAAAATGAATTTAGCAAAAATCTCTAAATTAAACACTTTGTAGACGGTAACTTCTTGATTCTGTAATCGTATTACAGTATTTTTCACAAATTAAGAAATTGTTTGAAAAAATATGAATAGAAAGGAAGTAAACACTTTTAATGTTTTTGAAAAATCTCACCAAAGCTGCATTTGATCAAAACTACAGTAAAAATTCTGAAGGATCATGTGACACTGAAGACTGGATTATAGAGAACTGACAGGAAGCAAAGTATGTGTGAGAGAGGGACAAGATCAAAAAAGGTGCCCGAGCTGGGACTCGAACTCGGGTCGCCCAGAGCGCAACAACACGCTACATATCGGCCTAACACCTAATTTACTCTAGAAATGGGATGTGGTCACATCCGTCCCTGCCCACCTCCAAATATAGTTTGAGTGATCATGTGGTTTGGACCCAATCTGTATTTATCTGTGTCCACTTGAGTTCAGATCATACGAGTCGGATGTTTAACAGGCGTGAACTAGACATCTGTTTTTCAGAGGTATGACTTGAGCTTCCTGTCTGGTGTCTGATGGAAACTCCTTATCCACTACCAGGGAGCTTAAGACCTTTAGTAAGACAAATATATCCATATAAATGGAAGTAGAGACACAATTGGTGTACAGTGGGAATACAAATAAATTATCTCATTCTCCACAGATCGAAGCTTCTGTAGTTTGTAGTGTTGAATAAGAGTCGTCTCTTGCTCTCTCTCTGCAGGATTCGGGGTCATACCCCTCCACCGCTCATGTTCCTGGCCCAGGAAACACCATGACGCCGCAGCCCAGCAGCAACAGCATCCCGGCTAACCATAGTAACACAGCCTACATAAAGCAGCAGCAGATGCAGTTCCTCCAGAGACAGATGATGGCCGAGCAGGTGCCGTTGCTATCTTTGATACAGTGCCAGCAATAGATTAAAGAAACCGTTGTTGTGTAGTAATAATCATAATTAATTCTACAACTGCTTCCAAAGTGTCTCATTCACAGATCCGCCTCTAGGGGGCAGCAGCCTCACAGGAATACTTTGGCTAGAAGTCTGTGGGTGTCTGAAAGACTCCAGTTCATCACATTGTTGAAGTAACTGAAGTGTGTTTGTCTCAGGAGAAGCAGCGGCAGCAACAGGAACAGCAGCTGCAGAGGCATCTGACCCGTCCACCGCCTCAGTACCAGGACCAACAGAACCCACAGGCCCAGCAGAACCCATTCCAGCAGCAGCAGGTGCCGCAGTTCGCCGGTGTGCCACCCTGCCTGGCCCAGCAGCACCCCTCAGGCTTCCCCGAACACACCATCTCGGTATTCCCCTTTCTCTTCCTGATCATCAACTAGCCCCATTTACATCACCTGTTAGATCAACTGCCATTTTATTGTCCAGAATGCATTGGGACACACAAACTAGACATCCGTTCATTACCACCTCCAAATATAGTTTGAGCAATCGAGTGGTTTGGACCCAGACCAGATTGCACAAGTTAGAAACTAGACCTCAAACCAGACCTCCAGTTTTTTTACTCACATGAAAAGTTCAGTACGACATGAGCTTCCTGTCTCTGTAGGTCAATACAAGCAGCCTTTTGTTAGTAGTCAACAAACAAGCCCACCTGATTTGCAAGTGTGTTTATTGATAGACTCATTTGAATGGCAGAAACACAGTATGGTTAGTGTGTGGTGAGGTGGTGCTGCCGTTACACTGAATTTTTCATTTATCTGCGAGTCTGTGTTTGATTACGGGCGGTCTTTTTCCTGCAAAGTAAGCTTGTAAAATAGATGTGGTGAATGAGTTTGGAAAGTAGCCAAGTCTACAATAAGAGACTTGCCTCATCAGAAGGGTTGAGTGTAGAAGGTTGTTGGTTATGAAATTGATGAACAGGAACAGGATGTCCCACCTTTAAATGGTGCTTGATAGTGACTCCAACACCTTACTGGAGTGTTCTTTGGTACTTTTTCAACTTTTTCAAATTGGTTGTAATCATTTAAAGAAAAATATACTAAACATAGGACTTAAGAAAACTATCTGTTGCCTGAGGGCAATGCTGTTCTGTAGAGGGTTAAACATATTATAACTGGATCTTCAGGTGAAGTGTCAGACTTCTCTCTGGTAACGTTATGCAGGTCTTCTGCAATCTATTATTCCTAGGGGTGTGACGAGATCTCGTGCCACGAATCAGAGTTTAGTGATCACGTAACGAGATGACTGACAAGACCATGGTGGAGGATTTGTTACACAACAAAGCCTAATCATCTGACAGATGTCTGATCTTGTAGAATTCACACTCAGCCGCTCCCTATTCACAGAGTACGTGTGATCACAAAATCGAAAGCGAAAGTAAAACGCGAGTGCACATTCAAACGCAATTTCAATACCCCACATTTTGGAAGCAGCTCCCTGTTGAATGCAAATATCTCCCAATATGAAAGCTATCTTATGCTCTTTATCATGCTTGAAGAAAAAATTGGTCTCCATGTGCACTTTGTATATTGAGAGAGTAATTTGATTATGGTTGCACTTATTGCATGCACTTAAGACTAAGACATTATACTGTTTTTATTTCTATGATCAATTTGTAGAAAGGAGTTCAGTTAGGAGGTCAAAAGTTGTAAAAGCTCATAAATCATGTACAGTTCTAAGGTCTGAAGAGACTCATATGAAATCATAAAACATTTTTGTCAAAACCTTTTACAGTGCTTGAGTGTTGTCTCTTACTGCATATAATTCATACTCAGAGTACAACTGAACTGAAATTACATTCATTACCAGATGATTAGTTAAAACATTTTAAATTCACCTTTTCTAGTCGTGTATTTCGTCATTGAGGATTTCTTAAAAATACTGTAAATCTCGTCTCGTGAGCTGTCTCGTCACACCCCTAATTATTCCACTTAAACCCACTTCATCTGCCTACACTTGAGAGCCACACCCACATCTCAACATCCAATCAACAACTGACACAAGACTCATCATACATATTATCTTTGTCAAACCCGTAAGACTTTAGTTTGTCTTCGGAACACAAATTAAGATATTCTTTATGAAATCTGACACCCTCTATAGCAGGGGTGTCCAATCCTGCTCCTGGAGGGCCACTGTCCTGCAGAGTTCAGCTCCAACCCCAATTAAACACACCTGAACCAGCTAATCAAGGTTTTTAGGCATACAGGAAACTTCCAGGCAGGTGTGATGTGGTAAGTTGGAGCTAAACTCTGCAGGATAGTGGCCCTCCAGGACTGAGTTTGGACACCCCTGCTCTATAGACAGCCTACGGCAGTGGTTCCCAACCACGTTCCTGGAGGCCCCACAACACTGCACATTTTGCATCTCTCCTTTATCTGACACACCCTGATCTGAATGAGATGTGTTTGATTAAGGAGACATGGAAAACATGCAGTGTTGGGGAGGCTCCAGGACTGTGGTTGGGAACCACTGGCCTACGCAAAAAAGACTTCATTTGTGTTCCGAAGACGAATGAAAGTCTTACAGGTTTGGAACGACATGAGGATGAGTAATTAATGACAGAAATTTCATTTTTAGGTGAACTAACCTTTAACTTTGAAAATTAAACAGATTAAATCTTGCCATCTTGCTTTCTTCTTCTAACTGTGATTGTGGTCTACTGTTTTAGGTGCATCTCAACCAATAGGAAATGTCAACTCTCTCAGTGGCGCCGCCCCCGGAACGCAGCGGATGTTCCCTCAGACACCAGGCATGATGGGAATGGGGGTGGGCCAGAATGCTGGCCCAACCACTGGTCCCTCTCCGGCTGCCAGTCAAGCAGACATGAGCCTTCCATCCTGTGCAGGCGGTCTCGACGTGCAGCAAGTCCTCTACGCCAACATGCCCATGCATCCCTCCCATCCCAACCAGCAGAGACCACAAATGTCGGCCATGTCTGCCGCTTACCGACAGAACGTTCTAGCGGCCCAGCAACAAGCACACTTGAAAAACCAGCCCAATGCTGCCATGATGAAGCAGCAGCAGCTGGCCCGTCTGCCCAACAGCATACCCAACGCCATGGCTAATAGCATGGGGTCTGCTATGCCAACCAGTATCCAGGGTGCCTTGCCCACACAAGCCCAGTCCTGGCAGCAGCCGCCGCCCCAGCAGCATCCAGGTCTCCAGCCTGGCTCTGCTAACGGAGGCATGCCAGCAGGTTTCCCCAACTCCGCCTTCCACATGCAGTCAAGATTGTCCAAACTTCCCAACAACACCCCGTTTTCTCAGGGTGGCATGGGAAATAGTGCGGCAGGTCGAACCTTGGCAGGCATGAACCCTGGACAAATGATGCCTAACATGAACCAACAACGGACAAATATGCCCCAACAACTGCCCGCTCCCGGCCAGCAGACGGCCCAGCAGGGGCAACCGCAAGTGCCGCCTCAAACCCAACAGGTTCTGCCCGATTTGGGGGGCTTCAGCCAGCCACAGGCTGGACCCAATCGCACCGCAGGACTTCAGTGCAATCAGACTTATCAGCTCAGCAGGACAGCCAATCAGCAGCTCCAGTTTAGCTACAACACCCAATCGGGAAGCAGCTTGTCCGGGTTTCCTGCTGAGACCGACCTGGTGGACTCTCTGTTGAAGAATCAATCGACTCAAGAGTGGATGGACGATATAGACGAGCTGTTGGCCAGTCACCAATGAGTGATAACGAAGCCAATGCTGGTGCCTTCAGTAGAAAACGTGAACGTCCGGTTTTGGATGTTCCTGCTCGTATCACGGTCAGATCTGCTGTGTTCTCTATTGAATATGTATATGGTGTATATAATAGAAGTCGAGTAGAGCACAGAGCCTGCGTCACTGAAGTATTCTCTGGACTGGAAGTTTCAAAGAGGGAAGCGCTCTACTACTGAACCTGTGGCTCAGTAAAACCACTGAATTTGAATGAGTGCGTGCTCAGGCACACGTTCAGCCATTCATACGGTTGTGTTGCCTATGTGTAGGCAAGAGGAGGGTCTCTTCAATGTCAGGAATGTCTTGACACGGTTCCACAGGCCTTAAATTTGCACTCTTGAAGATGCACAATATGTGATTTAGAGTAAAAGAGTCTAAAACATTAGTTCACCCAAAAATGTCATTTACTCACCCTCAATATCGGTCCAAAGCCATATATGACTGCTTTTCCTTCATGAGGGGACAAAAAAACGGCAAATTTTGCGTTTTGGCCGTTCATTTACATTTGGGGGCCTGAAAATGCAAACTTTTGAAAGTTTTTGAACAATACCGCTCCCGTCTCTGTGTAAACTACAAAAAGGCGAATTTGTGAAAACGGTGACGTCACGCACATGTGTTACGTAGTTTATTGGTTTCTCTACAAAGTGACATCGCCATCTACTGGCCTGGCAGCAGAATACAGCGTTTTTGCATTCAGGCGATCAAAAAACGAATCCGTTTGAACGGAGATCATTTTGACAACATTGTCGTCTGTACGCGGGAAACGTTATATTCTGCTGCCAGGCCAGTAGATGGCGATGTCACTTTGTACAGAAACACTACGCACTGATCATTCGTCACAAGTCATATGAAGAGTTTGGAAAGACATTAGGGAATAAACTTTAATTTGGGTGAACTGTCCGCGTTGCGTACATGGCTCTTATGTTCCACATGGATAGTTTTGCATTGACTAAATTTAGGAACTAGATGTGTTTGATCAAGTCGTGACAGCTTGAAGGAGTGTAGATGAGACGTAATAGTGAAGAGGAAGAACGTTTGATCTGACAAACTCCACAATTCTCCAGTGAACGTGGACTTACACTTTCATATGTTACACTACACTTTAATATTTCTTTTCTGGAATTGAATTTGAATGGATTTGGTAAGAGGGTTAATATTCCTGTTTTCTCCCTCTGATGTTACATTAAGGGGCGGGGATCCCAACCGCGTTACCTGGACTCTTGCTTCATCCCAGATTCTGTGACAGGATTTCATGTATATTTATATATTTGTTTTGTTTTTTTTGTTTTTGTATGTATGCAGTTTCTATTGTTCAGGAGAAGATAGATCTTATTTTTATATGTACATTGTTGCAAATTTTTGTAAGTATTTTATACTTTTTATTATTGTTCTCTGTAAAACAAGAGTATTATGTAAATATAGTTCTCTAGAAATGGGCTTGTTTGGTGTGTTTATTCAGCGTTTTATGCATCTCTTGAATGATTTGTGCATTTTAACCTAGATACTGCTAAAGAACATTGAGTTATCGAGTTTTGGTCATTTTAATTTATCAAGGGAAAAACCCCTCTAGGTTTTCCCTGTACCTGCTCACAAATTTTACTATTAGTGATGTAATATCTGACCTGCCCAATTCGTTCAAGCTGATATAAGTGATTAAGGAAGAGCCTGTGTGTGTAGTTTGGACACACACACAGAGAGAGAGAGAAAAGCGTCTGTTCTCACTGTCCACTGGAATGATGCTGGATCAGGTGGTGTTGTTAGCAGCGGTCACAGTGCTGGGATTGCTGGAACAAGGTAATATCTAGAGATGGTAAAGTCAAATCAATGTTTGTCAGTTTGTACTGTCATATGCCCAAAAAACAGTTTATACAATATGATGAAACATGCTTGAGCAACATTATTTCAAGTAGGACGTGTAAGAATGGACAATAGTTGTTGAATGTGATAGTTGAACTTTAAACTAGTGAGTGATAAAGAGTATAAGTCATGTTGGCACGTACGCCTTGCAAACTGGCTGGTAAAATAATACATGATTCAAAGTGAGGATTAGGCTTGAAACGAGTAAACGAATGGAATACTATGAATATACTCTGTAAGATCTTCAAAAACAATACTCAGTGGTTACACGATTCAAAATAAGACATGTTGGAATTAGTTGGAGAAACTCATTTTATTTATTTATTTTTTATTATTTTTATTTTTTTGTGTAGGCCTTCTTAAATTGATAGTTCACCTAAAATGAAAATTCTGTCGTTCCAAACATTTGACACACAATATGATATTTTGGGACCAAACTGTTTTGGTGATCGTTGACAAAAAATACTGAGACATTTCTTTAAAATATCGTATATTATGTTCCTATTATAGAACTGTGGACTATCCCTTTAAGCTTTGTCAGAACAAAAATCACTCAGGAAAGATTATTTGTCAGATCCATTCTCTATAAACTCTTTTTGCTTCTCAGGTGGAATGTTTTGTTTTAAGGATGACATTTTTAAATGCCAAATAAACGTATTGAGAACGGGATATTAAGCAATGTATGTCAGAAATGTATTTACCTCAAAAATCCGTTTAAAAAAACGCGTTAATGGAGATTTGGTAATCGTGTTTCTCTTCCCGCCAGCGTACTTCTCTCTGAAGGTGATCTACGCGCGGAGGAAGTACTCGGTTTCGCCGCCCGCCATTACTGGACCGCCGGAGTTCGACCGGATCTTTCGAGCCCAGTAAGTTCGACGGAATGGATCACGTTTACATCCATGACATGAATACATAGATGACTTCCCTCTTTTGTCTCATTTGTCTGTCATATTCTTGCTTTGCCAGAGCGAACTGTTCAGAGTATTTCCCCATTTTCATCTTCTCACTTTGGGTGGCTGGAGTTTTCTTCAGTCAAGGTGAGTTTCTCTGAACTGAACAAGCATTATCATCAGGGTAGACTAACGCCTACTTTGATCTGAAAGAACAACATATTAATTAATCGTGATAAAAATGCAGCTGTAATATTTTATGTTATTAATAAAACTAGCTCAAGTAGCTTGCAAATATCACATTCTGAGCTTCTGAAGAGCAACCTAAGATAGTTAGCCTGGCCAAGCTAGTTAGGCTGGCATGTTTTGGTGGTTTATCATTGCATTTAGCACAACATTTTCCAGAATTCCACAGAGAAACACTGTACTGAAAATGTTTTGATTTGTTTACAGTAACGGAGAGCATCTAATTTTTCATTTGAATGAATGAAAATGCTAAGATGTTTGGATATTTGGTCTGTTTTGATGGTTTTAGAGGGGTTTGGGGCACTTGACGGATGGTAAGTCTAGCAAACCACCTTAGAAATGTCTACAAAAGGGAACTTTCCATTGTGAGAAGTGTACAAATAATACCTCTGGCTTGTTGCTTTAGTTAACTATAGTTTAATAAACCAACAAGGTCTATCTAGATTAAACAGTTCTCACATCTGACATTGGCTTATTGCTATAATCTGACATCACACACCACAGTTTTGCATGTAAACAAAAACTTTTATGCAAAACAGTGCAGTCCTGTTGCTGTGTTGTGCTCTTCAAAAACACCTCAGTTCAGATCTAAAATAATTAAACAGGCCTAAATTTAAGGTGGTGCTAGGTTAATTACTATTATACACTGTTAAAAATAAAGGTTTTTGATTGGCATATGATCCAATGAAGAACGTTTAACATCCATGGAATCTTTCCATTGCTGTAATAGTGGGGAAAAGGTATGGAAGCTTGTTTCTTTTCACCATGAAATAAAAAATAAAAAAGGTCATTGCGACTTCTGTCACAATTCTGACTTTTTTTCGGAATTGTGTGATATCAAAGTTGGAATTTTGTGAGATCAAGTCCAGTTGCGAGATATCAAGTCGCAATTGCGTGAGATCAAAGTCGGAATTGCAAATTATCAAATCGGAATTGCTTGATATCAAGTCGGAATTTTGTGAAATCAAGTCGGAATTGCGAGAAATCAAATCGGAATTGCTTGATATCAAGTCGGAATTTTGTGAAATCAAGTCGGAATTGCGTGATATCAAAGTCGGAATTGCGTGATATCAAGTCGGAATTGCGTGATATCAAGTCGGAATTGCGAGATATCAAAGTCGGAATTGCGAGATATCAAAGTCGGAATTGCGAGATATCAAAGTCGGAATTGCGTGAGATCAAAGTCGGAATTGCGAGATATCAAGTCGGAATTGCGTGAGATCAAAGTCGGAATTGCAAATTATCAAATCGGAATTGCTTGATATCAAGTCGGAATTTTGTGAAATCAAGTCGGAATTGCGTGATATCAAGTCGGAATTGCGTGATATCAAAGTCGGAATTGCGTGATATCAAAGTCGGAATTGCGAGATATCAAGTCGGAATTGCGTGAGATCAAAGTCGGAATTGCGTGAGATCAAAGTCGGAATTGCGTGAGGTCAAGTCGGAATTGCGAGATATCAAGTCGGAATTGCGAGATATCAAGTCGGAATTGCGAGATATCAAGTCGGAATTGCGTGAGATCAAAGTCGGAATTGCGTGAGGTCAAAGTCGGAATTGCGTGAGGTCAAAGTCGGAATTGCGTGAGGTCAAGTCGGAATTGCGAGAGGTCAAGTCGGAATTGCGTGAGGTCAAGTCGGAATTGCGTGAGGTCAAGTCGGAATTGCGTGAGGTCAAGTTGGAATTGCAAGTTTAAATCTCGCAATTCTAATAAAAAAATAGTCGGAATTCTGAGATGCAAATTCGCAGTTGCAAGAGAAAAAGTCAGAATTGTGAGATAAGTAACAATTATCTTTTTTTTTTTTTTTTTATTCAGTGGCGGAAACAAGCTTCCATAAAAAGGTGCTTTAGATTATTAAAATGTTTTTCACACCAAGAAAATAATGGTTCTTTTAAGAATTGTTCACTGAAGGGTTCTTTGAGGAACCAGAAATGGTTCTTCTATGTGATACGAACAAACCCAGCATATGAAACCTGATGATTTTCTCTCCAGCATTGGCAGTGTTCTTCGGGATCCTGTATCTTTACGGCCGGTATCTGTACTTCCACGGCTATGCGGAGTCCGCTCAGGGCAGGTAAAGCGCTGTGTGTGATCAGTTGTGTTGATGTGTGTCCGGTCGTGTCCTCAGCTGTAACTGTGCTCCGGCAGGCTGGAGCCGCTGTACTTCAGTGCTAAGATGCTGTGGGCTCTGATCGCTCTGTCCGGGCTGGGCGTCGTCTGCACCATCACACAGGCCTATCTGGGACTGGACCTGCTGTACTCCTTCACTCATGTGCTGGGCCTGACCGAACACACATGAGAAACAAGCAGGAGATCAGTTTCCTTCAGGACTTCCACACCGTCAGAATTAGTTTATACATCATTACATTTATGTATCAAATATAGGATGTTAATTAGAGGACATTCTTTTTGTATCCTAAATATAATTTAACTTTTTTTTTTTTTTTTTTTTTGTATAATTTTACAAAAATTACAGTCTGAACAGAAATGACGCACAATAAAAATATTCTGATTCCAAGTGATATTTAGTAATAGTAGTATGTTTTCTTCATACATCACACCTCATATCTAACAAGGTAAACAAGCACATTAACTTTAGAAATTAATTCAGTTTGGTGGAAATTAGATAGATTGTTCAGACAGACAAATGTATTCAAGCCCTCAACTGAAAAATCTAATAAATACATTTATTAATAAGAAATTTGACTAGATATGGTGTTAATTTGGCTACAAATTAAATCAATTACATATTTTAAAAAGCAGCACAGAGAAGTGAATTGAAAAAGAAAGACCAAAAAAAAAAAAAAAAAACCACCAAAAGATGAAAAATGGTTTGACTCAGACTTCAAAACATTAAGGAAACAACTTCGAAAATTATCAAATCTGAAACATGAAGAACCAAAGAACAGACATCAGAACTGAATACTGTTCAAAATTAAAACAATATAAAGACAGTTGGAGTGAAAAATCAACACCTTATGACCAATAATTTACAGGAAATATAATATTCAATAAACCATAATCAGATCTGGGAAAAACCACAAGACCTGCCAATACAAGATTTGGACAAAACATTTTGAAAACTTATATAAGGAAATCCCACCAACACAACTCAACGACAATTATAATCTGATCAAACAAATTCTACAAACTTATGAAAACACGGTTAAAAAGAATCAAAATCTACTTGACTTCCTGATTACACATGAAGAACTTACAAACAATGGGACCCTAATAATTTCAGAGGCGATTGTGTGAGCAGTGATCTGAGGAAGTGATTTAAACAATAGAATTATAAACTTCCTTAACGAACACCAAATTACAGAACTGCTGACCACATTTACACCCTACACACCCTAATCAATACACGCATAAAACAGACCAAAACACGAAAAATATTTGCATGTTTACAATTCTCAAGCAATTTTGATAGATAGACTGAATTGTTTGACTCGTTCTGTATACAGTTTTGTATGTTTGACCACTAGGAGGCGCTACAACTTAGTAGATCAGTGTCTGAGTAGATAGATCAGTGTGAATTCTTTGTATTTATGCTCATCTTATTTGATGAAAATGCTGATGAAATACTGACATTTTCCAGGAGATTTTAGCGATACTGTAGAGCAGAAACACTGGAGGCTGAGATATAATGATGTGATGTCAATCAATATGATAGAAACTCTTGAATGAGGCATTGCTTTTGTACAACCGCACCAAAGAATCACAAAAACTGCCTCTGAAAGTGGTGGACCAAATTTTATAGGACCAAATGTCATTTAAATAAGCTTTGTAATTTCAAAATCTGATGATCTTCCTTTAAATGCTAATTACTAATGAATAAATAATTTCATAAATTGTAGTATTGGACCGGAAATGACATTGAAATGATCAACTATCCATGAAAGTAGGTGCTGTCATTGTTGTGTTTTTCGGGTAAAACATTTATTAGATATTGTCTTGATTTCATGAAACAATAAATATGTTGAGGAAACAGCATGGGTGGATTTCTGACTGTCTCCTGGCTCTTGAATGTCTTTGGTTTTGTCATCCTTCTAAACTACTGTTAGCTCTTTCCACGTCAGAATTTGTGATCATGTTGTATAAATATGTTGTATAAATATTTGCACGTACAGTATATCGAAAGACAGTACAGAGCCTCTGCTTTTAAACATGTTATTCTAGCTCCATTCATTCCTTAGATCAACACTTGAATGTGGGTAAGTTTCATTTAAAAAAGCAACATTTTGAGCAAAAATCTGAGTGAATCTTTCTGCTTTCCCACTTTACTGGGTTCCCCAGTAAAAATCACATTCCGAAGGGTAAAATTTTCATTTTTGGCGGGGTTCCCCTGGTAAAATTAACTTTCATGTTATTTGGGGTCACTTCAACCTGCAGACATGAAAAAACAGTGGCAACAGAGTTGAAGTAGCCCAATTCTGCGGGAAAACTGTGGACATGGCAATACTGAAGATCTGTAATAGCGCCCCCTACCTACATGGATTGCGGGGAAATTACATCAATGGAGGGGAAAGATTTAATAAATACCTGCAAATGGATCCACAGTAGTTTCACAACTGAAACTAGTGGAAAAGAGGGAAAAAAACCTCAGCAACTGCATGTGCTGCTAAAATTAGACCTGCATTCAAGAGCTTCATCCCAGACGGATGTTGACATGTGTTCAGTGAAGCTGGAGATGGAGGTAATGGTGAACATGTGTCTGTTTTTAAGAGCAACTGGAGGAAATAATAGAGGCTTTTATGTGACATTAAAGAGAGAGCAGTGCACATCTGTGGGACTTTGCCACTGACGAATATTAAGCTAAAATACAGAAATATTTTAATTAAAGGGTTAGTTCAGCCAAAAATGAAAGTTCTGTCATTAATTCCTCACCCTTATGTCGTTCCACACCTGTAAGACCTTCGTTCATCTTCAGAACACAAATTAAGATATTTTTGATGAAATCCGAGAGGTATCTATAGACAGCAATATAATCAACACTTTCAAGGTCCAGAAAGGTACTAAAGACATCGTTAAAACAGTCCTGTGACTGCAGTGGTTCAACCTTAATGTTATGAAGAGACGAGAATACTTTTTGTGCGCAAAAACAAAACAAAAATAATGACTTTATTCAACATTCGTCTGTCCCGTCATTCTGCTACGCTATTTACGTTTGCTGAGCTTCCGTGTTAACGTCTGAATGCTGGCTCAGTATTGGCTGACACTGATCACATGATCAACACGACGCATGCAAGTTATTTTTGTTTTGTTTTTGTGCACAAAAAGTATTCTCGTCTCTTCATAACATTAAGGTTGAACCACTGCAGTCACATGACTGTTTTAACGATGTCTTTAGTACCTTTCTGGACCTTGAAAGTGTTGATTATATTGCTGTCTATAGATACCTCTCGGATTTCATCAAAAATATCTTAATTTGTGTTCTGAAGATGAACGAAGGTCTTACGGGTGTGGAACGACATGAGGGTGAGTAATTAATGACAGAATCTTCATTTTTGGGTGAACTAACCCTTTAAAGGAGCTATATGTAGAATTCAGAAACCCGTGTTATTAGCGACACCGGTGGATGTTAAGTGAACTGCAGCAGCAGCTTATTGCTCACACTCGTGCACACGTAACACACAAGAGACTGAATGTGATTCAAGATCCCGATATACTAACAAAATAAACACAACAAACATGAGAAAACAGCAGCATCTGATCACAGTGATTACAGCAGCTCTGAGATTCACCGGCATCATGTCAACAGATGAGCTCATTAAAATTACACAGTTTGATTATAAAGTGTATTTGAGACTATATAGATCTGACTGTGAGACTATAGTTTGAATGAATCCCTTTTCTTTGCGTGACACATTGACATTACAGTACTGAAAAACTCTTTCAGCTTTATCCTGAACATTGTATAAGCATTCATTCGTTTCATGTGTCGTTGAACAGAAGAGAGGCTCTCGGGAGCGAAAACGTCACATCCTTTATTCCTGGCAAAAATGTCCCAAGTCCTTCGCATGAAAATCATCCACAGGCTTTCATAGGA
Source organism: Ctenopharyngodon idella (assembly GCF_019924925.1). Lineage (NCBI taxonomy): Eukaryota > Metazoa > Chordata > Actinopteri > Cypriniformes > Xenocyprididae > Ctenopharyngodon > Ctenopharyngodon idella. Next base: position 1,323,534 of record NC_067233.1, read on the forward strand.
AGTCGGGGAAGGTCTCGTTTTTTTTTTGTTTCGTTACAAGCCGTTCACAATTGCCAATAAAATGCGACAAACACATGAAAATTCTTACATACTGTACAGCCCCTTCAGGTCCCGAGGCTTCTTCAAATCTGAGATGTGTAAGTCTCAGCGGTGAGAAGAGAGATTTCTCTGTTTAGATGTCTCTCTCCAGACGTCAGATGAAGCATGTTTAGGTGAGGAGATTCTTGTGACATATAAAGATCCTCAGGATCCCAAATCTGGGATTTCCAATTATAGATGAAAGAAAGTTGTCGTCTCTCTCATTCTGCAAATAATTAGCTGTAATAAGAAAACTGGTTCAAAAATTGGATTATTCATGCGCAATCTCACTGACTGATCTGTTACTTCTTCAGTAAATGAATGTAAACGCATGACTTTCTCTCCGAGTCTGTCGAGGTCAACTGGTTTAAGGTATTTTTAGCAGAACATTATCAAGAAATATTTAGATCAGAGACACAGTAATGTGTGTTTTTAGAGTCATTTAGATGTGAGTGTGATCTGAAAAACAACAGTGTTTATCTCAGAGATACAGTAGATGCACCAGAATAACTCAAATTTTTTGCATGAATTCAGAAAATGTTTTTCTAGATCTTACAATATAATTTGCATGTAGATGGAAGTCTCTGTTGAAGGTGGAAACCCGAGCACCTTGAAATAAGTAGGCAGTGAGAGTTTGAGAGAAGCGAACACAGTGTTGATGTGCTTCAGTGTAATGAGTGTTTGTCTTGGATTGGTGTTATCAGCAGCAGGATGCAGAGAGATCTTGTTAAAGGTGTCACGTGACGCTGAAAGCTCTCATTTCCTTTAGCTGCTCCGGCCCATGTGACCTGACTGAGCAAACTCTGACATCCAATAGCGTTTCACTGTTTCCTGAACGATTGTGTGACACCTTAATACCTGAGTGTTCTGTTTTATTAGTGAAATAATATAATCTGACACAAACCATTGTTGCTGTGGTGTATTGTGAGGTTTTGTGTTTTTATTTTACACACAAATGCGAGGTTTTTACATTACTACGTGAGAACCAATGGGGTGATTATTTCAAGACCCCCGAAGGGGCCATTCAAATATCATTGTCTGCCTCTCTCTCTCTCTCTCTCTCTCTCTCTCTCTCTCTCTCTCTCTCTTTCTTTGGCTTGAACACACAGGTGCACGTTCTCCAGATTCACACTGATTTCAGCTGACCTGACCGTGTGGATAGGAAGTTGTGTTTTTGGCGAACAGGAAAAAAAAATCATATGGGATTTTTGCTGCTTCCTGTTGCAGGAAACACGTTCAAGGATGCAGAAGGGGAGGGTGTGTGTGTGTGTGTGTGTGTGTGTGTCAATGAAAGTGAATACACATCTGTATCACAACAAGGACAGAGCAAAGAGTTTAACACTAATAGTTTCTCTACAGGGCTGTTGACCCTTAAATTGTCTGTAAACATGTTTATGCATGATTTGTTAGCATATTCATGTATCGGGAACACTTTACATTAAAGTCACAATGAAATCAATATTTGACAAATCTTTTTTTTTTATGGAATCTTGCAATATTTATTATAAATGTATCATTGCACATCATCATTACTGTTTTAAATTCATGTTCCTCGTAATCTTGAATCAGAATAACTTCCTCTGGCACTGACATCTCGTCTCTGATGATGAGGGCGGGGCAACCTGTCATTCACATGTGATCCACCAATAGCAAACCACAACCATCCAATCAATTCAAAATCAAGCCCCGCCCTACATTTGTTCTTGTTTGCGAAGCAGTTTCAAATAATATTTCATGGTGAGTTTGAGTTTTCATGGCTAAAGCAGTGTGCGCGATCAAGCAATCAGTGTGGCTCTCAGCGCCCTCTGCTGGTGAAAATAATGACAGCACGATTGCTCTGGTAACCAGGGGCCAGTTGTTCAAAAGTAATCTGAACTGATTTCGGCTATCGGATTGGATGAAATCTTGAAAATGGATTGTGAAATCAGATCAGATCACAAAATCCAATCTTGGTTTTGATCTGGATAAAATCATCAGTTTGTGTTGTTCAAAACTTTTTAGTAAGATTGGGATACCTTTGATCCAAAAAAATATGGATTATACTGATCCCATCAGAAGTGTGGATTTCAGGAACAAAAATGTAGTAAACTTTAAAACTGGTCAAAAAATACAACATTTTTATCAAGTAATATACATACACATATTTTTTTATGTTGCTCTTGATTAGTTTAACTGTTAAAGTAATAAATTAGAAGTAGACATTAGGCTACATATTTAGCAATCCCCAAACAGCTGTAAATATCCAACAAAAATATATATTTAATTCTTCTTTCTTCAGTCGAAAAGAAATTAAGAATAAAAAACATTCCAGGATTTTTCTCCTTATAGTGGACTTCAATTGACCCCAAACAGTCAAAGATCAAAATGTCAGTTTCAGTGCAGCTTCAAAGGGCTTTAAACGATACCAGACGAGGAATAAGAGTCTTATCTAGAGAAACACATCGGCCATTTTCCAAAAAAAAATAAAAAATTATATACGTTTTCACCATAGACGCTTGTCTTGAACTAGCTCTCTTCTTCTTCTCTATTAAAATTCCGGCAGTGTAGACACTGCTAAGTGTATTACTGCCCTCCACAGGTCAAAGTTTGAACTAAATTGTTCATGACAATTTAGTTCAAACTTTGACCTGTGGAGGGCAGTAATACACTTAGCAGCGTCTACACGGCTGGAATTCTAATAATAAGGAGAATAATCCTGGAATGTTTTCATCAAAAACCTTAATTTCTTTTCGACTGAAGAAAGAAAGACATGAACAGCTTGGATGACATGGGGGTGAGTAAATTATCAGGAAATTTTTATTTGAAAGTGGACTACATTGATTTAATTCAACACAGTTGAGTTAAATCAAACTCTAACAACATTTTGGACAGCTGCATGAAATACAGTTTAATTTGAAAATCTCTTGCATGTTTTTAGTGCTAAATTTGTAAATTAACACAGCTGGAAATCTATTTCAGATGTTTATTGATATCAACATTCATACATCAAACAGAAAAAATAGAAGTTTTAACAACTTAATACATGTACAGCTCAGCTCAGCGTTTGATTTAATGTAAACAGCAGTGAATGTTTGATGTTTCACGTCTGTTAATGAGCCTCTTAACGATAGAAGAGCAGCACAGATGATTCAGTGAGTTGTTTGGATGCAGCTTCTCTCAGGTCCAGACCGGTGAAGTCTCCACACTGCTGACGCTGCGGGAAATATCCTCCTCCAATGCAATACTGAAAAACACACTCACATCAGCCTGATTCCTTTGCAATATTCAGATTTGACGAAAGCTGAGAAGTGACTTACATGCTGAGGATTGCATTCAGTGGGTTTGATCCCAGAGCACATGGCCATGGCTGCTTGATCGCTGTTAAACACTCTGAAGGTGATGAAGCCAGACTCAAACTCCTCTGAGAAAAACACAACACACACAGTCAGTACCCAGCGTTCCTGCACTTCAGTTTCGGTGTGATGTGGATTTCTTTGGGCCTGTTTACACCTGTTCACTTCATGTGTTTTCTCTGTTGGGACGGCTATCTGATTGTGAAAAGACCAGGTGGAAATGCTCCGAAACGAATTTAAATCTGATCACTCAAACCACCTCAGGAGGTGTTTTGAGACTCATTCCAGACGAAACTGGATAAGTGTAAATGGAACCGTTTTAACAAATCAGATCAGAAGTGAGCAGGTGTAAACAGGCACTTTGATGTAAAGTAGAGTTCAGTACTTCCAGCAGACGGTCCATATAATTTTGTAGTTGAATCTTTGTCTCCAGTATCATACACCACCGGACTGACGGCTCCTGTATCGCTCTTACACTGTCCGGCCCTGAACCTCACCGGGTACTTCTGTTACAAACACAACACAAAACATTTCATTTTCTGTTGTTACATTTTTACATTTCTTCCATAAAAATGCTTTAAAACATTTAGATTTTTTCCCCCAGAATTATTGTAATGCTTTAATGGTCAAATTAAAAAAACTGTGTAGTGTAAATGCGGCCTATAAGTGTCAGTACTGATGCACACACTCTTTAAAGCAGCAGTACAGCTGTGCATGTTGGATTTTTATATAGTCTGCAGACAGAACTGTGTGTTTGACCTTGAATAAGTGGTACAGGTTTCCCCCGTGCTGTCTCAGGAACTGGCTCTCTGTATGGTAGCGCAGGATGGCAGAAGACGTCCAGTTTCTCAGCTGCTCATCATTGGGAATGTGCCACACTGACACATCTTGTGCGGTAATGTCGTAGTAGCCAGGATTCTGCGGGATATAAGGGCCGTCAAATGGGCAGTAACATCCTGTCAGTGGTTAGCTGGAGTTTGGTGTGATGATGTACCTTGTAGTCGTCACTAGTCGAGCTCTCTGCGCTGCCGAACGTGGCGGTGTTCGCCCATGCTCCGTCTCCTTCAGGCAGGTTCTGGTCGTTTCCCTGCTGGCTCGACCAGCGGTCACCAACAGAGCACTTCCCTTTGATGTTGTTTTCATGGACGCTGGCCACAAGAGTCCATCCGCCTCCGGCTGTGCTCATGTCACAGAAGGCCTGGTAATATGTGCCACTCTCTGTGGTCAGGATGTATATGCCGTCTGAGGAGAAACAAAGAGCCCAGATTCTGCTTTAAAAAAGAACTCAACTGAAAGCTTGCAAATGTCCTTACATTTGGACATATAATAATAATAATAATAATAATAATAATAAATCATATAAAACAAATTGAAGTATTGGTATTATTTAGTGACCAAAAATGTCAAACTAATCAAAACACTCTTGTGTTTGAGCTTCCTCTTTGTCTTTGTTCATTCTGGACTTCATGAGTGATGCTTTTATTCAGTATTGAAGGAGTTCAGTACTATTCCTTCTGTATCTTCTCATGATCATCCATTAAAAATACTTTTTTTGAAACGAATATATTGTTAAAAAACGTTTTCAACATTGATAATAATCAGAAATGTTTCTTGCGCAGCAAATCAGATTATTAGAATGATTTCTGAAGAATCATGTGACACTGAAGACTGGAGTAATAATAATACTCTAATGACTGCTAGTTGACATGTAGTTGACAAGTTACTTGTAGTTAGCAGAATGTCTGTTGATAAGCATCAAAATAAAGTGTTAGCAGATATTAAGCAGACAGTCTACTAATACTCTAATGACTGCTAGTTGACATGTAGTTGACAAGTTACTTGTAGTTAGTAGAATGTCTGTTGAGAAGCATCAAAATAAAGTGTTAGCAGATATTAAGCAGACAGACTACTAATACTCTAATGACTGCTAGTTGACATGTAGTTGACAAGTTACTTGTAGTTAGCAGAATGTCTGTTGATAAGCATCAAAATAAAGTGTTAGCAGATATTAAGCAGACAGTCTACTAATACTCTAATGACTGCTAGTTGACATGTAGTTGACAAGTTACTTGTAGTTAGTAGAATGTCTGTTGATAAGCATCAAAATAAAGTGTTAGCAGATATTAAGCAGACAGACTACTAATACTCTAATGACTGCTAGTTGACATGTAGTTGACAAGTTACTTGTAGTTAGCAGAATGTCTGTTGATAAGCATCAAAATAAAGTGTTAGCAGATATTAAGCACAGTCTACTAATACTCTAATGACTGCTAGTTGACATGTAGTTGACAAGTTACTTGTAGTTAGCAGAATGTCTGTTGATAAGCATCAAAATAAAGTGTTAGCAGATATTAAGCAGACAGTCTACTAATACTCTAATGACTGCTAGTTGACATGTAGTTGACAAGTTACTTGTAGTTAGCAGAATGTCTGTTGATAAGCATCAAAATAAAGTGTTAGCAGATATTAAGCAGACAGACTACTAATACTCTAATGACTGCTAGTTGACATGTAGTTGACAAGTTACTTGTAGTTAGTAGAATGTTGATAAGCATCAAAATAAAGTGTTAGCAGATATTAAGCAGACAGTCTACTAATACTCTAATGACTGCTAGTTGACATGTAGTTGACAAGTTACTTGTAGTTAGTAGAATGTCTGTTGAGAAGCATCAAAATAAAGTGTTAGCAGATATTAAGCAGACAGACTACTAATACTCTAATGACTGCTAGTTGACATGTAGTTGACAAGTTACTTGTAGTTAGTAGAATGTTGATAAGCATCAAAATAAAGTGTTAGCAGATATTAAGCAGACAGTCTACTAATACTCTAATGACTGCTAGTTGACATGTAGTTGACATGTAGTTGACAAGTTACTTGTAGTTAGTAGAATGTTGATAAGCATCAAAATAAAGTGTTAGCAGATATTAAGCAGACAGACTACTAATACTCTAATGACTGCTAGTTGACATGTAGTTGACATGTAGTTAACAAGTTACTTGTAGTTAGTAGAATGTCTGTTGAGAAGCATCAAAATAAAGTGTTAGCAGATATTAAGCAGACAGACTACTAATACTCTAATCACTGCTAGTTGACATGTAGTTGACATGTAGTTGACAAGTTACTTGTAGTTAGTAGAATGTTGATAAGCATCAAAATAAAGTGTTAGCAGATATTAAGCAGACAGTCTACTAATACTCTAATGACTGCTAGTTGACATGTAGTTGACATGTAGTTAACAAGTTACTTGTAGTTAGTAGAATGTCTGTTGAGAAGCATCAAAATAAAGTGTTAGCAGATATTAAGCAGACAGACTACTAATACTCTAATGACTGCTAGTTGACATGTAGTTGACATGTAGTTAACAAGTTACTTGTAGTTAGTAGAATATCTGTTGAGAAGCATCAAAATAAAGTGTTAGCAGATATTAAGCAGACAGACTACTAATACTCTAATGACTGCTGGTTGACATGTAGTTAGTAGAATGTCTAAAGTGGACCATAGAAATAAAGTGTTACCAAAATCGTAATTATTCCAAACTTTTGACCGGTAGTGTATTTGTACTTGTCTACAAAACTCATTTCAAGTATTTAATAAGAAGCTTTTAGATCAAAAGATGTTATTTATTAAAAGATAATAAATAAAATCCAGTCAAGTCTGTCTAAACTTTTGACTGGTAGCGTATTTGAGTTTTTCAGAATGGTTTTAAAAATTAAACTTTGACTAAACTATAACACAGATACTGTATCTTCCACAGTCCTTACCCTGTGTGCCGCCGTGGTTCTCTTTGATTTCCAGGCAGCTGCGGGCGAGACTCCTCAGTCTAGCGTGATATTTGCCCAGCTCTGGGTTGATGTAGGTGCCATTGATAAGGATTGGCTTTGGAGTGACGGCTCCCAATACTGCAGACAACAAGACAGAGATATGCCTGCGACATCTACAAACTAATCTGTGTTCACAGTCAAATGAGTTCAATGTAGTTCCACATTTCAATATTCACAGTCCACTTACTTGTGTGCTTTAAGTGCAAAAGGCACATCAGCAAGAAAACGCAGCGCAGCATATTGAGTTTGAGCTCTTAGTTCTCGTCTGATGAAGTTCTGTTGGGACGCTCTCTTCTGTCCAGCAGCTTTTATCTCCCATCCCAGCTGATATCTGGAGTAAAACTGCCTTATTGTGTAACACTGGTTCAATCATTAAACATGCAGTGAAGCCAGGGCTGGATTAGAAATCTGGGAAATGCCCATTACTGAAACTCCAATACATCATCATAGGCTGTTTGCTTTTTCTGCAACTTATCAGTTTGTTATGGAACATTACATCCATATTTATGTTCTTGGCACGTGCTTTCATCACAACAAATTATGGGAAAGTGAAAGTGATGAATGCAGTTGATTGTTATCATTCGTTGAATTAGATTCTGATAGGCTGAGAAAATGTGAGGTGATGTTCTTATTAATTAAATACTGAAATAAATGGTCAAATCTAAATTAATTGGTTTTATACAAGTCAAAAATATTATTTAACATCACTTAATTAACCTAAATACATTCATTTATACCAACAAAACTAGTTAGTATGTGTTGAATCATAAGGTAACAATTGCAAGTTTCTATTTTTTACAGTGAATATTTCTTTTTATTTTTCATCTAGCTGTTGCATTGTCTTCCTCTTTTATTTTTCTATTCAACACTTGCACATTTACATTGAAGCTTCTGATGAAAACTGTGTCATTGTGCATAATTAAAACATCTTTGTTTTAATTGTGGACTTTTGCTTGCACAAGTCATGTAAGCACCCTGTGCCATAAATGCCAAGGCCAATGTCCGCTGAACTGTTACTGTCTGTCCGTCTGTTTCAATGTTTCATTTTAGGCATTTCCCAATAGCTGATAATGACAATCATGTGCTAAAATCCCTAAAACAGATCCTTCCAAAGTGCTTTGGGGAATTTACCACATCACAGAATATCAATATCAAGAGTTAGGCAATGCAGTTTGTGAAATATTTAGTAATAATCCAAAATTTGCTTGTTTTCAATATATTATAAAATACAAAACTATAAAGAATCCCACTTTTCTACCTAGTCTGCTTGTCAAATGGGAAAAAAAAGATTATTATTTGATTATTAATACTACTGTAACTACTGAACTGACTTTACAGGCACAAACCATTGCTCTTGCTTTGCATCTTTCTGAAGTGTCAGATAGAAAGATCATGAGAAGATAAAATGATCCCATCGGAAATGGTTTGTTAGAGTTTATTCATGTGCATTGTGAACTGATTTGAACTCGATGACACTAAAAAATTGGATCATCTGACACGGATCAGAATTTGTTGCACGTGTAAACCCAAAAAGTTGCACAAGATCCTTTTTTTTTACATCCGTTCTGAGCTTCCAAATGTGGTTTTAAATCAGATATCCAATCACGTTTGAAAGAAAGAAAGCTTTTTTAATGTCGTGTTATGAAGAAGATGTGCCTGTATGTGTTCACACTAAAACTCACACCTTTATTTACTGAGGAAGTTAAGAAGTTGCGCACAAACACAATCATTCAGGAGCATAAAAAACTTGTTTTCAACCTCCGCCCCATGAATTTTATTAATAAAAAAAAAAACTTTTTTGTAAACAAGCTTCACTATTACATACAGTCTCTCTCTCTCATTAATTCATTAGAATTCATTGAAATAAATGAAATCTTATCACGCTACTAAAATAACAAACTAAAATATTGTTATTTTCCGGTCTATATCCGTTCAGTTAGATTTTGCACCGCAAACATTCATGACAGCTTTTAAATTGTCCATGCTGGCAAATAATCATGGCCACCCGACGTGAATTAAATAAGTTTAGTACAGCCATTCAAAACCTGAGGGCAGGGTTGCCAGGTTTTCACAACAAAACCCACCCAATTGCCACTCAAAACTAGCCCAATCGCGTTTCGGTTGGTCGCCCGGTAAAAATCGCATTCCAGAGGGTAAAATCCATGTTTTTGACAGGGTAACCCTTGTAAAATTCGCATTCCAGGGGCTTAATGCAACTCGATCTCACGGCAATTCGTACGTATTTCATATGTTTTTTGCTAAATCACACGTATTTTACGAGTTGCAAAATTCGTATGAAATCGTACAAATGACCTACCCCTAACCCCGCCCCTAAACCTATCCATCACTGGGGTTTAGACAAATCGTATGAAATCGTACGAGTGAGGTTGTAAGAATTTGTACGAATTAGCCACCTCGTAAAAAAATACGTACGAATTGGTCGTGAGATAGCGATGGCTAAATATCATGTTATTTGGAGTCGCTTCAACCCGTGGACATGAAAATCAACCCACAGCAACAGTGTTAAAGTAGCCCAACTCCACGGGAAAACCGCAGACTTGGCAACACTGCCCGCGGGTCAACCATGTCGCATAGTAAAGCGATCACCAACAGAATCATTTTGGGCGGGGATTAATGTAAACACAGATATCGGACACCAGCCGTGTCTAAAGTGAAGGTAAACAGCTGGGACAAAAAATCGGATTAGGTCAAGAGATCCGATCTGTGCTTTAAGGCTTGCAGTGTAAACGCAGCCTGTGTTCTGTATAGTTGATGACATTTGCTCGGGATGAAACGTCTTTCAAGCGTGTTTTCTCTTTCATTCGATCATTAAACATTTTAGTCGTATCTGACTCTTGGTGATTCTGTGGCCATCTCTTGCCATGCACGGGAATATTCTTGGCGATGATTTTTCCAGGGTAGGTCACCAGGTCTTTCCCCAACACATATAATCTCAGCCGGGACTCGAACCGGCGACCTTCTTCACCGTGCCGCCCTTTCTCTCTCTGCTGATCACATATCCTGTCTTCCTGCCTTTCAGTCTTAAAATGAACATTAAGGTCAGTGTTGCGTCCTGCCCTCACTCCACCTACAGACACATGTCATTCTCATATCTCTGCTTCTGGATCAGATTTGTCTCAAGGCTCTGTCCTCAGGATGAGGTAAGGTCTGAATCATGTCACCTGTGGAGTGTTTAAGAGGATGCGCTCTTGTCCTGACAGGTTCCTGAACACACGAAGGCCCTCAGTCTCTCTTCGCCCTCAGAGGGGACGCAAAGGTCAGCAGAAAACCTTACCTTTATTACTTAAAGAGTTCAGCTGCTTATATGATTAATGAGGGTAGAGCATGACGTCCAAGAGGGTCTGAGCTCAGAAATCGACTCAACTGACAGGATTAGATGAATAAACTCCTTCCAAACTTTTGTTGTGAAAGTCCTTCTTCCTCTCTTATCACGACTTGTGAACAGGTGGCAGTTATTAAGGCAATTTAGGTTGAATCAGATCAACAGTATTGGTCATGGAGAGAACTGTGACTCTCACTCTCATTTCTCTCCATGAGGTTTTCATGAACGACTGAAGACTCATTCTAGTGAGCCTCTTTCTCTGGTAAGAGTGAATGAGAGAGAAGTGTTGATAATGACACTGCCATCCACTCCATTATCTGTGTATTTATGCACATCAGAGATGTTTGACACAGAACAGCTCTGAAACTGTTATACCTTTAGTCAAATTAGTTCTCAACTGTTCAGGAGAGTCTAATGTGCACATATTTCCTCATACATTCAGACAGATGTTTGAAACCTGCTTTAATTTAATGAGGTTTTTTAATCTTCTTTTCTTCATCTCCAGCTCAGTCCTGCTGGACTCTTTCAGAGATGAGTCTTTGTGATACAGTTCAACAGAATGCGTCACTATTTTAAACGCTGTATTCACTTCGTTGTCATTTCTAACTTTGTGATATCAACTGTTTTTAAGTCTTTTCATCTTTGTTGAGTGCTGGACAGTGCAGCTTGTTTGTCAGATGGACAAAGTCGGTCTGAATATCCATCTGGAGATAAGAGGCTGTCGTCTGTCAGGAATGTGTTGTGAGATTGGTCGGCATTCCTTCCAGCCCTCAGATGAGACCAACTGACCTCAAGCCACTGAAACTTGTGTTTATGTGCGTCTTCACTGTTTCCTCTCCGTCTGTCGAAAACATCAGCAACAAGTAGCACTTCACCTCGGCCGGCTGGTTTACTGTGTCACCGTCTATTGTTTAAGCCATACAATGATGTTTAGATCCCTCATCCTAGTGATCAGGGGAGGTGGAGGCAGGGAAGCGGGGGAGGTCATGAAACACACACACACACACACACACACACACACACACACACACACACACACACACACACACACACACACACACACACAGAATGTGTCGGGACTGTGGTCTGATTTAATTCACAGATGCCATTTTGAAGAAAACCTCAGCGTCGCAATGTGGCAGCCAGATACTGGATATCCTGGGACTTCTGTTTTTATGCGTTTCATATGGGGAAAACTCACAAATAATTGCATTATGTTTTTGTACACATGCATGTGTGGTGTTTAGAAAGAGAAAGTGAGTGAAATGTGCTTCTCTATGTTTAGCTTTTCTCACCATTCACATGTCCAGGTCATATTTCACCACAAAATCAACAGAAAAATATATACATATTTAATATTAAGAATATTTTAGGACTATTTTAGGACCACTTCAAGAATAGTTTAAATGAAAACCTGTATGCCTTTTTTTTCATGGAACACAAAGCAAAAATAAATAAATAAATAAATAAATAAATAGAGTTAAAATGACTCTACACTCTAAAAAATGCTGGGTTAAAAACATCACAAGTTGGGTTGAAGATGGACAAACAGCAACTGGGATGTTTTAAACCAGCGATTGTTGTTGTTTTTTTTTAACCCAGCGATTGGGTTGTTTTATACCAGCGATTTTTTTTTTTTTTAACCCAGGAGTTGGGTTGTTTTAAACCAGCGATTGTTGTTTTTTTAACCCAGCGATTGTTTGTTTTTTTTAACCCAGCGATTGGGTTGTTTTATACCAGCGATTTTTTTTTTTTTAACCCAGGAGTTGGGTTGTTTTAAACCAGCGATTGTTGTTTTTTTAACCCAGCGATTGTTTTTTTTTTTTTTAACCCAGCAATTGGGTTGTTTTAAACTAGCGATGATTGTTTTTTTTTTTAACCCAGCGGTTGGGTTAAATGTTTGCCAAACCTGCTGGGTAGTTTTGTTTAACTCAACTATTGTTTAAAAATTACTGTATTTCTTGCTTAAAATGAACCCAAAATATGTTGGAAATTGACATTTATTAATATGTTTCATAAATTAATCTTTATTAACAAGTTTAATGAATAATAATTAAACAATAAACTTAAATTGCTTATTAATAAATGTTCACCTTTTGATTATTATTGTTGCCTCTAGTAATTATGTGTCTGATTTTTAATTTCCAACATATTTTGGGTTCATTTTAAGCCAGACATTTATTTATTTTTAAACAATAGTTGAGTTAAATAACTCAACTGCTGGGTTTGTCCATTTTCAACCCAACATGGGTTGTTTTTAACCCAGCATTTTTTAGAGTGTACAATATACTCACGCCACACTATAGTTTTGTGTGTGGAACAGACAACTGCTCTAAATTCACAGTAAACCACGGCTTCACAGCGCTCACTGCTTTAATATACATCCTTTGTGACCTACAGAAAGAGAGTGAAGGGGAGAAAGCTGAAAGCGAACAACTGGGACACAGAGTGCAGGAAATAGTGGGGAGAAATGGAAAGGAGAACATGAGTAGTCAAACCCTTGGTTTATACTTGGAGTTAATTAGAAAATGGAGAGAGGATTAAGTGTGAAAGCAGAGCCCTGTTTATTTAAGCGATAGACCCCAATCACATGGAGTGACCTCTGACCCCTGAGAAACACATGCACACTAGTTCTTAGAGAAAGAATAACTCCCTACTGCCCAATTCATGAGCATCAGATCACACATAAACATACAATCCAGTGTGCTGGTCTCTGATCTCTTTGAACACGCGTGCAGGAACAGGGGAAGGTTATCGCGTCATCTCTCTCTGCAGCTCCGTGTTATCACTCTGGGAAAAGCTTTTATTGGCTCGCAGGTAATGGGATAGTTTATGTTAGGAGACCCCCATGTAGAGAGGAAGTGGGGGTCTGCTCTTTTCCCCTTTCACCATCCTCTTTTCATTGGCCACAAGCCTTCAATAACATATTATTCTCTTGCTTGCACAACCAAAACTATTGAGAGATGTTTGAAATGATATATGCATGTATGTGAATGGTAACACGTTTCATTCATTGACAATGATATCGTAAACTAACAATGAACATTTTTTTTTACATTCATTAATGTAGAATAATGGTAATTTATTAGTTAAATGCATTATATAGCATATATAGAATTATATAATAAAAAATGGGCATTACCACTTGTAAAAAAGCTTGTAATTCTGACGTAAATAAATGAACTTAAATTTTAGTATTTGTTTTGTCTGTCCCTGGTTTGTAATAAAGACAGACTTTGCAAACTGATACCAAGACAAATAATACATTTTGACTACTCCCAGCCCATGAATCGAAGCACAAATCAGTTATTTTGGTTTGGGATTTTAAAATGGTTCTGGACTTTACATCAGCACTCTTAGAGTTCAGATCCAGGCCTTGTTTTTGTTTTCAGGGCCCCTGAGGGTCTCACCTTAGGTTTACTTCAACACTGATGACAGAAGCCAGAGACCACGACTCTTATTGTGTTTATTTAGGCAGTTTGGAAAATGATGTGTGAAGAGCTGGAGGCAGGGAATGAAAGAAGTGGGATCATGTTTCGTTAAAAGCACACCGTTGATTTCTCATTGCTACAGACGGGTGGAGTTGAGCAGCACTGTACACTCCTCCCTCAATGTTTATCACTGGCTCGTAGGCCGTTCCCCCTTGAATGTGCCATCCCAGCCCACTAAGTTCCACAGTTCCTCACTTTATGTGGAGTCCTGAGCCGGGAAGCAGCAGCTGTGTGTGAGTAGTGCTTTAGAATAACATTGATTTGGCTGAAGGGGATAGCTGTATTTACAAATCAGAAGAAATAATCTTTTTTAAAAGCATTTTTGTTCTGTGAATAGTGATCAATATTTTACCATGATTGTATATTGTTTAATATTAATATTATGTGTCCGTTGATATCAGTAAAACTCAGTTTTAAGGGTAACACACTTCAATGAAGTTGTAACTAAAGTTTTTCATGTTTCTCATTTATGTGACTTTTATATTTACTGTAAATGGTAATTTATAGAGTACCTGGTTGTGGTGGTACTTTTTCATAATAAGTTATTTTTGACTCTACAAAAGCATTTTTCTACTTTTTAGGTTTAGGTTTTGAATATCTTTTGTGAATTGTTGATGACTTATGATGCATTAGAATGACTATCTAGGTGCTTAGCACATCTGACTCTGACTAAAAGGAAATAGGAAACCTCACACACAGTCATGCTCCAGGTTTTGCTCCTTCTGGCTGCTCTTATTGAGTGTCCACCCTGTTACGCCCACAAAATGGGCTCTGGTCCCCTCATTATCCAATATCGTGTCTGGGAAGAACAGCCCTCAGGGACAAGGGTGGGTCGCCTCCTGGATGACCTACGTGAGCGTGGGGTGACAGGGTCACTGGACAACTTCCAGGTCGTCCAGCATGTGCATGCCCCACCAGTCACAGTTGCTTCAAGGGATGGTACTGTGTCAACACTAGGCAGGCTGGACCGCGAGGAGCTTTGCTCGGGAACAGAACGTTGTGAACTGGACTTCAATGTTCTCTACAGAAAGAATGGTGCTATGCATTTACTCTCAGTTAATGTGGAGGTGATGGACCTAAATGACCACAGCCCAGTCTTCCCCAGTCTAGTGCAGGAGGTGGAGATCTCAGAGACAGCCTCGCTAAGAATGCGCATCCCTCTGGACCATGCTGTAGATCCAGATGCGGGACATAACGGCCTGCAGACTTACTCTCTGTCTTCCAACCAGCACTTTGCTTTGGATGTCCGTACCTCTGGAGGGACCAAGCAGGCTGAATTAGTGGTCATCAAAGAATTGGACAGGGAGTTGCAGTCATCTTTAGAACTTGTTCTGACAGCATGGGACAAAGGAAACCCACCAAAATCAGGCAGCACTAAAGTTATAGTCACAATTCTCGACTCCAATGACAATAGCCCTGTATTTGAGAAGGCCCCACCAGTTATTGAGCTTGCAGAGAACACAGTTCTTGGGACCATTGTCATTAATCTCCGTGCTACAGACCCTGATCAAGGTGCTAACGGGGAGGTTGAGTACTCCCTTAGTAAACATGTCCCACTGGAAGTGCAACGACTATTCAGCATCCATCCCAAAACAGGTGCTTTGACTTTACAAGGCCATTTAGATTTTGAAGAAAAGAAGGTGTATGAGGTAGACATCCAAGCTCGAGATCTGGGGCCCAATGCTATCCCGTCCCACCACAAGTTGCAGGTCAAATTGCTAGATGTCAACGATAATGCTCCCCGGATACACATAACATGGACTCCACCAGATTCCCCTTTCGCAACGGTCTCAGAGGGAGCACCAAATGAAACTTTCCTTGCTCTTGTGATTGTATCTGATGCTGACTCTGGGGCAAATGGGCAGGTACGAGTGCACATTCAGAGTGGATCTGGCCCCTTCAGACTCAAACAAATCCATGGAGACAATTATATGGTCGTAACCAATGATACTCTGGACCGTGAGAGACAAATGGAATACAACCTTACACTTCTAGCTCAAGACAGAGGTGATCCTTCCCTGTCCTGCATTAAGCACATGACTGTCCGTGTTTCGGATGAAAATGATAACGCACCAAAGTTCACCAAAAGTCACTACCAGAGTGTCCTCAAAGAGAACAACACACCTGGCTTCCATTTCTTGACTGTGGAGGCGCATGATGTTGACCTGGACCACAGCGGAAGGGTATCATTCTCCATTAAAGAGTCAAATGAACTGGGGACACCAACAGCATTTTTCTCTGTCCACCCCAGAAGTGGGGCTGTTACTGTCCAGCAAACATTAGACTATGAGGAATCCCATTCCTACTCATTTATTGTGGAGGCTGTAGATCAAGGATTCCCACCAATGACCAGTAGTGCAACAGTGCTGGTTGAGATACAGGACGTTAATGACAATTACCCCATAATCCATGAGCCACCACCCAAGAAGGGAGTTGCACTGCTAAGTGTCCCAGTGAATGTGGACAAAGGGGAGATTGTGACTGAACTTGGAGATAAATCTCTGGAGGATAACTTCCACAAACCAAGAAATTACTCTTCCCTCAACAAACCCGAAGGTTTTCTGGCCACTACCATTCGGGCTAGTGATCCAGATTCTGGTCTCAATGGAAAACTCAGTTTTGGAATAACAGAAGGCAACCCTTCTAACATATTTTTTCTGGACAAAACCTCTGGGCAGCTCTATGTGAACACATCTAATGCCACAGAATTGATTGGCAGAACTTTTAAGCTGGGCATAGCAGTGTCTGATATGGGAACACCTATGCTAACCACAAGAACCACTTTGGAAGTAACATTTATCAACTTGCGTGACCACCTGAAGAACTTGTCTCATGATAACCAGGCCAGTTTTACAATGCTTTTGGCAATCTGCCTTGGATCAACCTGCTTGGTATTATTTCTAGCCATTGCTTTGGCCAAGACATTCTGTCATCCTGACAAACGGGACAACCGTGCTTACAATTGTAGACAAGCTGAGTCAACCTACACCCGCCACCCAAGACGGCCTCAAAAGCACATTCGCAAGACTGACATCCAGTTGGTACCAGCGCTTCGGGGTCGTAAAGAAACTCCACAAGAAGATGAAGCTGCGGCATTGGCATCTACATTACCCTTAGTGGAAAAACCACATCCACAGGGCCAGTTTACCCTTACACCAACCCTTGCTCGCATGACTCAGAATCAAGCTCATATGGAAATGGATGGGAACCCACCACTCACTCAAAGCAAGATACTCAGAAAGCCTGGAAGCATAGAGTGGAATGGAACACTTCCTTATAACCCAGGAACACCATATCGAACCCTGCAAAAGACCAGGCATCCTTCCTCCTCTTCTTTCGCAAACTCACAGACCAGCACCCTCAGAAGAAACAAAAATGAAGATGTCAAGCCCACTACCATGGACCCCTCACAAACTATAGCTTTAGTTCCCAGTAATCAGGCCACATTACGGAGACCAAAGACCACAGAAAGAAAAGGAAGGATGGAAGAGTCAGACCACAGGCAGATCCTGAGGAACCTCGTTCGGCTCTCTATGGCAGCCTTTGCAGAGAACGGTTCTATTGAACTGTCCTCTGCCTCACCCGAGGTGCAAGTAAGAGAATTTGTCTTTTTAAAAAACTATTTTAACATTTCAGATATGAAAATTCATTAGACAAAACTACTCTGAAGGTTATTGGGTTGGATTTCAAGGCACTCCAGTTCATATAAGCTCAAGTAGATGATAGTTTTCCCAGTTGTACTGGTTCATATCTATAGCAGCCTAAGGGGACAGCTGACAGATGATGAAGTGTATTCAGAAACAGTTCAGTGTCACACAGTAACTTAAACCTTTAATATGCCTCAGGAGAAAACCCTGCCAATCCTCAACATTATCATATTACAGAGTCATACTGAATGTGAGAAGAAAATACAGATTCATTCCACAGTTGTCCTTTGGGGGAGAAGCTACTTAGATACTTCTGCACAGTAAGATTATACTTCTCAGACATGTATGGGCTGGAGGGAGTCAGCAACAAATTGCTTGTACTGATCTGATTCTCATTAAATGAAAACAAAGAACTACTTTTCACCAGCTTATATTTCAAAATACCAAAAGTGCTGTGCTAGTCAAACGGTGTATCCTTTGGGTCTGTATCCACCCAGATGCTTACCTCTACCAAAGCATTTAGCAGAACAAAAGGTCCTGGCACGGGTTTGAGTCCTCACGTGAACAGTCAGGAAGAGTGTGGATCCTGACCTCCCCCACCCCTTCTCTTTTCCTCCTCTCTAATCCACCCTCCCTTACTTACTTGGCCCAGTTGGCAAATTAGTCCTATGGTGGCTGCAGAGGAAAGGGGCCGAAATGTCACCGGTGCCTGTCCTCGCAGCCAAGGCTGGGTTTCTTATGTGTATCCTGGAAGGAAATAGCCTCTAGAAGAATAGACCCTGTGTAGAAACAGCTTCCTGTCTCCCCACACCACTTCACTTAACAATCTCTCTAAACCCATTTTCCCATCCCAGAATGCTTAATGTAGGCTGGCCGTCTACTATGTTGAAGCTTAATCTGCAAAATAATATCATGAATTATGACATTCTAGCAAATCCAAATGGCCTTTAAACTTGTTAGGCGTTGAATATGTGAAATCTTGTAGAACATTTGTTGTACATTTTGTTAAACGATTAACTGTGAATTGTGTCAAATAGTGTCAAATTCCCCTATATAATAATTCATCAATTTTGTGTCTTTTTAATTCTACAGCAGGTGTCTCAGCTCCTGTCTCTTTTGCATCAGGGACAACTTCAGCCTCGACCAAATTTCCGCGGAAACAAGTATTCTCACAGAACTGGCCGGTAAACCTTCCTTTTGACTATTTTTACAAGCTCTTGACCAAACAGACAATAAATGTAGTACTCATCCCTAAACTAAAACACCCAACACAAAGCAATCCCACAATAACCACACTATCACAATAGTCATCTTAGAAGCTGAGATTTTATCAGGTAGATTTCTGGTAAAAAGGGAAGTAACCGTCGGTCAGTGAGTATGATGTATCCGATCAGCCCCTGTTGGTCTTACTTTACACACAGATTGGTATCTGGCAGAATCCAGTACTGTTTCTATGAATTTCACTTGTTCATGTTCATTCAGAATCAAGAAGAGAAAGCGTAGACTGTGACTCATCTGTGCAGGACTGTGCTTGCTTAAAACAAAGGCAGTGCAGTCACACTTCCTTCTGCTGTGTGCTGTATTGTTTGAGTTTCAGCGTTAAGATCATTTTAGCTCAAAGTAAAATCCCAGCTTTGAGAACATTACTTAACTGATATTAGAGATAATCTCACTGCTTCACCTGAGATTCCCTTACAAAAATGTGTTCTTCCGGCACCATGGTACAGTGACGGTGTATACCATTCAATATACCATGGTACTGAATGATATCCATATTAAAATACCATGGTATATAAATGCTCCTACAATGAATACCATAGCATTCCATCATGGATGTGTCTAAATAGTATCCTGGTGCCATGTTAAAATGACCATAATACATTTCTATACTATACATAATGCAGATTTGCTCTATGTACAATTATTTTGCCAGTCCTCCAACATTTCACATGCTTCAGTTTGCTTGCCTATTAGAGTTGTCAAAAGTACCAACTTCGGTACTGGAATTCTAAAAATATGAAGCTTTGAGCACCGTTGAGTGGATTCGTAAACACCTCTGATTGGCCCTTGCACTCATCGGATATGTCTGTGATTGGCTACAATGATCAACACACGGAAGGCGGCAGGCGTCTATCAGCCTACTAGTCATGTTTTTGAAGCATTGATCATTGTAGCCAATCACAGACATATCTGATGAGTGCGTGAACACAATGGCCAATCAGAGGCGTTTACGAATCTACTCAACAGCGCTCAAAGCGTCACATTTTTAGAATTTCAGTACCGACTTGGTACCGAAGTCGGTACTTTTGACAACACTATTGCCTATTTAATCATCTTACTTTGTCATTCCGAGCTCTTTCACTTACTATGACGTTGAAACATGTTCTGAAACACTCTCACCGCTTTACATTCTCATTGTGTACTGTAGGTCTGGGGATCGGGATGCTGATTGGCTGAGCACTAAAGACAGCGGTCATGGCGAGAGTGAAATGGGTGATATGGACTGGGAAACCGGCAGAGACTCGCCTGTTGACCCCTTATATGAAGAAGGCCTCAATAATCTGCTGACATCTGGTAAATGTTCATACTTTTAAAAGAATTATTGAGCCCACTGTTATGTTTAATTAAAGGGATAGTTCTGTCATCGTTTACTCAACCTCATGTTATTCCCAACCCATAAGACTTTCTTCGAAACGCTAATGAAGATATTTTTAATATTCGTTCATTGTTTTTGTCTATTAATTGAAAGTCCACACAACTAAAATTTAGGTGATTTCCAGATATCTCACATTCATCCTGTTTACCACATTTGTTTCTATATACAGTCTAGTAAGACAACAAATAAGATCCATGCGTAAAGTCTGTCGACCTGGATGTAATATAGTGAGATTTCTGCTGCTGTGTTTCCTTTGTCTATGTATAGAGTAAATGTTTGTGTGCAGTTCCTTCCATCTATTGTTCTGAGGATTAGCTCGCTCTAAATTAATGGGGACCTTTTTTGTTCTCCTGAATCAAAGGTCTAGTTTGTTTTTTTCTGATTTATCTCTCTGATGTCTGAGCAGATTTACTTCAAATCTTTATCTCAGTGCTGATCTAGTGTGTAATGTAGCTGTTTGTGAATGTAAGAGGTCTGCATTGTTTAAATAGCAAATGCACTCGTGCCCATCTGTTCGCCCATGGGCGGGCTGGTCTGAAAACGAGGTGTGTTCAGGTGCATTGTTGGCGTGTTGCTATTTTGAGGCAACTGAAAATGACTGCGCCATTGACCAACAAAATCCTGCTCTAAAGTCATTGATGCAGTATTTTTTTTGTTATTTAAAGGGACAGGGACGTGCAGCAGAACACAAACATGCCAAATTAAAAATAAAAGATTATTATTGTGTGCATAATGATAAAAATGCTTTGGTGGAATCTGGCTTGTCCCGTAGATGTTCTTTAACCTCATGCACAAGCAGATCCGTTTCCTCGCTAGAGAAGCGCTCAGTTTTTTCGCTTGCAAATTCCGCAATGTAAATAGCAAATGGTAAATAGTGGAGATGAGACTCTGATTGGTTTATTGCACATTATGCCCAAAACACACCTATGACTCATTAAGAGACTAGGGACAACCCTTTTGGACCATGCGCCCGAGAGCGCCAACCATTTTTCCAGTCGTTAAACTAGCAAAAGTGGATTCGGACACGCCCTAAGTGCACCTGCGCCATACGCTTCAGACCATGTGCTTAGATCAGTAAAATACAGCCCTAGGCATGGTTTAGAGAGACTGAATCCTTTATCGAACTGTTTCAGACACTGAGAGAAAAGAGCTGATGCTGCAGTGGATATTACGAGAAAATTTTATTGTTTTCTGACCTTGGATGCATGTAAACATGTTGTAGGAGACATTAGGAACCTTTATAGTATAATAATTGGTAACTTTAAAAACTATAGTTTTGGTCAAATGGCAGAACTGCATGATCTTTCTCCATGAAGACAATCCAAGAATGCATTGCGATAAACTCATTTTAAATTAAAGATGGTGGTCAGAGTTGAGAGAATTTTGTCTATTAATACATTTATTCCAGTGGTGAATCATCATTAAAAAATGGTTTACTTTTTAGTGTAATATTTGTGTGTTCTTTATATTGAATATGGCAACATCAAACTGTTTTGGTATCAGTTAAAAGTGTGTGTACTTCATGTGCAGATCTCTCTGTGTAGTGTGCGGATCTGCTGACTATGTAGAGTGTTCCACTTATAAGGTTCTACGACAATTAGTAACCTTATAAGTCAACAAGGCAGTTCACTAGGTTTATGAACCGAGTGTGTGGTTTTGCAGTTCGGTTGAGTCAGTATTGCCTGAGAACTTCATCTGGTCGTGGTGTTAGTCATGCTGGAGAACACAGACAGGCAGTTCTGTGTTTACTGTCAAGGGGCTTTCTTTCTGAAGCATGCAGATACTAATTCCCTCTCTTCTTATGGAGTCATCTCAGATTTAACCACTGACTCACACTCTCTGAATGATTGTAACCCCTTTAGCAGATTGACTTCAAGGGTGATACACACACTCACACCTGCTCACACGATAATTCACATGTCCTTGGGCTCTTCATGTCATGTCTTAACCCTTTAACACAATGCAGGCGATGTGTGTATTATACATACCCTAAGGACAGAGAAAGTGAGAGTGTGTGTGTTGTGTTATAAAACATTTTTCTGTCTCTACCCTCTTCCTTTGAAGGCCATCTGATTAAAACTCGCTCACAGCAAGGATAACTATATAACTTATAGTTATATAGATTTATATAAGATTTAATCATCATTCTAATTCTAACCAGTAAACAGTGAATGTCACACACATGTCGCTGTAAAGTCTGCTGTTGGTTGTTTGGATGTGGTTGCATTCTTTTGGGGATTTTAATCATGGGTTTAACCGTTTTAGACGAATTAACGATGCCACAATTTCCCTCCATAACTATTTATGAGGCTCTGTAAGAAGAGGGAGATTTGTGAAATAAAAGAAAAGAAATGTACGATGGCACATATAATTATTAGTGAATAATAATGTGAATTCAGAGGTGTGCAGGATTTGAAAGGGCTGTGGAGAGAGAGAGAGAGGAAGTCGTGAAACGGAGGTTTGGTCGTTCGTCTCTCTGATGTGGTCGTGTGGGTTCGTTTGATCAGCGTTCACTGGAGTTCAGATCTTTACTCACACAAAGCTGTTGTTTCTCCCCATCTTTAATTAAGACCCTGAAATCTCTAACCCACAGACAAGGAAAAAACGCTCAAGAACGGCTGTAAAACTGTCAGAATTATGGTGGTCGTGTGTTTCAGAGCTCCAGTCTTAAAAATAAAGGTTCTTTACTGGCATTGATGTTTCCACGAGGAACCTTTAAAGGATTAGTTCACTTCAGAATTAAAATTTCCTAATCATTTACTCACCCCCATGTCATCCAAGATGTTAACTTCTTTACGACTGAAGAAAGAAAGATATAAAGGTTTTTGAGGAGAACATTCCAGGATTTTTCACCATATAGTGAACTTCACTGGGGTTCAACGGGTTGAAGGTCCAAATGTCAGCTTCAAAGAGCTCTACATGATCCCAGACGAGGAATAAGAGTCTTATCTAGAGAAACCATCGGCCATTTTCTTAAAAAAAATAAACATTTATATACTTTTTAACCACAAATGCTCGTCTTGCACTGCTCTGTGATGCTCCACGCATTACATAATCACGTTGGAAAGGTCACGCGTGACGTAGGCCGCAAAAAACTCAAAAATGTCCGACATCGTTGTTTTACCTTTTTTTGTAAAGGCCGTTTGACTTAGTCTTTGACGTTCGCTTTGTAAACACTGGATCAGTACTTCCACCTACGTCACGCGTGACCTTTCCAACATGATTACGTAATGCGTGGAGCATCACAGAGCAGTGCAAGACGAGCATTTGTGGTTAAAAAGTATATAATTTTAATTTTTTTAGAAAATGGCCGATGGTTTCTCTAGATAAGACTCTTATTCCTCGTCTGGGATCATGTAGAGCTCTTTGAAACTGACATTTGGACCTTCAACCCGTTGAACCCCAGTGAAGTCCACTATATGGAGAAAAATCCTGGAATGTTTTCCTCAAAAACCTTCATTTCTTTTACAACTGAATAAAGACATGAACATCTTGAATGACATGGGGGTGAGTAAATTATCAGGCGATTTTACTTCTGAAGTGAACTAATCCTTTAAACATCTATAGAACGTTTCCATTTCACAAATGTTCTTTATAGTGGAAAAAGGTTGTTTAGATTTTTAAAATGCTCTTCATACCAAGAAAAAGTGGTTCTTTTAAAAACTGATCACTGAAAGGTTCTTTGGGGAACCAAAATGGTTCTTCTAAGGCATCGCTGTTTTTGTGCTATAGAAGAACCTTTCAGTGAAAAGTTCTTAAAAGAACCATTTTTTTCTTAGTGTGAAGAACATTTTAATCATTTAAAGAACATTTAGTGCAATGTAAAAGTTCCATGGATGTTAAAGGTTCTTCATGGAAATACAGACGCCTTCGTGTTGAAGAAGCTGCTTCACTCACAACACAAACACAGAAAACCTGTGAATTAGAGTCAAGTTATAACCAAATTTAACCTTATTCACTTAACCAAGTATTTGTGGAATGTTTCTGGCTTGATGAAGGTAATTTCCTTGTTTACTGATGTACTGTATCACCTCCTTTGTCCTAAAACACTGTGGCTAAGTGTTGTCCTGCCAGTACTCGTGTGTGTTAAACAGCAGCGCTGATGAAGACGTGACGCGTCAGGAGAAGGAAATGCCTGTTTACAGTATTAAAGATAAACGCTCACCTCGTCTTGGTATTTCCTGTCATCCTGTTTTTCATCTGCACAAACTCAAACAAGTAAACAAGTGAAGATTCAGACAGGTTCTGCAGCCTTCAAAAATGTTTTCTTTTGTCAAATGTTTTTGTAAATATTATATTTAAGCTGCATTTATCTAAAATATAAACACTTGTAACAGGCAAAAAGTTATATAGTGTATATTTAATAGTCTCTGTCATATTTCTTTCCTCTGTTTGTGTAGATGACGTGTTCTCAGACTTTCCTGATCCAGCATGGATGGCTCGTCTTTCTCTTCCTCTGACAACCGACTACCATGAAAACCTGTTTGTCCCGGATGGACCGCCGTCCCCTGATGCCCATTGTCCAGTGGCCTGTCCTGATGATTCCACTTCCTTCTCCACGTTTGGTAAAACCCCAGAGAAGAGCGGGCTGGGCGGCAGCGCTCTGATGTCAGAAGTGAGCTCTCTGTTTGAGATGTTGTTGACACAGAAGGCCGATGCCCAGTCGTGTCCTCCAGCTGATGTGCTGTACAGACTCTCAGCCGCGTACAGACGCTCGCTCGGCTTAGATGCTCCTGCCACCACACGCCAACAAGGGCAAACTCCCATAACGCAGTATGCCAACCCTATGCCATAACAGCAAAGAACATCTCTGATTTCTGGTGCCATATCATTTTTGGGATGCATGCAAGCCTCAGGAACACTAGCCTGACCTCTGAAATCCTTTTTTCAAACACGTCTGTCTGGAACAGGCCATGACAAGAACTTTTAATATTTTTATGAGAATAAACCTTTCAGTGCATGAAATAAGACTCAAAATAATCAGATTTTTTTCCTGGTCCTTTCAAAAATTCTTTTGCAAAAAGGTTTATTTGTAAACACTGAACTGTTCATGCAGTGTATATCAGGAGAAATGAGTCTCCTCTTTAGGAAGTCGGTGTTTATATTCCCCTGAAACAACTCTTTTCTCTGACAACAAACTGATCAGCGCCCACTGCTGGCTAGTTTGCTTATTTTTTATGTCACTTCTCTGTTGTGAATATTCATTTTTAACATGACATACTGTTACATACCCTTCTTTGACTACTATAATAGTCAGAAATGTAGAAATAAGCCGAACACTGTAAATACAAGACGCTCATTGTAAGCACTGATGACAGAACTGTTATGATCTGAATGTTTTTCCTCTTTTTCTTTGAATGCCATAAGTTATTGACATCAAAACAAAGATGTATAATTTTTTTTTGCAATATCATTTTGTATATGTGTAGTGCTTTTTTTATTCATAATTTCAGCACTTTTTCTGTTTGTAAACCATATAAGCGAAATAAACCATTTTTTAATAAACTATGTGAATGTCTATTTTTATTCAACGAATAAAAAAGTCACACAAATTCAAAACTGAAAAAAAAAAAGTACTCCTTAAAGTTGACAAACTAACATTCATTAATTTCTTACGCAAAGGAAGACCAAAATATTGAAGAACGCGCACACATTCTCAATTTATCCAGAATCGTGCAGCTCTTTTTAATTCATTTTACCAAAAAAATTAATAAATAAATAAATCAAGCTGCATTTATTAGATACATAACGACAAAATATAAAGTTTCATATTCTGTAAAACTGATCAAAATTAAGTGAGTTTATGTTTATCGGTGTGCTCAGAAAAAACAACTTATTTCAAATCATTGACAAAAGTTTTGGGACGCCTGCCTTTACATGCACATGAACTTTAATGACATCCCATTCTTAATCCGTAGGGTTTAATATGGAGTTGGCACACCCTTTGCAGGCCTCAACTCTTCTGGGAAGGCTTTCCACAAGGTTTAGGAGTGTGTTTATGGGAATTTTTAACCATTCTTCTAGAAGCGCATTTGTGAGGTCAGGCAGTGATGTTGGCGAGAAGGCCTGGCTCACAGTCTCCGCTCTAATTCATCCCAAAGGTGGTTGAGGTCAGGACTCTGTGCAGGCCAGTCAAGTTCCTCCACACCAAACTCACTCATCCATGTCTTTATGGACCTTGCTTTGTACACTGGTGCACAGTCATGTTGGAACGGGAAGGGGCCATCCCCAAACTGTTTCCACAAAGTTGGGAGCATGAAATTGTCCAAAATGTCTTGGTATGCTGAAGCATTAAGAGTTCCTTTCACTGGAACTAAGGGTCCAAGCCCAACCCCTGAAAAACAACCCCACACCATAATCCCCCCTCCACCAAACTTTACACTTGGTACAATGCAGTCAGGCAAGTACCGTTCTCCTGGCCACCGCCAAACCCAGACTCGTCCATCAGATTGCCAGACAGAGAAGCATGATTCGTCACTCCACAGAACACGTCTCCACTGCTCTAGAGTCCAGTGGCGGCGTGCTTTACACCACTGCATCCGACGCTTTGCATTGCACTTGGTGATGTAAGGCTTGGATGCAGCTGCTCGGCCATGGAAACCCATTCCATGAAGCTCTCTACACACTGTTCTTGAGCTAATCTGAAGGCCACATGAAGTTTGGAGGTCTGTAGCTATTGACTCTGCAGAAAGTTGGCGACTTCTGCGCACTGTGAGCCTCAGCATGCGCTGACCCCGCTCTGTGATTTTACAGTTGCTGTTGTTCCCAATTGCTTCCACTTTATTTTACCACTAACAGTTGACCGTGGAATATTTAGAAGTGAGGAAATTTCATGAATGGACTTATTGCACAGGTGGCAACCTATCACGGTACCACGCTTGAATTCACTGAGCTCCTGAGAGCGACCCATTCTTTCACAAATGTTTGTAGAAGCAGTCTGCATGCCTAGTGCTTGATTTTATACACCTGTGGCCATGGAAGTGATTGGAAAACCTGAATTTAGTGATTTAGAGTGGTGTCCCAATACTTTTGCCAATATAGTGTATTTGTTTCTGTTCTACACATAAACTCCATTTTGTTCAGTTTTTCCAAGACTCCATTGTACATTTGCATCTCAAGTAAATGCATTTTGATTTAAAGATGTTTAGATGTTTGTATTGGAATACAGGACAAATATACAGAGGAAGAACATAATTTTTTAAAATGCATACATTTAATGCCATGACTTTATTAATTTAAGACTTTCTGTTCTGATTTATGACCTTTTTAAGGCCTTAATTTGTGAATTAAAACTTTTTAAGACCTGCAGAAACCCTGCTTAAAGGGATAGTTCACCCAAAAATGAAATTTCTGTCATTAATTACTCCCCCTCATGTCGTTCCACACCCGTAAGACCTTCGTTCATCTTCAGAACACAAATTAAGATATTTTTGATAAAATCCGATGGCTCAGTGAGGCCTGCATCGCCAGCAATAAACGCTCCCTTTTTCAATGCCCAGAAAGCTACTAAAAACATATTTAAAACAGTCATGTGACTACAGTGGTTCAACCTTAATGTTATGAAGTGATGAGAATACTTTTTGTGTACCAAAAAAACAAAATAACGACTTTATTCAACAATATCTAGTGATGGGTGATTTCAAAACACTGCTTCATGAAGCTTTATGAATCTTTTGTTTCGAATCAGTGGTTCGGAGCGTGTATCAAACTGCCAAAGTCACGTGAACTATTGAAGTTTCAAAACACTTATGATGTAACGAAGCCTGAAATCACGTGATTTTGGTGCTCCGAACCACTGATTTGAAATGTGTTGTTTGTAATGAATTGAGTTGCCTACTGATTTCAAAGCAGATTTATTTAGCCAACCAAAGTTAAGTACAGAAGCCACTTTTCCATGTCAGTATAGTCAGTGTCATGTTTACTACTCCGCTGCTGTCGTGTGATTAGTCTCATGTTGAGCAGACGAGTCCGGAGGCACAGGAATCCGCTGTATGGCATCCAGATATGGAAGGGGATCACGGACAACCTCTTCAAAAACAGTATTCATCAAGTTGATGACATAGCCATTTTCATTTTTTTGGAAAAGCTTACAAAATGTTGGCTCTGTTTTTACTGGTTTGACGGTATGTCCTCCCTTTTTGGCCTTTGGAAAGTGAAGCTTGTGCACAAGTTTCCCTTTAGATGTCACATGTGGCTGGACGGCATTCTCATTGAAGTGCATCGCTGCGAGGTACAACCTAAAGGACAAGACAAACAAACACCAAAATCGTTCATATTGCTATTGTGTGCTATATAGTCAATGTTTTTAACACTAAAATTATGAAAATATTCAAAATACTATTTTAAAGCTATACCATTATGTAAACTGAAAGGCATAGACAGAAAACATTAGTGTGCCATACCTGTTTATGTGTTGTGTTCAAGACGTACCTGCATAGCATTCCGGTGAAGGGGAAGACAACATTTTTGGGTGCAAAGTGCAACACGACTTTGTGAAATGACTCCACAGTTGATGTCTGGTCATATGGGCTCAGCTTCTCCACATCTGAAAGGACTCTCTTGTTTATCAGGACCTTACGTAGCCTATTCAGTGCTGTCGAACCTTGGGGGAAATCAGTGCAATGTTATTGATACAACACATGAATATTGTAGGATTTACGTAACATGCTGATAATGAGTGTTTTTTTGGCACACCTGGTTGAAACCACTTGCTACGGTCCTTAGACACCCTTTGTTCATGCTGACACCTAGGGAACACTGGGTCAGAATGTGTGTGAATGTCTTGAATGTGGTTGATGATAGAGGTCCATTTGGCTACCTTCTCTGGTCCTGAATCCGAGCTGGTGGCAGACCAGTACAGGTGGTTGGTGATGCTCTTACGCCACTTCTTCACCAAACTACAGTCCTTCTCTCTGGAAATTTTCTCCACCTTCTTTGACAATCCTGATGAAGTAAAATTTACAGGCAAAACATAATCACAGATTTTAATGCAGCAAGCTTCTTCACAAGTATGGATATTTGAAATGTATTTTCTGACAACAAAGACGCAAGCATTACCTTTCACCGTGTGCCAGACGTCATAATAGTGGTTGATTTTACGATCCTTTAGGAACTTTTGTATCTGGGGGTGACGGTCAGTGACAATGCAGTCCGACTTTACACCGCTTTCCTCCAGGAGATCCAAGCTTCTTCTAAGGCCCTCCTTCTCCATGTGGTAGCTTCCTCCTACCTCGTTGCTCTGTGTAGAAACACACAAACATAAAATGTATGTGTAATATCTCCATAAATTACATATTTATTATGAAAAATAGAAGTCTCTTCCGCTCTATGTTATGTATGCTGTATTTTCTCTCTGAAATGTGCACAGATTTGTTACAAACTGATACTACAGACAAAGGGCTCAACTGCCGACATGACATTTAAAAAAAGTAGTATACTTGCAATTTTTACGTAGTTGTACATAACAAGAGTATGTTATCCATGAAGTCCACAGATTTTCAAATACCTGCACCAGCTGTATGTCTATAATGTTGTTGGTCTGCAAGTTCATCATGGTGTAGCTTCCATATTTTGCAGAATATCCTGCAATTAAAAAGAAAGTTACTAATCATTTTGAAATACAGCAGTTATTTATAAGACAGAAACACATCATCTGCATATTAACAAGGCCTTGTGCAATCACAGTTGTTTAATCCCTTAAGCCCGAAGTGTCCTGCCGGCAGGATACCACCCCCCGCGAAAAAACAGGAATAACACAAAATAGTAAAATTTTATAGCTTAGAAACTCATCTTTTTAATGCATCCAACGTTTTTGTTCAAGTGCTGACTTATCACTCTAAAATGAAGTGTCCCGCCCACAGGCGCCACCTAGCTATAAAAAAAATTAATAATCATATTTTTAAAAACTCCTGCCTAGATCATCACAGAATAAGTGTCATTTGCTAATTAGCTTAGAGTCTGAACTTTATAATAAATAAATTTGATTAACTCCTAAGTACTGCTGAAAAACAATAAAACAAAATTTTTGACACTCCAATGTGTCAAAAGCATCATACAGCTCAGATAATCATGCGTTATATGTCATTTAAAAGGTCTTACGGAGTAGAATACAACAAGCATAATTGTTTTGGGCTTTGACTAAACTTGAGGGAGTTTTTGGACATGAAGCCCTGCAAGACCTATATGTAAAAAATAAACCGATATTGCATTTATGTCACATTTTGGCTCGTAACTTCATAAAACATGCTTAGATTGTGGAAAATTGGACATCGTTATTTACAGCAGATTAAAATGAGTCCAAAATCAGCATAATCCAATAAGCCGCTCACGCAATTACGACACATAAAACCCCACAGGCGCACAGATGCTAACTAAAACTAAAATGTAGCTTTCACTTGGCATTTTAGCTTATAACTTCATGAAACATGCAGAGATTGTAGAAAATGGCACATTATTACTTACAGTGGATTCTCCCGATTGAAATGAGTCCAATATCAACATAATCCCACGTGTCGGTCACGAGTTAATCCATGTGAAATAATTTAAAAAATGCCCATCAGGGGGCGCCAATGGATAAACAAAAAGGCTAACTTGGTTCCAAATGCTGTAACTCTTTATTTCTTTAAGGGATCAGCACAAAATTTGATCCAGATACAGCTCACATATAGAGGAACATCACCAAAAAAAGAATTGTCCTCCTACCTTATTTCTTTGAGTTATTGCATGTCAAATATGAAATATGTAAAAATTTCCCTTGAGCAAACTTTTTAATTAAATTTATTTTTTTATTTTATTTAAAAATGTAAAAAGTTCTCTTTCAAATACCAACCTTTTGACTCTCCTTGCTAGAGATCTGGAGTTATGAGTCATTATTTTTGTGCATGTCACTCAGAAAACAAAAAAAAAAATTAAAAATGCCTACCTTTGTTCCAAATGCTGTAACTTTTGATTTCTTTATGCAATCACCACAAAATTTGATCCAGATACAGCTCACCTATAGAGGAACATCAGCAAAAAAATGATCTCGCTACCTTATTTTCTTCATGAGATATTCCATTTTAAATTAGAAGGATATGTAAATTTTCCCTTTTTTCCACATTTATTTTTTTGCTGTTTATTTGCAGTTTCTCAGCATGAGAATTTCCAAATTGAATTTTTTTTTTTAAAGTTTCCTTTCAAAATGATACCATCCTTTTGACTCTCCTTGCTGTAGTTTTGGAGTTACGAGTCTTTACTTTTTTGTGTGTCACTCAGGGCTTAAAGGGTTAAATAGAAAGACAAACTGAAATAAAAATGTGCACCTGAAGAGTCTGCTCGCATGTCACCACCAAGAATGACATTCTTGTTCTGGCTCAGGTAGTGCAGCTGCAAATTTTGCTCCTCCTTCCACTTGTGGATGATAGCAGGTTCAAGGTATGTCCTGGCATGCCTTCTAAAAGCATCATATGTATGCGTTTTCAAGTACATCGCCCTGAACACCTTTAAAAACAATTGTAAAATAATTAGTCCTGTCTAGCTTTGGCTTATTTGGAGTGTACAAAGGATACGATACCTTTTGCATCTTCAGAAAGGAAGCTCCACTGAAATAGATGGCAGCAGACAACTGAAGGTTGCCCACAGGGGTGCTGCCGACGACAGGCTGACTCCTCCACTGCCTGAAGAACTCACAGTGAGGGCACAGCTGGTCAACGGCTATGAAGGTCCCTCTTCTGCGTGGGCGAACATTACAAGCCCTGGTGCAAACAGGACAACTCTCGAACAGGCTAAGGAGGCATTTTTCAAAAACTATGAACTTTGCATCCTTATGGACTGGCGTTGATGTGGCACTGAAAGAAACAACATTGTGCCTGTTAGTGAAAACCTGAATACAACGTCACAGTTTGTGTGAAAAATTGTGAAATATAACTTTTGTGATGATTCTGTCTCAGACCGTGCAGGATCATATGTGGAATCTTGTGGATCAGTGCCTGCAGAGGAAACATTCCCCATTTCCTGATCCTCCTCCAATTCAACACGAGGTCTTTTGGCTAGCCTTGAAGCCTTCACTGGTGTCGATGTAAATGGATGTTTTGTGGCCCATGACATTTCAGTAGTTGTGGTGCCTACCGCCACACTTTGAGACGACACTGTCACCTGTACGCCTACCAGTTAAAAAAAAATAGAATTAGTAAGGGGAATAATGGTAACCCAAACAAGATTTCAATAACTGGGCACATCTCTGTACATCAGCGCAGACGGCCCAGGTGAAAAAAAGTTCAGTAAAATACACTTTATTTTAGTACACTTCCATAATGTACTTAAAGTGCTCTATTTTCATGTACTTATTTTGTACTTAATATACTAAAAATTATTCTTAAGAACATCTAAGTGTACTCAACTGTGCTATTATGAGACACCATGAATATGAACTAAAATGATTTTAACATACTATCTCTGTTAAAACAAATGTATTTAGTTACTACTTGTAGTACACTTGAACCCATCTTTAAATATACTCATCAAAAGAAAAACGTATGATGTATTTCAAATATAAGGTTAATATATAATAAATATATACAAAATGTATGTACAAGTCTATTTCATCATAAGTCTATTGTCTATGTCTGATGAGTATATTTAAAAGATGGGTTCAAGTGTACTACAAGTGGTAACTAAATACATTTTTTTTAATAGTATGTTAAAATCATTTTAGTTCATATTCATGGTGTCTCAAAATAGCACAGTTGAGTACACTTAGATGTTCTTAAGATTATCTTAATAAGTACTTTTAGTATATTAAGTAGAAAATAAGTGCACAAAAATAGAGCACTTTAAGTACATTATGGAAATATGGAAATATAACAATAAGTGTATTTTACTGCACTTTTTTTCACCTGGGAAAGCACAGAATTTATAAAAGATATTGTTGTCATACCTGTCCTAAATATTAACTGACACAGACTGTGCAGTGTTTAGTGATTTATTTTTGATTCCTGTCAAATGAGTGAATCTTTGAAATATCTGTTTTTTAAAGACAATAAATGTGGACAAATATATAATTGAAGATTGTCCTGTTGAACTGCAAAATCAAAGCACACTTTTATGTGACATGCTTATGTATTTTGGGGTAGTGTACTTTTTTATATGAATGATTAATCCAATCGTGTGCTGCTGGTGCATTTACAGTAGCTTAAGCACAGTGAATATATAGGGTTTACTTGTAATTAATTCATTTGTATTGTATTTTTCATGAAAATCCATAATTATATATATATATATATATATATATATATATATATATAAATCCAGTAAAATGTTATGTAAAGCATTCATAACGCACTTTTAAGTAATGCACTTATAAAACACTGTATATATCTGACTACACTTAAAATCATTTGAAGTGTTAGGGCTAATTAGTGCATTTATTTCAAGTGTACTTAAGTACCACAGTTGGGAAATTGTACTTATAACTGCACAGTAAAATCCCCAGAGTTAAATCAACTCTGCTCAGAGTACATATGGTCCCTCTCTAAATAGTGTTAAAGTAACACTGAACCAGAGTTAAAGTTAATGAGATAATTAAGCAATTAATATGGCTGTGACTGAAGTCAGTTGTAGTTCTTGTGATTCTTTTCTTCAGTGATTCTGCTTGTTAACAGCAGGTGTTCATCACTAATGCACAAACATTACTTAATTATCTCATTAACTTTAACTCTGCTTCAGGGTCATTTTAACATTATTTAGAGAGGGACCATATGTACTCTGAGCAGAGTTGATTTAACTCTGGAGATTTTGCTGTGTAGTACATTAGTAATATATTTGTAATAAAATGAATTTCATTTAAACTTAGGATTACTACATAAAAATCTACTAAGAAATAGTAGTACTATTAAAACTACTAAAAAATCTATTTAAGTAATACTGGTATTTAGTATACTTTTCCAAGTGTAGTGAAGTACTACTGAAGTACTTTGAATTAATGTATTTATAGTGTATAACTTTTACGCTTTCATTTAGCACCAAAATAAAGAATGTACTACAAATGTACTTGCTTGTATTTAAGTATTTTTTTAATGCACTCAAGTATACTTTTTTTTTTTTCACCTGGGGGATCCTGATGATTATGAATAGAACTGCAAATAGCAGCTGACTTACTGAGCTAAACAAGCTTACATTTAATAATAGTACACAATTAATCTGTCCTTATAATGCAGCACATGATCAGTAACATTACCTTTGTTTTGAAGGTGGGACCTCATTGTGTTCAAAGACAGTTGTGTTCCCTGAGATAAGACGACAGGACCATCTGTTTGGCAGCCTACATCATTTGTACGCAGGGGCTGTGATGTATTCTGAAATACAAGCGTGCAAAATAATCATACTTCAGTTCTCAAAAAAAACAAATTGACTAGATCGTTTCAACTTAAGTGGTGGAGAAGGTCACGTTAGCTAAAAGGAGCGAGTGTATGGCAAGCCGTTTTGACTTTTATTCATTCTCAGGATATGAATTCTTGATATCAACAATTCAATTCTTGATATCAGGAATTACATTTCCACTAGTAACAATTCAATTCTTGATATCTGTAATTGTATTTTCACTAGTGAAATGTCACCATAGGCTGCCATTCAGATTCAATTGTTGATATCAAGAATTGATTTCTTACTAGTTAAAATTCCAATTTCACATATTAGAAATACAATTTTTTCTAGTAAAAATCATAATTTGATGTCATTAATTACTTTGTTACTAGTGCAAATATCTATTCTTGATATCAACAATTGAATTGCTACTAGTAACAATGTTACATTTTGATATCAATAATTTGATTGTCACTAGTGACAATGTTAGTTTCTGATATCATGAATGTAATTGTTACTAGTAAGAAAGCCATTTTAGATATCTGAAATTATGCTGATATCACAAATACATTTTCAGATATCAAAAATGAACATTTTTACTAGTAGCAATTCAATTGTTTTATCAAGAACTGACATTTCAATTAGTGCCAAATTAATTCTTGATATCAAAAATTCACATTTTTACTAGTAACAATGTATTGATATCAAAAATTATGATTTTTACTAGTAACAACTGTATTTCTGATGTGAAATTGGAATTTCAACTAGTAAGAAATCAATTCTTGATATCAACAATTGAATTTGAATGGCAGCCTATGGAGACATTTCACTAGTGAAAATACAATTACAGATATCAAGAATTATATTTTTACTAGTGGCAATGTAATTCCTGATATCAAGAATTGAATTGTTGATATCAAGAATTCATAACCTGAGAATGAATAAATGTTAAAACGGCTTGCCATACGAGTGAGCTATCTGTAATCAACTAGTTAGCTCCTGAGTTATGTGTTGTTGATGAAATATAGGCTAAATTATAATTTTATTCGACAAAAGGGATTGACACAAATATCTACAGTTGCATTTTGTAGATTTATATGACAACACAGGCAATAAAATAATATTAACCTTCGCGAAGTGGATAAAAATCACTACTTACTGCATGCGGCAATATAGATGGAATTGCCCCCTTCTTCAGAATCAAACGCTGAGCGAAGCCTGCTTGATATTGTCCCAGATTAGAAAAACTGTCCGTGGTGAAATGGGCAGAGCAAACTAGCAACTTTGAATTAAATTGTTGCGGTATCCAGTTATAGATAAACATCAACCATGCCTGTTGACAGTTTTGTTCTGCGGGAAGAGTATGTAAAGTGCTCACATCCCCTGCACAGCCTGGAACAAAACATTTATATCCATGATCTGCCATTTATCCTCGCTTGTTTCTTCACAATACCTTCTTCTTCTTAGTTTTATGACAGATTGCAACCATGGCTTATCAGGTGCATACCGCCACCTACTGTATCGGAGTATGTAGCATAGATATCAATCTACTTTTACAAAAAAAAAAAAAAAAAAATTATCTAAATCCTATAATACATCCCTGTATCCTTCAAATATTCCACGACAGCATCCTGCGTTTTTTAACCCCTTCTCCTGTTGTTCCCAAAACACCTTCAAGGTTCCATTTCCTTCCAATCTGAATTATCTTTTGCTTTAATCTATTCCTCTCTTCCCTATATTTCCTACAATGTAACAGTATATGTTCTGCACTTTCTGTGATTTTACATTCTATACATTCATCTGATTTACATTTACCTAACAAAAACAATGCTTTATTTAACCCTGTATGGTCAAACCTCAGTCTGGTTAAAACAGACTCCTCCCTTCTTTTCCTTCTTTTGCTTTAGCTTCTCCTTTGCCAAATGGAATATTTATAATATCGTTTATCCTGGTCGATTTCTTTTCTATTTTGTCTGCTTTCTCATTCCCTTTTATATTTACATGAGCAGGTACCCAGCAGAATCTCACATCTATCTGAAGCCTCCGCAATCTAAATAAACTTTGGTGGATTTCTAGCATTAAATCTTCTCTATTAGATCTCATATTTCGAATACTGTAAAGGGCTGCTACAGAGTCAACACAACATACCGTTCTATCTGGTTTTACTTCTTCCACCCACTGTAACCCTACACAGCAAAATCTCTAGAGTTAAATCAACTCTGCTCAGAGTACATATGGTCCCTCTCTAAATAGTGTTAAAATAACCCTGAAGCAGAGTTAAAGTTAATGAGATAATTAAGTAATGATTGTGCATTAGTGATGAACACCTGCTGTTAACAAGCAAAATCACTGAAGAAAAGAGAATCACAAGAACTACAACTGACTTCAGTCACAGCCATATTAATTGCTTAATTATCTCATTAACTTTAACTCTGGTTCAGTGTTACTTTATCACTATTTAGAAAGGGACCATATGTACTCTGAGCAGAGTTGATTTAACTCTGGGGATTTTACTGTGTATAATAATTGCCATCATCTCTGTCGTATAAACTGACAGCTGGTCAGGTAATATTTTCCCAATACTTACATTCAATGTTGGTATCTATATTCCTATGCCTACCCTGTTTTCTTCATCTTTGGATCCATCTGTATAAATATCTAAATAACTGTAAAATTTGCTTTTTATGTATTGACTTGCCATATGTCCTTTCTCACTCTCTTCCCATTTATCCTTTAGTACCATTATATTCAAATCTACCTCAGTTTTTGGAAACAGCCAAACAGGAATATTACTAAAAGGTGTAGGAGTGTTAAAAAAGATATTGTTTAATCTATATTCCTCTGATTCCATCCAAAGCCATTACCTTTAAAAGAGTTACACTCCCAACATTCATGAATAACACTATTTGTAGGGTTTTCATTTCCACATCCGTGTAATCGACACCAGTATGTAAGCATAAGTTTATCTCTTCTCAGTTCTAAGGGCACTTCTCCTAATTCTACTTGAACTGCTTTAGTTGGTGTTGATCTCATAGCACCAGAACAAATCCTCAAAGCTTTATTAATAACTGTATCCATTTTCATTAAATGTGTTTTAGCTGCTGCTCCGTACACAAAGCATCCGTAATCTATCGTTGACCTCATTGAAGCCCTATAAATGTACATCAGTGATTGTTTATCTGCTCCCCAATCTTTCCCAGCTAATGCTCTCATTAAGTTTATAACTTTTTTACATTTTGATTCCACCCTTTCTGTATGTATTTTCCATGTCCCTTTTTGATCTAACCACATACCCACTTCACAATACCTGCAGAACTTCCGATGATTCGGCTGTGCAGTTCCGCCTGGCCTAGAACATGGGCTGGTATATGCAAATATTGGGGGCGTACATATTAATGATCCCGACTGTTATGTTGGGATTCGCCTGTTTTTTGAGATTTACATAAGGAGGAAGAAACAAATGGTGTTTGAGGCTCAAGGTATGTCATTTCCATATACAGAACTCTTTTAATTTAATTAGGCCAAGGTACATAGTTTTCCATTCTACGGCACCACAAGATGTAATATAAGTCTCTGGTGTCTCCAGAATGTGTGTGTGAAGTTTCAGCTCAAAATACCCCACAGATCATTTATTCACATTTATTTGTATAGCGCTTATTATAGCTTGTCAAATTTGCCTCTATTTGGGTGTGAGCAAAAACACACCATTTTTGTGTGTGTCCCTTTAAATGCAAATGAGCTGCTGCCAGAAGAGGGCGGAGCTGTAACAGCTGACGCTTCGGTCGCTCAACAACAACAAAGCTGGAGAATCTCACGCAGACAAAATGACGACAGTGTTCAGCCTTACATTGTTCAAACCGGAGTCGACACTGATGGAGAGACTCAGGAAGAAGTTACAACTTTTAGACGTTTCTGAATGGTTAGTGGATAAATTTATGTAGTTGCTGTGAAGTTGATTCAACTCATCCACTAGCATGTGCCGTCATGTTAATCTTTTGTGCAAATCCAGCGTTGAATTGACCCAGTCTGACGTAAAATGAAGCTCTTCCTTGGCTCCTTATCATTTCTGAATCTCTGATGCAGTTCTTATAAGTACCTTCAATGAACATGAAAATCATACCAAAACAACAGATAAAAACAATTTAAACTTTATTGGAATCTATGTCACATTTTTTGTTATTGTGCACAAAAGGATAAAAAAAAAAAAAAATCATGGTTCACCAACCAGCCTACAATCAAAGCTTAAAACGTAGACAGGAAAAAAACCCTCAAATCAGTCTTAAAGCAATAATTGAGAAAAGAGAAGAAGTTACTGAAGTCAAAGTCAGGGTGTACTGTAGGTATCAGAGGAATTCATCACTACAATGATGGATATGACAGTGGATGTATATCTATGTATACACATGCACTATTACTGACAGGCGTATTCGCTGTGGGAAAATGATCACATGTCTCCTGAACTGTCTGGATTTCTATTACAGGCTGTAGAATTTGAGACTTCTGTCCATGCCAGTGGAAGCCAGGAACTGAGCATGTTCACCGAAAGCCACGCCGGTCACCAGACCAGAGTGATCTACAAGAGACATGGCAAAGAAACAAACAAAAAAAATCGGCTCAGAACATTCTTACTAAGAAACACTCACGGCATTTCACTTAACGCGTCATTACTGAACAAAACTCGACTTACCAGAGAAGTTGAGCACTTCAGACCACTGCTTGCAGATGTAAACTCTGATGTCTGATCCACCGACAGCCAGATATGTTCCACTCTGGTCGAAAACCAGAGACTTCACCTACAGGAGAAAGAAGGGAATATCAGCCAGGCTTTCAGTAAACATGGTAAACAGTGTCAAACTGTCATGGCAGTGACATCTGAGGGTTATACAAGACCTCATAATTGTTGTCCAAAGTAATTGTCTTGAAGTTCTTCAGTTTCCTCAAATCCCACAGCTTCAGTGAACTGTCCTGAGCACCTACAGGTCAAACAGGTAGAAACAATTTACATTTAATAAAATTATCAATTTGACTGCTCGAACACTAAAAATGTAAGTTGCTGCAACTTTTCCATAGATGAGTTGGTCTCAGAGCGTCAGACGAAACGCACGCTTTGGTAACACTTTATTTTAAGGCCTTTTAACTAGTTGCTTATTGGCATGCATATTACTGGAATATTGGCTATTTATTAGTACTTATTAAGCAAATATTAATGCCTTATTCTGCATGACCTTATTCTACATTCCTAATCCTACCCAATACCTAAACTTAACTACCTTACCAACTATTAATAAGCAGTAAATTTGGAGTTTATTGAGGGAAAAGTCATAGTTAATAGTTTATATGTGTTCCCTATACTAAAGTGTTACCAACGCTGTCAGGTGATCTTGTGTTCGGATGCTGGTGTTTGGGAACACAATCGTGAGAGACGCTTCTGGAGGGAATTAAACCAAATCATTCTGATGACAGACTTTGACTCAGACGTTTCAGAACCACCAAACCAACATTTGAGATGCTGCGATGTGATTGGTCCGCTGGTTAGACAGTTATCCAATCACAGCCTCTGTTGAGGCAAAGTCACGAGTTTTGTTGCGCATTGAGCAATTTATTCGGTAAATGTATGCGCACGTCTTCTTGTCAGATGAGAAAACGTATCTGCCTCAATTGAGCATGTACATTTATGCGTATTGAATGAAGCGCTGCAGAAATAAATGTGACTTGTGAAATCAGGTAGGAGGACAAAGATGGTCCATCATTCCCTCTCCTGCCCCAGTCAGGGTCATGTGACCTACCAGTGGCCAGATAGTATCCGTTCTCAGAGAAGGCGATGGCCGTCACGGGACCTGAATGGCCGGGGAAGTTGGCTACATTGGTCCGTTCCTTCAGATCCCAGATCTTAATCTGAGAATCCGCCGTGCCAGTGCCGAAGATCAGACCGTCAGGATGGAACTGAGCACAGGTCAGAGCTGAAAGGAAAGAGCCGGAAATGCATTCAATGTTTTATATGCATGTTGTACATATTCATTTGCTCATTTCAACCGGAAGCCATTGCTGCCAAGAAGATTCAAAATATCTAATACAAAACATAAAACAGAAAAAAAATTGTCAACTCAGTATTTAATAGTTAAAATTAGCCTATTTAGAGACTGTTTACATGACACTGTTTTCAACAAAACATGCG
Source organism: Ctenopharyngodon idella (assembly GCF_019924925.1). Classification (NCBI taxonomy): domain Eukaryota; kingdom Metazoa; phylum Chordata; class Actinopteri; order Cypriniformes; family Xenocyprididae; genus Ctenopharyngodon; species Ctenopharyngodon idella. The sequence continues at coordinate 1,364,415 of NC_067233.1, forward strand.
TTTTGGTCGTTCATTTACATGACGATGGCGTTTTGGGTGCCTGAAAATGCAAAATTTTGAAAACGGGTTTCAAAGTGCAAGGTTTTGAAAACAGTCTCCGTGTAAACAACAAAAAACGTGAATCTGTGAAAATTATGTCATGCACATGTGCAGTCTGTAGTGTTTCATCATCTAATGGCAGCAAAATAGTTTTTTTTAGTCGTTTTCACAGATTCGTGTGAATGGGGATCGTTTTGACAATGGCGTCGTCTGTACGCTGAAATCTTAAAAGGAAAGACTTCTGTTTTAAGCATATCGTTTTCATGTAAATGTACCCTAAATCAAAGGTTATTAGCATTTTTAGAAATTTCATTATAACTATTGACTACAAGGTGGCGCTGCCCCGAAGCGTTTTGAGTACTGTCAGGGAATGGATCCGAAGATAGAGTTTTGTAACGATATTTGTGAAATATAGCATTTTATGACAAAATTCAAAATGGCCAATATGGGAAAATTGGGTATCATTTGAGACTGCATGCACCGAATCTAAAGAGACCAGTTTTATGATTTTTGGTCAAATGGTTCAGAAGTTATAAGCAAAAATAGCCATTTTTCATATCTCCAGACCACTAGGTGGCACTGTGCCAAAACTGTGCAGGTATCCTCATGTTTGGCGGGCACTTCGTTGAATTCGTTTGCGCATTATTCAAGAATGGTTTAACGAATTGACTTGATCTGGTTAAATTTGTGAAAATCGGAGCAACAGCTTAGAAGTAGTTAGAAAAAGTAGGTTTTTTTTCCCCCGGAAAATTTTGTTTCTATCCTTTACGGTTCAAAAGTTATTAGCATAAACATAAGTGCAAATTTGGACAGTTGGTGGCGCTAGAGGGATCGGTTTAGAGACTCCAAATTTGCTATGCTGACAGTTCTGACTGTCCTCTATCTGTGTGCCAAATTTCTTAACTTTCCCGCAAGCGGTTCTATAAGCTGCCAAAGACTTCCAGAGCGGAAGAAGAAACGGAATAATCAGAACGCCAACGATTATAATAGGTGATTATAAGAGTCACTTAAGAGGGTAATTTTCCCATTTTCCAAAACAAAATTCAATGAAACTACAAGTTAAATCACTCCATTTAAATCAAACTAGTTCTGAATGAGTTTTCAGTTCCCAAGCTTATAAATAATGTGGTGAATATTTATATTACCAACACAACATTGGATATATATCTGAAACACTGCCCAGCCCTAACTGACAGAGAGAATACATACCACATCCAGCGGTCTCATCAGTGACTTTAGTCAGGACACGTCCAGTCTGGATATCAGAGAAGGCCCAATACTACAACACACACGCATTTGAGATGCATTACACTCTGACAGACACAGAAACAAAGCTTTTGTTCTTTTCACAAGGGAAGTGAAACTGAACTGCCAAACAACTTGAAGGGGCTCTCTATTCAGTGCATGTGTTGCTTGTGAACTGTTCCTCAGCCATCAGCCTGTGTGTTTGGGTCTTACCTGGTCCTCAGATGAGCTCAGTAGATAGTCTCCGGTGGCGTGCAGAGAGAGGCCGGTAACACCCGCCTCGTGGGCCCTGATCACCTGCACGCAGTTGCCCCCAGTAACCGACCACACGCGGATAGTGCTGTCTGGAGACGCCGAGAACACCACCGACTGACAGAACATGTGAAGAGAGATGTGAGATCTGGAGACAAACCGCGAATGAGTGCATGTATATAAAGAGCAAGAGCGATGGCCTACCTGAGCAGGGTGGTAGATGACAGACGAGACCTTTTTGGTGTGTCCTTTGAGGGTGGCAACTATCTGCTCCTCCCGACGGTCGAACACCACCACGTTCTTATCCGCACCACCTGGAGAGAGTGCGTAAAAATGGTTTGTGGCAATATGTATGCGACTGTCTTTGAGAGCAACACAGAGCCATCAACATGCAGTAACACTACTGACATTAAGTCCTTTATATCTGACCACATGTGCTACAGGACACACACGTTCTCACCCGAGAACACTCGTGATCATATCGTATTCATGTGTAGGGGTTTTAAAATTAAGATATGCACAAATAAAATTACCATCCAAAGCTTAAAATGACTAAAAAGCATGATTTCAACAACTTTACAGTTCAAATGCAGGTTTTGAAAGAAAAAACAAAAGTTACACAACTATAAACCACACATTTCAGCCTTTAAACCATTCTCAAGAAAAGGGATGAGTCAATTATAAATGAATATATACACATGTCTTATCCTAATAGTTTAGAAAGCACATTAGCTTCTTTCCGATCCTCCGGGTGAATGTAAAAACAGTTTTGTGCTCATGGAACAGCAGAAATATAGCGGTTACCCTGGTAAACCCTGTATATAACACAGCTGCACTTTTTAGAAATGTCGCGAGTTTGCAGGTATGATATAAACACCATAAGCTAAACATTGTCATAATTCATCAACAGTACATCATAAGCAACCGCTTGGCATAAATGTGGTTTTCATTGATTGTGAACTGCTCTGTAGAAGCTGCACAGCGATTTTACTTCTAAACATGCAGTGCTCAATTAAACCATGTTTAATAATCACATCAAGCCATATCACGATTCCTGTTTTTCTCTCCCCAAATGAAGATTAAAGGGTTAGTTCATCCAAAAATGAAACTTCAACGTGCATTAGAGATTTATATTTTCATATATTTTTTATATCATTTTTGGGTGAACTAATCCAAAACCATTTAAGATATTTAAGACTTTTTATGGCCTTAAATTTGATACAACCGAACTTAAGGACCCACGGGGACCCTGGTGTGACGGTGTTGTAATCGTACCGGTGAGGACTTTGTTGGTGTCTGTTGGGCAGAGATCCAGAGAGAGGATTCCTGGTACACTGGCACTGTGAAGACCCTATGAAGCGGAAAAAGAAAATGCTTCATTTGTGATATGAGCTCTGTACCAAACACTAGTGATAAGCAATATGAAATTAAATTAAAGGTCATAGGCAACTAACTCGAAACAAAGCTTGATGTTAGCATGTTACACAATATTGTAAAAGCATAAAAACACATGAACCAAATGATCACATTTTGCAATCTTTTTTCTTCCCAGGGCAACTAAATTCGTTAGAAGTTGCACTGGTGCCACCACAATGTTGCCCGCGGCAAACAAAACAAAAGTGGAACTAAACCGCGCTACTTGTTTGAGTCGAGCAGTGTGGACATTTATCAGCTCAGACCAATAATAGACAACGCAGCACTCAGAACAGATTAGCTGTGTTTGACTTGAAGCGACGCTGCACAGACGGTTGGGTATATGTCATCCAAGTCCTGCGAGAGCGTTTCGAAACCTTATGGAGCCGTATGCTCTCGTGGTACTCTGATGTCATACACCGATCGCTCTGTGCAGCCATGCTTCAAGTCCAACACACTTGTTTACCTGTTCCTACACAGCGCTGGGAGATCCAGTGAGAAAGCGTTTGAATTCGCCACAGTATTAATAACATCACTACAAGATCAAGTGAGCAGCATTCAAATTCAGCGCAGAATACACAGATTTGTTTTGGGAACACAACTCGGTACGGACACTTCTCTGAGTACTCACAGCATGGGACGCCACCTGGCGATACTTGCTGAGATCTTCTGCTCTGACCAGTTCCTCTGGCACGGTCTTTCCTCTCTGAATAACAAACCCAAATAAAAAGTTAAGAACACGTATTAAAGTACATAAAATAACCACAGTGATACAAAAGCACAAACAAGCGCTGCAACTCAAACCGCTCACCTTCTTTCTCTCTGTGGTCAGGACGGTGGCCTTGTCTTGGAGCTGTAAAGAGAGAAGAACAGTTTGATTACCTCTGAACATGTGATCATGCACACAATTGAATCACTGCTGAATGCTTGTTTTGACGCACCTTCTGTATGATCTCCGGAGTCATTCCAACCTGTTCACTGACCTCCATGGCCTCTCCGCCGGCACCCTAAGAGACCGAAACAGGAGAAAGATATTAACAAAAAAATAAATTTAATATTTACTTATCCTATTTATTCATGAAATAGAAAATTACTAAATTACACATTTAAATATGGCTGTCAATCCAGAAACTTTGCAATGTGTAGTTAGCTGCATGAAAAATATATATTATATACAGAAAGTGAAGAAAGATTGCTGCCATTATAAATCACTGAATCTGTCAATCATAACGTGAGGTACACAAAGCTGCTCTCTTGCGAAAATTCCCATTATAATTAATGAAGCTGTGCAATGAATCTCTTATCGACATTGTGTTTATACTTTGACTCTGACTACAAAAGCACATCTGATTGGCCACTGCGTTCACATGTAGGGTTGCAAAAGGGTGGAAATTTTCCGGTAAATTTCTGGAAACTTTCCACGGAAACTTAACCTAGGAATTTTGGAAATATTCTAATTTGGAAACTTAACAGGAATTTACGGGAATAAATTGAAAATTTATATACATTTCCATATAAATTTATATAAAATATATCACATACAAACAAATAAACATTTTGTTTGGTTATAATAACATGAAATAGCAGTTATTTCTTTTTTACATCCAATTAATTCTAATTTAGTAAATATGTAAAATAAATATATTTTGATTGCAGCAATTGTTATGCATGTGTTATTTCAGTGTCACATGATCCTTCAGAAAACATTCTGATATGATGATTTATTATTAATGTTGGAAACAGTTGTGTTGCTTAATATTTTTTATAACCTGTGATACTTTTTTCAGGATTCATTGATAAATAAAAAGTTAAGAAGAACAGCATTTATTCAAAATAGAAATCTTTTCTAACAACATAAGTCTGTAATATCACTATTAATTTAACTCATGAGTATTAATTTTTTTCAAAAAAAGAAAAATTACTGACCCCAAAATTTAAGAATAGTGTATATTGTTACAAAAGATTTCTATTTTAAATAAAAAGTTCTTTTAAACTTTTTATTCATCAAAGAATCCTGAAAAAAGTATCACATGTTATATATAAAAAAAATATCAATCAGCACAACTGTTTCAACATTGATCATAAATCATCATATTAGAATGATTTCTGAAGGATCATGTGACACTGAAGACTGGAGTAATGATGCTGAAAATTCAGCTTTGATCACAGAATAAATTACACTTTATTAAAATAGAAAACCAATATTTTAAATTGTAATATTTTACAAAATTATTGTTATTTCTGTATTTTTGATCAAATGTTCATGTTATGGAGGAACGCACAGTGCATGCAGGGGGTGTGTTTAAGTTCCCTGTTATAGGCCAACCTGCAATTTTGCAAATTCCCTGTTTATTCCCATATATTCCCCATGGAAAGTTTCCAGCCTTGAAAATTCCCAGATTTTTGCAACCCTATACACAGCTCATCAGATGTGTCTGTGATTGGCTACGAAGCTCAATGCTGCAAAAACACATTGTAAATAAAAAACTTTGACGCTCTTCACAGAGCGCTTACACAAACACTCATGTGAGCATCTGAAAGCAGCCGGCTATCAGCGGGTGCCGGTTTAGAGCTATTTTAGTTGTCATTCTAACAGACTACATCACACAGTGACAGTGTGCACTCTCAAGGTGAGTTTTATGACACCCACAGCGTGAGGCGTATACTCTATAAACCTTTTCATTCTGACATGACATTTTGCAAATCTCCTCAAATGGTTAAAGGTGCAATATGTAAGAGTTTCTGTCTGCTAGAGGCCTATTCAAAACAAAGGCGTAGCTTGATGACGCCAAGTTTGAGCGCGGAATCTTGGGACATGTGATCTTCACATCACAGCCGGTGGAAACAATTGGGATAGGACTCGGGAACAAATCATGTTCATGGATGCGATTATTAACGTTATTGTAGTATGAAGCAGATCAAGAACGAGTGTTGTGGGAGCTGAACGAGGCCGCTGGAGCGATTGCGCAACACACGCCTCACGAGCAGCGGAACTTTTATTATGCCACAGTCGCCGGCGCCACTTCCGCTTTTCCAGTCATGAGTATGAGGTAACACAGCTCTGTTTATCATATGAGATACATTTGAGTGTGTTGAAAATGATGTTATAACGTTACTCTGAGCGTTCGCTCGGCGGCTGCTGTGAGACACTGTTACACACTGCAGTAAGATAGATCGATTTTAGAATATCATATTAAATGTTGGATGGCTTGTGTTGATAAATGGCATGCAATTCATTTTAAAACGTATTGTATGATGGAGAAAATGCTGTATTACTGTTACTAAAAATAAAGCTGCATCTGATTATGCTATGTTAGCTACACTACAAAATAGTGTGTTTTTCTCTGAGGCGTGGTAAAGTACGGTACTCGCAAAAAAAAAAAAAAAAAAAAAAATCAAGAAAATTAGATTTAAACAATAAGACTAAACGTGTTGAGCTATATAACAATAAATAGTTTTCTGTCTATAAATATATCAAAACAGTTGTCCTATTAAAACGTAAATATTAAAGCGTCTTTGGTGTTTCCATAGTTTCTACAAAATAAAACTGGAAACCGAGGATAACGCGGGTATGACGCAATTAACAGGCGACTCCTCACACGTCCCGGAGCCTTGGTTAAAATTGCAATTTTCTCACGATTTACAAATAGTTGCAAACATTTGGGATATTGTAAGTACTCAAGTGAACAAAATATATAACCTAGTGGTTTTTGGATATTTTACTGCAAAAATCTTACATATTGCACCTTTAAAAGATAAAGTCAGGATTCATATATGAAATGATTTGAATTACTGACCACAGCTGCAGGCTGGGAAGCAGGAGCGGCCTGTGGAGCGACCAGTCCAGCCTGAGGTTTGAGCGTCGCCAAAGCTGCAAGAAGAAAAATGGACACGTCAGTGACGCACGACTGCAGTGAGGATCTCATCCAGACAGCACAAACACACTCTTACCCTCTCTGGCAGCCGTGACCTCTTTGGTGAGGCGAGCGATGACTCTGCAGGCGGCGTCGTGCTGGTAGAGAGCGTGAGACAGCTCCTGTCGAGTGGTCTGCAGCTGCTGCCTCAGAGTAAAACTGTGCAGCATCACCGCATCCTGGAAGAGACACAAACACAGCGGTGAGAAAGACGTCGCGCACTTATTCCTTACGCGGTCAGTCGGGTCGGAGGACTCACCCACTCGTCCTGCAGAGATTTGAGGATGGCAGGAATGCTCGTGGCGGAGGGAGCCTTCGGTCGGATGGGGTGAGACACTGAAAGTACAGAAATAATGCATGTTGAAATCACAGCCTTAGAGAGCGTGAGCTTCTTATGGATTCATCTGTGTCTCTGTACCCTTGATATCGATGAGCTGCTCCTCAGACAGCGGCTGGCCGTTGATGGGGTCGGCTCCATTCTCCGCTATGTATTTCTCGATCAGACGCCTCTCGAACACTTGATTGGACACAGGAGAGACACAGGGATGCTCCGGCACCTCGTTTGAAACTGGAATGAGATTTACATTCATCATTTCAATCGGTAACACTTTATTTTACAGTGTCCTTGTTAGGTGATACTGTGGTAATAATGCATTATACATCATAATATGGAACCCTAAACCAAACCCTATTCCTAAAAGTACATGTTAATTAATATGAATCAATCAGCATTAAAATGTATATTTACTTCAAATAAACAAACATGAAACTTCCTTACTCTACAGTACAAAATACCTCATTATAATTCCAACATTATTCGTCAACTGTTTGTGTATCATACGTTATTATCCAATGTTTAAGATCAATAACTTCACAAAACTTATTTTCCCTTATATTATCGGTATGTCTTGTATGCCAAACTATAAAGTTTCCCAGAGAGATTTAAGACGCACTTAATATTTTGCATCAATGCTTTTCTAGGTTAATGAAATGCAGCAATGCAATCGTCATTAAAGCGTAGTTTCTCAAAACACAAAGTTTCTGCTAATATCGCACAACAATGGCTAACACGACACTGCTAATCACTCATGCTAACAGAAACAATCTCACTTACTCGCACAAACCAAAGACATCTCGCTCGAACAGACGCGATTCCGCTTCTCAAATAAAGCCGGAGTGAGATCACTTCATCCACTGATTTAAAACCCACACAGAGTTAGATATATTTTAATCAATGAAGGTGCTGCATGTCCTGAGTCAGAACACGTTGAGACGCCGTGCCGCTCAAACACCGGTGCATGACGGGATACTACTCCTCCAGAGCGGAAGATGAAACCGATGGTCTTTCGTCAGGAAGCGCACGGCGACTAATAAAATAGCATCCTCCGCTTAGATATTTGTACGCAAAAAAGTATGATATTTATAAAGATATTAATCTCGAGAATTGGTAATGTGGATGAAAACGTAAAGTCTTCTCGACAATCACAAACGACTTGATTGGCTTGTGTTGACAACGCGCTGAGAAATGTAACAGGCACCACGTGACATAACGGATTCTTTGCTTTATTGTAAAACAACAGGGACGTTTCTATACTGGAGCATAAACTCACCAAGTATAAAACTGTGCCTATATTTGCAGGTTGTGTTTCAATAGATTTTAAGTAAATACTCAATTTCACCCACATCTCAATATGAATCAGTGCGAGTGAACTGTCCGAATGATTCAGTGAACTGTCCGAACGATTTCAAAGATTCATTTAGTCACGAATCAGGGATTCTAAACAGTATGTCTTTTATTCTTAATTTTCTTTAACATATCATTACGTTTTAACAGTATCAGCTTTAAACACGTTTAGGATTTCAAGAATAAACCGATGGACCATATTTCTGAAATGTAAACAGGACATTTTCTAGTTTAGTGGTCAAAATGTCTTTGAAATCTCACTTATTATCTTTGAATTAAAAAACGGGGACGATACATTTGTTAAGCTTTTGTTTTTTTAATTGTGGGTTCCATATACTTTTATTATAATTAATAATTATGGTGTTTAAACTAACTTTGTCTAAACTGGTCCTAACTGGTTTTAATACAATTCATCAAAAATCACACTATGAAAAATAGTAACCTTCGCCAACAGATAAAGTATTATAACAAAATTATGACTTTACAAAAATCAGACAAAATGAGAAAAAAAAAAAATACACTGCTTACAGTAATTTTTCAAAACTTTTATTAAACACATTAATAAATGTTAATTTCCAACATACTTTGGGTTCTTTTTAAGCAAGAAATACAGTCATTTTTAAACAATAGTTGAGTTAAATAAAACTACTCAGCAGGTTGGACAAACATTTAACCCAACTGCTGGGTCAAAACAACTCAATTGCTGGGTTTGTCCATTTTCAACCCAACATTTTTTATAATGTGGAGTTATTTGTTGTGACGGCAAAATAAATGATGATGATAATAACAAAACAAAAAAAATAAAGTAATAAAATGACGGAGTCAGAAAAAAGATTTATTGATGAGACAATTAAAAAAAAAAAAACACTGATATCCATCTATTAACTCCATAGCAGCGAGAAACTGAATGAATCAATCCCGGTTTATCACTGTAACGGCTGTTTCAGTTCGAAGATGCCGGTTCCTCCTTTCACAACCTTTCCTACAACCAAGCAAGCCGAGGGCGAACAGAGTTTATCATAAGAACCTACGAAAAAAACAACAAGCAATAATTACACTACTGAACAACTACTGAAACACTATCAATACGCATTAAGAGTAACGACTACATTACCCAGCATCGTGGCTTGCTTCAGAAACTTGAAACTGGTCTCAAAGGTCATCTGTTGCAGCGGGGAGCTGTTGGATTGAAAGGCAATTCGGTTCAGAGGCTTGTACACCCCCTCAAAGCACATGTAGTCGGCCACGAGAGAGAGATGGCGTGGGTCCACCTCGATCCCTGTGAAGAGAGGCAGCGGTCAGATCTGCAGTCAAGCGCACACCACCACAGGACGGGTCAAAGTACGCTTCATTACCATAGACGGCAAACACATCTTTAATCTCCTTCTCAATGACTCGCAGGGCCACCTCAATACCGTACGTGTTGGCCATAGCATGAACCTCGTTGGAGTATAACCGGTTCAAGTCCAGGATCTGGAAAAACAGAACGGATTGTATTACATGCCAGATTTGGTACTAGAACAAAGTATTCACAGAAAGTACATTAGAGTGACATGTATATACAGTAGGGATGCACCGATATGAATAATTTGGCCAATAACCGATAATTCTTTATATTTGAAAGCCAGTAAACGATATATTAGCCGATGAATCAAAATTCAAACTTTATATAATTTTTGAGAGCCTGATAAACCATTATTTATCAGCTTTAATATATCGGCCAAATTTTCTAATCGGGCCGATAACATTAAAAATGAACATGTCGATACCGATATGGTGGCCGATATATCATGCATCCCTAGTAATAACAAAGGACTTCATTTGTTAAATGTAAAGCATACTAGGGATGCACCGATATGAGAATTTCAGCCGATACTGATAACCGATAATCATTTATATTTGAAAGCCGATAACCGATATATTGGTCGATAAATCTAAATCCAAATTTTTATATAATTTTTAGAGCCTGATTACAAAAACAAAAGTCTCACCATTAAATCCATGTCCCAAACACACGATTATAATGTTCTCATTATAATATTATGTAGACTTGTGCTGCACATGTTGTACTGACATGTATTTTCCTTTTTGAAGTGATTTCAATCATATTTCAAGCTAATTCAAATCCATAATTGTGAACAGTGCGCTTCTGAAATAATCCATTATTTATCAGCTTCAATATATCGGCCAAATTTTCTTATCGGGCCGATAACGATAACATTAAAAATGAACATATATCGGCCGATATTGATATGGTGGCCGATATATCGTGCATCCCTAGTAATAATAACAGAAGAAATCAAAGGACTTCATTTGTAAAATGTAAAGCATTTCATTGTAACTAATTACTAAGTAATTATATTGCAATCTAATGACTTGTTTGCACAAAATATTGTTTAATATTTAAGGATTTTTTTTTATTTTTTACTCAAATTACAGATATATGGTAGCCAAAATACAACTTATTTATTTAATATATTAAATACAAAGTTTATAATGGCTATTATTGTTCGGTCAATAATATTTACTATTATAATGTTGGCGTGCTTAGTATTGAGGAATGGTCTGTATGTTAAAGAGGCCACTTTTCACAAGATGTAATATAAGTCTCTGGTGTCTCCAGAATGTGTCTGTGAAGTTTCAGCTCAAAATCCCCCACAGATCATTTATTATAGCTTGTCAAATTTGCCCCTATTTGGGTGTGAGCAAAAACACGCCGTTTTTGTGTGTGTCCCTTTAAATGCAAATGAGCTGCTGCTCCCGCCCCCTTTCCAGAAGAGGGCGGAGCTTTAACAGCTCACGCTTCGGTTGCTCAACAACAACAAAGCTGGAGAATCTCACGCAGCCAAAATGAGGAAAGTGTTCAGCCTTACATTGTTCAAACCGGAGTCGACACTGATGGAGAGACTCAGGAAGAAGTTACAACTTTTAGACGTTTCTGAATGCTTAGTGGATAAATTTATGTAGTTTCTGTGGATTTAACACTTCAAGCACCTTGTAAGAACCCTGTATACATGTACAATAAATGTCAAAGCCTTCACAGAAAATAAACAATCCCAGATGTATTCATTGTAATGGATTGTATTAGACTCACATCAGCATGTTTGAACATCTCGTGCATGTTGATGCCCTCTGTGTTGAGCACCATCTCTTTTGTACCCTCCTTTGTGGTGACTTCGTTTAACAAGCAGCGTGTGATTCCTTTGGTCTCCATGACGACGGAGTTCTGAGCCTGCTTCACCACCACTGACGTGAGGTCAAAGTGCACTTTAGTGATGGGCAGGGCCAGGGTCAGCTGTGAAACAGAAGCATTTTTTACAAGTACTGGTGTCAGTGCATCTCTAAAGAGCATGAAATGTGTAAATGATGACCGTGATAAACCAACAAAATCATTCGTACACACCTCACACCACAGCCCATTTACGGTGTCATATTTGTACTCCTCCATAGCGGTGCTTAACTGAAGCACAGTGTTGATCCTCATTGATTCCTGTGAAGTTTCCTGCGGCTGTTCAGTGCTGTTGGGACTCTCACCAGACTCTTCTTCAGCCGTCTCCTGAGCATCTCCTGCATCTTTCTGTTCATTCTCGGCCACGTCCTCCTGTTCCTGATCGCTGCCCTCCTCACCCTCCTCGCCCTCGTAGTCCACCTGAGGGGTCACATCACACACAACCAGATTTTACTTACTCTTGTGCAATAAACATATAGGGGCCTATAACTTCTGTGATGTGAACAGAATCACAGCATCCAGTCATAAAAATGGAATTTAAAGGGACAGGCACACTACACTTTTGGTTCTATTGACTTCCATTCGTACGCATACGAATGCTGGAGACCGGAAACGTGAGCTCATGCAAAAGTTCAAGTTTGGTGAACTCTGACCTGATGAAGACGTGACCAACAGAAGAGCAATAATCCATGGCTAAATTAAAAGAACACATTTTGGCAGTAGAGTGGAGAGCAGATTGTATATTTTTGATTTATGGATTCATTATTGTGTGTTATATGTTGAATTTATGTTTATAAAAAAGACGCCGCAGAGTGTGACGTGTCCATAGAAAGGTGATCTCAGCTTTACAGTATAGCACGGAATGTCATGGAATTTGGCCAAATTCACTCGGATATACGTCACAATAGAGAAGAAAAGACTATCGCAACCTGTTTCATGCCGACTCACTATACGCTAAAAAATAACTGTAAAAAAACAAAACAAATTTGCACAGTAAAATACCGTTTTCCATTGAAACATTAATATACACCATAAAAACAATGCATTCTGGGTAATATTATTTGTCGATAGGCTACTTTCTCGAAAAAAAAAAAACAAGTATTACCTAGAATGCATTGTTTTTACAGTATATTCTGTATATTACAATGCATTCTTGCATTTCTTAAAACAACAAATTCTCAATAATTGTCGTTTTAAGAAAAGAGGCCTATAGGCTACTTTCTCGAAAACGACAAATAATATTAAATATTAGGGATGCACCGATATGATTTTTTGGGGCCGATACCGATTTTAACAAACAATTATTGGCTGATACCGATATCGATATTTGTCACTTCCTCTCTTGTTTGAAATTTTGTCATCAAAATAGATAGTATTTTGATCATGTTTTAAATAAGCAAAACACCTACATTAAAATATACTAGCAGGTTTATTGCTTTTTTAATGGGGACTCTTATTTTGACAAGTGTTCTAGTCTACGGACTGACAAGGAGTGCACACAGTTCTTTAGAGTTATTTTGCAGATTTAAAGTTTGTCCGTTTATTAAGCATCCCCCGAAAAGGCATAAGATCTGTATGTATTTGTTAACTGTTAGTTGTAATAAGTGTTTTGTGTAATTCGCTGTATGTTGATGATAATGAAATGGAGAGAGAGAGAGAGTTTAATGCGCACTTCTTGTGCTCTGTATTGTTTAGCTTTTGTGGTGATTTGTTTGGAGTGAAAACGGACGCAATAAACTTAATAAAACATCAGTAAAGTTTTGGTCATCATTCGGACGGGGTCCGCTACACTTATGAAAGTTACGAAAGTTATTTAGTCAAGAATAGTGTGCGATCTTTTGTTATTTGATTAACATTAAAGCGCAGACAGCAGCGCTAGGATTAGCAACAGTCATTATACAGCTCAGTGCCTTCATGCAGTTAATTAATAAACCATCGGTTTGTTATATCAGCCTTTTTCCTGCTACAGCCGATATGCCGACGGTTGTAAATTGAGCAAAAATTGGCCGATAAATATCGGCGGCCGATACATCAGTGCATCCCTATTAAATATTATATAATATTATGTACGAGGACATGAACTTCTTCAGAAAATTATCATCATATCATATCCACACAGAAACTCAAACCCACCACAAATAATTTGGTTTAACTAATTAAGTAATTATGCTCTTTTTCAAAGTCTTGATGTTGTTTTTGGGCTCTACTAGAACTTGGATGTTGATTATTTTCCTCATATTCTCCATTGTTCAGCTCCTCTCTTCCCAGTCTGTCAGTAACGCTCTGTTTAGTTCCTGTCTCTATGAAGCCCCTCCTTCTGAAAAGCACAATGTGCTCTGATTGGTCGGCTGGAGCAGTGTGTTGTGATTGGTGTTTGGGAAATGTCCCGCCCCTTACCAGTTTCAACACACTACTAACTAACTCAACCAGGCCCCGCCCCTTTACTCTGCACATTAATTATTTAAATGAGGAATATTGTGAAGAAAACTCAAGTTCAGGGAGTTCAGAAACACTGACACTGATATAGAGAACAACTCCCACCTTTTTTGTGCTCAAACACCAACATTACACACTGAAAACAGATGAAGATGGAGAAAAGCAGAATAGGACTCCTATATAATACCTCCTCTTCTTGTTTTTTTTTTCTACTGGAATCTGTAGCATCAGCATCGCCTTCATTCGCCTCGTCATCCACAATATTGTCGTTTCCTGCATCCTCATTGCCATCAACCTGTGGAGAAGTCAGACATGCTACTGTCATTACCCCATTATGACACGGCAGCAGCAACCATGTGGTCTGTTGTGACTGTGTACCTCTGCCGACCCCTCGACACCACCGTCCTCTCGATCAGTGTCGCTCGCCGCGGCTCTGCGCGTGTCCACTATTCCCATAGCTGCCAGTTTAGTGTGCATCTTCTTAATGACCTCCAACAGCATGCGAAAGAATCTGTAACGCACAAATAAGCCTATGAGATGTCTGGGAAATCATCTGCAGTGAAATAGCCGAAACTGGAGGTTTTTAAGCATACTTCTGCTCCATGAAATGAAGGATCTTGCTGGGGGTGAGTAGCTTGTCTTGCTGGTATCGCTCAGGAGGCAGGAAGTGGAACGTGATTTTGTAGACTCGTGATTTCTCGCTTTGTTTTCGGTTTTTTTCTACGTTGCGGAACGTTTCTATCACATCCACCTTGTGAAGCACCTGTAAAGAGCAAGAGCACACGCGAGTTTTAACAATTGTTTAATCGATCGTTCATCATGTGAGGAATGTGAACGGGGCCGTCAAGCTCCACAAACGACAAAAAACAAAAATAAGTGGTAGTGTTAAAGGATAAGTTCACTTCAGAATTAAAATTTCCTAATAATTTACTCACCCCCATGTCATCCAATCAGGAAATTGTAATTCTGAAGTGATTTTGTTAACAAATACTATGACGAAAAAGGTTTGATGACAAACCTTTCTGTGATAAACACTCATTTGTGTTACGAAGATGACTGAAAGTCTTTTGGAATGATAAATGATGAAGTACATGATATGAACATACATGACCATGATTGAGATTTGAGATCAATAGCGAAGGGGAAAAACTACTTACTGAATAACACAACATACTAACAAGTAAACACTGCCCACCTCTGATAAACACACGCGTGTTATCTTCTTCCGCAGTATCTTGACGTGCTTCAAGGCTTTCTTGGTCATCAGAACTGGAATGCTCATCATGGGGGTTTTGATGTTCGAACTCGCAATCATGAGTATTTCTCTTAATCTGAGGAAGATGATTTTACATGGAGAGATTGTTTAGGTGGATCACAATAACTCTTGAGGGCTGCATTAACATTTAACATTCGCTCTTTTGGTATTTGGAATTTTGTTATGGAGAATCGTGAAATTTCACTGCCATTGGTATGGATTGCAAAGTGAAATCTGACCTAGGAATTCCCAGGGTGACGTTCATCTCTCCTCTGCCAGCGAAGTGGAAGGTGTTAAGGGTCATTTGGGTGGAGGGCTCTCCGATGCTCTGAGCCGCCAGCAGACCCACGGCCTCTCCGGGGTCACACAGAGCTCGCTGCCATTTCAGCTGCAGGAGTTGCCTCAATCTGTCAACACACAGTGATTATAGTACGCAATTAATCCTTAAATTACATGCAACATGCAACGTCTTCACTGCGGTGGTTCTCACGCCGGGTGCAGGGCCCACAGCAAACCTCCAAGGGGGACTCAAAATGACTTAAAATAAGCATTAAAATTAGCTAAAACAAAAAAAAACAAAAAAAATCAAGATATTCCTTTTTTTGGTGCACAGTGCAGAAATGTTCAGTTATTGTTTGTAAACACAAATTTCTGACTTGAAAATGGGCGGAGCACAGCCATAAGCCACGCCCCCTGCCCTGATGTGACATCAGTTGCACAAGCGGAACCATACCTCAATACCAGCGGGAAGCTATTTTACTTTTTTATTTTTTCACAAATATTGTGTTTATCATGCATAAATAGCACTTTTGTGTATATGAATGAACAGTTGCGCTAATAGCTAGATGACTGTAATTTGCGAGCAAGTTTAGCCGTCTCCAGTCTAGCTTGATAAACAATAATTACATGTCATCATAAAAACATAGCTGCAGTTCCTAGTAATCTGTCGAACTGTTCGCGGAACATTCCGAGCTTCAGACACAGATGATAAAGTCCCGCCCTCATCTGCGCCGCGTGTCGTGATTGGCTGGAGCGACACACCTGCTGACAGAGGGCAGTGTCTCTGTAGACACACACACTTCTAGTGGACCATAAATAACGATTGAGAGGCAACTCTATTTTTTTTTTCTTTTTTTGGGGAAAATCCTGCACAGTGCACCTTTAAAAAGAAATGGAAGAACATTCTGTGCTTAAAATGACTAGAATTCTGAAACTTATTTTAATTATATTTGGGTCAATGACGTGACGGGTCATTTTTTTGTCCAAAGGCTTTAATAATAATAAAAAACAAATATATGACATACAGAGTATGTACGGTAGTACATCTAGATCTCTTTTATTGAATCCAAAAGATTTTAATTATATTTTGCCACATATAAATTTACTTTTAAGATTTTGAAGTGTCAAAAGGTCATTCGGTTTAACCGTCCAAAGGCCAATACAGCCATTTCATTTGTGATTAAAATATCTTAAAATGTAATAAATGTATATATTTTTTATTCTGGCATGATTTTATAACATCATATATCAACATAGTGCAAAATGATATTAAAATTATGTGTAGAAATCGTTGCTTTGTTATGAGAAAGAATGTCCGGAAAAATTAATTTAATTGATGTCATTCGGAGTAACCAATATAAAGGGACCATTTTGGATCAAGTCATGCGGTCAATATCATGTGACAGGATGTGACATCATTCAGACACCTGCAAAGGACCACATGGTCGTGAAGCAAAGTAACTAACTCTCTCTTAACTATTTGAAAACATCAGGTCATTCGGTACAACCGCTATAAAACATGGAAAATGTTGTAATATTTTAAAAACTTGTACTAAACATAAAATGTTTGATTGTCCTTTTGCTAGCTAGCTAGATATCAGCCTGTTAGCATTGTTTGAAAATATCGTCATTCGGTAAAACCGAAATTTTGGTTAAACCGAATTACTTTTTTGGTGACAAATTTTGTCCATCTTGTAAAAAAAAAAAAAAAAGACAAAATCAGTGTTAATTGATTATTAAAACCACATAATCTTATTGTTAACACTTAATAAAACTTCCAAATTAATTATATATCCATTATGTTTTTTTACACTTTTAAAAACCTTATTCGTCAATGACCCATTTATTTTACTTACTTATTTTAATCTATGGACTGTAAATTAAAAAAAGAAAACCCATCAGAGCAGATGTACTATAGGAGACCTATTCGCCTACATCAAATATTGCCTACATCAATGGACAACAATTTTCTAAATTCAAAACCTAGAAGTCTAGAAATGGCCGTTTAATCCAGATATAATAATGTTTAATGTTGAACAGTCTACACAGATTCTTACCTATCTGAGTCAAGGACTTCAGATGTCTGAAATTCCTGCTTGACTTTGACCTGATCCAGGTAGGACTCAACAATGGAGTCGAACGTCTCAGACACTGACCCGAAGCAGATGTCCGGCCGGTAAAGAGCCAGACACGGGTCCGGACAACGAGACGTCTTCTTCAAATACTTCATACGGCCAGACTCATCCAGAGCTCTCCACCTCTCCAACAACTAAATACAAAAAAAATCTTACTGTACATTAAAGTCACCATGAAATCAAAATCGACAATTCTTATTTATGAAGTATTTGCAGTGTTTGTTCCAAATGATTTATCGGTGCACATCATTATTGTTTTAAATTCATGTTCCTTAAATCACAATAACTTCCCCTCCCTCTTGCAGCAACATCTCGTCTAGGGCGGGACAACCTGTCACTCATATGAGATCCACCAATAGCAAACCACAACCATCCAATCAATTCCCCACAGACGAAATCAAGCCCCGACCTACATTTGTTCTTGTTTGCAAAGCCGTTTCACTCAGATATACGGCACAACAGGAAAGAAATGATTTGAAATCATACTGTGTTATTCTGGAAAGGTCTGAGGAACTGAATCATCTTTCTAACAAACTACTTCACAGGATGCCATCGTAGAACATTCATAAACTAAATGATTCGAGAACAAATGCTTCAGTACCTGTAGAGTGGCTGCCTTTCTCCCATTGGCCAGCTCCTGGTACCCTACTTGAGACTTCGAGTGGCTCAGTTTCTTCTGCGAGTAGAGCAGGAAGGCACCGTCTCTGGGTGAAACACGCTCATGCTTGGCTTTCCATCTCCTAATGGCTTTAAAGTGATTAAACGCAGCCTGTGAGTCCATTTTAGCCAGGACTTCATCCAAGCACTTAGACTTTCTGATAACCTAGAAAATAATGAATCATATAAACTGTTAAATGTTGTCTTCCATCAACGTAGCGGTGCAGAAACATGTCTATGTAGCCACCTCGTAGTTATCTTTGATGAAAGGGAACTGCCGCAGCTGTAGGAACTGGGTCTTGGGGATGTCTAACCCATCTTCTCCGTAAAGAAACTGGACCACACTTCCATCACTGTCCCGCACAGTCAGATCATACTGGACCACAAGACCTTCTAGATGCTTGATCACACACCTGAAACACACCACGACTTCAGATTCCCTGACAGAACAGTGTATGTCACTGTGCAATAGAAGCAGCTCAGATCTACCTCTGCAGATAACCAGATCGACTGGTTTTGACAGCAGTGTCCACAAGACCTTCACGACCAGCCATGCAATGGAAAAAGAACTCCTGAAAATATAAAGAGAGACTCCAGTTACATTTAGTTTTCTACATACAGTGACTATTACTCTAAAAACAAGATTTTGAGATATTCAGAAGAAAATATAAGTGTACTTGACTGTACAAACATGGTCACCGTAATGCTAGGATGTTGTGGATTTATTATTATGGGGTTGCTAATGTGTTCTCTTCAACATGCCAGAAGATTTCAAGTATCATTCATGTTTGTAGCCCAGACTATGCAGGAAGAGTTACACAGCAAAGTTTAAAAAATATAGCTGCAAGCAACAATATGGGGTCAAACCTGAAAGGCTCGGTGCTTATCACAGTGCGCCACTGTGGACACATGTTTGCCATGTTACTGAAGAGAGGTTTCAAGGTAAGAATGAGTACACGAATATGTCAGTTAACATGTTAATTGGTTAGCTAACTTAGATTACAGCCTTAGTCATTACTGTACGGGTGGGTCCAAAGATCATCTGAGCCGATTTTGGACAAAATTGGACAAAACTTGTAAGAGGAGTTGCAAAAAAACTGTCAGCAAACTGATGGAAAATGACAAACGAGATATCGTCAGAATCGGCATAAACTAAAACAATTTTTTGACAATGTTTTCAAAAGTTATAAGCGTATTTGCAAAAAACTTTATATCTCTGGAACACTAGGTGGCACTGTGTTCAAAATTCTCAGGTGCCTCCAGGATATGCTGTCCATGATCCCTACCAAATTTTGTGCAGTTATGTCAAATCGTTTAAAAGATATATCAATTTATGACAAATTTCAAAATGGCGGACAGGTGATTTATCTGATCCTGGCAAAATTGGTATCCACAGATTCTTCATGAGCCAATGTCATGTTTCTGACAAACATTTCAAAAGTTATGAGCAAAAATAGCCATTTTTCAGATCTCGTGATGGCGTAGATTCCAAAATTTCACATGTACCCTCAGATGATGGTGCTGATAAAGTGTATTAATAAATCAAACTCAAAGTTTGGTCGAGGTACAGCAACTAATCTAATTTTGGGTCAACATCATTAACTTCACATCTCAATAACTTTTAAACAAAAAGGTATATCAAAAATATGTTGAGTCATTTCTTTGTGGCTCGATCCAGTGATCATCTGAGACAATTTTGGTAAGAAATGGGCAAAATTTGTAGCAAAAAAACAGTTCATTATTAAGATATGAAATGTGATCAGCATGAAGGGTGAAAAGTTATAACCATTTGAATAGTGGATTTCTGAACTGACGGTGGCGCTATAGAGTCGGTCCTAGAGACCCCAAATTTAGTCAGATTACAAGTTAATACAACCACTAGAAATGTACCAATTTTCATTATTTTTCTATGAACCGTTCATAAGGCTGCCATAGACTCCCAGTGGGGCGGAATAATAATCATTACAGTAGAGGCTACAGCACCTTCGGTGTTTGGCCCCTAATTAGGGTTGAGGATGTTGAACAAACCCCTTTGAGCAACAGTGACTATTAACAAAACTGTGCATTCAAAATCCAGATTGAACATACAGGAGGTTTGATCCCTGTCAAGAATCTGCCAGTCACGAATCCTCCGGAGCGCGGCTGTGGTTCGTAGGGCTGAAAGCAGGGCAGGGACTTCCCAGAAGGCATCAGCGGTGGTCGGCGGCCCTCCAGCTCAATCTGACCCAATAAACAGGAGATCTGCACATACACAGGAACATGGTTTAGAAGAAGATCACATGAATAACATCTGCCTTAACCTGACCTCTGTTGGAGAATGCCAATTAGGAATCAAACTTTTTTAGACTTGCATATTCATCCACACAGTCACACGGAGCCAAAGCACAACCAAAACAATGTTCTTAAAATATCCTAAATATCACTGTTTTGAAGTTTAACATTCAAATTCCTGTTTTTCTGTCCCTAAATGTAAGGCTTGTAGAAATAAATAAGACTTTTGTTATACCACTTTTTATGATCTTACATTTGATCAAACTGAATTTAAAACTTTTAAGGATGCGCAGGAACCCTGTAAAAGTAATAGAAAGCTTCTGTATTCAGACATGAGCTGTAAGAAACATCACCTGCATAGTGTTAACAGTAGATCCCTTGGCTCCGGACTGCACCATCAGCTGTAGGTTGTTTTCTGGGAAGGAGCGATGGAGACCAAGTGGCATGCAAACCTGACAACATGACATCACATGAGAGGAAACCCATGAAGACAGAGTGATCGTCTTTTTCCGCAGCGAGAAAGAATATAAAGGACATTATGATGCTTTTAATATGCACCTTGTTGATGTTGTTGTTCACTTGATTGACCTCCTCTTTGAACTTCAGGTCCACCATGTTGAAATCTCTCTGGTCTGAATTCAGATGTGCGTCCTGCCAGCGTTCTCTGGCTTCAGCATCTCCAGCGGACGCGGGCAGGTTAAACGCAGCCTGAAGAGCCTGTATTAAAACATGAACGTTAATGAATATGAACCTCTGTGAACTGACAATATTAAAAACTCAACATTTTCGAGTCTCTCGTTGTAATATACTGGATATCTTTAAACAGGGGATCATATTTGTTTAGTTAGAGGAAAGTGGATGTTGCCTGTGGATCTTTGCCATGTTTTACACATACTGACAATTTATTTAGAAGTGTTTCATCAATTCTTCTTACTCTAACCAAAAAATGTAGACGTTTTCTTAAGAATACTCCTGTTTACACCTGGAATTAAGATGCGTTTTGGTCGGTCGGATCACAAGTGGACAGAGCTAAATACAGGTGTAAACGAGGTGTAAACGTTTTGAGTTTGTCCGCATTCAACCACTTCCAGAGGTAGTTGAATGAATGATTCAATGACTCGCTCATAAAGACTTCACTTGTTTAATTACTAGATGATTCAGCGTTTTTGAACAAATCTCTTGGATGAATGATTCAATGACTCACTTAAAGACTTCACTTGTTTCATTACTGGATGAATCAGGACTTTTGAACAAATCTCTTGAATGAATGATTCAATGACTCACTCATAAAGACTTCACTTGTTTAATTACTAGATGATTCAGCATTTTTGAACAAATCTCTTGAATGAATGATTCAATGACAAGTACATTTTTAACAGTCACTTGTCGCCACCTACTGGTGTAATGATGTAATTGATACAATCTTTATTTGAAGCGTCAAGTTACTCTCAAAAGGTAATTTACTCTATTTTGATCACTACCATAGACATCAGTGCTTATATCTGAAATATAATCTTTTATCCCAGTACTTCTCTGAATTATCGTGAAGCAGAAATAATGATACTGTGTGGTTGAAAAGACGTGTGATCGTACTTGTCATTTAGGAATAAGATAACGTGGGTGTTTGAATCGAGATTGTGATCTTTTAACAGTTAATCACGCAGCTCTAGCACCAGAATATTGATTTTCAATGAAGTTACACAGTTCAGAAGGTACTGCGGGTCAGGAATTGATCTGAATGATGTACCTTGGAGCCACATGTGACTGACTTTTGGATAATTTTCCTTCTTTGTTTGTTGGCTCCATCTTGTACAAGAATGTCCTCCACACCTGTCAGAAACAAATGACAGTTTAATTTCATTCTGCCTTGAGCGTTCAGCAAGATAAGTTGGCGTTGACGTGTGATTTTACCCAAGGTGAAGCCACGGTAAAGCTGCAGGTAGGCAGTGAAGAGTCGAGCCAGACAGCTGAGCAGTTTTCCGCTGGTCTCTCCTCCGTAGAGCTCGTAGCAGCAGTGCACCAGACCGTACGCTGAGCTGCCATAGTGAGCTTTATCCAGAACGCCCACCAGAAGCTCTCCCTGACGAATGACCACCTGAAACACAGAGCACATCACATCACCACCCAGGAACAGTCAAAATAACAGAAATTGATAGAACAAACATTTGGCCACCTATGCATCTATACAAGTTATATTAAAGGAATTATGTGTCAGATCATACATTAATGAGCCAATAAAATTCTCATGAAGTCCATTTTTCCCAGTATCATTTTGTCTGCGTGAGATTCTTCAGCTTTGTTGTTGTTGAGCAACCGAAGAGCGAGCTGTTAAAGCTCCACCCTCTTCTGGAAAGGGGGCCGGGAGCAGCAGCTCATTTGCATTTAAAGGGACACACACAAAAACGGCGTGTTTTTGCTCACACCCAAATAGGGGCAAATTTGACAAGCTATAATAAATGATCTGTGGGGTATTTTGAGCTGAAACTTCACAGACACATTCTGGAGACACCAGAGACTTATTTACATCTTGTGAAAAGGGACATTATAGGACCCCTTTAGATTTATAAATGATTCTCATGATGAATTTGGCGTGTGTTGCGTTCCCAAATGTAGATTATAAATGACTCAAACACAAAGCCTTTGCAGAGTAGTATTTACTGTGAATCGAAACGGAAAAAGAACACAATGCTGTGCTTTAATCTGAAACAAGCAGCGTGTCAGATTATATATTTATATGATTACATCACATCCATTGCGATTTGATGATCGCAATAAGCAATATCACATTCTCACAATCAAGCATTGTCAAAATATGACCGGGATAAATTAGGAAATATCCTCTTAAAGTCAACATGAAGCAGAAGTTGCACTAGTCTTTTCCTCCCTATTGTGCCGTATATCCGAGTGAAATGCTTCAAGAACAAGAACAAATGTAGGGCGGGGCTTGATTTTGACTACATGTGTTACACTGCACCAGAGCTCTGACTGAACCCTTTTCAAACTCTGAAGCACTAACAGCACTGTTACAGACTGTATTCCTTAATTACCTGAGATTCACACATGGTCTCCGGCTTGTATCCTGGAGCAGATCTGGGAGGCTCCTTCACCCATGCTTTACTAGGAATCTTCGCTCTTCCCGTCAAGTTTAAAGGGATACAGTTTTCTGGGATGACATTCAGCAAAAGGGTTGACACCACCTTGAACAAAACAATGAAAAGCTCTTATTAAATATGTTTAATGTGCATTACGATATAAACAGCATGCGTATGAAGATTACCTGCTTTCCTGTCCAGAGCGGCACCGGTTTAAGGAGCGCGGGACGGAGGAGCTTCACTCTGCCCATCTTGTCTGTCAGGCCTCTGTAGATGAGCGCAGTGTACTGATCCCACGTGAAAAAACAGCCTGCGGATGGTCATGCTGGTGCCAGACACCATGTGGTCCTGAATCAGGCCGGCCAGCGGCTTCCCATCCTACAGAAGGGGCAGAGACCAATTAAGGGGTTTCCAAAATGACAGACAGTTCATTTGGTTTGATTCGGACGCAGACTCACTTTGGGCACTAGGTACTGCTGGTCTGTGCTCACTAGCGTGTAGGCCTCGGCTCGGCCCAGCTCACTCTGAGGGAAGTGAGCGTTCATCTCGTCTCCATCAAAGTCAGCGTTGTAGGCCTTACAGTTAGCGTAATGTAAGCGGAGCACTTTCTCTCCGGGCAGGATCCGAGCGCAGTGGGCCTGAATCGATGGTCTGTGCAGAGTGGGCTGACGGTTTAACAGCAGCACATCCCCATTCTTGATGTGCCGATTCACCTACAAGAGAGATGCATTAGATCCTCAAATAACATGAAACGTTGATGTCAACTTCACATGTGTTTACGTCAGAACGCCAGCTCAGTATTGGCCAAAGCTAATCACGTGAACAGCATGACGCAAGATGATTTGACTTAAGGTAACAAGCTCACAATCTTCATGGGTATCTTGTGCTGGCCGGTGGTGGGGGTCAGCAGCTGTTTGGCCACAGCTTCTCTCTGGGTCAGGTTTTTGCTGAGAATGGTGCGAGTCCCATCTTCATTAATGACCATAGAGGCTCCAGGGTGGACGAGGGGTCCGTTCAGCACCGCCTGCCTGAGTTCCTTCACGTTCCAGGGTGTCACCGGCTGCGGGTACGTCAACTTGGTAGCAAAAACCTAGAGGAAGCATATCAAACTACTCTCAAAAACCTCAAATGACAATCAAATATGCTATATAGCCGCTAAACTGGATATTTCACAGCGGACGCTATTAGGGGCCAAAAAGTTGTGAAAAGGATGGTAAAAAGTTGTGAAATTTGGCACACAGATAGAGGACAGTTTGAACATTAACCACACAAATTTTGGAGTATCTAACTCAATCCCTTTAGCGCCACCAACTGTCCAAAGTTGCACTAACTTTTGAACTGTAAGGGCTAAAAACAAAATTCTTTTCGGCAATTGCACCCTATTTTCCATCATAATTTTTTTGCCCTACTTTTTCGAACGTCTCCTAGATCATCTTCAGACCATGGCGATGAATTGAAGTTGATTAGTCAAACCGTTCTCGAATAACGAGTTCTACGAAGGGCACGCCAAAATGGACGTGAGGCTACATCTCCAAAACGTTCAACCGTATTCTGACTAAACTTGGTGCGTGTTATGACAACCATGACCTGAGGATACCTGCACAGTTTCAGCACAGTGCCACCTAGTGGTCTGGAGATATGAAAAATTTGCTATTTCTGTCTAGAACTTCTGAACGGTTTGGCCAAAAATGATACATCTAGTCATATGCATGCCGAGTCAAACGATACCCAATTTTTCTAAGTCTGCATTTTGAATTTTGTCGTAAAAAGAGCTATATTTTACGAATACATTGGTGTACCGTTAGGAATCTCAGTACGTGTCTTCGACAGAATGCCCTGAAGGTACTCAAAAAGTTTTGGGGCAGCACCAACTTCAAAAATTATAGTGAAATTTCAAAAAACAGCTTTAGTTTTGCCAATCCCTTGGATCATGCTAACATCAATACTAACTGATATAATAACTGACTGAGACATTTTGAATTTTTTTGCCCTACTTTTTCGAACGCCTCCTAGACCATTTGTCCAATTTTCATGGAAATCGAACCAGATCATCTTCAGACCATGCCGATGAATTGAAGTTGATTAGTCAAACCGTTCTCGAATAACGAGTTCTACAAAGGGCATGCCAAAATGGACGTGAGGCTACATCTCCAAACCGTATTCTGACTAAACTTGGTGCGTGTTATGACAACCATGACCTGAGGATACCTGCACAGTTTCGGCACAGTGCCACCTAGTGGTCTGGAGATATGAAAAATTTGCTATTTCTGTCTAGAATTTCTGAAATGTTTGGCCAAAAATTACAAATCTCTTTAGTGAGATGTATGCTGAGTCAAACGATACCCAATTTTCCTATGTCTGCATTTTGAATTATGTCATAAAAAGTGCTAAAAACATTAACAGCTTTAGTTTTGCCTATTGTCATGAGAGTGGTCTTGATAGATTGAGTGTCACCCAACACTGACCACACCAAATAAATTAAAGCAATTGTCACACTGAAAGTGATTGTATTTGTGGGTTTTCAACCATTATGCTTAAAATCGTTTTTATTTTTATTTTGCAATAATGACCAGCTGACCACACATTATCCCTTACATATACAAAACACTATCAAAAGGTAAAATCTGAAGTCTCACCATTGGTATTCCAATCTCATTAGTTCCGATGTACATATCAGGACAAATGACAGAGCGTGCGGCATAATCCACACGCTTTCCCATCATGTGTTTCCTGAACAAGCCGTCTTTCTTCTCCAAGAGCTAAAAGACACATTAAAAATAAACAATCACTTTGAAACATTATTAAACATATTAATGATGGATTCTGGGCTGTATGTCACAGATAAGCATTACGATTGGTCACACACTGACCTGACGAACGCCTGGAAACTTCTCAGTTATCAGTTTGTCCATGTCGCTGTCAAACACGATGTTGACGTGACTCTGCAGGCGGATCCAGATGTTGTACAGCTTGTCTGTGAGAGTCAGTCCCGGGATGCCCATTATGAAGGATTGATCCATCGCACTGCTCTCGACGGCTTCGCTAGACTGAGAAAAATGACAGATTATATAAACACACATGGCACTTCTCATAAATAATAAATAATTTAAAATGACTTATGAAGCATTTCTTAAAAATTCACATGATGTTATTAATTCTGTCGGAATCGATTTGCATACGAAAGCCAGTGATTCTAGTTTATGACATTATAAATATGGATATTTTTCTTACAAAAAAGCATCGCTTCGCTTTAGAAGGTCTTTATTAACCCCCTGGAGTCGTATGGATTACTTTTATGATGGAAGGATGCACTTTTTTGGGCTTCAAAATCTCACCCCCCCATTCACTCCCATTATAAAGCTTGGAAGAGTCAGTATATCTTTCAATATATCTCCGATAGTGTTCGTCTGAAAGAAGATAGTCATATACACCTAGGATGGCTTGAGGGTGAGTAAATCATGGCATAATTTTCATTTTTGCGTGAACTATTCCTTTAATCCTTAACCATTTGTTAACATAAATTCTTCTCACCTCATCCATCTTTGTCTGTGTGTCTTCAGTATTGTTGATCTTCTCAGCAGCGATTAATGCAAGCAATTTCTGAATGGAGAAATTATCCTTTAACACGGACTGCATGTTCACAGTCTGTCCGTTGGTGAACATCTGGTCTCCCAAACGATTAATAGGCCTGTACCTGTAAAATGCCACACAAACACAAATCATCCAGCAATATATCTCTCTTAAAGAAGAAGAAACTATATGATCATCTTATACAGGACATAAACTGACTTGCATGGAGGAACCACCAGCAAATCCAAGAAGAACAGTTCAGGATTGAAGCCTTTCTCCGAACTTAACAGATGATTCAGGAAGAAACCTAGAGAAGACAAAAAAGATCCATTATATTTGCATTACGAATCCAAGAAAGAAAACACCTCAGTGAAGTAAACTCAAGCAGCCTTACCTTCTATCTCCCAGAGTCTGAGGATATGCTCTCGCGCCAAACTTGGAGTCAAGAATCCACGCTCGGTCAGCTTTGTATCATCTGGAACGCAAACAGATCGATGTTTAGCATGTTCACTTTGTAGACACTTGCTCGGTACTTTCGCCTACGTCACACATGACCTTTCCAACATGATTACGTAATGCGTGGAGCATCACAGAGCAGTGCAAGAGGAGCATTTGTGGTTAAAAAGTATATAATTTTTTTTTTTTTTTATAAAATGTCCAATGGTTTCTCTAGATAAGACTCTTATTCCTCGTCTGGGATCATGTAGAGCTCTTTGAAACTGACATTTGGACCTTCAACCCGTTGAACCCCAGTGAAGTCCACTATATGGAGAAAAATCCTGGAATGTTTTCCTTAATTTCTTTTCAACTGAAGAAAGAAAGACATGAACATCTTGGATGACATGAGGGTGAGTAAATATTTTAATTCTGAAGTGAACTAATCCTTTATTCTAATCCTATTTATGTTATATTTCCAATCTCAAAATTCCATACTTTTCCAAACTTCTATCTAGACATTTCAGACCATATTTTACATCTGATAAATATCTTTAAAATCCAACTGTTTAACAAGTATGTTACATTCTGACTAGAAACAAATCAATGAATACCAAACCCAGACAAGTTCAATGTGCAGCATTTTATTAAAACAGAAATGCTAAACCACAGGATTACGTTTGTACGTTTTAAATTCATTTTAGTGACTGTTTTCATTTGTTTAGAAAATATTATTGTGAAAATAATTCCAGGATATGCAATCCAGTATAATAATGTTTACTCTAC
The DNA here is from genome assembly GCF_019924925.1 of Ctenopharyngodon idella. Classification (NCBI taxonomy): domain Eukaryota; kingdom Metazoa; phylum Chordata; class Actinopteri; order Cypriniformes; family Xenocyprididae; genus Ctenopharyngodon; species Ctenopharyngodon idella. Next base: position 1,393,107 of record NC_067233.1, read on the forward strand.
TACAAATTTACTAATTAAATCATTTATTATCTGGCATTATCAACTCCATCCAAGTCCTCAGCCACATAGCATTGTTTTACATTATATTCAGCAAACTATATAGTACAGTTATCTGTAAATATTACTTTTCAGATCCATGTTCACTACATGAACTGGTTTTCTTGAAGTGATAACATGCTTACATGATGAGAAGACACTTAAAATGCTTTAAAACCTACATTTGACGAATAAAGTTTTTAAAAGTGTAAAAAACATGGAGATAGTTTTATTAAGTGTTAACAATGATATTATGTGGTTTTTATAATCAATTAACACTGCTTTTGTCATTTCTTACAAGATGGAAAAAATTTGTCACCAAAAAAGTCATTCGGTTTAACCAAAATTTCGGTTATACCGAATGACAATATTTTCAAACAATGCTAACAGGCTGATATCTAGCTAGCTAGCAAAAGGACTATCAAACATTTTATATTTAGTACAAGTTTTTAAAATATTACAACATTTTCCATGTTTTATAGCGGTTGTACCGAATGACCTGATGTTTCGGGACATGCGTATGATCAAGTGAAAACATGAATTTTCAAATAGTTAAGAGAGCGTTAGTTACTTTGCTTCACGACCATGTGATCCTTTGCAGGTGTCTGAATGATGTCACATCCTGTCACATGATATTGACCGCATGACTTGATCCAAAATGGTCCCTTAATATTGGTTACTCCAAATGACATCAATGAAATTCATTTTTCTGGACATTCAGCAACGACGACTTCACATAATTTTAATACCATTTTGCACTATGGTGATATATGATAATATAAAATCATGCCAGAATAAATAATATATACATTTATTTCATTTTAAGAGATTTTAATCACAAATGAAATGGCTGTATTGGCCTTTGGACGGTTAAAAACGAATGACCTTTTGACACTTTAAAATCATTAAAAACTTTTATATGTAGCAAAATATAATTAAAACCTTTCAGATTCAATAAAAGAGATCTAGTTGTACTACCTTACATACTTTGGATGTCATATCTTTGTTTTTATTATTATTAAGGCCTTTAGACTAAAAAAAACTACCCGTCATGTCATTGACCCATGTATTCATTGTTTTGATATGGTGGTTTGAAGTTGTACGATCACCAAACCAGATTTAAATGATCGCACGCTCATTCATTTATGATCAAGACACACAGTTCTGCATAATGAAAACGCGTGCCTTGAATTCAGTCACTAAATGATCCCAGAACTTTTGCACTGGCTGCCTGCTCCAAACGCTCCAGTCTGGAAAAACAAATACATTCCCATACTTCGTTTTCTTTCTTCCGTACTTATCCAGATCTGGAAATGACTAACATCAAATCCTTACTGCGTGGGATCGCTAATGTTTTGATGGACGATTTCAAAAAGAGTGCATAAGAATACGATCTAAACTCACCGGTCTGCTCTGAGCCTTTTATCATCGATTTAAAGACAATGATTTTGCTGTTGTGTTCTTTGCGAACGATATCTCTCCCGGTTCTGAAAGACACACACACACACACTTTCTCACAGCAGAACGAGGCTCCACACAAAGAATGGTGAATATGACTTAAAAATACGAGAAAGGAGGAAAAAGTTGAGCTCCTCACTTGCAGTTCATACATTTCCGTAAGCCCATGTGGATTTTCCAGAAATTGTTAATGAGACTGGACCTTTTCTCACAGATGTGTTTGACCTGAAGCCAAAACAAATATATAAGATGCAAACAGAAAGTGTACAGAGACAATACAATAACTAGTGTTGAAGATGCAAGAGAGTGAGTTTCAGACTCACAGGAGCCATGTGCTTCTTGTCTTCATTGGCTTCGAGTATGGGATTAACAAACCGATCCAGAAATTCTCGCAATTCTAATGTGGTCGGCTGAGCGTTGACATTCAGGAACTTAGAGAGAGTGACAAAAACACAACATATAAGCACTTAGGTCCCATGAATGACCTCAATGACGAGAGAGCTTTGACCCTTTCTGACCTGACTGAGCACATTCTCCAGCTCGTACACCTCCTGCAACGCACCCACGTCCAGGAGCTTCAGCTGGCCCAGCAGCAAATGGATAGCCACTCTAGGACACTTCAGCATGTGACACGTCAGGCATGAGCCCCGGATGAGCAAAAATAATTTCTGCAAAGAGATTGATTGGGTGATATGACAAAAATAGATTACACTTTATTTCATTGGTCCACTTTAGACATTCTGCTAACTATAAGTAACTTTGTAACTACATGTCAACTAGCAGTCATTAGAGTATTAGTAGATGGTTAGGTAATGGTTCGGGTTAGTAGAATAAGTTGACATGTAGTTGTAGTTACTTGTAGTTAGTAGAAAATCTGTTGATAAGCATCAAAATAAAGTGTTAGCAGATATTAAGCAGACAGACTACAATTACTCTATTCACTGCTAGTTGACATGTAGTTGACAAGTTACTTGTAGTTAGTAGAATGTCTGTTGAGAAGCATCAAAATAAAATGTTAGCAAATATTAAGCAGACAGACTACAATTACTCTATTCACTGCTAGTTGACATGTAGTTAACATGTTACTTGTAGTTAGTAGAATATCTGTTGAGAAGCATCAAAATAAAATGTTAGCAGATATTAAGCAGACAGACTACAATTACTCTATTCACTGCTAGTTGACATGTAGTTAACATGTTACTTGTAGTTAGTAGAATATCTGTTGATAAGCATCAAAATAAAGTGTTAGCAGATATTAAGCAGACAGACTACTAATACTCTAATGACTGCTGGTTGACATGTAGTTGATAAGTTACTTGTAGTTAGTAGAATGTCTGTTGAGAAGCATCAAAATAAAATGTTAGCAAATATTAAGCAGACAGACTACAATTACTCTATTCACTGCTAGTTGACATGTAGTTAACATGTTACTTGTAGTTAGTAGAATATCTGTTGATAAGCATCAAAATAAAATGTTAGCAGATATTAAGCAGACAGACTACAATTACTCTATTCACTGCTAGTTGACATGTAGTTAACATGTTACTTGTAGTTAGTAGAATGTCTGTTGATAAGCATCAAAATAAAGTGTTAGCAGATATTAAGCAGACAGACTACAATTACTCTATCCACTGCTAGTTGACTTGTAGTTGACAAGTTACTTGTAGTTAGTAGAATGTCTGTTGAGAAGCATCAAAATAGTGTTAGCAGATATTAAGCAGACAGACTACTAATACTCTTATGACTGCTAGTTGACATGTAGTTGACATGTAGTTGACATGTTACTTGTAGTTAGTAGAATATCTGTTGATAAGCATCAAAATAAAGTGCTAGCAGATATTAAGCAGACAGTCTACTAATACTCTAATGACTGCTAGTTGACATGTAGTTAACATGTTACTTGTAGTTATTAGAATATCTGTTTATAAGCATCAAAATAAAGTGTTAGCAGATATTAAGCAGACAGACTACAATTACTCTAATGACTGCTAGTTGACATGTAGCTGGTAGAATGCCTGAAGTAGACTTTAGAAAAATAGGGCCCTATCATACACCTGGCGCAATGCGACGCCAGGCGCAGCGCAAGAGTTTTTTCCTAGTTTCAGCCTAACACAGTTATCATTTTCACGTCCAGCGCCACGTTGTTTAAATAGCAAATGCACTCATGCCCATCTGTTCGCCCATAGGTGTGCTGGTCTGAAAATGAGGTATGTTCAGGTACATTGTTGGCATGTTGCTATTTTGAGGAAACTGAAAACGACTGCGCCATTGACCAACTGAAACTTGGCCTAAAGTTAATAATTTGTTTTGTTATTTAAAGTGCGTGTTAGTAATATGCGCCTATAAGCGGGTCCACAACATGCGTACACTCTGCTTGTTACACACACAAACATGCCAAATATTAAAAATAAAAGGATTACAATGTAAAAGATTATTATTATGTACATAAAGATACATGACATAATGGATAGTCATTGCATGTATCAGAATTGCTTCAGTAATGACGAATGAAATTGGCTAATTATTTGACCAATTATGGCAATACACACATGTATTTAAACTGACTCGTCAGGTTGAGGGTGTCTATATTCCGCCATGTAAATAGCGAATCCGCCATGGTGCAAGCGCATCTAGCTTTTAAAGGGAATGGGTGATGAGACTCTGATTGGTTTATTGCACGTCACGCCCAAAACACACCCATGACTCATTAAAGTATTAGTTCACCCAAAAATGGAATTTCTGTCATTAATTACTCGCCCTCATGTCGTTCCACACCCGTAAGACCTTCATTCATCTTCAGAACACAAATTAAGATATTTTTGATGAAATCCGAGAGGTATCTATAGACAGCAATATAATCAACACTTTCAAGGTCCAGAAAGGTACTAAAGACATCGTTAAAGCAGTCATGTGACTGCAGTGGTTCAACCTTAATGTTATGAAGAGACGAGAATACTTTTTGTGCGCAAAAACAAAACAAAAATAACCACTTTATTCAACAATCTCTTCTCTTCTGTGTCATTATCCTTACGCAGCAGAGCACAGTGAAGGCTTCTGTGTTTACGTCCGAATGCCGGCTCAGTGGCCAAAGCTGATCACGTGACTCACGCGTGTGATGCTGACGCAGGAGCCGGCCAATAATGAGTCGGCGTTCTGACGTAGAACCTGGAAGCGCTGGACGTAAACAACATATGAGAATGACACAGAAGAGACGTTATTTTTGTTTTGTTTTTGTGCACAAAAAGTATTCTCGTCTCTTCATAACATTAAGGTTGAACCACTGCAGTCACATGACTGTTTTAACAATGTCTTTAGTACCTTTCTGGACCTTGAAAGTGTTGATTATATGGACGAGTCATATACCTCTCGGATTTGATCAAAAATATCTTAATTTGTGTTCTGAAGATGAACGAAGGTCTTACAGGTGTGGAACAACATGAGGGTGAGAATTTATTTTTGGGTGAAGTAACCCTTTAACTCCAGATAAACTGCCGGCAGTTCATGCCAGGTCACAATGGCAGCTTACATCAAAGAACAGAGGGTTGTAGACGGGCAGCGGCAGCTCTATGATGCCGAAGTGTCCCGGACAGCCGTCGAAGTCCTGCATGCAGGTGGAGCAGATCTCTTTGTTATCAGCAGGACCCAGCGCCAGGTCATACAGCCCGTTCGGAGCGGCACTGCCCACATTATCCAGCAGCAGTGAGTTAGTGATAGTCTTCACACTCAGCTTCCTGTTACACACACAGATACAGATGAAGAAGGTCAAGCCACCTTTATTTCTACTGCACTTTATACAGTACAGATGGCTTCAAAGCAGCTACACAGGAAAATAATGAGTAAATGTACAAATAAACATTAACTAAGATTAATAAATGCTTTAGAAGTGTTACTTAATGTAGTTTACTAATATTACCAAACGAGCCCTTATTATATTGTTATCAGTTCAGTTCAAAAACTGTGTAAAGTTAGTCAATTATTAGCTTCTAGTTTGTTTTACCTCTTACATTTGCAGAATGTTTTTAAAACAGGTGACAATATACCACATTTAGCGTGACAGCATATGGGGCATGTTGTCACAAAGCTCAACATGTGTTAAATTAACTGTGTGTAATCATTGGTTTACAGTAACGCGCAACTGATCTCGGCTAGTTCTTCAGTTGTGTAATTGTGCAAGTGTATTATTATTATTACCTTAATTCCTCCGCGGAGTACATGCCAAACGACATGCCCTCTAATCGCCTCCATGGTGTTTCTTTAGAAAATTGCATTTTCTTAATAAAAACATATATATTACAACAGAAAACTCTCTGTATTTCCCATGTGCGTCATGTAGAGCTGTAACACGTGGGAACGTGTGCCGGATGACTGGACGATACCAAATAATACTGACCGGAATAATTTGACTAAAATATGTACAAAATCGACAGAAGTAGAGACGCTAACCTAAGGAACAGTGGTAGATATTAATTATTTGCTAGTAAAACACCTGAATGATAATATTCTACGGGACCGTATGAAGAAGATGTTTTTAAATTATTTGTTCAGATGGTATATCCCGACATTTGAAAACGAATGGAAGGTAGAATGGAAATTAGGTAAAAAAAAAATACTTTTTTTGTTTAACACTTCAGCGTTTATTTTAATTCAATAGTTATTAAACTTTCTCAGCGTCATTATCCAGACGTAAATTATTTTCCAGATCGCGACTGAAGTAGAACGTAGACGGTTTGGTCACATGATATCTGTTACTTTTCTCAGCGCTGATTAGGATGGACCAATGACAGCCGGAGATTATGAGCCATCAAGCGCCCCCTGTTGTTTTCACTGAAGCGTTAAAGCGCCACCGGATGGCTTTCGATCGCGCACTCTGGTGTCATGGCGTCCTCCTGTTCACAAGCTCTGAGGCATCATGCTTGTAAGAGTAGCAGAATATTGCGGATACATCTGCAGAAGTCGTGGCCTAATAGGTAAGATGAATGTACAAGATCAAGCTTATTTGCGCCTTTTTATTAAATGGCATTTTTGCTATTCAAAAGCATTTAAAGAAATGACTGGTTGTCTCTAGGTCATTTCAAGGGGCTGTGTGTGTCTGTCAGCTCATGATTAATAATTTGTCAAGTTATAAAATGTTTTATCAGAATGAAAATGTTTTGATTACAGGGGTTTTGCTCTGAATTCTGCTGCAGATAATCAACATGCCGTTTCTTCACTAGGTTTGACAACTCATTTCTGTCTTTTTAATATGAAAATTCATGTGCTTTATTAAATTAAGCTGCTTAAATCTTTTTTTTAATATCTTTTTTAGAAGAAATAGTCATTCCAAAGAAGAAAACATGGTATGTACTGTACTGATCAACACATAAAAGATCACTCATGGTTTTTGTTATGCTCATTAAAGGTGCAATATGTAAGATTTTCTGTCCGCCTGAGGTCGCTATTCAAAACAAAGGCGTAGCTTAATGACGGCAAGTTTGAGCACGGAATCTTGGGACATGTGGTCTTCGCATCACAGCCGGTGGAAACAATCGGGATAAGACTTGGGAAGAAATCATGTTCATGGATGCGATTATTAACGTTACTGTAGTATGAAGCAGAGCAGGAGCGAGTGTTGTGGGAGCTGAACGAGGCCGCTGGAGCGATTGCGCAACACACGCCTCACGAGCAGCGGGACTTTTATTATGCCACAGTCGCTGCCGCCGCTTCCGCTCTTCCGGTCATGAGTATGAGGTAACACAGCTCTGTTTATCATATTAGATACATTTGAGAGTGTTGAAAATGATGTTATAACGTTACTCTGAGCGTTCGCTCGGCGGCTGCTGTGAGACACTGTTACACACTGCAGTAAGATAGATCAATTTTAGAACATCATATTAAATGCTGGATGGCTTGTGTTGATAAATGGCATGCAATTAATTTTAAAACGTATTGTATGATGGAGAAAATTCTACTGTTACTAAAAATAAAGCTGCATCTGATTATGCTATGTTAGCTACTTGACAAAATAGTGTTTTTCTCTGAGGCGTGGTAAAGCATGGTACTCGCAAAAAATCAAGAAAATTAGATTTAAACAATAAGACTAAACGTGTTGAGCTATATAACAATAATTCATTTTCTGTCTATAAATATATCAAAACAGTTGTTCCCTTGTCTATTAAAACAATTAAATATTAAAGCATCTTTGGTGTTTCCATGGTTTCTACAAAATAAAACCGGAAACCGAGGGTAACGCGGTTATGACGCAATTGACAGGCGACTCCTCACACGTCCCGGAGCCTTGGTTAAAATTGCAATTTTCTCACAATTTACAAATAGTTGGAAACATTTGGGATATTGTAAGTACTCAAGTGAACAAAATATATAACACTGGCCTAGTGGTTTTTGGATATTTTACTGCAAAAATCTTACATATTGCACCCTTAATTCACACTGTCAATTAATTTAATTTATCATACTTTTTTGGTACTTCTGGCACTGTTTTCAACTGGATTAGACATTATTTGCCCGGATGCAGAATACAGGTCTGATATTGGACCAGTTTCTTCTGGCGTCCCCCAGGGCTCTATTTTAGGACCTTTACTTTTTAGTCTTTATTGATTCCCGCATCCCGTTTAACCAACTCTAGGTATTAAATATCACTTTTATGTCAATGACACACAGATTTATATTCTTTTTTTAATACAACAGTGTACTATTGTTGATTTATTTTGTATTTTGCTTGTATTTTTACCTTGTAAAGCACTTCGAGAAGCTCTTTAAAGGTGCTATGGAGAATAAAGTTATTGTTGTTGTTATTATTATCAGGAGTAAAGAAGCTGTCTTGCAGGCACTGGCGTCCACTGTGAACAGGGTATGTTACTCAGACAACTTTAACATCCATGTTAAAAACACATTGTCATCTAATATCATGTAAGCAAAGTTACTATGTGTGTGTTCTAGGATCCTACAGCATCAGATTACAGATTCCAGGATGATCCATATCTCACTCCAAAGACATCATTAGACTTTGTGAGTAATTCATAAAGATGCGTTTAGACTGGATTGCTTTCGTAGTGTAAAAACTCATGTGATCAAACAGCCAAAAAAGACCGTCTACTGACCTAACGCGTAAACATTATGGGAAGTGTGCTACCCAGATGTGATTTAAACTTTGTCGGATGAAGACCCAAGTTTGGTTTGAAGATAAAAAACGAGTACCAATCACAATGTTCTCTCACCATTCCTGATTTTTAACTCACATTAACCTCTTTATTTCTCCCACACAGAAATTATTTTCCTTGTCCCAGGAGTCGGGCAGAAACACTGCCAAATATTTCATCAATAAATACCCGAATTACTTCCAGAAGGACTACGCACAACCTCATATTCCCGTGAGTGTCCAGTGCTTGTGTCTGGTTTGCTTTGCTCATGAGTGTTTGTGAAGCACCTGTTGTCTTGTGTTGAAGTGTTTGATGCCAGAGACTCTGGAGGCTCAGATAGAGGATCTGTCTGAAGCTGCGCTCACAGAGAGGATTCAGCTGAGGAAGGTCAGAGCTGCTGTGGATCTGTACGACCAGCTGCTGCAGGCCGGTGAGAGCCAGCGAGACGAGGCATTGTGGGTAGTATTGAGACGGGAGTTCGACTGATGAGTGTGTTCTGTGCAGGTACATCAGTGTCTTTGGATGTGACCAATGATCTGTTAGACCTGATTTGTTTCTATGGAGACCGTGATCCCGCACAAGAGAATGTTCCGGAACAGAGGAGTGAAGAGACGGTAGGGCCGCTCACACCTGTAAAACGATGTTTCTCTAGCAGCACTATTCTATATTGTGAGTTTTCTTCACAATATTCCTCATTTATATGCAGAATAAAGGGGCGGGGCCTGGGTGAGTTAGTTAGTAGTGTGTTGAAACTGGCAGTTATGGTAAGGGGCGGGACATTTCCCAAACACCAATCACAACACACTGCTCCAGCCGACCAATCAGAGCACATTGTGCTTTTCAGAAGGAGGGGCTTCATAGAGACAGGAACTAAACAGAGCGTTACTGACAGACTGGGAAGAGAGGAGCTGAACAATGGAGAATATGAGGAAAATAATCAACATTCAATCTAGTAGAGCCCAAAAACAAGTCTTTGAAAAAGAGCATAATATGGCCCAGCTTTAAAATCTGTTTGCATAATGCAAATAATCAATAATAAATGTGACTGTTGAACCAATGATACTACTGAATTTTACAAAACCAACAAGTCTTCTGAGACCATGTGAAATGATGATTTTTCTCCATCTTATGCCTAATTTACCCGTGGTTAAACCCCAGGAGGACGTCCAGGAGGAACCACAGCCTAGAAAAGGAAGAGCACCCAAAGCCTCGGACTTGCTGAAGGCCACCTGGAAGTGAGTGTTTCTAATGAAACCTGTTGTATACACTACTGGTCAAAGGTTTGGATTAATTATAGACTTTTTAATGTTTTTGAAAGTCTCTTCTGTTCACTAAGGCTGCATTTATTTGATCAGAAATACAGTAAGAACAGTGAAATATTATTACAGTTTAAAACAGCTGTTTTCTATGTGAATATATAGTAAAGTGTAATTTATTCCTGTGATCAAAGCTGAATTTTCAGCTCAGAATTATATATGTATTAAAAATTATATTATAAGGATATTGAAATGGACCTATAATGCCCCTTTCACAGTATGTAATATAAGTCTCTGGTGTCTCCAGAATGTGTCTGTGAAGTTTCAGCTCAAAATACCCCACAGATCATTTATTATAGCTTGTCAAATTTGCCCCTATTTGGGTGTGAGCAAAAACACACCGTTTTTGTGTGTGTCCCTTTAAATGCAAATGAGCTGTTGCTCCCGGCCCCCTTTCCAGAAGAGGGCGGAGCTTTAACAGCTCGCGCTTCGGTCGCTCAACAACAACAAAGATGGAGAATCTCACGCAGACAAAATGACGAAAGTGTTCAGCCTTACATTGTTCAAACCGGAGTCGACACTAATGGAGAGACTCAGGAAGAAGTTACAACTTTTAGACGTTTCTGAATGGTTAGTGGATAAATTTATGTAGTTGCTGTGGAGTTGATTCAACTCATCCACTAGCATGTGCCGTCATGTTAATCTTTTGTGCAAATTCAGTGTTGAATTGACCCTCGTTTGGCGTAAAATGACGGCATGTCAACAACACTCTACAACAACAACTCTTCCTCTTCTCTAAAGCAGCCCAACATGGCCCCGCCCCCTTTGATGCGTGTTCTCGGGGGCGGGGTTTATGTAAATTTTAGAGTTAGTGATGTCACTAACCAGGGAAGAAGCTCGTTGTAGTCCCTACCAGCTGCTTGTTGTAGTCCTTAAACAGAGAATTCTTTCATTTCTTTGCATTGAACTTTGAGCGTCGTAACTTTGCAGATGTTGTTTATGCTCAAACAGCAACATTACACACTAGCTAAAGTTAAAAAAGTTACATTTTAATCAACCACCTCTTTAAAATTATATAAGTATATTAGAGGAAAGTATAAATGCAATCTTCTTAAAAAACAAAAGAAAAGTCTAAGTTATTCCAAAACAATGACTGGTGCTGTATCTGTGTAACAACACAAAGTTAAGAAAATGCATGTCATGAGAGGAAACTTTGTCTCGTTTTCCCACAGAGAGAATAATAACGCTGAGAGAATCTTTGCGCTGCTGTCGGAGCCGAACACACGTTCATACAGCGCTCTGATCCGAGGCATGGTGAAGGTAACTCGTGCGGGAACTTCTGCTCATGCGTTTCTTCACTAGTTTGATTTCAGATGACTGTATGTGTGCTTGATTTGACAGTACGGCGCTTATTCCAAAGCGTTCAGCACTTACACTGACCTGCTGAACAACCGACTGACAGGTGAGTGCGTTCTTTACGCTTAATACGACTTTTTTTGAAGAGTTTTCTAAATGAGCAGTTCCAGAGCTGAATACCTTGAATGTTTTGCTGCTGTAGCGGATGTGAACACCTTCAACGCCCTGATCGCAGCTGCCCCAGAAGTACAAGAGAAGTACAATGAGAAATGGGAGCTGATAGTGGTACGTGACTGCGGTTTTGTCATTAAGCCGTGTTCTTAAGTAGCTTCTGCATCAGTCTGTGTGTGTTTTGTAGGATCTTTTGAAGCAGATGGCAGAGCAGAAGGTCAAGCCTAACCTCCTGACGTTTAACGCCGTCCTGAAGGCTTTGAGACGCTGTGGCGCTTTGGGCAAATCTCAGGCCTTTCCTGTGATCAGCGAGATGAAGGCTCTCTCCATCGGTCTGTTGACTGATTGTTACTGCTTCTACAGGAATTAAGTGGTGTATGCTTATTTATTTTGGTGTGTAATCGATTCTTTTCCTTGATTTCAGACCCCAGTCTGGCCTCTTACAATCACGTGCTCAGCATATTTTATAAAACAGGTCATAAGGCTTATTTGATGATAATTCTCTCAATTCTTAAATAAATGAACTAGTTAAATGTGCATGCATGTACATGGAAACTTCATGCATTTCCCATCATGCTTTGCTCTGCAGGTGCCCCAGTTCAGGGCCAAAAAGACATTCTACAGGAAGTGATGTACGAGGTGTCAGGAAAGAGCTTTACTCCTCAGGACCCTGATGATGGTATCTGCTTATTATTATTGCTAGATAGGGCCTGTCCTAATACACACACTCAACCACTTGTCTGTTACACTATATACACTATATTTTTGTTATATTTTATATGTTTTGTTTTTCAGCACAGTTCTTCATCACTGCTATGAGAATCGTAAGTGTACTTAAACACGACCTGTCAGCAACACTACTTTATGGTAAATGCCTTTTTAGTATAATGTGTGACCCTGTTTGGCATCTCCATCTACAGTGTCTGGACACCAAGGACATTGAGCAGGCGTACAGGGTCCATGAGCTGCTGCGAGTAGGAGAGAACTGGAGACTTATGGGAAATGATTTAAAACAGAACATCTACTAGTGAGTACAATCCTGCAAACTCGTCAATTCTCCTTGCATCTTATCCTGACTCGGGTCTATATCAGGATGCTTCTGTCTGTTTCAGTACGCGGTTCTTCAGTCTGCTCTGTCTGATGGAGAACGTTGATGTGGTTCTGAAGTGGTACAGAGATCTGATTCCCTCGGTGAGTAACACACAATCATGCACTGCTTCACGTGAACGCTTACAGGATGATTGACATGCACTGATGTGTGTTGATGTGATTTGGATTGCAGGTGTACTACCCCACTTCTAACATCATGACAGATCTGCTCCGAGCACTTGATACTGACAGCCGATTAGACCTCATCCCGCAGATATGGAAAGGTGATTGATTGATTTATTTATTGAGGTCCAAACACTGAAGGTGTGTAGACACGTATTGTAATGCTGCTGCATCCGCTGGTGAGTCTATGGCAGCTCATAGAACCGCTTGCGGAAAGTTGTGAAATTTGGCACACTGATAGAGGACAGACTAAACATTAACTATACCAAACTTTGAGTCTCTAACTCAATCCCTCTAGCGCCACCAACTGTCCAAAGTTGCACTCACGTTTAAGGTAGTAACTTTTGAACTTCATTTTCCATCATTTAAAATTTTCCTACTATTTTGGATTTTCCAAAATACCTAATTTTTAAATCATCTTCAGACCACGCCGACAAAAAGTTAGGGAATTTAAGTTGATTCGTCAAACCTCGCATGACGAATAACCAGATTCTCAGATAACGTACAAACGGAGAGCATGGAGATGGAGGGCACGTCAAAATGAACATGAGGCTATATCTCCTCAACGCTTTAGCGTATTCTGACTAAAATTGGTGCGTGTTATGACAACCATAACCTGAGGATACCTGCACAGTTTCGGCACAGTGCCACCTAGTGGTCAGGAGAGATTTTTAAAAAATGGCTGTTTTTGCTTTTAACTTCTGAACAGTTTGGCCAAAAATCACAAAACTGGTCTCTTTAGATTCAGTGCAGCATGCCGAGTCGAGCAATTCCCATATTGGCCATTTTGGGTGTGTCGACTATTTTGAATTTTGTTGTAAAATGCTATATTTTACAAATTTGGTATGTGTAATCGGCTCCATGCCCTGAAGTTACGCAAAAAGTTGAGAAAGTGCCACCTTGTGGTCAAATTATATTGAAATTATAAAAAATGCCAATAGATTTTGATTAATTTTGAGAATTGTAATGAAACTTGATAGATTCCTTGATGTATACCAAATTAGTCAGCCAAACTTCCTGTCCGCCATTTTGATTTTCAAATTCAAGTCGCTTGATAGAGACAACCAATTAGACCTCATCCCGCAGATATGGAAAGGTGATTGTATGATTTATTTATTAGGGGCCAAGCACTGAAGATTTGTCTCTTTGGATTCAGTGCAGCATGCCGAGTCGAGCAATTCCCATATCAGCCATTTTGAATTTTGTTGTAAAATGCTATATTTTACAAACGCATTGGCATATTATTACGAAATTTGGTACGTGTAATCGGCTCCATGCCCTAAAGATACTCAAAAAGTTGAGAAAGTGCCACCTTGTGGTCAAAACTTATAGTGAAATTTTAAAAAATGCCAATAGCTTTTGATTAATTTTGCCTATTGTAATGAAACTTGATAGATTCCTTGGGTCATGGTGGGAACATGGAAACCAAATTAGTCGGCCGAACTTCCTGTCCGCCATTTTGATTTTCAAATTCAAGTCAGATCATCTTCAGATCATGCTGGCAAAAAGTTATGGATTTTATGTCGATAGACAAAATCATTATCATTTAACGCATCAGCAAAGTTGATGGAACATTTATTCAGATGACCGACTCAAAGTATGTTGTCTTGTTCCACAGATATCAAACAGTTGGGTCATGCCAACAGGCAGAAGCTGGTGGAGGAGCTGCTGGCACTGATGGCCAGAGAGAAGCACAGTCAGGAGGTAGAACCGCATTAGTGACGGATGATCTGATTGGTTGATACCCATGATTTCTAGAAGTCTTCTGTCAGCTGCTGTTAAAAAACTTTTTAGTTAGTTAATTGAGTAGTGTAATTAGTGTGCATCTCAGTGTCGGTCTGTAGTAATTGTTCATGTGTATGTTCTGGACAGGTGCAGGAATCATTTGCTGACTGTGCGCTGGACATAAAGAGACTGTACAACACAGGTGACCGCGGCAAGGTTATGATGAGCTGGACGGCCAGTTCTCTCAGCGACGTCATCTCCGTTCTGCTCGCAGCTCAGAGGAGACAGGACGCCTGGTAACGTCTTTTACGGGATTCTGTAATGTGATCAAGATCAAATCGAGTTAAAAACGCCCTCAGATCTGTTCCTTTCACTTCTCTTCATTCAGGGACACGCTGAAACTCTTCAAAACACACAATAGAGTTCCCAGGTAAGATCAAGGGAGTGCATTTTTCCCATGAGCCAAAGCCAGTGCAGATCACTCGAGAAATGCATATTCACTTGTAGTAGTTAATGTAAAAGTTTCAGTCAATTTTTGCCCCATGCACTATAACAGAAATATTTTATTCCTTGTCTTGATATGTTCAGAGCTAACATGTGTTGTGTTGCTGTGTCAGTGCGGAGCTGCTGAACCAGTTCTTGACGTGTGTGAAGGAGAGCGGTGATGCGGATCAGGCCGTGGAGCTGGTTCAGATCTCCGCTGGCTTCTGTCTGCCCGAGACGCCCAATCTCATCCAGAGGATCCAGCAGGAGTTTGAGCTCTCAGAGCAGCACAAGTACGTCTCGCCTTTGTGGACGATTTAGTTGAATTAGAAGATTCAAGAATCAAATTGTAATCTGGTCCTCTTGCAGGAGCATCTTGTCTGATCTGGAGATTCGGACCTTCAACAGCGATTAAATCTTGGGGCTGAGAGGCGCTCTGCAGTGTGGATGATCATAGCAGCTGAATATCTGTTGAAATGTACATCTCTGCATTTTCTGTATACTTCAGCGTGTTTGGTACATGTGTAATTATTACTCTTCATTCAGATAACTCAACTCAATAAAAATCATTTTACTCACTGGTGTTTTGAGTCTGGATTCATGTTGATGGGCTTTGATCACATGAGCTTTTTTTTTTTTTTCCAAACTAATCTTCAATGGTACTGATCAAACACAAGATTACAGTTCACTGAATGATGATATTGTATAATAAAGGCCTTTTAAAGCGAAGCGTTGCATTTGTGTAAGAAAAATATCCATATTTAACAAGTTATAAAGTAAAATAACTAGCTTCCGCCAGACCGCCTTCTGTATTCAACGTCACATCAGTTACGCTTGTTTCATAAGTTGAATGGAAGGCGTAGGACGTAGCGTAAGTGTTTTGAACTTTGAGGGGCGTTACATTTTCTTCTTGCATTGAATACGAAAGGGCGTTCTAGATATTACTACAATTCATTTTTGAAATACAATCATTTACACAAATGCTGTCATAACTTGTTTTCATGACATTTAAACATTAAATAAGACATTACTAACAGGTAAAGTAAATATAATGAATATATAAGCTAATATAGTGCATATTTAGTGAAAGGCTTCATTTCTCTAGTGAACTAACATGCTGTGGACACTAAATGACTTGCCTGAGGTAAATGTAATGCTACGTGATGTCTTTCTGCGGTTGAAATACTGGTTGAGAGACACGTAAACTTATCTATGCATAGAGTGTCTGTTCTTGTGGCAGTTAACAAACAGCGTTGCATTACCGCACACGCCCCCTTCTGGACTGGAGTGTGGATCGCCCTTGACTGACTGTATGCACCGAACCGTGATGTCTGTACCGTATGGGACGAATACAAGTACCGTTACACCCCTAAAATATATACAGACCTAACTGTATGTGAAAGGAAAAGGCAAAAAAAAAATAAACCAGACACTTTTTGCTGCCGTGCCTTTAAGATTTCTTTGGATACAGTGTATTTGTGAATTGTTTGCTGTCAGTTCCAATATGGCGTGTGCATCTCCATCCTTCAATAACAGCCTCATTTCATCAAGTCTTCAGAAACAGATTCACAACACAATCTGTGCCGCTCAAACTGTTATGAATCTGGCTCCTTGTTTAAAAAAGAAGAAAATCAAAATGAACCCCTAAACCAGATCTGACAGTTAAAGTAAAACTCAGACATGCAAATAACTGAAATGCCATTCTTGTCAACAACCATGATTTATTGATCTCCAATAGTGAATGAGAGCAGGGCTGATTATTCTTAACAGTCTGGGTTAATAGACAACTTTGAAACTGAAGCGTTACATGTGCATTGTGAAACGGTGAACAGGTTAGCGTCCTGCTGCCATCAGAGGTTTTGACCCGGAGGCCCTTCAACCTGATCCTGAACAGTGAGATGTGCAGCATATACACTGAGGAGTGCCACTGCCAAGATCAACAAAACCCTTGAGATGTGTTTTTCCGCATACGAGGTACACTTACTGGATGGTAGGCCACTTAAGAATTGTTTTAAGGGCAGAAACTTCCTGCGAAAGTGCTTCGGACAGATAAGAAAACAAATTTTTGGCTAGCACACAATCTATTTATAAATTAAATCAGCTGAGCGGAAGGTTCAGTTAACAGCGGGCAAATGACACTCCTCGTAATTTACATAATCTCCACAGAGTGGGCGTGGCTAAGGGGCCTGTGTGGTGCCCAACCCTACGGCGTTAGCATACGCCGATAGCAGGCTAATCACCTGCTTGGTTTCTAAGGTTAGCCGGGCTTCTTTAAGCCAGTCCTGCGCCACACGCTGCGACTCGCCGCGAAGCTGGTTGATTAGCTTCGCGGCTAGTTCCAGGTCGCCGCGCTCGATGCTGTAAGTCGCGTAGGCGAGCAGCTTGAACGTGTCGAGATCTTCAGGTGCTAGTTTAGCAGGTGGCGCTTCTTGCTCCCTCTCAAACAAAAGGACGGACTGTAGGTAGGACAGGAAGTACTGGTAAAGGCTGTTGCGGGTCTCGTCGATGAGTGCCACGCGTCGCGCGAGCCGGCGGATGTCGTAGAAACGTGCGCGAAGGGAAGCTTCGCTGTAGATCCCTCGGCTGAGAGACTCTTCGGGAATGGCGGTGGCCAATGCCTGCGCGAACTCGTTCTCCGCACAGCTCTCTTTAATGGCACGCACAGCGCCCTCTAGAGGCTCGGTGGGGGAATCGGCACCTGCTGAGTTGAGCGTGTAGTTCAGAGCCTCTACAGAAAGCCACAACTGGTGAGCCTTACGGGCCTCTTCCTCAGCAGTCACATGACCTTGGAGACAGAGCCATATTTTATAAGTGAAACATCAATCGAAGGTCAAACAGAAGATTAAAATATGCCTCAGCCGAATGTGGTTGAAGACTCACTGTCGATGGCCTCTTCGATGCCCTTCAGGCGGGCGTAAGCGGCGTTCATGTCCAGAGTGAAGGTGTCCAGCTGTTCTTGAGTCAGTCTGCGGTAATGAGTTTCCTGCTCCATCATCTTACTGGTCAGGATCTACAAACAAAGACACTTATTTAGATACTAATATAGACTGTTCTCAAGCTGTTTTATTGACGCCTTTCTGCAGTTGAAACACTGATTGATCGATTACATGAGACATGATTCATTTCAGTAAGTTGGTTTGAATCTTTCAACATTCCTTCTGATGTTCATTCATGTTTATTTCATGCTGTAAATAGTAGTAAAGAGGAAGAGATGATCAGTTCACGACAACAACAAAGATCTGTCACGCCACATTTAAGAGCGCCGAAATGGTATTTGTTTACATTTCGCAATAAAACACAAAATCTGAAAACTGAGACAAAAGTAACAAAGCTTACTGCGATTACTGGATGGGAGGTGCAATAAATAATGTTTAGTTAAGTTTTGTTCACGCATCAACTGAAAACAGCACAGATGTACCCAGATTTTCACTGGTAATGTCGCTCACTTCCTTTTCACAACATTACAGGTGCAAAGAAAATAACACATGGATAAAAATCTTAAGAGTTCATGTATTTTGCCACAAAAAAATACACCAAACGTCACTACAAAAACAAAAGAATTTGAACCCACTGCTGTGGAAATACGTGGCAATAATGGACATCACACTGAGAGTAAGGCGAGATGACTGACAAGACCATGGCGGAGGATTCATGCGCAACAAAGCCTAAAGCGTCTGACAAATGTCTTATCTTGTTCACACATCAACTGAAAACAGCACAGACTAAAAGAATGATTCTTGGGATTTAAGAATCGATATCGGTTGATGAAATGAGAATCGATTAAAATCGAGAAATCAACCCTAGTGTTCACACAGCTGACATGTTTAGTCGTTGTAGCTCCAAAACTGTATTGGCTGCATCACCACTTTTAACGCTGCCGTGTGTAGCTTCTGCACTACTAGCAGCACCAAATGGAACGGTAAATGTTTCAAAAATCAGTCCCCAGCACTCCCCATCTGCCACTGGTCAGTCAAACAGGTAGCCCCATCTCCTTAAGAACTCCTTTAATCATTAAATTCTTTCATGAATGACATGTAGATGTGAGTCCACATGGACAGGCAGTGTTGGTACCTCCTGTGCCTCCTCGCGCAGCTCCTGTTCCTGAACCTTCAGCACGTCCCGCAGGTGATCTGTGTGAGCAGCAGCCTGACGGCGCAGCTGTGTCCTCATCTCAGCCTCCATCACCTCACGCATCTCCTGAACCTGACACACACACAAACCTTCAAACTTCTACAAAGACTATCACAAAGTTGAAATTCCTAAATATTCATGGTCAAATAATAAGCAACTTTAGGGCTGGTGAGGTTGATGAAGCACAGACCTTCTTCTCCTGCTCGAGTCTCATGTCCTCGCGGCTGTGCTCCAGGGCAGAAACCACGGCTTTCTCCAGCGCTTTCCGATCCTCCAGCTTCTGCTGCTCCAGAGCCGTCTCGATGTGGATCTGCTCCCTCACCCGCTGCTCCGCCAGCTCGCGGTTCAGCTGGTCAATGCGCCGGTGCGCGTGAGCGATCAGAGAGTTCAGATCATCTACGCTCAGCTTTCCCGCTGAGAAACACAACAGAGCATTGCTGTAATTAGAGTCGATCGGACTTTCTTCTATGGTGTTTTTGCATTCAAAAACAGACGCAACACAAAGGAGCGTACAGGGATCTTGAGATGAACTTTAACTTGACATAAGCTACACTCAAAACTGATGACATCTTTGTGTGAAATCTTTTGTTTGAAGTGTGTTTATGCTATCTTTCATTAAAATAAATGTCACTTGCTTCAGTGTTTTAATGACATTAAGCATGTCTTGTTTTATGACTGTAAAGTGTCCAAATACTTCTTTGAGGTCAATGACTGTAGAAGTGTTAGTCCAGAATGATTTAAATAATTAAATTGCTATAGTAAAATGTGTGGTTCAACAAAAGCCATAAGGAATGCAAATCTAAAGGCAAACAAGGCTCAAAAACACATCTGAATTGATGGCCTTAAATTAGGGACATCATTAAAATACTCTCTGCTCAGGTGTTATAAGAGCCCAGGTTGCTCTGATAGTGGCCTTCAGCTCTTCTGCATTGTTGGGTCTGGCATATCGCATCTTCCTCTTCACAATACCCCATAGATTTTCTATGGGGTTAAGGTCAGGCGAGTTTACTGGCCAATTAAGAACAGAGATACCATGGTCCTTAAACCAGGTACTGGTAGCTTTGGCACTGTGTGCAGGTGCCAAGTCCTGTTGGAAAATGAAATCTGCATGTCCATAAAGTTGGTCAGCAGCAGGAAGCATGAAGTGCTCCAAAACTTCCTGGTATATGGCTGCGTTGACCTTGGACCTCAGAAAACACAGTGGACCAACACCAGCAGATGACATGGCAACCCAAACCATCACTGACTGTGGAAACTTTACACTGGACCTCAAGCAACGTGGATTGTGTGCCTCTCCTCTCTTCCTCCAGACTCTGGGACCCTGATTTCCTAAGGAAATGCAAAATTTACTTTCATTGGAGAACATAACTTTGGACCACTCAGCAGCAGTCCAGTCCTTTTTGTCTTTAGCCCAGGCGAGACGCTTCTGACGCTGTCTGTTGTTCAAGAGTGGCTTGACACAAGGAATGCGACAGCTGAAACCCATGTCTTGCATACGTCTGTGCGTAGTGGTTCTTGAAGCACTGACTCCAGCTGCAGTCCACTCTTTGTGAATCTCCCCCACATTTTTGAATGAGTTTTGTTTCACAATCCTTTCCAGGGTGCGGTTATCCCTATTGCTTGTACACTTTTTTCTACCGCATCTTTTCCTTCCCTTCGCCTCTCTATTAATGTGCTTGGACACAGAGCTCTGTGAACAGCCAGCCTCTTTTGCAATGACCTTTTGTGTCTTGCCCTCCTTGTGCAAGGTGTCAATGGTCGTCTTTTGGACAACTGTCAAGTCAGCGGTCTTCCCCATGATTGTGTAGCCTACAGAACTAGACTGAGAGACCATTTAAAGGCCTTTGCAGGTGTTTTGAGTTAATTAGCTGAATACTTCTTTGAGGTCAATGACTGTAGAAGTGTTAGTCCAGAATGATTTAAATAATTAAATTGCTATAGTAAAATGTGTGGTTCAACAAAAGCCATAAGGAATGCAAATCTAAAGGCAAACAAGGCTCAAAAACACATCTGAATTGATGGCCTTAAATTAGGGACATCATTAAAATACTCTTCACAATTAATTTTTATACTTTTTTATTGGTAATTACCATGTTCGGGTCCTATTTAAGGAAAGAAAACCCAATTATTGGGTGTGATTATCATTGGAAGGTTTTTATGAATGCTGTCATTTCACTAATAAGCTTTGAATAGAATTCAATTTCACCTTACAAAGACTTTTCATAACCGTCCCAACTGGATTTAATTTATTTCATGAATAATGCTATAATACTTTACAATAAGGCCTCATTTGTTAACATTAGTAGTCAATGACCCTGTTCACGCCTGGTGTTAAGATGTGTTTTGGTCAATCTGATCACAAATATACGAGTGAGACATACTGTTTACTGTCTCTTTTGTCCACTTTAAATCCTGATTTCTTCTGTGCGTGGGTAAATGTATGGGTTTTTTCAGATCTTTCGATCTAATGGATGAAATAAGCTCACGCAATTTACATATGAACGTGCCAGGAGACGACGGAAAAACACGGAGAGCATCGGCTTTCATTTCTGCTCTGACAGCCTCAAGACCGGCCGAACGCTGTGAGTGTGAGTCTGTGAGAACATTGTGCTTGGTACGTTTTTCATCTTCAAATCAGACTTGGGTCTTCAGCCGACAAAGTTTAAATCCCGTCTGGCTAGAGCGCTTCCGATAATGTTTACGCATTAGGTCAGTAGACGGAGAGTAGGTGTCTTTTGAACACATTCGACCACATGAGCGTCTACACTACAAAAGTAGTGCGTTTTCAACTACCTCTGGAAGTGGTCAAAAGTGGACAAACACAAAACGTTTTACACCCCGTTTACACCTCTATTTAGTGTTGTCTACTTGTGACCAGTCAACCAGAATGCACCTAAACACCAGGTGTAAACAGGGTCATAGGTGTGTGTGAGATCTTACACAGTCCCTTCCAGTTGGCCTGTATTTCAGGTGTGATGTTGGCAAGTTCCTGCTGGAACTGAGCTTTGGCTTCATTCACCAGCTCACTGTACTGAGACACGACCTTCGCCTCTGACTGCGCCGTCTGCACCTGCATGAAGATAAATGGATTACAGGCTCAATTCTCATTTATATGTACAGAGTTTCTCCAAAGCACATTAGCATGGTCAGATTAAGATGCTTACCTTGGTCACTACTTTGTCCAGATCCACAATCATGCTGTGCAAGTTCTCCTCAGCGGCCAGGATCTGGGGTCTCGCCGCGTCAATCTTGGCTTGTTTTGCTCTGTTGATCACTTCACGAAGCTTTTCAAGCTCTCCTCTGAATATACACAAAACAAAAATCAACAAAAAGAGTACGATTAACCCTTTCTGTGCAAGGCTGAGCGCAGGGATGGACAGTATTTATGATACATGTATTTCAAATACAAAATAGTATTTTGCAATTTGTATTTGATAGGGTTGATGAAAATGGCTTTGTATTTTGTATCAAAATCCTTTAGTGTTTTGTAGTTTTAAAATACTGTAAAATACTCTGTAAGAAGTCTACATGATGACGTCATAAAAATGCAGCCTCTGATTGGTGCTTACTCAGTGGTTTGCCCAGACTTGTTGAGATTAGAACAGGTGTTTGTTTTAGTAGCCTAAGCTAAATAGTTTACCAATATACATAATGTTCTTGAAAACTATTATACCGAGCAACAGCCCCCCTATATTTATGATTAACAATCAAATGATTCATTAGTTAGAAACTAGTAGCTATGAACACAGGTGCCATCAGTTGTCTTCTTATGAATGACTTGTTTGTCATTGAGTCAGTGTTGCTGAGGCAAAGTAGGCCCTTCATTACCAAACACCAAGTAACTAAATTAGGATACAATTATGAGTCATTCGCAAACATTAAACTGTTGGTTACTTTAAAACTAACCTTCATCTGGGAGATCACAGGGATATGTGAATATTTGATCTGTTAAAGACACAATATGTAAATTTTCGCCACTAGAGGTCGCTTATTCAGTCGCTTATCCTCGATTTTGTGGAATCATGGGATGTGTTGTTTTCACGTCTACAGCCAGTGGAAAAGAATCGGGCAGAAATCATGTTCATGGATGAGATTATTAACGTCACTGTAGTATGAAGCAGAGCAGGGCGAGTGATGTTGGAGCTGAACGAGACTGATGGAGTGATTGCTAATGAGAGACGAGCGCGACACACGTCTCCAGAGCAGCGGAACTTTTATTATGCCACGGTCGCCACTTCCGCTTTTTTTGGTCTAGCGTATGTGGGGTAAAGCGGTGCTGTTTATCATATTAGATACATTTGAGTGTTGAAAGTTGTAATAGTGCTACTCTGTGCGTTCGCTTGGCGGCTGCTATGAGACACTTGTTACACACTTCAGTAAGCTAGATCGATGTTAGTCATGGTAAAACATGGTACTCGCGGTAAATCAAGAAAACGTGATTTAAACAAGAAGCTATATAACATGATTAGTTTTCAGTCGATGAATGAATCCAAACAGTTCCTCATCTGTCTAATAAAGCATATAATCTGTTTTTTTAGACAGATGAGGAATATAATGCGTCTTTCCATAGTTTCTATAAAATAAAACCGGAAATCAAGTATAACGCGGGTATGATGTCATTGATAGGCGACGCACGGACACAGCCCGTGTCCTGTTAAAATTGCATATTTCTCTGGATTTATACATTCTTGGAAACATTTGGGATAATGTAAGTACACAAGTCAACAAAATATATAACACTGTTCTAGTGGTTTTGGATATTTTAATCCAAAAATCCTACTGTACATATTATAACTTTAACTGGTTGCATATGTCAGATTTATTGCACGATTTGGGCAGAGAAAAGCTGTTGCTATCAAACATTGTTTATTTAATCAGTGTAATGGTGAAAGGATCAAATAGGCCAATTGATGGAAGGTTTGCGAATAAATTTCATGCTCCCTTGTAAAAGTATTTTTAAAATACAAAACTACAGTAGTTTATTTTGATACATGGTGTGGCTGCTGTATTTTGTAGTTTATTTTAATACACTTAAAATTAAGGTATTTGTTATTTTATTTTAAAAATACATTTGGATGTATTTTTGCCCAACCCTGGCTGAGCGTATATTCCATTTAACATATTTTCATTGAATTTCCAGCAATAATAACTAGACTGTAATGTATACCATGTGACATTAACATGACATAAAAGCTCTTATAGTGTGAAGCAAGGCTTCATTCATCTCTCTGTGTAATGAATCGGTCAGAAGCAGGCCTCACTTGGCTTTCAGCAGGGCGTCTCCAGCCTCGTCCACGGCTCTGGTCCTCTCGCTCAGAGCCTCGTTCAGAGCTTTCCATTGAGCCGACTTCTCATCCGGAGGAGTCTGAACACAAACACACACACAGGAGCGTGTTATAAACAGCAGAAAACAGCCTGCTCTGCTGTGCTCGGTCAGATGGCTCAGTCTGTTACGACTGTGTGTGTGTGTGTGTGTGTGTGTGTACCTGTGAGTCCATGGCTTCTTTGAGTTTGTCAGTGTGTGCAGTGATGGCGGTCAGTGCAACCTCCTGGGCTCCGATGGCCTGCAGGGTGATCTTAGCGGAGCTGCCCAGAGTCTCCTCCAGTCCAGCAGTCAGAGCTTAATTTGGAATAATATTTCACAATATTACTGTATTTTTTATCTAAATAAATGCAGACTTGTTGAGCATAAGATATGTCTTTCAAAAACATGAAAAAAACTGGTTGATGTGTGTCAGACTCACCTGCCAGCGCATCCTGCTCTGCCTTATCCTGCTGCGCCAGTCGGGCGCTCACTTCCTCCGCGGGCCTCTCCGTCAGCGCCGGCTCATGATGACGCTCTTCAGCTACACACACAAACACAAAACACACTGAGACATTACAGCGCCGGGGGGAAGAAAATCATATTTGCAGTCTGCAGTATGAACCGAAAATACGACGACAACAACAACAAAAAAAGTGGGTGATGTGAAATAATGAAAGACAATAAATACATCTTTGTAGTGTGCTGTCATCAATGGCTGCATGCACGCACACACACACACACACACACACACACACACACACATCTGCTCTGTGAACAAATTACTCCGTTCAGATGCTCAGTTCTCATCAGACATTCAAGCACATTTGACACACAAAAAAAGAGGACACACATTTGTTAGTTATTGGGAAAGAACTCTGTTAGCACAATATGTTAGTAAAGAACTGAAGAAAAACACAATGAACAGAAGATGTTAGCATGAATGGATGGAAAGGGATCCAGAAGGTGTGACGTTTGAACAGAGAGATGATGAGAACATGCAGAGACACTGATCTGCCCAGCAACTGATCAGATGAAGACAAACAGGTCGTGGATCAGTTGTTGGAAGCAGAAGGCTGTGTGAGTGATCCGGTGCTGACCTGCCGCCGCGTGGCCCGCTGGGCTTTCGTCACTCGTACCCGGCGCGGGCACAGAGGGCACATCGCTGATAGCCGAAATAATGTGAGCTGCCTCTGCTGAGGCTTCTGCAACAACAGTAGGACTCCATGAGAAAGAGAGATCACAGTTCAGCAACGGTAAACGACTGCCTGCGATCCTTTGTAGGCTCTGGATATGATTAGACGTTCAGCTGACGTGTGTATGTGCTTCAACACTCAAATGACTCCCCCTGCATCCCAATATGCATACTGCCCTACTATATAGTAGGTGAAAAACAGTACGTGAATTGATTAGTATGTGATTGTATTCATAAAACAGTAGATGAAAAGTACCTGGATGATAGTCATTAGTCTTAAATACAAACCCGATTCCAAAAAAGTTGGGACACTGTACAAATTGTGAATAAAAAAAGAAATGCAAGTTTCAAATTTCAGTATTTTATTCAGAATACAACATAGATGACATATCAAATGTTTAAACTGAGAAAATGTATCATTTTAAGGGAAAAATAAGTTGATTTTAAATTTCATGGCATCAACACATCTCAAAAAAGTTGGGACAAGGCCATGTTTACCACTGTGTGGCATCCCCTCTTCTTTTTATAACAGTCTGCAAACGTCTGGGGACTGAGGAGACAAGTTGCTCAAGTTTAGGAATAGGAATGTTGTCCCATTCTTGTCTAATACAGGCTTCTAGTTGCTCAACTGTCTTAGATCTTCTTTGTCGCATCTTCCTCTTTATGATGCGCCAAATGTTTTCTATGGGTGAAAGATCTGGACTGCAGGCTGGCCATTTCAGTACCCAGATCCTTCTTCTACGCAGCCATGATGTTGTAATTGATGCAGTATGTGGTCCTGCATTGTCATGTTGGAAAATGCAAGGTCTTCCCTGAAAGAGACGACGTCTGGATGGGAGCATATGTTGTTCTAGAACTTGGATATACCTTTCAGCATTGATGGTGCCTTTCCAGATGTGTAAGCTGCCCATGCCACACGCACTCATGCAAGCCCATACCATCAGAGATGCAGGCTTCTGAACTGAGCGCTGATAACAACTTGGGTTGTCCTTGTCCTCTTTAGTCCGGATGACATGGCGTCCCAGTTTTCCAAAAAGAAATTTTGATTTGTCTGACCACAGAACAGTTTTCCATTTTAAATGAGCCTTGGCCCAGAGAAAACGCCTGCGCTTCTGGATCATGTTTAGATATGGCTTCTTTTTTGACCTATAGAGTTTTAGCCGGCAACGGCGAATGGCACGGTGGATTGTGTTCACCGACAATGTTTTCTGGAAGTATTCCTGAGCCCATGTTGTGATTTCCATTACAGTAGCATTCCTGTATGTGATGCAGTGCCGTCTAAGGGCCCGAAGATCACGGGCATCCAGTATGGTTTTCCGGCCTTGACCCTTACGCACAGAGATTGTTCCAGATTCTCTGAATCTTTGGATGATATTATGCACTGTAGATGATGATAACTTCAAACTCTTTGCAATTTTTCTCTGAGAAACTCCTTTCTGATATTGCTCCACTATTTTTCGCCGCAGCATTGGGGGAATTGGTGATCCTCTGCCCATCTTGACTTCTGAGAGACACTGCCACTCTGAGAGGCTCTTTTTATACCCAATCATGTTGTCAATTGACCTGATAAGTTGCAAATTGGTCCTCCAGCTGTTCTTTATATGTTCATTTAACTTTTCCAGCCTCTTATTGCTACCTGTCCCAACTTTTTTGGATTGTGTAGCTCTCATGAAATCCAAAATGAGCCAATATTTGGCATGACATTTCAAAATGTCTCACTTTCAACATTTGATATGTTATCTATATTCTATTGTGAATAAAATATAAGTTTATGAGATTTGTAAATTATTGCATTCCTTTTTTATTCACAATTTGTACAGTGTCCCAACTTTTTTGGAATCAGGTTTGTATTTTATTTTGGTGTGAATAGATCTTTGTCCTAATATTACAGTCATTAGCTGTGAATTTAACTTGTGCACAAAATTGGAATATGGCATAAAATATTTGTGAATAAAGCGGCGTTTCCATCACGTGTTCATGAGGACAAAATCGTCACTTCCTGGTGCAAAATATCAGTAATAAAACTGTAAGTTGCTTCAATCAGACTCTTTTTATTGTGCGATTGGTCCGCTGGTTAGTGCAGTTATCCAATCACAGCCTCTGCTGAGGCAAAGTCACATGAGTTTATGAGGGATTTTTTCAGTTTCCATCGTAGTTTATGTGCATGTAAAAAATGTATCCGTCTCAATTGAGCGCATATGTTTTTATGCACATTTTCAGAATTTATGCACATCTTGGCGTTTCCATCCAGTGTTTTTCCCAAAATGAACATGAAAACAGGTGGATGGAAGCATAGCTACTGAAATCAAACAGAACCCGGAGCTGCGTCCTAAATCACATACTGTAGGTACTACATTTAAAGAGGAACAAACTTTATGACCGTTAAAAAGTATGTTCTATATAGTATGAATAATCCAGATGTTGTCAATGTAATGTGACCTAAAGTGTCATTTGTACCTACAGTATGTGATTTAGGACGCAGCTCCAGTGTTTGTTTGGCTTCATTGATTGCAATATTATGACAAAGATCTATTCACAACAAAAGCAAATATTTAAGCAATCAAGACTAATGACAGATCAGATTTTAAATCATCGGCAGTGGCTGAGAACCACATCCTGTTGTGTGTTTGTTCTGAAATAAACAGTGTGAAATAATGCTTATTTTCATCTCATTTGCAGTTACTTATGAAACGAATGTATTAATATGTACACATTGGTATTATATGGAAAACCCGTATCGGCGGACCACACAACAACACTTCAAAATCAAAACAATGTATTATGACGGACACCAGGAAAAAGGTTTTATCTAAAGTCATTCTCTCCCTCCTCATCTGGAGGAAAAATAAAAAAAAACTATGACCAATAAGACATGAGGTTTTATGTCCAGAAACAAGCAGAAAGCTGTCAATGCATCAACATAAACATGTAAATCCAAAATAATAACAACAAACAAAAGGAACAAAATCAAGCGATATGAAAATCATCTGCTAACAATATGAGAAAGTGTTCGATATCTATTTATACTATACAGATCTAGAAACAGCTGAACTATACCACAATTCATTATAATTCTATATCACACTGTCACACAATCAAGTGAAATCTGAATTATGTAAAATGGCCACATTGCCTCAATAAAGACCAACAACTAAAACATTAATTTCTCATATAATGGCGTCCTGATAAGGCTGATAAGAGACCATTCTTAATTAACCTGCTCTGTCTTTGTGGTAAAGTCAAGCACACACTGTCAGACTAACCTTTCACCTACTAAACTTTTAGGAATGTCATGCCATGATGATCATTAAAATAACCTCATGTATCATACACAGATCTGTGAGCCTTAAAGGGTTAGTTCACCCAAAAATGAAAATTCTGTCATTTATTACTCACCCTCATGTCGTTCCACACCCGTAAGACCTTCGTTCATCTTCAGAACACAAATTAAGATATTTTTGATAAAATCCGAGAGGTATATGATCCAGAAAGGCACTAAAGACATCGTTAAAACAGTCATGTGACTGCAGTGGTTCAACCTTAATGTTATGAAGAGACGAGAATACTTTTTGTGCGCCAAAACAAAAATAACAACTTTATTCAACAATATCTTCTCTTCTGTGTCATTCGCATATGCTGTTTACGTGCAGCGCTTCCAGGTTCTACGTCAGAACGCCGACTCATTATTGGCCGGCTCCTGCGTCAGCATCACACACATGAGTCACGTGATCAGCCAATACTGAGCCGGCATTCGGACGTAAACACAGAAGCCTTCACTGTGCTCACCTGCGTAAGGATAATGACAGGGAAGAGAAGAGATTGTTGAATAAAGTTATTTTTGTTTTGTTTTTGCGCACAAAAAGTATTCTCGTCTCTTCATAACATTAAGGTTGAACCACTGCAGTCACATGACTGTTTTGTCTTTAGTAGCTTTCTGGACAAGTGTTGGTTATATTGCTGTCCATAGATACCTCTTGGATTTCATCAAAAATATTTTAATTTGTGTTCTGAAGATGAACGAAGGTCTTACAGGTGTGGAACGACATGAGGGTGAGGAATTAATGACAGAAATTACATTTTTGGATGAACTAACCCTTGAAGCTGTTACACATCTGAGATCTGCTAGTGTTTGAATGTGTGTAAGTGTGTGAGTCTCGCTCACCCTGGAGTGTCTGTGCTGGCGCTTCCTCTACAGCCGGCGGAGCTTCCACAGGTGCTGGATCAGACTTCTTGGCTTTAGCTTTGGGCTGCTTGGACTCCTTCGTTGTTTCTGGCAATGAGGAGATCTGCAGGGGTTCGATCTTTCCCTGTTAAGAGAAAAATCTCAGTTGATCACTGATGGTTTACATCCATACGACAGAAGCACAGACTGTCTCTGGTCTCAGAACAGGCAAAGTGAAAGTGAAAGTGACTCTCACCGGTTTCTTCTGTAAAGGGACGGGTGGAGGAGGCGGCGGCCCAAGCACCATCTCAAACACCTGATCAGAGTAAGGAACGCTCTTCTCTACATTTGCTCGAAACTTCGGATCCCACTTGGCATAAAGGATCGTACCGCCAACACCGCCGCCGACCGTCAAAAGACTAGCAGCCACTATTTTCCCAGCAGAAGATCTGTGGTACAAAAAGTCTGATTTGAGATGCAGACCAAGGTAAAACTTGTAGGTTCTTATACCAATAAAGAAAATGACACATTCAGTCCTGATTCGCTTAGCACTCACACTGTCATTTTAACACCAAACCTAAAGATACAGAATAAAAGTCATCCTGAGCATTCTGTGCTTTTTAGGGTCGCATCTTGTGACATCACATCCTGTTTTAGGTCCGTGTTGCGTTCATATTTCAGTCAATCCGCATCAGAGTTCGTTTTAATCAAACCAAGTGTGAACACAGCCTAACATTAATTTCAAAGATGTCTAAAGCACTATATGTTAAAATAACCCAATGTTTTAAAATAAATAAGTCAGTAATATCGTTGCAAGCGTGTGTGTTTAAGGTTTGTTGTCGTACCCAGAGTCTCCAGCTGTGGTGTATCTGCGGCAGTGCTGTAATGGATGGGCCGACGCTTTACCACACACACACTGCTGTGGAGAAACAGACAAACAAATCATCATTACATAATAAACTACAATATTAAATATTTAAGTAATAGCTTCCTTCTACACTGAGCACAACCACTGTTTTACATTCATTAATAACAAATAGCCACTCATTTCAGATTTAAATGCTGTTCAGTTAAAGGTTTCCATTCATTTTTGTTTATATATATATATATATATATATATTTATTATCAGACATTCAGTAAAACGCAATAAACAACAATGAATGAATGAACAGCCAACACTAAACATTAGTTTCTATTTCTTCAGTGAATGTCTATAGTAAGACGATTAAAAGTTTATCAGCCTCTTTCAATAGCATCGATTATTAATTAGGCTCATTTACATAAAAGCGCCATGTGAACATGACGACAGCGTTTGTGTGGGAAACTTTCTGAAGTTTTCACTGACAAGGTCACGTCCTTCTATTGGACAAAACCAGTTCAAGGTCTGTACCGAGTATAAATCTACGATTAAAACGCTTTAAATGAATATGATGCTAGTAAAATACTCTTAAATGTAAATAAAGGTGAATACATGTTGTAAAACTAAAGATTTTCAGACATCTGTTAGCTATCCGTGTGACAGAAAATATGAATCATACAAATCCCGCCCTTATTTACGCCTGTGTACATTCTGGGTTTTTATTGGTGGAGTGCGGCGTCACTCACTGAACTGTGCGCTTTCATTGGTTCCGCGGATCTGCCTATCATACTGTAAACGCCTTTTCGACCTCACGTTACGTCGTTGACGTACAACAGCATTCTATACCGGTGCGCTAGCTAAACTGCAAATAACAAACCTCAACTAATACAATCATCAGCTCATTGAGAAGGGTAGTTTAATATATTCACAGGTTAATTAAATAAATGCTCTAAGGGTCGCTATTATCCGTAATTTAAGGACACGCGTAAGAGACATCGGGCCTCGCTGTGGGTCACTGAATGACCGCTCGAGTATAAACTCACCCGCGCTGCTGCACGCGCCCCTTTCCAACACACGCGCAGCATGATTCTGAGGCTTGGACTGAAGAGCAGAAATATGCCACCGGCTTCAGCAAAACATTATAAATGTGATCAACCTCGACAGCAACTTCGCCTCAGCACACTGTAGATTAGCTCCAGCACTGCTGCGCGTAGTGACAGAGCAACGCATGCGCAGTAGGCACACCCAACGCGAACATACGTCACGAGTTCACAGAAAAGAAATATTCAAAATCATTGATTTGCTTCTTATGCAATTATACTCATTTTTCCATTAAATACACGATTATAGAACGCATGGAGCTTTCGTCGAGACTGCTGAGGTAGAGAGGAAACACTTTATTGTTCGTGGTATAGTGTAATTTTACATTTAAGTACTATATATTAGTATTATATGTACTCACTATAGTGTTATGGTTTGGTTGAGAGTGTAATTATGCATAATTTATAGTTATTACTACAGTAACGTGTGTAACAATGTAAAACAAAGTGATCTTTCTCTCATTTTATTTAATTTTTCAACTTTATTTATTTTGAAGACAGTGGTGGATTTTAGGCAAATCTCACTTGAGATCAAATTTTACCCTCAAAAAATCTAAAAATATATATATATTTTGCATAAAGACAGGGAAAACGTTTATTTTTAGGGGTCGAGCCCCAAAACTAACTATTAAATTAGTTTTCTTATTACTATTCTTCCGCTCGAGTCTATGGCAGCCTATAGAACCGTAAAAAGTTGTGAAATTTGGCACACAGATAGAGGACAGTCTGAAATGTTACTATAGCAAATTTGGAGTCTCTATCTCAAACCCTCTAGCGCCACCAACAGTTCAAAGATTCACTTATGTTTATGCTCATATCTTTTGACTCGTAAGTCCTAGAAACAAAATACCTCTGATCCCATGGCTCATGTTGATTCGAATCTATGACGTCATTTCCGTCATGAAAATTGTTCTGCCATTTTGAATTTTCTGAAAAACCTACTTTTTCGAACTCCTCGTAGAGCGTTTGTCCAATTTGCACGAAATTTGCTATGTAGCATCTACTCACACTCAAGGCAAAAAGTTATTAAAATATTGTTGATCAGCCAATCTGTTCTCGTATAGCGCGTCAACAAATTTGACGGCGAGCACGCAAAAATGGATTTGATGCTGTATGTTCGCAATGATTTGGTGTATTGACACCAAGTTTGGTATATGTCATTACATGCATGAGTTGTGGGTGCATGCACAGTATCGTCACAGCGCCACCCACTGGTGCTGAGATAGGAAAAATTTATATGTTTGCTTATAACTTTTGAATGTCTTGTCCCAAAATCATGAGGATGGTCTTCTTAGATTCCTTGAGGCATGCCGAGTTGAACGATATCCAATTTTCTTTGGTCGGCCATTTTGAATTTTGTCATAAAATCCTGTGTTTTACGAACACATAAATGTATCATTATGAAACTTGGTATGATTCATCGAGGCCATGTTCTGAGAGGACCTGTAAAGTTTTAGGTCAGCACCCCCTAGTGGTCAAGAGATATAATGAAATTTATGAAAATGCTCATAACATATGAAAAATTCAACATATTTTAATTTAACTTACATCGTTAGATTTGTTCTCCTACGATACCAAATTTGCCATATTCTACCATACTTACTGTCCGCCATATTGAATTTTATTCAAAACCTACTTTTTTGAACTCCTCCTACAAAATTTGTCCGATTTGTACGAAATTTGGTATGTAGCATCTACAGACACTCAAGACAAAAAGTTATTAAAAGATTTTTGTTTTATACTGCATCAACAAATTTGACTGCGAGAACGGCAAAATGTATATGCGGCTGTATCTTCGCAAAAGTTTTGTGTATTGACACGAAACTTGGTACGTCATCACAGGCATGACTTCAGGGTGCATGCAGAGTTCCGTTATAGCGCCACCTACTGCTCAGAAGTTATAAACCATGTTATTATGTTATAAGTGCTTTAACTGATGTAATTTAAACAGCTTTATCCTAACCTCATGATCACAGATATTTCCTTTTCTGCCCTTACGTGACCCCGTAATTGTTGCTTGCAGCTATATTAGTTTAGGTATTTGCAGTGTGGCATTGCATCAGGCACTAAAATGGTAGTGAATGGACAAAACTGAGTGGATCCACAATGTAACACAGCTGAGAAAGTTGGACTTTATTGAATTGAACGTCATTACAGGTATAAGTTCCCAAATCACTTTTAGAAGTCAAAGGGGTAAAGTCTGTATTAGTGTTAATGGCGAAATTCTGTTCAAAAATAATAAAAACTAACATGCTCCAACAAGACAATGACTTAAATTGCAGATGGAGCCACGATGAATTGCATGTCAATGCCAAAGCCATTTTCAATTCTGCACAGGGCATTTTATTCAAGTTATGTAAAGCTATAACTTCTTTTCCAAAAAATAATATCATATGCACATGCCCAGAGTGTTAATCCTTTATATAAAGACTCCTCAAGTCTTCAATTCCCCAATGACTCAATCTTAGACAGATTATTCACATTTGGAGACACACTGAACACAAAATGAAATTCTCAGGTACAGGAACGTATGGATTTTTCTTCTTGTCTCACTGGGATTTATGATGAGTGCTACAACAGAAACTTTACCATTCAATGTTTTATCATTTTAGCTCTTAAAATCTATTACTTTTTTATATCTAAGTACAAGGCATTTGACCCAAATCAAGTTTTTTCCCTTTAAAAAAAAAAAAAAAAAAAAAAATATTGGGAAGTATGCATTTTAATTAAACACTGTGCAAGTTAAAACCACCAACAGAAACCCCAGGAGCCAATGTTATGAATCTAAAGACTAAAGATGAACACATCAAGTCGTTTTTCTTTTGTTTTGTTTTTTTAAATAAGTGCCAGAAGCAAGACGTAAACAAATCACATGAGGGCTATTCCGGTTCCAGTGGTTGAGTCGCACGTGGTCTTGCGGGTCTTTTCTTGTACGACGGCCACCGGCACACAGGGCAACAGTGCCGCCCACCGGCCAGCCAGACCACGATGCACTGCTGGTGGAAAACATGGCCACATGGTAGACCCATGACGAGGCAATCAGTCTCAAAGTTCTCCAGACACACGACACACTCGGTGCAGTGGAGCATCCCACAAGGCCACTGAGACCAATCAGTGTCCGCTTCCTCACCACCTGACTCTTCTGACTGCGCTGCAGCCGGACACCCGTCATCAAGAACCTCTGAACTGCAGTGATGCGCTTCCTGCTCCCCGCTGGAGTCGCCGTTTGGGTTGGTCGTGGCTGTTTGTCGGTTGGGTCCCTCGGGTTGTGCGAGTCTGAACTTCCAGGTGGGCAGGTTCTTGATGTAGTCTGTTGGAACAAGAGGGTGAAGCCAGAGATCTGGGAATGCCAACCTTTCCAAAAGGAAGTTGGGATCGTCATCCCAGTCTGACTCAAAGTTCTGGAACGAGGCGATTGGATGCACTAAGTAGCTAGTGTACCAATCCCAAAGACTCGACAACCACTCCAGGTTGTTGGCGTTTTGGTCTTCATTGCTGCATCTTCTCTTCTTCTCGAAGTAGTCGATGAGAAGGCCGTGGGCTAGATAAGTGCTGAGGAAGAGAGCTGGATGAGAAGAATAGAAGGTCCAGTCGGCCCGGACCCATGAGGCGATGGTAGTGGTGTCTGCGTAACGCAGAAGTTTCAAACTGTACTCGTAAAAGTTATCCAAGTACGGAAGCTGCAGAAAACCAAGAATGGGCAGCCAGGAAATGATGAGTAGGGAATTATAAGTTCCTAGAGTGCTGATTAAAACCACAAAGCGCTTTATGGTGGCTCCTTGCGTGATGAAAAGGTCCATCCAAGCCATTAGATTGACCATCACTAAGCTCAAAATGAACAGGTCGTTGACTTCTGGCTGCACAGAGCGAAGGAACGCGTCCATGGCGTGCAGGGAGATGAATTCCCCAGTGCTATTGCCGTATCGGTAGATGCCTTCTGGTGTTTTGAGGATGTATGAGGGTGTTTGCTGCACGCCGATCTCCTCCAGACAGGTGGTGTTGTCCCAGTTGCGCACATCT
Organism: Ctenopharyngodon idella; assembly: GCF_019924925.1. NCBI lineage: Eukaryota > Metazoa > Chordata > Actinopteri > Cypriniformes > Xenocyprididae > Ctenopharyngodon > Ctenopharyngodon idella. Next base: position 1,428,770 of record NC_067233.1, read on the forward strand.
ACGAAGATGAAATCGATGCGTCCTGTGAATTTGATGCTGAGCGCTGAGAAGAACGCCGGGGGCTGAAGGAGTCTGGCAAACAAGAACATCTTTACCGGTTGCTTGTCCATCTGATACCAGTCATCCATCAACTGCTTGGAGAGGCGGATGGTTTTGATGCGAGAGGCGACGTGCGCGGTCATCCATTTGAAGATGTGCTCCGTTTCAATGCGTCTGCCGTTGTATTCCTTCAACATGACCTTCCCTTTGGAGGCATAGGTCTGCGGGACGGACATGATGAGGGTGGACTTCATCCAGCCCCGCTTATGGCAGTACCTGAGAAGAGGGAATGACGAAAAAACATTCAAATGCTTTTTTTTTCTGACAATGACAGCTCTTCTATGATTTTGAATTTTTTTAATTTAAATAATTTATATATTTCTTGTGTATATGTCCTAAGATGGGAATGAAGGAAGAAAGTCTGATTTAAAATGATGAAAAATTCTTTTTAAGAAAGAGCTTAAAGGGTTAGTTCACCCAAAAATGAAAATTCTCTCATTAATTACTCACCCTCATGTCGTTCCACACCTGTAAGACCTTCGTTCATCGTTAGAACACAAATTAAGATATTTTTGATGAAATCCGAGAGTTTTATCTCATCTCCCATAGAAAGCAACGTAATTACCATCATTCAAGGTCCAGAAAAGTAGTAAAAACATTGTTAAAATAGTCAATATAAGCGCTGGACGTAAACAACGTATGAGAATGACACAGAAGAGAAGAGATTGTTGAATAAAGTTATTTTTGTTTTGTTTTTGCGCACAAAAAGTATTCTCGTCTCTTCATAACATTAAGGTTGAACCACTGCAGTCACATGACTGTTTTAACGATGTCTTTAGTACCTTTCTGGACCTTGAAAGTGTTGATTATATTGCTGTCTATGGACGAGTCATAAATCTCTCAGATTTCATCAAAATATCCTAATTTGTGTTCTGAAGATGAACGAAGGTCTTACGGGTGTGGAACGACATGACGGTGAGGAATTAATGACAGAAATTACATTTTTGGGTGAACTAACCCTTTAATTCCCATGAGTAAGACAAAACGATGATGACACCAATGTCATTAAACGGTAACAGCGTTGACGGAAAAAGACGAGATTAAAATGTCATTTAAAAAATAAAAACTTTATCAAAATCGCTCTTTGTTTGTGTCAAAAAAATATATAGACGACAAAATATTACAGCTGTACAAGCCTCTACAAGTGTTCATGTTTGTGGTTGCCAGATATCAAGAGTTTAAAATCCCTCAATCACAGCTTTTCTGTTCATTTTCTACCCAGTGTTTTACTGAAGCCCAAAGTATAGTTCAATTTTTGTAAGCGTATGCGAGGGTCAGCGTACAGTGCGTGTGACGTGAATTTCGTTATCAGAAGAGTACGTGCACCGCTGTATTTTTGTAACCGCGCGTACTTGTACACACAGGTCACACATGTGCATTTAATTTTTTTTTGCAGTAATTAGTTTATCCACAAGGTGGCAGCCGTGCCCTGGGGGCGTCGATTCACAAGGTAGTCAAAGAAAAACTGCATAAACAGAACAGACCGGAACTCATGCGAGCTACAGCGACAATAGAGGCCTACACAGACGAGAGATTGTGCGAAGAGGTTAGAAAGTACCCTCAATTGTACAACTCTAGCATGAAAGAATACAAAGATGTTTGCATGGGTTGTAACTCGTGGCGAGAGATCGATCAAAACTGCGCATGCGTCGAACACCTGTGTATGCGTACGAGTCAAATGAAGTATACTTCCCAAGGCTGTGACACTAGCATTCGCGTAAAAAAAAGTATACCCAGGGCTTTAATCTTTGCAATCTGGCAACCATGCTAACACGCTATCTACACTGTGGAAGAATCGCTGATGATCTGAAAACACAGACAAACAAGTAAGATGGAGATTGAGATATTCTGCTTAAATGAAAGTGTCGTTCAGTCGGTCTGTGTTTCTTCACGAGCCGCTTGTGCCGTTTGTTGCGAGTAAATCTGCGACCAAACCTTCTGTGATGAACTGTAATAAATCCAAACATGATCTCGCATATATTGTTTGCAACTGTGGCTGATGAATGTTTTAACAGAAAAACATCAATTTTTGGAATTTTTGGAATTATTATTCAGAATGTCGCCGTTTTAACTTTTGAGAGAAGTTTCTTGTTTTACCAGTTTTCATAATGTAGAGAGTGTGTTAATTTATATGATAAATAGCCTATTATACATTATTTGACACAGGACTAAGATATATGATCATTTGACCAGTTTATCACAATCTGTTCAGGTTGTCAAATTGTATAGTCATGCTGTTTGTGAAAATACTTTTGAAAAATGTATAAAGAAAAATACAGGCTTCTGTGAAAATAATGATGACTATAACGTTATCTAAAGTAGTTGATTTTGTCTTTTTTAAAAATGGACATGAATACAAATACAATTTCTATTATTTCTAAGAACTATATAATGATGTTTGGGTCAGATGTTAACCATACACTGCATTTCAAACATACCATACTTGGTTGATCCGCTTACAGGAATGTGAAAAACAGCCTTCTTTCAGTTACTAGAAGAATACGGCGAACAATGTTGATTCATTTCTTACCTCGAGTCACTGGAGCAGTTGAAAGTGCCGGTTCGAATGCCAAACTGGGAAACTTTCTGCACCATTTTGCCCCAGTTGGCAGTGCTCAACAGAGGATTTCTGTCTTGGGCTATTACCTAAGAAACAGAAAATGATCTTATATATTCACTTTCTATTTTATAGTTTATATAAACTAAAATACACATCTCCAAAAGTATCATTCATGTCCACAATGAAACATTGAGGATTAACAGATCATTTGCAGCAGAAACTGATTCTAAATCTTGCTGGTTTTGACTCTCGCATATGAACATGAGAACAGGACAGAGACGTTATATTTCAGTGAAATGAGTAGGATGAATAGGCTGTGGTTTCAGTTTCTGTTCCGCCTTAAAATAGTTCAGATAAACATGAAAATTTCCTTATTACGTGAACATTGTGTTTTTGTCAAAGACTTCATCCGGATGGGATGATCAAAACACAGATGGAGTAGATCGAGTCCATCAAAGCTTCACAGTCGTTTCCTCTTCATGGTTCAACATCTCATTCAGTAACATTAGACAGTTTTGATTTATATGCTGTTTAATGTTTGATAGTTGTGTTATTTATGTGCGTCAGCAATGCTTCAGTCGCTTGTTTCTGCTTCTTCTTCGCCTGTGTTTTGATCCGGAGATTCTGTACTCTTTCAGAAGATGCGTAATAGCGCCCCCTGCTAAATGGAAACGCGAAGATGCGCATAAATTCTAAAAATGCGGTCGTTTGAGTTTAATAATTTTTTTATCTAATAAGAAAACATGCACAAACTACGATGGAAACACATTTACCAAATTCATCAATGCACATTGAAAAAACGCGACTTTGCGTGATGGGACGGCATTACTGGACCAAACAGTGGACCGATCTTTTTGCGCAGCATCTGAAATACTGTTTTGGTCATTCTGCAAAGTCTGTCGTCAAAGTGGTTCGGTATAGTTACACAAATGCGTTCCCAAACAGCAGCATCCGCCTCCGAAAGCAAGAAACACGATTACTGAGTTTCGTCTGCGCACTATGAGACGCAAGTAATTTATTATATATGAAAATTATTATATACGGTGGCTTCTCCTGCTTTTCTTAGTGATATTTAGCAGCAGTTTATAAGGAGGTGGCGATTTTGTTGCTTTATGTGATATTCCAAATTTTGCGCACAAGTTAAATTCGCAACTTTGGATGGAAACAGTGACAGGGAAAGAGTTAAAAAACAAACAAGCGAGCTCAGCCCAGGTGAGAAAAAACAACGCAAACGTAACGCAATATTGTCATGCATTACTTTTAAAAGTAACTTGAAATAATTAGTTCACTTCAGAATTAAAATTTCCTGATGATTTACTCACCTCCATGTCATCCAAGATGTTCATGTCTTTCTTTCTTCAGTGGAAAAGAAATTAAGGAAAACATTCCAGGATTTTTCTCCATATAGTGGACTTCACTGGGGTTCAGTGCAGCTTCAAAGAGCTCTACATGATCCCAGACGAGGAATAAGAGTCTTATCTAGAGAAACCATCGGACATTTTCTAAAAAAAATAAACATTTATATACTTTTTAACCACAAATGCTCGTCTTGCACTGCTCTGTGATGCTCCACGCATTACGTAATCATGTTGGAAAGGTCACACGGAAATACCGCGGTAGGGCGAAAAACATCTCATTTTCTCCTCCAACTTCAAAATCGTCCAACATCGTTGTTTTACCTTTTTTTGTAAAAGCCGTTTGACTTAATTTTTTGACGTTCGCTTTGTAAACACTGGATCGATACTTCCACCTACGTCACGTGTGACCTTTCCAACATGATTACGTCATGCGTGGCGCATCACAGAGCAGTGCAAGACGAGCATTTGTGGTTAAAAAGTATATAATGTTTATTTTTTGTAGAAAATGTCCGATGGTTTCTCTAGATAAGACTCTTATTCCTCGTCTGGGATCATGTAGAGCTCTTTTAAACTGACATTTGGACCTTCAACCCGTTGAACCCCAGTGAAGTCCACTATATGGAGAAAAATCCTGGAATGTTTTCCTTCATTTCTTTTCAACTGAAGAAAGAAAGACATGAACATCTTGGATGACATGGAGGGTGAGTAAATCAGGAAATTTTCATTCTGAAGTGAACTAATCCTTTAAATGATAAGTTTCACACGGTTAGAAACAGGATTAATACTAACCTGAACTAACCAGATACCATCTTTAGTGTCTTCCACTAATTCATAAAAGTGCATTTCTCCATTGAAGGTGGTGCTGGAGTCAGATCCGGTCTGCTCCTTCTCGTTCTTGAGAGCGGAGTACAGCTCGCCCTGCATCAGCTCGCCTTCAAAGCAAACATTGATGATTATCATGATGAAAATGAGTTATATGCGTGTCACTGAAGGACAACAGGTTGGCTGCAGACAATTACCCGAGTTTTCCACCAGTTCCCTCACGTCCCTCTTCTCCGCCAGGCCGGAGTATCCCAGTCCACGGCACTCCAGGATGGTTTTGAGTTTCTTGAAACTCAGTGTCACCGGATCCACCAGCTGGGTGGCGAAAATCCCGGTCTCATACCAGACGATGGCTTCAAAAAACCGAGCCAGGATGAACAACATGAAGAAATACAGGAGCAAAAAGAAGAGTTTCCACCACATTTTCTCTCAGACGTTAGCAGTACAATATTATGAGGCACTGACGTTTCTTTATAAACCGAAACCGTCCAACAAACTACTTCCGAAGCAGCTAAGAATCGTTTCCATCGTATTATATAATTATATGGAGGCAAAACAGCAGCACACGAACACCTTCAGCAGGCCAGTGTTGCTGCGCGCGACTGACTGACTGACTGACTGACCAACCGCCGCTGTCTTCATCTATAAACATCTACTGTCGCCACATGATTTACTCCACATACTACGACGCCGATGTTTTAATCGAGAGTCTGATAATATTTCTGTGCGTGTGAGTAGTGTTGTCTGTAGGCTCTGGCTGATGATCAGCTGGTGCGCACAACAAACTGACGTCACACTCACATTTCCGGTGCAGAAACGAGTTATGAAAATGGTGTATAATATTTTCATCTATATATATTAAAAAATGAGTTATGAAAATGGGATGTAGACCTTCTGTAAACTATTGCATGTGAGTTAATAAATTAATATTTTTTTTTCGCTTATTTTTATTTAATTCATATATTTTACTATTGTCTTACTTTTTTATTTTTTAGACATAGCTGTTGCTTTTAAAATGTTTCACATTTTTAATTGTGTATTTTTTTTTAACTTTAAGTAGCGCCAATAAAAAAAGTGTCACAAAATAAAAGTCCCTCTGTTTTTGTTCTCACGTGTCAAATGCAATAGTTTGTATTAAATTAATCACTTTATCTGTTTACATCTGCACCTTTATTCTAAGCTCAAGTGCACATATCTGTTTACAATGGGTCGATTTATTATTTATTTTGTATAATTTTAAATATGTTAATAAATATGTATTTTAACAGAATAATTCATTTTAATTCCTTTAATTTTTAAATATTTCTACTATTTCTAGTTCATTAAATTGTAAATGCAATTGTTTAAAAATATTGCAGTTTTATATACGATTTACGTTTTTGTGAGGTTCTTGAGCATCGACACCGTGTCAAAATAAAAGTTCGCATTTTCTCATTAAATGTCTTTAAGTTGTAAATGTAATTGTTTAAAAATATGTTTGCAGTCATATACCATACTATGCCTGTTTTTGTTTGCTTATTGAGCATCGAAACACAGTGTCAAAATAAAAGTTCGCATTTTGTCATTAAATGTCATTTAATATAATTGTTTAAAAACATGTTTGCAGTTATATACTATTTTATGCCTGTTTTTTGTTTGGTTCTTGAGCATGTGCCATGCATCACGTAATCACGTTGGAAAGGTCACGCGTGACGTAGGCGGAAGTACCGCGGTAGGGCGACAATCTAATTTTCTCCTCCAACTTCAAAATCGTCCGACATCGTTGTTTTATCTTTTTTTGTAAAGGGCGTTTGACTTAGTCTTTGACGTTCGCTTTGTAAACACTGGATCGGTACTTCCGCCTACGTCACGTGTGACCTTTCCAACGTGATTACGTAATGCGTGGAGCATCACAGAGCAGTGCAAGACGAGCATTTGTGGTTAAAAAGTATATAATTTTAATTTCTTTTAGAAAAAGACCGATTGTAAATAGTAAATATAAAATATGTTTGCAGTCATATACCATTTTATGCCTGTTTTTGTTTGGTTCTTGAGCATCAAAACATACAGTGTCAAAATAAAAGTCCGCATTTTGTCATTAAATTGTAAATATAAAATATGTTTGCAGTCATATACCATTTTATGCCTGTTTTTTGTTTGGTTCTTGAGCATCAAAACATACAGTGTCAAAATAAAAGTCCGCATTTTGTCATTAAATAGTAAATATAAAATATGTTTGCAGTCATATACCATTTTATGCCTGTTTTTGTTTGGTTCTTGAGCATCAAAACATACAGTGTCAAAATAAAAGTCCGCATTTTGTCATTAAATAGTAAATATAAAATATGTTTGCAGTCATATACCATTTTATGCCTGTTTTTGTTTGGTTCTTGAGCATCGAAACACACTGTCAAAATAAAAGTACGCATTTTGTCATTAAATTGTAAATATAAAATATGTTTGCAGTCATATACCATTTTATGCCTGTTTTTGTTTGGTTCTTGAGCATCGAAACACACTGTCAAAATAAAAGTACGCATTTTGTCATTAAATAGTAAATATAAAATATGTTTGCAGTCATATACCATTTTATGCCTGTTTTTGTTTGGTTCTTGAGCATCAAAACATACTGTCAAAATAAAAGTACGCATTTTGTCATTAAATTGTAAATATAAAATATGTTTGCAGTCATATACCATTTTATGCCTGTTTTTGTTTGGTTCTTGAGCATCGAAACACACTGTCAAAATAAAAGTACGCATTTTGTCATTAAATTGTAAATATAAAATATGTTTGCAGTCATATACCATTTTATGCCTGTTTTTGTTTGGTTCTTGAGCATCAAAACATACAGTGTCAAAATAAAAGTCCGCATTTTGTCATTAAATAGTAAATATAAAATATGTTTGCAGTCATATACCATTTTATGCCTGTTTTTGTTTGGTTCTTGAGCATCGAAACACACTGTCAAAATAAAAGTACGCATTTTGTCATTAAATTGTAAATATAAAATATGTTTGCAGTCATATACCATTTTATGCCTGTTTTTGTTTGGTTCTTGAGCATCAAAACATACAGTGTCAAAATAAAAGTCCGCATTTTGTCATTAAATAGTAAATATAAAATATGTTTGCAGTCATATACCATTTTATGCCTGTTTTTGTTTGGTTCTTGAGCATCGAAACACACTGTCAAAATAAAAGTACGCATTTTGTCATTAAATTGTAAATATAAAATATGTTTGCAGTCATATACCATTTTATGCCTGTTTTTGTTTGGTTCTTGAGCATCAAAACATACAGTGTCAAAATAAAAGTCCGCATTTTGTCATTAAATAGTAAATATAAAATATGTTTGCAGTCATATACCATTTTATGCCTGTTTTTGTTTGGTTCTTGAGCATCAAAACATACAGTGTCAAAATAAAAGTCCGCATTTTGTCATTAAATAGTAAATATAAAATATGTTTGCAGTCATATACCATTTTATGCCTGTTTTTGTTTGGTTCTTGAGCATCGAAACACACTGTCAAAATAAAAGTACGCATTTTGTCATTAAATTGTAAATATAAAATATGTTTGCAGTCATATACCATTTTATGCCTGTTTTTGTTTGGTTCTTGAGCATCGAAACACACAGTGTCAAAATAAAAGTACGCATTTTGTCATTAAATAGTAAATATAAAATATGTTTGCAGTCATATACCATTTTATGCCTGTTTTTGTTTGGTTCTTGAGCATCGAAAACATACAGTGTCAAAATAAAAGTCCGCATTTTGTCATTAAATAGTAAATATAAAATATGTTTGCAGTCATATACCATTTTATGCCTGTTTTTGTTTGGTTCTTGAGCATCGAAACACACGTGTCAAAATAAAAGTACGCATTTTGTCATTAAATAGTAAATATAAAATATGTTTGCAGTCATATACCATTTTATGCCTGTTTTTGTTTGGTTCTTGAGCATCAAAACATACAGTGTCAAAATAAAAGTCCGCATTTTGTCATTAAATTGTAAATATAAAATATGTTTGCAGTCATATACCATTTTATGCCTGTTTTTGTTTGGTTCTTGAGCATCGAAACACACTGTCAAAATAAAAGTACGCATTTTGTCATTAAATTGTAAATATAAAATATGTTTGCAGTCATATGCCATTTTATGCCTGTTTTTGTTTGGTTCTTGAGCATCAAAACATACAGTGTCAAAATAAAAGTCCGCATTTTGTCATTAAATAGTAAATGTAAAATATGTTTGCAGTCATATACCATTTTATGCCTGTTTTTGTTTGGTTCTTGAGCATCAAAACATACAGTGTCAAAATAAAAGTCCGCATTTTGTCATTAAATAGTAAATATAAAATATGTTTGCAGTCATATACCATTTTATGCCTGTTTTTGTTTGGTTCTTGAGTATCAAAACACAGTGTCAAAATAAAAGTTCGCATTTTTGTCCAGTGATCACTCAGTTTCAGTAGTTTCATTTCGCTTTACGGGTTCGGGGACAATAACATTTGCCCCTCACCTCTAGCTTAAGTTGTCCTCGGCTTCATTTGAAGCGGTCATCAATAGTAAAGCCCGAACACTAGTGTAACGCGACTTGTTTTTGTGTCAGATGAGGGAGCGGTCGCGTGAGCGTGGAGGAGGGCGTGACGCGTCTGACGCGTATGACGTGGCCAGCAGTATCAGCCGAACTCTCGTCTACATTTCAATAGATCCGTTTCGCTCTCGGCGCTTCCAAAATAACATTGTTTGTCAGAAATGGAGGTAAACACCTGCAACATCCAAGTGCTTCTGCAGGCAGCTGAATATCTGGAGCGGAGGGAAAGAGGTATTAGACGCGTTATTTCCTTCTCATATTGTTTGCATTGAAACCGAAGCCGTTTCGGACAGTCTGCTGTTTGCGTGTGTTTTGTACACATTTATTAATATTTACACTAATTATTTTTTCATGCAGGTGCTGGGTGTGTTTTCCTTGTTGCATAGGTTTATTTGTGTGTTTGTAGAGTGGCGAAAAGAGCGTTTATTGTTGATATTATTGTGTTTGGCTCTGTGACCTACATTTCAGTTCTGTATTGTACACAAAGGCGCGAAATCGTCATCGATTTGAAAATGCAGCAGCGCTGCCCGTTATTCTAAAGCGAGTTACAATGTATCAACACAGACGTCACGTATATAACGGTTAGGATATATAGTTAGAATGGAACGCGCTGATTTCAAAATTATGTCAAGTAGTTCGATGGCGCCAAAATCAGAAAGCGCTCGCGCATACAGCTGATTTGATGAGATGCTGACATATCTTCCAGCATCTTAGACGGTGTTTTTAGATTTATAACCCGTCAAATCTCCGATGTCTGTAAAATAGCTTATTTTAAAGGATCTTAAATAAAAGGAAGCATGCTGGGCTATCGATCACTCACGTTATGTATCATATATTTTCAGAGGCTGAGCACGGTTATGCCTCAGTTCTTCCGTTCTACAGTAAAGGGGTTTCAGATAAGAGAAAAAAGCAGAAATCAAAGAGTCCTTCACCCGGGAACAGCAGGTGAGTGTCAGGTGCACAGACGCACTGCTCTTTTGACTATTATTTTGTTATTGTACAACAAGATTCTAGATGTTTAGAAAATATCTAATCCCTATTGTACACTGATTCTTCACTTTTGCTGTTTTTATGCGAATGAATGAGTTTAAAGGAATAGTGCACCCAAAAATGACTCGCTGTGTCCCAAATGAAGCATTGTGCACTTAGTGTAGTATATACTGTCTAGTGTGAGTCTGATACATAAAGCTGTGAGTGCATGAAGTGTGCACACTTCGTTTTTCAGTTAATTAAGTGCATATTTGAAGTCAACTTCATTTTTAGAATTTTCACTCTATTTACAAAACAAAGAGTAGTGCACAAGTATGCAAATAAAGACGCACTCGATTTATTCACCCTCACCTTGTTCCAAATTTTCATTTTTGGGTGAACTATTATTTTAACAAAGGTCAACAGTAATGTCTAATAATAGACAGAATTGGTGCAATCTGCTGTGCCACGACCAAAAAACACATTTAAAAAGCATTTCAGTATTCAAATATTAGATGTTTACTAAGATCCTTCTATTATATATTGAATCCCACAATAATATTTTAAATACCAGTAAGATTAATATATATAAAATCATCATTTATTGGGTACTTTCAGTTGGGAGGTGTCTGTCCCGAACACTAACCACTAAACTCGTGAAAATGATATTGAAATAATTTTTTTTTTTTTTTTTTTTTTTTGCAATATTTATTTATTTATTTTTTTAAAGTGAAGTAAAAAAAAAAAAAAAAAATTGTATTTCTATTTTTATATCATGAAACTTTATGTAAAAAAAAAAAAATGTCACACATGTTCATGTCACTACCGAAACTGTGTGTTTGAGTCCATTGTCTGAGACTGATTTTAACACACTTCTACATTTCTGATCAGGAAATATTCCTGTGTCCCTCCCTCTCATCGCCTCTCTTTCACAGTAGATAGAGTCCATCATTCTGAGTTAAATGTGTTCAAAAGTCTGAAAATCTGTGTGGAACTTTAAGGAACGTCACTAACAAACACCTTTTATCTGCAATTAAGCACATTTTTTGGGTGTTATTCAATAAAATGTAGTTTTTATGTGTGTACAACTGTTCAGAACTGTGCTAGCTAACCATGTGCATCTTTGAGCGGCTCAAAAGTACCTAAAATTGTCACTACCGAAACTTCACCACGTTTCGGTTGAGACTGTTTTGGTAGTGACATCATTGTTTTGGTAGTGACAAAAGGAAACATAACCGTTTATTTAGGGGAAATAAACTAAATTTCATCATTAGTATTTTAATATGTTTTAGTATGTGAGTTAAAATGTCACTGGTCACTACCAACACATTACTGTCACTACCGGAAATATTTAAAAGTATATTGAATTATCAACTAAGATGTTATTATAGTGTTTGGTTCAATGTACAATACCGGTCAAAAGTGTTTGAAAATGTTTTTAAAAGTAGTTTCGTCTGCTCAACAAGGCTGCATTTATTTAATTAAAAAAACAGTAATATTGTGAAATATTATTACAATTTAAAATAACTGTTTTCTGTTTGAATATATTTTATAAAGTAATTTCTGTGATCAAAGCTGAATTTTCAGCATCATTACTCCAGTCTTCAGTGTCACATGATCCTTCAGAAATCATTCTAATATGATGATTTGATGCTCAAGAAACATTTATGATTATTATCAGTGTTGAAAACAGTTGTGTACTTTTTTTTTCAGGATTCCTTGATGAGTAGAAAGTTCAAAAGAACAATATTTAACTGAAATACAAAGCTTTTCTAACATTATACACTACCGTTCAAAAGTTTGGGGTCAGTAAGAATTTTTATTTTTATTTTTTTGAAAAGAAAATTAATACTTTTATTCAGCAAGGATGCATTAAATTCATCAAAAGTGACACTAAAGACATTTATAATGTTACAAAAGATTATATTTCAAATAAATGCTGTTTTTTTTTAAACTTTCTATTCATCAAAGAATCCTGAACAATAAATATTGTACACAATAAATGTTTCTTGAGCATCAAATCATCATATCAGAATGATTTCTGAAGGATCATGTGACACTGAAGACTGGAGTAATGATGCTGAAAATTCAGCTTTGATCACAGAAATAAATTACTTTATAAAATATATTCAAACAGAAAACAGTAATTTTAAATTGCAATAATATTTCACAATATTACTGTTTTTACTGTATTTTTAATTAAATAAATGCAGCCTTGGTGAGCAGAAGAAACTTCTTTTAAAAACATTAAAAATCTCACCGATTCCCAAACTTTTGACCGGTAATGTTTATTCAAACTAATGAATCCTTCATTTTGAAATCAGTATGATAAACTTTATGACTTTTACAAAGAAAGATTGGATTCAAAATACAACAAATCTCATAAATTACACTTGAAATATTGCTAAAATTGTAATTGTTATCGATTTAACTGTGAAAACTTTTTTTAAAAATAGCAAAAACTATATTTACAAGGTGGATGTAAACAAAATCTCAATAGGTCAATGTGACCCTTCTTATTAAATTATTTATTATTGTGTTTCGGTAGTGACACATTTGTGGAGAGGAAAAATATTCCAAAACTTTCTAAAAATACAATATGAGAATTAACTGTACAATTACTGGATATTATACAGTTTGCATACATACAAAATTTGTGGAAAAAGACGCATTTGTTTCAAGATGTTTCCAACTCTGAACCAGTTCTTTGTTTCTGTTTCAGGTCTGTTCACAATGAGTTGGAGAAACACAGGTAACTAAGTTTTATTCTCATTCTGTTCAATGAAGCAATATCGCTGTAATATTGTGTATGTTGTGTTAACACGCGTGTGTGTTTGTGTGTAGGAGAGCTCAGTTGAGACACTGTTTGGATCAGCTGAAGCAGCAGGTTCCTCTGTCGTCTGATTCATCGAGGAACACAACCCTCAACCTGCTCAGACAAGCACAGATGCACATCAAGGTGAGCCGGATTAACAACTAATTCACAATCACGATCAACAGATCAACCCTTATAGATCGTTCATAAACAACGACTATTTGTATGTCAGAGAACCAATATTTATCTAAAGTTTTACTTCTGTTTTTCATCTTAATGTCAAAAACATATGTTTTAAAGCAGAAGCAGCAGCAATAATATGCAAAATAAATTGACAGTGTAATATAATTTAAAATGGAGAACATGAACAAATGACAAGGGAGTTTATCAGTTTTGCATAAACATAATCAGTTGTTTTAAACCACAATTTGAAAGGAAGGTTTAGCTGTTTATTGGGCAAAAGAGTAAATGGAATAAAAGTACATTGTCAGGAAAGTATCAAACTAAACAGTGAATATATTATACATTAGAGTCCATTTGTTGTTGTCTAGAACAGGTTATGAAACACCTGCTGACAGAGAGTCTACAGCAAATAATGTGTTATTCTGCCCCATGAATTTCTAGGCTTTTACGCAAACGTTATACTCTGGTATCGCAGAGGTATTTCCACATAGCTTTAAGCACATAAATGATCATTAATAGTGACATAAATAATAAATGAGCACGCTGGAGCATCAACTAATGAACGTGGGCAACAGACTGAGTCTATTTACACCAGTAGGATATTTACAGTATCTCGTACAGAAAAACATTAATGTGAACCGGTTCTTCAAAATATCTTGCTTTATGTTCAACAGAAGAAGGAACTTCAAGCAGGTTTAGAACAACTTGATTGTGAGTAAATGATATTTTTGGGTGAACTATCGCTTTAAAACGGTTTTATTCACGACATGCGCTCAAGGCTGTTTTATTTCATTAATGTAAATTACGTTTCATCTTTGGGACTTTGATGGATTTGAGTGTGTTTGTGTGGAAATCCTGAAGCTCCCATGAGACGACTGGTGGATTCGATATTACAAAACTGTAGTTCTAATAAACAACAGAGCATTTACTATAAATGGTTTCGAGTCTGCCAGAAAACTAAGCAGCTGTTCTGATTAATCGATCAGAGAGATCATGTGACGCATGTGGTTTATGGGGTGACAGAAGAGGTTGAATGAGACGCAGAAGGTTTGACCGTGTGTCTCTGTGCGACGGCAGAAGCTGCAGGAACAGGACGAGCGCGCGGAGCTGCTGAAGGATCGTCTGCGCTGGGAGCAGGAGCAGCTGCGCACACGGCTGGAGAAACTGCAGGGCGGTTCGGAGAGGATGCGTAACGACAGCCTCGGCTCAGCCGTGTCCTCCGAGAGATCCGATTCAGAGAGAGGTGAGAGATGGTCTTCATTAGTGTGTCCGTGAGCTTTCAGAGTCTATATTCTATGTAGGGCTGTTAATTTGGTGTGATTTAATTATGGAAAAAATAACACGTTAAAATTATTAAGGCAGACTTGTACGTCATCTTACATCGTATGCGGTTTAGTTCGAACTAGGGCTGGGCGATACAGCTAAAAAAATAATCACAATATAATGTTTCATATTGATCGGTATCGATAATTATTGAAAAAAATTTAGTAGAAAAAAATGTTTCAATTTAACCAATTTTTAATTAAGGCAACCAACAAATAATTTTTAAAACAAAGCAAAATAAAATGTAAACAAATCTTTCTTATATTTTATATGAAGATTAAACTTAGAGCTGCACAATTCAGTCTATTTTAAAATTTTTAATATATTTTAATTAATTATTTTTTAAAAATCTGTTTGGATGTATGAATCAATGATTCAATCATAAATACTCTTGTTTCATTACTGGATGAATCAGTGTGTTTGAAAGAATCTGTTGAATGAAGATTCAATGTCAAATACATTTTTTAACAGTCACTTGTCGCCACCTGGTGGTGAAACAATGTAATCGATAAATGCGTCGTTTTCAGCACGTTAAAGTTTCTTTTAAAAGCTGATTTGCTCTATTTTAATAACATAGACTTTAGTGTTTTATCTGAACTATAAACTTTTATCTCAGCACTTCTGTGATAACCTGATTATTTGTAGCACAGAAATAAAGATGCTGTGTTGTTGAAAACACTGTTTGTGCAGCTGTTAATACCGATATAACAACTGCTCTCTCAAGACAAACTTTGACGTAGATCAACTATAAAGCCCGGGATACACTGTGCGATTTTTGGCTGTCCCAGATGAAAGATTGCCATCGTGAAACAATCGTGGTGATTTCTGTGATCGTGGCTCTTAATCAGTGGTCCTATGAGAGAGGTTCAAAGACGGCCGTTCTCCTGGTTCTCCCGGTCTTGCGACCAAAGATAGCCTACGATCGTTTTCTGACAGTGTCATTTTTGCTGCTACGACCCACGTCTGCTGACCAGCCAATAAAAATGCGACATGAAATCAACGCGAAATGGCGCTAAAACTTAAAACTGCTCACCTCAAGCTCTTTTCCCTTCTTCTTTCACTGCTTCCTTTTTATTTTCAGCACACATAACAACTACAACTGCCAAAGTGTGATTCAACATGGTGTTTTGTTTACCACTAGCGCATGTTGATGACGTTTTATTCTTCTTTAGAAACTTGCATCGTAGCCTACAGGTCAATAGGTGTCATCATTGTACAGTCTACATGCATGTGGTACCCAAGTTTAGTAGATCCATGTCGCACAGAGTGATAAAATAATGATCTTACAGGATTGATAAAATTGCCGAACTATATCGAGAGTTGTATCGAACATTTTTTCTATCGTTATCGATTAAGACGTACCGTTGATAAATATCGATACCGTTTTATCGCCCAGGCCTATATTTATATCATATGATATAGTTTAGTAATATCACATATGCAAGAGTGCTGTATTTTCCCGAATATTGGCACAATTGCAAATGTGATACTGATTTTATACAAGTTCAGTAAAGAAGAAGTTAATGTTGCGTTACATTTTAAGCACAATATTCCTGTTTTTGCTCAGTTTCGCCAATGAAATAGTTCCACAGCGAATCCACTGCTGAATGAATCCACAGCTCTTAACGAGTCGAGTGAGTCAATGATTCAGTGACTTCTGACAGTTGCTTCATTCCTGAAAGAATCAGACATTTAAATTATGGATGCACGATATATCGGCCACCATATCGGTATCGGCCGATTATATGTTCATTTTTAATGTAATCATTATCGGCCCGATAAGAAAATTTGTCTGATATATTAAAGCGATAAATAATTGAGACAAGTCGGATCAGCTGAGACACTTCAGAAGCGCACTGTTCACCATGATGGTTTTGAATTGCTTGAAATATGATTGAAATCACTTCAAAAAGAAAAATACAGTACAACATGTACAGCACAAGTCTGTCTTATAAGCTACATAAAATTATATAATCGTGTGTTTGGGACGTGGATTTTAATGGTGAGACTTTAGTTTTTGTAATCAGGATCTCAAAAATTATATAAAAATTCTGAGTAAGATTTATCGGCCAATATATCGGTTATCGGCTTTCAAATATAAAAAATTATCGGTATCGGACAAAATTTTCGTATCGGTCAATCCCTAGTTTAAATGAATTGGTTGAATGAATGATTCAATGACTCACTCATTAAGACAGTGACTTGCCGCCACCTATTGGTGGTTTTAGTTTCATATTTAAAGTATCATTTCATTTTTTCTTTCATATTCATGCCATATCCTCTGAGCTGCATTAAACAGTCTGTGTAAATATGCATAAATGCCACTTCAGCTTCTGAAAAACAAAAAGGTTATTGCCATATCGTAGCCTTAAAAGTTTGTGTAATAAATTCTATTTTGAAGCAAAATATTTCCTTGCAAAGCTACTTTTTATAATGTCTATTCAATGCTTTTCTCATGTAACAATGATCTTTTAGGGGTAATTTCTCATGTGTCATAAATTTGCGATTTAAGCACATCAAGTAATTAATTAGATTAAAAAATTGAATCGCTTGAAAACCCTAATTCTTTTATTATTAACTAACATGAGAACACTTAACATCACATTTACCTCAGAAAAGTCGTTCAATGGCCATAAACTACCATGTGCACTATATTGCATATTCATTGTATTTTTACTTAACCTGTTCTTTAATATTTAATGTAAGTTTGAATAAATCTCATGTTTTTGTCACCCACCATTTAAATGCTAAAAAGGGGATGAAACATAATTATACCATTAAAAATGTATTATAACATTATGATTATTAAAAAAAAAAAAAAAAACCTCAGTTAAGTAGACTACAAATCAGTTCATTTTAACCTTGTTCCCTGTATAATTTACAGCATTAGTTGAGAGATTAATTAATGCCATGTACTGTATTTCGAACTGAACTGAATTGAATCACAAGCTTTTGAATCGAAATTTAATCACGAAATTTGCATCAATGCCCAGCCCTAATTGATAGTGATTGGTAGTGATGCATAATGTACTAAACAAGGCTGTCTGTGGATTTAAGAACAGCCACAAGGGGGAGCAAACACTCCTGTAAACTGACAGAGAGATTCATGTTGAAGACCAACATATGATCTCTGTTCTTACAGTTTTGGTGTTGTATAGTTTGTGTTATTGTAGTGTGTGGTTGAGTAAGTAACTCGCCTCTTGAGTTCCTGATCATGTTTTCTCGATCATTCCAGAGGACGTTGAGATTGACGTGGAGAGTATGGTGTGGACGCTGGAGTCCGACGGTCTGGGCTCGTCTCACGCTGGCATGGACCACAGCTACTCGACCTCTGACCACACCTGGTTATGACCGGCCCTCAGCTGGTGTTCAGAGGACGAGGGACTCCAAACCAACATGTTCGATGGACTTCACCATCACCACCACGGAACAGCCTTATGTTTCTGACATTCTGAACCATCAAACTTCATCTAAGCATGACTGGAATTGATTTTGTGTAGTGTACTCTTTACACTCGTGGCATTATGGTGCTCTAGTATGCTATACACTCACGAGATTCAAGTGCAACGAGTTTGGTGATGCTTTATTTCCACAGAATGATTTATTTTTACTTTTTTCCGGACTAGTTATGATCATATTGTAGATGCTAGTTGTGTTCACTTTAGGGTCGGCCTGCAGTACACATTGGCTTGCACTTAAATCTTTTAATACCCGGCTTATTTAATTCTGAGTTTTGATACGTTGCACAAAGCATACGCATGAGCACTTGCGATGTCTCTTTAGATGTGTGTTGTTCTTTTCAGGTTTGATAATGTGTGAAATTGCAGATTATGTCAATGCATTTTTATCAAACATTTGATACAGGTATTTTTAAATGGGGAGGCTAATTTAAAGGTTATGCTGCAATTCAGAAGGAAAGAATGCTTTCCTTTGCATTTGGGGTTTTTGAGTTTGTTATTGGGTGAAGGTACAGTTGAGTTTAAAATGATCTGGTATCTGTATCATCTTGACGATTCACTTTTAGTTCATGTTTTTTGCTTTAGTCCTGTGCTTCGGTTCACTCCGCTGAATTGAAGTTGGTGCTATTCGAACACCCAACAACAAGCTATTATGTTGAAGCCTAAAAAACAGAAAACAGTGAAGTGTTTTTTTTAATTTGTACAGTGGATTTTCAGCAGTTTAATCCCCCTCAGATGTGTTAGTCTGCTCATGTTTTTAGTTCACACCTTTAAACTGCAATTCATTATGTTGGTAGTATTGACAAAATACATGGGCTGTATTTGCGAACTGTTCAGTATATGCTCATATCAGTCATTTATGCAAACTATTATGAACATGCCTTTGTTTTTAGATGTTTGTACAGTAATTGTTTTGATGTACACAACGGGATGTACATTGTATATACAGTTCTGAACACCAAAAGCCTTATGAACTATTCGTATGTCATTGGACCAGGAACACCTTTGTATTTATGTCTCTCCTTGTACTCATATGTAGCATTTTATTCTTTTTTACAGACATAAGCATTTTGTACAAATAAATATTTTATGTATTTAATATGATTTGTCACTATGATGTTTGTAAACGTGATTGTAACGCATTAGTGTACAGTAGAGTTGCGCGATAAATTGAGAATCTTGAACTTTCTGTTTAAGATGGAGATCACGAAACAGAATAACGTAATTTACTAGAGGTTCTGATTCATTTAAGTCGCTTGTTGCCACCTACTGGTGTAACGATGTAATTGATACAATCTTTATTTGAAGCATCAACTCACTTTTAAAGGTGATTTACTTTATTTTGATCACTACTAAAAAAAAAAAACGAAACAAATTAAAAAAGTTAAACACCGTTTTCCACTGAAACGGTAATATACCGTAAAAACAATGCATTCTGGGTAATTGTCATTTTTGAGAAAGTATCCTATAGGTTACTTTCTTGAAAATGACAAATAATATTAGAAATATTACCCAGAATGCATTGTTTTTACAGTACATTCTGTATATTACAATGCATTCTGGGTAATATTATTTGTCGTTTTCGAGAAAGTAGCCTATAAGCCTCTTTTCGTAAAATGACACATTACCCAGAATGCATTGTTTTTATGGTATATTACCATTTCAATGGAAAATGGTATTTTACTGCGTAAATTTTAGTTATTTTTTTAGAGTGTAAACATCAGTTTTTATATCTGAACTATAATCTATTATCTATGATTTGGGATAATCCGAATTATTTTAAGGCAGAACGATCAAAACGCAGATCTGAAAGTTCGCTGGGATCGGATTAATAGCCTAATTGTTGACGTTTAAGGGTATGTTTACACGACAACGATGTACTAAAAACGGAAAGATTTTTTCTTTGTACAGATTACAACGTTATCAAAACTATTCCCGTTCACACGGATCTGCGAAAATGACCAAAACACTGTATTACGCATGCCAGACAAGTAGTTAGCGACGTCACTTTATAAAGAAAGATTACGCAAAAGACTGCATACGCATTCTTATACTGAATACCCGCGCTATAAACGCACATCTACCTTATTTTTATAGTTTACTGCACTTTGATATTCTTCTCATTATTTCCCTATAGCGGCTAATAAATCAGAAGTCTCACATATTCACAGAAATACCTTAATTAGCCTTTTTCACACTTCCGGGTTTCGTGTTTCCGGCGATCGGGATCGCAGGGTAAATTTACTTCCTCCGACATCTAAACATAAGTGTTGTAAGAGACTACATTAAATATATTTTTTGTGTTCCCATTTGTTCAAATAGCAAAAGGAAAATCTCCACAATAGTGTTTTCACAACTTTCAAAAAAAAAAAAGAAACCCTCAAAGCAGCGTTAAGTAGTTTTTTGTAATTTGATGCAAAGCTAATATAATGCAAAGTATAATGTTATATATATACATAATTTAAAAAAAAAAATGAAACTATAAAAAAACTGCAGGATTTACAATTTACAAAAATGCGTCATCACAGTCTGAAAAAGGCCACGTTGATAGACTAAACACGTAATACGCATGTGCATGTCGTCACCGTTTTCACAGATTCGCGATTTTTGCAGTTTACACGGTAGCATTTTCAAAAACTTCCACTTTGAAACCCGTTTTCAAAATTGCGTTTTCAGACCACCAAAACGCTGTTGTCGTGTAAATGAACGGCCAAAACGCATAAAAAGTTTTCAGTTTTTAGCTGAAAACGGTTTCATGTAAACAGCCCCTTAGATCACGTGGGTGTTTGAATGGAGATCGCGGGGTTTTTTAAACGATTAATCTTGCAGCTCTACACCTCAATATCAGACCTCAACTCTCTTTTTGGTCTCTTTGATAAAACTTTTAGTTTAATTTCTGAAGACAATGTGGTGTGTGCTGATGCCAAAGTTGTGGGTGGTGGTTAACTGTCGAATAATGCAGTTTAAAGTCATCGTGAAATCAAAATTTGAAAATTGCAATTGCAGTGTTTATTATAAATGATTTATCAGTAAATACGTTTAAATTCATGTTCCTGACATCTCTTCTCTGATGACGAGGGCGGGGCAACCTGTTACTTACATTAAAGTTCCACCAATAGCAAACCACAACCATCCAATCAATTCCACACGGACAAAAACAAGCCCCGCCCTACATTTGTTCTTGTTTGCAAAGCAGTTTCACTCAGCAACAGCACAATAGGAAGAAAAGACTATTGCGAATTACGTTTCCTCACTTTAAGCACTATGTTTAGGCCCAGTTTCACAGACAGGGCTTAGTTCATTTAAGTAGCTTTTAAAAACATGCACTAAAAACATTACTGGTGTGAATCTTGAGACAAAACAATGGCATATTTTAAGATATGTCAGTGCAATTTGCATTCAGTTAAAACAACTCAAACATGCCTTTTAGTCTGAGACTAGACTTAAAACTGAATCCAGGGTTAGTGTTACAAATGAAAGAGCACTTGTAATGCCTCATCAGAAATCTACTTGATCCATTTAAAAACAATGGCACTGATTCATAAAAATAGTGGTCCCAGTGCAAATGAAATCGCACAATATGTCAGATAGAAAATATTTATTGGTGGTAACTGTTGATAAACAATTAAGAGCTATAAAACATAGAAGCTATCTCACCGTTTCACTTAATTCATTTCCTGTTTCAAACACTCGACATCTGACATTCTGAGACAACTTTAATACTTGTAATTGGACATTGCCGTCTATCCACTGCAATCCTTTCTGGCATTTGCTCTCACGTGCCGAAGATCAGGCCCTTCTGAGGAACTCTATGACTGCTGGAATCGTGGACCGTCAATGATGGAACTTCAATTTGAAGCAGCGAATCACATTGCTAAACAAGGCAGATTACAGACCTCAGCAAGAGTGAATATGAAGATTCAGAGAGACAATGATGGAAGTACATCAACAAGAAATCAAGAAATTAATTTAGCAATCAAAAAAAATGCAAACATCCCATGTAAATTCAGACTTGATGAAGCAGGAGGATGTTGCTGCATTAAATCGAGTTTACAGGAAAATTTCAGTCAAAGAGCACAATGGTTTCACTAAATGCATACTGAGAATGCCTCATGTCCAGATGTGTCATGTGATGGAATGGCGCGACACGGAAGTGCTGGGAGAGTCCGTGCAGGATGCCTGCTGTGCTCATCATACATACTGCTTCTTCTGAGCTTGAGACGCCAAATCCTTCGCCTTCACTTTAGCAGCGAGCGCAGTTTCGCGAGCCTTCACGGTCGCGGTCTCTGCCAGCGTTCGTGTGGGAGTTTCACCTGCACGGGAATGAGATCCGGCTTTACAACAAATCTGGTTAAACCATTAATCAGCTACTGCATGCTGGAACTCTAGCTGGCATCTTACCTTGCATCCTGGCCAGGACGTACTCAAAGCCTTTCATGGTCTTCGTAACGTTGCTCTTAAACCGGGCAAGACCGAATTCCTGAAAATGGGATAAAGCACATTGAAAACACTTCTGCTGCCAAACGCTGTGGAAGATCCAGTGAGGTAACTGAACTGCAGACTAAACAGCTGCTAGATATAAACACACATGACGCACATCTTCTGCATCCATCCATACTGTTACTCAAATGTATTTTTAAGGATTAGTTCACTTCAGAATGAAAATTTCCTGATGATTTACTCACCTCCATGTCATCCAAGATGTTCATGTCTTTCTTTCTTCAGTCGAAAAGAAATTAAGGAAAACATTCCAGGATTTTTCTCCATATAGTGGACTTCACTGGGGTTCAACGGGTTGAAGGTCCAAATGTGCAGCTTCAAAGAGCTCTACATGATCCCAGACGAGGAATAAGAGTCTTATCTAGAGAAACCATCGGACATTTTCTAAAAAAAATAAACATTTATATACTTTTTAATCACAAATGCTCGTCTTGCACTGCTCTGAGATGCTCCACGCATTACGTAATCACGTTGGAAAGTGTGACGTGTGACATAGGCGGAAGTACCGATCCAGTGTTTACAAAGCGAACGTCAAAGACTAAGTCAAACAGCCTTTACAAAAAAGGTAAAACAACAATGTCGGACGATTTTGAAGTTGGAGGAGAAAATGAGATTTTGATGAGAATGTGAGTTTTTCGCCATACCGCGGTACTTCCACCTACGTCACACATGACCTTTCCAACGTGATTACGTAACGCGTGGAGCATCACAGAGCAGTGCAAGACGAGTATTTGTGGTTAAAAAGAATAGAAATGTTTTTTTTTTTTTTTTTAGAAAATGTCCGATGGTTTCTCTAGATAAGACTCTTATTCCTCGTCTGGGATCATGTAGAGCTCTTTGAAGCTGCACTGAAACTGACATTTGGACCTTCAACCCGTTGAACCCCAGTGAAGTCCACTATATGGAGAAAAATCCTGGAATGTTTTCCTTCATTTCTTTTCAACTGAAGAAAGAAAGACATGAACATCTTGGATGACATGAGGGTGAGTAAATTATCAGGGAATTTTCATTCTGAAGTGAACTAATCCTTTAAACAGAACACTGCGTTCTTCGAAATCAACATGAGCACATGGTGCACACACTTCCTGTCACCCGCTGACCTGAATAGCTCTAGAGAGGCCGTATAGGTTGGAGGAAATCCAGGCCTCTCTCTTTATCTCGGTCCAGCTGTTGTTGTCCGGGTTCACTTTGTACACACAACGCTCTTCAATACTCTACAGACAGAAAACACACACAGTTAAACTCTTGTAGTTCATGTTTAGTCAGGCCAGTTAATAATGAACATGAAAAATCTCTGCAAAGTCCCAGTTCTTCTCTATATCAGTGTTTCTGAACTCCCTGAGTTTTCTTCACAATATTCCTCATTTAAATAATTCATATGCAGAATAAAGGGGCAGGGCCTGGTTGAGTGAGTTAGTAGTGTGTTGAAACTGGCGGTTATGGTAAGGGGCGGGACATTTCCCAAGCACCAATCACAACACACTGCTCCAGCCGACCAATCAGAGCACATTGTGCTTTTCAGAAGGAGGAGCTTCATAGAGACAGGAACTAAACAGAGCGTTACTGACAGACTGGGAAGAGAGGAGCTGAACAATGGCATCAAAACTGGTTTTAAAAATAGGCGTTATTTTGTTTGTGAAAAATATAAATGCTTGTTTTCTTGTGGTTTTGGGGTGTGATATCAGACATGAGAGCGGGACGGAGGCGCACCATCACACGTGCGTGGCTGATGTTCCAGGTGAGGGTGGTCATGGTCCTGCCCTGAGGATCCACAACTGAGTCCTCGATGATGTAGGCCTTCTGGGCCATGTGAGCAGGCAGAAACTTCTCCGCCCAGCGAGGAGCTCTGCTGGTTTTGGTCAAGAGACGTCTGGAAATCAGACAGTTGTCTGGAGTGACTTCCCGAAATATGATGTCTTCCGTTAAAACATGATTACTGAGGAATACAAACAGAAAAATTATACGAAATTAAATGTACAATGGTTATAAAACAATAATATATATATATGCCATTCTACAGTGGTTCAAAGTCAGAGTTGAAAAAATCGTCTTTTTCCACAAATTTTGTATGTATGCAAATTGTATAATATCCAAGGTACACATTTCTAGTAATTGTACAGTTAATTCTCATATTGTATTTTCAGAAAGTTTTGGAATATTTTTCCTCTCCCCAAATGTGTCACTACCGAAACACAATAATAAATAATTTAATAAGAAGGGTCACATTGACCTATTGAGATTTTGTTTACATCTACCTTGTAAATATAGTTTTTGCTATTTTTATGTTCACAGGTTAATCAATAACAATTACAATTTTAACAATATTTCAAGTGCAATTTATGAGATCTGTTGTATTTTGAATCAAATCTTTCTTTGTTAATGTAATAAATTATTATTATACTGATTTCAAAGTGAAGGATTCATTAGTTTGAATAAACATTGAACCAAATACTATAATAACATCTTTGCTGATAATTCAATATACTTTATTTTTGACAAAACATCCCATGTTTCGGTCGTGACTGCACAGTTTCGGTAGTGACAGTGATGTGTTGGTAGTGACGACATCACATTACAGGATTTAACTCACATACTAAAACA
Organism: Ctenopharyngodon idella; assembly: GCF_019924925.1. NCBI lineage: Eukaryota > Metazoa > Chordata > Actinopteri > Cypriniformes > Xenocyprididae > Ctenopharyngodon > Ctenopharyngodon idella. Next base: position 1,454,036 of record NC_067233.1, read on the forward strand.
CTAATGATTTGCATAACTCTACTAAAATTTAGTTTATTTCCCCCAAATAAACAAATTATGTGTTCCCTTTTGTCACTACCAAAACAATGATGTCACTACCGAAACAGTCACGACCATAACATGGTAAGTTTCGGTTGTAACAATTTTAGATACTTTTGAGCCGCTCAACGATAATCACATGGTTAGCTAGCACAGTTCTGAACAGTTGTACATACACAAACGCAGAATTGCAGAAAAATGGTGTTTGTTAGTGACGTTCCTTAAAGTTCCACACAGATTTTCAGACTTTTGAACACATTTAACTCAAAATGATGGACCTATCTACTGTGAAAGAGAGGAACACAGGAATATTTCCTGATCAGAAATGTAGAAGTGTGTTAAAATCAGTCTCAGACAATGGACTCGAACACACACTGTTTCGGTAGTGACATGAAAATGCGCGACATTTTTTTTTACATAAAGTTTCATGATTTATAAATAAAAAAAAATAAATATGTTTTTTAACTTCACTTTTTAAAAAAATTAAAAATATATTTTTAAAAACAGCAATGGAAAAAATAGCAAAAATTATTTCAATATCATTTTCACAAGTTGTAATTTATGGGTTCGGGACAGACACCTCCCAATTGAAAGTACCCAATAAATGATGATTTTATATATTAATCTTACTGATATTTTAAAAATTATTGTGTGATTCAATAGATAATAGAAGGATCTTAGTAAACATCTAAAATTTGAATACTTAAATGCTTTTTGGTTGTGGGACAGCAGTTCACACCAATTCTTTAGAATGGCCCATATGTGTATGTGTGTTTTATTAGTACCTGTAGGGGTTGGGGTATAATAAAAATAAAAAATAGCATTATAAATATGTTTTGAAACAGTACCTGTAAGGATTGGGGTATCTCTGCCAGAATGCCAAAAACACTTGGTCCCATGAGCTCTTCAGAAAGCCCGCACAGCTGAAATACTTCACCATTGTTCCCTCTCAACCTGCTTGTGCTAAAAACTGTAACAAAGGGCAAAAACAGACACTAATTTATAACTAAAGAGTACTAGTTAAACTAAACGACATCTTAAAGACAGGCAACTCTTAATTATGGTTGGTAAATAAGAGAGCATGTGCATAACTTAATCTATGGCATGAGCCCTCATTAGCTGCATACCTCCACATGACTGCTGGAGCTCAGAAAAATACTATCTTAATCTCCACAAAGGCTGTGCAGAAACCAGCTCAGTCGGATTTAAGAAGATCTAGATAAGAATTTCACTGTAACTATAATCAAATAAGCCATCTAGACAAAATGTGCTGAGACTTTGATGGACAAAATGGTAGGCAGCTGACTAGTTTTCGACTCTATGATACCCAAAAACGCTGATAGACAGCATAACGTTACTGATTTTAGAGAGATGTGCCTAAAAACCTACACAGCCACAGAATTACACGCTTTAATGCACACATGGACGGCTACGAAAGAAATTAATAGATCATTTATATTATTAGGAGTAGTAGTAGTGCTCGGAAGTATTAATGTCACAGTTCATTATAAGCTGAAGCTGTCGCTGCTAGCTCGCGGCTAACACATGTTTGCTCTCTTTCTGAATGAATCAGCTAATGCTATCTGCTCGCGCGACAACAACCATTAACGTGAATGTGAACGAACACTTACCAAAGTAAACAGACTGTGTCGCTGTATGAGGTGATTTCTCTACTCCTACATTTCGCGATCATTCGTGATCCTCTGGTCTACATGACTGACTGACTGACTGACTGTACGTGACAGAAGAGAGGAAGGTCATGGTCAGTGACGACACTTCCGGAAGACCATCCTCATTATTGCACTGTACAGCCGAGTTACGTGGAGCCCACCTTAACCCTAATACTATTAATATTACATAAAGTTAACGTGGGTTATAATCAAAATACAAGTTCGTTTCATGTATAAAATCAGAAAAGATTGTATGCGCTAAAATAATGGGGTTTGGACCTTTAAATATCAAGGAAAATAATATATCAACCACGTTAGCGGTTGTTAGAACGAAAAATATTACGTTTTGAATTTTTTTTAAAAATGTTTTAGGCTACTTTATCGAAATGGTACGAAACTTGGTGACTTTGTGGCACTTGCTATATGAACAAAACAAAATCGTGGATTTGATTAGAAAATGTCGCAAATGCGACATTTCTTATGAACATACGATCTTGTTGACTTAAAATGGCTGCTGCGTGCGCAAGTCCGTGATTTGCTTCAAAAACATTTTTTATGTTATGTTAGTCTTCCCGATAGCAATCACTAAGTTAAGTTGTATTTTTAAATGTATTTATATTGTCTGTGGAAGGCGTAGGACTATAAAATGTTCATCCAATCTTTATATTCGGTCCGAAAGAAATAATAGGATGTCCATACCTGCAGACATCATACGTCATCAGCGCGTTTCATGCAGATAGTCACGAGCACTGCACAAAACAAACATTAAATGCTGCATTCCAGACAGACTGGATTTTAAAAAAAAAAAAAAAAAAAAAACCTTTTGGTGAGTTACAGTAATTTTTCTGGAATAATTGTGTACGGTATACATGAACATATGAAGGGAGGTATTGGCAAAATCTCACCTAGCAGTTATAAATGTATAAAACTACATATTCACACTCCATGTAACTTTATTGCCTATACTGAATGATTTTACTGCCACACGATTCCTGAAAAGTGAAGTTAAAGCGTCTCGATCGCCCCCATGTGGCTGGATGCAGTATAGTCGTAAACCCCGCCCTCTCCATCTAATGTAATGGGACGTGAGACAAACTAAACAGTCAAATTACACGTCAATTTTTTATTTTCAAAGACAGTTTTCTATCATTTTAGGCAGTTTTTTTTATCACGCTGATGTTAGTTAAAGTGTTCGTTCTTTAAATAAGTTTGTTTTTAGTTGATAAAAACGCGGGTTTTGACATCATGATTGACAGCTTAGTCACTGAAGCACCAACGGGCTTTTTTCTGGAACTTCGAGAGGAAATTGGAGCTTTAACTTTAATTTCTACATTTCCAGAACTATTTATTTCACACCGACATAATGAGTTGTTGTGAGTGTGGGCGGGACCTTGATGTCGCGGCTCCGCTTCGCGCTCATTACTGCGCAGACTCGGGCTCCAAGTTCACAAGACTCTAGACTCAAGATGTCAGCGCCATATTGGCACACAGTTATTACACTGGAAGAGAGTGAAGGTGTGTCGTCCATCATTTTTACAGTCTATGTAACGTTTTATACAGTCTAATAACCACAGAGAGCAGCAAGCGCGTGACGTTGTCATGGCTGAGTCTTGCCGCGCTAAGCAATAAAAATGTTGAAAATGCTCTATAAACATATAGTTATTTTAAAGATATTTTATTAAAGATTTTAAAGATATTTTAAGATATTTTGTAGATATTTTAAAGTATGGCAAGTAAAGGAGTGAAAAATTACTCATCCTCTGCTTTACTTCAGATATATGTTGGGCTGTTATTGCAAAAATGCAGATTCATCACGTGACAACTTGCGCAAATGAGATTGGGGGGAGACGTTAGTAGCCTGAGTTTGACTGGATTTATTAATTTATTCACAAAATAACAATTAAAATACCAGCATTATATGCATATTTACTTTCGAGTGGAAAATATAATTTATTTGTAAAACTATAAAGTAGCATCTTTCAGTCGCTTTTGTATTCAGACCTGTACAGTGTTGCCAAGTCTGCGGTTTTCCCGCGGAATTGGGCTACTTTGATGCAGGTTGTTTTTCATGTCCGCGGGTTGAAGCGACCCCAAATAACATGATATTTAGCCCCTGGAACGCAAATTTTACCAGGGAAACCCTGCCAAAAACGTGTATTTTATTCCCTCGAACGCAATGGGCTTTATGCACGGAATCAGAATATAGTCGCTTAAATAGCCAGGCATAGCATTAATTTAGTTATTCAAACGTAAGACAGCAAAATAAATAAATAAATAAAGACGTACCTCTGTGTTCCTCCTCGGCTAAATTCAATTCGACCATCGGTTTTCACACTTAAATGTGAAAAAAAAAGTCAAAAATTGAATATTTATTGTGCACTTTAGTTAGATTAATTGAATAAAATGTGTGTTTTTACAAGTGTGCTGAAATCATAGATCTTGCGCTGCACTGACTGACAGCTGCTGTGATTAAAGGGAGAGCGCGGTGCTCGCTTTCTGTCTTTCATTCACAAGAAAAGTTATTGTTTTTCATGAGATTTTGTATTTCATACTTCACATTGACAAAATGTATTTTTAAACCTAGTTATTTTATAATGTTTAATATTTATTAAAAAACGAAGTGAAAAACGATTAGAAGAAATGGCTGATATATGCGCAAATAAATGCTACTTTGCCGCCACCTGCTGGTTAAAGTGTATATTGTCTTTTTTATTTTTAAATAAGTGTTTTCTATGAAATGTTGAATTTCATACATTTTTAAACGTTCGGTTTTACAATGGGGACAATCTCAGAAGGATGAGCAAGTAATGTTTGTGGTCATCACATTAAAAATAACATGGGGAAAAAAATGCATGTACGTGTCTAATTACAGACACGGCGTTTTTAAACGTCCCAATAGCTTCGTCTTTATTACAATCAATCAAACTGGTTTATTGGCAAATTAGGTAAATGTGATAACTGCATTAAAATATGAATACAATATTAAAAAGTCAACCATTGATGGTTTTGTGTCGATGTACAGCGAGTACAGAATGAACAGTTCACCGGAAATGCCAGGGCTAGCTTAACGACAACCCGGAAGTAAACGTGCATATAGCCTATTCGGCTAGTTTTGAGTAGCAATGAGTGGCGGGTTTTGTTGTGAAAACTTGACAACCAGTGTTTTCATCCATCCCTGTTTATCCAGTAGTTTCTGTTCCATTCTCTGTCAGCTTGATTCATTAGCAGAGTTTCATTACTTCAATTAGCTTAATCCCTTGTTTTCAAAAAAGTGCGTACTTTAATCACAAAAGAATTTAATTCGTTGCTTAATTTAGTACAGATCATGCTGTTAGAGAAGTGTAGCTGAAGAATTAAAATTTATATTGTATTCTGTTTGATTAGATTTGTTCCGCTCCTCTCCAACAGAGGGCAGAAACTGATCAGATTTGTTCCAGGCCTGACAGAAAATCTAATCATAAGTCCTTATTCCTCCTTTACTTAGAAAAATAAGATAATTCTGGAGATTATAGGTACAAACTAATGTACAACCCTCCATTTGCACACAGGATTTGCTCATTTCTGTTTTAAGAATACATTTATTCAGAACATACAATTCACTCTCCTGATGAAGTAGTTTTCTTAAATTGCCATATTTCAAAATAACCACCCAATCATGTTAAAAGCTCCAGACATGGACAGAAGTGAGTGTGATTTCTGTGTGAACATCTTATGCTTATTGAATTCTCTGAGGTTTCTTTCCCGTGTGCAACAACAACAAAGAATAAAACAGCATGAAAAACACTTGTGTGCCGGAGATGAATAATGCAGCAGCTGCAGTGTGGATAATATTGTTTTGTTTTCAAATTCGCTTCAGCCAAATGCTGATGTAAAGCATATCTTTTTTGTTGTATCTTGTGTTGCCATGGCTAAAATAGATTAGCAGATTTGATAAGGCACCGAACAGATAAAAACAATATGCAGATGTTGCCATAGTTTTATTTTTCTGTCTGCCTCCAGTGCTTTTAGTTTTCTCACAGATCAGATTAAATAAGCAATACTTAAAAGATTTTTTTCTCATGTCATCTCACTGCCACCACAGTATAGATATTACATATGCCAGTGAAACAAGAACATATATTACATTAAAGATTTGCATACAAAGTACATCATAACCGTCACACCTTATACAATCAGTAGCATAAAGCAATTTATTTACATGAAGTATCGGCCTTATGCAAATTGACACACAACAACACATGCAATACAAAATCAATGTCATCCATGTCAAACAATTTCCTTGAATATTTAAACTCATCACCAAACTGTTAATATAAGAGAATAACGAAGACATTCATTAGTTTAATGCTCAGATGGACCACTCATTGGTTGCATGTCAAAGCTTGTAATCGAAATGTTATTTCTGCCGTATATATTATGCATAGTATGCAAATGTCACGTATGCATGTAGAGTAACACCCAGAGCTACAACTGCAAAATGTGCATTAGACTGTATCCCACAATGCAATGTATGAGCATATTTTTAACCATAGGATCAAGATTGGGCTGCTTAGCTTTGGCACCAGCTTTCTACAAAGCAATTCAGTATTAGCTGTGTGTTCTGACAACATAAAATCCATATATTTTACTCTTTTGAAGAGCTCTTGAAGCGTGAAATGGATTTCGTAACAGCTCAAAATAGTCAGTAGTGAAGGGTTTGGGGTGATTAGTCACATGAGACTTTTCTGTGGCACCATGAGCAAAGATGGCAGAATTCAAATGACACTTCCGGTGGTAGTGATCCTGATCAGTCACATGACATTTAGAGCGTGGGCGATTGGCTCTAAAACGTTTCTAGAAGTGAAAGCCTATCAGCAGCATCCGAGCTGAAGAGTCCTGAACGAGCTTGGATGATGATGAATGGACTTCACATGAGGAATTAAACCTGCACAAGATGAGGTCATGAGACAATAATGTAGTTTACTAATGTTTGACATGTTCATCGTTGAGTAAAGCAAAATGACTGGGTAGTTTAGGGTACAACCAGACTAAAGGCACACCATGAGGAAAGTGAGCTTTCGCATAATATCTTCAAAACAATCACCTCAAAGTTTGTACTATTTTCTGTTTATTTTGATAAATAAAATCATTTACTTTATTTAAAAAAGCAAAGATTCTGAAAGATTTTTACACTGCTTGATGGCTTTATGATAGTAACAATGGTATTTTATTATATGATATGACTATATCAAATTTTTAAATATCATGGTTTGTTTATAAATATGGTGACTATTTCAAAGGTATTTGGATACCAAACTTAATAAATGATATTATATATTAATAAACGACCATATGAATAACCATGTCTTGTCAAATGGAACATTTAGCCAGCTATTTTTTACCCCAAATACCACAATTTTACACACTCTGGGTTAAAAACAACCCAAGTTGGGTTAAAAATGGACAAATCCAGTGGTTGGGTTAAATGTTTGTCCAACCTGCTGGGTAGTTTTATTTAACTCAACTATTGTTTAAAAATGACTATATGTCTGGCTTAAAATGAACCCAAAATATGTTGGAAATTAAAAATCAGACCCATAATTACTAGAGGCAACAATAATAATCAAAAGGTGAACATTTATTAATAAACAATTTAGTAAATGTTTATTGTTTAATTATTATTCATTAAACTTATTAAGACATATTCATTTATTAAACATAAATTAACATTAATAAATGTTAATTTCCAACATACTTTGGGTTTACTTTAAGCAAGCAATACAGTAATTTTTAAACAATAGTTGAGTTAAATAAAATTACCCAGCAGGTTGGTCAAAACAACCCAATCACTGGGTTTGTCCAGTTTCAACCCAACTTAGAGTGCATATTCTTCAGTTATTGAAAAACTGAACAAGAACAAGATCTTTGTCTCAAAATATATCCAGTAATTTTATAGATTCTCATTTGCTACATGTATGTATAACAAATTAGCGCAGGATCAATTTTGCATTTGTGGATCACACTTACAAAAAAGAAGACTATTCAAGTGTTCTATAATTCTTTTAAACTAAAAATAAGAACTTCTAAGTACTTCTCTTTATGTACACTTAAGTATACTTCACTTATACTGACAGAAACTCTAAATATATTTGACCTATACTTGTACTCAATCTTTTAAACAAGATATACTTAAGTGTCTTGTAGTTGTGTTTATTCTGTAGATTGAGTAGCCTATTAAATACTTTTTCTCATAGTTGTCTTATAAACTTACATTGTTTGAAAATATTGATTTATAAAGAAAACAGATATGCTCCTAATTCTGTGTATTTTTGTGTCGTCCACTAGTTGCAGTTTACTTCAGATATACTTAAAGTACAGTTAAAGGTTTCAAGTATAAAAATGAATACCTAAATAGAAACATAGCAGTATACTTACAGTGTAAAAATAATATAAAAAATAGTAAACTATAATAATGATGATGTTAAGTTCACTTACAAGTATGCTTGCAGTATAACGCTACTAAACTAGTAGTTTACTGAGAGCATACTTGTGTAAGTGTACTTTCATAAACTAAAAAAAAGTGTGCTATTGAACTATAGTAAACTATCAGTACACCTATAAATTCACTTGAGGTATAGTTGAAGTACAGATGAAAAACATAGTTGTAAACTAGTTGTGTAATCAAAGTTTACTACTGTTGCACTTAAAATTATACTTTTATACACCAAAAAAGTGGGACACTTTAGTTCCAAGTACTATTGAAAGAGTACACTTACAAGTAAACATTAGTATACTTACTACATAAAGTATGCTTAAAATATACTTGAACCTTACATAATAGGATGAACTTGAAGTATACTTAATTTTTGTAAGGACACCCAAATTTCTACATGCAAACTGAAGCGTGGGTGTTTAGGAAAGTGCTGCGGTGAGTCTTTGTGCTGCAGTGGTTTAAAGGAGAATAAACTCAAATGTGCCTTTATCCCTGCCGTACCCTAGCGTACCATATACTGTGCAGTAAGCAGTCTTCTCCAGACTGAGAAGTACTCTGTCTTCATGATCAGACAGCAGCCGCAGGCTGACCATCATTAAACCCGTTCACAATCATTCCTCTCAGCGATCGAGTCCTGAAGGACCCATCCGGGTAAATGGAGTCTGGTTTGTGTTCACAGCGGAAGAACATGAGAAAGCCATTCCTGTAATTCTGGTTCATCCAGCCGTAGAGCAACGGATTGACAAAAGTCGAACACATCGCCACAATGTGAAACAAGGTATAAATGAGTTTGTATTCCTTGAACTTGAGAATCAAGTCGAGATCGCTAGCCAGCTGAAAGATGTGGAAGGGAAGCCAGCAAACGGCGAAGACCACGACCACGAGCGCCAGCATCTTAGTGGTCTTCTTCCGGCGGACGATGCTGTCGTTGCGGTTGGAAGGGCTGACGTGGTTCTTCAGTTTGATCCAGATGCACACGTAAGCATAGCTGATGATGGCCAGAGGAACCACATACTGCAGGAGAAGCATTGATAGGCTGTAGATGATGGCGTCCCGATTGGTGCCGTTGGGCCATTTCTCGGAGCAAACCGCGATATGCAAGTCAATGTAAGGGATTTCCTCATAGCGATACTCTCGGAAAATAGCCTGCGGACCGGCCAGTATGGCAGCGAACGTCCAGGTCAGGCCGATGATGATGAAGCTAGTGCAGCGGTTGAGGCGCTGGCCGAGGTGGAAGACGATACACCTGTAGCGCTCTACAGCGATGACCGTCAGGGTGAGAATGGACACGTGGATGCTGAGAGCCTGGCTGTAAGGCACCATGTGACACATCACTGCTCCGAATTTCCATTCGTCCAGCAACGTGTAAACCAGCGTGAACGGCAAACACACGGTGTCCACCATCAGGTCGGCCAAGGCCAGGTTCGCAATGAAGTAGTTGGTGACAGTGCGCATGTTTCGGTACAGAAAGATCATGTAAATGACGAGGGTGTTACCCACGAGTCCTAGCAGGATTATGAGTGAATATGCAAAGATGAGAGAAATTTGAACGCTCAGGTGCTTGGTGATGTCATCCACAAAAGCTGGTTTGTAGGTGTTGCTGCTGTCATTTCCCAGGCCGGTCTCTTGATCTCCATCATGGAGCGTGTCCTCCGTTGCATTGGCTAGATCTGATTGGCCCATTTTAACCAAGGACATACAACATGAACCTGTCAAGAAGAAGAGAAAATGTTCAATTCCATTTCCTAACAGTGGTCCAAAAGAACACGTGGAGGTCAATCACATCACATGCATCTCAAACATCCAATATACCTCTTCTTTGAAGAACAAGAACTATCCACCAATAGCAAATCACAACCATCCAACCAGCCAATCAATTCCACATGGACAAAATCAAGCCCCGCCCTACATTTGTTCTTGTTTGCGAAGCTGTTTCACTCTGAAATACGACACAAAAGGGAGGAAAAGTGTAGCGCAATTCCGTTTCATGACTTTAAGAATTGTCAGGCACGTTATTTTTACGTGTTTTCTGTTTGTGATTGGGAAGTATGGGATCAGAAAACAGTAATTGTGTTGTGTCAAAAGTTAAATCTATGATCCTAGGGCTCGTTCATACAGAACGCGTCTTTGCGTCTAAAAACACGAGATCTCAGGAATAGTTTTTATAAAAGCGCAGGGCATAACGCGAGGGTCTCGAGACGTGCTTTTGAGACATGATGCAATAATGGCAATAACGAACAAATAAAACAATTGCCACGCCAACTTGCTACTGTAAACAGAAGATCGCAACGCTTGCCCCACCTCCGAGTTCTTCTGATTGGTCCGCTGTTTTAGAACTGACATTGATGAGCGGCACTGCGTGTAAAAGTTGAAATTCTTGTAACTTGACACGGCATCTTAAAAACGCGGTGCTCACGTGCGGGACGCTGTAAAAGACGTGAGCGCAATGGTCAAACACGTCCATCTAGTGGTGTTTACATAGAAAAACAATGGAAAAGTAGCGCATTGGAATAGAAAAACGCATTCTGTGTGAACGGCTTAGGGCTTGTTCACACAGAATACATTGTTACGTCTAAAAACGCTAGACACAGCGCTCAGGAATGGTTTTTAAAAAGTGCAGCGCAGAACGCGAGGGTCTCGAAACGCGCTTTTGATACATGCACTAACGGCAATAACGAACAAATAAAACAGTTGCCATGCCAACTTGCTGTAAACAGAAGCTCGCCCCGCCTCCGAGTTCTTCTGATTGGTCCGCTGTTTTGGAACTAATATTGATGAACGGCGCTGCGTGTAAAAGTTGAAATTCTTTTAACTTGACATGGCGTCATAAAAATGCAGCGCTCATGTGCTAGGCGCTGCTAAAAACACGCGAGACACGAGCGTAACGGTCATACACGTCCTTCTAGCGCGTTTACATAGAAAAACAATGGAAAAGTAGCGCATTGGAATAGAAAAACACGTTCTGTGTGAACAGCCCCTTACCAAGTTGTCTTCAAGCAAGTCTTCCCGTGGAATTGTTGCCGCGGGTTGTTTTTCTTTTCCGCGGGTTGAAGCGACCCCAAATAACATGATATTTATCCCCTGGAATGCAAATTTTACTAGGGGAACCCAGCCAAAAAGCGGATTTTACACCCCGGAACGCAATTTTTACCAGGGGACCCTGACTGAAACGCAATTGGGCTAGTTTGGGGCTAGTTTTGAGTAGCAATTGGGTGGATTTTGTTGTGAAAACCTGGCAACCCTGCCCCTTACCCTCCACACACCACTGCTCCTGTTATCAGATGGGTTTCATTTGTAATTTTGTGGCTGAACCAGATAATGGTGGACAGAGTTAGTCTAAATAGCCTTTGCCAACAAACAAACCTGCTTGAAGGTTAGTCAGTATATTAACAGTATATCTGTTTTTTAAACATTTAAAACCCAGAAGTTCTTTTTATGCCACGTTTGGGTAGCAAGCTTGCTCTAAATGGTACTCTGATATTAGTGCAAGGTAATGACCATCATTAAATTTAAATTAAAAAAATAGTCTTTTGGAGCCACAGTATGTGGACTTTGTTTTAAGAACATATGAAATGGGAGGGAAAAGGTTCACATTTCATTGCACATGTTCAATTATAAATGAACATCAGAGATCTCGTTCTCAGCATGGAGGCTTTTTTAGATGACATCTGAATGATGTCTTCTTTTTTTTAATGTGTGCAGTCGGAGTAGAAGTGAGCAATGCTCCGGATGAGACATGCACACCTGATGAAATATGTAGCGTGGAAGGTAAGCCGTAATATATCATTACAATACCGCGAGGCATATGACTGAGGGTTAGATAATGACATCATTAGACCAAAAAATGGAACAGCATTCATCTTTTCAGCTGAGATATTCACAGTTTACACAAACACAGCCATCTTTGTTATTTTTTTTATCATGTTCAATTAAAGCTATTATTGAAAAATGACTATCTTGCTTTTGCTACCAGAATATTGAACCATATTTAATTAGAAAAAGGTTAACGAGGCCCTTTCCTGCTCATAAGAGATGGATAGAGCTTCATTAAAATCCAATTTACAGGCAGCTCAAAGCAAGACGATGCAGAGCTTTTTCCAAGAACGATTTGAGCTCATGAGCACATTTAGAAGTGCCTATATTGTCATTTAAGCTGATTATATGACACAAACTGTATGGACAGCTTTTTGCTCAAAGGAAAATGAAAATTGCCAATAAAGACCTTGACATCTTAGGTCATTTAGAGACTGAAAGCAAAAACACTGCCCTAATGTGGTCTTCCCTACACAAGAGATGACACAGTTCTTGCAGGACACTCCATCTTTCAGGGTGCATTGAGTTAAAAAAAAAAGGGAAAATAGGTTGGAACATTGTTTTTAGCTGATGGGTATTTTTCTATTGTTTTTTACAAAAAAGTATTGCCTCCATTTGTTACTGAGCTATAGCAGCTAAGAGCTGTGAAGGTGTGAACAAAAGGTTTTTGGCCATAAACATAAATGTATTTACCCTGCTTTGTTTTATAATATATTTATAACCATTTTGGTATCAGGTTTAACCTTATAAAGTCAACATGGAAAGGCATTCACATTCTACTTTTCTTCCACCAATATGTATTTCCCGAAATATCAATCGGAAAAGTTGACGTTCCATACCTGAACTGAAACAACTGCTAAAATATAGTCTAAACAGTTTAACTGTTGGTTAAATGTACACTATGTAACATTTGTCTCTCTAGCAGTTAAAAACAAAACTGCATGCATTTAGCAGAAGAACATTGTTTTGGTTGTATAGTAACTATAATGGGTATTTATTGAAATCAGTAGTTTCCTTATTATTATTATTCTCGCTCTTGAGTCTATGGCAGCCTATAGAACCGTATGGTAAAAAGTTATGAAATTTGGCACACAGATAGAGGACAGTCTGAAATGTTACCATAGCAAATTTGGAGCCTCTATCTCAAACCCTCTAGCGCCACCAACAGTTCAAAGATTCACTCATGTTTATGCTCATAACTTTTGACGCCATTTTAATTTTTCCGATAAACTTTCTTTTTCGAATTCCTCTTAGAGCGTTTGTCCAATTTGCACGAAATTTGGCATGTAGCAGCTACTCAAACTCCAGGCAATAAATTATTAAAATATTTTTGATTGGCCAATCCGTTCTCGTATAGCGCGCCAACGAATTTGACGGCGAGCACGCAAAAATTGATTTGATGCTGTATCTTCGTATGATTTGGTGTATTGACACCAAACTTGGTATATGTCATTATAGGCATGAGTTGGAGGTACATGCACAGTATCGTCACAGCGCCACCTACTGGTGCCAAGATAGGAAAAATGGCTATTTTTGCTTATAACTTTTGAATGCCTTGTCCTAAAATCATGAGGATGGTCTCCTTAGATTCCTTGAGGCATGCCGAGTTGAACGATATCCAATTGTCTTTGGTCGGCCATTTTGAATTTTGTCATAAAATGCTGTGTTTTATGAACGCATTAACATATCGTTACGAAACTCAATATGATTCATCAAGGCCATGTTCTGAAAGGACCTGTAAAGTTTTAGGTGACCTAGTGGTCAAAAGATGCTTATAACATATGAAAAATTCAACATATTGTCATTTAACTTACATCATTAGATTTGTTGGCTTATGCCGAGTCCTATGATACCAAATACGAACTCCTCCTACAAAATTTGTCCGATTTGTATGAAATTTGGTATGTAGCATCTACAGACACTCATGACAAAAAGTTATTAAAAGATTTCCGATCGTTGTTTTTTACTGCGTCAACAAATCTGACTGCGAGCACGCCAAAATGGATATGCGTTTGTATCTTTGCAAAAGTTTTGTGTATTGACACGAAACTTGGTACATGTCATCACAGGTATGACTTGAGGGTGCATGCAGAGTTTCGTCATAGCGCCACCTACTGCTCAGAAGTTATAAACCATGTTATTATGTTTTAACTGATGTAATTTAAACAGCGTTATAACCTCATGATCACAGATGTCCACAAATATTTCCTTTTCTGCCCTTACGTGACCCCCGTAATTGCTGCTTGCAGCCATATTTTAAATTAAAATAATTAGTATATACTTAGGATAATCATTCACTGACAGTTTGAGGAGACCCGATTTCAAGGGAGGACCCGATTTGTCATGACACCGGAGCAACTTTTCCACACAAAAACCATCCCGCCAGGTCTTAAATATAAACACTTATAAAAGGCTTATTTTGAATCAGGGTAAGACAAAAACATGAAGGATTGATGATGTATTGACTCATTATTTAAATTTTGTGAATTATTTAAACAAAAAAAAGTTGCATAGTGTACCTTTAATATTGCGAAACATGAATTGCTAATGTGGATTATGAAAGTAAACAAGGTCAATTTCTGATTTCATGTTGACTTGTCTAAAGGACATTTACAGTAGGATGTGCTTTAGCATTTCTGTTCACGTCCTGCAGATTTTTTAAATTTGTCCTCCCGAGACACATGCATGAATGCGAGACACTACTCATCAAAAGGTCATATCCCTTAAGACGCATGACCTTTCCTTTCGATGTTCATTCAAACTATGACAGTCCAATCACTTGTTTCTAAAGGATCAAGAGTAGAAAGAGGAATCTTATTAGGCTTTCTCTCTACTGACTCCTTCTAGAGGCATTGTGTCTATCAAATCATCCAAAGTGCCACATTAATGAATATCAAGCATTCTGAGATGAAAACCAAGGGAAAACACTTCAGAATAGCCACTGCTTTTTTCTTCTCTGCTCTACAGGGTTTGTTGATTGTGTCCTCGCGGTCCCTCGTGAATCAGCTTGACTGGCATTATGATGTTCTGCTGAGGATGCTGCTCCTCCTCCACATCAAGAGCTCTTGAAGCCCCATTAACTCACTGTGAAGAAGCTCTTTATGTGCCAGACGCTCGTCCAGCTGATGCAATCGAATGTTCTATTATTGAGTCTCTGTAACTATAAAAGCAACATTACAGGATCTGTATATAATGTAAACAAGAACATTATTTAATGTAATTATCTCATTTAAATGTTAATAATGATATACTCTGGGTTTGGTAAACACAAAACCGATAAACTCAACAATCAACAAACCAAGGCTGAGCAGAATTTAGGAATTCAGTTCATGAGTTGGAGTTTGAATTGAATTGGCCGTATCCCACAGGATGCTGAATTGGAATGACAGGAAGAGGAATTTACTGAAGTGGAATGCAAAGAAATTCAATAATCACACACACCCCACAGGAATTTCATTGAAGCTTTGGGACAAAACCAAGCGTGCCGCACAAGCGTCTCGATCGCCCCCAGGTGGTTGGTCCCAGTATAGGTCATAAACCCCGCCCTCTCCATGTAATGTAATGGGACGTGAGACAAACTAAACAATTAAATTACACTTCAAATAAATTTTTTCCAAATATGGTTTCTGTCATTTTATGTAGTTTTTATCATGCTGTTGTATGTTCAAGTGTACGTATGTTTAAAATAAGTTCGTTTTTAATTAGTTATGTAATGCTATAAAAATGGGGGTGTGACGTCATGATTGACAGCTGTGATTGACAGCTTCTCTGAGTGATGTAGTCACTGAGGCACCAACGGACTTTTTTCTGGATTTTCGGGAGGAGATTGGAGCTTTAACTTTAAATGTTTCACACCGATATAATGAGATGTTCTGCAGTAAATTGTACTAAACTATTCTGCGGAAGTGTGGGCGGGGCCTTATATCTTAATGATATTAATTTAAAATACGCATAGCTTACTATATAATGCGTACGAAGACACATTAGTGCATAATAAAACCAAATGAACATCATTTCTTCGACTAGTTAATTAATAAATAGATAAATTATTAGAACTGTTAATTAATAAATAGTCTAGCATATTAAGTGAATAATTCAACATCATTCATTTTACGTTTTATTTATAACTTAAATATATGGACATTTAACACTTAATTTAACACATAATTACATTAAAGATGATTGAGAATATGTAGGGTAAGTGCAAATGTGTGTATAAACTAAGCTATCAGGCTAATCGCTTATCTGTATGCTATGCTAGTACATAAGCTAACTAATACAGACATAAATAGTCATTATAATGTGTTTATCATAACATAATTTTAGGAACTGTAATCAGGTGCTAAAGAGAGTACCTATAAAAGAAATTTGAACCAATGGGATCGCTTGGGGTCCCAATTTGTCACTCAACCGGCTTCACTTTTCTACATTGGAAGAGAGTGGAGGTGCGTCGTCCATATTTTTTTACAGTCTATGGACAAAACATACGTAATCACTTCATTCATTTTGACAAATTATGCCGTTTATCAGCTAATTAAACATACTGTATTTCTCTAAACTAAGTTGAATGTTGTCAAGACAGTTAATGCATCACAAAAATGTAAATAATGACATATTATTTACATAAAAATATTAATATTTCTTTAAATATGTAACAATAGACTATCAATATGTGAATTATACATATAGCCTATACTGATGATCTGTGAAATGAATACCTTTAAATGAATGTTAATATATTACACAAAATAAAATATATAAACTAAGTATGTTTTATGTAGGATGCATTTCACACCTTATTAGTATCATAATATATCATATGTTGATGATAATTCGCATTGAAAAAAATGAGTGTTTTGTTAAAAACTACACAGTTAAAGCAATTTCTTTGCCATTTTAATTCTATTTTAGAATTAATATTCTGAATTGTGCACGATCCTCCTGATACAGACACCTGCCGCGTGCCATATTAATCTGAAATCCACATTTCGTATTGAATATTATAAAACAATCCACTCACCTTGTTTGTGAGATATCAGCCCTATAATAATAGACGGGATGATTGCTGTAAAGTTCGCGCATCCCCTCTGCGCGCGACACGCTATTGTACCTTCAGTATCAGCTTCATCCTCGGAAACAACACCGATGCATAGCGTAATGAATGCATATCCGTGGGAAACGGGGGGAAAAAGAAATGCACTTTTATTTTTCAAAGCAAAGCAGCAGCGAGAGCAGATGTAGGCAAGTGAACTTTAGGTGCAGGAGTGCTTCTGCATGCGCGCGGCTGTGGGAGGATCTGCTCTAGTGGAGGAGTCTGTCCGTGCAATGTGACGCTTTTCAATACAGTCAAATCAAATCAGATATGATTGTCAATGCATTTGAGGTACATGGTTTGGCAGCTGAATCGGGATGGCATGCATAGCTCCATTTCAGTAATGCATGCCATCAGCCATCCATAAGCTTCTAATTATAAGGTCCTCATATCATTCTGACACTGTGAATAACTGAACCTGTCATATATAGCAGTAAGTGATGGTTGTGATTTGGAATATCAGTAATATCAGTCTTGTTTCTTTCATATGCAAATGCACTGTTTCATAATGGCCCCTAAGTATGTTTGTGGTGCGTGGGCGAGTCAGGTTCTGACCCGATACAGAGATCTCCTCACACCTGAGACACTGCGAAACAAACACACACACAGATGTGTTACAGCTGTTGCAGAGATGTGCATCTGAAATGACTGTGAGGTTTCAGTATCATCACTAGGAGAATGCTCATTTATCTCTTTTCAAAACTGTATTTGCTTTCTTAAAGGGACAGTTCACCTTAAAATGAAAATGTTATCATTAATTACTCTCGTTGTTCGACTTTTGTTCATCTTCTGAACACAAACGAAGATATTTTTGATGAAATCTGAGAGCTTTCTGTCCCTCCATTGACAGTCTACGCAACTACCACTTTCAAGCCCTATAGGTAGTAAAGACATCATTAAAGTAATCCATGTGACTCCAGTGGTTTAATCTCAGCGTTATGAAGCAACACGAGTGCTTTGTTAGCACAAAAACACACTATTTACCACTTTATTTACAAAATATTAATCTCCAACGCACGTTCATGAGAGCAGCATGATGCATGTGTGTTGTTCTGACGCGAGAGCTTACGTTTTTTGTGAGATTAATATTTTGTAAATAAAGTGGTGAATTATGTTTGTTTGCGCAAACAAAGCGCTCGTGTCGCTTCATAACATTGAGGTTAAACCACCGGAGTGACATGGAGTACTTTAATGATGTCTTTACTGCCTTTCTGGGGCTTTGAAAGTGGTAGACTGTCAATGGAGCGACAGAAAGCTCTCAGATTTCATC
Source organism: Ctenopharyngodon idella (assembly GCF_019924925.1). Lineage (NCBI taxonomy): Eukaryota > Metazoa > Chordata > Actinopteri > Cypriniformes > Xenocyprididae > Ctenopharyngodon > Ctenopharyngodon idella. The sequence continues at coordinate 1,472,392 of NC_067233.1, forward strand.
AAAAATATCCTAATTTGTGTTCGGAAGATGAACAAAGGTCTTACGGGTGTGGAACAACATGAGGGTGAGTAATGAGTAATTAATGACTGAACTTTCATTTTTGTGTGAACTAACCCTTTAATTGCATGTAAGCTTTAGCCAATGACATCACTGAATTCTTCTAATCTAAGGTGCGTGCACTTTTTTTCAAGGTGAAAATGCTCCTGGGTATTTTTGTCCTGAGAACAAAGTTCAACTTTTCAATTTAATTCTTATTCATTCTGTCAGTGTGATTTTATTGTGCTCACTTGTCCAACAGTACAAAAATATGACAGTTTTAATTTGGAGGACAGAATTCAGAAACACTCTAAATTCTAGAAAATAAATTAGAAAATAAATAGACCTATTTAAAACCAAAAAACAACTGCTGATATTGGCCAACTTGGACTTTTGACTAAAGAGTTGGCTAATTATTGAAATACACATCTTGTGACTTCTCCATGTGACTTCAGTCCATCTAAAATTCTATAGTTTGATGATAATAATGTGATATATTATTATTATTATATACTCTAAATTGTGTGTAAGAGACTAGCACTTGGCTATCAAGTCATGAGGGATGTTACAATGAAATTTAAGCTAAAGCTTAACAGTATAAACTAACTTGTGAATTCACAAAACTGATGATATACATTTCAAAGTTTTAATTTCCTTCTCTCTATAATATTCCGGTGTTTCTGTTCCATCATGTGTTTAGCAGGAACTCACTGTCCTCAATCACACAGTCATAATGAAAGTGAACTGAAAGCAATTTCACACACACGACTGAACTTTTAGTCTGAGCTGACTGCAATACAGAGATTTCCCAGTCTTTCTGGGGCTTCACGGATAACTAAACCAAAGCAGAGAGGGTACGTTTTTCTGTTTATTTATTCAGTAATAGCACATATTTTTAATACGTGCATCTATATTTTCGTGTAATTAGTGTAGTTGTTTTTAGCCGTGTAGCTAACTCACAGCAGGCTAATGTTTACATCCACACCGAGCGAGCGTAACTGCAGCTTCGGTGCTTTAACAGCACGATAGTTTGCGGATTTGCTTTAATAAAATATACTATGATATTATATATTGAAAAAGTTTAAGTTTAAAGTTCATAGCAGTTGTGAAAGGCGACTAATATGCAGTTAGTCGATAAATGTATTAGTTTCGGAAGAACTGAGCTGGTACCGCATAAATAAATTCACAATAATAACATTATAGTTTCTGTCTAAATACCTTAGTTACTACAGTAAACCTGTGGTAACTTGTTAAGTATTTGCTACGACTGTCGTCAAACATTAACCATGGGTTATTGGACGCACCGTGTCGATAGCATGTTTTCAGACGTGTGTCATGAATGTGATATAATCATAAATCATCATGTTATTAATATATATTCCTTTATATCAGAATTCACATGCTGTTGTTTAGAATCTGAGCCATTACTGCACATGATGCAGATCCCATAATCATTTATTATGTTTTTACTCTAGTAGGGTCAATGATGTGACGGGTCATTTTTTTGCTTTAATAATAATAAAAAACAAAGATATGGCATTCAAAGTATGTAAGGTAGTACATCTAGATCACTTTTATTAAATCCAAAAGGTTTTAATTATATTTTGCTACATATAAAAGATTGTCAAAAGCAGTGGTAATTGATTATAAAAACCACATAATCTCATTGTTAACACTTAATAAAACTTAAAAATTAATTATATCTCCATTATGTTTTTTTTTTTTACACTTTTAAAAATCTTATTTGTCAATGACCCAGTAATAAGAAATGGACTATGGTATTTTGACCAACAATTGTACAATTTTGTAAGAGGCATCAGCATTTCAGTTTCTTTTTATCTTTGTATGCAAGCTGGTTTCACTTTCAGGGCATCTAAGATAATAGTACTGAGTAGTAAAAATGAAAACAAACTGCCTAGGTTAGTCACCTAATTTTACCTATTTTAAATCATTTACCCATAGACAGGCTTATGAACACGAAAAGTAATACTGTTTTCTAGGGGTGTGACGATACACTTACCTCACAAGACAAGACCACAACACTATTTTTAAGAAATCTTCAATGACGAAATATATGACTGGAAAAATAGTCTTTTATTCAATTGCAAGTCACAAAATGCAAAACAATGCAGGTACATTTTGAAATGTTTTAACTAATCTAGGACTGTCACTAATGATTATTTTTGTAATCAGTAAACGGTCGATTATTTCGATGAGTTATCGGATAATTTTTGTGGTAATAAAATTAGACCTAAACTTGAACAATAGCCTTTAAATTTACTTAAAATACATATAATAGGGTCATTGACAAATAAGGTTTTTAAAAGTGTAAAAAAAAAACAAGTTTTATTAAGTGTTAACAATGAGATGATGTGGTTTTTATAATCAATTAACACTGCTTTTGTCATTTTTTACAAGATTTTGTCACCAAAAAAGTCATTTGGTTTAACCAAAATTTCGGTTTTACCAAATGACACTTTTGGTTATACCGAATGACGATATTTTCAAACGATGCTAACAGGATGATATCTAGCTAGCTGGCAAAAGAACAATCAAACATTTTATATTTAGTACAAGTTTTTAAAATATTACAACATTTTCCATGTTTTATAGCGGTTGTACCGAATGACCTGATGTTTCGGGACATGCATATGAACAAGCGAAAACATGAATTTTTCAAATAGTTAAGAGAGAGTTATTTACTTTGCTTTACGACCATGTGATCCTTTGCAGGTGTCTGAATGATGTCACATCCTGTCACATGATACTGACCGCAAGACTTGATCCAAAATGGTCCTTTATATTGGTTACTCCGAATGACATCAATGAAATTCATTTTTCCGGACATTCTTTCTCATAACAAAGCAACGACTTCTACACATAATTTTGATACCATTTTGCACTATGTTGATATATAACAACAATATTTAACTCAAATGTCCACTTAATCTTTAAAAATTTGGCCACTTCGCTACGATAGAAATGCTACATCCACTGTAATTTCTTAAACAAGAACATGTGGACATCAAACATGCAAACTTAGAGTGAAGGATTAAACTTTTCTTTTGAAATCATGATGAACAGTTTGCATATTTAGACACATATTGATGTATCCTCCTGTGTTGGCGTAGGTTTATACATGATTTACGTTACAAATCTGGTGAAATGGCACATGTTGTTTATGCATCTGCCCCCTGGTGATCACTCTTCATTTTCGTTGTTACAAGAACTTTGCCAGAAGTGAAAGTGAAACAAACAGCAAGAGATCTGCTCCATATGGCGACCAACAGGAGTAAGACGAGTCTCAGAGAAGATCTGACATGTGCCATCTGCTTTGAGCTCTTCAAAGAGCCCGTGATGCTGGGCTGCATGCATCACTTCTGCAGGAGATGCATCGTGTCGTACTGGAAGACTGTCAGGAGTCCTGTGTCCTGCCCGCAGTGCAGACAAGAGTTTCCCAACAAAAGCTTTCAGACCAACTACTTAGTAGCCGGTCTGGTGGAGAAGGTCAGGGCCAGCTCCACGCCTGGATCCCTCAAGTATCTGGAGGTGAGTTTCTCTTCACAGTCAGGTAAAGGCAAGTCTCATGACCGTTTTTTACTTTCAACTTTACGTTCCCACATCAGGAGAAGTAAAGAAACAAAGAGAGCGTATCAGCGGTGTCAGCATTAAATGACAAGTTCTGTTTTTCCATAAACATTTCTTGAAAATGCCCTTCCTCATTTTTGAAATATAAAGGTCTGGAAAACCTCTTTTTTTTTTTTTTTGGTTTGTTTGTTTAAAAAATCACAAGACTTAAAATAATCATGTCATGTGAGTTGTGAATTTCCAACACACCATAAATGGAAATATCATCTGATATTTCTTTTTGGATTATTTTCATTTCATAAAAAAGCACAATGGCAATTTTTTTTTAGTTTACTTTAGACATACAGAAATAAATGTTAATTTTAAATCAAATAAGATTTTCTTCACAATATGACACAGATTTTTATGAAAATACAGTCATGTGATAGCATTTGAAAGTATAACTTTTAAGAAACATCAGTCAGTCAAGCATTTTTTATGTCAGAACTTTAGTAATCACAGCTAAAATATGGGGCAACCATGTATGAATGAAGATTTATGAATGTATATTTGCCATATTAAAGAGAACTTAGAGAATTATGAGCTGATAGTGATGCTTGAGACATTATTGGTCATTCATTCAATAATACTAATTAAATATAATACTAATACTAAGCCTGCTAATAATAATATAAAACGATAAGGTCTGACATGTTATTGGCATAATGAATATTAATCACGTCTGTGTTCGCTAAAATATATATACACAGTGTTCCAAATTATTGTGCAAGTGACGTTAGTGACATCACTAACTGTAAAATTTACATAAACCCCACCCCGAGAACACGCAACAGAGGGGGCGGGGCCATGTTAGGCTGCTTTAGAGAAGAGGAAGAGTTGTTGTAGTAGAGTGTTGTTGTCATGCCGTCATTTTACGCCGGACTGCTTCACAAACGAGGGTCAATTCAACACAAAAGATTAACATGACGACACATGCTAGTGGATGAGTTGAATCAACTCCACAGCAACTACATAAATTTATCCACTAACCATTCAGAAACGTCTAAAAGTTGTAACTTCTTCCTGAGTCTCTCCATCAGTGTCGACTCCGGTTTGAACAATGTAAGGCTGAACACTTTCGTCATTTTGGCTGCGTGAGATTCTCCAGCTTTGTTGTTGTTGAGCGAGCGAAGCACGAGCTGTTAAAGCTCCGCCCTCTTCTGGAAAGGGGGCCGGGAGCAGCAGCTCATTTGCATTTAAAGGGACACAAAAATGGCGTCATTGTACTCTATTGTGTGTATATATATATATATATGTATATGTATATATATATGTATGTATATATACACACACACACAAATATTTAAGTATTTTGAGAGGGAGATCGGCTCAATTACGTCATTCGCGGTTCTTCATGGGAGTGGGCGGAGCTAAAGAGCTCTTTTGGAGCGTTTTGTTTGTTTCGATTCTTCGATTGCTGCAATTTTCTGTACAGCAGTAGTTCTGTAATGTAGTTTTTCCACCAAGAATTTTGCTGTTAAACACTATTATTTTAAAAAATAAGTTGAAGTAATTGCAGACTGATGGCTTCAACAGAAGCAAATAAAATCAATTAACAACCTCATAGCTCACAGTAGTCCTGTATTAAAGGTGTATTAGTTATTGTTAAAAATCAATTTCCCTATGGAGAAAATGAATGAGTTTTTACTTCCCGAACCCGACTGTTGTGCTCTGTTGTTGACTGATGATACTGACCCACAGTTAGATCAGAAAATGCAATTTTGGAAAGGGCTTGCCATTTTTCAGTGAATGCCTGTGAAAATCTGTTTTGATTTTCTCTAATACTATGTCTGTGTTTATCAATTGCTCTTTTCTAGAAGCAATTAAAGGACCATCTAGAATCGCAGTGCTCCATGAAAGAGGCCTACGTCTCTATGATCCGTGAAGACAAAGACCAGATGGAGAAAATAAGAGTAGGTCTATCTTTAAAAGAGAAAGATCACAATGTGACCCTTCCGGCAAACTGGAATCACTCAACTCTCTCTCTTTCCTCCCCTCAGAAAATGGGAGCTGAGCTGCAGGGGCGAGTGCACGGCGACTTCCAGGCCCTGCATCACTTCCTGCAGGTGGAGGAGGAAGCCATGATGGAGGAGCTGAAGAGGGAGCAGGAGGAACTGCTGCAGGGGCTGGAGCGACATCTGGAGGCCCTACAGGTGGCCGTCAGAGACGTGGAGCAGAACATCAACACGCTACGACAGACGGCCAGCTGCGCAGACCAATCTGTACTTGTGGAGGTGATTATAATGATGCTTTCCATTTGTAATGCTGCTGCCGCATATCCATTTGTCAAAGAACTAATATTTGTAATATTAATGTCATATTTACACTAGAAACCAGAGTGCTGGTTGTCAGAATGAGTTATTAGTGAAGTGTGGCTACAGCCTCATATATATTTCACACAACAGGAGAAAAATCGATTCTACAGTGATTTGAGCATGTGCTGTTAATTATCAGACAGATGGTTTGCTTTGGCTGTACTCTTGCTGGCTTCTGTAGTCAAGTCAGCGAAATAACCTGTTCTATTCTGTTTCCTTCCTCCGCAGCTCCCAGAATTGAATTCCAGGTGAGTAGCAATTAAAAACTTTTTATTTTTACCATTGTTTATATAATGTTCCTTGTAAAATCTCTAATTCAAGTTGATTCGAGTAATTCAAGTAGTTGCTGCCAGTAATACTAGTAGGATTTCACTGTTTTCGGTACCAATTTTATTGCAAAAACTATTTCAACTTTTTTTAACTATTTAAGATATTTTTTAACAAATATTAAAATATAGCTGCAAGCAGCAATTAAGGGGCCAAGCACAACATAAGCAAACAAGAAAGCTAGCAGCAGACCAACAATGTCATAATGGATTATGATAGCAACTGAGACAAAGACACTGCATGTCAATTTTGAAGTCAGTCAGACCAACGGTACTGTAGTTAGAGCCAATTTCATGTTTTGTTCAATTATCGTGCCCTCAGAATGTCCAATTTAGTGAAAATATCTCATTTCGTTTAGGAGTTATATACATTTATATGAATGAACACTTAAAAAAATACCCATAACTGACTTTGAGTAAATTTTTTTGCCCCTTACTATCAAAATTTCGAAATTTGGCCAATAAGTGTATATCCAACGACTTATGCTTCCGAATTTCCTACAGTGGTTTCGTCTCGATCGGACTACGGTTTCGAAGATATTGGCGAAAGTTGTTTTAATGCTAAATCACAATGTTGCACAAACCATAAGGTGAAATCTAGCATGTTTGGTAATGTTGGACTCAGCAAGGATTGAGGAATCCATGGAGATCCCGTGAGAATAAGTCAGCCACATCCAAAGTTATAAGCATGTAAATAATTTTTTTACCACTAGGTGGCGCTGGTCTTAAAACTTCTCAGACACCTTCAGGACACCGTGCCGATGACCTATACTGAGTTTCGTAATGATACGTTCATGTGTTCTTAAAATACAGCATTTCACTTCAAAATTCAAAATGGCCGATGCCCAAAATGGCCGATATTGGAAAATTGGATATCATTTGACTCTGCATGCTGCCCCGAATCTAATGACACTTTTATGATTTTTGGACAAATTGTTCATAAGTTATAAGCAAAAATAGCCATTTATGTATCTCCAGACCAGTAGGTGGCGCTGCACCAAAACGCAGCTTGTAACCTCAGGTCATGCTTGTGATGAGCGTGATTTTTTTCCCCAGACCAGTTTAGCGGAAATCCCGCCCTGGAGCAGATTCTAAACATTTCATAGGCCATGTCAATCACAATAACGATTGCCTACACCCAACCCTGATCCCTAAACCTACCCGTCACTGTAACCTCAGCCAATGAAATTGGTTGCAGGGCGCGGATTTCCGCTGAACCGTTTGGGAAAAAAAATCACGCTTGTGATGACATGTACCAAGATACAGCCTTACATCTATTTTCGCAAGCGCTAGGTAAAATTCATTTGTGAGTTATTCGACTTTTTGTCGGCATGGTATGAAAATGATCTGGTTCAATTTCCGTGAAAATCGGAGCAACGGCCTAGGAGGATTTCGAAAAAGCAGGTTTTTCAGAAAATTCTAAACGGCGGAAAAATTCTCTTGATGGAAAATGACGTCGTAGGGTGCCATCGAATCGTCTTGAGCCAAGGAATCAGAAGAAAAATATTTATGCTTCAAAAGTTATTAGCATAAATGTTAGTGAAATTTGGACAGTTGGTGGCACTAGAGGCATTGAGTTAGAGACTCCAAAATCGGTGTGGTTAATTTTGTGACTGTCCTCTATCTGTGTGCCAAATTTCACAACTTTTTACCATACGGTTCTATGGGCTGCCATAGACTCGATAGCGGAAATGTAGTTTCCCACCACAAATTCCACTGTTAAATATGATTATTTTAAAAATAGGGCTTCAACAGAAGCAAATATCATTGATTAACAACCCAGTATCTCTGTTTATAAGTTATCATTCAAAATCTATTTCCTTATCGAGAAAATAAGTGGAGTTTTTACTTCCGGAACTCGACTGTTGCGCTCTATTGAGCGTATTCTGTCTAACTCAAACACCTCTGATTGGTCACAGTGTTCACGCTCCCAACAGATTGGTTACAATGCTCAACGCTTCACAAAACTGTACACAAATAGGGTACTGAACTGACTTGAGAACATGTGATTTATGGAGCATGTCTTATGGAGGAGTCTCTGTGTTTTTTAAGATTTTTACTTTTCTCTACAAAACTGTGTTTATTATTATTAAAACCCTGATGTCTCGATGACTCCAGATCGCCTCTGCAAGAGCTGAAGGTCAACCTGAATGCTTTCAGAAGCAAGCGCATTGCTCCTCTTCAATACACTATGTGGAGAAAAATGTTTCAACATTTGAATCCAGGTAATTATCCACCATATACTTAATCAGCAGTGACTACATGACCTTTAATATTTATCAACTCAGTATAGAAGGCACAGAATTGGAGGAATAGCTGGAGGTGGTTATTATCCGCTGTAACAGATGGTGTTATAGTGACAGTACAGCGACTGTATGAACACCGCAGGATTCAGTGATTTGTTGAAGCAGCCTTCACAGCTTTTTCGTTTACATAAAAATGTAGGGTTACACCCTTATCAGGAAATTATGAAAAACTGCAGTCGTCTGACTGACTGTTCCACTGATTTCAGTGTGTTTCCGTCTGTCAGAGTTTTAAAATAAACAGTTCAGTATAAAACAATTGTAGTTACTGGTATATTTCATACTTTTAGAGCACATTTCTGTATACAGATTACACTTTGATTATGGTTCATTTTATTGAAGGAAATCAAAATTTTGGTTTTGAGGATTTTAGTCAATATCTGTGAGGCAAATTATTTGTTAGTGTACTCTTAAAGGGGTCCTTGATTATGATTTCACTTTTTTAACTTTAGTTAGTGTGTAATGTTGCTGTTTGAGCATAAACAACATCTGCAAAGTTACGACACTCAAAGTTCAATGCAAATGGGGGATATTTTCTTTTACAAAAATCGCTTTTTAAATGGCTGGTAGAGACTACAACGACCTTTATTCTGGATTAGTGACATCACTACCCCTAAAATTTACATAAACCCCACCCCTGAGAACACACAACAAAGGGGGTGTGGCCATGTTGGGCTGCTTTAGAGAAGAGGAAGAGTTGTTGTAGTAGAGTGTTGTTGACATGCCGTCATTTTACTGCTTCACAAACGAGGGTCAATTCAACGAAAAAAGATTAACATGACGGCACATGCTAGTGGATGAGTTGAATCAACTCCACAGCAACTACATAAATTTATCCACTAACCATTCAGAAACGTCTAAAAGTTGTAACTTCTTCCTGAGTCTCTCCATCAGTGTCCGACAATGTAAGGCTGAACACTTTCGTCATTTTGTCTGCGTGAGATTCTCCAGCTTTGTTGTTGTTGAGCGACCGAAGCGCGAGCTGTTAAAGCTCCGCCCTCTTCTGGAAAGGGGGCCGGGAGCAGCAGCTCATTTGCATTTAAAGGGACACACACAAAAACGGCGTGTTTTTGCTCACACCCAAATAGGGGCAAATTTGACAAGCTATAATAAATGATCTGTGGGGTATTTTGAGCTGAAACTTCAGACACATTCTGGAGACACCAGAGACTTATATTACATCTTGTGAAAAGGGGCGTTATAGGTCCCCTTTAAGAGTTGTAAAAGTAAGTATTTAATGAAAATATTCATGAATGAATCATTCCCATTCGCCATCTCTGCCTTCTAAAAATCAGCATCCTTATAAACGCTTGAACATTATAGAATGTCACTGGAGAAAAGCCCCGCCCACACATGACGGGATTAGTCACATGTTTGTGACATCAGGAAACGGGTGTTTTTGAGACTGTCTTTGGTTCACTGCAGTTTTAAGGAGAAAATACTCGGCGATGGTGTCGACTGATGAATTTGCACATGGTTTGTCTTAAATCATATTAAAAATACCATATAGACATATAAACAACATTAAAAACTTGATTGGTCTTTAAGTCATTTTCAAGATCTGAGATAAATTATCAATTGTTCATTATGGCTTTTAATGCTATTCAAACCATTTTAATATAGTAAAAAACACATAAGTGCCTGAGATTATCAGTGAGCCGTTTGGACAAAGACGCTGATTAACATGGAAAAGACACCTGGTTAGGGCTCGGTGTAAGATTCATTTGGACGACACCATTCATGCTGTGTGTTTTGTGTTGCGTTTAACCAGCGAGGACAAGTTGAGCTCACTCACACGAGCAGAAGAATGTAGGCAATCAAGAACCATTGACGGATCTGAATGAAAATCCCTTCCATCAAACCGTTCTGAATAAGAATTTAATTCCCTACCTTAAATGTGTCAAAATCAATGGCGTTTATGACAGTGTCTTTTCTTCCCAGGCCCAGCACCACTGATATTTGATGAGGACACGGCTCATCCCAGTCTACAGCTTTCCAGGAACAAAACCCAAGTGATCGAGAGTGACAAAATGATCAGTTACACGTGTGACGCCAAGCGCTTCCTCCAGTGTGTCAACATTCTTGCGTCAGAGGGCTTCCAGTCAGGCAGCCATTACTGGGAAGTGAATGTGAGTAACAACCCCAAATGGGACCTGGGCGTTGCTCTGGAGTCAGTGAACCGTAAGGTCCGAGTCAAGCTGTGTCCTGAGAACGGGTACTGGACCCTGCGGCTGCGGAATGGCAGTCGGTACTCGGCCGGCACGCAGCCCTGGACGCCGCTGACCGTGACCACCTCACCCAGCAGGATTGGGGTTTTCCTGGATTGTGAGGAAAAAAAAGTGTCTTTTTATAACGCGGATAACATGGCACTGTTATATTCCTTCTCCAGTGGGCCGAGAGGAAAAGCATTCCCCTTTTTCAGCACGTGCCTCAGTGAACGCGATCAGAAAGCCCAGGCCATCCGCATCCTGCACTTCCCTTTTGAGTGGGAGATGTAAAACAAAACCTGTAGACTCTCTAGTAACACGTTCAAGAGCCTGCAGGCTATAATGAGCCTCTGATTTTTACAGGTTTTCCATAAACACTTTTCATCACTTTACATGCTTTGGGGCCATGCAGCTCTCATGACGCTAATCAAAAGGACCACGGACGATTCTGAACTGGTTTTTGTGCCAGATGTTGATCCTGGAGACCTGATTTTGCATGACTTTACATATTGATTAATAAAAGAAGCATCATCTGAATTTTATTTTATTTTATTTAGACAAAATTCTTTAGCCTATCTGTTAAGGAAGTGCTTTATTTTTATTTTATTTTATCATTTATTTTATTTGTTTTGTATTTTTTTCCACCTAAATTGTTTTCCTTCCTCTTTTTTTGGGAATTAGAAATGCTGAAGAAATGGTAAATAAATACTGTACGATGTAAATCAGTCCAGCCTTTTATCTGATTCTGCAAAAATATCACCACAGCATTCTGTGACATGCATATTGCTCAATATTCTTTTCATCCTTGCCTTTTATAGATATGTACAGAAGGTAATTATAGATATTACACGGAAACTAATTAAAATACTTTGTTCTTTCCAGTGGGTTGTCCTGTCGTTTTCTATTTCATCATTGATAAATTGCGCACGCCTCTGATTCCTGCTACATCAGTAGTCGTCGTTGGTTTTCTCTGTAGTCTGTGTAGTTGGTTCTGTCCATCATTGTGTCAAGACTCAGTGACAGGGCAGGAATGTTTAGTTCTGATGAATGTCTCGCTCTTCCTTCCTCTGTAATGCAAAACAAGCACCATGTTCTGTTATACAGGCACCTGGATATGAATGCATATCAGTTGCGCAGCATATAAAACGTATGCCACCACGCAACATTCTCCTGCAATTACATCTCATATTTAAATTAGAAGGGTAAACAAATGCAGTTAGTTCATAAAGTGTGTGTGATGGGGGGGGTGGCATCCCGGATGCAGAAAACAGCAAGGATGGGGCTGCCATTATCTGTCGGAGCAGGCAAAGTGCATCAACATCCTCTTTCCTCCTGCCTCCTGCAAGGGGTCACACAAACAGAATAAGAGTCCGGCTGCCCTCAAACTACATTATTGCCGCCTTGGGACTGGGCTTTGGGGGTGTTTCGGCTGCTGGAAATAAAAGTCAGTGCTCAGCCCTCCTCCACAGGGTCAGGTTGCTTTTAAACACTGAACAGCCATGATTTAAACAGCCTATTAACATTCCAGCCCTCTGACTGAAGCGGCCGTTGATTTCGTTTCTAAAGTTGGACATGTTTATTTAGTGAAGTGAAATAGTGAAATAAAGTTGGACACATTTCAATGGATTTTAGACACTCTAATAACTACAAGTAACTTTGCAAGTCTGCAAAAAATGCTTTTCTTACTTAGTATTTTTGTCTTGTTTCCAGTCCAAATATCTAAAAAAATTTAAAATCCAGATGTTTTACTAGATACGTAAAATGACATAAATCACACACACACACACACACACACACATATACATATATATATATATATATATATATATATATATATATATATATATATATGTATATATATTTATTATTTAATTTTTTTGGGGGGGAAAAAAAATCAAAAAGAAGTGAGATTTTGCTTAAAACAAGCAAAATAATCTTCCAGTGAGGTAAGAAAAATAATCTTGTTTATGTTTGAAATCTTTTTCTTGTTTCTGTCCCAAAAATGATCTTGTTTCTGTTTGAAATCTTTCTCTTGTTTCTGTCCCAAACAGAAACAAGAAAAAGATTTCAAACAGAAACAAGATTATTTTTCTTACCCCATTGGAAGATAATTTAGCTTGTTTTAAGCAAAAACTCACTTTATTTTGATTTTTTTTTTCCAGAAAACAAGAAAAAATATCTTATGTCATTTTACTTATCTAGTAAAAGAATCTGGATTTAAGAATTTTTAGATATTTAGACTGGAAACAAGACAAAAATACTAAATAAGAAAAGCATTTTTCGCAGTGTGCAACTACAAGTCACTTTACAACTACATTGCAACTACAAGTCACTTTGCAACTACATTGCAACTACAAGTCACTTTGCAACTACATTGCAACTACAAGACACTTTACAACTACATTGCAACTACAAGTCACTTTGCAACTACATTGCAACTACAAGTCACTTTGCAACTACATTGCAACTACAAGTCACTTTGCAGCTACATTGCAACTACAAGACACTTTACAACTACATTGCAACTACAAGTCACTTTGCAACTACATTGCAACTACAAGTCACTTTACAACTACATTGCAACTACAAGTCACTTTAAAACTACATTGCAACTACAAGACACTTTACAACTACATTGCAACTACAAGTCACTTTACAACTACATTGCAACTACAAGTCACTTTGCAACTACATTGCAACTACAAGTCACTTTACAGCTACATTGCAACTACAAGCAAAGACTATAGATATAGAAAGATGGTTCACTCCTGTTAGTTATGAATGGGAGAAACTGCAAAGCACAATATGGCGGAATACATCCCGCCTTCTAAGTAAAAGAGCCATATGCTGATTGGTAAAGTCGTTGCGTCACTGCAGCTGTCATTAGAAGTTCGGGTTCCCATAGAAACCTAAGACTCAAGCTTAGGACTGCACATGCGCATTGGCTGGTCTAACCTGAAAAATACGCTTTTTTTAACGCTATTTGAGCATAAACAACATTTATGGGACAGTTCATGTCAGATTTGGTTGCTTATTTGAAATGTTATTTAATTGTGAGTTCGCCAAGCAGTTTTTGAGATTTCAGGATTCCCCCATTCAAATAGAACTTGGTCTTGGATGTCCAAAATAGCTGCCCGGAGGCGTTTCAAATATGGTCGCCGAGTGAACAGACTTTCCTTGAAAGAGACTTTGATACAAGTCACTTTGCAACTACATTGCAACTACAAGTAAGTTTGTGACTACATTGCAACTACAAGTAACTTTGCAACTAACTTTTGTGAATGTGTGTTGGGGAGCATCAAAATAAAGTGTTACCCATGTTTGTACTATAATGTTTTTATCCACATGCTGAACATGAGTGTATAATAAAGACATTCTTTTCAAGATTTAACATTGAATTTGCAGGTATAAATACAGCCTCTCAACACTATCATGGGTTACTGAAAGTCTAATTTTCATTAGTCCACAAATGGTGTCACACTAAATTGGAAAAGTGCAAAGAAAGCATTTGCCATTAAACTGAAGCTCCACAGTTCACCTGACCACAGAGCTCATAACTGCTGCGATGTCTGTAAATGTATGCAGGCCATTCATTGGGTTGTATCTTGTTCTTGGCAGTGTTGTTAGTTCCTGGTGGTGAGTGACATGCTCTCATTTCCTTCTGATGAGCGGGAGAGCGGAGTAATGTGTTTCCTGACCCCAGGATGTGGAAGAAGAAACCGTGGCACTTCAAGGTCTAGTCCTTGAGCTGGACTATAGAGAACACGGCAAGAGGAAATGCTGCACTTTTCATGTGGATACCGGAAAAGGTCAATAATAATAATAATAATAATTGTCAGTACTTTTGATAGCTCTGTTTGGTAGTTTAGTGACGACCCAGCACAATACAACCTGTAAGCCTGGATCATTATTTTACTTCACACAGTTTTGTTCATGGGTTTAAAGCAACACATTGACACTTATCTATAATGTGTTTATAGCATCTCCCAAGTGACAGATGGTTCATATTTAAGTCCTGTAGAGTTTGATTGCATATGCAAACTTTAATGTCAGTAACTAAAAGTTAATATGCATACTGATTTTGCTATCTCACTTCTTCCCTGCTGTCAATGAGTCTATCAGAACAAACCTGCCATCTATTTTTGGATTGCAACCCGCCAGCTAAGAACCGCTGTTAAAAGCAGTGAGTCATAACTACTAATTGCAACCTGTTCCGGTACACAATCTGCATTCAAAGAGAAATCAAGGCTTATTTATTTGCTGTTTACCATATTTTTCCATCCAAAGCTTTTTAAAACACTTAAACTATAAAGGAACAATCCCTCTGGAGTGATGCAGGGTTAAATGTTCTGCTGAAGGGACTAACGACAGCGGAATAGAATTTTTATAATGTAAATTTGTTCATATAGATAGAATTATTGCCATTAAACTTGATCGATTAAGCAAACACCCATCTGCCAGTCATGAATATGGCTGTTAAAGATTCATTAGCCAGTGGCGTAGTGTTTGTACACGTGCCAAGTAACATTATGACTGAAGAATCCCCTGACCCTTCATACATTCACACTAATGAACGCTTCAAGAGCCAAATCAAACATAAAGCATGCCTGTGAAAACACACACACACACACTCACACACAATCACACACACACACACACACTTGCTGCCCGTTCCTGCACTCTAAAAAGTGCTGGGTTAAAAACAACTCAAGTTGGGTTGAAAATGGACAAACTCAGTGGTTGGGTTAAATGTTTGATCAACATGCTGGGTAGTTTTATTTGACTCAACTATTGTTTAAAAATCAGACACGTAATTACTAGAGGCAATAATAATATTTAAAAGGTGAACATTTATTAATAAGCAATATAATGTTATTGTTTAGTTATTATTCATTAAACGTATTAATAAATGGTTTATTAAACATATTCATTTCCAACATATTTTGAGTTCATTTTATGCAAGAAATACAGTAATTTTTTGTACAATAGCTGAGTTAAATAAAACTACCCAGCAGGTTGGGTCAAACAATCCAATTGCTGGGTTAAAACAACTCATTCGCTGGGTTAAAACATCCCAATCACTGGGTTAAAACAACCCGATCGCTGGGTTAAAACAACCCAATCGCTGGGTTAAATCAGCACAATCGCTGAGTTAAAACAACTTGTTCGCTGGGTTAAAACAACCCAATCGCTGGGTTAAATCAGCACAATCGCTGAGTTAAAACAACTTGTTCGCTGGGTTAAAACAACCCGATCGCTGGGTTAAAACAACCCATTTACTGGGTTAAAACAACCCGATCGCTGGGTTAAAACAACCCAGTCGCTGGGTTAAATCAGCACAATCGCTGGGTTAAAACAACCCGATCGCTGGGTTAAAACAACCCAATCGCTGGGTTAAATCAGCACAATCGCTGAGTTAAAACAACTTGTTCGCTGGGTTAAAACAACCCGATCACTGGGTTAAAACAACCCATTTACTGGGTTAAAACGACCCGATCGCTGGGTTAAAACAACCCAGTCGCTGGGTTAAATCAGCACAATCGCTGGGTTAAAACATCCCAATCGCTGGGTTAAAACAACCCATTTACTGGGTTAAAACATTCCAATCGCTGGGTTAAAACAACCCAATCGCTGGGTTAAAAGAACCCAATAGCTGGGTTAAAACAACCCAATCACTGGGTTAAAACAACCCAATCACTGGGTTAAAGCAACCTAATCGCTGGGTTAAAACAACTCATTCGCTGGGTTAAAACATTCCAACTGCTGGGTTAAAGCAGCACATAAATCGCTGGGTTAAAACAACCCGAACAACTCATTCGCTGGGTTAAAACATTCCAACTGCTGGGTTAAAGCAGCACAATCGCTGGGTTAAAACAACCCAATCGCTGGGTTAAAACAACCCGATCGCTGGGTTAAAACAACCCAGTCGCTGGGTTAAATCAGCACAATCGCTGGGTTAAAACATCCCAATCGCTGGGTTAAAACAACCCATTTACTGGGTTAAAACAACCCAATCACTGGGTTAAAACAACGCAATCGCTGGGTTAAAACAACCCAATCGCTGGGTTAAAACAACCCATTTACTGGGTTAAAACAACCCAATCGCTGGGTTAAAAGAACCCAATCGCTGGGTTAAAACAACCCAATCACTGGGTTAAAACAACTCATTCGCTGGGTTAAAACATTCCAACTGCTGGGTTAAAGCAGCACAATCGCTGGGTTAAAACAGCACATTTGCTGGGTTTATTGTTTTTAACCCAGCATTTTTTTCAAGTGTGGGAATGATCTGATTAAGTTTAAATGGTCAGATGGGATGTGAAGTTCTGCTGGAGAGTGTCCCATTTATCATGGTCTTGATAGCGTTATGATCATCTAGTTATGGTCTGGATAGTCTGACAAAGGACTTAATATAACACCTGGACTTATAGGGGCAATTTGAGATGCAGCTTATTCAGATCACTGCAAATATACTCCTTAATCCAACCATTTATATTTAGACACCCTCAATCAACTGCTGTCAGAAAAAAATCCAGGATTTCAGGGCTTTAAACAGTGGCATTTACGCTCTCCGTGATATTAACACAAAACACATGTCCACTACACTGGACACAAATGAACTGCTGGTCCTCAGAAGGATATATGCACTGTGGTCAAATGCTTCATCAGTTTAAACAGGTCCAGACACTTTATGTGACACTTCAGACTGGGGAGGAACAGCATTATCACGGGCGTTCATGAAGCAAAGGAGGCAGATGAGTGAGTCAGAGGAAAAGGAAATGATTGTAAATCCATTCAGAACTTCAGGATTCTCTTTTCAACAGGAAAAAGAGCGTTTTATTCCCGTCGTCCTGTGGCACATCCTCTTTCAGAGACGCTTCTTTGGGTTTCACCTGAATCTGAGGTGCTTCTGCTCGCTTTATTAAATGACATCGGAAGACGCGCAGGTTTGCTAGAATATCTAAAACCCCGGAGGACTGGAAACCTGGAAATGAAGAGAGATTGTACGCTTTTCTGTCGGATTTGGATTGGGATTCCCTTCTTCTCAGGTGAGATTAACGCATGTTCGATAAACCAGCCTAGAAGGACGCTAAAATGCAGAAAAACATTATGAACAACGAAGCTGTCAAAACTGCGAGCGCGCGCGAAAGTTCGTGATGTTTGAATCTGGTCGCGTTCTAGAAAACTGTGAAAGTTTGCATGCAAAGTTTGTCGAGGCGCTTCTTGTTAACGTTGTAAAATGTTGGTTCAGTTCTGTATTACTCATGCAAAAGTTTTTGTATGTGTATTAACTCTTTACTGGGTATTAACGCTAATCATAAGCAAATTAGCAAAATTTGCACAATAATTTACAGAAATAATGCATTGACGACATCATCTAAATCAGGCTAGTTGGGGATTTATTGAAATGGATTTGTGTGTTATATGTAATTTACTTCATCATTTGTTTCTGAATTGAGCATGACTGCTCTTCAGTTTGGCTTTGCATAATTATTTACCATTTTAACGCAGTTTAACAATGCAATCAATGTCTAGTTTTGATGGATTGTATGAGATAAATCACTAGAGGGAGCCTTGTCTTTATTCTTGCCTGGTCATTGGTCTTATTGATGAGAAAGTAATTAAGTTGTACAAGATATCTTAATGCACATTATTTTTTGAGCAATGCTTTCTTTCCTTTGTGCCTTCCTACAGATGCAAAATCATGTTTTTATATTGACTTTAATCTTCATGGCATTTGCTGGTGTTTTCTGTTATCGATATCTTGCATATTTTTTTGCTGTGGTATTTCTTATGTACACAGTTTTATTCCAGCAGAACACCTCTGAAACCAGAGCCTCGGTCAGGGGGTACGGTATCAGCCAATCATAATACTGAGCTGTTTGAGTCTCAAAAATCCCTGTTTCATGGTAGTGGTGCAGAGAGAAGTTACCAGATAAAGACATACTCGAGAGCTTCGGTCAGCGCAGGTGTCATAGAGAGAGATCGGAAAGTTTGGAAAACTCACTCCTCCCGAGCGTTGCCAGGTTGCATATCAAACAGAGAAGACTCTGGCAGAAGGATGCGTGGAATCTACAGAACTCCACCTATAGATGTCTGCATTAAAATGAAAACCACATGGCAGCTTGGTGACCCTGTCATAACAAGTGCCGTGCCTCTGCTAAAGTCCAAAAAGCTTTTTTAAGCAGGATGCTTTTTAAAGGTTGATTTCAAGAGCAGAGCTGTTATCAATCAACTGCATTTGAAGATTTGACGTTTGCATTAGGATGCAGGTTTATTATGTAAAGTTGTTGGCCGCAACACCGACTTCAAGGCAGTGTCTGTAGTGTCTCGTATAATGGAAAGTAATTACTCTCTGGAGATTCCTGTGATTAAACTCCATTGCTGTGTTGGCAGAACAAATATCTCATCATCAGCTCTTCAGAATGTTTGTAATATGAAATATGACTGGAGCTGAACTCTATAAAGGTGTAATTGTAAAACCATATTTCAAATTTTGATGTCAAGATCTCACTTTCAGCCATGTGTTTCACATTAGATGTGCTAATTGTGCAGGTTGGGGTTTGACGTCTCGGTGTTTTATTGATATTCTGATCTTCCTGGGAGCAATACAATTAATAATGTATCGTTATTACTATTGATTGCTCATATTTAGGATTTTTGCTATGAACAATCCCCAAACTTTCAGTTCTAAACTGAAAACTAAACTGTTTGGTGCTTTACAGACATGAATGATAAATCTATTCATTTTCTAAACCACCTGACTTGTGGGTTTTGCCTGGCAGATGATAAAAATTAATCATCATTGTTGTTTTGAGGCCACCATTGGTTTTCATGCAGTTTTCCAAAAAATTGGGAGAGTCGAGTGAAAAAAACATTATTGTAGCTTGTCAAAAACTAAAATATGAAATACATGAGAGCTTATGATATTTAAGACTTGAAGTTTATGTAAATTTGCTCCATACATCAGAGGATGTTTACACTAAATACAAATAGCAATAAATACCACTTACTCTAAGTATAAACGGGTCAATGACGTGACGGGTCATTTTTTTGGCCTTAATAATAATAATAAAAAACAAAGATATGACATCCAAAGTATGTAAGGTAGTACAACTAGATCTCTTTTATTGAATCCCAAACTTTTTAATTATATTTTGCTACATATAAAGGTATTTTAAAGATTTTGAAGTGTCAAAAGTTCATTCGGTTTAACCGTCCAAAGGCCAATACAGCCATTTCATTTGTGATTAAAATATCTTAAAATGTAATAAATGTATAAGTTTTTTATTCTGGCATGATTTTATAACATCATATATCAACATAGTGCAAAATGGTATTAAAATTATGTGTAGAAGTCGTTGCTTTGTTATGAGAAAGAACGTCCAGAAAAATGAATTTCATTGATGTCATTCGGAGTAACCAATATAAAGGACCATTTTGGATCAAGTCATGCGGTCAATATCATGTGACAGGATGTGACATCATTCAGACACCTGCAAAGGACCACATGGTCATGAAGCAAAGTAACTAACTCTCTTTTAGCTATTTGAAAAATTCATGTTTTCACTTGTTCATACACATGTCCTGAAACATCAGGTCATTCGGTACAACCGCTATAAAACATGGAAAATGTTGTAATATTTTAAAAACTTGTACTAAATATAAAATATTTGATTGTTCTTTTGTTAGCTAGCTAGATATCAGCCTGTTAGCATTGTTTGAAAATATCATCATTCGGTGTAACCAAAAGTGTCATTCGGTAAAACCGAAATTTTGGTTAAACCGAATGACTTTTTTGCTGACAAATTTTGTCCATCTTGTAAAAAATGACAAAAGCAGTGTTAATTGATTATAAAAACCACATAATCTCATTGTTAACACTTAATAAGACTTCAAAATTATTATATCTCCATTATGTTTTTTTACACTTTTAAAAACCTTATTCGTCAATAATGTTAGATACTATTTAGTTGTAGTTATTTTCATCTCAGTGTGCAAATAGTCACTAAAAGTATGACAAGAAACATCAATTTTTTTATTTTGTGTCTGTTCAGATCATTTTGAACAAAAATATGTGGTTCAAACTGACCCCTAACACAATACAAATAGTTTGAAATTATGAAATTTCTCACATATTTTAGATTTTTTAAATCTCTGGCGAGCTACAATAATGGTTTTCTGTTTTTACAAGATTCTAAGTGTTTTTCATCATGTTGATTTTTGGCAAGTTGCATGGAACCCAATGGGGGGTCAGTTTGACCTCAACGGGAGGGTTACATTTCTTCAGAAAGTATCAAAATCTACTTTTAGTCTCTTTGTCTGTTGAAACACTTATTTAATTACATCACGAGGATGGAACATACAGCGCACTCCCTCAAATAACCCTTTCTATTCATAACATACAGTAAATGTTCAAATAAATACTGGTAAACACTCAGAAGTATTTAGGAGCTACAGATATATTTTCTCACGCAATCACTTCTGTTATATCACTTACTATACAAGCAGAATTCTCTAATAGACTTTCAGTCTGTTTCTAGGTTTGTGTTTAAAGGGCTTGTCATCAGGTTATATACTGTGTTTTCACTTTAAATTGAGATCCTTCTTGAGGGTCTCGGTGGAGGAAAATGTGAAGCTTATTGGTTTAAGCACAGAGTCGCCATAATTGGAATGAGCTCCGTGGCCTGTGGCAATATTTCATGCTGCGCCGTGAGGCGTAACAAGTGTTAGATTTCTTTGGTCAGTGATATGGCATTGGAGGTCAGAGAGGGTTCGTGGGAAAGAGGACCGCAAGCATGTCCTTTGCCTCCACTGACCAAATCCATATATTAATCTGATATTCATCTTTGTGCATCAGCAGATTTATAACAGCTACCATTATCTAATGAACTGGCCCACATGGAGTCTGTGACACCCCTAAAGATTCGGCTAATTTGATTGTACTTTCAGCTGAGCTTTGATTCATATTAAGGACTTGGATTCCTACTGTTCCAGTATCATTAGATCTTAGTGGGGGAGATAATTTCCGAACGACAGTGATGACAGAAAATGAGATTATACCGTGGAAAGAAGACAGCGTCCTGTTGGCAGCCTCCACAGGTACAGGAAATACTAGTAAGGGATGAGAAAGCAACATGTAGGAAACCCACACAGATGTCTCCCCTCCCACAACATCCTGACCTCACCCCAAATCCCAGCCAGGAAATAGGAAGGCCACAAGTAGGCAGATAGACGTGCATAAAAGGACATACAGTCGCACTTTTGGATCTCATCCTCTCCCCACGGGTGACAGCGGAATCAAAGCGTGTCCCTGGCCTTGGCTCTAGAGGACAGAGGAACTGCATCCAGCTCTGTCTCTCTCACTCGTGTTTTAATGTGCACATCCCCTCCTGAGGCCTGACCGATGTCCTCCACGCCGAGCGGCGGGATGCTGACTCCTCAGTCCAGGGAGGAGGTCTGTTCTGTGGCCTAGTTGCCCTCCAGTTGTAGGCCGGACACACGGCTATTTCAGGCCCTGTGCCCTACTGTCTGACTGACCCGACCCTGCTGATAATAGACAGAGTGATAGATAGATAGATAGATAGATAGATAGATACATAGATAGATACATACATAGATACATACATAGATAGATAGATACATAGATAGATAAATAGATCAGAAAGAATAATAGGAAAATGAACATTTCTCTGTTATCTCCCACTAAAGGAAATTGTGAAGTGAAAAGCCAAGCAGGAAAACAGGAAATTTACTGGATAGGACAAAAAATGCATTTGCCTATCAAAGGTTCCATGTTTCCGTCCTCAGAGCAAAAGGGAAAAGACTACCTTTGAAGGCCTTATTTCTCACTGTTATATATACCACAGCGAATAACAATCCATGAATGCTTCAAAGTGCAAGAATGACTGCTCTCTGCTCCATTTATCTGTTTTCCACAGGCGTACGACTTCCCAAAATACCCCGCAGCTCACATTCAGAGATGCTTAACTGTCACTAAAGGTCTTACTTTTTTTTAACCCAGCGATTGGGTTGTTTTAACCCAGCGGTTGTGCTGTTTTAACCCAACGTTTGGGTTGTTTTAACCCAGTGATTGTGTTGTTTTAACCCTGCGATTGTGTTGTTTTAACCCAGCGGTTGTGCTGTTTTAACCCTGCGATTGGGCTGTTTTAACCCAGCGGTTGAGCTGTTTTAACCCAGAGATTGGGTTGTTTTAACCCAGCGGTTGTGCTGTTTTAACCCAGTGATTGTGCTGTTTTAACCCTGCGATTGGGATGTTTTAACCCAGCGGTTGGGCTGTTTTAACCCAGAGATTGGGTTGTTTTAACCCAGCGGTTGTGCTGTTTTAACCCAGTGATTGTGCTGTTTTAACCCTGCGATTGGGATGTTTTAACCCAGCGGTTGGGCTGTTTTAACCCAGCGATTGGGGTGTTTAACCCAGCGATTAGGTTGTTTTAACCCAGCGATTGAGTTGTTTTAACCCAGCGATTGGGTTGTTTTGACCCAGCGGTTGGGCTGTTTTAACTCAGCGGTTGTGCTGTTTTAACCCAGCGATTGGGTTGTTTTAACTCAGCGGTTGTGCTGTTTTAACCCAGCGATTGGGCTGTTTTAACCCAGCGATTGGGCTGTTTTAACCCAGCGATTGGGTTGTTTTAACCCAGTGGTTGTGCTGTTTTAACCCAGTGATTGTGCTGTTTTAACCCAGTGATTGGGATGTTTTAACCCAGCGGTTGTGCTGTTTTAACCCAGCGATTGGGCTGTTTTAACCCAGTGATTGTGCTGTTTTAACCCAGTGATTGGGATGTTTTGACCCAGCGGTTGTGCTGTTTTAACCCAGCGGTTGTGCTGTTTTAACCCAGTGGTTGGGTTGTTTTAACCCAGCGATTGGGCTGTTTCAACCCAGTGATTGGGTTGTTTTGACCCAGCGGTTGGGCTGTTTTGACCCAGCAGTTGTGCTGTTTTTACCCAGCGATTGGGTTGTTTTAACCCAGCGGTTGTGCTGTTTTAACCCAGCGATTGGGCTGTTTTAACCCAGTGATTGTGCTGTTTTAACCCAGTGATTGGGATGTTTTGACCCAGCGGTTGTGCTGTTTTAACCCAGCGGTTGTGCTGTTTTAACCCAGCGATTGGGCTGTTTTAACCCAGCGATTGGGTTGTTTTAACCCAGTGGTTGTGCTGTTTTAACCCAGCAATTGAGTTGTTTTAACCCAGTGGTTGGGCTGTTTCAACCCAGCGATTGGGTTGTTTTGACCCAGCGGTTGGGCTGTTTTAACCCAGCGGTTGTGCTGTTTTAACCCAGCATTTGGGTTGTTTTAAAGCAGATCCTCTTTAAAAATGTTTTAGTTAAAATGGCCGTCCTAACCAGCTTGTCCTTATAGGCTGTTTAGTCGACCACCCTGTCCATCCCAATCATTCCCAATGGAATATCATAACTGACCACACAACTATCACATTCTGACCTCCATGATCCAAAATTGTATCTAGGTTAACATGACCAGGTCACTGTGAAGAATCTGGTGCCATTTTAATACAAGAATTTATTTTTCCTCCAGTTGTAAGAGGGCCTCAAAGCGCTGCACACATCCAGTATCTACTGCAGTGTGCTTTGAATTACAAACAAGCGATACAGTATGAGCCCTCATCTGTCTCTGCCTAGGGGTTAACCCCTGCTAACTGCTTATGTATTACTCTAGTCATATATCACACTGACAGGTTAACAGTCAGCGCCCCAGACGACTGCTACACACAGCATCCTTGTGAAAGAAACGTATATCCATATGGAAAGGATCTGGCACACAGATCATGCCAATTTAGCATTGAATCTGTGGTTTACACTGGATGATTTCAGAACGCCGCCCTAATATCTCTAAGTCTGCTATCAGATACCTTCCAAATGTCTCTGGTTCTCATTCCTCGGTGCCGTCCAACTGTGTCTGTGGGCTGTGTTCTGGCAGAAAGTGCGCTTGCACAAGTCAAACATCCTCACAAATGTTTTGGTGTGCAGTGGAGAGTTAAAGCCGGGCCCATTGAGCACAGCGCTGCGAGTCCGTGTCATCATCACATCTGGGGAGAGTGAATGAGAAGCGCTGCGGATGAGAAGTGACCGCTCGCACTGTGAGCCGCTTAATGTTTGTCATAAATCTTTTCAAGTCAGCGTGTATGCAACTCAATCTTTCGTTTTCAAAGGGAGCAAAGCATTTGAAGACAGATCACATTTAAACCACGAGATGTGTTTAGCAAAATGACGAATGTTTCTGCATCATTTTGCATCAGCGAGGTTTAGTCCATATGCATGGTAACAAAAATGCCTTCAAATGTTTTGGGTTTTCTGTGAGGAATCAAGACTTCGTTCTGACAGCAACAGCAGTGATATTTTCTCCCTGTCATGTCATAAAGATATCATGCAGATATCACAGACATGATTTGTTTTTATCGCTTCTTAATTTCCATCAGCCATGTTTGTAATGTAAATCTCTCTGTTTGAAGTCCGTCTCGAGATGTTATTATAACAGTTAAGAGCAGTTGTTGAAATGTAAGAAAATGAAGAAATCTTTTTAGGTTTCTGTGAGTTTCTATCATGCTGTACCTGCTATCGGATGTGATTTATTTGAATTTCAACCCTGAATCTATGGCTCAAATTCTGCAGGACAAAAATCACCTCGTTAAAGTTTATGACACAGTTGTTGTTTTCCTTCGGCTGTTGGGCTGGGAATCATGAGCTCAAACTGGTAGTTAAGACCAAATCAGATGTAATGCACAGGTTTTCAGATGGTTTTTGTTGAAATATTTCACATTTATCCAACATACACTGGTGAAATCCAACCATCAATCCTCAGAGCTGAAATACTGCTGCAGAAAAGCCACCAGGATGTTCATGTCGAACTGTAAACAGCCATCAAATATTTACCAAATTCTATTGTGGGCTTGTGAGGCCGGATGCGTCTGAAACACATGGATTGTGCACATGAAATGCACTGATCCAGAAATATTCCTTCTGATTGACATGTGTTCTTTTATGGAGTCACAGGGACAGGCATTGAAATCATTTTGCTCTGCTAGTCTGAAGAGAAACAGCTTCAACTGTATCTCTTACCGTATATGTGAATCTCTGCCATAGCTGTGACAAACCAAAATTCATTCATCATATTATATACAGCCTTGTTATATATTCTAATATGTATAAAGTCTCTTGCTTACAACTTCAGTGAATTCAAAAGCAGGTACTCTACAGAAATGTCAGAGGCAGCGTTGTCTGAATTCCTCAGAGGTTTGTCTGTAGATAAGGAGGTTGTGATTAATAAAGCTTCTCGTGGGATGCTTTGGGTTATTTTCAGGCCAAAAGTTTGATTTATTTGGTTTATTAAACTCAAAATTGACTCTTTTACTAACAAGACCACACTTGAAATTGATTAATGTTAACCAATGCTCACAAAACCAAATAAAGAAATGAATTACTATACAATAAGATATTGTTTTAGGCTACTGTCGCCTTTCTGAAATCTCCCAAGAGCATCGTAAGCCTAAGTAGATCATAAAACAATTGCCGCCAATGGTCTCTACGCTTTTGAGAAACGCAGCACTGTTTTATTCAGAAATACATCACATTAAAAAAATAAATAAATAAAGACTCTTTGGTACCAAACACCTCTCTGATGAGATGCTGTGTGCTCATTTCCGCTGTGTTTTCCCTCTATAAACTTGTCATATTAAAGTAACACTTGTTGATGTGATTCGGAGGCTTTTGTTTTGAGTGTCAGTGTCTCCTTGTCGTCGTTTGGCGTTAATGAGATCCAGGTGCGCCTCATAACTCCTCGTGACATGTTCATACTCCCGTGTCCTCTGAGAGACATTTATACCATCAGCACGCAAAGACCAATTAACGTTTTTTACGATGACCTATTGACCTCTCTGCCCCACTGTCAGCTAAACACAAACCAGATTAACGGCCTTTTAATGTGTTCAAGGGACTTTTAGTGCATCAGTAATCATTGAGTCCTGTAAAGGACTTCTGTTGATGTGAATCCAATTGAATATCTAACCATCTGAATGTCAATCCCAGATAATGGATAATACCAGTGGAACTGGTGTGCATTTTGTCTGAAAAACATTCTAATGAGAATATCATTGACATACAGTACAAAAACAAAACAAAATATGTGCCTGGAGGTGTAGCCTGTAGATTGAGTGACATCCAGGCATTTCAATAGGAATCCACATGATCAGAAAGATTTCTCCAAGCTTCACTTCTGTGAGTCTACACTGATGACAATAGACAATGGACCATTTTGTCCACAAATTTTATTGAAAATTCTTTAGTGTGACCGCACCTTAAAGGGGACCCCTTTTACAAGATGTAATATAAGTCTCTGGTGTCTCCAGAATGTGTCTGTGAAGTTTCAGCTCAAAATACCCCACAGATCGTTTATTATAGCTTGTCAAATTTGCCCCTATTTGGGTGTGAGCAAAAACACACTGTTTTTGTGTGTCCCTTTAAATGCAAATGAGCTGCTGCTCCCGCCCCCTTTCCAGAAGAGGGCGGAGCTTTAACAGCTCATGCTTCGGTTGCTCAACAACAACAAAGCTGGAGAATCTCACGCAGCCAAAATGACGAAAGTGTTCAGCCTTACATTGTTCAAACCGGAGTCGACACTGATGGAGAGACTCAGGAAGAAGTTACAACTTTTAGACGTTTCTGAATGGTTAGTGGATAAATTTATGTAGTTGCTGTGGAGTTGATTCAACTCATCCACTAGCATGTGCCGTCATGTTAATCATTTTTCGTTGAATTGACCCTCGTTTGTGAAGCAGTCCGGTGTAAAATGACGGCATGTCAACAACACTCTACTACAACAACTCTTCCTCTTCTCTAAAGCAGCCCAACATGGCCACACCTCCTTTGTTGTGTGTTCTTGGGGGTGGGGTTTATGTAAATGTTAGGGTTTGTGATGTCACTAACCTGGGAAGAAGTTCGTTGTGGTCCCTACCAGCCGTTTGTTGTAGTCAAATTCTGTAAAAGAAAAGATCTCCCTTTGCATTGAACTTTGAGCGTCGTAACTTTGCAGATGTTTATGCTCAAACAGCAACATTACACACTAACTAAAAAATTGTAAATGCATCAGCCTATTTCATGTATTAGATAGAAAGATCTGAAAAAGCCCATACATTTACCCACCCATAGAACCTCCCCTCGAAGAAATCATGACAGAAGTGGTTGAAAGTGGACAAAAGAGACAGATGAAACACCAGGTGTAAATGGGAATGTGTCTCTTGTCTACTTGTGATCCGGTCGACCAAAACGCATTTAGGTGTAAACAGGGCATTGAGTTCTCATTGAGCTCCTGAAGCGTGGCATGAATTCCATTTGCGTGTAACACAGAAATATTGTAAACATCAAGTGGAACTGCAATGTCATTTATAT
This sequence comes from Ctenopharyngodon idella, assembly GCF_019924925.1. Taxonomy (NCBI): domain Eukaryota; kingdom Metazoa; phylum Chordata; class Actinopteri; order Cypriniformes; family Xenocyprididae; genus Ctenopharyngodon; species Ctenopharyngodon idella. Next base: position 1,500,622 of record NC_067233.1, read on the forward strand.
TGGACTGAAAAGCCAAACAAGAGACGGGACTTTGCCTCTTTATTTCAGAGGTGCGCCACACAGTGAAACTGCATCCAAGGATCTGTCAGGAATGATTATTAGAGTCTGGAACATAAAGGGAATTTGACTGTTCTTAGATTCTGCTGTGAACTTACTGAGGGTGAATTCACTTTTAATGATGATGATACTTTTCTCTTCTTCTAGGTCTGGTGACTGGGTTTTCTATGAGTCCACCCACCCTTGACAACACCAAAGACCAGCTCGTGATTAACGCTAACGACACATTGACCATTACATGCAGGTACAATCAAATTATCTATACTAAACTCTGTCTAAAAGTATTTTAATCATCATTTTGCTATATTTTTTTAATAATTGTTATGCAAAAAAATGTGGAGAGTTTGGGGCGTGGCTACTGTAACAGGTGAGAGTTTGGGGTGTGGCTACTGTAGCAGGCAGAGAGTTTGGGGCGTGGCTACTGTAGCAGGCAGAGAGTTTGGGGCGTGGCTACTGTAGCAGGTGAGAGTTTGGGGTGTGGCTACTGTAGCAGGCAGAGAGTTTGGGGCGTGGCTACTGTAGCAGGCAGAGAGTTTGGAGCGTGGCTACTGTAGCAGGTGAGAGTTTGGGGCGTGGCTACTGTAGCAGGTGAGAGTTTGGGGCGTGGCTACTGTAGCAGGCAGAGAGTTTGGAGCGTGGCTACTGTAGCAGGCAGAGAGTTTGGGGCGTGGCTACTGTAGCAGGCAGAGAGTTTGGAGCGTGGCTACTGTAGCAGGCAGAGAGTTTGGGGCGTGGCTACTGTAACAGGTAAGAGTTTGGGGTGTGGCTACTGTAGCAGGCAGAGAGTTTGGGATGTGGCTACTGTAGCAGGCAGAGAGTTTGGGGCGTGGCTACTGTAGCAGGCAGAGAGTTTGGGGCGTGGCTACTGTAGCAGGTGAGAGTTTGGGGCGTGGCTACTGTAACAGGTGAGAGTTTGGGGCGTGGCTACTGTAGCAGGCAGAGAGTTTGGAGCGTGGCTACTGTAGCAGGCAGAGAGTTTGGGGTGTGGCTACTGTAGCAGGCAAAAGTTTTGGGGCGTGGCTAACAGGCCAGGAACATGTCAAAGCAAACAGGGCATTGTGATGCAACACGTTCATAATAGACATGATAGTATCATACCTTCAAGATAACATTTTTAAGAAATTTTGAATGCTCACAGGACCTTAAATGTACATTTTCCCCTCACATTTACATACATTCTTTCCGAAAATCTTAATGTTGATAAAAAAAAAGTCCATGGACATATTAGACATCAATAACCCTAATACATCTAGGTTAAATTACCTTTTGGTGCTGAATGGGATAAAATGTCTAGTTAAATAAACAGTCAAGGCCTGGATTTGGTCGTTTTTGATTGAATAATTGGATTAGCCTGTGAGCCATTACAAAAACAAGGAGAATGTTACATTTGGAATTGATTGGATGGTTAAGTTTAGAAATAAATGTGGTATGAACATACAGGAAGGCGATCCAACATATTTACCTCTAATCCCTTCAAAATTTGCTGACATTTCTTGCCAAGAATTCCCAGAATAAATTGTTTTTCAGCAGTTACAAACATATACCTTTTGGGCCACCTCTCAGTGTGATTGATGAGCAGTATTAAGCAAACTCATGGCGGGAGTTCAGAAATCACTGTATTTCATAATCTGATTGAGGAACACATCAGTTTAAATGTCATTGCCCTTTCCTTTGCCATCTACAAACCTGTCTGTTCTTCCAAGGGACTCAAGCACTGTTTTCAAGACATGCACAGTATGCTTTTCAAGTAAAAAAACAAAACAATAATTTTTGCAAGCAATTAAGGCAAGGATTACTATTATTATTTCTCATACTTAGGATTAAGGATTTAAACAACCCCCCTCCTCTGTATACTTCATATTGAGAGAAGACTGCTATTACTTTTCTAAATGTTTAGACCAGTGTTAGTGGTAACGTATTACGAGTAACGCAAGTGCTGTGAAAGGGCCTTTAGTTTGACCAAAAATATATATTTTTTTATTTTTTATTTTATATGTTTTTGTTAAAAAAGCTCAAGTGACAAAAAGTAACTCAAAAGTAATGTAATGCATTACTTTCCATAAAAAGTAACTAAGTAACAGTATAATAAGCCATGGCTTCAGCCTACACCTTTTCGGTTGATTCTGTTTATATTTTTATGTAAGTAAATCATACATTCATATGTTATGCAACCGAAATAAACATTTTCATTCATTCATTCATTCAAAAAAAAATTAGTTAGTTTTTTAGGGAGTAACACAATATTGTAACGCATTACTTTCCATAAAAAGTAACTAAGTAATGCAATTAGATACTTTATTAGGGAGTAACGCAATATTGTAACATTACTTTCCATAAAAAGTAACTAAGTAACGCAATTAGTTACTTTTTTCAGGAGTAACGCAATATTGTATGCATTACTTTCCATAAAAAGTAACTAAGTAACGCAATTAGTTACATTTTCGGGAGTAACGCAATATTGCAATGCATTACTTTCCATAAAAACTAAGTAACGCAATTAGATACTTTTTAGGGAGTAACGCAATATTGTAACGCATTGTAACTTTCCATAAACCGTAACTAAGTAACACAAATAGTTACTTTTTTCAGGAGTAACGCAATATTGTATGCATTGCTTTCCATAAAAAGTAAACAAATAACGCAATTAGTTACTTTTTTCAGAAGTAACGCAAAATTGTAATGCATTACTTTCCATAAAAAGTAACTAAGTAACGCAATTAGTTACTTTTTTCAGGAGTAACGTAATATTGTAACACATTACTTTCCAAAAAAATTAACTAAGTAATGCAATTAGATACTTTTTTAAGGAGTAACGCAATATTGTAACGAATTACTTTCCATAAAAGTAACTTTCCCCAACACTTGTTTACCTTGAAGGAAGGGCCTAGAAGAGGAGCCTTAATCAAACTTTATCTAATCAGCAAGATTCAGTTTTATTCAGAAGTTGAACTGTATGAGTTGGGGGATAAATCAATTTTTCACTCAGATTTTATCTCATTAAAGTGATAGTTTCACCCAAAAATGAAAATTCTGTCATCATTTACTCACCCTCAAGTTGTTCCAAACCTGTATGAATTTCTTTCTTCTGCTGAACACAAAAGAAGATATTTTGAAGAACAGTTGATGGGCCCCATTGACATCCATAGAATGGGAAAAAAATACTATGGAATTCAATGAGGAGCAGAAACCGTTTGGTTACAGACATTCTTCAAAATCTTCTTTTGTGTTCAACAGAAGAAGGAACTTTAAGCAGGTTTAGAACAACATGAGGGTGAGTAAATGATGTGGGTTGTGTGCCATGTTGTAGCGAAACATTTAGAATAGCACTGATTTTAATGTGGTTACCTGACCCTGTTCCTCCAGGGGACAGCGGATTCTGGACTGGAGCTGGCCTGAAGAATCTTTGAGTAAAATCGAGATTACTGATCGGCAGCATCAGCAGTCACCCGGTGACACGCCGGGCCACAGAGCGGTCAGGGTGAAGGAGTGTCAAGGGGAGACTGGAAAACCCTACTGTAAGTCCTTAATACTGACTGACACCCAGGCCAATGACTCAGGATATTACCGCTGCTTCTACCAGGACATCAAAGCGGTCATCGATGGGACCACGGCAGCCAGCGTTTTTGTCTTTGTGCGAGGTGAGAGCTGTGTTTTCGCTGTGTTTTTGCTCTTGATATTGTTATAATGATTATTAATGTCGATTAGTAGAATACATAGAATATTTTTGTGGAGAAACGGCACGTCATATTCTTGCTACACAGACAAAACCCTGGTGTTTTCAGCGGTGACTAATCTAAACAACTCTGATTGGCCGTTGCATTTATAAGCTCAACAGAATCATGTCTGATTGGTTATAATGTTTTCAGGCTGTAAAGAAATGAATTATGAGGGCTCAGATGGTGTGTAAATGTTATCATTTTCTGACAATGAGCCTGTATTTAATGTTGAAGTTCTGGACAAATGGACTGCAATTCTTTCTCGTTCTTTAGCCCATTTGTGTAAATACATACTTAACCTTTGAAAGAATAGATGTTATTTCTGAAGGAAAAACATTTCTCTCATAATTTTATCCTTATAGAGTTAGTTGAATATCAGTGTCTCGTCCCTTTTGCAATCTGTGGCATTTTCCTGAGGCAAACCAAATCACAAATCCCATTTTTATTTGACTCCCTTCAAAGAATGCTTGGCCGGGCTGTCTTTGTCTAAAGTTTCTATTTTCTTTGGGGAATAGACAAAGACATCATAAACATCTCACTGAAAACATCACCCCTCTTCAGAAGATCACAAAAGATTATAGATGAACATGCTAAGAACATGTTTGGTTTAGCCGTGAGACGGCCCACGATTAGGAAAGAGCTTTTACAGTATACTGAATAAGCTAAAGATAAGAAAGTTAATAAAGAGACTCTACATGATGCCAAATCTGCTGATATCACCATTACAGACGACGTACCCTGTCAGTGTCCTCCTTATCATATATGAGGAAGAATATTTATGTTGAGTTTGATGGTTTGAGCGCATTATCACCTCATGTGGAGGGGAGTTTAACTATAGTTTATTTACTGATTAACATTGTATTTGGACGTCAAGCCTGGATTCATATATAAATGGGTCTTTTCAGCAAAACTCTTTTATCCGACACTCATTCAGTCATGTCACTTGTACGTTTATGTGGGAAAAGGCTTTTGAATCCAGGCCTACTATTCCAGTCCAACTTTACAGAACATGTTTTTAATTTAAATACCATATAAAAATGGAAATTCTGCCATTTCAAGTGTCATTTCAATCTGTTTCAAGTCGTTTTTGATTAATCTTAGGGCAGTTTTTCCCATACAACGCTAAGTTATAGTGACCAAAAAGACAAAAAAATTACATAAAAGTAATCCAGCGAAGTTCACATTTATCCCATGTTCACATTCCAAATCAGTCTGTCGATGGACCTGGACTAGCTGGACGAGCATTATTACTTTGTTTTGGATTAGTTGGACATCACTGACACCAGAACAGCATTAATTCTTCAGTGATTTTGGACTGTTTGTCACACAAAACTAGCGTTTGCTATCAAAAGACTTGTAATATAGCATTGTAACAAGCCTTTTTGGTGCTTTTTTACTCCTTTTTGGAGTTTGACAGACATTGAGCATGTATTATAGTGCAATTATAATGGGATTTTGGCAATATTGCGATTAAACTTTACTTCATGTAAACACAATACGTCAATCAAACTAATGCTCACAGTAATCATATCGCATCAAACTGTGTGGCGTACACCAAATTTTAATTGTAATAAACAGGCATGTAAACACCTTAACCGCTCTGATCAAACGTACACGGCTGACGTGTTGTTCACACAACTTCATAAATGAACTCCGTGACATTATTTTGAAGTTTTTAATCCACTCCGAATCACTCTGTCTTAACACAACCCAGTTACAGCGGCATTAGTATTTTCAACACTATAATAACATCCAATACATCCATAGAATTGTGTTTTGCATTTGACATAAGTGGGTTAAAACAGTGGTCAGAAACACGCCTACTACATGTGAGTTCATTATTTGTATAATGGCGGTAAAAATAACCACACTTCTTAGAAAAAATTTTGATATTTTTGATGAAATCAAAAATATTGATGAAGAGACGGCATTCTGACGTACAACATGGAAGCTCTGCAATGTGTCTTCAACGTATGATAATGACACAAAAAATAAGAATTCGTTGAATAAAGTGGTTATTTTTGTTTTGTTTTTGCTCACAAAAAGTATTCTCGTCTCTTCATAACATTAAGGTTGAACCACTGCAGTCACATGACTGTTTTAACGATGTCTTTAGTACCTTTCTGCACCTTGAAATTTCGTTGCTTTCAATGGGAGATAAAAAAAAAACTCTCGGATTTCATCAAAAATATCTTAATTTGTGTTCTGAAGATGAACGAAGGTCTTAGGGGTGTGGAATGACATGAGACTAATTAATGACAAATTTCATTTTGGGGTGAACTGCTTAGACTAGTCTTAAAAGTTAGTTATCTAATTTTTTTCTTCAAGGCTGGTCCTAACGTTTTGAATCAGACTTACCTCTTATTTTACTGCAAGTTGGTCAAAGACACAGTCTTAACATAGTGACTAAGTTTATGCAACTGGTCCAGGTTTGGAATGACATGTGTGAGTGAGTAATGAGAGACTTTAACCATTCCTTGGGGGATTGTTTATCTTCTCAACACAGTCCAGCTCTGTATTTGTAACAAATTGGTTTTCCACCAGTTGATCAAAGAGTCTGCGACATCGAACAGCTTTCCTTGTGTTACTCTCATTCCTTGACAGCGTTTTGGATGAAACGGGCCCGGGGAGAGTCAGGTACAGACACCCCGCTGACTCGCTCACTCGTGTGAAATGCCGGGTGATTTCTCCTGACAACATGCTGAAACCGTTTCCACAGATCTTACCAGGGGGCTGATCAGAGCCAGCTGAAATCACAGCTATAAATTAGCAGTGAGCGTAGAGCAGAATGGCACTTGGCAGCATGTGGCTTCATTTAAGCGCTCGTAGGTCCCGCTGCCTCCCGGAGCTGTCGGCATTATGGATACATGCCGTGCCCTCCAGCGCCTCCCAATATCTTCAGAAAAAAGCAATTCACCTCCTGAGGATGATTTATTGTGAAGCACCATAACTGTGAGGATTTGTGTATTTTTCCTATTATGCCTGTGTATGCAGACCACCGCGGGGCAGAAACATAAACCTCAAGATACGGACCTTTGTTTGGACTCCGACAGCTTGGAGTGATTGCTTTGAGCTACATGAGGAGAAATCAGACTTGGTAGAATAATGGCGGCATCAGCAGGTGACGCTCAAATAAAGCCTGTGAGCTCCCGCTGAAGGTGAAAGCTGTGTTAGCGGCCCCACACATATGGATTCTGACCAAGACAAAAGCCTCTTATTAAGTGGTTTAAGGAACGGTGCTGGAGACTGTTGATAGAAATCTTAGATATTCAGGATGATCCACTCACTAGATCTGGCTGAAGCATGTGTATATTCAGGCAAAGAACTTGAGGTGGAATGTTAAGTCTTGACTTTAAGGGAATATTCTGGGTTAAAGACTTAAGCTTTATCAACACTGTTGATTAGCACAGAAAATCATTTTGAAAAATGTGTGTACAGTCAAGTCACCCTTATTTCTATAGCACTTTATACAATACAGACTCTTTCAAAGCAGTGAAAATCGGAAAAAACAATGATCACTGATGCAAACAGAATTCAATTCTGCTCTACTGAAGACAATAGTGTCATTATTCAGTTCAATGTTGATTCATTCATCAGTGCTTCTAGTGTAAAGTGCCACAAAGAAATGCTTAAATATGCACAATGTTTTGACAGTATAACCAAGATTTAGTTCAATTTAAAGTATTATCATCTACTCTACACAAGCCTGTGGATGCAAACACATTTAGACCACAATTCATGCAGTATTCTCCACAGCAGTCGCTCCATAGCAACTTTTGGTCTATAGTTTTTCTGTTCAGGTCAAATACTATAATGGCGGAGCAACAAATTGAAGACTTGGTCTTGCTTAGAAAGTTATTTAAAGTCAAAATATCTATAGCTAGCTATCTGAATAAGGTCACACTTTAGTTTAGGGTCCAATTCTCACTATTAACTACGACTTTTGCCTTAACACCTTAAACACAAAGTGTCCCGCCGGCGGTAAAATGAGATAATAAGCCGTTCACGAGATATTGATCACGCAATTATGACACATAAAACCCCACAGGTGCAAAGATGCTAACTAAAACTAAAATGTAGCTTTCATGTGGCATTTTAGCTTATAACTTCATGAAACGTGCATAGATTGTAGAAAATGGCTTACTTACAGTGGATGCTCCCGATTGAAAAGAGTCCAAGATCATCATAATCCCATGCGCCAATCACGAGTTACTCTACGTGAAAGAACGATTTTAAAAATGCAGGCAATGGATAAACAAAAAAGGCTACCTTGGTTCCAAATGCTGTAACTTTTGATTTCTTTATGCAATCACCACAAAATTTGATCCAGATACAGCTCACATATAGAGGAACATCACCAATTGTCCTCCTACCTTATTTCCTCTTCGAGTTATTGCATGTCAAATATGAAATATATGTCAAATTTCCCTTGAGCAAACTTGTATTTTTTTGTCATTATCAGCAGTTTGCAAATGTCCAAATTTATTATTATTTTTTTATTATTATTTAAAAAGTTTCCTTTCAAACAATACCAACCTTTTGACTCTCCTTGCTATGGTTTTGGAGTTACGAGTGTTTACTTTTTTGTGTGTCACTCAGAAAAAAAAAACTCTGAAAATACCCTCAGGGCTTAAGGGGTTAATAAACTCCTAATGACTACTTATTAGTAGTTAGTAAGGTAGTATTTAGGTATTGGGATGTAGAATATGGTCATGCAGAATAAGACATTAATATGTGCTTTATAAGTACTAATAAACTGCCAATATCCTAGTAATATACATGCTAATAATCAACTAATTAAAAAAATAATGAGAATTGGACGCTAAACTGAAGTGTTACCCTGAATAATAACACATCTTGTTTACTGTAATGGCACAAACATTTGAAGGAATCTCTATCGCCCCCTTGAGTATGAACGTTTATCACCACAATAGTGTTCACTGAAGCTGCGTCCCAAAATCGGATACTTCTCTACTATATAGTACGTGAAAAACAGTATGCGAACAGAGTAGTATGTCTAAATTCATAGTATTCGAAAAACAGTAGCCAAAAAGTACCCGGATATCTTCTGGTGAGATTCTGAAGTGTGCATACGATGGACACTTTACTATCCTATGAGGTCATGGGAGGATTTGTGAATGGAGTTGAAGGGGTGGAACTGACGCTGGTAGGTCATGTGACAGTAACAACATGGTGGATGTACGTCATAATTCATTCATACTACACGCATTCATACTATATAGAATGTACTTTTCTAACAGTCATGAAGTAAATTTAAATTCAAATGTAGTACCTACTCAGACAGTACGCGATTTCGGACGCAGCTTGAGACTATTGGTGCGTTCCGTTTACCTCGGAAGTCGGACCTGGGAATGACGTCACATCCGAGTTGACCGAGTTACACAAGTCAGAAAAACAAAATGGATGCTATTTTGCACAGATAGAGGTTGGATAGTGTTCATTGAGACACTAGTCTCACATAGCCAGATCTTCAGACTGACGGCAGAAGGACTCTATCGCAGCTTTCATTGACCAAGGACTGCCCAGAGGACTTCTGACTGACGTGTAAAGCAACCAATCACAGTTCGTTTTGTTCCATGTCATGTTTAGGAGTGTTAAAACATAAAGGCGATGTCCCTACAATAACAGACCGGTGTGGACTTATGCTGTGAACTTCACATACTTTTGAAAATCCAGTGTTTAGATAATCATGACGTCTTTCTTCTTTGGCGTCGCGACGGCTTTGTTTCCAGGTGGACCGTTAAAACTCAACCAATCAGATGACGACTTTGAGTCGGGGTTGCTGCGGTTCCTCCAAGTTGGAACTCTGACTTGAGAGGCCATGCCATTAAAAAGTTCCTACTTGGAACTCGGAATTTCCAAGTACAAATGGAATGCACCATATGTGCTTGCATTTGCTTTGTGTATGTATGTTTCTGAGTTTAAAAATGACATGTGTTAGCATGTGGTCAACCCTTGCCCACTGGAATTATGTCAGTAACGCATGACCACCAACATTACTGCTCAAATATCAACCTTTTTTTTTCTAAGGAATTCATTAAATTACATGTTGGTAAATTTGTTATATGTATTTTCTGTTATGCCTTTATATTATTTTATCATCATAAGGTTCTGAAGTCCTGTAATGTTGTGGGGCTTGATTCAAGGTAACACTTAAGAAAAATTATAGACAACTGAACTAATGTACCTTTTTTTCCCCCAAACAAACAGACCCACAAAATCCATTCATCAAGAGAAACGGGAGTGAAATAGAGACCCTCTACATAACGAACTCTGATACACACATTCAGGTGCCATGTCTGGTTTCAGATCCTGACCTGAAAGTCTCTCTCTACTTGGTAGGTCCAACAGCAGCTCAGTTTCTGTAGAATGGATGATTTGGACTGATTTGTTTTTGTGTTTTTTAGAGATTGATCCCAGGATTGTTACAGTCACTGCATACGAGTAACTTTCAGCTCTTAGCTAACTCAAGTGACATAGAGCTTTCTAAGCCAAGGGAAATGACAACAGTAACTTAAATAAACAACTTTTCCATATTTTTCAGCAACATAGTTGTTCTCCAGGTCGAAATGAGGCAGAAATATCCAGGTCGGTTTATACTTTGTTAAAATAAACTTATTGACTAGGGCTGGGCATCGACACAAATTTCATGATTCGATTCTGATTCACAAGCTTGTGATTCGATATTAATTAACTGGGGCCTATCAGTTACAGTACATGGCAAATTTCCTCAAGGAAAATCTCTCAACAAATACTGTAAACTGTACAGGGAACTATGGAAGCTTGTTTCTGCCACAGAATAAAAAAATGTAGAAGATAATTGCGACTTTTCATCTCACAATTCTGACTTTAAAGTTTATATCCCGAAATTCTGAGTTCTTTTCTAAGAATTGTGAGATATAAACTCGCAATTGTGAGTTATAAAGTCCAATTCTGAGAAGATAAAAAAAAAACTTTATAACTCACAATTGCGATATTATATATAACGCAGTTGCGAGAAAAAAACTAAATTGTGAGATAAAAAGTCACAATTACCTTTTTAAATTTTTTTATTTAGTGGCGGAAACAATTTCCACAGGGAACCTCAGTTGGTAAATCACTGTAATATTAAAAATTTCTGATTCGTAGGGTACTTATACATTGAGATGTAATGTATATAATAATAAATTTTTAATTATATAATTATGTTTCTACTCATTGTTTTTAAATATAAACATTTAAATGGTGGCTGTCATAAAAAATGACAGATTTATTCAAACATACATTAAATAGTGAAGAACAGGTTAAATAAAAATACAACGAATATGCAATATAGTGCACATATTTAGCAAAATCCCCCTTTGTAGGGTTATTTTTCTAGCTGACTCATGAGTTTATGATCATTGAATGGCTTTTCTGAGGTAAATATGACATTATATGACTGTTCTCAAGCTGTTTTATTGACGCGGTTGAAACACTGATTGATCGCTTACATGAGACATGATTCATTTCAGTAAGTTGTCCTGTATCTTTCAACATTCCTTCTGATGTTCATTCATCTTTATTTCATGCTGTAACTAGTAGTAAAGAGGTGATTTTTTGAAATCGACATTTTTAACCCATCCCTATTATTTACGCATCTTTAAATGTGCTGTAACTTTGTGCTACCATTTTTATAAGGAGGTGGCATAAGACTTGACCAAACACTTAGTAGTTAGTTATAAGAGTGTAGGGTGGGATAGTCTAGCGGTACAGTATGTGTTCAGCATGAAAGGGACCTTGGTTCAAATTTTGACATGATATTTTTTAATCAAAATTGCAGCAGAACTTGACAACTATGAATTTTTATTTTATGGAAAGCAGCAGCTTTGACATTTTGTTCCATGGGGAATTTTGAGTGACATGAGGGTGGTGGAAAGATGATGAGAGAATTTTCGATTTAAAGCAAATGAGACTCGGATGGACTCGACCTGTCTGTAGACGGTGGTTTCTGCCTCAGAATGAAGTTAGGGTCACATTTACTGCTTCTCGATGAAAGGCGAAATTTCAATAAGCATCTGTGCGATTGGAAGTTTTGTGTGAGAAAAACAGTTCCCCTCTCAGAGTTTGCTCAAGTTGTAATGCATTTTTTAAAACGATCATGCAACTTAATTTTCAAAGATACAAATAATTCTTTTTGGATGTTTAAAATCTGCTTAAATTGAGTCACAGTCATCTGTCTGGCATCATACATTAGATTGCTCTGAATGATTGCTTTTATTCTCAATCTTTCAGATGATGTTTGATGTGAGTGTTTGTTGTCCGTACAGTTACAGCTGCCTCCGTTGCTTCTAGAAAGCAGTGAGATCACCTGGAATAGTAAAAGAGGCTGGTCGGTTCCCAGACGCATCTATGATCAGGCGCCTATGTTCTTCGGCTTCTTCTGCTCCACCTCAGTCCACAACACCGAGCACAAATCCGCTGTATACTTTGTGCATCCCACAGGTGAGACCTGTTCAATATTCATTTGAACGGCTGCGATTTGATCATAAATCTAAGCATTTAAATATCATCTTACAAAGACAATATTGGGAGACAACTGATATTTATAGTATATGCATTTTATATCTGCTACTGTTATAAAGATAAAACAGAGCTATTTTTTCCTCCATATTCTCATTATATCAGACTATATGAGCCATAAACACCTGATGTGTCAAATATGATACTCAACAACAAAATAAAACACATATGCAAACTTTTTTTATGTCAGCTTCACGTGGTTAATCTACTGTTGCAGGTAATGCAATCTAAAATCCTGCTAGTAGTTAACATGCTAATTTAATGGTAATTTAATAATAGTTATAGCAATAATATCAAATGATAACAGATTAGGAAAAAAGCATAACCACTGGGATATGTCAAGATGCTGTGGATACTCTGTTTTACTTGGAAATACATGGATTGAAATGCGTTACAAATGCAGTTTCGTTAGTGATATTGCCAAGAAAGATCATTTATATTTTACATGTAAACCATTTGGCAGATACTCGTGTCCAAAATGACATGAACATCAAACATCAGTCATGTGAACGATTCCAATCCCATTCTTTGGATTTTAAGCTTAGGGTTGAGCGGTCGTAGACTGTGATTGGATAATAGAAATGTGTTCCAGAACTAACAAAGTTTGTTGATCTGGGAATATGTTTTCCTGGGATGTGCGTCATATAGGTTGTTGAATTGATTGAAGTGATTAGGTGGAATCATCTTTGACTATCATATTGAAAACAAGAGTGTATTTTTACTCACTCGATCAGAATTTGTCGATGTCGATGCAGGTTTTCTTCTGTACGCCGGTTCTGGATCTGGCCGTGATCTTCTCCCATCCTGCTGAGGGACGTCTCAGAAAAACTTTATCATTACACTGTTAAATGAGGTCATTCTTCGTTCTGTGTTGATCTAAAGTGTGGCTCATACAGAACATTCGCCAAGACCAATAGCCTCTTTAATCAAGAGGGGAAAATGAAATCTGTGCTTCACGTACATGATGCTGTAGAGTCGGCGGAGCGTTACTTCTGCACCAGCTGACCTCCTGAATAAACACTGCATTAGCATGTCTAATAACTTCACCTAATGGCCTTGTTTGCTTCACTTGCTCTGTTTGGGCCTGTTCAAACTTACAAATTACCAACAACACACAAAGTCACAGTTGGGTTTATTAAGATTAATGAGGTTGTTACTAAACACACACATAGAAGGGACCACAGTAAAGAAGACCTCGAGAGAATATGGAGCTCAGACTCGAGAAGGACAAAACAGCTGTTTTATTCAGAGGCTCAAACTGAACAAAAATATGCAATTTGGTGAAGCCAAAGAGTAAGATGAAATTCTGATGCTTGTAATGTAAATCAATGAGAACCCAAAGCGTTAAACATAACTTGTGAACTTGGGATTGGGACTCATCTCCATGTCATCCAAGATGTTCATGTCTTTCTTTCTTTAGTCGAAAAGAAATGAAGGAAAACATTCCAGGATTTTTCTCCATATAGTGGACTTCACTGGGGTTCAACGGGTTGAAGGTCCAAATGTCAGTTTCAGTGCAGCTTCAAAGAGCTCTACACGATCCCAGACGAGGAATAAGAGTCTTATCTAGAGAAACCATCGGACATTTTCTAAAAGAAAATAAATATTTATGTACTTTTTAACCACAAATGCTCGTCTTGCACTGCTCTGTGATGCTCCACACATTATGTAATCATGTTGGAAAGGTCACGCGTGACGTAGTACTGATCCAGTGTTTACAAAGCGAACATACAAAGAAAAGAGGTAAAAAAATAAAAGGTAAAACAACGATGTCGGACGATTTTGAAGTTGGAGGAGAAAATGAGATGTAGTTTTTCACCCTACCGCGGTACTTCCGCCTACGTCACGCGTGACCTTTCCAACGTGATTACGTAATGCGTGGAACGTCACAGAGCAGTGCAAGATGAGCATTTGTGGTTAAAAAGTATATAAATGTTTATTTTTTTTTTAGAAAATGACCGATGGTTTCTCTAGATAAGACTCTTATTCCTCGTCTGGGATCATGTAGAGCTCTTTGAAGCTGCACTGAAACTGACATTTGGACCTTCAACCCGTTGAACCCCAGTGAAGTCCACTATATGGAGAAAAATCCTGGAATGTTTTCCTCAAAAACCTTCATTTCTTTTCGACTGAAGAAAGAGAAACATCTTGGATTACATGAGGGTGAGTAAATTATCAGGAAATTTTAATTCTGAAGTGAACTAATCCTTTAACACAAATGTCGTTCCACACTGTTTGTTCTACATGCCTCAAATAATGTGGATCAAATCTTTTTAGAAGTAATCCGACTGGCGTTTTCAGTACACTTATTCATACTATATAGAATGTACTTTTTTAGCGGTCACAAAGTAAGTTCAAATTGAAATGTTGTACCTATTCAGTATGCAAACTTATATTGAAGGAGGAACACTCTCGCACCTGCATAGAAACCCATCTAGCAACCATCATAATAGAGACTTTTGCATGAATAAACATCACTTTAGTTTAAAAAGGTGCCATAATTGAAAAATGGCACCTCGTCCATGGCTCCACGAGCGTGAAAAGTGCTGACACGTCCATGTTCGCAACACCCAACAGGACTGAGGTTTTACGAGCTCAAGCTGTTTCCTGAAGACTCGCCCGTGGAGCTCATGCAGGGGAGCGTTCTGGTGCTCAACTGCACCGCAACGGTCGAGTTCAACACTGGCGTGGAATTCCTGTGGGACTATCCAGGCCAAAAGGTAATCACACAGCATATTACACTTAATCAACTCCCAACTGCAAGAGAGAACATGACCTGTCCAATTCACTACAAATGACCTTTATCTAATTAATTAGTGTTGAATAAAAGAAGGTGTTGGCCTGTGAACAAAAGCGCAGTGGCTTTGGTGTGATTACGTTCTGTAGTAATAAATCTCTGCTAACATAAAAAAACCGTCATATTCATTATTCTCCCACACTCCTGTGCTTGACCACTCATAAATCTCTCTCAATTGTCCAGTATTTCATTTCTACATCAGCTTTAGTTCATTTCCTGCATCTCCTGTGTTTGCAATTCATGTTAAGGTCACATGTTGCCTAAGAAGTATATTTTTCATAAAGAAAATAAAGACTATGTGTCACGATTGGCTAGTGAGCGACTAGCGTCAAACAGGAGATCGCAGGAGTAATAATCATAGATAAACAACCAAATCAACATAGACGAGAACCGAGAAGGGTTTGAACTGAACATGGACTATACAATCTAAAAAATGCTGGGTTAAAAACAACCCAAGTTGGGTTGAAAATGGACAAACCCAGCTGATTGGGTTAAATGTTTGTCCAACCTGCTGGGTAGTTTTATTTAACTCAACTATTGCTTAAAAATGACTATATGTCTGGCTTAAAATGAACCCAAAAAGGTTAAAAATCAGACACATAATTAGAGGCAACAATAATAATCAAAAGGTAAACATTTATTAATAAGCAATTTAATATTTTTTTTATTTAATTATTATTAATTAAACTTATTAAAAAATGTTCATTTATTGAACATATTGATAAATGTTAATTTACAACATATTTTGGGTTCATTAAGCGAGCAATACAGTAATTTTTAAACAATAGTTGAGTTAAACTAAACTACCCAGCAGGTTGAGCAAACATTTAACCCAATTGCTGGGTTAAAACAACCCAATCGCTGGGTTTGTCCATTTTCAACCCAACTTGGGTTGTTTTTATATATATACATGGCAAACATAAAGAGACTCGGGTGATAATCTTAAGTAATCAAAGAAACAAACAAGGACATAATCATAAACTGAAACTAAACAGAACAGGGAAACAGGAACAAAAGGAAACTGAACAGAATTTCAAAATAAAAGTCAACATAACAGAATCTTACAACAATGAACATTTGTAATTGCGAACACTTTATAATAAGTATACAGTAATAAAGTACTTACAAACCTTTTGCAAACTATTAGTTAATTCATAGTTTATATATGGTCTCTATACATATACATTTACCAACCCGGTCTCATAGGAAAGACGAACGTTTTCGCGAGTCGCCAAAATACGTACCAATGCGTACATATCACTGCAGTTTCCAACAGAAATGAATGCTAGAGGCAGTAAAACGGCAAGCGCTTTTAATCGTTTTCATACACAGTTACGATTACGGGGTCAGATTATGGATTAATAAAGACTTGTTTTCACGTCTCCTTGCACAATATTATGTTATGACTTCAAAACGCTTTATAAATGAATATATTTTGGACTTTGCATCGCTTAACCAGCTCCATATGTTTCGCTTTTCTAACATAACAAGTTTGCTCGGTAGCTCAGCTGACACGGAGTTGTAATTAAGACGAGGAAGCCCTGGGTACGAATCCCGTGAAAGGCGAGTCACAGTAAGAGAACTCAAGGAGAGATCTAAACAAGCTAAAACGGCACGATTACGGATGCTTTTTTTAAAAAAAAAAAATTAACACGCTTTTAGCGCCACTCAGTGGACATTTCACATCGAAACTGCAGCGATATGTATGTATCGGTACGTATTTTGCGACTCGCGAAAACATTCCCACAGGTACGTTTTTCTAATGAGACTGGGTTGCCATTTACATATATACATTTGAAGGAAGCAATGCAATTAATGTCCAATAAATGCCATTTTCCAATTTTCAGTGATCTAATCTAAAGGGAGGACTATTAACTACCTATCAACTCCTTTACTACTGATTTAAAATACTGTACATCATAATTTCGTAAATGACAGTGACAATAAATGAAGACTCATTATTTGTATATTGCCTATATTAATATATTAACTACAATATATAAACTATTAATAAACTATAACAGTTTATAAATGATTTGTAAGCACTTTATTACTGTATACTCATTACAAAGTGTTACCTTGTAACTTCAACAAAGATGAATAAATCCTGTAATAAATATATTGCTCATTGTTAGTTAATGTTAGTTAGACACCATTAATCAGAGATATTTTGGCACAGGAGAACAGGCTGGCCAGTTTTCAACCTATGCGTAACACCCTGGACGACGCCATGGAGGCCTCTAGTATCCTCACGATCCAGAGCGTCCGTGTGGACGATAGCGGATACTACACCTGCTCCGCCAGCACTGTGGAGAAGAAACGACAGCTTACTACTGTAGTCATAGTTCACGGTAGGTCAAAGATAATGCAATCTATGCTGGTACTGCTATAAACTTAAATAATGTCAAATGTCATATGTAGTTAAATACAATGTTGTTACCTTAAAGAGTTTTTTTTACTTGATTTTTTATTTTGTTGGTATAAATGAATGCATTTCGGTTGATTCAACTAAATTAAATATTATTTTTGACTTGAATAGAAACAGTTAATTTAGATGTTATCATGTGCTGATGTAACAGCTCTTCTTCCATAATTCAACACAGAGAAGCCGTTCATCATCTTGGACTACAGGAATGGATCGGTTATCGAGGTGAAGGAGGGACAGAAATCTGTCCGGCTGCCCGTGAAGGTGTCGGCATACCCCTTACCTGAAACTCAATGGTAAGTGAACCCTGTTTTATATACTATATTCAGAATGCATGTTTCATAACAGCTTTGCTTTTCGGCTGACGTCAACAAGCCCTCAATTTTCACCATCCATTAAATTGTTAATGGATAAAATCAAGTCACATAAATTTTATTTTATTGTTGAATATCCTGTTTTCTCAGAAAGGAAAGTCAAATTATACAAACAAAATGTCACACAGGGAAAACACTGCTTCGCAAGGCTTCGAAACCTTTGCAAATCATTTGATTCGAATCAGTGATTCGGAGCACGGATCAAACTGTCAAAGTTACGTGACTTCGGTAAACGAGGCTTCGTTACGTCTTAAGT
The DNA here is from genome assembly GCF_019924925.1 of Ctenopharyngodon idella. Lineage (NCBI taxonomy): Eukaryota > Metazoa > Chordata > Actinopteri > Cypriniformes > Xenocyprididae > Ctenopharyngodon > Ctenopharyngodon idella. Next base: position 1,518,809 of record NC_067233.1, read on the forward strand.
GTTTCGAAAGATTTTGAAATGTCAATGGTTTGATGACGATGATCTCTGTGAATCCATTAACCAGTGTCTATATGATTTTTAGAGGCTTATAAATTTGTATACATATTCAATGACACATTTGTGTAATAAAAAGGAAGAGTTTTAGTTAATAGTCTCTTATTGGCCTGATTAACGAAGCTCACTTGAATAGAACCAGTTAATTTAGATGTTATCATGTTTAAGTTTTCTTTCAATGTCACACATATTATACAGACACTTAATATTTAATGGTATTAGATGATTTGTTAATTGGGTTTAATAGATTACACCTTCAATAAAACATTTGTAACTGGTTTGTAAAAGGTGTTTTTATGCATGTTTGGGCTGTTTTCGATGCATTTACACTGTTCTGACAGCGTGTGGCGTTTCGAGTGATTCAAAACTGTGAATCATTTTGCAAAGCAACTGGTTCAATTGATTAAAAGTTTTGAAAAACATGGGTGCGTGTCGTAATAATCCAAAGACAAGATGCGTGAAACACTACAAGCTTTAACCATTAACAATGCATTGAGGGCTTAAATACACAGGGAATGATCATTAACCAAACAAGGAACAGGTGTGCACTAATCAGGCAAAGCAGTGACAGGGAAACTCATGACAATGAAACTAAACAGAACATGACTGACAGTTTCATGTTTTCTTTAAAAATAGTCATGATTATGCATGCATTCCTCTAGAGAGTGTTATTTGGTAAGCGATCTGTGTGTGTGTGTGTTTGCAGGTATAAGAACGGCAGACTGGTCAGCAGACGGCCAGAGTTCAGCAGGTTTAAGGTTCAGCAGCAGGCTCTGGAGATCAGAGACGTGTGTAAGCAGGACGCTGGAGAATACATGCTGGTCCTGAAAAACACGCCTGCAGCCCTGGAGAAAAGACTCAACTTCACTCTCATCGTCAACGGTAACTCCCTCAATGTGTGATAGAGGTTTCTATGAGATATTTGCAGTTTTATATCAGGTTGATCCATTATTATATAGTAATCAGGGTTGGAGTAGCTTAGTGGTTAAAAACCTGAGCTAGAAACTACTAGACACTAGAAGGGCTGATTCATCAAGTAGAACATGTCTACTTCTGAAATGCAAATTTCAAAAACGCAGAGATGCACATACATTCTAAAAATGCACATAAAAAGCTTGTGCTCATTTGAGTCGTGCATAAACTACGATGGAATAAATCCAACAAAAACCTCACTTCTCCTCATCAGAGGCTGTGATTGGATAACTGGTCTAACCAGTGGACCAATCGCATCGCAGCATCTCAAATGTTGGTTTGGTGGTTCTGAAACGTCTGAGTCAAAGTCTGTCATCAGAATGATTTGGTTTAATTCCTCCAGAAGCGTCTCACATGATTGTGTTCCCAAACACCAGCATCCGAATGCAAGATCACATGACAGCATTTATTGTGTTTCGTCTGATGCTCTGAGACCAACTCATTTATGATGGAGGAGAAAAGAGCCTGATTGCAGCAACTTACATTTTTATTACTGATATTTTGCACAGGTTTTCCAGGAAGAGATGATTTTTTTCTCTTGAACACATGGGATGGAAATGCTGCTTTATTCACAAATGTTTTATACCATATTCCAGTTAAATTCTCAACTTTGGATGGAAACATAGCTAATGTTAACTAATGTATTTACTAATTCTAAACTGTAATTTGCCTTACATTTGGTCTGCATGTGCAGTTCCTCCTCAGATCCATGAGAAGGAAGCTGCAGCTCCCACAAACCCTTACAAGAAGGGCAGCCGACAGATCCTCACCTGCACCGCCACCGGCAGCCCTCCAGCCTCCATCAGCTGGCAGTGGAGGCCCTGGAGCCCCTGCAGTCTCAACAGCAGCCGCAGAGCCCCGTAAGACACCTGCAAACATCTGCCTGTCATAGGGCTGAACATATGCATGTATGCATTTTGTAAAGAAGTTAAGAGGCTCTCCAAACATCTCAGGTCTCAGGATATTGCTGCTCCGAGTGTCAGAACTAGATCAATGGGAGTATTAGCTGATCTGGTGAAGCAGTCGAAATCACCATTGAATGTCAAACGCGAGCGGTTCACGCTGAGTTCAGAGTGGATAGTCTTTGTCCCTTTTGGCGACGTGCCCGCACTCTCTTACCGGTTGGAGACGCTTTTTCCCATGTTTTCAGAAGCGTTGTTTATTTTCTCGGCAGTAGAGGCAGAGCGGCCGGCGCGGTGGCAGCTTTTCTTCTGTGTTGACTGGAGATAAGGCAGCTGGGGAAGGTGGAGAGGTTAGAAGGGCATTCGGGTTATTTATAGTGTTCTGTTCGGAGAGAGCACAGTGTGAAGGACAGAGGCCTGTCGTCTAAACAACAGGAAACACGGAGACAGGCGGCATTTAAGCATCCTCTGGCCCTGAAAGAGGACAGGCTCGGATCTGCTGTGCGGTTTGAGCTGCTTCTAGAGTCCGGTTTGGGTGTCAGCTGAATCATTCAGACAAGTCTCTCAGAATGTGTCTGTGAAGTTTCAGCTCAAAATACCCCACAGATCATTTATTATAGCTTGTCAAATTTCCCTATTTGTGTGTGAGCAAAAACACACCGTTTTTGTGTGTGTCCCTTTAAATGCAAATGAGCTGCTGCTCCCCGCCCCCTTTCCAGAAGCTCAACAACAACAAAGCTGGCGAATCTCACGCAGCCAAAATGACGAAAGTGTTCAGCCTTACATTGTTCAAACCGGAGTCGACACTGATGGAGAGACTCAGGAAGAAGTTGCAACTTTTAGACGTTTCTGAATGGTTAGTGGATAAATTTATGTAGTTGCTGTGGAGTTGATTCAACTCATCCACTAGCATGTGCCGTCATGTTAATCTTTTGTGTTGAATTGACCCTCGTTTGTGAAGCAGTCCGGCGTAAAATGACGGCATGTCAACAACACTCTACTACAACAACTCTTCCTCTTCTCTAAAGCAGCCCAACATGGCCACACCCCCTTTGTTGTGTGTTCTCGGGGGCGGGGTTTATGTAAATTTTAGGGTTAGTGATGTCACCACCCCGGGAAGAAGCTCGTTGTAGTCCCTACCAGCCGTTTGTTGTAGTCCTTAAACAGAGAATTCTGTAAAAGAAAATATCTCCCTTTGCATTGAACTTTGAGCGTCATAACTTTGCAGATGTTGTTTATGCTCAAACAGCAACATTACACACTAACTAAAAAAGTGAAATCATAATCAACCACCTCTTTAATAATCGTTCTAATTCTAAGAGAATATCAGAGTCCACACCACAGCTATATAACAATATCAACAAAGAGAAATGATATCGTTGTAAATCTGACCTCCTACTATGTTAATCACAGTTGTGTTTACATTTTCACAGGGGTCGAAGGGGCCAGCGAGACAAGATTCCCATCTGTCAGAACTGGATAGATCTGGATCCCGAAGAGGCTGTCAATCCGATTGAGAGCATTGAGACTTTGACTGAGATTGTGGATGGGAAAGAAAAGGTTTCACTTCCTGTTTGAATTATTCTTATTTCCTGAAGATTTCCCATAAATGACTGAACCAAATTTATGTGCCCGCAGCCTGAACCCTGAGCGTTTTTATGTGCCACCAGACATCCGAAACTTGACATCCAGGGTGAGGGAGGTGGAGGGCGAATGCGTTACAATTTCCACTTTCGAAATATTTAAACTTATCGTCCAGTTCTTGCTTCCTGGATGGAGAGGGAATAAACACACATTAACACAGCACTCACTTCCTGTTTTCTGTCACACCTGTGAGGTCATTTCCTGTGTGTGACCCTGGAAGTGGTGAGAGTAAAACAGCTTAAAGTGGACATTTTGTCATCACTCGTATTTCATTCTAAACCCCTTTATTCCATTGAATGCAAGAAGATTAAACCCCAACGATTTTTCACAATATCTTCTTTCGTGTTCAACAACATGATGACAAACTGTTCTTTTTGCTGTGCTCCAAATTAAAGTCAATCGTTATTTGAAATGGTTTGTGTTGTTTCCACAGACTGTCGGCCGTGTGGTTATTCAGATCGCCAATGTGTCGGCCATGTACAAGTGCTCGGCAGAGAACAAAGTGGGAAGAGATGAACGATTGATTTATTTCTACGTAACCAGTGAGTTTCACCAACACATTTGTGACCAAACAAAGCTGTTTGGATCTTCAATAACATCACAAAAGCTATGAAAAATAAAGTTTGTAATTATTTCTGTCATTCCTTTACATTCCTTGTCTATTTAGCTATCCCAGAAGGCTTCGGGATAGAGATGGAGCCCTCCGAGGATCCTCTGGAGCAGGACCTGGTACGGCTGAAGTGCAACGCAGATAACTACACCTATGAGAACCTGCGCTGGTACCGTCTGGACCCGCAGGCCGTTCCTCCGGAGCTGGACTGCAAGAGTCTGCACCAGTACACCGAGTCTCTGGGCGGGAAACTGTCCTTCCAGACTGCCAGCAACAACTGGGTCCTGGAGCTCACCATTCCCAGCATCCAGCTGCAGGACGAGGGAAACTACGTGTGTGAGGTGCAGAACCGGCGCAGTGGGGAGAAACACTGCCACCGCAAGTACATCCCAGTCAAAGGTGAAGCTCATTCAGAGGTCAAATGTAGATGGGCAATGTCATTTGCACACAGTACAATATCTGCAGGCCTTCTCTCTGTCTCTCTCTCAGCACTGGAAGCTCCTCGATACCGTCACGACCCCACCAATCAGACGGTGAATGTGAGCGAGTCGCTGCAGATGGAGTGTGATGTCGAGGGCACGCCATCTCCCCAGCTGTCCTGGTTTAAAGATAACCAACCCCTCCATCAGATATCAGGTTAGTCCTTCATAATAGCAGTGCTAGATACTAGGTGTCTTTAACTACTAATGTTTATATTAATCATTGATGCACTTATTGTGTACATACATAAATATTTTTACATTGTACTTGGAATTAAAAAAATACCTGCATGAAAAAAAATACTTGCGTGTAATTTTTAAGTTCTGTAATGACGCTGCTGCCCCTTAACCGACCCTTAAATCTATATAAACCGATTATCAGCCGATAACGATCAGAGCACCCTTAAACCTTCCCATACCACCAAACCTTACCCATATCCACCTCAATAGCAGCACAAGAGTTTTGCAGTACACACTAGTAAAGACACCTAATATAAAGGAGACTGGGGTGTTTGCTAAGGAAGGCAAAGAACATTTGTCAGGATATGTGAATGTGAAGTAATCAATAGGGATAGAAACTGTTTTAAATGTACACTATTTTCTTCAATTTGATTCCCTCTCCATTTCTTTGCATGTTGTTCAGCCCTCCTTCAAATTAACATAAATGTACTATTCCAAAACGATCCCATTACAGATTACATTATACGCACCACAGCAATCCCCTCTAGTTTAGCACATTTGAATAGGAACACACTTATTCATGAGCACATATACTAACACTCTCTTTCTCACACACTAAATTGAACTCCAATACTGAAGAAAAAGCACATTCACGCTAATGTGCCGGAGGTCTGGGTGGGCTGTCGGACTGCGCTACAATAGCGTATATATACAGCTCTGGGAATGTATGTGGCCTGTAAGTGAATTCACATGCAGTGCATGTACCGTTTGTGGAAAGGTGTTATGGGGAGGATATTATACCGGGAGCAAACTGAGTTCAAGAGTTAGCTGTTAGCAGGAGTGAGTGACTGGAGTGTGTTAAAGTATCTGAATCTATCCATAGCAAAACCACAGACGTTTTTAGAGATTGTGAAATCCAGTGAAGTCAATCAAACCATATTCTGATCAACACTCCAGCACAGTGGCTAGTATCTTATTATATACTCATAACTCAATTATTTGACTATTATTATCATTTAGAATAGGTGACATTAAAATGGCAGCTTAAATGAGGTCCATTATAATGAGGATTATATTGTGATATAAATAATATGATAATATTTATGTTCTGTTTTAAATGGTAAAATGGTATTAATTAGCTGTGGCTGACTTAAACTGTGCTGTGGCAGGACATCTTGGATTTGAATTTGAGTCATTTGACAAAGAACAGAGGACAGAAAAGTGTTGATCACAAACGTTCCAAGCGCATATTTTTTAAAACAAAGGTTCTTTACTGGCTTTGATGGTTCCATGAAGAACCTTTAACATCTGCAAAACCTTTCAATCGCACAAAAGCTTATTTATAGTGGGAAAAGTTTCTTTAGATTTTTAAACTTTTCTTGACAAGAAAATAATGGGTCTTTTAAGAACTTTTAATCACTGAAAGGTTCTTTGGGGAACCAAAAATTGGTCTTTGTGGCATGTTTTCTGTTCGATTGACAGATTGCTTTGCCTAAGCAATGGCGCAAAACACAACGTTAGTGATCATTTAGTGATCAACGTTTACCATTCTTTGTTATTTTCTGAAGGTGTTGATGAATATCACAGGCTCTATAACAAATTCTTGCAGAACTTACAGTTCAGAAAACAGAAGAAAGCTGTAAGAAAAGCCGCAGCTGGCTGGCAGATTGTGTGTTTGACCGTTTTGTGGATGTGTCCAGGGATCCTCCTTCAGGACTCCAATCGGACTCTCAGCATTCAGCGAGTGCGAGAGGAGGACGCCGGTCTGTACACCTGTACCGCCTGCAACCAGAGGGGCTGCGTTAACTCCTCCGCCGTGGTGTCCGTCATCGGTGAGAACCTCTCTCTTGGGCGTTAGGTGGCGCTGTAGTGTACAGTTCAGAATTCTGCCTTGCCCTTCAGTGGAATTTATTTAGTAGAACATAAACAGTAGGTACAAGCTCATACACAGACTAACACACACACTTTTGTTTTATATTATGGGCTTCACCCATTGACTTCTATTCTTAAATATTCCTAAGCTAATTTTAAACTACTACACCCTAACTCTACCCTAACTAATGGTTTGTTTACATGACACCGTTTTCAACTAAAAGTGGAAAACTTTTTTACGACAACAGGCCTAAAAACTCAAACTTTTGAAAACGATGCCGTTATCGTCCACGTGTAAACCACAAAAATTTGTGAAAACGGTGACGTCATGCATTTCTTTACAAAGTGACATCGCCATATACTGGTATGACAGCAGAATACAGTGTTTTTAGTCATTTTCACGGATCCATGTGAACGGGGATCATTTTGTCGTCTGTAAGTTTTTAGTTCATCGTTGCAAGTTTTTGAAAATTAAACAATTATGGTCTCCGTGTAAACTACACAAACATGAATTTGTGAAAACGGTGATATCACGTGCATGTGTTTTACGTGCTATTAATTGTTAATAATAACAGTCTATAGGCACGTATTGTTTATTTACAAAGTGACATCGCCATCTACTGGCCTGGCAGCAGAATATAGTGTTTTTAGTTGTTTTCATAGATCCATGTGAATAAGGGTCATTTTGACAACATTGTCGTCTGTACGCGAAAAACGCAAAGGAAAAACGTTTTCATTTTTAGTTCATCATTTTCGTTTAAACGTACTCTAAAACTACAACTTTTGAATTTTTAATTTGCAATTAAAACGCATTTAGTCTTTTATAACCTTCATGCATCTCTTCTTCACCATTTAAATATTCGTGTATTAATATATTTTAATATTAAAATCATGAAATACACAATAATATTGTAAAAGCAGTACATTGGGTATGTTTTAGATAACTTTAACAGACAATATTTAAATCCCCTTTATGTAATATTAGTAAATGAAACATAATTTTATAGCATTTCTTTGAGGAAAAACAAGCAACAAATTGGCAAGAAAATCATATTTGTCACACTATATCATGAGATTTTGATTTTGCAAAACAAACTTTAGCTTGTACTTAGAAAAATCATTTTTAGATCTATTCAGAAGATATGAGCTTTCATATTTAGTTATAAGCTTGTTTTGTTTGCCAGGCTCTGATGACAAGACCAATGTAGAAATAGTGATTCTGATCGGGACGGGAGTCATCGCCATCTTCTTCTGGGTCCTTCTCCTCGTCATCTTCTGCAACGTGAAGCGGGTCGGTTCAGCATATTTCACTTCACAACAGCTCAATACATACTGCTTTATTCAGGAATGTAGCAATTCAAATAGCATATTTGATGTCTGCAAGGCTTTTCAGAAACAAAGTGCAATTACATCAACAATGCATTGCCTTCATTGCAAAATATGAGTAGCGGAGTCAGCAATTCTGCAAGCCTCGGGCTCACCGTTTCTGTGCTCTTATAGGCTGCGGTATCATCCGGCAGTAATTGTTATGATGTTGTCCCGCAGATGAACCCAGCCGATATCAAGACAGGATATCTGTCCATCATCATGGACCCTGGGGAAGTGCCGCTTGAGGAGCAGTGTGAATACCTGCCTTACGACTCGAGCCAGTGGGAGATATCCAGAGACCGACTGCATCTTGGTACTCTCGCAGATCCTTCATTTCAACAACTCTGATAATAGGATTCAGCTCGTGTCCAAATAAAGAACATTCATGGCTTCTATCCCAGAAGTAAAGTGATTTCTAGATATTTTCAGGGGAGCCTTAATTCAACATTAGGCTTGACCTGAGTTTAGGAATCATATGGGAATGTGACTCTCAATTTCCTAATAACGTGTTTCCCAAATGGGGATTTTTGAGGGAACTGCAGGACGTTTGTGAGTTGATGAAAAGCTAATCGAATGTAACATTAAAAAAACAGGCTGCACAGTTATTCTAAATGAAACTGAAATAGCAATATATCTCATCAAATCAAAGGCAGCGATTTAAAGAAGCATATAGTCTGTTGTGCTCTGTGTTTCAGTTTTGTACGTTTCAAAATACTTACTCCATGTTTGCAGGGAAGGTGCTCGGGCATGGAGCTTTCGGGAAGGTGATCGAAGCTTCTATCTTTGGACACGATAAGAAATCCTCTTCAAACACAGTGGCTGTCAAGATGCTGAAAGGTTCGGTCTTTCCCATAAACTGTAGTGAATACAGAATTGTCCATTGACTTTCACATTTACTGAAGTGTTGTACATGACAGAGGGAGCCACGGCCAGCGAACACAAAGCGCTGATGTCAGAACTGAAGATCCTCATTCATATTGGAAACCATCTCAATGTGGTCAACCTTCTTGGAGCGTGTACCAAACCCAGCGGTATGGATGCACCATTATTTGGTGATCCAGATATAGAAATATTAAATCACTAGCTAGCTTAATCCTCCATACTTCTTTCTAACCCTCTGTGCTTAATCTGATTATCAGGTCCTCTCATGGTTATAGTGGAATACTGTAAATATGGAAATCTCTCCAACTTTCTGCGCGCCAAGAGGGAGTTTTTCTTACCATACAGGGTGAGAGAGATGGAAATGCTCACTTCCCTGACAGCAATATAGTGTCGGCCCACATCTGGTCCGCATGTAATCCACATGTATCAGATGTGGACCGGATCTGGGCCACACTATGTTGTTGTCTGGGTTATATAATATGATGAATACATATATAGTTCTTCTTACAACAGCACTACTATCAGTAATAACTCAAATGTGATCTGGTGTAACATGAGCTTGTGTTTGCAGGATCGTTCCCCTAAAACCCAGAGTCAGGTGCGACGAATGATAGAAGCAGGTCAGGTGGGTCAGCGTGAACATCAACCGTCCACCTCCTCCAACATCAACCCTCCGGTGCAGTCTCGTGGTGAGCACAGCACAATATATAAAGAGATATAAACATATATACTGTACATAATTGACAGAAAGTTAATATACTCCTTGACAATAGGTAATCGGAGATAAAATACAGAACAAAAATTAAAAAGACATTTACCATAATGTGGTTTTGGGATAAACCATTTTTTAGTTTTCAGGGGGGTGTTCGTTTAGTAACATAGAATTTTTGCGGACATGAGTAAATATTTTCTTATTTGAAAGAAAATTAAATTTCTATTTTTCTAAGGTATTTAGATTGTAGAAATAAATTTATATAATGACTTTAACATTTTTTATTCATTATTTTGAACTAGCTTCAAAAAGACATTGCAAAAACTATAATTTAATCGCCATAAAGGCGATTTCAAGCAAACTGAAAAACGGTGCATAAAATATTTGTGTGAGATTATAGTATGCATTCTCTTAATGGATAAAATATGATATTTCTGAAGAAAAAAATATATCAGTGGATCATCATGTTTTCTTGTGTTCTTTCTGCGGTTGCAGTGGATGATCTGTGGAAGACGCCGCTCACGATAGAGGATCTGATATGCTACAGCTTTCAGGTCGCACGAGGGATGGAATTTCTGGCATCTCGTAAGGTACATTAATGTTGTGCATTACTTCTTCCCACTCAAACTCGTGTTTAACGGTTTATAGATTATGGATCAGTGAACTTTAGATCTCTGATAAAGTACTATTAAACTTCATCCACCAGGTATCTATCACTAGCAAAGCCTAGCAACTAGCTTAGGACATGCTAGCAACATGTTAAAACATTCTAGCTCCATGCTAAATCATGTTAGCAATGTGCTAAAACATACTAGTAACATGTTAATTCATACAAGCAATGTGTTAAAATGTTAGCAGAGTGTTAATTCATGCTAGCAACATGCTAAAACATGCTAGCAATCTGTTAAAACATGCTATTAACGTGCTAATTCATGCTAGCAATGTGTTAAAACATGCTATTAACGTGCTAATTCATGCTAGCAATGTGTTAAAACCAAATGAAAAGTGAAGCCCAAGTATTTCAAGCCCAAGCTGTAATCGACAACGATCCTTACTGGGATATTTTGGTTTCATTACAGTGGAAGGAAACGGAGACGTGCTGTCCATCTTTTTTTACAGTCTATGGTTAAAACATACTAGCAAACATGCTAATTCATGTTAGCAAAATACTAAAAATTCTAGCAGCATGCTAAGTTATGCAAGCAACATGCTTATTCATGTTAACAACATGTTAAATCATGCTAGCAAAATACTTAATTATGTTAGCCAACATGCTAAATCATGTTAGCAAAGTGATAACATGCTAGCAGCATGCTAATTCGTGTTAGCAAAATGCTAAAACAAGGCTAATAGCATGTTAAATCATGCTAAGAACATGCTAATTTATGTTAGCAACATGTTAAATCATGCTAGCAAAATTCTAAATCATGGTAGCAATGTGTTAACATGGTAATTTGTGTTAAAGTGATTAAACAGGTTAGCAACATGGTAAAACATTGCTAACATGATTTAGAATGCTGTTAGCATGCTAATTCGTGCTAACAAAATGCTAATTCATGCTAGCAACATGCTAGCATAATGCTAATTCATGCCAGCAACGTGCTAAAACAAGCTAGCAATGTGCTAAGACATGCTAGCCAAATGGTAATAATACTAGCAACAAAATATAGAATGTTAACAATGAGTTAAAACATGATAGACAAATGCTAAGACATGCTAACCACATTATAAAATTTGCAAGCAACATGATAAAACATACTGGGAAGCTTATAAAACTTTCAAACTTTCAGACAAGGCTTTGTCAAGCCAACATAAAAGTTTGTCCCCGACAAACTTTACTCTCTAGTTTAGATTTGCTGACCTATTGTGAAGTAAGTTATGGATGCGGTCACTGATCTTGTTTGGCTCTGATTGTGGCAGTGTATTCATCGAGACCTGGCGGCCCGCAACATCCTCCTGTCCGAGAGCAACGTGGTGAAGATCTGTGACTTTGGTTTAGCGCGCGACATCTACAAAGACCCTGACTACGTGCGGAAAGGCAACGTAAGAGAAACCCTTCAACTATTAGCATGATCCAGAAAGATCTCCAGTGCACAAGGGTCAGTCTATAATGATCATTAAGGCGGGAAAAGTGTTTAATTGTCATGAAGATAACATCTACAAAATCTGAAAGGTCTTACATGTGAAATGTGAGCCCACATGGGATTCAGTAAAGGCCACAGCAACATTCAGTACATAGTAAATAAAAATAATTCAGATACAGAATACAGAAAATAGCAGTAGTATTAGTGCATGACATACTCATAATGAAGCAGCGGGGTTATGTCAGTGAGAGGCATTGATGAATGCTTGACCTACTGCAAATCACATCAGCTCAAGGATCATGGTAAGAGAGTGTTCTCTCACAGGCTCTATTATTGGTGTAATGTTATCTGTCTCGGCAGGCCAGACTGCCTCTGAAGTGGATGGCTCCGGAGAGCATCTTCGATAAGGTTTACACAAGTCAGAGTGACGTCTGGTCGTTTGGAGTGCTGCTCTGGGAGATTTTCTCTCTGGGTGAGAGTCTTCAGCAGTGGTATATATATATATATATATATATAACTTTTATGGAGTCTTGATTGTACCATGTCCCATCAGGAGCGTCTCCATACCCGGGCATCCAGATTGATGAAGACTTCTGCAAGCGACTTAAAGACGGTACCAGGATGAGGGCACCAGACAACGCGTCCCCTGAAATGTGAGCATTGGGCTGATGATTGTGTGTGTAGCTAATCAGACTAATGATGTCATACAGTGATTAGACTCTGACGTGTGATGCGTGTTTTGGCAGATACGGCATCATGTTGGCCTGCTGGCAGGGCGAGCCCAGGGAGAGACCCACGTTTCCAGCTCTGGTGGAGATTCTGGGAGATCTGCTCCAGGAAAACAGTCTACCGGTGAGATTCTGCACATCCAGTGATAATATCTGAGTATTGCGCTTTACCTTCTTCATATTTACAAGGCAGCTAATGCTGAGCCAAAACATTATGAGCATGTGAAGCGAATGTTGTTAATCATCTAACAAGGCCACATATTAAGGTCTGAGTTGATGGTCAGCAAACAATCAGTTGCAGGAGAAATGGGCAGGGATAAAGATCTGAGAGAATTTGACAAGGGGTAAATCGTTATGGCAAGGCGAGTGGGTTAGAGTATCTCTGCTTGTGTGTCGCTCCCGGTCAGCAATGGTGAGAATTTACCAAGTGATCCTGAGGAGGGACAAACACAAACTGGCGACATGGCGACTCAGCTGTCCCGTCTGGTCTGATCCAACAGAAGGTCTACTGTGACACAAGTCACACAAAATGTGATGGTTATAGGACGAATGTGACACACCTGCCTATATGTTGACCCCTGTCCACCATCGAAAGCCTCTACAATGGGCACGAGAGCATCAGAACTGGACCGTGGCGATGTTCTGCTGGGAAACCCTGTGTCCAACCATTCATGTGGACTTCAATTTGACACGTGCCAGGCCAGGTCCACCCCTTCATGACAGTGGTGTTCCCCGGTGGAAGTGTCTCTTTCAGCAGGAGAATGCACCTTCCACACATTGATCAGGAATGGTTCGAGGAACATTATGAAGAGTTCAAGGTGTTGCCCTGGATCTCAACCCAACTGAGCATCTTCTAAACCAACAAGATCGATTCACAGCGGCTCCACCTCACAACCTACAGGATCTTCTGCTAACGTCTTGGTGTCAGAGACCACAGGACACCTTCAGGGATCTCGTAGTCTAGGCCTCGGCAGGTCGGCGCTGTCAAAACAGCATATTAAGCCAACAGTATATTAGGCAGGTGGTCATAATGTTTTGGCTCATCTGTGTATATTTATTTTAGTGATTAAGTGAAATGCATTGTCTGTTTGTTTGTTTTTTTTAGGAAATCCCATTCAATGTGTCTCAGAGTTCAGAGGATGACGGCTTCTCGCAAGCTTCCTCCAGACCAGCATCACAGGAGGAGATCAGACTCGCCTGCAACACACTGTCCACACGGTACACTCGCATTCAACTCATGCTATGTGTTTTTTTTGTCAAGTTTCATATTTGACACACCAGGTGTTTATGGCTCATATGTGAGAATATGGAAGAAAAACAGCTCACTTTTATTTAGAGGCTCAAACTGAGCAAACATATGCAATTTGGTGGAGATCTTTGAATGATAAATCATGTGTCTTATTGAAGAGAGGTGTGCTAGAGACCTGTGATTTTTACCGGGTTGACAATGAAACCAGTAAAACATCTGACGTATTTACATTGGCAGATATCATGGGAACATCTCAAGAACAAAAATAATTATGAATGTACATGCTTCTCTGTGTCCAGATATTACAACTGCGTGCCTTTCTCCGGGTGTATCATGGTCGGAGCCTCCAGCACATGTCACTCAAGAGTGAAGACCTTCGAGGAACTTCCTCTGGAAATGACATCACACAAGACACATCATGTATGACTAAGACCTCAAATATACACAGAGTTTATTGGCTGAAGGATGTCAACATCTGTATGGTTTTTGTGTGTCTACAGGACAGCCAGACAGACAGTGGGATGGTTCTGGCGTCAGATGAGCTGGAGAGGTTTGAGCACAAGCACAGAGGGGCCATGTTGAAAAAGTAGGTGAATCGTTTATCATATGTGACTGGTTAGTTTTCATCCTCTGGAGTGACATTTTCTCATGGTGCTCTTCAGTGCGTCAGCGGGCCGCAGCACAGAGCGGCTCATCAGTTCTCCGTCCGTCAGCAGCATCAGCACATCACGCCCACCCTTCTTCAGCCAACTCTCAGGCCAAACCTTCTACAACAACGAGTACGGCCAGCTGTCTGAAGAGGGCGTCAGCGACTTCTTCTCCTCCTCGGATCAAGCCTGCCTGGCAACCTCCAACCTGTAACAGCACTGATTGGCCAGTCATATCCAGGCCCCGCCCCCTCACCACTAACTGAACTGATGTCTAGCTTTGTAAAGTTCTCTCAGCAGCCACTGGGTGGCACCATTACATCAAACTCAAAACAAAAAAAGTATTTTATCACCTTAGTTACATATATCTTTATATAAAGAGTAAACTTCTTTTTATTTGTACAAAAAAAAAGACAAAAGAGCCAGAATGGAGAAAAAAAAATAAAGGAATATATCTTCTGTTGACTGATTTCTTCATATTTGATGTTGAATGATTTTTAAGATTATTTCAATTTTAGCATAATATTCAATTAATTATATTGTTATAGTTCTCATTTATGAAAAAAATGTTATTATTAAGGAAAATGAAACACATTTAAAGGATTAGTTCACTTTAAAAAAATTACCCCATGATTTACTCACCCTCAAGCCATCCTAGGTGAATATGACTTTCTTCTTTCTGATGAACACAATTGGAGATATATTAATAATCACCCTGATGCTCCTAAGCTTTATAATGGCAGTGAACGGAAACCACCTGTTTAAAATTCAAAAAAGTGCATTCATCCATCATAAATGTACTCCACACAGCTCTGGGAGGTTAATAAAGGCCTTCTGAAGTGAAGCGATGTGTTTGTGTAAGAAAAATATCCATATTTAACACATTATAAAGTAAAATAACTAGCTTCTGCCAGACCGCCTTCCGTATTCAACTTAAGAGATCGGCTTGGTAACAAACATTCTTCCAAATATCTTCCTTTGTGTGCAGCAGAAGAAAATTTATACAGGTTTGTAAAAAAATGAGGGTGAGTAAATGACATTTTTGGGTGAACTATCCCTTTAAGAAGAAAGCTGACGTCGCGTCAGTTACGTTGTTTCATAAGTTTATGAAATTGCGAGAGGCGTTACACTTTCTTCTTAAGTTGATGTGATGTGCCGTTCATGAACGATTTGTTGATTTTTGAATCTTTAATATGACTCGGGAACAACGAGTTGTCTCAGAGAGTGATTCGTTCATTTTGTGTTGACCGCGCATGCGCAGCATCCCATTGGTTCTGTACAGGAAACAGAAATTATCTCTCGAGTCCTTCGTTCATTTATCACGTGACAGCCGTATTGGATACATAAATTAGTTAATTCACAACGTTCCTTACAAGCAAGTGCGTAGTTAGTTTTTTTTTAAAGTTTAGTTTAGTTTTTTAGCTAGTATAATAATTGATTTTCCTATGAAGACTGGACATATTTGTATAAAAAGATTGATCAGAAGGGCCATAATGGCATAACATAAATGTTTATTGCACATATATTTTGATAATTATGATAATGCAACATACAGTCAGTAGTAGTAATACGAATTTAATGTTGTATTTGTTGCGAGACATTAAGCCGGGAAGCGGTCACGTGACAAAAGAATGAAGGACTCAGACCACGAACTGTTTCCGGTACTTCATCGCATATGTGGCTGACACTGACGACGGGACTAACGACTCGAACTTGAAGACACGAGAGGTATCTAATCTTTCTGGGTACAGACGTGATAAATGTGAACGACTCGGATCGGGAGGTGAGGTGAACTAAAAGATGCATAGCCTGAAGACCCTGCAAAGCAATTAAAGGTGGGGTAAGTTATTTTTCAAAAACACTGTTTGGAAGTTAGTCTGGCGACACCAACAACAAACGTGCAGCCAATCAGCATTAGGGGGCGAATGACGGTCGGTGAGAGAGAGAAAGAGCAAGAGGGAGATTTGAAGAAAGACTGCAGAGAGAGAGATGAGACACAATAAAGAATATCACTGGAATGAAGGTTTATGACTGGGCAAGCGCTTTAGGACCCACGTTAATATTAGAAAAGCTTTCCAGCTCTGGAGAGAGCTAAGAGAACAGGCCTGAAAACAGATGCGGAGGCTGATTTGATTCCGCTTCACACGTGAGTAACACTGGGTTTGTGTCTGGAGCTGCTGTGCTGTTGGGATCTAATGCTGTACAAATCGACTGATCGACTGTCTCTTTCCTGTAAATCTGATGCACGTACCTGAGCACTCTGATGTGCTTGTGTAGATAGATGCTTCGTGACTATTTTTTTGTTGTTGTTGTTGTTTATTTTATGTTATCTCTGAGCGGCTTTGTCCTGAAATGTGCGTATTGTTTACAGAGAAACGTGATTAAAGAAAAAACTAAGCCTCACTTTCTTTCCAGTCACGTGAATGCGTTGCGTGTCGGAACGGGTATATGGAAGTTAATTTTAAATATATAAGCCTGGCTGCTGTAAATCTTATCTGCCACAAGATGGCACTGTTTTCAACACTCTTGATGCTTTAAAATGTTTAGAGAAAAGCTTCATTTCTCCATCCCTACTCAATAGTTTTAGGCCTTTTTGTAAATGTTTCAATCGTTTATTCATTCTGAGCCTGTTTTTAAACATTAACTATCTGTAATGTCATTTTTCATGTGTGGAAAAAAGCACCAATTATAGTTCACCCAAAAAAATGAAAGTTATCCCATGATTTAGCCTACTCACCCTCAAGCCATCCTACGTGTATATGACTATCTTACCTTACATGACTTACCCCACCTTTAATGAATCATATCTGACTCATAATTTGGCCTTCATGGCTGCATTAGCCTATTGTTTATTTTTTATTCTTTATTTGCGTAAGTAGTATGTGTTAGGGAATTTAACATGTAACATTTTAATTATATTCTACTGAAATTAACGAAATGACTTGGAAAAAAAGATTTGTTCATTTTGCTGAACGAGATTCAAAGATCCGAGTCTGTAAAATGAACTTCCCGCTAAAGCGGTCTGGCGGAAGCTAGTTATTTTACTTTATAACGTGTTAAATATGGATATTTTTCTTACATGAATGCATCGCTTCGCTTCAGAAGGCCTTTATTAACCCCCCGGAGCCGTGTGGAGTATGTTTATGATGGATGAATGCAGGTCATTGACGAATAAGGTTTTTAACAGTGTAAAAAAACATAATGGAGATATAATTAATTTTGAAGTTTTATTAAATGTTAACAATGAGATTGTGGTTTTTAAAATCAATTAACACTGCTTTTGTCATTTATTACAAGATGGACAAAATTTGTCACCAAAAATTTCAGTTTAACCGAATGACGATATTTTCAAACAATGCTAACAGGCCGATATCTAGCTAGCTAGCAAAAGAACAATCAAATATTTTATATTTAGTACAAGTTTTTAAAATATTAAAACATTTTCCATGTTTTATAGCGGTTGTACCGAATGACCTGATGTTTCGGGACATGCGTATGATCAAGTGAAAACATGAATTTTTCAAATAGTTAAGAGAGAGTTAGTTCCTTTGCTTCACGACCATGTGATTCTTTGCAGGTGTCTGAATGATGTCACATCCTGTCACATGATACTGACCACATGACTTGATCCAAAATGGTCCCTTTATATTGGTTACTCCGAATGACATCATTTTTCCGGACATTCTTTCTCATAACAAAGCAACGACTTCTACACATAATTTTAATACTATGTTGATATATGATGTTATAAAATCATGCCAGATTAAATAATATATACATTTATTACATTTTAAGATATTTTAATCACAAATGAAATGGCTGTATTGGCCTTTGGATGGTTAAACCGAATGACCTTTTGACACTTCAAAATCTTTAAAATACCTTTATATGTAGCAAAATATAATTAAAACCTTTTGGATTCGATAAAAGAGATCTAGTTGTACTACCTTACATACTTAGGATGTCATATCTTTGTTTTTTATTATTATTATTATTAAGGCCTTTGGACAAAAAAAAAAATGACCCGTCACGTCATTGGCCCGTGCACTTTTTTGAATTTCAAACAGGTGGTTTGGGTTCACTCCCATTATAAAGCTTAGGAGCATCAGTGTGATTATTAATATAACTCTGATAGTGTTCATCAGAAAGAAGATAGTCATATACACCTAGGATGGCTTGAGGGTGAGTAAATCATGGGGTAATTTTCATTTCAAAGTAAACTAATCCTTTAATAACCCAATTAAGAAAACAAAAGTCTTGTTACATGGCCCCATAATGTTTATTTTGATTCTTTTTCAACATTATGGTAAACCTTTATTAAAATCATGAAGAAAAAAAAACACTAACCCAAATTTTGAAAAGACATACAAACACAAACAACAAAGAAACTGGCTGTTGCTGTGGTTTAATCTAACCATCATGGTAAACAGTGGAGTGGCCCAGAAGATGATCAAGTTGGGCTAAATATCTGCTAACATGGCAACTCAACAGGGCTTGTTTGATTAAAACAGGTTTTAAAAAAGAAGCTGTTTGTGGTTTTTGTTCTCACTGAGGGAACTGAAAATACACTTCTGTTGGTTGACTTGTCAACAGCGCATCACATATCTGAAACCACACTTACTTTTGTTTTGAGCGGCCAGTGTAACCGGTTCAACCAGAATAACAGTGACAGGAAACCTTTCACGCTCTTTAAAGCAGGGAACGCTTGACAAGACGTAAACAACACGTTTCCAGCGTAATCTCCAAAACAATAAAAGGTTAAACATTAAACCTTATATACTGAGGAAATAAAAGTATCATTAAGCCACAGAGTCCTTTACAGACCGACATAAACTTAAAAAAACATTCCTTCAAGAGTCTTTAGTAAAAACATTCATAATTTCCCTTCAAACAAACACTTTAAGAAACTCAAATACAGGCCTACAATCAAGAGTTCAAGATCACCAAAGACGATCTGAGATCACACACCAAATCAAAACTGCTTTAAACATGTACAGGTTCATCTAATGAAATACGTCAAGCTCCCGAATAAAGATAAACAATCCAATTTCAAGAACATTAAAATCATTTTCAATGCATTTTCATGATAATAAAATATATATAACCCCAAATTCATCTGGATAGTTATTCCCATCATTCTTCATTATGATTCTTATTAGAGTAATGCAGTACGATTATTTAAATCTGCACATATTAAAGGCAATAAACACTACCATGAAGTGTAAACAAAACATAAATAACATATGACTAACTGTATGATGTAATAAGAACCGGGGAAAATGGCTTTAATTGTCATGAAAATACATCACACAATGCACCAATGTTTTATAAGTTTTTGGCCATTTATGTATATTTAAATGTAAATTTTAATGGCCTGATCACGTCAAGCAGTCCCTACGATCAGCTCAATTCTTTTAGTGTTCTGTTTAATCACTAGAACAGATCAAAGTGACACTATACCTCTTATATAACACTACACACTCACGTCTGCGAATGAGGAAACCCTGGCGAAACACAGGTTCTTTCCGCACAGCTTCATCAACACACGGCTGAGTTAGTGAATTCAATATGGCAGTGAAACAAGGAAAACACCTACAAACCCAAAATGAAATCACTGTCGTTGACTGTATCGTTTGGAGATGAAAAGCAGTCTGAATCTGAATGAGAAATGAAGATAAGAGTCTTCCAGTTGTGGCTAGTGTGAGCAGAAGTTTGGCTGGCTTAAATAAAAGACGTGATTGATGGATGTGAGCACAGCTCATGACATTTTCCCGATCTGGATTTTCTTCCAGGCTTCAGAGGCTGTGAATATGCAGGAGTCGATGATGCCGGCCACTGTGAACGTCCCGCCGATGATAGCGCAAATCTGACGACAGACAGAGTCGATATATAAATAATTCAAGAGAGAGAGAGAGAGAGAGAGGTACATATGGACAGCGACTCACAGTGGTGACGAAGCGGTAGAAAGGCTGTCTCCTCTCGGTGTATTTGACTGTGATTGGACTCAGGTCATAGCGAAACCAGATGGCCGGGATGATGCGGCCCGTATGGCTGTACGCCACATACTCCTAGAAAACATCAAAACAGAGGACTTCTCATCTTCAGATGTATTTGGACTCATATAATTGGCCACAATTATGGCCTCATTACTCACCACAACACCTTTGACCTAAAGCGATAAGTTTAATGGCTGAAGATCACTCTATAAACATCTATAATCATACAGCTGCTGCTGAGCGCTTTTGGTTTCACATGCGGTGTCTCTTAGAGTCTGGTCAAACCTTTGACACTACACTCATACTCGGAGTACAATTTCTCAGTAGGTTTACACCCTCTGAATAAGAACAACCTGACTTCATATGAACAGGCGGTCATGAACACACACACACACACACACACACACACAACACCGCCAGCTGTCATCCGTGCCCTACGTGTCTATAGAGGTGATAAATTCTTGATGGTGCTTAATAAAAGACAGACATAATTCATCCAGCATCTAGGGTAACCAGCGCTCATATATTTAGACTTCACACAAGCTTCTCAGATTACCTTGTTTGCCACGGTGTACTGGTAGGAAAACCTCTGCTTCCCTCCCAGATCCTCGTAAACTGTAGGGACGATCTTCAGAATGTAATCGTGAGACGCTAAAGCTGAAGAAAGACAAATGCATGGCTTACATTAATACAGTGTTTTCTTGCAGACCTGTCAGTTTAATGTGCTAGTTCATTCGAGTGACGTAGTTCTTCTCTCCTGTTTCTACAGTCTATTTATGTGCTGTTTTGTAATACGATCAGTGTGACTTGTGTTCGGTGGGACGCTTGTAAGCACTGCACCTCGACGGCTCTTAGAGTCTACAAACGGACGAGCGCATGAAGTGCGTGCAGCAGTAATCTAGCATTAACGATCATCTGTGCTCATACTTAAGGGTTTGAACAAATTCCAAACTCAAAGTATTGCATTTTGGCATGTTACTTGCCCTACAACATTTGGACATGAATGACGCCTCATATCGTATGGCTATGAGGAGTCTTAGGGCATAATGTTTGGTAAAATATTTGGTACAACTGTGTTAATGCCCGTTCACAGCAGAACTATTACTATAATGTTTTAATAATTGTGACCCATGCTGGCAAAATGAGTCAGAAAGCATGTAACCACTTAGATCATAGATGGAAAAGACCATTTACAGCCAATACAGGCAATTTAAAATAGGAAAAACATGTTTTTCAAAGCTTTTTAACAGTTATAGCGCCACCTATGCTTGTTTAGCATCATATGTCGCATGTGCTCACCTATTTTCATAAAGTTTTTGTTTAGGATTTATAGGCTTTTGAGTGTATTTTGCCATGCCCATTTTGTAAATGACCCTGTTATATGCACTGGTTTGGTTCCAATCGGGCAAAAAACCTAGGACTAGTTCGCAAAAGTAGTTTTTTTACATAATCGTGAATATTTAATGAACGATTTGATTGACAGCAGTGGTTCTTGAGGCAAAGTTGTTCAGCATGAGAAGATCTATCAAATGATATGAATATTGTGTGTATGTGTGAAACACCACGTGATTACAGAGGTGTAAAACATCAAGTTTCGTTCCGATCGGCCTCCGTTAACCTTGTCTAATAGGTGCTCAAAATTCATTGGCCGATGACAGCCTTGTTTTTTGAGATACAACAATGTCCTCATAGACAGTCATGGCACCTTGGACCAAGACACTGCATGCCAATTTTCAAGTCAATCGGACTAACGGTTGCGTAGTTATAGCTGTTTTCAAGTTTTTTTCATGTCATAGCACCACCAAGTGTCCAACTGCCACAATTCTTTTACTGTGACCAAAGACTGAGCCAATACGTATGTGTACCAAGTTTAGTGAAAATATCTCATTCCGTTCAAGAGTTATAGCCATTTTAGTTAAATTGGCTCCGCCCACTTTGAACGTTTTGGCGCCCCTTAGCGACCGTGAATTGAAATTTCAACTTTATTTGATACCTTTTGATATTCAGACTCCAGATAATCCTTCTGCACTGGTTTGGTTCCAATCGGGTGAAAAACCTAGGACTAGTTTGCAAAAGTAGGTTTCGGACAAAATTCGAAATGGCGGATATTTTACGGGATATACTTTTTCTTTGTCTTGAGCAAAGGATTCCAATGACACTATGACAAATGGTCTAGGAGTTATGAGCAGTTTCATGTTTTTGATTGCTGTAGCACCACCTATTGGCCAATCGGGGTCATACCTTGGAGTCTCTCCCCAAATTGAGACTTATCATCTGGCCAAGTTTCAAGTCTGTAGACCTTACGGTTTGGTCTGCATGATCAGTTTTACGGCAGAAGAAAAATAATAAAATCCTTGCAATTACAATAGTGTTTTAGCACTACGTGCTTGAACCCCTAAAAATAATTGCGTCATGTCATTGACTCACATTAGGCTAAATGTTTCTTTTGCTTACATCTATACAGTATGTCTTTAGAGTCCAAGGCTAAAGCAGAAAAGAAAGCTCACAAAAAGACGTACCATTGGACTGAAGTCTGTTGGCTCCACCTAACGCATTAAACGCCCCGTGGACATGCTGTACCTGCAATTGAGCGATATGACAATGACTGATTTTACATTGTCCTCTATTTATTATTGATTGCATGATGGACGGACTGCCCAACCTGAAGTTTCTCCCCAAACGCCAGTTTGTGGATGACGTGGGTCATATCAGGGCTCGTGGGCTGAGCGGTCGCACTGTGTGTCGACACATGAAAGTTTCCTGGAACCTGCAGAAACAAGTTATCAAACAGGCAAACACATCAGATGCAATCCTCAAGGACATGAATGACACTTTATATGGCTTCTAGTCTTACAATGAGCTGTTCCACAGGAAACATTCAACACCCAACAAGAAGAAAAGAGTTCAAGTGACGTCAAGCATCTCTTACTTTATTAATACTGAACTCCCCTTCGAAGCGGCATCCGTGGCCGTTGTTAAGAGGCACCTTCATTGAATTCTCTATGTGGCCCACTTCATGCCGCCCCATCTCATCCTGGATGTCCAAACCCACCACTGCATACATGCAAAGATAGAGGCAGAACAGAGAAAAGAGATACAGATAATTGGCGAGGAACGATTTCATTTACATTGTACAATAGGACACTTTTTCAACAACATTACCGGTGATGAAGATGAACAGTGGTCCTAAAAAGTACAGGGACACTTAAGACATTAAAAAGCATACATTTTATTGCATTTGACCAAATATTACCATACCGTAATTACAGTATTAACTTGATGCACTGAGATTTATCTTGAAATTACCTGAAAATAACACTTATTTTTTTTTAGATTTTACTATCTCTTGTAATAACATTCAGGCATTTTTAAGTTTGACTTAAGTGTCCAAATACTTTCAGGATGTTAATCAAAAGGAAAAGTGCATCTAAAACAATTCCTGGTAGATGTGAAAACTTTTTCATCTGCATGAAGCTGGAAAAACAGTGAACTCAACACCATACAAGATGAAAATAGACTGGTGATTAAGGCAGGTTTGAATGACATTTGAGAGTTATGGCAGATTTTCAGTGATTGAATTTGAGTCCGTATGGCTTTACTTCTATGACATCTTTACGACCCTGTTTTCACCTGGTGTTTAGATGCGTTTTGGTTGATTGGATCACAAGTAGACGATGCTAAATACAGATGTAAACGGGGTGTAAAATGTTTTGAGCTTGTCCACTTTTTCCAGAGGTAGTTGAAAACACATTTGACCGGATTGCTTTCGTAGTGTAGACGCTCATGTGGTCGAAAAACCACCTACTCTCCGTCTACTGACCTAATGCGTAAACAATATGGGAAGCGGTCTAGCCAGATGGGATTTAAACTTTGTCGGCTGAAGCACCAAGTCTGGTTTGAAGATGAAAAACGTACCAAGCACAATGTTCTCACAGACTCACACTCACAGCGTTCGGCCGGCCTTGAGGCTTTCAAAGCAGAATTTCTTTCTCGCCTACTTGTGATCCGATCGACCAAACCGCATTTAGGTGTAAACAGGGTCTGTAGTGTTTTTTGGATCTTGACAGTAATTGGCCAAGTTATTTTTAGGTGAACTATCCCAAAACAAGTTCTTGATGTAATAAAAATCATTTGCACAACTGTTTATTTGACCTTTAACAGCTGAGAAATTAAAAACCCAGACAGTGTGAAGTAGCAGATCTTCTGACGCTGTGGTTCTAAGTTTATGCTAAGAGAATCTTGTCCTGTTGCCCAATGCTATTTTAAGACTGACTTCCTAAATGGGTGAGAAAGCAACACTGGCTCTTTACTTTTATGACGACAGGCATGATTACGATTCATGATCTCAAAAGTGCAAAAAAATAAAGGTCAGCCAGAAACTGAAGGGAAGAATGATTCCATTGAAAGTTTTCCAGAACGTTTTACAATTTCCAGTGAACTGAACCACTGACGTTGCTTGGGTCACTCATTACCGATGCATACCGAACCGAACATCTACTGCTTAGACTCAATCCAGTAAACTACAACCACACATTAAGGAGTAAATGTGCGAATGGAAACAATTAATTGCCTTTTTAACCCCAATTTTGCGTGACCAGAATACTAAAGGTCTTGCATGGTTTTCTCAGCAAGCGCAGAAAGGAAAAAGCATCCACATTTTCCACAAAACACACGAGTGTTGAAAAGTGACGTTGTAAAGGAGGGAACAATGTGTAAACCAATTTTAAAAAACACACGTAGTTTTATGGAAAACATCCGAGGATGACATGATATCATATGACATGTATCATCAATTATCAGTTACTACGGAACAAATTTGAATGTCTTATTATGACTACTGATTAATTCATACAATGCGCTATTATTCCACTTATAATCAGACTTTTCATCTGGAAGACAAAGTGAGCAAAAAGGCCAGTAAATAACCACCAGGCAACCAACCACACCACCTTAGCAACCGCTCAAAAGTACATTTCAATGCCCTAGCAACCACCCTAAACACCATTTTCATGGGAAATACCCGTTCACACGTTCTTCAGAAAAGGTAAAACTCGACATCTACTTGTGCTTCTGAAGGCCTTTTTGAAAACAGCAAATGAGGTCATTATTCAGATCACAGTGAGGCTTGTCTTCATGACTCATAACAAGGGCAGAAAAACTTGGGTTTCAGTCACATATGCTCCATTTAAAAGAAAAACGTCTTCCATAATAGGCAAAACCCCTATTTCTCACCCATGAGACCAGCTCAAGATGTTGTTCTGAACATAGTTTGGCCTTTGTGTAATGTGTGAGAAACAGCCGGTTGCAAATGTCTTTCGAAACATTTGAAGATCTGCCCAAAAGTGACATCAGAGGTGACCACAATTCACTGACATTCAGAAACACAATCCTTAAGTCTCATTCCAAACAAATTTTAAATTTTTTTGGACAAAAAAGCAGCAAGGCATATGTTGGTTTAACTGCTTCTACGTTGGTTTAACTGCTGCTTCTACGTTGGTTTAACTGCTGCTTCTACGTTAGTTTATCTGCTTCTACGTTGGTTTAACTGCTGCTTCTACGTTAGTTTATCTGCTTCTACGTTGGTTTAACTGCTGCTTCTACGTTGGTTTAACTGCTGCTTCTACGTTAGTTTATCTGCTTCTACGTTGGTTTAACTGCTGCTTCTACGTTAGTTTATCTGCTTCTACGTTGGTTTAACTGCTGCTTCTACGTTAGTTTATCTGCTTCTACGTTGGTTTAACTGCTTCTACGTTGGTTTAACTGCTGCTTCTACGTTAGTTTATCTGCTTCTACGTTGGTTTAACTGCTGCTTCTACGTTGGTTTAACTGCTGCTTCTACGTTAGTTTATCTGCTTCTACGTTGGTTTAACTGCTTCTACGTTGGCTTAACTGCTTCTACGTTGGCTTAACTGCTTCTACGTTGGCTTAACTGCTGCTTCTACGTTGGTTTAACTGCTGCTTCTACGTTGGTTTAACTGCTTCTACGTTGGTTTAACTGCTTCTACGTTGGCTTAACTGCTGCTTCTACGTTGGTTTTACTGCTTCTACGTTGGTTTAACTGCTTCTACGTTGGTTTAACTGCTTCTACGTTGGCTTAACTGCTGCTTCTACGTTGGTTTTACTGCTTCTACGTTGGTTTATCTGCTGCTTCTACATTGGTTTATCTGCTTCTACGTTGGTTTAACTGCTGCTTCTACATTGGTTTATCTGCTTCTACGTTGATTTAACTGCTTCTACGTTGGCTTAACTGCTGCTTCTACATTGGTTTATCTGCTGCTTCTACATTGGTTTATCTGCTTCTACGTTGGTTTAACTGCTGCTTCTACATTGGTTTATCTGCTTCTACGTTGGTTTATCTGCTTCTACGTTGGTTTATCTGCTTCTACGTTGGTTTAACTGCTTCTACGTTGGCTTAACTGCTTCTACGTTGGTTTAACTGCTGCTTCTACATTGGTTTATCTGCTTCTACATTGGTTTAACTGCTTCTACGTTGGCTTAACTGCTGCTTCTACGTTGGTTTAACTGCTTCTACACTGCTTCTACGTTGGTTTATCTGCTTCTACATTGGTTTAACTGCTGCTTCTACATTGGTTTATCTGCTTCTACATTGGTTTAACTGCTTCTACGTTGGTTTAACTGCTGCTTCTACATTGGTTTAACTGCTTCTACGTTGGTTTATCTGCTTCTACGTTAGTTTATCTGCTTCTATGTTGGTTTATATGCTTCTACGTTAGTTTATCTGCTTCTATGTTGGTTTATATGCTTCTATGTTGGTTTATCTGCTTCTTCGTTGGCTTAACTGCTGCTTCTTCGTTGGCTTAACTGCTGCTTCTACGTTGGTTTATCTGCTTCTACGTTAGTTTATCTGCTTCTATGTTGGTTTATATGCTTCTATGTTGGTTTATCTGCTTCTACGTTGGTTTAACTGCTTCTTCGTTGGCTTAACTGCTGCTTCCACGTTGGTTTATCTGCTTCTATGTTGGTTTAACTGCTTCTATGTTCAAGGTTCAAAGTTTATTATAAGCCCAGAGGGCGATTTTTGGTGCAGCATAAGATTTGTAAACATATCATACAAAACACACAAACAAAACAGCAAACACAACATTCTGACATCATACACTCAAAAAAATAACTCTTCGAACGAACATAAAAAAATCATGGAAAGGATTTCCACATGATAAAGTTGCTTTATTTCACCATTATGCAATTCTGTTATTCAAATTTAATGTACTTACGTTGGGTCAACACAACCAACTTAGTTTTTATTAACATTAAAGGTTTATTTTTACTCTATGCAAAATCCTTGAGTTGTGACAAAACAACTGACTAAGGAAGAATCTATAGTTATGTCCAACTTACTCAATTCAATCATGGACAGTGGTTCCACATGATTGAGACAAGTAAAATCCAATAGATTCAACCATGTTAAATTAACTAGAATCAATTGTGTTCATTTAAAATAAAATAAAATAAATAAAAAGCAATAAATAAATCAATAAAAATAAATTGTTTTCATATACATTGATTTTTACAATTAATTCTTCTTGTTTAATTTTGTGATGTTCTGTGTTAGAAATCTAGTTGTGATACTGGATGCATCCTAAATTGCCTTAACCAAAAACATTGTAAAGCCTAAATTGATCATAAGTCCACTGGTGGCAATGGTTTTACAATCAACATAGGCTTACAATGCTTTTGGGAAATGCAACCCAGAGCACTACCACAGTGATTACTTTCTTATTAAAGTAATTTGTTTGTTATCAGGTCTTCAACCCAAGCACAAGTGCAACAATTCACCACAATGGTAACCCTAAAACTATTAATTAACAGAAACTTTTAAATACCAACATAATAGAACAGTAAACATTAAAAAGTCTTTCCATTTTCTCATCTTCCTAAAAACTGCTTAAAATAACACTTTATTTCAACATTTACACTCCTAGTTCAGCCCCTTTGCAAAGCATGATGGGAAGTGAAAATTCTGGTTGGGTTTACTTGATTGAAACATGTTATTCCAATATGAAAACATCAAGTTAAGTCAAAGAGTAAGGTGCTGTTTACTCTCACTCTCTGCATATCACTTAAAAAATCTAATAACCACCCCACTATCTTAAATTCTAATTTAAACTCTGAAATTAATCTCTTTATTAAAACATGGGGCTGAACAGTATTAAAAGCTGATGAAAAATATACAAAAAGCAATCTAACATGGGTTTTACTTCCCTCCAGATGTTTCATAATCATGTTTAACAGGGTGGATGAGGCATCCTCAACTCCCCTTCTGGCCTGTTAATCAAACTGCAATGGATCTAAAAGACTTTGAGTTTTCAGTAAAAGTTCATCCCTGACAAATTTCTCAAAACATTTCATCACCAATGATGTCAGAGCAACAGGTCTAAAATCTAAGTTAGTCTTAGGATAACTTGTCTTCCCTACAGGGACAACGATGTCTTCTTTCCACAACTTAAAGCGACTTTTGGAATATATTATAAAAAACTGATCCGCACATGTCTTTAATAAACGTCCCCCAATCTTATCTGGTCCAGAGGATTTTCCCACCTTGCACTTTTTAAAAGTGTTTATAACATCCTGTCGATTGAAAAATGTACACTCCATATTACACACAGTCTCATTCCTAAGCACAATCATTTCACTAGTAAAATCCTCCACATCAAATCTAGTATAAAAAGTATTCAATTCTTGTGCCAACTGTATATCGGATTAATAACCAACCAGTTTTATGGGGGCATTACTTTTACTCTTGGATCCAGTTATAGCATGCATTACTCTCCCAGGCAGAGCCAAGTTTGTTTCTTCTAAGATCCTCCTACTTTCTCCACTTTATTTGTTTATGCAAATCATGCTTCCTTTCCAAGCTTCTTTGTTGGCTTAACTGCTTCTATCAGTTTAACTGCTGTTTCCATTTAACCGCTTCTATTGTTCTCCACATTTAAACGATTAAATGTAAATTCTTAGTAAAACTCATCATTGGATCCATTGTTCTATGATCCTAATTAGGGCTTGGTAATACAGCTTAAAGTCTCAATATTTTTCAGGCATTTGTCATCTCTTAATATTTGTGTTATTGCTGAGATCTTGTGTGATAAGCTAGTTTTAAAACAAAAAAACAGCCACATTCAAAATATTTATTAAGTATTTACAAATTTAATGCATCTAAAAGCTGGTTAAATACAATAAATTACCACTCTTTTCACTAAATGAACACAAGGAAGAATATTTAACCATTTTAGTATGCTCGGCATAACCGTGTAGCCGACCTAATTAAAAAAAAATCATTGTGATATTCATTTTATTTCACCAGCAGTCATTTGATCGCCTAGCCCTAACCCAAATAACTAGTGACTATCTATTAAGTCACAACAGGAAAAAAAAGTCATGTGACTGAGTCATTTACGCAAACATGACATATCAGGCATTATTTGGCAAATCTTTATGCAGATGTATTACCAAATATAAAACGACATTTCCTCATACGCTTGCTCACGTATGATTTCCCGTTGAGTTTCAAAACAGCGTGTCTGATTGAGGGAAAGGTCCATCCTAATCCCTCTGTGAGAAAACACACACACAATATATGTCTCAAACTGAGACTTTCATGTGTGGGAGGCCATTGTGCATCGTTTCCCATCATAATCTACGTCAACGAATTAAGACCACATACCAACAGTAAACTCACTGCTCGAATGCTCAAAAAAACAACAACACTCATAACATGTCAATAAAAGATGATGATGTGACAAACATGTGGGTGGAAAAACATCATTCAGAAGAGTATTTATGTATTTTATGTATATACTCACAATCACAGTGTAAGTTTGGCAAACTGATGTTTAAACTCACATCTATCTTCCCCCCACTGTCCTTATCGGGGTCATCCACATACAGTTCATTTACTCTGTAAAACACACATGAAAATAAACACATGCATTAAATTTAGTTCTGGCAAGCATTAGCCATCTGTAAAGGTCATCTGCTAAAATTAAATATTCAAGCTTGGCAGTAAAATGCCAAAATTGCAATTTTCGTTTCCTCACTTCCCCCGGTGAAGACGTGAAAGAAGTTGACACCAAAGTCTATGTCCTGTGTCAAACTGAGGTTACAATAGTGTGATTGCAGTCAAAAACATCTCAAGATACATTTGAAAATTAAACATTTTACTAACTAAAAATATCAAGTGGTCTAGCCAGCAATAAAAAAAAAACTACTGTAAGTTAACAAACATATTTTCTAGTTAAAAAAAAAACCCTAAAAAAATCCTAACCTGTTCTTGAGGTTGAACCATTTGAAGAAACAAGCCACTTTTTCCATTTCATAAAAAGCTCAAAACATAGGATATTTTCAAGAGTGATCTCTGTGACATCATTTCCCTATTTTATAACTTTCTTATCACTTCATCAAAATAGCTACACGTTGGTGGCACCACACTGACATTGATTTAGGATGGGGAAACGTTTTCAAATATTAACATTTTTAAACAGAACTGCTTATTTTAAACAATAATAACAAAACATTTAGTCTCATTCGCTTCCATTTATTTTTGCTGAACAAAAACCGTCCGTCATGCTGCTTGATATTGCACACTGGTATTTGTTATCATATTATTTTACTGCACTTTATTATTCCCCTATAGCGGCCAATGAATCTAAAGTCTTGCACATGTGCTGTTATTGAGGTGGATACGGGTAAGTTTAGACACTGGTTTGGTGGTATGGGTAGGTTTAAGGGTGGGTAAAGGTCAACAGTGTAATTATAGATGGAGGGGTTTTTAATATACAAGTACAGCGTAAAAACATACACCGATTAGGCATAACATTATGACCACCTTCCTAATATTGTGTTGGTCCCACTTTTTCTGTCAAAACAGCCCTGACCCATCGAGGCATGGACTCCTCTAGACCCCTGAAGATGTGCTGTGGTATCTGTAGATGTTAGCAGCAGATCCTTAAAGGGTTAGTTCACCCAAAAATGAAAATAATGTCATTTATTACTCACCCTCATGTCGTTCCACACCTGTAAGACCTTCACTAATCTTCGGGACGCAAATTGAGATATTTTTGTTTAAATCCGATGGCTCTGTGAGGCCTGCATAGGGAGCAATGACATTTCCTCTCTCAAGATCCATTAATGTACTAAAAACATATTTAAATCAGTTCATGTGAGTACAGTGGTTCAATATTAATATTATAAAGCCACGAGAATATTTTTGGTGCGCCAAAAAAACAAAATAACGACTTATAGTGATGGCCGATTTCAAAACACTGCTTCATGAAGCTTCGGAGCGTTATGAATCAGCGTGTCGAATCAGCGGTTCGGAGCGCCAAAGTCACGTGATTTCAGCAGTTTGACACGCGATCCGAATCATGATTCGACACGCTGATTCATAACGCTCCGAAGCTTCATGAAGCAGTGTTTTGAAATCGGCCATCACTATGTAAGTCGTTATTTTGTTCACCAAAAATATTCTCGTCGCTTTATAATATTAATATTGAACCACTGTACTCACATGAACTGATTTAAATATGTTTTTAGTACATTAATGGATCTTGAGAGAGGAAATGTCATTGCTGGCTATGGAGGACTCACTGAGCCATCGGATTTCAACTAAAATATCTTAATTTGTGTTCTGAAGATGAACGAAGGTCTTACGGGTGTGGAACGACATGAGCGTGAGTAATAAATGACATTATTTTCATTTTTGGGTGAACTAACCCTTTAAAGTCCTGTAAGTTGTGAGGTGGATCCTCCATGAATTGGACTTGTTTGTTCAGCACATCCCACAGATGCTCGATTGGATTGAGATCTGGGGAATTTGGAGGCCAAGTCAACACCTCAAACTCGTCATTGTGCTCCTCAAACCATTCCTGAACCATTTTTGCTCAGTTCTGATGCTCACGTGTCCACTGTTGGCTCTTTTGGCGGTGGACAGGGGTCAGTATGGGCACCCTGACTGGTCTGCAGCTATGCAGCCCCATACGTGTGTATTCTGACACCTTTCTATCAGAACCAACATTAACTTCTTGAGCAATTTGAGCTACAGTAGCTCATCTGTTGGATCAGACCACACGGGCCAGCCTTCGCTGAGCCTCGGCCGCCCATGACCCTGTCGCCGGTTCACCACTGTTCCTTCCTTGGAGCACTTTTGATAGATACTGACCACTGCAGACCGGGAACACCCCACAAGAGCTGCAGTTTTGGAGATGCTCTGACCCATCGCAATTTGGTCCTTGTCAAACTCGCTCAAATCCTTACGCTTGCCCATTTTTCCTGCTTCTAACACATCAACTTGGAGGACAAAATGTTCACTTGCTGCCTAATATATCCACCCACTAACAGGAGCCGTGATGAAGAGATGATCAGTGTTATTCACTTCATCTGTCAGTGCTCATAATGTTATGCCTGATCGGTGTATGTGTACAATAAGTGCACTGTATCAACAATTTAAATGTTAGTACATAGTAGTTAAAGACACTTGATATAAAGTGGGACACATCTTTGTGTGTGTGTGTGTGTGTGTGTGTGTGTAAAAGTAGAAAAATTTATGATACCATTTTCAGATTTTAAACCAGACCTTTTTTTCCTTCATTATAATCTTAGGACAGGCATTTTTGATTATAAACCCCACAGCTTTCATACATACATTTCTGTAGCGATGAATCCTGTCAGTTCTGAGAGAAAGAGGAACAACATGAAGACGCAGCAGCATATTGAAACTGAAGGGATAAGAAAAGGTCAAGAAAACATTTGTTAGTTTTCAGAGAAACATCACTCTTTTTTCACCCCAAATTAACATTCTCAACCCATTAGCAGTGATGTCATTTCTTTAAATTATGTCTGACTATGCAAAATGATTTCATCTTGTGAAGTGTATATGAGGGCCGTTGCATAAGGCGATTAAACGTGCGTGGCTTTATTGCTCTGGTTAACGTAATCGTTACCAAGTTCAACGTGTGATCAGATGAGTCAAAGCGAGAGGCTGGCCACAGAAGCTAGTACATATTTACATGGAGACAGTCTCCAGTGACTCTGTGGTCATGTGACTCTGTGGTTGACACGTCACTCTGAGTCTGGTTTGTTCCAGTTTACACAAGCTAATGTTTAGCTATAACACAAACAATAAGGCGTGTCGCTATGACACATAGCTTCAACATGGGTTATATCACTTGTTCCACTTTAATGAAGATAATACTGGGAAAGATTTATTAACACTTTGGTGTTACTACAATTACATGTAAATTATTGATTTTTCCTTTTAGTTTACTGTAGTTATGTTAACTAAAAAGCTTTAAAAACAGTGGATTAAACCAAACAGATGACGTTAAAAACAAGGTTGATTAAATCACACAGATTATTCATTGATTTTAGCTTCCCTTCCTGTTTTATTATACACAGTTGATTAAATCGAAGAGACACTATTGATTTTTTTTCTTTCCTGTTTCTGTTTTGTTAACTATAAGTCCATCAAATTGAACAGATGTCATTATCTATCTAAAAAGCCATGAGCGTTTATCTTTCAAATCTCTCATATTTACCCTTATTCACAGAACCGGTTTAGCAGCTAAATATTTAGGTTGTGTTCAGGGCTGGTCTCAGCAAACATGACTAAACGTTAAGTAATTGACTCGAGGCCAAAACAACAAAGGACAGAAGCACAATAATGAGCATATCATGTCATGATGAGTCAAACGGCAACACCTTAGCATTACAAACATCCATCCTTTTGAATCACGAGGGAATGATGAGCCATTTATGCAGGACAACATTAGGAAACTACAACTGAGTCAGCAAAATGGTTTGGGAAAACACAATCATCAAAAGGAGGAATGTTGGTGGAAGCGGCACATGAGCAACAGGCTGTAAAAGCCAGTGCCAGATGAAGCGAATTATTGGTTGATTGGAGTGGATGATGGGAAATAGGCATTATATAAACATCAGCACTCACTGAAAGCTCCGGTATATGTGGGCTGGGTGAGATCCTTGGGCACTTTCCTGTAGATATCGAACCTGGAAGGAAGAGAAAGAGAGGAATAGGGGAAGAAAAGAAAGGTAAACATTGTGTGTGTGAAAGCACATTGTGTTCCCAGAGCATTACGGAGCAGTTCAGGAATTTGAAGTATGGGCCGCGGTCCCAGATGCAACAGTCTGGAGCGACCCCCGCTTCTGGAGTCACACCTTACAATCACGACCCACATCTCTCAATACGGCAGGCTGTCAACATCGACTGAACACACATCAATCACCGAGACCAAAAAGCAAACAATGAGCATTTCACAACCACACACTTAAAAACTATGAGCTTGAAAAGGACCCTTCAGACTACTGGCCTAGATAAACAACAAACCTTGATGTTGGCTTGAGAAAGCCTGACCAGAAAGTCTGAAGAAGTATTAAAAGGTTTTCTGTTTGAGGTTTAAAGTAGTTTTAAAGCTTAAAATTTAAGGCAAAGTCTATCAGAAAAACAAGCGATGCATTAATAAATCGCTAACATGTTTTAACATGACGCTAGCATGCTATGAATGAACTCATTGCTAACATGTTTTAACATGACGCTAGCATGCTATGAATGAACTCATTGCTAACATGTTTTAACCTGTTGCCTGCACGATTTAACACATTGCTAGCCTGTTTCTAGCATGAATTAGCACATTGCTAGCATGTTTCCAACATGGATGAACACTTTGCTAGCATATTTTAACATGTTTCTAACATTAACACAATGCTAAAACGTTTTATTGTATTTTAAAATCAATTAACAGATTGCTATCATGTTGCTAACATTATATTACACACTCCTAACATGTTTCTAACGTGATTTAACATGAATTATCACATTGTTAGCTGCCTGTTTTTAGCATTAACATGTTGCTAACATCATTGATTTAACGATAGTCAGTGCAGTAAAAGTGATAATATTTCCGAATATTATTTGTCTTTTAAAACCCAACTGAGCAAGCCGAAGGCGACAGTGGCCTTTTTTTTTTTTAAATTGCAGTAATGAGAATGACATTTTTATCTTCATGAATATAACAGCAATAATAACTATAAAAAAGGTTTGTCAGTGTGAAGTAATTTGAAGTTTAAAATAGTTTTAAAGCTTAATTTTTACGGCAAAGTCAATCAGAAAAACAAGGGATGAATTAACAAATTGCTAACATGTTTTAACATGTTGCTAGCCTGTTTCTAGCATGAATTAGCACATTGCTAGCATGTTTTAACATATTGCTAACTTGATTTACCACACTGATAACATGTTTCTAACATTTCTAACAGTTAACACTATGTTAACATGTTTTAAAATGTTGCTAGCATGATTCTAACGTTAACGCAATGCTAACATGTTTTGGCATATTTTAACATCAGTTCACAGATTGCTAGCATGTTATATTACACATTGCTAGCATGTTTCTAACATGATTTAACGTAAATTAGCACATTGCTAGCATGAATTAACACATTGCTAGCTGCCTGTTTTTAGCACGTTTTTATGTTGCGAATATGATTGATAATTTAACATTGTTAACATGATTTACCACATTGCTACCATGTTTCTAACATGAGATTATACATTGCTTACATGTTTCTAATGTGATTTAACATGAATTAACACATTGCTAGCATGAAATAACACATTGCTCGTATGTTTTAACGTTAGCTGCCTGTTTTTAGCATTAACATGTTGTTAACATGATTGATAATTTAACATCGTTAACATGATTTACCACATTGTTAACATGTTTTAACATGTTGCTAGCATGATTCTAACATTAACACAATGCTAAAATGTTTTAGCATATTGTAACATCAATTAACAGTTTGCTAACATTGTATTACACATTTCTAACATGTTTCTAACGTGATTTAACATGAATTAACAGTGCTTGTGTTTTAACATGTTGTTAGCATGATTTAATACATTTCTAGCCGCCTGGTTTTAGCATGTTTTAACATATTGCTAACATGATTGATGATTTAACATTGTTAACATGATTTACCACATTGCTTGCATGTTTCTAACATGAGTTAACACTTTGATAACATGTTTTAACATGTTGCTAGCATGTTTCTAACATGATTTAACATGAATTAGCACATTGCTTGTATGTTTTAACATGTTACTAACATGTTGTTAACATGATTTACCACATTCATGTGGTAAATCACAGTACTGTAAGTGTACCTAGCATGTTTCTAACATGAGTTAACAATTTGCTAACATGTTTTAACATGATGCTAACATATTACACATTGCTAGCACGTTTCTAGCGTGATTTAACATGAATTAGCACATTGCTAATATTTTAGCATGTTGCTAACATGATTTTCCAGTGTTAGCATGTTCTATGCATCCCATTTCATGTACTTATGCACCATTCTATACCGTTTTAGTATAAATACACTGAAAATTTTAGTGAAATATGACTAATATGAAATATGACTTGTGATTCGCCCAGAAACTTTTAGCAGTTTAGCTATTTGAGTTGAGCAAAATAACTATTTAGGTGACATGCATTTCTCTGTACTGCATCTGTGTTTGCCATCAGACTGTGCTCTTATAATTCCTTACAGTTCAATGGCTGTGTTGTTACTTCGATAAAACACAGTACAGAAAACAATAAATCAATACATGATATTTGTAATTCTATTAAATAAAGCAACAGAGTTAATGCACAGTAAACTGTCAAAGTCATGCTTTTTATTAACAGAAAAGAAACAATCCTCGGTTTGTTTGAGACGACACCAAGAAAGAAGCGAAGGTCCGTGTGTAATATAAGCCCCTTCAGGAATGCGTCCAATCCCTGACTTTTTAAGGAGCTCCCAAACAAAGTCAAACTATCCAGCCCAGAGTCTTGTGCCCTTTTTCGGCTCTGAAACCTTCACGGCTACATCACCGCTCAGGTCCAACCCTCTGCCCTCAAAAACACATCTGTGAACATTTCTAGCAGTGAAATGACCCGAGTTGACGCAATGCTGGAGGGGGGAGAGGGGCTGACTTCCTGTCGAAGCAGACGCCCTGCTGTTTCTCTGCTTCACACCAACCATACAGTTCACCATGTTCTGAAAGAAGCGCTCACAGGATGTAGAAGGTAAAGCTATTGTGTGAAACCCAGAAGGACACGCTGTTCTTAAACCGCACTGACGTCTTCACTTACAGTACTGTGTAAGACCTGAAGTAGTACTAAAGAGTACAGAGTGGCCCCAAAGTATTTGGACACTCACACTGCTTAAGGCCCAGTACAAATGTTTATCCTTTTTTTTCTTTCTAAAAATTGCACGTTTCTGTATGAATCACATTTTATGACACATCAAACGAAATCGCCACCTCATTTTCTCATGAGATCAGGTTGGATTGTCTCAGAACTCATATTACCATAACTGTAAACAGAGTCTAAATTCAATTTTTAGATAACTTCAAGAACAAAAATCTTAAAGGTTTCAAATGGGGGGTTTTGTGGCGATGCCTCAGAAGAACCATTTTTCTTCCCCAAAGAACTTTTGAACGATTGAAAGGTTATATGAATGTCTTTATCTGAAAACCCTTTCAGTCTACATACAGTACCGTATTATTTATCTCTCTACTTATATGTGCAAGGAAAACATGCACAAAAGCATGTTTTGCGTCTTGGATTTCCTCAGCTGGATTACCTCTGGTTCTCAGTACAGTTCAAAGGCGTTCAGCACACACACACAAGTGTGGATTAGGCCAAACGCACGCTTTTCAGCGCATTGCATAACAGCCGTAACATTTACACGTTCCCTCAGGCTGTGGAGGAGTTCACTGCTCGGATATATCTGCCAGATATTTCATATTTCCTGCGTTACAACAGCAACAAACACCCACAGCTGCTCTGCGAGGCAATACGTCAGAGTCCAAAACAGGCACAAGACTGTCCCACAGCAACACAGCCATGTGTTTATCATACAACACTGCACAAGTGTTTCTTAAGAAGAGTCTGAATGTACAGTGTGCAATGTTTGGATTCGATGTTGACTACATTTGTTTTACGATTAATCCATTATCAAATTCGCTTATCGATTATTTTACAGATTTTATTGATTCGCTTGGAAAGCCAGCTGTGAGGTCAGCTGGCTGTAATGGCCTGTGGTATATTGTGTGTCACACCGCAGGAGGTTTACGAGTCTATTCTCAGGCAAACGCCACCATTCTCTGCGTCTTTCTGAAGAGGAAGTGATGTTTTATTTCAGGCTTGTTTGTCACTTTCATTGGTGTATCAGATAAGTCAACAGATGACCTAAAAGGAAGCGTGATTGTAAACAAGGAAACAAGGCTGTGTTGTCGCCTGAGCAACCAATATTTGGGTCAATGACGTGACGGGTCATGTTTTTGTCCAAAGGCCTTAATAATAATTAAAAACAAAGATATGACATCCAAAATATGTAAGGTGGTACAACTAGACCTGTTTTATTGACTTTAAAAGGTTTTAATTATATTTTGATACATATAAAAGGTATTTTAAAGTGTCAAAAGGTCATTCGGTTTAACCGTCCAACTGTTCATTTGTGATTAAAATATCTTAAAACTGTAATAAATGTATATATTATTTAATCTGGCATGATTTTATAACATCATATATCAACATAGTATTAAAATTATGTGTAGAAGTCGTTGCTTTGTTATGAGAAAGAATGTCCGGAAAAATGAATTTCATTGATGTCATTCGGAGTAACCAATATAAAGGGACCATTTTGGATCAAGTCATGCGGTCAATATCATGTGACAGGACGTGACATCATTCAGACACCTGCAAAGGACCATATGGTCGTGAAGCAAAGTAACTAACTCTCTCTTAACTATTTGACAAATTCATGTTTTCACTTGATCATACGCATGTCCCGAAACATCAGGTCATTCGGTACAACCGCTATAAAACATGGAAAATGTTGTAATATTTTTAAAACTTGTACTAAATATAAAATGTATGATTGTCCTTTTGTTAGCTAGCTAGATATCAGCCTGTTAGCATTGTTTGAAAATATCGTCATTCGGTATAACCAAAAGTGTCATTCGGTAAAACCGAAATTTTGGTTAAACCGAATGACTTCTTTGGTGACAAATCTTGTAAAAAATGATAAAAGCAGTGTTAACTGATTATAAAAACCACATAATCTCATTGTTAACACTTAATAAAACTTAAAAATTAATTATATCTCCATTATGTTTTTTTTTTTTACACTTTTAAAAAACATGATGCAATATTACAACACCCGCAGTCCTACATCTGCACATGCTCTGTGTGACTCTGTTGAAAGCCAGCCAAAGACAAAAACACTGGATGTTACAAGTTTCAAATTACAACTGCCTAAATAGCTGAAAAAATAGGTTGAAACTTTACCAGCCTCAGAACGTCCAGAGCAAACAAAGACAGGAAACACTCCATTCAATCAGAATCTGTCTACAGTCAGATTACAGTCTCAAGAGAAACTAGATCATTATGAGGATAGACTTTTTTTATTACACATTAATTTTCAGCCTGATTTTCAGCCTGTTTCCTTTGAATCCTGTAAAGCCATTGTTGAAAGTCTAAGATCAACTTCATTTTCTCTAGATATCATTCCATCTAGATTTCTAAAACAGACACTAAACACTATCTTTAACACTAGTCTGGGGTTGTTCCTGACTGCCTAAAAACAGCTACAGTAACTCCATTATTAAAGAGGCCCAATCTTGATTCTTCGAACTTTAATAACTTTAGGCCTATATCAAACTTGTCATTTCTCTCTAAGATTCTTGAGAAAATTGTTTTGACCCAGCTGCAGTCCCATTTGACGTCAAATAATATTCCTGAAAAATTTCAGTCGGGTTTTAAGCTCTGTATTTGATATAGTTGACCGCAACATTTTGATTTCCAGGTTGGAGAGCTGTGTTGGACTACAGGGAAAGGTATTGAATTGGTTTCAATCTTTTTTTTAACTAACAGAAGCTTTAATGTTTCTATTGGCCAACATAGTTCATCCTCACACCCACTTGCTTGTGGGGTGCCACAGGGCTCAATTCTTGCTCCAATTTTATTTTCTATATTCATGCTGCCAATGGGTGCTATCTTTGAGAAATTTGGAGTGTCATTCCACCTTTATGCGGACGATACTCAGATGTATTTTCCCTTGCAGCATAAAAGTAAAGATTTTTTAGGACCTCTGTTGAATTGTCTAAACGAATTACAAAAATGGTTAAAGCAGAATCTCTTAGTGTTAAACGAGAACAAAACCGAAATCATTCTGTTTGGTGCAAAGACTGTGCCCTTCATTTTGGTCATCTGTCTTCCTACCTTACACCTCGTGCCAAAAATCATGGTGTTCTTTTTGATTGCAACCTGGGTTTTGAGAAACAAATTAGCGCAGTGGTCAAATCATGTTTTTTCCACTTACGGCGTTTATCAAAAATCAACAGTTATTCACTTGTTTGTTCTATCTCGTCTAGATTACTGTAATTCACTTTACTATGGTATGAGTCAGTCTTCTACAGTGCGCTTACAGATGGTCCAAAATGCTGCTGCAAGATTGATTTCAGGCAGACGAAAGTTCGACCACATCTCGCCCATTCTTATTTCACTAAACTGGTTACCAGTTAAATTTAGAATTATTTTT
The DNA here is from genome assembly GCF_019924925.1 of Ctenopharyngodon idella. Classification (NCBI taxonomy): domain Eukaryota; kingdom Metazoa; phylum Chordata; class Actinopteri; order Cypriniformes; family Xenocyprididae; genus Ctenopharyngodon; species Ctenopharyngodon idella. The sequence goes on from NC_067233.1 coordinate 1,559,810, forward strand.
AAAATTTTAATTTTTGTTTACAAATCCTTGCACAATCAAGCCCCACCAATCTCTATTTATAAACCAAATAGGTCCCTAAGATCCAGTAATCTTGGTCTCCTCACTGCTCCACGGTTTCATTTCAGAGGTGATCGAGCCTTCGCTGTTGCTGGTCCTAGTCTATGGAACAATTTACCAGCTTCTATTACAGCTGCGCCTTCTTTGCCCATATTTAAATGCCGGCTTAAAAATCATTTTATGTCAATAGCTTTTATCTAGCCATGTAAATTGTTTTGTTTCGATGTTTTGTTGTCTCTTATTTATTTTATTCTACCTGTATTGTACAGCATTTTGGATCAACCAGTAGTTGTGTGAAAGTGCTTTATAAATAAAGAAAGAAAGAAAGATTGATAAAGCAAAATGAAAACCATTTGGATTATATTACAGCTTCTGACAAAAAGGCTGTATTAAATTAGTGGTAGAATAAAACCGATTTAATTCAGATTTTTCCTCATATCTTGACTTTAAGTAAAGTTTAAATATGTGACGTATAACAATTAGTAGGGATGTACCGATATGAACATTTTGGCCGATAATTCTTTATAATTGAAAGCCGATAACCGATATATTGGCCGATAAATCTAAATTTTTATATAATTTTTGAGAGCCTGATTACAAAAACAAAAGTTTCACCATTAAATCCATGTCCCAAACACATGATTATAATGTTCTCATTATAATTTTATGTATTTTATATGATGCACATGTTGTACTGAACTGTATTTTCCTTTTTGAAGTGATTTCAAAAATATTTCAAGCAATTCAACACCATCATGGTGAACAGTGCACATCTGAAGTGTCTCAGCTGAAGGAAATAATCCATTATTTATCGCCTTTAATATATCAGCCAAGTTTTCTTATCGGGCCGATAAAGATAACATTAAAAATGAACATATATCGGTCGATACCGATATGGTGGCCGATATATCGTGCATCCCTAACAATTACAGATAAATTTAACTTGGACGACTTTTATAAAATTTGAGCTTAGTAAGATTTTTTTTTTAACGCTGTCAAATCGATTAATCGCATGTAACATACACATATATATTTACAAACTTTAATGTTAGATGCAATTAATCGATTTGACAGCACTATTTTTATACTTTTATTCCGCAAAGATGCATGAAATTGATCAAAATTTACAGTAAATCCGGAAAAAAAAAATCATAATATTAAGTAGCAAATCATGATCATGTGACGCTGAAGACTGGAGTAATGATGCTGAAAATTCAGCTTTGATCACAGGAATAAATTACAGTTTAAAATATATTCACATAGAAAACAGCTATATTAAATTTTTATAGTATAGTTTTTGGTCAAATAAATGCAGCCTTGGCGAGCCAAAATAATAAAAACCTTTTGTACGGTATAATATTTCTGGAAATCAAAACTATTAATCGTATTTTTGTGTATGTGTGTGTTGATTTGTCCTCTATAACTCCAGCACAAAAACACGTCGTGATAACAACATTTACATTTAAACTACTAAAAAAGACATAGTAAAGGTTAGTTGCACGCACCCTGATCTACAGAAATGCTTTCTCTTAATTCTGTGTGTATAAAACCATTCAGCGTGTACATTACTGATTCACTGTGAATCTTTCATAGTCCGTTCTGTGGTTTGGATAAGGCAGCAGAACTCATGGCATGATGGTATGAAAGTCATTTTCAGATGTTGTGAGTCCTGTTTTATATTTGCATAATCATACAGTGTGACCAGTATGAACAGGATGGATGACTATGTACCATCAATGGTTTATAAATGTTATAGCTTAGAAATAAACTTTGATGTGTTTAGGATAGTGATAACTAAGGAGACATATACTTCTACAACTTTTCAACTGCACCTGAATCAAGTGATAAATGACAAAAAGACAGTTTTTCATAAGTGTTTTCACTATACAAACAGAGCAGTCTTCTGTAGTTTATGGAACTACTGGCTGTGTCTTAAAAACCTAGTGCGCTGCCTATCTAGACAGCACTCAGTGCATCACAGACGCGTTTCGAACGCTCGTTTAGAAGAACACTAAGTAGGCAGCTCGTTAGGTTTTGAAACACTACCATTGTGTCTACGGTGGACGTGTTTGATTCATGCATTAGAGGAAAAACACAAGCCAGCAAACCTCTACTCACCTCCGCACATCGAAAGTCATTGTGACTGCAAAATCAAGTGTGTTATATTATAATGATGTATTACACACTCTTAAAGTGTTTTAAAATAAACGACACTACTGCCTACTCCAGATTCTTCCTTCAATCCTGCCGGCTGTTCAGACCGGATGTGACATGCGCTTAGGACGCTTTGCACAATCCTATTGGTCGGAATGCTGCGAGCGGCATGATTCTGTTTCCGGTTAAGAAATAAGTTGTGGTGCGCAAACTTTGACGCGTTACCCCTGGATACACAGAACCAGAATTCATTTTACTGCTTTTGCTTCCGCTTATGTGGTCCAACAGTCAAAACTGTTTCTACAACAACAACAGAAACAAAAACGTAGATCTGTCTCTGGGTTCTTCCTGTATCTGTCAATAAAGCTGGAACCTTTTGGAATGTTCTGGAATTCTGCTTAACTTGACTAAAAGCTTTTCTGCATCTCATAATTTTATATTGCCGTGTGTATACAAAACAAGTGATTTAACAAATGAGGTCAGAAAATATATGAATTCGCAGGATTTTCATGATTTTTACAACAGACTGTGTGTAAGTTGTGACACAATATGTCTGATTGTAGACGAGTGAATCAACAGCAGTGGCTCAAATAGAAGAAATCGTATATTTCAGAATGGGAACAGACGACTGAGTAATGTAGGGTCAGGGTTATCCCAACATTACACATGAAAGTGGAAATATTGGAAATATACATATGTATATGTGTGTGTATATATATATATATATATATATATATACACACACACACATATATATATATATACCTATGTATGTTTAAAACACAAGATATAGAAATAGAATATATATATGTGTATATATATATATATATATATATACATATATTTACAAGCTTTTATGTTAGATGCAATTAATCAATTTGACAGAACTAATATATACATTTAATATAATATATACATAAAAGTTTGTGTATATATAAATATATTAGTGCTGTCAAATCAATTAATTGTGATTAACATCTAACAAAAGTTTGTAAATATATGTATATATATATATATATATATATATATATATATACAAACCTTTACGTTAAATGTGATTAATCGCAATTAATTGATTTGACAGTACTAATATATTTATATATACACAAACTTTTTTGCTAAATGTATATTTTAGTTGTCAAATTGATTAATCGCATCTAACTTAAAAGTTTGTAAATATATGTGTATGTATATATATATATATATATATATATATACATACAAAAACTTTATGTTAGATGTGATTAATCGTGATTAATCGATTTGACAGCACTAAATATATTCATATATACACAAACTTTTATGTTAAATGTATGTATTAGTTCTGTCAAATTGATTAATCGCATCTAACTTAAAAGTTTGTAAATATATGTGTATATATGTGTGTGTGTATATATATATATATATATATATATTATACAAAAACCTTTGTTAGCTGTGATTATGATTAATCGATTTGACAGTACTAAATATATATATATATATATATATACATATACACGCACAAACTTTTGTTAGATGTTATTTATCACAATTAATTGATTTGACAGCACTAATACATTTATATATACACAAACTTTTATGTATATATATATTCTGTCAAATTAATTAATCACATTTAACATAAAAGTTTGAGGGTGTGTATATATATATAGTGCTGTCAAATCGATTAATCACAATTATTCACATCCAACAAAAGTGTTTGTGTGTTTTTATATATATATATATATATATATATATATACACATATATTTACAAACTTTTAAGTTAGATGAGATTAATCAATTTGACAGAACTACTACATACATTTAACATAAAAGTTTGTGTATATATAAATATATTTAGTGCTGTCAAATCAATTAATCACGATTAATCACATCTAACATAAAAATTTTTGTATGTGTATATATATATATATATATATACACACACACAAAAAACTTTTGTTAGATGTGATTAATCACATTTAATATAAAACGTTTGTATTTTATAGTTCTGTCAAATCGACTGATTGTGATTAATTGCATCTAACATAAGTTTGTGTATGTACATGTATATATACATATATTTACAAACTTTTGTTAGATGCAATTAATCTATTTGACAGAACTAATGTATACATTTAACATAAAACTTTGTGTATATATAAATATATTAGTGCTGTCAAATCAATTAATCACATTTAACGTAAACGTTTTTGTGTGTGTATATAAACATATATGTACATACATTATATATTTACATACTTTAATGTTAGATGTGATTAATCGATTTGACAGAACTAATATATGTGTCTATATTAGACCATATTTCCATGATTTTTTTCTAAACCTTAAATTCATATTCATCACTCCATCAATGAGCTTGTTTTTTTTAATATCTTTGTCCAGTAATGATATTACAACATTCTTATATTTTTAAACAGTATAACCTAGTGTTATGTGTGCATCATGCAGTGTGTTTCACTATGTCATATCTGGGCGCATTCAAAAAATTTCAGCTCCCAGCCATACAGATTTTGCAAAAATGACTATAAACGATTCATGGAAAAGAGGCAAATGGACTTGCAGAGTATTTTCCCATGGTGCCCAGACACAGAGCTCTGTCCGTAAATGTGATGACATTATATATATTTGCTACACCAAGGAAATACCTCGTTCATCACACTCTTTCACTTCCCTTTTGAACAAACAGAACATGCAAGTGTGAGTAATCACTGAACTGCATGTGTTCAATGATTTGTTGCACAAGATTTGTTTATTTTTGATCAATTCAGTATCATTCTTGTTTATTTGTCTTTTTGTGGCCAATCTTAAATGTCAAAGTAAGATTTTTGGAATGTACTTTTATAATTTTCAGTCTTGCATGTAATTTTAATTGTTTAATGCACAGAACATGTTAGGATGATTCCTGTACATGCAGTACACAGTGTTCTTCTGTCTCAACATGTGGCTTGCATTTTTCTGTTGACTGACTCATCTGTGTTTTTTTACAGTAAAATTGTTACTTACTATTTTTTTCTGTGCGACAACCCCAGAAATGATTTGGAGAGCAATCCTCCATGAGTCCTGAGTCAAGTTTCAGAAATGCATTTCTGACGTCATGACCTACATATGTCATTTTGCTTCTTGTAAATTAGCGAGACTGTCATAATAAAATAAAATATTATCAAATTAAATTTCTAGAAGGATCACAAAACATCTGTGGGCACTTCTCCCAGCTGGAAAAAAAGAAAAAACGTATGTAAACTACGCGAATAATGTTTGTTTTCATATTAAATAACATAGCTGTAATGAATAATGAATTTGTAATTTTTTTAATAAAACCTGCATTTAAAGGACAGTGATATACAAGTATCTGATCTGCATGGAAACAGTCAAAATTGGTTCCAGTAAACAAACACTGCACTACAATCCCATATAACACATTTTCACTTTCTGTTCCACTGTTGTGAGGAATGTAGTCGCAGGTAAACCAGAAAAACATTTATTTGTGAGTCTGTGGCAATGGAAGTATATAAGCACTGGAAAAAAACATTATCAAGTACTTTGACTTTTAGGTCAAAACATGTGGAATAATATAGATCTCTCATGCACACCATATACCCAAGCCTGGTTTGTTTTTCAATGGAAATTTACCAGACCTCAAGTTTCTATACAGTGATTAACTTTTATGGTTTCCCTTTGCTCTCGCGGCATTGCACACTATGTACTCCTGTACAATAAAAACAAAGTATAAACTTTTATGAGTACAATGGCAGGTTCACTAATTATCTTGTTATTTATTTGAAGAGGAAAGTTTTAATAATACTTTAAATTATAACAATAATGTCATGGAAAAATTATTGCTAAACATTCCTTCATTTTTGGCAACTGTTGTTGGATAAATGTACATGGTGAGTTACTAGCCTGCATATAGTATATGCCTAAAGAAAAAGTACGAGATAAAATGAGTTAGATTACAATTCTTTGTCATGTTTTCACCAGAGAAACATGTAATCTGAGATCTCAATATGATCTCAAACATTTTCATATCATCATTGATATCGGTATTATGTGAATACCAGCATAGCTTATATTCTGTATTGTGTGCATATTCAAAAAATAAACAGCATTAAAGGCATAGTTCACTCAAAAATTACAATTTTGTCATCACACTCTAAAAAATGCTGGGTTAAAAACAACCCAAGTTGGGTTTAAAATGTTCTTCACACAAGAAAATAATGGTTCTTTTCAGAATTGTTTACTAAAAGATTATTATATCCGTCATTTTGGAACCTTTATTTTTAAGAGTGAACTACATAACTACATTTACACTCTAAAAAAAGCTGGGTTAAAAACAACCCAAGTTGGGTTGAAAATAGACAAACCCAGCGGTTGGGTTAAATGTTTGCCTAACCTGCTGGGTAGTTTTATTTAACCCAACTATTGTTTAAAAATACTATATTCCTTGCTTAAAATGAGCCCAAAGTATGTTGGAAATTAACATAATTAATATGTTTCATAAATGAACGTTTATTCACACAAGAATAATAATTAAACAAACATTTGCTAAATTGCTTATAAATGTTCACCTTTTGATTATTATTGTTGCCTCTAGCAATTATGTGTCTTATTTTTAATTTCCAACCTATTTTGGGTTCATTTTAAGCCAGACATATAGTAATTTTTAAACAATAGTTGAGTTAAATAAAACTACCCAGCACGTTGTGTAAACATTTAACCCTGGGTTAAAACAACTGGGTTTGTTCGTTTTCAACCCAACTTTGGTTGTTTTTAACCCAACATTTTTTTTTTTTTTTAGAATGCATTTACTCACTCTCAAGTTGTTCCAAATCTGTATAAATTTCTTTGTTCTGCTGAACACAAATGAAGATATTTCTTCCAGATACAAATCTCGCCCCCCATTGACTAGAATAGAAAAAATACTACTTGGTTACAAACATTTATCCAAATATCCTTCTTTGTGTACAGCAGGAAAACATTTTTTATACAGGTTTTGAACAACTTGAGGGTGAGTAAATAATGACAAAATTAAAATTGAGTGAACTATCACTTTAAATTTATCCTGTTTTGTTTATATTTAAAACTCCTTCCTTTTCAACCTGTATACGTGTAGTTTAACTATTTAAAATGGCATTGTGTGAAAGGTAAAGCCAACAACAACACAATTTAATACAAAAACATTGATAAAAGATCAAAAAGTGTCCCACTTTGGAACTACCAAATCTGCCGAGACAGCAACATTATTGGCCAATGCTGATAATCTCAAAATGGCTGATAAATGGGTCGAAGATCAACTTCTGAGCGAAACTATTTTAACGCTCAAAACGACTTCGAAACAACAACAAACAACAATCATTACTAACACTCATACTCAGTGACACAACTCGGAAACTAGGGTAGATTACCATTCTCTCGGTTTGTTAGAGATCGACTGACTTTGACAGTATCAGATAATGTTGTCCTGACGTACGTGCGAATTCACGCGGGCAACGCGCCAAAAGAGGCGGAGCATCTAACGCCATACCCTCGCGAGCGACTCGAGGTCGGTATATAACCGCCGCTCGGCGCCCTTCAGTTCAGAACAAGAAGGAACAGTAGCGAGTTTTCTTTTGAGAACTCAGATTTTAAAAATAATTTTAATTTCAGCCTCGCTCAACGGACTATTATTGGATCAAACTCACGAACAAAGGACTTTTAAGTTTATCTCACTGTATGTATTTCGAGTTATCATTCTCTACTATGGTCATCATGGAAGTGTCCACCATCGACTCGACCTCGCTTCGGGATCTGTTGGAGGGAGATGATCCGGACTGTCTGGTTCTGGACTGCCGCTCGTTCTTCTCCTTCAGCTCGTCTCATATATCGGGCTCCAGTAATGTGCGCTTCAGTACTATCGTGCGCCGGAGGGCCAGAGGGGGGCTGGGGCTCGAGCACATCGTGCCCAACGAGGACACCAGGAACAGGCTTCTGTCCGGGGAATACCAGAGTGTCGTGTTCCTGGATGACCGCAGTCTGGAGATGGGAGAAGTGAAGAAAGACGGGACTTTAATGCTCGCTGTGAACGCTCTGTGTCGCAATCCATGTGGAGCAAGTGTGTTCCTTCTTAAAGGTACGAGATATTCTTTTAAAATAGGGGGTGTTCACATCGGTGAACAGTTCTTAAAGGGATAGTTCACCCAAAAATTAAAATTCAGTTTTACTCACCCTCAAGTTGTTCCAAACTTGTATAAATGTCTTTGTTCTGCTTAACGCAAAATAAGATATTTTGAAGAATGTTTGTCATCAAACAGTTGATGGTCCCCGTTGACTTTTCCATACTGTGGAAGTCAACTGTTTGGTTACCCATATTCTTCAAAATATCTTCATTTGTGTTCAAAGAAAAACTTTTTGGCGAACTATCCCTTTTAGGAATAACTTTTTAATAATCTAAAGAGCCTTTTGTGGATTTGAAAATATTGTTAAAAGTTCTTCATGGAATCATAGAAGAAGTGAACCTTTATTTTTAAGAGTGTTTAACCATTAGTTGAGCTACATGTTTATTTAAAAGTGCGACCACATGTTTTCTTCAGCTGTTGTCAACTTGATAGCTGTTGTACTAAAATAACAACTTCTGTTTAACCATTTTCAGGTGGATTTGACACGTTTTCCTCTGAGTTTCCTGAAATGTGTACGAAGCCTGTTCCCCCTCAAGGCTTGAGTTTACCTCTGAGCTCCAGCTGCCGTCCCAACACCGCCGATCCCTCCTGTACAACCCCTTTATACGACCAGGTAAACAGTCTTTTTAAATGAGCACCTGTGCTGTAAATAAGACTCCTCATGCGTGAACTTGTCCGCTAATTTTCTCCGTTTCATTTCTTCAGGGTGGCCCCGTAGAAATCTTGCCGTTCCTATATTTAGGCAGCGCTTATCACGCCTCCAGAAAAGACATGCTGGACATGTTGGGAATCACGGCCCTCATTAACGTCTCCTCCAACTGCCCCAACCACTTTGAAGACCACTATCAGTACAAGAGTATTCCTGTTGAGGACAACCACAAAGCCAACATCAGTTCCTGGTTCAACGAGGCCATTGAATTTATTGGTGAGTATCATTTTTTGCCTCGAAATAGGGAACAGATGTCACCGTATGACAAGCTTTGGCAGGCAGGCGGACACAACCCCCATTCTGAATTGAGTTTTTCAAAAGTTCCCTCCAAATTGACCAGCTGTAAAGCTTACATCATCCTCTCATCCTGTTTAAAGAGGTGCCCCCTTTTCAAATAACACCAGGCCGTGATCTGATCTTTTCATGGGGCAACTGGCTCCGTCTGAAAGCTTTGCATCCTTTGTTTAGCCCGAACAAAAGGTAGTGTCCCTCCTATCAGATCACTGCGCTTAGCAGGGGTGCCGCAACCCCCCATTGTGTATTCAGGCCTGTCAAGGGGGGTGTTTCCCCTCTTACTCGAACCCCTGCCTGGTTTAACTTTTCCAGTTTCCTTAATGGGACGGCTTCCTCCATTAGCAGAGGATAATTTGCAATTGAATGTGTCAATAGTGGAAGACTACTTCTGTGTTGAGGGGCAACTTTTAACCGACAACCTGCTTCTTTTCCTTTCCCACAGACTCTGTACGGAATAAAGGTGGACGCGTCTTCGTTCACTGCCAAGCGGGGATCTCTCGTTCTGCCACCATCTGTTTGGCTTATCTGATGCGCACCAACCGCGTCAAACTCGAAGAGGCCTTTGAGTTCGTCAAACAGCGGCGCAGCATCATCTCGCCCAACTTCAGCTTCATGGGGCAGCTCTTGCAGTTCGAGTCCCAAGTTCTCGCCTCCTCGACGTGTTCCTCGGCGGCAGGAAGCCCCGCCATCAGCAAGAGCAGCACTGTGTTCAATTTCCCCGTCCACACGGCGGCCAGCCCTCTTTCCTTCCTGCAGAGTCCCATCACTACCTCGCCCTCCTGCTGAGACGGACGGACGGACTTGTGTTCTCAGTTTTATTTATATGAAGACTGTATGATCCCTGAGGTGATCTTTCCAGTATTAAGGCTCGGGAACTTTTAGTTCCTGTGTTGCTACCGATATTCCACGATTGTGTGTCAAAGACAATGCCTAGATTGTTTTAGTATTTTAACGCGGTGGTCCATACTTGACTTAAAACCTTTTAAATTTTAATGTGACACAAATCAAGTTGAAGTCCTCCAATTTAATTGCTGGCGTATCTTCATCTTTGGTCATGATAATCAGGTTATTTGCTAGCATCGAAAGAAGCCCCATGTCTTACAGATTCGCTCAGGGATTGTTTTCATGTTTATGTCGTTATTATTTTTTTGTTTATTTCGAGAGTAGTCTGAGATGGGAAGAAGTCACTAGACTTGAAGGTGCTAATCTTAACAAGTACTTGTTTCTTTTTGAACAGTGAATGTAGTTAACGCGTCTGTGTGGGCTCGGTGGATTATTCTTGAGCCTCTCATGCCTTTTCAGAACGCAAACGGATTCATCAAGACGTTTGTTTGTCTGTAAACAAATAGAAATACCTCATGTGTCTGTACTGTTGTCAGTCCGGTGAGAGTCCTCCCATAAGCACTACTAATAGGAATGACTCTTACAGGCTGTTTTGATATGTGTGACTATTTATTGACTAAATTAATATATTTCTTATGCTATATTTTTTCATATATTTGTGATAAATGTTGCTGACAAATAAACTTTTTTCATACATACAATCTTATGTGCAGTGTATTAATTCTGGGACAGAAAATACATAGTGGAGTTGCAATGTGACCTTTTAAATACAGTTATTATAGTAATAGTTATTTATACAACACTATTCAAAAGCCATGCATGCTTCACAATACAGTGATTAAGGAATATAAAACTGAAGCAAAAAGGTCTTTATGTCTCAAGAATTGTGTTTTTGATGAAAACACTTTCAAGGTCCAGAAAGGTACTAAAGACATCGTTAAAACAGTCATGTGACTGCAGTGGTTCAACCTTAATGTTATGAAGAGACGAGAATACTTTTTGTGCGCAAAAACAAAACAAAAATAACAACTTTATTCAATCTCTTCTCTTCTGTGTCATTCTCATACGTTGTTTACGTCCAGCGCTTCCAGGTTCTACGTCAGAACGCCGACTCGTTATTGGCCGGCTCCTGCGTCAGCATCACGTGCATGGGACAGGGAAGAGAAGAGATTGTTGAATAAAGTGGTTATCTTTGTTTTGTTTTTGCGCACAAAAAGTATTCTCGTCTCTTCATAACATTAAGGTTGAACCACTGCAGTCACATGACTGTTTTAATGATGTCTTTAGTGCCTTTCTGGACCTTGAAAGTGTTGATTATATTGCTGTCTATAGATGCCTCTCGAATTTCATCAAAAATATCTTAATTTGTGTTCTGAAGATGAAGGTATTACAGGTGTGGAACGACAGAAATTTCATTTTTGGGTTAAGTATGATGAATTATACACTTATTATGTAACATCAGATAACTATGCATTCATAAACACACGTGATATGGTATACAGTGATTAGTTTATCATTTGCAACCTATTCTAAACACTGGATCCAAATAGGACTGTCACAACATTCCAGCATTTGATAGCAATATCAATGAAATTTCACTATTCTCAATAGCAGAGAATAGGGGACTCTTTCACAAGATGTAATATAAGTCTCTGGTGTCTCCAGAATGTGTCTGTGAAGTTTCAGCTCAAAATACCCCACAGATCATTTATTACAGCTTGTCAAATTTGCCCCTATTTGGGTGTGAGCAAAAACACGCCGTTTTTGTGTGTGTCCCTTTAAATGCAAATGAGCTGCTGCTCCCGGCCCCCTTTCCAGAAGAGGGCGGAGCTTTAACAGCTCGCGCTTCGGTCGCTCAACAACAACAAAGCTGAAGAATCTCACGCAGCCAAAATGACGAAAGTGTTCAGCCTTACATTGTCAACCGGAGTCGACACTGATGGAGAGACTCAGGAAGAAGTTACAACTTTTAGACGTTTCTGAATGGTTAGTGGATAAATTTATGTAGTTTCTGTGGAGTTGATTCAACTCATCCACTAGCATGTGCCGTCATGTTAATCTTTTGTGCAAATCCAGCGTTGAAATCTGATTAAGAAGAAACTACAAAAATTTGTGATCCAATGCAATGACATTCAAACATCTTGCCACAAAGTCACTAAAGTGTCCAAATACTCTCCGGGGTCGCTGTATGTTTCAGTAGCTTGACAGATGAGCGCCTTCTGTGCTTAAAGAGGCGTCACTAGACAAACAAATGCAGCTGACTTCATTGTTTGAACTGGAATTCAGGCCCGTGTGAACGTTTCAAATATCGCTGGGAAAATATCTGAACAGTCCCCTTTTCACCCTGACCCTGACACGTCAGGTCATCCTGACCCGTGTTCGCGTGTGCATTGGAATCCTACACTGGGAATCTCGCCGCACAGAATCAGTGTTGTCAATTGTTCCGGCACAGGCGTCTGAATGAGCTCATTTAAGGGCCGTCAGACAGCAGGCGGGGTGGTCAGAGGAGCATGGGCTCTGCCGAAGCCCTTCAGAGACCACAATAGGAGCAGCTGCAAGGCGTTTGGGAAAAGTGTGACGACTATAACGCACTCAGCGTTCGGCCAAGCACACGGAGTTCTGTGCCTCAGCCTTTGTGTCGTGTAAGATGGTGTTTTCACAAGCCTCAATCACGGTGGCTGTAATTAGCACAACACTGGCTGAGATATGAATAAGAGGCAGTTCAGATTATAATGATCCAGTGAATCTGGGAAGTTGACAAAAAACATGGACATGAACTTTTTAAAATTAAAATCTATCTATCTATCTATCTATCGTCCGTCCGTCTGTCCGTCCATCCTTCTGTCTGTCTGTCTATCTATCTATCTATCTATCTATCTGTCGTCCGTCCATCCATCCATACTTCTATTTGTCTATCTATCGTCCGTCTATCCATCCTTCTATCTATCCATCCATCCATCTATCTGTCTGTCGTCCGTCCATCCATCCATCCATCCTTCTATTTGTCTATCTATCTATCTATCTATCTATCTATCTATCTATTGTCCATCCGTCCGTCCATCCATCCATCCTTCTATTTGTCTATCTATCTATCGTCCATCCGTCCGTCCATCCATCCATCCTTCTATTTGTCTATCTATCGCCCGTCCATCTATCTGTCTATCTATCTATCTGTCTGTCTGTCTATCTATCGTCCATCCGTCCGACCGACCGTCCGTCCGTCCGTCCATCCTTCTGTCTGTCTGTCTATCTATCTATCTACCTATCTGTCGTCCGTCCATCCATCCATACTTCTATTTGTCTATCTATCTATCGTCCGTCTATCCATCCTTCTATCTATCCATCCATCCATCTATCTATCTGTCTGTCGTCCGTCCATCCATCCATCCTTCTATTTGTCTATCTATCTATCTATTGTCCATCCGTCCGTCCATCCATCCATCCTTCTATTTGTCTATCTATCTATCTATCGTCCATCCATCCGTCCATCCATCCATCCTTCTATTTGTCTATCTATCTATCGCCCGTCCATTCGTCCATCCATCCTTCTATTTGACTATCTATCTATCTATCTATCTATCTATCTATCTATCTGTCTGTTGTCCGTCCATCCATCCATCCTCTATTTGTCTATCTATCGCCCGTCCATCCATCCTTCTATTTGACTATCTATCTATCTCTCTGTTGTCCATCCATCCATTCATCCTTCTATTTGTCTATCTATCTATCTATCTGTGTCTATCTATCTGTCATCCATCCATCCATCCATCCATCTGTCTATCTGTCTCCGTCTGTCTGTCCGTTTCTTTTCAATTTTAAAGTTTTAGTAATTTATTATTATTATTTTAATATGCCTGTAGTTTTTTTTTCTTTCATTTTTTTATTTTGTACTTTAACTTAATGTTGCATTAGCAAGTAGCTGAAATAAAATAAGTTTACATTTTTTATATATATTAATTTATTTCATGTTTATTGAGTTGCAATGAAAATGTTTTTATGCTTTGTTTTAGTAAATGATAATAAGCCTGCGCTGCTGTACACTGCTTACTTGACTTGTAAACGGCCTATTAAAAAACAACAAAACAAACTATAATTTCCCTACAAAACTATATTTTACATCATATGTGTTCTGACTTAAATATATAAATGCTATAATATTAAACAAAACATAATACGTTTATCTTTCAGGAGACCAAAAGTCATTTTTTGAAATGTTGGCATAAAAGCATATCCAACATAAAGAAGGTGAAAAACCATTTGAGTTATTATGATATAGTCATATAGGGGACCGCTGTGAAATGTTGTTTACCAGAGAAATCCTGCTGATTTCAGTGACATATGCTCTCCTCACTGCCCAGACCGATCTTTTGTGGCTGTGAAGAAAGGGAGGCCTGCTTGTTGTCCATTAGTGTTTGGGGGAAGGGGTGGAGAAGCCCCCTGTAACCTCCCACCTTTGACAAGAGCTCGAAATAAATCTCCCCTCTTCAGCACAAACAAACACACAAACAGCACTTTGTTTGCTAATTACTGCTGCACATATGTTTAGTGATATGAACAATCCTCTAATCCTCCGCATGATAACGATAACAATAAAGATATAGTTCTAAAAATAGTTCTAAATATAAAAGAATATGTGTCTACACCACAACTAAAACGATAATAAGAGAAACAATATAATTGGAATCACTTTCAGAGTGTTTTATTTTTTCAGCTGATGAACGATAAAAACATTGACAGCCAATCAGAATCCATACTACTTTAAAGAGCTCGAACATTTAAAGCAACAGAAGACAAAACTGCAGCGCGCCGGATGCTAATATAGTTATCTTTATTGTTATCTTTATAGTTTACATTCCTGGTGTGAACGGGCCTTAACATAACAATAAATATAAAATTTTAAAAATTAGATCAGTATCGTTGGAATCACTTTTAAGGTCCAATCACACCAAGAATGATAACGATTAGCATCCACACCTGTGGACAAAATCTTTCTGTTTATTAGTCTGCAGTTTTGTCACTTTAAATGCTCGAGCTCGTTACAGCAGGATGGATTCTGATTGGCTGTACGTTCATCAGCTAGAAAAAAAAAAAATTGTTCTGAAAGTGATTCCAATTATATCGTTTCTCGAGGTTATGCATTGACGTCACTTTCCCGCCGGAACGCGCTCCCTCAGCTGGACTGAGTGGCAAAAGAGCTGCTGCGTGACTGGATTTAATAGGGAAAACTGCAAAAACGCGAGTAAAACAAACGATTACACTAAAGGTTGGGCTCGAAAGTGTTCCTTACGACGTGTCAAAGAAACCTAATCATCAATAAATCATTCCTGACATTTATATGTGCCTGATTTCGACGCAGGGGTAAAGCAAATCTGCCTGTGAACACTTTAACTACAATATAGGTAGGTCTAAATCCGGGGTGATCACTAATATCAATGTTATATATATCGTCATATCGTTCATCCCTAAAACTTGTATAGTTTTTGTCAGTGTTTATTTAAAAACACTTAATTATGCAGAATATAAGATAGTAAATATTTAATTGCTGAGTTGTCAACATTATATATAACAATACAATATGTATGATTTTACCCCAAAATCCAACATTTTGACACAAAATGATAACTGCAAATCCATGTTTCTTTGCCTGAGTCGTTGTTTCTGTGAATTGCAGCGATCTTACTATCCATTTGCTTCTTTTTTCTGTAGCTTTCAGCAGTCTGTAAAAAAATTACCTCAGATGTTGCGTCAAATCTATTTGTACAGTCAATTAGAAAGCTCTTTCCCGTTTTGGATGTGTTTTGTGTGGTTTTCGCGTCATTTACGCTGAAAACAGTGCTGCCACCTTTTTGCCACTCAGTGGGCGAAACCGCAGTCATAACGGCCGACATTGACGTCACGCGCATGTGGTGTGAACTCTGCTATTCTTTAATATTGAGAACGATTTTTAGAAATATCTTTATTGTTATATATAATTTATAGTCATCGTTCTTGGTGTGTACGAGCCTTTAGAATTATTTTTTTTCCCCCAGCTGATGAACGATAAAAACATTGACAGCCAATCAGAATCCATCCCGCTTTAACGAGCTCGAGCATTTAAAGGGACAGACGACAAAACTGCTGCGCTTATAATAAACGGAACGATATCGTCATCTGGGGTTTACAGTAATATATAGTGATCGTTCTTGGTGTGAACAGGCCTTCACAGTGGGTGTCATAACACTCTAAGGTCACTTATCGCAAAATGTTTTGCGTCTGTTCCTTAAAGGGTGAGTATAAATTACAGATGGTAAATGACGTGTTGTTTTGGTTGTGTTTGTAGGTGATCTTTATCCAGCTCTGTCTAATGCTGCTGTTAATCTGTCTCTGTGTGTCATAATAAAGCAGCTTGAGGTGCTGCTCTGATGTCACAGGGATTCATTTTCATATAACACAAGTATAAGACAGTCTGAAACGAATGAGCATAATCTTAAAAGACTTTAAAAGCTTGAAAACAATATTTACATGGACATATATCATAATAATAATAACATTTATTACCCAACAAAAAGTCAGACACCTTTGAAATGCTTGTTGGATTAAATGTTGCTTCTGTGTTTGTAAGACACAGACGCCATTTTACACAGTCCATGAAATATTCTCATATTTATTGTGTATATTCTCTACGTCTACAGAATAGGGCTCTTAAGTTGTATAGTTTCATACATTTAGAAACATATTGCTGTAAAATATAAAAATGGACAATTATCTTTATTATCAGGGCATGTTTGTTAATGATGGTACATTAAAATAAAACAAATGTGTATAACGGCAAACCAAAGATGTTCAAAAACGATTAAAGAGCGCCCTCTGGCGATAATCGGTAAACTTGATCTTTCTTTATTTTTATTTTTATCTTTCTCTTTTTTTATTTTAATGTCACATAATTTTGTTTAGACGTCCATATCTTGTCGTTAAATAACACAGTATGATTTAATGACAACAGATGGACAAAGTTTCAAACCAAAATTAATATTTAACTAGAGTGTGATTTTGCTGATGTCATGTGTAACATGGAATTTTACCAATGTGAAAAGTGTAGCTTCACAATAAACTAGCCTACTTCACAATTTTCAGCTATCG
Source organism: Ctenopharyngodon idella (assembly GCF_019924925.1). Lineage (NCBI taxonomy): Eukaryota > Metazoa > Chordata > Actinopteri > Cypriniformes > Xenocyprididae > Ctenopharyngodon > Ctenopharyngodon idella. The sequence continues at coordinate 1,577,146 of NC_067233.1, forward strand.
GTAGGCTACGGATATGTTTGATTTTATTCACATGCTACGCATATCGATCACAATTATTTAGCCTATTTCATCAGTGCTTATAAGGAAATCTAATATATAACTCCAAAATATTAATTATAGGCCTATAAATTTAATTCTAATACTCAACAGAAATCAACAAAGTGATTTAATATTGCAATAAATTCCTAAAAGTGGAATTAAAAGCATTACAACATAGGGCATTGACTTAAGCTATACAAACAACAAAAAACGAAATCAAGGTGAAATCATGGCCAGATCAAACGAGCTCTCAGAGGAGAGACTGTTGATGAATGAAAAGGTCTTATTTCCATTTCAGAGACATTTGTGGTCGATCTGCTCCATGATCAAAAGAGCGTCAACAAAAGAAGAAAATGTCAAACCCCTTTATTTCATACCAGCCCAGGTCATTCAGGAGACTGAACGATGAGGCAGAAATTCCCTCGATAACGTTTGAGGAACTGGTTGCCAAATCCGCCGTTTCCACGCAGAATTGAGCTACTTGTAAACTGTTTCCGCGTGTTATTCCCCGCGGATTAAAGGTTTGACATTTAGTATTATTATTAATATTCGACTGAAATGCTTAAGCATTTAAATATTTTATATTCTACCAATGATAAAACTGTGCTAGACGTTATAAGTTATGTGAAGCAGGGTAGAGCCTTTGAGTTGTTTTTATGATCACTACGTTAGTAGTTTTCATTTTAACATTTACAGTATGTATTTTAGGTATGGGAATGGCATATTTTGATTTTGGGATGTGGTCATTTGGCCTTTTTTTTTTTTTTTTTTGATTGGCCAGTTTTGTTACGCAGACCTGGCAACCCTGATTGTCTCTGAAGTGTTTGATGTACAGAGACTTAAAACATTTATTTAATAAATTCCGCTGTAATTCTTATTTGTTAAATTTGGTCAGCTTATGTATTTGGTTAAAATTGAGATAAAAACTTAACAGAACCAGGAATCCCTGCATTTAAAGTATACGCTTTTATTCCAAGACTTAAACGAGGAGAACAACAAATCTTTTAAATACCTTCACGATTGTTGTCTATGGTAGATTTAAACCGACTTTATGTCTGATTTAAGCACCATTAATATTGATTTTCGCATGATTAGGATAGAAATTGCCTGACATTCGGACTCTACATCACATTCCCCCACTGACTGAAGCGATGACGCGCGCACGCGCTGCCAGCCAGGAGGACCGTTGGGGCGTTCACGTGCACAGCGATTGGACAGCGCGCGAGAGATACACACAAACACGTGTAAGGTGTTTTTAGCTTTCAAACTGAATTTAGGCGGGTTTTTCATTTTTCCTTCACAGACAGTATCAGACTCCACCGCAGCCCGTCTTGGGACAGAACTGTGACGACTTTCTGGAACGAGTTAGTTGCATTAGATTCACAAACTTTTGAATTTCAATAGTTGTTTTGATGGGGAATAACGGATCTAACTCCGTGTATTCAATTAAAGCGACAGTCAAGACAAGAGTTGAATGGCAAAGCAGCAGTATGCAAGGTGAGTGTCTCGCTTATCCGTGACTATACTAGTATATGGACTATATAGATAATTATGATGTATTTGAGCAGTTCAAATGTCTGAATGAAGATAAAGATAAAAAGATAAAATTAGATAAAAAATATCAAATTAAAGTGGCATCTCATCTCCAGCAAATGTTTAGCTTTTCTCAGAAATAACTTTTTTATTTATTTATTTATTTTTGCAGACGCTAAGGTAAGTTTTAGTGGATGTATGACGTCAGTTCCCCTCAAGTTTACACAGGTGACCTAGCAGAGTAAACACAGGTGTAATTAATCACACAACCACTGAACGTGTTCCACTAATGGATCACAACCACAAAATGTCACAAATTAATTTAATTAATCTGCATCCGAATATGCGTACTTCTGAAGAGAATTTGTGAATAATGACAGTGAAGCGACTCCACTGACACTGGTAGGTCACGTGACAGTGAAAATATGGCGGATGTAGTATGTCCGGTGTCGTGACAAATCAAGCTCAAACCGGTGCGCAACATTTTGCTGCGGTTTCCGGGTTTGCCGGGTTGAAACGGTGTGTGACGGGGTTTGAGATACGTTTTCTCTTGTTTGGTGGGTGTGTCAAAAACGTCAGCCCAATCAGCAGCAACATGTATATAAACCACGCGGCATTAAAGAGACAGCTCGCACAATGGGTCCGAGTGAAGTCGTTTACAAATGTGTCCGCTGCAGCTCAGCATACGCAACAATTGATATTAGAAGACATGTTTGTCGTAAGAGTTTTATAGTAAAAATATAGCATATCAATTCTTCAAAAACAACACAAAGAATGGCCTTCTCAGCTGCCATAGTTGCAACTCTTGCGTGATCAGAACAGGGTGTTCAACGCACCCACCGTTTAAAAAACGTTTTGCAACGTTTTATTGGGGCTGAACGCAGCCCTGGTCCTCCCTCGAAAACTGGTCTCCAAGTATATACGAATTATATTTATTTAAAATATGCATAGCATATTTTACACAGACATAAATAAGTAAAAAAGCATTTATCATAACATGATTTTGTAGGAATTGTAATCAGGCGCTAAAAAGAGTACCTATTAAAAGCAATTTGAACCAACGGGTTCGCTTGGGGTCCTAATGGAGACCCGATTTTGGACGGGGGACCCAATTTGTCACTACACCGGATTACATTCATACTACACACATTCATACTATAGACCTATAGAACATACTTTTTTATGGTTGCAAAGTATCTACAAAATCAAGGACTGCAAAAGTGGTGTTAAAAAAAATTTTATCCCTCAGAATTGCTATGTGACACTACTATTAATCTATTTTATCCAAACTCCTTTAATTGAAAGAATACGGTTTTAGGCTAATTCACTCTGCACCAACAGACGTCAACCAACGCGGACAATCACCAGATTACAGTACGTCACTTCTCAGATATTCCACGACCCGACAAATGCAGATTGCGTCGACCAACGGCAACAGGGAAAACACACTGATCCCACAAAACCCGACATGGTGTCTGTTGTGTCTTTTTAATACTGCCAGAAAAGCTTGTTTTGGTTAGTATTTATTTATTATATTTTTGGGAACACCATGAGAGAGGACACTGTTCCAGAAGTTTTCAGAGTCGAACAGGAAATGTCACTCCCACGATGAGAGAGGGGTGGCCACTGGCTTCTGAGATATGCAGAGTTGGCAAGGTTGTGGCTTTCCCAGGACCTTGATGAGAACAGAAGAGAGGGAAATGAGTAATCTGAGAAACATTTGATCGCTTTCATTTAACATTATATAAGATTACATAAAATGTGATAGTCTTTCAAAAATGAAAGATTATCAGAAATTTAGTATTAAGAACTTTCGAACAGTAGTGCTGTCATGTCTTGATGGTGCCTGGCAGTCCTGCTTTATCTTTTAGCGTACTATAGTTTGCACTTGATGACACAATCTTACCAGCAGATGGCAGCTGAGATCTCAGCTAAGTGACTATAATAAACTGTTTATTTTATGTAATGAGAACAGTAATTACAAAATATTGTATTTCTTTAGCTAATAGCAACAATTACCACAAACTGTTTAAAACAAAACTAGACTAATGGTGTATTTTGGGTCTTTTTTTTTTTGAAATCTTTTTAGCGTCCTTCACTTTGAATGGTTGACAACTAATGCAGCATTATTGTAGCCTTTTGCTTACACACATTATAAAATCCTATCCTGTTTACTTTATCTCCAGCTAGACATCATTTGAAGTGAAACATTTCCTGTTGACAGCCACAGGTGCAGTGGTCGAACATGCATTCTTTACGTACGTTTCTATTTTTTATTTTTTTTTTAAACTGAGTAATGACTTTGAACATTGTTTAAGGCGCTTGGCTCCAAGTCAGATGAGTAGTTTGTCTGCATTCCATCATCCATGAGTCACAGGGCTGCCAGCCAACGGCGATAAAAAACAAAACAAAAAGAAAACCAAAAAAGTGTGTTGAAAAATAAACTGTTTTAAGAGTAACCAACGGATTATGTAGCTTAAGGGAGGATATATATATATTTGAATTCCTCAAACAAATAAATCATCCAAGACCTTGGCCAGCTATCCTTTAACGGTCCTGTTTTGTAGTGGTCTGGTTTGTAGCAGCTATTGTATGATCGCCAAGCAAACAGTCACATAGTTTAGTGAGGATTAACACATCCTAGATCAGGGGTCATGAAAGTGTCATACAGTGAGTGTTAAAGAACAGACATCATTGTAGACAGCACAAATGTGCAAACAATGCATGGAAGAGCCTCCCTACGATCCTAAAAATAAAGGTTCCAAAAGGGTTTTTTTGCAGTGATGCCATAGAAGAACCATTTTTTCTTCGTATGAAGAACATTATAAACATCTAAAGAACCTTTTGTGCAACTGAAAGGTTTTTTGGATGTTATAAGTTCTTCATGGATCCATCGATGCACATGCACTACTGACCTAACAAAGATTTGACTCCACCCATTCAGAAAAAAAAAAATCATGTTCAAGACTCTGCAATTTTCTTTTCAGTTCCAAACAGTAAAGCTTTTGTGAAAAGCGACATTCACAATGACAGAGATTTGCAAGGGGCAAAGCAAATAGAAGTGTTGTCGAATTCATGCAAATGCACAGGGATGCAACTTTCCTGTGGAATTGGGCTACTTTAACACTGTTGCCGCGGGTTGTTTTTCATGTCCGCGGGTTGAAGCGACCCCAAATAACATGATACTGAATGAGAATTTTACCAGGGGAACCCCGCCAAAAATGTGGATTTTACCCACCGGAACGCGATTTTTACCGGGGGACCCCCTGAAACACGATTGGGCTAGTTTTGATTAGCAATTGGGCAGGTTTTGTTGTGAAAACCTGGCAACCTTGCAGTGCAGATACATTTTAAGAATTTAAAGATTGCTTCATTCAAAAACCTGGCTTCTAATTTAGAAACCTCAGTAAATAATAGCTGATAATAAGGAAAGCACTTATATTATAGAACACTTTTTTTCAATGGTCGTGGTACAAAAAGGATCAAATCTTAATGTAGATAATCACATCTAAACAAGACTTTTTTTAAAAGTCAACATAAAACAGCATACATAGCCTTTGATAAAGAGATAGTTCACCCAAAAATGTTCAGCACTTACTCAACATTTGCTCATCCTCAAGTAGTTCCAAACCTGTATCAATTTCTTTGTTCTGCTGAACACCAAATATGATATTTGGAAGAATGTCACTGACCAAACAGATCTCGCCCCCCATAGTATTTATTTTTCCTACTATGGTAGTTAATGGGGGCCGAGATCTGTTTCGCTATGATGCCAGCCATTCTCTTGCATTACTTTAGATAATAGTGGGTCAACAAATGGGTCAAACCTCAATAATAACAACAACAGTTTGCAGTCACTTTCTGTTAATTAGGCCATGTTGACTTTGACTTGGCAGCGCTTCATTTTTTCCTCATTTTGTTATGTTACAGCCTTATTCCAAAAGGGATTAAATTCATTATTTTCCTCAAAATTCTACAAATAATACCTCATAATGACATGATGTGAAAGAAGCTTGTTTGAAATATTTGCAAATTTTATATATATATATAAAAACACATGTACATAAGTATTCACAGCCTTTGCTCAGTACTTTGTTGAAGCACCTTTGGCACCAATTACAGCCTCAAGTCTTTTTGAGTATGATGCTACAAGTTTGGCACACCTCAAGGACATTCACAGAGTTGTCCCGTAGCCACTCCTTTGTTATCTTGGCTGTGTGCTTAGGGTCTTTGTCCTGTTGGAAGATGAACCGTCGCCCCAGTCTGATGTCCAGAGCGCTCTGGAGCAGGTTTTCATCAAGGATGTCTCTGTACATTGCTGCATTCATCTTTCCCTCGATCCTGACTAGCCTCCCAGTTCCTGCCGCTGAAGAACATCCCCACAGCATGATGCTGCCGCCACCATGCTTCACTGTAGGGATGGCATTGGCCAGGTGATGAGCGGTGCTTGGTTTCCTCCAGACATGACATTTGTCATTCAGGCCAAAGAATTCAATCTTTGTTTCATCAGACCAGAGAATTTTGTTTCTCATGGTCTGAGAGTCCTCCGGGTGCCTTTTGGCAAACTCCAGGGTGAGGAGTGGCTTCCGTCTGGCCACTCTACCATACAGGCCTGATTGGTGGAGTGCTGCAGAGATGGTTGTTCTTCTGGAAGGTTCTCCTCTCTCCACAGAGAAACGCTGGAGCTCTGTCAGAGTGACCATCGGGTTCTTGGTCACCTTGCTGACTAAGGCCCTTCTCCCCCGATCACTCAGTTTGGCCGGGAGGCCCGCTCTAGGAAGAGTCCTTGTAGTTCCAAACTTCTTCCATTTACGGATGATGGAGGCCACTGTGCTCATTGGGACCTTCAATGCTGCAGAAATTTTTCTGTACCCTTCCCCAGATCTGTAATCCTGTCTCAGAAGTCTACAGACAATTCCTTGGACTTCATGGCTTGGTTTGTGCTCTGACATGCACTGTTAACTGTGGGACCTTATATAGACAGGTGTGTGCCTTTCCAAATCATGTCCAATCAACTGAATTTACCACAGGTGGACTCCAATCAATTTGTAGAAACATCTCAAGGATGATCAGTGGAAACAGGATGCACCTGAGCTCAATTTTAAGTGTCATGACAAAGGCTGTGAATACTTATGTACATGTGATTTTTTTTCGTTTTTTATTTTTAATAAATTTGCAAAGATTTCAAACAAACTTCTCTCGCGTTGTCATTATGGGGTATTGTTTGTAGAATTTTGAGGAAAGTAATGAATTTAATCCCTTTTGGAATAAGGCTGTAACATAACAAAATGTGGAAAAAGTGAAGTGCTGTGAATACTTTCCGGATGCACTGTATCTTAGACTTCACTCTTGTCAAAATGCATTTGTTCTTCAGCTGTCCTTGCGTTCCTTAACTAAAACAGAGTGAGGACACAGTCATAGCACACGTTCAGTTGAATATCATTCAGGGCAGCTGGTTTGTCCCAGTTAGTGAGTATAAAGTCAAGCATATGGCAGCGTGGCTTACTGTGCTTGAAGCTTGTTGTTAATAATGTAAAACGATCCTTTGAGATATGAGATACCCTTAAACAGAGGAAGTTCCCATATTTACAGCTTCTTAAAATAGCCCCTGCGCACAGCACTTGGCATGTATCAGTGTCCCGCTCTGAAGCGAGGGGCCCAGAGTTTTCCCACACATGGCTGAAACTGATGTCATGGTGAGCAGCGAAAAACTGAAGGGAAGAGGGGCATGTATGCACGGATGTTGGGCCCGGGCAGAGGAGCAAAAGGTGGCCAGAAACTCTGAGAAACCAAAGGCTCATTTCCCCTCATCATTTAACCAGTCTGCTGGGGAAACCATTACGTAATGCAAAAGAAACCATTACCCTGCTATTAACACCCTGTCAGCCTTTCATCTTTGCAGTTTTGATGGGAAAATTGTGTTTTTTTTCTCAGTGGGTGGACTCGCTACATTTATACCTGTTGATGTAGTCTCCCTGTATGGTAGTCTCCCTGTATGGTGGATCTTTCCTCAACAAAACACTCTGTGTGTTATTTAATTCTCCATATTTCACATACATGTACTGTAATATTATGGCTTGGCAGTATGATAGCAGAAATGTGTCATCTGATAGAAATGCTGCTGTACCATTTAACCGCAGCAGGACTGATTTACACCAACCAGGCATAACATTATGACCACCTTCCTAATATTGTGTTGGTCCCCTTTTGCTGCCAAAACAGCCCTGACCCGTCGAGGCATGGACTCCACTAGACCCCTGAAGGTGTGCTGTGGTGTCTGTAGATGTTAGCAGCAGATCCTTTAAGTCCTATAAGTTGTGAGGTGGAGCCTCCATGGATCGGACTTGTTTGTTCAGCACATCCCACAGATTCCCTGGGGAATTTGGAGGCCAAGTCAACACCTCAAACTCGTGCTCCTCAAACCATTTTTGCTTTGTGGCAGGAGCATTATCCTTCTGAAAGAGGCCACAGCCACCAGAGAATACCGTTTCCATGAAAGGGTGTACATGGTCTGCAACAATGCTTAGGTAGGTGGTACGTGTCAAAGTAACATTCACATGGATGGCAGGACCACCTTCTTCCATTGCTTTGTGGTCCAGTTCTGATGTGCCCACTGTTGGCGCTTTCAGCGGTGGACAGGGGTCAGCATGGGCACCCTGACTGGTCTGTGATGTACGATGCACTGTGTATTCTGACACCTTTCTATCAGAACCAGCATTAACTTCTTGAGCAATTTGATCTACAGTAGCTCGTCTGTTGGATTAGACCACACGGGCCAGCCTTCGCTCCCCACATGCATCAATGAGCCTTGGCCGCACATGACCCTGTTGCTGGTTCACCACTTTTCCTTCCTTTTGATAGATACTGACCACTGCAGACCGGGAACTCCCCACAAGAGCTGCAGTTTTGGAAATGCTCTGACCCATGGTATAATGGTATATAAAAAACAGTATCTGTGATGGCCTGGCCATCTGTCTGAGCTGTTTTCCCTGCCTGAGACACTGGGATAGGCTCCAGCATACCTGTGACTCTACAAAGGACAAGCGGTTTGGAGAATGGATGGGATGGATGGATATTGCGATATATACAGTATATACTGTCACTGTGTTATGAATATATATATGATTTTGGTTATTTCACCCATCCTAATACAAAAGTTGGTGTTGAAATGTTCCTCTGAATAGTCCAATATCTACGTGACTAGCATGACTTGGAAGCAAGGTTCTGAAATGGGGAAAACAGAGCGCTGTATCTAAATAGATCCTTCCTCTGCCTTTTTTGTGTTTGAAAAAGTCCCCTTCACAATACTTTTGTGTTAGGGAGGAACACTTCAAGATGGTGCCAAAATAAGCAGATTTAATCGCAAGAAAACAAGCAAGCTATCTTCAGACTTCCACTGCTGCACATGCCGCAGCTGTTTCAGCGAGTCATGCGACAGTGATGTGCCTTGGAAACCGGCAAAACATTAACGCTGACATGCACGATCCTATTGTTGGCCACTACAGCCATTGTGTTCCCCTCTCCAGGAGGCTCGTTCTACGAATAGGTTTTACAAGTATTGGTTACAAAGCCATATGCTAGTTGTCTGTTTTGAATCAAGTAGTACTGTAAATGCTCTCTAAAAATCAATCTGTGTAAGAAAGATAAGGTAAAAAAGTATAGTCAATGCCAAAGATGAGTTTCAGTTTTTGTCTCATTGTATCAACCCAGGCTCATTGGAAAAAAACAGAATATGGCAACATATCTGCAGAATTAAATTACGTTGCTTCTTGCATGTTTACTTACAAATAGTCAGTGAGTTGCACTAAAAGCGTGTTCAGTGTTATCCAAAACAGTTGAATGTGATTTATGGTACGTCCAGTGAGTATTCCTAAAAGGTTAAACTCTATCGCGTTTTAAAAAAGCATACAACCTACACTAAATCCGACCTTAAAACTAACCGATAGTGTTAACAAAAACAAACATGAGATGCAACTATGCCATTTTAGCTGCTTCCTTGAGCTCTTTTATTGTGAATTGTGTTTCACAGGACTCAATGCAATGCTGTACCAGGTGAGCTGCTGAGTAAGTTTACTACATTAGATAGGCCACATATGGAGCTGGTTACGGGATGCAAAGTCAAAATGTATTTGTTTACAAATCATGTACTATGGTAAAAGGGTTTTGAGGTCATAACATATTGTGTAAAGAACCGATAAGTCTTTATTAATTGATAATCTGCCCCTGTAATCATAATTTGTTTGAAAAGGAATAAAAGTTGTTGGTGTTTTACTGCCTCTAGTGTTCATTTCAGCTGGAAACTGCAGTGAATTGTATGTATAGGGGTGTTTTTGAAGTTTTGCCAAAATGTAGGTAGCGGCATCTTTTTACAGTGAGCCTGAGTTGCATTTCACTGTTGTCCTCATTTAAGATGAACGAGTGCAAAATCACAAAAATCACTATACTTTTGCAAAGTAGAGCCTTTGTTAGGGTGTTAGCAATGTGAATTGTTTTTCTACAGGGTTTGGACAATGAAACTGAAAAGCCTAATTTTAGACCACAATAATTTATTAGTATGGTTTAGGACTTCCTTTCGCAGCCAAATACAGCATTAATTCATCTTGGGAATGACAGATAAAAGTCCTTCACAGTGGCCAAAGGGATTTTTGAGCCATTCCTCTTCCAGAAAAGTGGCCAGGTCACTATGTGATGCTGGTGGAGGAAAAAGTTTTCTGACTTGCTCATACAAAACACCCCAAAGTGGCTCAAAAATATTTAGATCATTTAGACTGTGGGCCATGGGAGATGTTCAACTTTACTTTCATGTTCATCAAACCACTCTGTCACAAGTCTTGCTGTGTGTATTGGTGCATTATTATGCTGATACATGGCACCTCCTTCAGGGTATAATGTTTGAACCACATGGTCCTCCAGAATGGTTCGTTAGTCCTTGGCAAGCACAGTAGGGAACGTCATGATATTGCAAGCCAAACCATCACTGATCCACCCCCTGCTTCACTCTGGGCAGCAACAGTCTGGTTGTTCAGCCTCTTTGGGGCTTCTCCACACTGTAACTCCCACGGATGTGGGAAAGACAGTGAAAGTGGACTCACCAGAGAACAATACATGTGTCACATTGTCCACAGCCCAAGATTTCCTCTTTTGGTACCATTGAAATGAATGCTTGGCATTGGCACGAGTGACCATAGGTTTGGCTATAGCAGCCCGACCATGAATATTGATTCCCAACAAAGTTTTGGTGGAAACAGGAGAGTCGATGTGTGCATTTAATTCATCTGTGAGTTTTGGCAGCTGTGGTTTTTTGGGTGCAATCTGGGTTAGTACCTGGACATCCCTTTTAGACAGCTTCCTCTTGCATCGACAGTTACTCCTGTTGGATGTAGTTTGTCGTCCTATGTGCCGACATTACCCTGGACACCATAGCTCTCAATACACCACAAAGACTTGCTGTCCTGGTCACAGATGAGCCAGCAAGACACACACAAACAATTTGTCCTCTTTTGAACTCTGATATGCCTCCCATTATGTTGGTGGATAGCAATATTTTATGTACTGCTGTGCTATTGCCCTGCGAATTCAATCTTCACACTCGGCTCTTACTGATGGAATGTAAAATCAGTGAAGATTGGCCACCAGGCTGCGCATGTATAGGAGTGAAACCTCCAACACTATTTTGGCCAGTGTTTCAGTTTCATTGTCCAACCCCTACTTGTTATTGTTTGGACAAACAGGTTCATTAGAGTCCCAGTATGTACACTCTTCAGGAAATGAAGCCTGCAAGGCTGGCTCCTAGTACAACAAACCAAGAAAGTACAAGTCATGACACATATCACCTTAATTGAGAGAAAATTAAATGCCAATAAAAACTGACACGAGACTGTTTTAACTGCCAGTAACTGGTGCCGTAACTGCCAGTAAATGGGGCCGTATCTCACAGTGCCATTTACTGGCAGTTACGGCACCAGTTACTGGCAGTTAAAACTCTCTAATATCAGTGAATGTTATATGAACTGATTCAGCCATTAGTAGAATGAGATCTCTCACACACTTAGGAACAAGACCAGCAGTTATACATCCTTCATGCCTGAAACCCAAGGTCAACAAACAACATTCAAATGGGTGCTTTAGCCCAAAAATATCCTGCAATGTCTCTTTCCCATGGAGAGTGGTATGGCCCACCTCCCCAATGGGCCCCAGTGCTCTGGTGACAGCTCTCGGGGTGTTGTTAACCTTGTGCAGGAGAGGTGACATGAGGCCCCGCGGGCCAGTTTGGAGTTGCTTTAAAGGGTATTAAAATAGCATTCAAAGGACAGAACAGCTGTGTTATCTAGGGCTTCCGAGATAAATACTGTACATCTGTAACTAATGACATCACTGTGCTGTGGATGCTTTAGTTTATACAACATTAAACATTCATAAGCTAATTGTTCTATTGTTATAAGTTAATAAAAAACAGCCTATTGACACGTACGTTGAAACAAAGGGATTAAACCAGGGATAGCAGGACAGCGGCTCTCCAGGACCGACGTTTAAACCTGCAGTATAACTAAAATATCAGACTCACCTTTCATTAATCTCAAATTCACATGGCTCCCATTAAAACTTATGATGTGTAAGCCCTATTTAGAACACATGGCTACATTCCATTGGCTTTCAAAAGCGGTATTCTCTGGAATACAGCATTGTGTTATATTAGTAGGAGGGGAATTACCATCAGTCCTTTGTCATCAAGAAGGACGGGATTTGCTTGTACCTCTTTACATATGCAAAACTGATGTAGTACAGCTTTTCCTTAGAGAAATTAGTAAATTAAAGACATGTGATCTGTTTTCCACCAAGGATGTCATTTGTTATTTATGCTGGTTCCCACGTTAACCACCCTTTGACCTCAAGATATCAGATGCTGTGGTTTATGCTTGTTGTTGTTGGTGTCTATGTCTCACTGAAAAAGCAACTCAGATGAAAACATCCAAGGACATAGACATGCATGCTTTCTCCACATCAACAATGAATCCAATGTTTTTGCTTTGTAGGAATTTGATCCACTGAGTTTTTTTTAATTATCTGTAAAAAAAAAAAAAAAAAAAAAAAAAAAGTCACTGCAATGAAGCATTTGTGTCTGGGATCCATATGCGCATACCAACTGATCGCTTGTACTCACTACATTTAGAAATCACTGACAGCTCTCTCATGTAGCACCACATTAAAGTAATACAGATATGAATGAATTACCAAATACAGAATTGAATTGATGTGTCATCACACGTGTACGCATTAGAGCTGCACGATTAATCGTTAATTAAAAGATCGCAATCTCAATTCAGACACCCACGTGATCTTAAATGTCAATGATTCGGCTCTGTCTGTTAAACTTTTGACAAGTACGATCACAGCGAAGATTCAGATATGAAACAGCTTTTCAACCACACAGTATCATTATTTCTGCCTTACAATAATTCAGATTATCACAGAAGTACTGGATAAAAGTTTATAGTTCGGATATAAACACTGATGTCTATGGTAGCGATCAAAATAGAGTAAATTACCTTTTGAAAGTAACATGATGCTTCAAATAACGATTGTATCAATTACATTGTTACACCAGTAGGTGGCGACAAGTGACTGTTAAAAAATGTATTTGTCATTGAATCATTCATTCAAGAGATTCGTTCAAAAAATGCTGATTCATCTATTAATGAAACAAGTGAAGTCTTTATGAGTGAGTTATTGAATCATTCATTCAAGAGATTTGTTCAAAAGCGCTGATTTATCCAGTAATAGGGGTTATGCGCAATCTAACTTCTGTATTCTGTAAAACAGATCAGATCGCTTCCGGTTTAGGTCTTTTGTATGTGCTTCATGAAAAAATTAGCTGTTTTATTCAAGATAACTTAAAAGTAGTGAGCAAAGAAGAGTCCCCCACATATGCAGATTGATGTTTAAAAGCTTTTTTCATTCTTCTTCGTCACCCTAACGTTTAGATATTTAATAGAATAAAACACTTATAACAATGTGAACTAGGTAGTTTCGCTGTTAACCTTAAAAGTCCATAGATATGCCATCAGTTCATACTGCTGTTAGCACTTTCTCTGACAAGCGGATGCAATAAGACAAGTTTTCCGGTTTGGTCATGTGACATTCGACATATACCCTATGAAACAAGTGAAGTATTTATGAGTGAGTCATTGAATCATTCATTCCAGAGATTCATTCAAAAACGCTTATTCATCCAGTAATGAAACAAATGAAGTCTTTATGAGTGAGTCATTGAATCATTCATTTAAGAGATTTGTTCAAAAATGCTGATTTATCGATTAATGAAACAAGTGACATCTTTATGATTGACTCATTGAATCATTCATTCAGGAGATTTGTTCAAAAGCGCTGATTCATCCAGTAATAAAACAAGTGAAGTCTTAATGAGTGAGTCATTGAATCATTCAAGAGATTTGTTCAAAAGCGCTGATTCATCCAGGAATGAAAAAAGTGAAGTATTTATAAGTGAGTCATTGAATCATTTATTCAAGCGATTCATTCAAAAACGCTGATTTTGTTCAATTGTCTATTCAGAATCGTGAGAGAATTGATCCCTATTTTAAACAAAAAATAGTGATTCTCAATTTATCCAGAATCGTTCATCTCTAATTTGTGTGTATATTGGCTATTTAGCACTAGCTTTAAATGCAGCCCATCCAATCAGATTTCAGAGTGTGTTCAATTTAAATTGTCCCATAGTAACCAGTGTTCATTGGTTATGTAATATCTTCACCATCACTAGGTGGTCTGCCACACTTAGACTGTTCTACCAGATTCGGGTCAGTTATGTGTTCCTCTACATGGAAAAAGACCTCTCTTGGAAAAAGACTACTTTGGGAGGGTCATTAAATATTCCTTTGGTATTTGACCCTTGTTGACCTCAGGGGTTTGTCAGGCAGGTCGACCTCTGTTGTCAAGGTTCACACTATCTTCTGTCTGTTTATGTGTTGCGGCACTTTAGAGAACATGACACTCAGAAACCTCCCACCGTTTGCCAAATGAACCTCTGATACTCTACAAACACGTAACTTGAAATTTAAGACCTCAAGGACTGAATTTTGGGCATATTTGGGTAAATGCCAGTTTTGCCAGTCTGGATATGTAAAGCGGTTTACCAGCGGATATCCATTGGATGTACAATCTGTTACATCATGGTACTCTGAGTTAAAAAGGTCGGTTGCTTCATCATCTTTCTCAGTGTGATTGTGTACTAGCACTTACTTTCCTGTACTTCAGTTTACATCTCAAATATTCAACATTGTATTTCTAATCTTGCATTGGTTTTTAAAACTCGTGGCTAATCTGAACTTTTAATTTCTTTGTAATCAAGGCATTAAAACTGTACTTCTCTACAGTAGGACAAATTTTGTAATTGGCATCCATTCGCCATATCTTATGTTGACCTTGAATGCCCAAGTACAAGAATGATGACAGTTGCTATAAGGATAATGCTATTCAGTCCCTCTGGTAGTTGTAGTATAGTGAAAATAGGGTGAGGTAAGATACAAGTGATCTATATGGAGGGGAATAAAAATGATAGTGTGGTTAGAAACTATAGTGGCCCTGTCTTAACCTCAACCGTAACAGGATCTGGAGAATTGACGTCTTGTGATTCATTTAAAGGGCATATTTTGAGAGTCTAGAACAGCATTTCCCCCAAATTAGGCTGTAAATGTTAATGATGTGATGTGGCTAAAATAAACTTTAAAAGAAAAACTTGTTTGATGTTTACCACTAAACCAACCCCACCACAATACTGTTTTAGATTATAGTTAAATGATGGCATATCTGCACATCTGCTTTTTGAATAGACTTGTAGTTTCAGTAGATCAAAATAAGAATAGATAGTTACTTTAATATCTAGTCCACAAATGGCTTCCAGGTCATGTCATCATAGCTTTAGCAGCATAACCATTGATGTCAGTTGGTCTGTTGTTGGTCTGACTGCTTTCATTGACAAAATGAAGTATAATATAGTACATCCATAATGATTATACTTATTCAAAATGTAAAATCTTTTCCTTTCTGGAGAATGAATCCAAAATATTGATGACTCATCTTGCACTCGAGGCCGTATCCAATAAAAGGCACTTTGAGAAGTTCCATCTCTCTAATACAACCTGCCTCTAGCAGTAGCAAATAGCAAGTAAAAAAGTTCATTGCTGTGAAACGAATGGCTTTTAGCTATTTAAGAAGCAGATGAGCCCATTTCCCGTCCGAATTTTCAGTTTAAATTTGAAATTTAAAACATAGGAAAGAAACTGGACTTGCCAAGCCTTTTCACTGGGTCTATAATAAAACTTAAGGAATAACAATAAAATAAAAGACTAAAAACAAGCTGTTTAAAACAGTATTATTGAGTGCTGCAGTCATGACGTCAAAATCCGACTAATTCGCCACCGTGTCCCTCAGAATTTTCCTATGGGTTTTTATCATGTGTTTGTTTTTAGTAATAGTTTTAGTAAAATAAGGTCTGTGGTAAACATAAGTTGATGATACTTGAACATTTTGTTCTACAAAGTAAACTACACACACTCACAACCCAAACGCTCTCATCTAGTTACTTATTACATACATTTTTTAAATAAGCATGAGTTTCAAAATTACCATTTTCGATATGGGTGTGTACAATTTACGTTGTAGAACAAAGCGACCAAGTATCATCAAGTTATGTTGTATTACAAACTTTATTTTACTCTTAAATTGAAAAACAAACAAAAAAAACTCTATTATAAAAACCCATAAGAAAATCTTGATGGATCCAGTGGCGAATTAGTCTTCCGAGTTCTGACGTCACGACTCTATTAATCCTGTGGGGCATAATAGCAGAGCTGAGGAAATTTTTATTATATATTATTATATTATAAATCATGACTGTTGTATTTTGCACATGCGTTTAATAAAACCGTTCGGCCCACTTAGACAGTGGTTATGACTCATTTTGCCATTAGATCTGTGAGTTTGGCTTTGGACAAGATTCCCATGCTGCTCAGACAACCACATGCAGTTCTCCCAGTTGGCCATCTGCTTAGCATTTCTTCAGTGTTTTGAAACTTGACGGGAATTAGAGTACTGCTAATGTAACACTTCGCAGTCCAAGGACTAGTCACTCCACCGCATGGCAGCAATTCTGATGCCATTGTCCAAGTCTTACCTCACAGTGTGACAAGAACATAATGCTTCTACTCTGGCAAAAGAGCTCTGTTCTGGGGGTAACTTTGATATTATGCGCCATTTTCCTGCACATTTAAAGTGGTCATGAATATGCAAAATCAAAATGCCTTGATCTTTTGACATATAAGAGGTCTTTGTACCATTAAAACATCCTGCAAGTTTCAGAACTTAAAGGATCAGTCCACTTTCAAATTAAAATTTCCTGATAATTTACTCACCCCCCATGTCATCCAAGATGTCCATGTCCTTCTTTCTTCAGTCAAAAAGAAATTAAGGTTTTTGATGAAAACATTCCAGGACTGGAATTAAAAAAAAAAAAAAAAAAAGGTTTATAAACACAAATGATCGCCTCGCAATTGCTTCCGCCAGACCACACTTCCGTATTCTTCAAAAAGCTTACGCTGTATGTCCTACACCTTCCCTATTCAACTTACGGAACGAACGCGGCGCCAGTTCCGTTTTTTCCGTAAGTAGAATAGATAAAGCATAGGACATACATTCCTCGTCTGGTATCATTTAAAGCCCTTTGAAGCTGCACTGAAACTGTAATTTTGACCTTCAACCGTTTGGGGTCAATTGAAGTCCACTAAAAGGAGAATAATCCTAATTTCTTTTTGACTGAAGAAAGAAGGACATGGACATCTTGGATGACATGGGGGTGAGTAAATTATCAGGAAATTTGAATTTGAAAATGGACTAATCCTTTAAAACATCCTCCTCATTATAAACAAAGCATTTATTTAATCAAGCTCCAAAAAACAGCTTGTTTTGATATTGCAGGATCTGTGATGTCACACGAGCAAATACATTTGATGAGTTAAAGTAATGCAAAAACATACTGTATGTTGCAGTGACTTATTGATCATATCATTTTTTCTTGTACAAATATATTCTCCTGCCAAATAACGTCCTGCCTTTCCAGAACTGTCTGGTCGAGATGTTATTTCATGCATATTCTTTTTGTCGAGTCACATTGGCCTGATTGTCATCCCTGACCATGCCGACGGCTGCCAGCGACACATGAAATCAGACTGACAGATTTGTGTTAGCTGTTCCTAGAGGAGAGGGGACTCTGACAATAATGTCCAGAAAAAGGTTTGTAGACTGAGGTGCTGTCAAGACTGATGCGATCATGTTGTTTTTCTTTGCATGCCAATTTTAAACTTAGTGAAATTAATTAATAAATGAAGGCATGAACATGACTGAAGGCGAATCTCAATAAAAGTCATTCATCCCCAAAATCAAAAGAATTAAATTATATTTTGCTCAAAGTAAATGAAGCATATTTTTATGTATTTTTATTTTTAGTATTTGCAACAGGAGCTGAATGTATGCATTGCAAGACATCATTCTATCCCAAACAAAGAGCTTTTATGCTTTTATTCATGTGATGTTTTGTTTACAGTCTCCGCCTCAAACATTCTTCCTGTGTAATCACAGTTATTGCTGCATTTCCTTCTAGATCCATGACAAATGTTTCATGAGAATTTCATTGTGCATTGTCCCTGCCTTAGTTTACATATGCTGTGGAGGGTCAGCAATCTGTTACAGAGGAATATATTCATATACTGTTAAAGGGTCATGACGTGGATTTATTTAATATATTCCTTCAGGTTCACTTATAATGTTAAAGTTTTTTGCACACACACACATTTCCACACACACCTTCATTCTGACCCTCTGTCTTTAGGGCACTGCCCCTTTAAAACTTGTCAGTAAACGGCCACTGTTATGATTGGCTAACGTCCTTGCATAGGAAACAGTATCAACGCCCACTCATGTGTCAACCAAATTTTCTCTCCATTACACTGAGCCATGATTACAAAATCTGCAGTCAAATGCTCCGTATCAGCGTAGACAGCGTCAGTGATTATAATGGCTTCAGAAACCGAACGCACATCTGTACGCTGTATCAGCGTAGACAGCGTCAGTGATTATAATGACTTCAGAAACTGAACGCACATCTGTATACTGTATCAGCGTAGACAGCGTCAGTGATTATAATGACTTCAGAAACTGAACGCACATCTGTATACTGTATCAGCGTAGACAGCGTCAGTGATTATAATGACTTCAGAAACTGAACGCACATCTGTATACTGTATCAGCGTAGACAGCGTCAGTGATTATAATGGCTTCTATTTCCTTTTGACACGACGCTCACATCCGGTGTAGGCAATTGTCAGCCGTTAAGCGTCTGAATGCCCTATGGTAACAGTGGGTGGGGTCTGTGGTGTAATGTTGTATAACTATTTGTCAGTGTCTTGCTCTGGAGGTGGGCCTATGCAAATATTTTTGACCAAGTGACATCACAAATCCCACAGTATCCAAACAAGCTGTTTTTGGAGCTAAATGCTTTGTTTATAATGAGGAGGATGTTTTAAACTCTGAAACTTGCAGGATGTTTTAATGGTACAAAGACCTTTTATATGTCAAAAGATCAAGGCAAATTTGATTTCACAAGAAATATGTTAAACTTTAAATATAATAAACTGCATTTCAACCAAAACCTGCAACATTTATATTACAATGTAATAGCTTTAATATTGAAGTACATTTCGATGTAGATTGCATTATGTGAAACCATGATTTTCTTAGAAATAGCTGACATTCCAAAGCCAGACATGCCTTAATAATCCCACAGCATTTCTTTGACATCTACAACTGTACTTTTTGTCCTAAATTTGCTAGATCATAAGAGTCTTACCACATCAACCGTAGCTAAAACTTTGTAGGCATTGCCGTTTTGAAATTATTTCACATGCATGAATATGGAATGACCGTGGGCCTTGTTACTGTCTGAACAGAACAGTCACTCTAGGTGACGTACTGTGCATAATGTGAGCATAACCTCTCCTGAGAAGATCTGGGGCAGATTTAATAGCGTTTGGCTTGTGGCCGGCAATCATGGGCTAGGTCTGTTTGGACAAGACTCCTCAGAGACAGCTACAGCTCACAAGACAGGAAGCAGCTTGCATGGATCCCAGCGGTCAAGGTTGTGAGGAGATAGAATGGGGGTTGGGGTAGAGAGGGGATTTCCTCATAAGGGCTTGTCATTTTCAAAAAATACCCACAATTATTCTGTAGCCATGAAATATTTAGTAATCTGTTTTTCATCCTGTATTTTGTATTTGAAGTGCTTTGAAATTCGCTGGTCTGCCTGATTGCTATCGCTGGAATGAAACATACAAAGTTTACATTACATTTGAATAACAATTTCTGGAGAAAAGGGAAATGATGTAAATGCAGGACGTGCAAACAAAAAGTTTAGTTCTTAAGAACCAGGTGATTTACATCAAACAAGTAATCTTCTGTTAACCTTCTCAGAGCTTTTGTATATAGTATATTTAATTATTTGAATCAAATAAGCTTGACCCACATCTATAGATATTTATTTAGTCACTTACAATCAGGGTTGCCAGGTCTGCGTTACAAAATTAGCCCAATGACTACATCCCAAATATCAAAAATCAAAATATGCCATACCCTAAAATGCATTATGGTGAATGTTATATAAAATGAAAACCACTGTCATAGTGATTATAATCGGGTCATTGACGAATAAGGTTTTTAAAAGTGTAAAAAAAAAACCATAATGGAGATATAATTAATTTTGAAGATTTATTAAGTGTTAACAATGAGATTTTATGGTTTTTATAATCAATTAACCATATTTTACAATATGGACAAAATTTGTCACCAAAAAAGTCATTCTGTTTAACCAAAATTTAAATGCTGAATGACGATATTTTCAAACAATGCTAACAGGCTGATATCTAGCTAGCTAACAAAAGGACAATCAAACATTTTATATTTAGTACAAGTTTTTAAAATATTACAACATTTTCCATGTTTTATAGCGGTTGTACCGAATGACCTGATGTTTCATGCGTATGAGCAAGTTTGAATTTTTCAAATAGCTTAAGAGAGAGTTAGTTACTTTGATTCACGACCATGTGGTCCTTTGCAGGTGTCTGAATGATGTCACATCCTGTCACATGATACTGACACATGATCCAAAACGGTCCCTTTATTTTGGTTACTCCGAATGACGTCAATGAAGTTCATTTTCCCGGACATTATTTCTCATAACAAAGCAACGACTTCTACACATAATTTTAATACTATGTTGATATATGATGTTATAAAATCATGCCAGAATAAAAAATATATACATTTATTACATTTTAAGATATTTTAATCACAAATGAAATTGGCATTTGGACGGTTAAACCGAATGACCTTTTGACACTTTAAAATACCTTTATATGTAGCAAATTATAATTATAACCTTTTGAGTTCAGTAAAAGAGATCTAGCTGTACTACTTTACATACTTTCGATTTCATATCTTTGTTTTTTTTTTATTATTATTAAGGCCTTTGGACAAAAAAATGACCCGTCACGTCATTGACCCAAACACAAAGGTTCTCTACCAGTGGCTCTACTTCACAAAACTTAACAACTAGCACAGTTTTATCATTGAGTACAAGCATTTCAATCAAATATAGTCATGCAGTAGGTCAAAACTTTAACCTGCTGGGGGGAAAAATCAACCCATGGTGGCGACAGTTTATAAGTAGCTCAATTCTGTGGGAAAAAAGCAGACTTGGCAACCCTGTTTACAAAAAATATCATGACAATAGCCTAGCCTACCATGATTTTTGGACATGCATAATAGTGATACCATGTTATTCTTTGATGTTCCTTGGAGTACAATGTGAATAAGTACCAAGATATATAACATATTTTGTGTGATTTCCCCTACGTAAGGAAATGTCAAATTATTATTATTATTATTTAAAGCTGAAAATTCTAGTTTGTTGCATAATGGTGTAATTTTTGATCTATGCACAAACGCGCCAGTCAGGACGTCTTTGGTCCTTGCGTCGCGTCTCGCGCCATGAGCGTTGCCGCGTATCAAGTTATAAATAGTTCAACTTGCAAAAGACCCGCATTCACAGCTGTTTTGAACTCCAAACCGCGTCACGTGTAGGGGGTCGTACAAGATACATAGGATATGCACACATGCGCCGTTGCGTTGCGTCCCGCTGTTTCTATCAGCGTCTCGCGCCAATAGCGTTGCGTTTTAAGACGCGCGTCAAGTTAAAAATAGTTTAGCTTTTAAAAAATGCTTCTTGAGATCCCCCACGCTTTACGAATCGACGTCGCGCACTAGCAATGTCGCCCGTTTTGTTGATTATATCAGGAGCGTTGTAGATGGTCGCGTCGCGTCCAGTGTACATGGGTTGTAGGATGATGAGGCGTGGGGAGGGTTCGGCTGGCCAATGCGCCAATAGACGCCAATGGCTTGAAAAGCCGCTTCTGTGCGCATGATAGTATGAAGACGCTGAGACTCTCAGACGCGTAGAGATTTCACACAGCTGTGATTGCGAAAATATTCCGTATATCTGATAATAAATGGACGGACCAGGAGCAGAAGCATTCGCGGTCCACTTGTCACCGAGGGAGAGCAATTATTGGAAATAATGGGGAATACAACACCCAAACCACTGATAGGTAAGAGATGGCTTGGTTGTCCATTGGTTGACATGTCATGCAACAGAAATCAGAAGCATGTTTGTCTGATTTAATGTGGATAGATATGTTTAATATCTTGATTTCTTGTGCAAATATCACTCATGTATACAAGCTTCTGAGCTAAATTGGGATGACAGTGTGCGCTGCGTAGGAGTGAGAAGATGACGGGTGATGTTCAAGTTATCCAGAGACCCTGCAAATGTGATTCAATCTAATTCATTCATGTTTTTATATTCTTTTTTTGTTGTTGTTTGCTTATTTGACTATATATGCGTTCAATAGAGAAGATGATTATATCTCTAATGACAGATGGGCTACTTATTATCCCTCATTAAAGGGAGTAGAAGAGCTCATGCTGATGATAAACTGCAGTTGTGCAGAATTTCCCCATTTCTCTGGGTTGAATTCTATGTTTGTTCTATACACTCCTCGATCTCCTAGATTGAATGTTCACAGAGTGTGCCTCAAGCACACCATATGGACACACAGCTTCCATTTAAAGCATAGATTTACTCTTCTAGGTCAGTGTAAGTTTAAATAATTCCATTCTATGGGATTTCGTTACCTGAAGTGAACTTCATCTTCCTGCAGTTAAAATATATGCTTAGTATACAGACGGGTTCAAAAGTCTTGAGGACACATTGACCGTTTCGGAAAATATGTTAAAACAAAGATAATTTCCAATGAAAATTGAATAAAGAAATAATCGAGAATGTAGGTTACTAATCACATAAGAAAATTTGTGATGTTGAAAAACACACACAAAAAAAAACACAATTTGGGCTGGATAAATATAGGACAGAACATTTTACGCAGCGAATTGCGTTGATTCATTTCTAGCTTTTTTTTTCTTACTTCATACATGAATTAATGTTTACGGATTAACTTAAATCCTCTCCACTTTTTTAAAATACTCCACACAACCACTAGTTTGCATGATAATTCCTTTATTTTTCGATCATATTTTATAGTATAGCATATTTATAATACATATCGCCTACATTTAAACTCATTTTTTAATGCTTCTAATATTTAACAAATATTAGAAGCAAAAAATTAAACATTTAGAAGTAATTCAAGTGTAATTGACCAGTCTCTGTTGTCCTGTTTCCAATGTAACGGCGCTGGATCTCGTGCCGGAGATGACTCGCGTTCGGCGGGGGAACTGATGACTTCAGACCGCCGCCTGCGTTTCACTCGTAGCCGAAAAATGCTGTGACTGACTCCATAACCTGTCCATAAATAATCAGTGTACAATTCTGAGGACATATTTTAACATCCTAAATATTTATATTCTGTATCTTTTTGAATTAAAACATCATAAAATGTTATTCAAGGCATCAGGCGTTTCCATCACGCGAAAAGACCGACGCGACACTCGTTTAGGTGACTCACATCGCTCCCCTGTATGTTGCTTTGCATAAAATTAAACGATATACAGAACAATAACAAATTTTAGATAAAATAAAATGTACACAAACCTGTATTTTACCGAAGACATGCACCAATTTGACAGAGCTGCACCGCTCTCTCCTGAAGAGGGCGCAAAAAGCCCGCAATAAATAACTCAACCCCTGGGTTGTTACGTCTGACCCAGGATCTGGGTAACACAAAAACTACCCAAACGCTGGGTTGTTATGTCTGACCCAGGATCTGACTGACACAAAAACTACCCAAACGCTGGGTTGTTACGTCTGACCCAGGATCTGAGTAACACAAAAACTACCCAAACGCTGGGTTGTTACGTTTGACCCAGGATCTGAGTAACACAAAAACTACCCAAACTCTGGGTTGTTACGTTTGACCCAGGATCTGGGTAACACAAAAACTACCCAAACGCTGGGTTGTTACGTCTGACCCAGGATCTGAGTAACACAAAAACTACCCAAACGCTGGGTTGTTACGTCTGACCCAGGATCTGGGTAACACAAAAACTACCCAAACGCTGGGTTGTTACGTCTGACCCAGGATCTGGGTAACACAAAAACTACCCAAACACTGGGTTGTTACGTCTGACCCAGGATCTGGGTAACAC
Organism: Ctenopharyngodon idella; assembly: GCF_019924925.1. Classification (NCBI taxonomy): domain Eukaryota; kingdom Metazoa; phylum Chordata; class Actinopteri; order Cypriniformes; family Xenocyprididae; genus Ctenopharyngodon; species Ctenopharyngodon idella. The sequence goes on from NC_067233.1 coordinate 1,601,503, forward strand.
AAAAACTACCCAAACGCTGGGTTGTTATGTCTGACCCAGGATCTGACTGACACAAAAACTACCCAAACGCTGGGTTGTTACGTCTGACCCAGGATCTGAGTAACACAAAAACTACCCAAACGCTGGGTTGTTACGTCTGACCCAGGATCTGACTGACACAAAAACTACCCAAACGCTGGGTTGTTACGTCTGACCCAGGATCTGAGTAACACAAAAACTACCCAAACGCTGGGTTGTTACGTTTGACCCAGGATCTGGGTAACACAAAAACTACCCAAACTCTGGGTTGTTACGTCTGACCCAGGATCTGAGTAACACAAAAACTACCCAAACGCTGGGTTGTTACGTCTGACCCAGGATCTGAGTAACACAAAAACTACCCAAACGCTGGGTTGTTACGTCTGACCCAGGATCTGGGTAACACAAAAACTACCCAAACGCTGGGTTGTTACGTTTGACCCAGGATCTGAGTAACACAAAAACTACCCAAACACTGGGTTGTTACGTCTGACCCAGGATCTGGGTAACACAAAAACTACCCAAACGCTGGGTTGTTACGTTTGACCCAGGATCTGAGTAACACAAAAACTACCCAAACACTGGGTTGTTACATCTGACCCAGGATCTGGGTAACACAAAAACTACCCAAACACTGGGTTGTTACGTCTGACCCAGGATCTGGGTAACACAAAAACTACCCAAACGCTGGGTTGTTACGTCTGACCCAGGATCTGAGTAACACAAAAACTACCCAAACGCTGGGTTGTTACGTTTGACCCAGGATCTGGGTAACACAAAAACTACCCAAACTCTGGGTTGTTACGTCTGACCCAGGATCTGAGTAACACAAAAACTACCCAAACGCTGGGTTGTTACGTCTGACCCAGGATCTGAGTAACACAAAAACTACCCAAACGCTGGGTTGTTACGTCTGACCCAGGATCTGGGTAACACAAAAACTACCCAAACGCTGGGTTGTTACGTTTGACCCAGGATCTGAGTAACACAAAAACTACCCAAACACTGGGTTGTTACGTCTGACCCAGGATCTGAGTAACACAAAAACTACCCAAACTCTGGGTTGTTACGTCTGACCCAGGATCTGGTAACACAAAAACTACCCAAACTCTGGGTTGTTACGTCTGACCCAGGATCTGGTAACACAAAAACTACCCAAACTCTGGGTTGTTACGTCTGACCCAGGATCTGAGTAACACAAAAACTACCCAAACTCTGGGTTGTTACGTCTGACCCAGGATCTGGTAACACAAAAACTACCCAAACACTGGGTTGTTATGTCTGACCCAGGATCTGGTAACACAAAAACTACCCAAACTCTGGGTTGTTATGTCTGACCCAGGATCTGGTAACACAAAAACTACCCAAACACTGGGTTGTTACGTCTGACCCAGGATCTGAGTAACACAAAAACTACCCAAACGCTGGGTTGTTACGTCTGACCCAGGATCTGGTAACACAAAAACTACCCAAACTCTGGGTTGTTACGTCTGACCCAGGATCTGGTAACACAAAAACTACCCAAACTCTGGGTTGTTACGTCTGACCCAGGATCTGGTAACACAAAAACTACCCAAACGCTGGGTTGTTACGTCTGACCCAGGATCTGGGTAACACAAAAACTACCCAAACGCTGGGTTGTTACGTCTGACCCAGGATCTGGGTAACACAAAAACTACCCAAACGCTGGGTTGTTATGTTTGACCCAGGATCTGGGTAACACAAAAACTACCCAAACACTGGGTTGTTACGTCTGACCCAGGATCTGGTAACACAAAAACTACCCAAACTCTGGGTTGTTACGTCTGACCCAGGATCTGAGTAACACAAAAACTACCCAAACTCTGGGTTGTTACGTCTGACCCAGGATCTGGTAACACAAAAACTACCCAAACACTGGGTTGTTACGTCTGACCCAGGATCTGGTAACACAAAAACTACCCAAACTCTGGGTTGTTACGTCTGACCCAGGATCTGGTAACACAAAAACTACCCAAATGCTGGGTTGTTACGTCTGACCCAGGATCTGGGTAACACAAAAACTACCCAAATGCTGGGTTGTTACGTCTGACCCAGGATCTGGTAACACAAAAACTACCCAAACGCTGGGTTGTTACGTCTGACCCAGGATCTGGGTAATACAAAAACTACCAAACGCTGGAAAAATAACCCCCAAAAATGACCCAAAAGGCTCAACCCAGGACTTGGGTAGAAGACATAACCCAAGATTTTTCAGTGTTTGTATGTTCTTGCTCCATTGAAGCACAAGATGATGATCATCAAACCAAATATTAAGACATTTAGAAGTTAATGTTAATTTTTCACTCAACTTGTTGTGCGGAAAATATAATTTGTAAACAAAGCAGTGTATCCGATAAGAAAAGAATGCAAAAGAATTTTCATAAGTGGTCTCAGCTTTGAGCTTTTATGAAGAAAGTAGGTTTAATGAGATATTTAATTGGTAGATTCTACATTATAAATAAAGTTGATCAAGCACCATGTGCATGCATATGGAAAGGTTAGGAACGAGTCATGATGTGATTGAGTGGCGGTGCTGGAGTTCTGCTGCTCATTGAACCCAACAGAATATTCTTTGTTTTCATATTCACAAATAAAGCTCTATCTGGTATCCATTATTTCTCATTGTGTGCTCATTCCCCACCCTAGTAATCAGTTCTGCCTAGAGCGGTTGCTTTAACAGCACAATGTACTGAATGCATACATAACTAACATGGCTGCATCTATTGAAAGGTATGATGAATGATTTATTTTTAGGCAATGGTGAACTTGTGTCTTCAGTCTGGTTTAATGTGCTTGAATGCATGGCTTGGCATACAGTGCAAAGCTGTAAATCAGCTCAACTCAGAAACCCACCATGATTGGGTGTGTGGGACACAGTGCTGGATCAGGTCACTGTACGTTTTTTGGAACAGTCTGGAAACACATGAATGTTTTCATCTTGGTGTTTTCATCACTCTTTTCATTTTGGCGATTTAATAGATGTACACTGGATCACATGAATGTTGGTAAACATCTTAGTCAATCAATTAGATGTTTTTGCCCAACTGGATCACATGAATATTGGTAAACATCTTAGTCAAAGAAAGGCCGTAAATTCAAGATTTATTCTTCAGACATTTTACAAAGCAGGGTTCAGATCTGAGGCCTGACTATATGAGTTAGCACATAAAACAACTAAAATGACTATTGCATGACCAAATAATTTCAGTTTTCTTATCTCGCATAATATATATGTGATGACTTTGGGGTAGTTGTAATCGAGTTAATGAAAAATGGTGCAATTTGGCTTAAAAGCTATATGCATCTAGACAACAGGCGAGAATCAAGAATCAGGACACAGATATGGTCAATAAGCTTTGTGGCAATATGCAGTTCTGTCATACTGAAATGCTGTTGTTTTTGCTTTTACCAAATATATAGGAAAACTTCAACACCCATAATGCCCTGGGCATGTTGCCATCCAAGGCCACTCCCACCAGTCTGCAATGGATATGCTTGACCAGAGTCAAATACTGCCTTGCTTTAGTAGGAAATACTTCTTAGCAAACTTTTAGTCATAATGGTGTAAAATGGTGGAACAATTCAAGAATTCAAAGAGTAAACTTTTAGTTAGTTTTGGTTTCAGTGAAGGATCCAGAGTGTTGTAGGCAAAGGCTAAAGACTGCAAAGAAGCGTAAATACGGAGAGAATGCCGCGACAGAAAATCTGAATAACCTCCATGTTTGTAGTCAATATTTCAAACTGGATGACAATGAACACAGTGTTTTAGGCCAAATGGAGGGGAAAAAACAAAGAAACTGCCGTTCCATCAGCTCCGCCTGAAGCAAAACGTCATCGTGTACAGGTAATAAAGTTGTTACCATAGTGATCCATACCATAATGCTGTTTAAAGAGTAGACAATTATCAGTGATAAACCTATTCTTACAATAACAGTTCTGTTAATAACCGACTGTCGATCCGGCAGGGATACAAAAATGCTGAACAATCTGTAGTTTTTACGAAAGGCCTGGAGCATTTTGCGTCATCCGGTGGAGTTTTGCTGACAAATAAACGTGAATTTCTCGGTCCAGGTGACACAGTTGTTTCAGTCATGGACTTTTAGTTTGTATTGATTGGATCCCTGTTTTATTTCCTTTGTTCTTTCTGTTTCCACTTAGTTAGTTTCCATGGTTACTAATTTGTTTCACCTGTGTCTGATTTAGTTCTGTGTTTTCTTTTCAGTTGTCTTTGTTCAGTATTGTTAGGAAATTAAGAGCTGCAGTTTGGATCCACCTCTCCTCTTCTTGCTACAGCTACGTTATTTAACTTCAGAATTCTAAATCTAACAACCTGTGGATAAAATAACTGATAAAAAGTAGTGTTATTTTTTTGTTAATTTTGCGCTGCCAACGTCAACTTGTCTATGCTGGCAAGTAATCATGGTATAAGAGGGATAATCACACTGGTGTGCATTAAAGTCAAAGTTGCTGGGTTAAACACAACCCAAATTGGGTTGAAAATGGACAAACCCAGTGATTGGGTTAAATATTTGTCCAGCTTGCTGAGCAGTTTTATTTAACCCAACTATTGTTTAAAAATGACTATATGTCTGGATTAAAATGAACCCAAAATAGGTTGGAAATTAAAAATCAGACACATAATTACTAGAGGCAACAATAATAATGTTTTTGTTTAATTATTATTCATTAAACTTATTAATAAATGTTCAATTATTAAACATATTAATAAATGCTAATTTCCAACATATTTTGGGTTCATTTTTAGCAAACAATACAGTAATTTTTTTTAACAATAGTTGGGTTAAATAAAACTACCCAGCAGGTTGGACAAACATTTAACCCAATCGCTGGGTTTGTCCATTTTCAACCCAACTGGGGTTGTTTTTAACCCAGCATTTTTTGCGTATAAATACTTTTTATAAATATCCATTCAAAACTCACTGAAAGCCTTTTTTTTTTTACTATTTTTTTAAAAGTATTTTTACTATTTTAAATTTTTTGGTCTTTACATGTGTTGCCCTTTCCCTGTTCAGCTGTATGAGGCCTGTGATATACTGTTTGTATGTGAACAACAGAGCTGTATAGACTCTTGTGATAAGAGTCTAGGAACTGGACAGTGGCATTGTCATTATCCACAGCTCCGATTGGATAGCATAAGCCTATATTTGGAAGCCACGAAAAAACACGCTCTGCTTCACAAGTGTCGTTTATGGCTCTCACCTCTCCTAAGCCTATACACAAATCAGTGGAGAGCTCTTTTAATCACAGTCTGTGAGGAGGTGACTGTATTTTATGACTTCTGCCTTCGATCTGTTGATGAAAGACACTCCAGGCCTGCCGTTCTGACCCGTCCACAGACTCGAGCATGAATGAATGGAAAGTACTTATCAAATGCATTCCATGCCTCTGTTACACTTACAATGTCTTTTCTGTCAAGGAACACGAAGCACGTCACGTTGCTTGTTTGCAATGTGTTTTTTAAATGCAACACTTATATATCACCTAGAGACAATGAAAATGCTAATCATAATAACAGTGTGCTGCGTACATCCTCATGAAGAATTCCAATAACTGTGACACACCCTGACAGAATAAAACAACAGATGCTGCATGTTTCTCTGCTGTGTTTAATGGCAGTTTTATGCCTTAAATGCAATTAGATATAATGCTTAACTTGGGAAATGTGGCATCACTGATTGTCTGTACACAGATTAGAGCAAATCGGTACATAGACAGTAGTTTAGGCAAGATAGTACCATGAGTAAAATGTAAAATTAAACACTACTGTGCAACTAAGAAGTACTTGTCTTATAATACTGTTATTTTCCCTTTTTATTTAATAAATCTCCCAAGAAAAAAAATCAGTGTCGACTCCGGTTTGAACAATGTAAGGCTGAACAGCATCGTCATTTTGTCTGCGTGAGATTCTCCAGCTTTGTTGTTGTTGAGCGACCGAAGCGCGAGCTGTTAAAGCTCCGCCCTCTTCTGGAAAGGGGGCGGGGAGCAGCAGCTCATTTGCATTTAAAGGGACACGGCGTGTTTTTGCTCACACCTAAATAGGGGCAAATTTGACAAGCTATAATAAATGATCTGTGGGGGATTTTGAGCTGAAACTTCACAGACACATTCTGGGGACACCAGAGACGTTGTGAAAAGGGGCATTATAGGTCCATTTTGAAGAAAATTATGCTTATTTTAGGATCATTAACATTGTTATGCATTGTGACAGTTAAGCATATTTAAACCTAAAGGGTCAATTGTTGGGAGTGTATTTGAAAGAAATAAAAAACTGTGAGAAATTATTTAATGAGATATTTTTTCTCATTATCATAATGAAATTTAATAATTTACATGTACTGCTTTATTACATACATGTAACATGTAGTAAGGACACTGTAAAATAAAGTTTAACTGAGGAAAGTGTGCACAGCTGTCGGAGCAAAAATATCTTTATGGTCGTAAAATAATTTTCTTTACATAACTTCCTATTCTTTTGATTTTGATGTGAAATATAGCCCAGACATTTCTTCGTGAGATTCACCTAATGTCATATTTCTGTGACAGATGAGGTTAAAGTATGTTTGCACTCGTGAAGATCTATTTAAGACACATCCAGTGCTCGTTCCTGGAACTGAGAAATCACGCCACGGAAGATTTACTGCTGTTGATTTGCTCTACTTTGATACAGCGCAGTGAATTATGGGAGCTCTGTCAACACCGTCATCATCACACTCTTTAGTGCTGCTGATTATACACCATTGTTTCCTGGAATAATGCCTTTTTAGTGCCCTGAAAAAGTGCACTTATGCTGTTCACTACATTCTGAGGTTATATAATGGAATCCAAAAGTTTTAAACCACTAGTAAAAATGCTTTTATTTATGGTTACATAAGAAATTTGAGTGAAAAGTTGTAGAGTTTCTGTGTGAACTTTTAACTTTTATTGTTAAACTGAAAAAAAAATGATATTTTCAGTATAATCTTATACAATGGATTCCTCCTGTATTTATTTAATAGGGATGTATCTATAGTAGGAGAAATTAGTATTATTTTTAATTATAAAACAGCTTTTTATGTCATTGTAGGTCTTTAATAATGATAAAATAAGTTGATATATGAATCATATTTGGCATTTGTGTGTATTACATCAGTATCCTGTGGCTTCTCAGAGGTTTCTAATGCACTCTAATGTTTTGACTCAAACAGATGCCAGCCTACAGCATCGCCCGGTGGCCAGTCGGCAGTACTGCACAGTTTCCAACAGTGGAGCAGAGCGCCGCACATCTGCCCCTCCAATCAGCATCGACTCTCCCCGTTTTCACCCTCACGCCAAGGGCAAAAACATCCGGCTGGACACACAGCTGCGCCGGGCCATCCGGAAGAACAGTTTCTGCAACGGCATCACCTTCAGCCAGCGTCCTGTGCGTCTGTATGAGAAGGTGCGCTTGCACCTCTCAGGAGTCCACACAGGCTGGAGCGGGGCTCTCCGCTTCGGTTTCACAAGCTTAGACCCTGGCGAGCTTGGCTTAGCTGACATCCCCAAATATGCTTGTCCAGACCTGGTGACACGGCCAGGATTCTGGGCCAAGGCTCTGCCTGAACGGCTGGCCATGCGGGACAATGTTCTGGCCTTCTGGGCTGACCGACACGGACGGGTCTTCTACAGCATCAATGACGGCGAGCCCATCCTCTTCCACTGCGGTCTGAGTGTTGCCTGTCCGCTCTGGGCCATCATAGACATCTATGGAATCACACAGGAAGTTACATTGCTGGGTGAGTCTTCAGATAATCCACTTTACTCCTGAATATTAATGATGTTTATTAATGATCTGGGAGAATTATAGCTGTCTCTGTTAACACGGCAGAGGTTTGTCTTCAGGATAAAGATTCAGCATCGAGTGACGATCCAAGATAGTACCAAAAAATGTTTATGAAATAAAATATTGAAATGTATCAATCTGCAAAATTAAGATAGTTCACCCAAAAATTAAAATTATGTCATCATTTACCATTTCTTTTTTTTTGGCTACACAAAAGAGGATATTTTGAACAATATTGGGGTCCAAACATTGAATCCTCTTGACTTTCATCAAATGGACAAAAAAACACAAAATATCTTCTTATTATCAAACACATCCAGTGCTCGTTATAACTGGAAATAAACCGTCGTAGGGTTTTGGATTCACCTGTTTGGTTTTTAATTGATCTTTTGTTCACAATACATTATCTAATTTTAATTTATACAGTTTGAATTGTTCAGAATGTACAAAAAAAAAAAAAAAAAAAGATTATTGGCCTTTAAGTGTGTGTGTGTGTGTGTGTGTGTATATATATATATATATCTATCAGGGTTGCCAGGTCTGCGTTTTTTCCCTACACCCAACATAATTTGTAGTGCCTCCCATCCAATAATGTTATGAAGAGACGAGAATACTTTTTGTGCGCAAAAACAAAACAAAAATAACCACTTTATTCAACAATCTCTTCTCTTCTGTGTCATTCTCATATGTTGTTTACGTCCAGCGCTTCCAGGTTCTATGTCAGAACGCCGACTCATTCACAAAAAGTATTCTCGTCTCTTCATAACATTAAGGTTGAACCACTGCAGTCACATGACTGTTTTAACAATGGCTTTAGTACCTTTCTGGACCTTGAAAGTGTTGATTATATTGCTGTCTATAGATACCTCTTGTATTTCATCAAAAATATCTTAATTTGTGTTCTGAAGATGAACGAAGGTCTTACGGGTGAGTAATTAATGACAGAAATTTCATTTTTGGGTGGAAAAAATAATTTTAACCTCTAATATTATAGTAATGTACCAAATGAGAGGATCCCGGTATAGTGTACAGCTTTAGTTGGGAGAGATTTTTTTTTTCCCTTAAGAAAATCAAACTGTCGGTATCGGCAGATATCATTCTGAATAATCAGCTATCAGCATAAAAATTTAATAAAATCTCTAATACATATACATACATACATGTACCATGTATACCACAAAAATGCAAGTTGTACAGATCAATATATCACATGCTTGAAAGCTGAATGTTGATTCTCGTGCCATCTGAAAAAAGACAAACTAATTCACCCTGGCAAACTTTGTAGATCACAAGATTTCAGAATTATAGACAGAGAAAACATCTAGCATGCAAAATAAAACTATAAACGAGAGTTAGACTGCTCTAGATAACACTGTGTCCACCAGCAGCACTCTTCACCCGCTACAAACGCTCATGCATCGAGCGTCACTGCTCATGTTCGGCAGGAGGCCCCGCGGGTTTGCCGTATGCCGCTGGATTTCATAAACTTGTGCAGCTGTAAGTAGGTCAGAGAAGGGTCATCTGGGATGTGTCACTCTGGCTGTCACACTTAAAGCTGTACTTCAAATGAAGCTAAATGTAGATTTCTTCCCTCATAGTTACAGGCTCTTTCTTTCTCGCTCCTTCTCTGCAGCGCTGAAGGACGTTGTTTACCTTCAGTCTGACGGGATTATTGACCATGTTTGGTCAGGACTGCCATGTATTTCTGGAGAAAGGGTCCCAGCCGAACACAGACCTATAGAGATGTTTGTTTTGCCTGGGTTTTCAGTCGCTTTGTTGGCTCATGAAGATAGATTTATAGACCGAGAGATTTATTGATCTGTGATGGGAATGAGTTATTTAATACACATTGCAGTTTGACCATGAACCATATTACACCATCTGAACCAGAGGTTCTCAATCTTTTAAAAGTGACGGACCTCCTTAACAAAATCTATTTATCTAAAATCTTTTATAAGTATATAAAAATGATAAAATAATAAATAATATAAATGATATATGTCTATGCTGTCTATCTTAAAACACCCAGTCCATAATTTTGATTATTTCTTTAAAGATTAACGTGCTATGTTTAGTTAATGAACCTTAATGTTAATTTTTATATTTTTATGCAATGCAATGAAATTATTCTATGATTCAGGCCATGGGTAAATTGAGTGCCCAATTACGATGAATGTCAGGTTACATTGACGTAAAAAATGCATGCTTTTATAATACTTTTTTTGACCTTTTTTTTTTTACCTGTATCAACCATATAATGCAAAATGTCAGATTTGGATTGGTCTGACCGATACCCGATCTGACAAAAACACCTGTGTCAGACCGATATTGATATTGGATTGGGGCATCCATATAGTAAGAAATAACAGTATTATTTTACAAACTTGTTTCTAATGTTATCCTAAACACTGGTTATATATTTAGTTACATTGTGTAATACTAGCCTTGCGCAGCCCATCGTTTATCCAAGCTTTAAAGGGGACATATCATGTCTTTTTTCATGTTTAAGTGCTATAATCGGGTCCTCGGTGCATCTGCCAACCCAGAAAACATGAAAAAGAACAACCCAGTAACTTTGTTTTGACAAGCCTTTCTCTGTAATCATGTGAAAAAACGAGCCGCTCAAATTTCGCTCCCCTTGTGACATAGGAAGGGGATCTTATTATAATATTTCCGCCCCTTAATCTGCATGTTTCCACCCACGGTGCCACCATTTTGTTGTAGAGTCTCGTTAGCTTAAGTTGACCCTGGCAAGCTTGATTGATAAAAAAGGAGAGTTTCTGAGTTTCAGGTATGCTATATTTAGTGGGCGTCCATACGGGTTTTGCACAAAAGATTAACATGACGGCACATGCTAGTCGACGAGTTGAATCAACTCCACAGCAACTACATAAATTTATCCACCAACCATTCAGAAACTTCTAAAAGTTGTAACTTCTTCCTGAGTCTCTCCATCAGTGTCGACTCCGGTTTGAACAATGTAAGGCTGAACACTTTCGTCATTTTGTCTGCGTGAGATTCTCCAGCTTTGTTGTTGTTGAGCAACCGAAGCGCGAGCTGTTAAAGCTCCGCCCTCTTCTGGAAAGGTGGCGGGAGCAGCAGCTCATTTGCATTTAAAGGGACACACACAAAAACTGTGTGTTTTTGCTCACACCCAAATAGGGGCAAATTTGACAAGCTATAATAAATGATCTGTGGGGTATTTTGAGCTGAAACTTCACAGACACATTCTGGAGACACCAGAGACTTATATTACATCTTGTGAAAAGATGCAATATGAAGATATTTCTTAGGATTTGGTTATTTTTATAACACACATACATCTTTCTAGTTATTCAAAGCTCTAAATTATTTTATTGGGTAGAAATTGTGGGGGAGGGGGCCTTCAAATATTTTTGTGGCTTTGAAGTCAAAAAGTTTGAGATCTGTTACTAGAGATGCCAACAGACACATGGCAGCTTGACAAATAAGTTGAGAGTTCACAGAGTTCTGCAGTCGTGACGTCAAATCCTGGAAGACTAATTTGCCGCTGGTTCCCTCGAGATTTTATAATAGGGTTTTTCAATTTAAGAGTAAAATAAGGTCTGTGGTAAACATAATGACAATATTTGGGCATTTTGTTCAACAACATAAACTGCACGTTGTTGTTGTTGGCGCCGATAGCCTCTTGGGCAGCACCAACATATAGACCTTTCCCGATCCCGTCCCCCTCCTCGCTATCACAATAAAGGCAAAAATCACCAAAATCTTAAAAAAATAAAAACTGGCACGTTGTAGAACAAGTATCCTCAAATTATGCTTACCATAGACCTTATTTTACTTATTGAAAACCCCCATTATAAAACCCCATAGGAAAATCTTGAGGGAACCAGTGGTGAATTAGTCTCCTGGGTTTTGACATCACGACTACAGCTACTTCTAGAGGGCAAATTGCGACATTCGTACCTAGAAGTGGATGACAGTGAAAATGCGCTTCAGCTTCACTGCTGTTATTAGAGCAGAAGAATTTAAAGTGCTTTCACTTGTTATGGTTTGTAACGACTCACTGGTCTCCCTCTCCTCTCTCAGAGAGCACGTTTGCTGAGAGCGTGGGCGCCAGCTGTCTGAGCGCTGCTCGACTCAGCGCCTATCTGCCCCAGAGCAACCACGACTCGGCCAACTACAGCAACAACCAGCTAGAGACCAACCAGGCCGCGGCGGCAAAGATTGCCACGCTACAGCTAGGCAGCTACAACCAGCTCATCCCCTGCTGCTCCACCTCCTCCACGCCCTCTTCCTCCATCCACAGGGCCGTCCGCGGCCTCTCCTCGCCCCTCGACACCGACCTGCACTTTCACCCAGTGCGAGGCCCTGACGTGGTTCTCTCCAATGATCGCACCGTCGCGTGTACCCACTTTCTGGACAGCAGCAGGACTCTGATGTTCAGCGACAGGCCCGTCCGGGTGGGCGAAACTCTGTACGTGGAGGTGGGCCATCTGGGCTTGCCTTACTTTGGGGCTCTTCTCTTTGGTATGACCTCTTGTGATCCTGGCACCCTCAGTGCTGGGGATCTGCCAGCGGACCCAGAGGTGCTTCTGGACCGTAAGGAGTACTGGGTGGTGTACAGGGGTTTTCCTGTGCCAGCGGCGGGCGACGTGCTCAGCTTTACCTTTCTGCCTAATGGGGAGGTCCATCACGGGGTCAACGGAGGGGCGCGTGGGCGTCTCCTGTGTGTCGACTCTTCTCAGGTTCTGTGGGCCTTCTTCACACTCCATGGGGCCGTGAACCGACTCAGGATATTAGGTAGGATTTAATCAAAAAACTTGTGTGAACTGAACAAATTGTTATCACATTATCCCCCGGTTTCACAGAAAGTCTTAAGCATAGTCAGGACTAAAATGTATGTTTGAGCTTGCACATGCATATCTTAAAATATGTCTCAAGATGCCCACCAGTAATGTATGTTTATAAACTGTCCTAATTGAACTAAGGTCTAATCCTGGCTTAATCTAAGCCCTGTCTGTGAAACCAGGCCGATATGTTCTTTGCACTACCAGTCAGAAGTTTGAAACATCTAATCATTCTGTTTTTCTTTCTAGAATTTCTAGATCTAGATTCTAAATGTCCAGATTTAGAATCTAGATTTCTTTGTAGAATAATAGCCAGCAGGACCCAAACTGTAATAAAATACAGCCTATAGTTTATCTATGCATTCTTTAATATTTTGTTGAGGTCATCTGAAGGAGGTTTGTTGGTGGTTGTTGTAATAAAGGTCAAAGTGGTAAACAGTGCTCTTATTGTCCACAAGGAACTGTTCAGGCCAGCCCACCCACCTCCCCGTCAGTGTCTCAAGGATCAACGCCTGATGACAGTGACTCTGATCTGGCTTTCAGTGTCAACAGATCCTCATCAGCATCTGAGTCGTCTCTGGGTGAGTCTCAACAAGCTCATTCATCAGCTCACATTCAGCTCTGAACTGCTGGAGGAGACAGAATGCTAATATGATGAAATGACTGATTAGAGTCGGCATGACATGAAAATTCACCCTGCTTCTAAATGCATGTTTCTGATCTTTTTGTGAATAATTCATCCGTGCATTTTTTCATTTTTAATGTTTAACTGAAAATGTCACAGCTGGATTCCGTTTCATTGTGACTTTATCAGAGCTGTAGGTTTGTTTTTAACCACCAACATCCCTTGCTAACACTTTAGGTTTTATAAAATGTTTTACAAGCTTTAAAAACTTCAGACATCGTTATTAGTTACTAGTAGTGTTTGCTGAGCCAAGCATCACTTTTACTATTGCTCATCCAGGGCTATGGTGGTGTCACTTAAACAACTATCACCTGGGAACAACCGAAAACACCCTAGCAACCACAGCAATACCCTAGCAACCGTGCAGAACACCCTAACAATCAGACTGCAATGCTTGTGCCAGAGGAGCTCAACTCCCACTCCCATGAAGCATTGCGAATGATGTGATTGAATCAGTCACCTTACAGTCTTAAATTAGTTGCTTGTATAAAAAGTTTTGCAAAACACTTTTTTTGCAATAAATTTAAATATAATGCTTTTTTTAATTGTTTTTCTGCTTCTAATTGTCTATAAATCAATGTTTTAATATTGCGTTGTGTTTTTTTTAATTAGTTGACTTCATTTGTTGTTTATTGCCTCATAAAAGATCTTAAGTTCACAGTTAAATCCTTTTTTACTTTTAATGTTATTATTCTTGAATCTCAGAGCTGGTTGGTTTTGGTTCATGGCTTAGAACTCCAGAGAATTAAAGAGAGTTCGAACTTAATTAGGGGCCAAGCACTGAATGTGCGTAAGCACCTATTATAATCGTTAGTGTTCTTCTTTTTCTGCTCTTGAAGTCTATGGCAGCCCATAGAACCGTATGGTCAAAAGTTGTGAAATTTGGCACACAGAACATAAATCACAGCAAATATGGAGTCTCTAACTCAATCCCTCTAGTGCCACCAACTGTACAAATTTGAACTCGCATTTACGCGAATAACTCTTCCGAAATGTTCAGAAAAACTTACTTTTTCAAATTCCTCCTAGACTGTTGCTCCAATTTGCACAAAAATTTAACCATATCATCTTCAGACCAAGCTGACAAAAAGTTAAGGAATTCAAGTTGATTAGTCACGCAGTTCTTGAATACCGCGCAAACAAATTTGACAAAAAACATGCCAAAACGAATGTAAAGCTATATCTCCGCAATGCTTTAGCGTATTTGGGTCAAACTTGGTTTGACCTAGGGATACCTACATGGTTTTGGCACAGTGCCACCTAGTGGTCAGATATATGAAAAATGTCTGTTTATGCTTAGAACTTCTGAAAAGTTTGGCCAAAACTGGTCTCTTTAGATTCGGTGCAGCATACCGAGTCAATCGATATCCAGTTTTCCCCATGTCGGCCATTTTGAATTTTGCAGTAAAATGCTATATTTTATGATTACGAAACTTGGTAAGTGTCAGCGGCACCATTCCTTGAAAGTACTCAAAAAGTTTAGAGACAGCACCACCTTGTGGTCAAAAATAATGAAATTTAAAAAATAAATGCTAATAGCTTTTGATTAATTTTGCCTATTGTAATGAAACTTGTCTTAATAGATTCCTTGGGTCATGCCAAGAACATAGATACTAAATTTGCTACAGTTAGCCAAACGTCCTGTCTGCCATTTTGATTTTCTTTAAAAACCTACTTTTTCAAAATACTCCTAGACCGTTTGTCCGATTTTCACCAAATTTGAGTCAGATCATCTTCAGACCATGCCAGCAAAAAGTTATGGATTCCGTGTCGATAGACGAAACCGTTTTTATATACCATATCAACAGATTTGACGGCATAATGCCAAACTGCAGCTGAGGCTTTATCTCAGGAAAGATCTGACATATTGACACCAAACTTTATGTGTGTAATTGTTACCCAACACTGACCACACCAGATCAATTTGGTGTTAGCGACACCTTTTGGTCAAAAGTAATAAGCAATTATGGCACATAACAAGCAATTGTATTAATGGCCTTCCAACCATTTTTCTTAAAATCGTCTCCAAATGTACTCATTTTTGCGGTTAGGGTTACGGTTCCTCATTCTGCCTCTGTGGTGTTTGGCCCCTTAACTGCTGCTTGCAGCTATATTGTTTAAATTACTTGTTGTTTTAACATCCAGAGGCTTTTTTCCACCGCAGCGGGTTTACAGTGTTGTTCAATGTGTTGTTTTTCAGTGACAGCTCCCAGTTCTCCTCTCAGTCCTCCGGTCTCACCGACTCTCTCCTCGTCAGACGCGCCTCTGGGCAGCAAGAGCAGCGAGTGCACCGTGTGCTTCGATCAGGAGGTGGACACCGTCATCTACACGTGTGGACACATGTGTTTGTGTAACGACTGCGGACTGAGGCTCAAGAGACAGATCAATGCGTGCTGTCCGATCTGTCGGAGACCCATAAAGGACGTCATAAAAACCTACAGACCATGAAGGACTAGAACATTTTCTATCAAATGATTCAAAACTCGGTAGCTGTGGTTGAATATCTGGACTAAACTTGTATTTGAGCCTGTGTATGTAGCTTTGATTTGTGTAGCATTAAGCTCTTGTCCGTATTTCTCCCACCTGATATTTTAAACGCAGATCATCTGAAGCCAAATGTAATTGATTTATGGTTGATGAGGATTAACAAAGGTTAATCTCGATTCTGATCAGATACTTCTAGTGCCTTTAACGTTGTTCCTAAAGCAGCACCTAATGGATTAGACAATCATATCTGAGTATGAATTAAGAAGTAATTCAGAGGGACCTCAAGATAAAAAGGAAAGAATGTTTTAATGTGCAAGCGATTAATACACAGGGCTACAAATATGATTTTATATGCTGTTTTAAAGTTTGATATTCTGATTGCTGTGTTAAAGTGAAGAAAGATTTGCATCATGACAGTTGAAGGGTTTGGAGATTTGTTGCACTTATAACTAGAGGTAAACTCAGCACTAAAACACATCGGCCCCTCTGAAGTCATTTCAGATGTGGATCTGGACGACTGCATCTTAATTCAGAACAAAAATACTTTGTTTATATTATAGAGTGATGTGGTATTGTATTGTATTTAATGTCAGATTTTGTCAAAATCTGTCATTTTCTTCTTACCTTGACATTTTGTCCAGTGAGCAGTATAACAAACAACAGGTTTATTCTTTACAGTAATCATTTTTGTCTGTTTCTGGACTGTAAACAAAACAGGCTAGAAAAGCTAAAATACTGCTGCGAAATTATTGTAGAAATTGCAATCAATGCTATTATTGATCAATCCAGTGGATATCACACATTCATCAGGGGACATTATGCTTAATAATAATATTGAAATAAATGGTGGTGATGATGGGAGAAATTATGTAAAACTATTTACATAAATACAAGTACTCATGTAATGGACCATATACTACCATCTATTAATCATCACTGTACGTTTTCTACCAAATGTAACAAGGAAAATCTGCCAGTGATGACACAAGTGTTCAGTGATAAAATATATGGTTGAATTTGAGTTTCATATTGTCAATAAAACTGGCCACAGTTCTGAAGGTTATTTTTTTTAATACAAATAATGGAGATTTCCTTGTGCTTTCCTTGCAATGAGAAACTGAATTAATGCACAAAAATAAAATATATAGGGAAAAAAATCTTCTACAGAACCCTTTAGTTGATTAGAAATATTAAAGATCAATGAATAAAATTTTGGTTAAAACGAATGACTTTTTTGGTGACAAATTTTGTCCATCTAGTAAAAAATGACAAAAGCAGTGTTAATTGATTATAAAAACCACATAATCTCATTGTTAACACTTAATAAAACTTCAAAATTAATTATATCTCCATTATGTTATTTTACACTTTTAAAAACCTTATTCGTCAATGACCCGATTAATTAAAGGTACACTATGTAACTTTTGGCCCTCTAGCGGTTAAAAAAAAAACTGCATTTTGCAGAAGAACATTGTTGTGGTTGTGTTTCGGCTCCGTGCGGATGAATATGGTTCTTTCTCATAACTAATAGAGATTATCCTACTGCTCATAAAACATTCACTACTAGTCTTAAGATATTTAAACAGTTTAGATGGAAAGATCTCAGGCTGACTAGCTGAAGACGTTACTGTAGAAAAAATAGAATGTAGAATAAAGAATAAATCTTAAACATAGCAAGGACTGAGGTCCTAAAAAGGGATTTTCACAGTGGTGCCATTGAAGAACCATTTTTAGTTCCTCAAAGAACCTTTCAGTGATAAAAGAACCATTTTTTTCTTAATAATCTATAGAACCACTATAAAGAAACGTGCAGTGGGAATGTTGAACATATAGATGTAAATAAAGAAGCTTTAATTAAGAGTGTATCTTGATTAACTGCGTTCTGAGGTGGGAGGGAGAAATTACAGAAATTAATGTTCGTGACATCATATGTGTAATGCTGTCGCCCTCTGCTGGTAACACAGACACTTCTTCATCCATTTTCTCTTCGCCTTTTCTTAAACTTATACTGAGGTTGATAAAATATGTAAAGATATTTTGATTAAGGAACTTTGACTAAATGACTTTATGCAATGACTGAATGCATATAATATCATTAATTATAGGCTATAGCCAATAAATGAAAACTAAAACATGGTTTCCACTGCTACTACACAAAAAAAATGCTGGGTTAAAAACAACCCCAGTTGGGTTGAAAATGGACAAACCCAGCGATTGGGTTAAATGTTTGTCCAACCTGCTGGATAGTTTTATTTAACCCAACTATTATTTTAAAATTACAATATGTCTGGCTTAAAATGAACACAAAATAGGTTGGAAATTAAAAATCAGACACATAATTACTAGAAGCAACAATAATAATCAAAAGGTGAACATTTATTAAGCAATTTAATAAATTCATTAATCTTATTAATAAATGTTAATTTCCAACATATTTTGGGCACATTTTAGGCAAACAATACAGTAATTTTTAAACAATAGTTGAGTTAAATAAAACAACCCAATCGCTGTGTTTGTCCATTTTCAACCCAACTTGGGTTGTTTTTAACCCAGCATTTTTTCGAGTGTTGGTAGTAAATGATACCTAGTAAATGAAAAACAACTCTCTCTCTTTATTACTTACACAAAGAGACACTTAAGAGATAAATATATTCGTATTTTCATAGATCAGTCACATTTGGCCCTTCAAATCCCCTCGTGACGCGAGCGTTGCGTTTTTTTCCCGGGCTCCGTATGTTTAGTTCGACTTTTAAAAAATGCGTTTCGATGCTCTTGCCTATTGTTCCATTTTAGAACGCATCAGTGACGACATGCCACTTGCGATCGTCTTAATTAGCGGCAGCAGCACCTGGAGGCAGGATCATGAATACAGAATCTCAGACGAGGGTTTATAGGCGAGTAGAAACACCTGTGAGAGTCTCGAGTCTTCAGAGAAAACTCGCGCCAGTTTAAAGAGAAAAAACGATTGTGTCTTCACACATAAAAAGAATCACAGTTTACAGACCATAGAGAGTTTATACGCACCGTGTCCCGATTTGACAAATCTACATTGGACATCATGTCCGTGACTTTGTGTTCCACCTGTAAAGACGGTGTAGACATGAGCCAGGAGGATCCTGTAGAGAACAGCTCAACAGGTGAGATCGAAATTACTTTTGAAACTGAGACATATCTATACAGATCATGTTTCTTGAGCTCCAGCATTGAGATCGCAATAGTCTTTTCATCCCTATTGTGCCGTATATCCGAGTGAAACGGCTTCTCGAACAAGAACAAATGTAGGGCGGGGCTTGATTTTGTCCGTGGGAATTGATTGGATGGTTGTGGTTTGCTATTGGTGGATCTCATGTGAGTGACAGGTTGCCCCGCCCTCGTCATCAGAGAAGAGAAGTGACGTCGCTGAGAGAGGGAGGGGAAGTTATTTTAATTCAAGATTATGAGGAACATTAACGGACTTAACGGACACGTGCCATTTTAAGTCCTCAAGACCAAAAGTGCATTTGAAGGCCCCGTCCCAAATGGCACCCTAAACCCTCACGGTCTTCCTCTGAGTCTGCACTTTTGTGACGTAACGCCACTTTGACTGTCGGCTGCGCTCGCAAGCATCCTTTTGAAACCATAAAATTGACAAATGGGACACTCTGCGTTCTCATGGACTTAATGGACAAGCGCACGCGGCAGCCATTGTAAGTCCACAAGACCGAAAGTGCATAGAAGTGTGCCATTTGGGATGCGGCGAAAGTGCCGTTACGTCATGAAAGTGCGGACTCGTAGGAAGACCACAAGTGTTTAGGGTGCCATTTGGGACAGGGCCAAAGTGTGCTATTTGGGACAGGGCCAGACATAACCACAATCTTGTTGTGCGTTGCTGTGAACGCTAAAGCTATCATTATAGTTATCTTTATAGTATCACCACACTTGAACTTTCGTATGCGAATGCAAAATGTCTTCCTGCACTTAAATGTCAGCGGCGCTCAAAGACTAGTGTGATCATATGAATATTACGGTAAAATGTTATTTAAATTTAATCTGTGGTCAGAGATGTTTCTAATATTTGTGTTTTCCTTTATTTTAGAAAAACTTACAAGTCCCCACAAAGCAGGAATCCGTTTATTCTTGCACAGAGCACAGAAGGCTGTGGAGAACGGCTTCCTCCGCTTCTGCTGTCAGGACTCAGAGGAGTGTTTTGTGCCTCCACCTTCTAAGCCACATTACGCAGGTTTAGAGTCCACAGAAACACAGACTGAAGACACTACACCTGGCTCGGACGTCACGTGCATCTCTGAGCAGCGAACAGAGAGCCTTAGCGTTCAGAGCAGATGTTCGGACTTTGTGTTGCCGGGTGAAGTGCCTGTTGAGACTATTCCACACGAGACCGGAGCCAATGTCACTACACTGGACATCACGTCCATCGCTGAGGACAATGTAAAGAAGATTGACAAACGCATAAGTTGGAAGAAGACCCGATCATTCTTCCGGAGAGCCCGTGAGGCTCTGAAGCTGCCGTTACTCTGCAGTGGCGTGGACGCGGTGGAGTCTTTGGTGCCTCTAACAGACTCGACAGACTCTACAGAAGCTCAGTGTGGCGACTCTACACAAACACTAGACCTTGAGGAGCTGAGCGATGGGATGTTATCCGGTTCGGAAAGCATCCCAGACACGGTGCTGCCAGGTGAAGTGCTTTTTGAGCCGGCAGAGGCTTCAGGTATGGAGGCCTAGCTTGTGAAGATCATTTAATTTGAGGTCAGAAATGTTCCTAATAATTGTGTTATCTGCTCTTCTTTGTTTTAGAAAAACCTAAAGAACGGACTATGAAGGAAAAGATCTGTTATTGCCTTAAAAAAGCTTGGACGGGTATAAAGCAGCACTTCCTCTTCTGTGCCGTCACCTGTGCCAGATCCCTCAGACTAACAGCCGACTTCTGCTCAATCTGCAAGTGGCGCTGATGCTAATGATGAGTATTATTATGCAGCTGTCGTGGTTTGAGCATGCCCAAAAATAATAAATTATAATTGCATAATTTACGTTTTTTGTAATAATCCTAAACCGAGTGAAAGAATAGCACAGGGTATCATAATCTGAACTTTAAAACAGAATTGCAGGCATTCTTGTTAGAGACCAAAAAGTGCCTTCAATTTTCCATTATGTGTAATGCAGTTCTAAAATATCTATAATGAACTGGTTTTTAGTGGTGCATTCTGTGTGTTAATATTTTCTTATTTCCACTTTTGACTATTCTTGTGTAAGACTCCCTTGTGTAACTTCTTTAGACACACCTAGACAAAACAAGAACTAGACCTTGGACACACTTATACATTTGCACATACATTTGAACATCTGACCTCGCTTATTATATTTCTTAATATGCCATATATGGTAGGGGTTGATCTTTGAGCACTGTGATTGGACGGTCTGGACATCGTGGATGATTCTGCTTTAAATATGACCCTTCTTCCTTAATAAACTAGAGAATGTTATGGTACTACATTTGTTCTGCTCGATCATTCTCCCGCAGCGCCCGTTTCCAACTGATGACTGAGTCTACCTGAAAATGATTTTAACAGGGTGTCAAAAGCTCACACACCCTTTATGATATTCTACTCTCTAGAAATGATCCTTGTGCCTCCTTCAAAGTAAATCTTCACCTATTTTATCTAGTCTTTTCAAGATTCGAGGGAGAAAACGAAACAGCTTCAATATGCAGCATTTATTAAACCGTTACACATTCAGGTTATAATGAATGAGACACGAGTACAATAATGCTGACTAAAGGTCTGTCAAGCTGAATTGTGGTGCCATTCCTGTGTCACTCCTGCAGATCTTCGTCGCATCTGCCTTCCTTCACCATAAAGATTTGAGTGTTTTATTCCCTAAAAATAGAGAGAGATTAAAGTGAAGTTTAAAAGTGACTATAAACTGTTTTTAAACCTACAGTACTTTGTTTAAACTCACATGTTGGCAGCATACAGTTCGCATTCATTGCCGTATGTTATTCCATCAGATCCACACACGGGTTTATAGACCGCTGGGCACATGATAGGCGAGTTAGGCTGGTCACATAAACAGAAAATAACATTGAGTTATTTGAACATGGAGGGAAGTAATTCTACAGCCTTTATGTACTCACCTCTCTCGCTCCATCAGATACGACCACTGTTTGTGTCAAGAAGGAAAAAACAAGGATTAAAGTTTATCATGATATGGCAAGAAGAATTAACAGACACACTAACTTCTTGTTTTGTCCATACAATGAAAGTCAATGAAAGTCTAATGTTGTTTTGTTGGACAAAAACAATATTTCAGTCATTTTTTAGTGAACCATCCCTTAAATCACACTTAAAAATGTCTGAACATGATTTAAATCTTACACATTTTTTATTTGTCCTACTTTAGCAAAGGTGAATTAAGACTTTTCGAAACGATGAAACTCTTCATTATTCATTATGAAGCAAGACTGTTAGTATCAGTGTATATTGCAGGTTCTCATGTGACAAATGATCCTAATATCAGTTGTTTTTGTGAATGAAATCATTATATTACTCACCTAGGACACAGAGAAGGACGATGACTCCTCGTGCAAACATTGTTCCAGACTTGAGAGCCGGAAGCTAGTTGTTTAAAGTTTTAAATATGGATATTTTTCTTACAAAAACGCATCCCTTCACTTCAAAAGGCCTTTATTAACCCTCGGGAGTCGTATGGTTTCATTTTTTTTATGGATGGATGCATTTTTCAGAATTTGGCCTACCATTCACAACCGTTATAAACCTTGGAGGACTAAGGATATTTTTAAATATATCTCGGATTGTGTTCGTCTGAAAGAAGATAGTCATATACACCTAGGATGGCTTGAGGGTGAGTAAATCATGGGATTATTTTCATTTTTGGATGAACTATCCCTTTAATTAATTTGTGGTTATGATAGTAAAGCTGCATTCGTTGGCCAAATAGTATATTAGTAGTGTTAAACAAGCTGTGTTTGGAATAATAATCACGCTAGCAAGTGTTAAGTTTGCTGAAAATAACAATAACAACTTTAAATGAAAAAGTCGGTCACGTCAGGCTAATTAACAGTTCCAAGCTTGACATATTACTGAAATATTAAATGTTTATCATAACATCTATTTAATGATGCCATTATATCAACATTTTTGATACCATAGAAATGTCATAATTCTTGTCACCAATGTCAATATCACAAAAAACTACTAGCCTAAATAAATAAAACTCAAACTCACTGAAGACAAGTAAACAGTGAGTGATGAAATAAGAATAAGAAGCTAATTACAAGCAATAGGACAAAAAACTACAGAATAATAAATGCTATGCATTGTATAAATGAATCAAATGTATAAAAACACTGCATAGTCTTCATTGTGTAAATTAAATATATATTTACTCTAATTAAAGTTACAGAAGTGGAATTGTCAAGAGCAGTGAGAGACTTTTTTTCTCTTTTGTTGTTTGATTAATATGAATGACAGACAGCAGGAAAATTAGACAGCTGTCGCTCTAGGTATATTTGGTGCAAAACAACTGAGCACCTGTGACAGTGAGTTTGTAGTTGTAGAGAATAGCCACACAGGTGCTCAGTTTTGCACCAAATATACCTTCATAAAGAGCTGCCCGGGTCCATTACTGTAACACGTGCGTTTAAATGACTGTTTAGGAGGATACTTGCAAAGATGGGCATTTTGACACATACACGTATGTATTTATAATTTAACCGTTCAAGGCCAATAAAGCGGCAAATATAACTCCGTTCAAAACTCACACGCTCTGTGAGCAGCGGATGTGTCTGCGTCTCTCAGACAGTATCTCTGAGAAATTACTTTTCTTTTGCTGCTGACTGCAATTCAAAGGCTTAAAATCACCTATTTTAAACTGCAATGCTTAAAAAAGCATGCAAATGATAGGCTTTCGTGACCACGCAGCACAGCAAACTCACGTGAATGAGTAACTTAAGAAGGCACGAGTCTGTTGATAGGCTTGTTCGAGATCGGCGTATGACATCAAAGTACCGCGAGAGCGATTCAAAAGCATAAGGAGTCGTATGCTCTCCAAAACACTCTCGCGGTACTTTGATGTCATAGGACAATATGACTGCGCAGCGCCGATGCATCTCGAACAAGCCTGATGTCATTCACTTTCAAAAACTCATCGGATCTAGACGTATCACAATAATGACCTATTTTGGATCGAAAACGGCGACAAGGTGACAAGTTTACACCCCTGATTGTAAGTCCACAAGACCAAAAGTGCATATGAAGGCCCTGTCCCAAATGGCACACTTCATAGCACCTTAACATCATAAGGAGAATCATTTTTGTGTGCCAAAAAAACAAATCAAAATAACAACAATATCTAGTGACGGGCCGATTTCAAAACACTGCTTCATGAAGCTTTACGAATCTTTTGTTTCGAATCAGTGGTTCGGATCGCCTATCAAACTGCCAAAGTCACGTGAGCTATTGAAATTTGGAAACACTTATGACGTAACGAAGACTCGTTTACTGAAATCACATGATCTTGGCGCTCCGAACCACTGATTCGAAACACATGATTCGTAAAGCTTCATGAAGCAGTGTTTTGAAATCGCCCATCACTAGATATTGTTGAATAAAGTCGTTATTTTGGGGTTTTTTTGGTGCACAAAAAGTATTCTTGTCGCTTCGTGACATTAAGGTTGAACCACTGTAGTCACATGACTGTTTTAAATACAAACCCGATTCCAAAAAAGTTGGGACACTGTACAAATTGTGAATAAAAAAGGAATGCAATGATGTGGAAGTTTCAAATTTCAATATTTTATTCAGAATACAACATAGATGACATATCAAATGTTTAAACTGAGAAAATGTATAATTTTAAGGGAAAAATAAGTTGACTTTAAATTTCATGGCATCAACACATCTCAAAAAAGTTGGGACAAGGCCATGTTTACCACTGTGTGGCATCCCCTCTTCTTTTTATAACAGTCTGCAAACGTCTGGGGACTCTGGAGACAAGTTGCTCAAGTTTAGGAATAGGAATGTTGTCCCATTCTTGTCTAATACAGGCTTCTAGTTGCTCAACTGTCTTAGATCTTCTTTGTCGCATCTTCCTCTTTATGATGCGCCAAATGTTTTCTACGGGTGAAAGATCTGGACTGCAGGCTGGCCATTTCAGTACCCGGATCCTTCTTCTACGCAGCCATGATGTTGTGATTGATGCAGTATGTGGTCTGGCATTGTCATGTTGGAAAATGCAAGGTCTTCCCTGGAAGAGACGACGTCTGGATGGGAGCATATGTTGTTCTAGAACTTGGATATACCTTTCAGCATTGATGGTGCCTTTCCAGATGTGTAAGCTGCCCATGCCACACGCACTCATGCAACCCCATACCATCAGAGATGCAGGCTTCTGAACTGAGCGCTGACAACAACTTGGGTTGTCCTTGTCCTCTTTAGTCCGGATGACATGGCGTCCCAGTTTTCCAAAAAGAACTTCAAATTTTGATTCGTCTGACCACAGAGCAGTTTTCCACTTTGCCACAGTCCATTTTAAATGAGCCTTGGCCCAGAGAAAACGCCTGCACTTCTGGATCATGTTTAGATATGGCTTCTTTTTTGACCTATAGAGTTTTAGCCGGCAACGGTGAATGGCACGGTGGATTGTGCTCACCGACAATGTTTTCTGGAAGTATTCCTGAGCCCATGTTGTGATTTCCATTACAGTAGCATTCCTGTATGTGATGCAGTGCCGTCTAAGGGCCCGAAGATCACGGGCATCCAGTATGGTTTTCCGGCCTTGACCCTTACGCACAGAGATTGTTCCAGATTTTCTGAATCTTTGGATGATATTATGCACTGTAGATGATGATAACTTCAAACTCTTTGCAAGTTTTCTCTGAGAAACTCCTTTCTGATATTGCTCCACTATTTTTCACCGCAGCATTGGGGGAATTGGTGATCCTCTGCCCATCTTGACTTCTGAGAGACACTGCCACTCTGAGAGGCTCTTTTTATACCCAATCATGTTGCCAATTGACCTAATAAGTTGCAAATTGGTCCTCCAGCTGTTCCTTATATGTTCATTTAACTTTTCCGGCCTCTTATTGCTACCTGTCCCAACTTTTCTGGAATGTGTAGCTCTCATGAAATCCAAAATGAGCCAATATTTGGCATGACATTTCAAAATGTCTCACTTTCAACATTTGATATGTTATCTATATTCTACTGTGAATAAAATATAAGTTTATGAGATTTGTAAATTATTGCATTCCTTTTTTATTCACAATTTGTACAGTGTCCCAACTTTTTTGGAATCGGGTTTGTATGTCTTTAGTAGCTTTCTGGGCATTGAAAAAGGAAATTATCTTGTTGGCAATGGAGGCCTCACTGATCCATCAGATTTCATCAAAAATATCTTAATTTGTGTTCTGAAGATGAACGAAGGTCTTACAGGTGTGGAACGACATGAGGGTGAGTAATTAATGAGAGAATTTTCATTTTTGGGTGAACTAACCCTTTAACTATAGACCTTATGCACCAGAGAAATAAGCGCGCCGCCATCTTTATAAAATTGTCTTTGAACTTCCGTTTTTGCGGTAGCTCTGTACATTTCTATGGCATCGCTGTCAAAGAATAATTAGCTGGTGAAGTGGATTTACCTGTTGTATGAGTTAATGAAAAATATCATGAGCATTGTAATGTTTAAAGCAGATGTCTTAACAAATGTCAGTAGACCTGAGAAGATTTTAAAACGAGCAGTTCATTCATAAATACGTAAGATCGCTGTGGAAATACAAACCGAAAGTCAAAAGACAACGAGCGCAGCGCTGAAAAGAGGCGGAGCTACATAAGGTCTATACATGTACTTACAATAGGGTTAGGTTTAGGATTAGTGTCAGTTGCATGCAATTATGCAAAATTTATAGTAATTACTATAGTAACTACTGTACATGTAACAAGCACACTGTAAAATGAAGTGTTACTCTTTAAACAGCCACATATAAACCACATGTGGGATTAATAAAGATCAATAATAACGCTGGAGCATCAAGTCATTCTCACCGCCTTTATTTGATTCAAACTAATTAAAGTACTGGAGAGATGTGCAATGATTGGTGGGTAAGCTTTCCTTTCCACTTCCTGTGAAGTGATGTATCCATGTTCCCTTATTCCCTGTGCTGTCCACTTCGCAGGGCACTTACGGTCGACTGGAACGCACTTGAGGTTTTTAGTGGTGCATTCTCTGAGATAATATTTTCTTATTTCTTCGACTCCACTTTTGACTATTCTTGTGTAAGACTCCCTTGTGTAACTTCTTTAGACACACCTAGACAAAACAAGAACTAGGCCTTGGACACACTTATACATTCACACATACATTTGAACATCTGACCTCGCTTATTATATTTCTTAATATGCCATATATGGTAGGGGTTGATCTTTGAGCACTGTGATTGGACGGTCTGGACATTGTGGATGATTCTGCTTTAGGTAACACTTTAGAATACTGATTCTTCATTAATGAATAACTACACAGGAACAAATAAGTAATGCATTATTAACACTCTAGTAACTACTATTAACTAACAAGAAACTCTGATTAATGAATTAGTAAGTAATAGTGATCAGTTGAAGGTAGTAGTTCACTATTAGCTAATCAGTAATTATCTTTTCTTTCATTCCTCCCAGAGAACTACTGAAAACTACTATATACAAGTTCATAATTAACATGAATGATGCATAATGTATAATTAATTCTAAAGTGAAGATCATGGTAACCCACTAGTAATGACTGAAGTATTATCAAATCCTTCAGAAGGAATTACTAATTATTTGGATCAGTATTATAAAGTGAAAAACATGATAACTCTCTAGTAACTACTGAAGTCATTGTAAACTTTTGAGGTTTTTGTAAAGTATTGGATAGTAATAACTCAAGAGTTACAACATAATTCTAAAGGAACTACTAATTATTTGGATCAGTATTCTAAAGTGAAGATCATGGTAACCCACTAGTAATTACTTAAGTGTTACCAAATACATCAGAAGGAATTACTGTACAAAAATGTGCAAAAACCTCAAAAGTTTACAATGACTTCAGTAGTTACGAGAGAGTTATCATGTTTTTCACTTTATAATACTGATCCAAGTAATTAGTAATTTTTTCTGAAGGATTTGATAATACTTCAGTCATTACTAGTAGGTTACCGTGACCTTCACTTTAGAATTAATTATACATTATGCATCATTCATGTTAATTATGAACCTGTATATAGTAGTTCTCAGTAGTTCTCTGGGAGGAATGAAAAAACAGTAGTTACTGATTAGCTAATAGTGAACTACCACCTTCAACTGATCACTATTACTTACTAATTCATTAATCAGAGTTTCTTGTTAGTTAATAGTAGTTACTAGAGTGTTAATACTGCATTACTCATTTGTTCCTGTGTAGTTATTCATTAATGAAGAATCAGTATTCTAAAGTGTTAACCTGCTTTAAATATGACCCTTCTTCCTTAATAAACTAGAGAATGTTATGGTACTACACTGTCTTTGTTCTGCTCGATCATTCTCCCACAGCGCCCGTTTCCAACTGATGACTGAGTCTACCTGAAAATGATTTTAACAGGGTGTCAAAAGCTCACACACCCTTTATGATATTCTACTCTCTAGATATGGTCTATGTGCCTCCTTTAAAGTAAATCTTCACCTATTTTATCTCGTCTTTCCAAGATTTGAGGAAAAAAACAGAACCAAACAGAACAACTTCAATATGCTGCATTTATTTAAGGATTAAACCGTTACACATTCAGGTTATAATGAATGAGACCCGAGTACAATAATGCTGACTAAAGGTCTGTCAAGCTGAATTGTGGTGCCGTTCCTGTGTCACTCCCCCAGAATGCATCTGCCATGCTTCACGATAACGATTTTAGCATCTGATTTCCTAAAAACAGAGAGAGATTAAAGTGAAGATTAAAGTTTGAAAGGGACTCTAAACTGTTTTTAAACCTACAGTACTTTGTTTAAACTCACAAGTTGGCAGCATGCAGCAGGCATGCATTGCTGTATGTTATTCCATCAGATCCACACACGGGCAAAAAGACCCTTGGGCAATATCCAGGATTAGGGTTAGGCTGGTCACATAAAGAAAACAACATTGAGTTATTTGAACATGGAGGGAAGTAATTCTATAGTCTTTATATACTCACCAATCCATCAGAAACGGCCACTGTTTGTGTCAAGAAGAAAAAACAAGAATTAAAGTTCATCATGATATGGCAAGAAGAAATAACATACACACTAACTTCTTGTGACATTTGTTTAACTGAACCATCCCTTAATTAGCAATATTCTAATATCAGTTGTTTTTGTGAACTAAATTATTATATTACTCACCTAGGACACAGAGAAGGACGATGACTCCACGTACAAACATTGTTCCAGACTTGAGAGTGAACTCGCTAAATCTGACAATATGATCAGTGATAAAATGATCCGCCTATTTATATCAGTACTGTATCCACCTCTTAATGGGAGTGGACCGTCCATCCCACCGATTCACCACACACACACACACACACACACACACACACACACACACACACACAAAGGGAGGTTTACTACGCACTTTTAGTTTGATAGATTTCTTTAATTTAGCCGTTAGGTGTGTGTGATGTTGATTGATTGTTTGATTATGATCACCTGAAGATTTATAGCATTTTGTATATAACCATTGAG
This sequence comes from Ctenopharyngodon idella, assembly GCF_019924925.1. Lineage (NCBI taxonomy): Eukaryota > Metazoa > Chordata > Actinopteri > Cypriniformes > Xenocyprididae > Ctenopharyngodon > Ctenopharyngodon idella. Next base: position 1,631,095 of record NC_067233.1, read on the forward strand.
AACAAGTGAATTGTTGCACTGATGTTTGCACTGTTTTTATCTCCAGTTTAAACTTAATAAAAATATTTTTAGACTGCAGACCTTTTTCACATCTTTATCTACTGAAACATAGGTCTCAGCACCTAATTAACTTGAAGAGTGCTTTGATTGTTGTGTGTGATGACAAATGAATAATCACTTGAGTTGTATGAAGTCCATCATGGGTAAAATATTCAGTTTAATCTCTCTGATTCTGCCAAATCATTCAGTTCCCGTAAAACTGCTCAACTGTTTTCTTAAGCGCTTCTTCAAAGAAAATGTTCTGTACAAAGTACAAATACGTTACACATATTATCAAGTATTTTTTGCACATTTATCTGTCTTGTTTAATCCAAGGCTGTTCATTTAATGATTTTTTAAAAAAATATGATGCATAAATATCTGCTACCATTTGCATGAGGCACTAATAATAAAATATACAAAATAGGGCCTGAAAGTATAAAAAATTAAATTTTGATCATCAACCTCAGTTTGTATTTTTGGTTCATTTAAGTTTACCGTTTTTGTATGTGAGAATACTGATACCCGTACAATCATTACTGAGGGATTTCTTCATAACATTGTCATGAAAATGTGAAAATAAATGTTAGCCTTGAACTTGGACAGGATTTTTGCATCTTGTCTGACTTGATAATTTATATTTTTATTCGAAGACTTGACATAATTGTTAAAGGGACCTTTAATGCCTCTTTTCACAAGATGTAATATAAGTCTCTGGTGTCCCCAGAATGTATCTGTGAAGTTTCAGCTCAAAATACCCCACAGATCATTTATTATAGCTTGTCAAATTTGCCCCTATTTGGGTGTGAGCAAAAACACGCCGTTTTTGTGTGTGTCCCTTTAAATGCAAATGAGCTGCTGCTCCCGGCCCCCTTTCCAGAAGAGGGCGGAGTTTTAACAGCTCACGCTTCGGTCGTTCAACAACAACAAAGCTGGAGAATCTCACGCAGCCAAAATGAGGATTGTCAATAACGGTGTTCAGCCTTACATTGTTCAAACCGGAGTTGACACTGATGGAGAGACTCAGGTTTTGAATTGCTTGAAATATGATTGAAATCACTTCAAAAAGGAAAATACAGTTAATGTACAACATGTGCATCATATAAAATCGTCTCAGGTTACGTATGTAACCATAGTTCCCTGAGAAAGGGAACGAGATGCTGCGTCCGATAGGATCGCTTTGGGAACGCCCTCAGCGTGATAGCGTCTGATGCACGTCTGTCAACTAGTCCAATGGCGAGAGTGAACGTCACGGGCGGGTGACGTCATGACCAGGAAAGGATAAATACACATCCGGCGAGACCGGTTTTAGCTCAAATTGGCGAAGCAAATCGATCACAGGGATGCAGGGAGTATGGCAACGCGACGCAGCGTCTTGTTCCCTTTCTCAGGGAACTATGGTTACATACGTAACCTGAGACGTTTCCTTTCGAGGGAACTCGCGCTGCGTCCGATAGGATCGCTTTGGGAACGATATACCAAAACGCCATAATCACAAATACCTGTCTGTGTGAAACTGTGGCACACTTAAAACAGCAACACGAATGATCCTGGAGCTGCGTCCAGGTCAAGGTCATAATATCTCACAAAAGTGAGAGGCGAGGACCAACCGGCCGCATCGCAGATCTCTTTGAGGGAAACCCCCGAAATTAAGGCCTTGGAGGTCGCCATACTCCTAGTTGAATGTGCTCTGATAGCTAAAGGACACTGCTGGCCAGAGACCTCGTAGGCGAGCGAAATAGCCTCGACTATCCACTTGCTTACAGTGTGTTTAGAGGCAGGACGACCCCTGTTATGTGGTCCAAAGCACACAAATAACTGGTCTGCTTTCCTCCACAGGGCAGCTCTGTGGACATATGTGTCCAGTGCTCGCACTGGACACAGTAGATTCAGTTTCTCCTGGTCTGGGGTAACAAATGGAGGAGGACAAAAAGCTTGCAACACAATAGGCCTTGGAACATTAGTCAAAACCTTAGGGATATACCCAGGTTTGGGGTAGAGGAAGGCTTTGACCATCCCCGGCGCAAACTCAAGACAGGTTGGGGACACTGAAAGGGCCTGAAGGTCTCCTACTCTCTTAAGGGACGATATAGCGAGAAGGAAGACAGTCTTAAGTGTCAGGAACTTATCTGAGACTGACTCAAGTGGCTCAAATGGAGCTGTAGATAGGCCTTCTAACACAATGGCCAAATCCCAAGCAGGGACCCTCGTGTGCATCGCAGGCCTCAGCCTCTGGGTGCCACGGAGGAAACGAATAACTAACGGGTTCTTCCCGACAGTAGTACCATCCACATGGGCATGGTAAGCAGATATAGTTGAGACATATACTTTAAGTGTAGATGGGGTTAACCCAGATGAGAAGCGGCACTGTAGGAACTCAAGTACTGAACCTATCGGGCAGTACACTGGATCCAACTGCCGTCCCAGAGGAGCTGAATGTGTGAGGGTGAACCAAAGTGGACAGTGCGTCGTATCCTGAGACGCGAACAGATCCACTTCCGCTTGGCCATAAATCTCCCATATGAGCTTCACCACCTCTGGGTGAAGTCTCCATTCCCCTGGCCTCAGCCCCTGCCTCGACAGGATGTCTGCTCCAATATTCTGAGTCCCTGGAATGTAGAAAGCTCTCAAGGAGAGCATCTTCCCCAGAGACCACAGGAGGATCTGTTGCGCCAGTTTGTATAATGGGCGCGACCGCAGACCCCCCTGTCGATTTATATACGAGACCACCGATGTGTTGTCCGTCCTGACTAGCACATGATGGCCCCTCAGGTCTGGAAGGAAGAACTTCAACGCATTGAAGACCGCCATCATCTCCAGGCAATTTATGTGCCACGAGAGCTGATGACTCTTCCACAGACCCTGAGCTGAGTGGCCTTCCATTACCGCTCCCCAGCCTGTGAGAGAAGCGTCCGTCATCAGAGTGACACGGCGACATCGAGCTCTTAACACAGGGCCCTGGGACAGGAACCAATTTTTCTTCCATATGATCAAGGCGTGGAGACAGCGCCGCGTGATCTTGATCATACGAAGTGGGTTGCCCCTCGGGGAGAACCCTTTGGTCCTGAACCACCACTGTAAGGGTCTCATGTACAGCAGGCCAAAAGGTATCACGTTGGACGCTGCTGCCATCAGACCCAGCAGTCTCTGAAACTGTTTTACAGTGCGTGACTGGCCTAGCTTCAATTCTTTCATGGCTGATAGAATGGTAGTGATGCAAACTGGAAAGAGACATGCTCGCATTGTCACTGAATCCCAAACCACACCAAGAAAAGTGGTCCTCGGTCGTGGAGTAAGCACGCTTTTCTTGGCATTCAGTCTCAACCCCAATTTCTGAATATGTGCGAGAACGACATCTCGATGCCGAGCCGCCATCTCCTCTGACTGTGCTAAAATCAACCAGTCGTCGATATAATTCAGGATGCGTATGCCCTGCAGCCTGAGCGGGGCCAGCGCTGCATCTACGCATTTCGTGAATGTGCAGGATGAGAGAGCTAGGCCGAACGGAAGAACCCGAAATTGGTACGCTTCGCCCCCGAAAGCGAACCTCAGGAACTTCCTGTGTTGTGGAAGGATGGAGATATGGAAGTATGCGTCCTTGAGATCTATTGTGACAAACCAATCCTCGGATTTGATTTGAGTCACGATTTGACTTATCGTCAGCATCTTGAATTTTAGCTTTTGTACTGCTCGATTCAGATGTCATAGATCCAAAATAGGGCGCAACCCCCCATCCTTTTTTGGAACCAAGAAATACTGGCTGTAAAACCCCGACTCCCTGTCGGCAACTGGAACCCTCTCTATAGCCTCTTTTGCTAATAACGTTTTTATTTCTTGCTCCAACACCAGAGCCTGCTGTGGAAGCACTGACGTTTGCAGCACTCCTTTGAACAGAGGTGGACGGCACCAAAACTGGATTTTGTAACATTTCTCTATAATCTGCAGGACCCAACGTGAGATATTTTGAAGAGATTTCCACTCTACCAGAAAATCTACTAAGGGAACCAGCCTCTCGAGGCTGGCCTCTGGTGTTTTGTTCACAGCACATTTCTGATGTAAATTTATCCTCCTGAGAGGATGTGACGCAGCGTCGTGTTGTTCTGAACACTGCGTCACTAATTCGGTGGGAACCGCTGCGCCCCGAATCACCAGAGGTGGCGGGGTTGGCAGAACGGCCTCCTGAGGGCCACGAGGTGGAACGGGCACCGTATACTGAGGTGTGTACCGCACCACCCCGTGCGGGGCTGCCCTCAGAAGCCTGACACCCCGTCAGGACTTCTTCTGCCCAGCCTTCTTCGCCTGAAGCAAAACCCTCAGGTCTGTCTTTGGCTTAGAAGGCTTGGGCTGAGAGTGCCGTCCCGGCCCACCGTGTCTTTGAGGTGGAGCACGAGAGGCAACAATCTCTTTCTGCTGCGCTCGGTATGAGGAGCTATACGGCTGGGGCTGCTCACGCCCAGCAGCCCCAGAGGATGGATGGCGGCATGGTAGATATTTCTTAAACGCCTCCGCTTGCTTCTTAGCTTCCTGGAACCTGTCGATGACTGATGTAATTGCGTCACCGAACAGGCCAGAAGGCACAAGCGGGGCGTCGAGGAGAAAGGCCCTGTCTTTATCCTTTAACTCAGACAGATTGAGCCACAGGTGCCTCTCTGTCGCCACCAAGGCTGCCATAGACTGCCCAACAGCTCTGGCGGTCTCCTTGGTGGCCCTAAGAGACAGATCTGTGGCTCGACGCAGTTCTCGAACTGCGTCCGGGCCAATCCCCTCCCTGCCATCCAGATCCTTCAGCAGGTCTGCTTGGTACGCTTGCAGAATAGCCATAGTGTGCAAGCATGCACCAGCCTGACCTGCTGACGGATACGCTTTTTCCACTAACCCTGATGTAGCTTTAAGTGGTTTTGTGGGAAGCGTGGGGGTCTTCAGGGACGACGCTGAACCTGGGGACAGATAGCTCGCAAGCGTCTGTTCAACCCGGGGCATCGTCCCATAACCATATTCTCTCAGCCCTCTTATGTTAGAATAGTGTGCAAGAATAGTGAACAAGCGTGATGAATATGGTTTCTTCCATGATCTCGCTAGTTCATCATGAAGATCATGGAAGAATGGCAGACCCCGTGGTGGAAGTGCTTTATTTGATGACAAAAAGCGCTCGTCCAGTTTGCTTTTCGGACGAGCGCCCTGATTCTCGGCTGGCCAATCAATGCTTAACTTAGACACAGCGCGAGAAAGCACATCCACCAGCTCCTCATACTCAGGGGAAAGTGATGGCGAGTCATCTTCCCCCATATCGACGCTCAGCACATCCAATTCCTCAGAACTAGAGTGCTGATGCGACGAGCCCTCTCCCTCGGCGGAAGAAGCCGCGGGGCGGGCTTCCGACACCAGCAAGGGGGCGAGGGATCTGCCAGGTGAAGGCTGAGAAAGAGCACTCATGCCCGTCTCAAGCCCCGCTGACAGATCCATCTGCGAGCCCCACGACATCTTTCTCCGCGCCGCCTCGGCAGACGCGGGCCCAGAGCCGTGGGGTACGCTTGCCTGCGCACTTTCCTCGAAAAGTGCGAGGCGGGAGCAGAGCGTCCTTAAAGGAAGCTTTTCACAATGCTCGCATTCAGCCCCCTCGAAGGCTGAAAGAGCATGCTTCGCTCCCAAACACATCACGCACAAATCGTGTGTTTCCCCACCCGTAAGGAAACGAGGGCAGGGAGGGGTACACGGGTTAAATGCCTGTGTGTTCGCCATAACTATATATATATTGAGCTGTACTATAACGGGACAGACAACAATAAATAGACAAGGACAGTTTCACATAGAGTGCTTTGCTGTGGCACAAAAGCTGATGCCGGTCTCGCCGGATGTGTATTTATCCTTTCCTAGTCGTGACGTCACCCGCCCGTGACGTTCACTCTTGCCATTGGACTAGTTGACAGACGTGCATCAGACGCTATCACGCTGAGGGCCTTCCCAAAGCGATCCTATCGGATGCAGCGCGAGTTCCCTCGAAAGGGAAACATAAAATTATAATGAGATCATTATAATTGTGTGCTTGGGACTTGACTTTTAATGGAGAGACTTTTGTTTTTGTAATCAGGCTCTCAAAAATTATATAAAAATTTGTATTTAGATTTATTGGCCAATATATCGGTTATCAGCTTTCAAATATAAAGAATTATCGGTTATCGGTATCAGCCAAAATTTTCATATCAGTGCATCCCTATTAAAGGTACACTATGTAACTTTTGGCCCTCTAGCGGTTAAAAAACAAAACTGCAGTTTGCAGAAGAACATTGTTGTGGTTGAGCTTCGGCTCTGTGCGGATGAATATGGTTCTTTCTAACTAATAGAGATTATCCTACTGCTCATAAAACATTCACTACAAGGCTTAAGAGATTTAAACAGTTTAGATGGAAAGTGTCACGAATGTGGCTCCCTCGGCCCTTCCTCCGGACCACCGGAGGGAGCCATCACCGGAATACTGATCAGTTCTCATTCGGACTACGTTTCCCATGGGCCCTCATTCCTGGGACTGATTGCACACACACCTGTACCGCATCACACTCACACTATTTAAGACACACACACACACACACTCACACATCGCGAAGTCTTGATTTGCCTTGGTGATCATTTCTGAGCGTTTTTCTGTGGACTGTTTACCTGTTATCGATTGGACTGTTTATTCCCTGCGACCCTTTGCTGCCTACCCTGATCTTTGCCTGTTTCCTGGACTGTGATTGTTTTGCTGCCTGCCCTGATCCTTGCCTGTACCCTGATTCTGTTTGTCTGCCGCCTGCCTCGACCATTGCCTGTCCCTGTTTATGCCTCTGCCTTTGCCCTGTCTATTCTGTAAGTCCTTTTAATAAAATAGCTGCAAATGGATCCACATTCTGTCGACCCATCATTACAGAAAGATCTCAAGCTGACAAGCTGAAGATGTTACTGTAGCTTTACCTATTAATAGACACGGTTAAAATCATATAAATCTTAAAAATAGCAAGGACTGAATCAAGGTAGAGATGCACCGATTCTAAATTTCTCCACCGATACCGATGATATCTGCCGATACCAATAATTTAGGGGTTCTGTCTTTTATACCTTATTTTAAATTAATGATAATTTCATTATAATTAATAATTAATCGTATTTTTAATTATTACATTTTGAAAGAAAGGCAAATAAATACTTTATTCTCTCCATTTCATCAACTTGTTTCAGAGTAACTGGTATCAGTTATAAACAAACACATTACTCAAATTAATATTAACACACATCAACTAAACTCTGAAGATTAAATTAACTTTCTGAATGTTATTAATTCATGTAATTACTATTAATATTGAACATCAAACTGGTTTCTTAGCATTTTCTTTACACAAAGCACAAATTCAGTGCATTTTCCTGCCCTCTTTTGATTGACAGGATATATCGGCCCTGACTATCGGCTGTTTTTAAACTATCGGCTGATAGTGTGAAAATTTGCTTTTATCAGCCGATACCGATTATTGGCCGATATATCGGTGCATCTCTAATTCAAGGATTGAATTAATTAAAAGTCAAATTTCTGATGGCCTTCATAGCTTTTTGTATTTGGATTTGCACAGCATACTGTTAAAAATAAAGATCCTAAAAGGGGGTTTACACAGTGGTGCCACTGAAAAAAACATTTTTAGTTCCTCAAAGAACGTTTCAGTGATCAGTCCTTAAAAGAACCACTTTTTTCTTAATGCGAAGAACATTTTAATAATCTAAAGAACCACTATAAAGAAACGTGCAGTGGGAATGTTGAAGGTTCCTCATGGAAACATATAGATGCCAGTGAAGAAGCTTTAATTAAGAGTGTTATAGAATTATAGAAATAAATGTTTGTGACATCATTTGCATAATGCTGTCGCCCTCTGCTGGTAACACAGACACTTCATTTTCCCTTAAACATCTGTCGCCTTTTCTTAAACTTATACTGAGGTTGATAAAATATGTAAAAATATTTTGATTAAAGAACTTTGACTAAACGACTTTATCCAACAGCTGAATGCATATATTATCATTAATTATAGGCTATAGCCAATAAATGAAAACTAAAACGTGAAAAAATGGTTTCCACTGCTACTACTCAAAAAAAAAAAAAAAAAAAATGCTGGGTTAAAAACAACCCAAGTTGGGTTGAAAATGGACAAACCAAGCGATTGGGTTAAATGTTTGTCTAACCTGCTGGGTAGTTTTATTTAACTCAACTATTGTTTAAAAATTACTATATGTCTGGCTTAAAATGAACCCCAATATGTTGGAAATTAAAAATCAGACAAATAATTACTAGAGGCAACAATAATAATGTTACAGTAGGACCAGCCAGGAGACAGGAGATTAGTTAACAGGTTGTTTATTGAACACAAGCAGAGTAGATGGTGACAACAGGTGAGTATGCAGAAGCAAGTTCAGTGAATGGTATAGAGAATGATACTGTCCTTTGTGGTTGCAGAGTGCCAATGGAGAATGATACTTGCTGACTGGAGACGATGACTGCAGACAACACTTCACACACAGACTGGAGACGAAGGAGGGAACTCGGAGACAAGGGAACAGGTAAGTAGCGAGGAGAGTCCTTGAGGTAAGCATACAGGTAAGTCCTTAGATGCGAACGAGACCGGACAATGTGACTGTGTGTGTGAGTGTCTTAAATAGTGCTGGTGATGAGTGGGCTGATGAGGTGCAGGTGGCAGTGATCAGTACTCAGGGGAAGCTGTGCGCTGTGATTGGTGGATGTTGGAGCCTGGCATGTCTGTGACAGTACCCCCCCCCTCCACGGCCCGCTCCTGAGGGCCGAGGACCCTGACGTCGTGGTGGTCTACCTCTTCCACGAGGGGCAGGTCTGTTGGGATGAGCAGCGTGGAAAGTGTCCAGCAGGTTAGGGTCAAGAATGTCGTTACGTGGAATCCATGAGCGTTCCTCCGGGCCATACCCTTCCTAGTCCACCAGGTATTCGAGCTGACCACCACGGCGCCGGGAGTCCAAGATCTCACGCACCTCGTATGCAGCTCCGTCAGTCTAGTAGAAGTGGAAGGGGGGGCTCGGCTTCGGTCACACCAGGCTCTGTGGAGAGAGGAACAGAAGGGTGGTGAGGCTTGAGCAAAGAAACATGGAAAGTGGAGTGAATGCGATACTCAGGAAGTAGTTGGAGTTTGTAGGTGACAGGGTTGATCTGCTCCAGGATGGTGAATGGGCCAATGAATCTGGGACTCAGCATACGGCAAGGTAGGCGCAGCCGGATGTCCTTTGTGGACAGCCAGACCTTCTGTCCCGGTTGGTAGGAGGGAGCTTCGGAACGGTGAAGGTCTGCTGATATTCTGCGCCTATGAAGAGCTCGTTGAAGTTGGTGATGCGCTGAGTCCCAGATCCTCTCACTCTCTCGGAACCAGTAGTCCACAGATGGTACGTCTGATGGTTCCCCGGTCCAGGGGAACAGTGGGGGTTGGTAGCCGAGTACGCACTGGAAAGGTGTAAGTCCGGTGGATGGCTGGCGTAGGGAGTTCTGTGCGTACTCGGCCCAACCCAGGTACTGGTTCCAAGAGTCCTGCTGGCCATGACAGAAGGTACGGAGGAAGCGGCCGATCTCCAGGATCTTCCGTTCCGTCTGCCCGTTCGTTTGAGGGTGGTAACCAGGTGAGAGGCTGACGGTCACACCTAGGAGCGAGAAGAAAGCTCTCCATACCCAGGAGATGAACTGTGGTCCTCTATCAGACACGATGTCTTCAGGGATGCCAAAGTATCGAAACACATTGTTGAACATGATCTCTGCCGTTTCCATGGCAGTAGGGAGACCTTTCAGAGGGATGAGACGACAGGATTTTGAAAATCTGTCAACAACGACCAGTATGCAGGTATATCCATCCGATGCTGGGAGATTGGTGACAAAGTCCACTCCTAGGTGTGACCAGGGTCTGTTTGGAACAGGCAGAGGAAGAAGCTTGCCGGATGGTAAATGGCGTGGGCTTTTTGAGATGGCGCAGTCCCTGCATCCCTGCACGTACCTTCTGACATCGGCAGCCATGTTGGGCCACCAGAAGCGCTCCTTTAGCAGTGAGAGGGTTTCATTGACCCCCGGGTGGCCAGTGCCAAGTGAAGTATGTGCTGAGTGAACCAGTGGAGTGCGCCGTGTGCGGATGACATACTGCAAGCCCGGTGGACAACCCGGTGGAGTGTTGGTGGAGGCATTGGAGGAGGGCAGAGTCTCTGCAGACCAAGTGATGGGGCTGACAATAATCTGCTCTGGGAGAATGGGTTCAGGTTCCTCTGTGTTTTCTTCTGGAGCATGAAGTCTTGATAAAGCGTCCGCTTTGACATTTCTGGAACCAGGTCTATATGAGATGGTGAAGTTAAAACGTGCGAAAAACAGCGCCCAACGGGCCTGTCTGGGGTTGAGTCTTTTAGCGGATCTGAGATACTCAAGGTTCTTATGGTCCGTTAGGACCAGGAAGGGATGTTTAGCTCCCTCCAGCCAATGCCTCCACTCCTCGAAGGCCATCTTGACTGCAAGAAGTTCACGGTTTCCGATGTCATAGTTCCTCTCCGCTGGGTTGAGCTTGCGGGAGAAGAAGGTGCATGGATGGAGGCGGCTCGGGTTCCCCTGCTGCTGAGATAGGACCGCTCCTACTCCGGTTATGGAGGCGTCCACCTCCACCACGAATGGTCTGTCGGGATCAGGGTGTACCAGGAGAGGAGCGGTGGTGAAGGCTTCCTTGAAGTCGTCGAAGGCCTCCGTGGCAGCTGGGGTCCAGGACAGAGACTTGGGCTTGTTACGCAGGAGATTTGTAAGAGGGTTGGTGATGGAGCTGTAGATCTGAATGAATCTTCTGTAAAAGTTGGCGAATCCGAGAAATCGCTGGAGTTCCTTTACCGTAGTAGGAGTGGGCCAGTTCTTAATGGCTTCCACCTTCCCCTCGTCCATCCGGATGCCACTGTGGTCAATGTGATATCCAAGGAACTGCACTGAGGACTGATGGAAGGAACATTTCTCGGCTTTGAGGAAGAGCTGGTATTCTCTCAGGTGTTTCAGGACCTCCGCAACGTGGTGGCGATGTTTGGCCATGCTCCGGGAGTATATCAGGATATCGTCGATGTATACCAGAACGAACTTGTGGAGGAACTCCCGGAGCACCTCGTGGATGAAATCCTGGAATACGGAGGGGGCGTTGACCAGGCCATACGGCATCACGAGGTATTCATAGTGGCCGGTGGGCGTGACGAAGGCGGTCTTCCACTCGTCCCCCTCACGTATCCGGATGAGGTTATACGCGCTGCGGAGGTCCAACTTGGTGAACACAGTGGCACCGCGGAGATGTTCCAGGCCCGCTGGGACGAGAGGAAGGGGATATGGGAACTTCACAGTAATGGAGTTAAGAGCTCGGTAGTCAATACAAGGCCGCAAGCCTCCGTCCTTTTTGGCCATGAAGAAGAAGCTGGAAGCGGTAGGGGAAGTAGATGGTCGGATGTATCCTTGAGCCAGAGCCTCCTCGATGTACTCCACCATGGCCTTCTCCTCCGGGATGGATAGGGGGTATATCCTTCCCCTAGGCACTGACGCACGCGGAATGGCGCAATCCCATGGCCGATGTGGAGGCAGCTTGGAAGCTCTCTTGGGGCAGAATACGTCGCTGAAGATGGCGTAACACGAGGGAATGTCTACAGACCGTTTCTCGATGGGACTTTCAATGGAGGTGGTGCAAACAGGGAGACAATTGGAGCTTGGCGGTCGTGGAACTGGAAGTGCCGGGAAACAGGATGGAAAGCAGGTGTCGCCCCACTTCAGGACTTCTGCAAGACGAGACGGTGGATGTAACAGGATCAGTATTATAAAGTGAAAAACATGATAACTCTCTAGTAACTACTGAAGTCATTGTAAACTTTTGAGGTTTTTGTAAAGTATTGGATAGTAATAACTCAAGAGTTACAACATAATTCTAAAGGAACTACTAATTATTTGGATCAGTATTCTAAAGTGAAGATCATGGTAACCCACTAGTAATTACTTAAGTGTTACCAAATACATCAGAAGGAATTACTGTACAAAAATGTGCAAAAACCTCAAAAGTTTACAATGACTTCAGTAGTTACTAGAGAGTTATCATGTTTTTCACTTTATAATACTGATCCAAGTAATTAGTATTTTTTTCTGAAGGATTTGATAATACTTCAGTCATTACTAGTAGGTTACCGTGACCTTTACTTTAGAATTAATTATACATTATGCATCATTCATGTTAATTATGAACCTGTATATAGTAGTTCTCAGTAGTTCTCTGGGAGGAATGAAAAAACAGTAGTTACTGATTAGCTAATAGTGAACTACCACCTTCAACTGATCACTATTACTTACTAATTCATTAATCAGAGTTTCTTGTTAGTTAATAGTAGTTACTAGAGTGTTAATAATGCATTACTCATTTGTTCCTGTGTAGTTATTCATTAATGAAGAATCAGTATTCTAAAGTGTTAACCTGCTTTAAATTTGACCCTTCTTCCTTAATAAACTAGAGAATGTTATGGTACTACACTGTCTTTGTATCTGCTCGATCATTCTCCCACAGAAAATCACCTGTTTTAAACTGCAATGCTTAAAAAAGCATGCAAATGATAGGCTTTCGTGACCACGCAGCACAGCAAACTCACGTGAATGAGTAACTTAAGAAGGTGCGAGTGTCACGTTTCCGCCCACTGCTGTCTCCTTCCACTCCCCACCAGAGGTCTCTGTTTCTACATTAAGACTTTTTCAGTGCACACACACAGTCACTTCACTCTGGACTACATTTCTCACAATCCCCCACCTAGGAACCAATCATGCACTCACACCTGTTTCCCATCAGTGACCCTTTATAAGCTGCACTCACACACACACTCATTGCTGAGTATTGTTTAGCCTTTGTTCGACCTTGTCTCCGTGTTCCTTGTTCCTTGTTCCTTGCCTTGCCTTGCCTTGCCTTGCCTTGCCTTGCCTTGACCTCTGCATGTGTTTTTGACCCTGGACTATTTCTTTGTTTGATGATCGTTTGCTGCCTGCCTTGACCATAGCCTGTGTTTTGGATTACTCTATTGCCTTGCCCTCTTGAATCTGTTTGCTGGTGTTTGACCTCTGCCTGTACGACTACGCTCATTTTAATAAAGCCTGCACGTGGATCTCCCACTCCGTTGTCCCGTTCCCTTCCGTTACAGAATACTCAGCCCCCAAGATCCAGCGGCTTTTATGAGCGTTTCCAGCCACAACATGGATCCAGCAACACGTCTTGTCCGCCTACGTCAAGGTAATTGTACCCTCGAGGACCGCAACCCAAAGCTTCTAGACATTGCACATTTATCTGACTTGCCTGACTTTGCTCTCATTGATTTCTTCTGTCATGGATTAAATACACCACTGCAAGATTATTTAATCATGTATGGTCCTTGAGGGTCACTTGTTGAATTTTTGGATTTTGCTCTAATGCTAACTGGCTCTCTTTTCACTGTGGGGGTCACGGAGGAATGCAACATAACTCCAGTGCCTTTAATGGTGGCTGCGCTAGAACCCACTCACAAAATGGCGGCCACCACAACACCAAATCAAGTCACAGCTGATCTTCATGAGCCAAGTCAAGTCACAGTTGATCTTCCTGAGCCAAGTCAAGTCACAGTTGATGTTCCTGAGCCAAGTCAAGTCACAGTTGATCTTCCTGAGCCAAGTCAAGTCACAGTGGATCTTCCTGAGCCAAGTCAAGTCACAGTTGATGTTCCTGAGCCAAGTCAAGTCACAGTTGATCTTCCTGAGCCAAGTCAAGTCACAGTTGATCGTCCAGAGTCACGTCACGTCTCCGCTGATTGTTCAGAGTCATGTCACATCTCCGCTAATCGTCCAGAGCCACGCCTGAGCCCTCAGAGACTACAGCGCTGACCATTATGGCCACAGCCATTTGGTGGCTTCTCACTAGATCTTCCAGAGCCTCGCCTCGTCAGATCTTCCAGAGCCACGTCTCGTCTCGCCAGATCTTCCAGAACCACGTCTCGCCTCTTCAGATCTTCCAGAGCCTCGCCTTGTCTCATCAGATATTCCTGAGCCTCGTCTCGTCAGACCTTCCAGAGTCTCATCTTGTCTCATCAGATCTTCTAGAGCCTCATCTCATCAGATCTTCCAGAGCCTCGTCTCATCTCATCAGATCTTCTAGAGTCTCGTCTCATCAGATCTTCCAGAGCCTCGTCTCGTCAGATCTTCCAGAGCCTTGTCTCGTCTCATCAGATCTTCCAGAGCTTCGTCTCGTCTCATCAGATCTTCCAGAGCTTCGTCTCGTCTCATCCGATCTTCCAGAGCTTCGCCTCATCTCGTCTCATCAGATCTTCCAGAGTCTCGTCTCGTCTCATCAGATCTTCCAGAGCCTCGTCTCGCCTCATCAGATCTTCCAGAGCCTCGTCTCGTCTCATCAGATCTTCCAGAGCCTCGTCTCGTCTCATCAGATCTTCCAGAGCCTCGTCTCATCTTGTCTCATCAGACTTTCTAGAGTCTCGTCTCATCAGATGTTCCAGAGCTTCGTCTCATCCGATCTTCCAGAGCCTCGCCTCATCTCGTCTCATTAGACCTTCTAGAACCCCTCCACGTCTTGTCTCCCATCCCTGCGTCACGTCCTGGGGCAGTTGGTGTACCGCAACCCTCCTCTGTTCTATCAGGGGAACCCGCCATTAGTCATCAAGGGCTGGCATCCAGCATGGAGGTGGTCTCTGAGTTTCCTGTCTGCCTCAACATGACCGCATGACTGTCTGCTCCACCGTGGGGGCCTTCAAGCCCATCTGACCTGCAGTGGTGGTCGTCTGCTCCGCCATGGGGGTCTTCAAGCCTGTCGATCTGGCCGTCTGTCCAGCCTTCTTCGCCCTGGCTGTCTGCCCTGCCTCAGTCTCCAGGCTGCCTTCCTTTCCATGGACCTGGCCCTCCATCCCACCCCCTGTTCTGCCTCCGCTCCACCTCCCTCCAAGATTTAGGAGTGTTTAGGCTAACAACAATATCTAGTGATGGGCGATTTCAAAACACTGCTTCATGAAGCTTTACGAATCTTTTGTTTCGAATCAGCGGTTCGGATCGCCTATCAAACTGCCAAAGTCACGTGAGCTATTGAAATTTCGAAACACTTATGACGTAACAAAGCCTCGTTTACTGAAATCATGTGATTTTGGCGCTCCGAACCACTGATTCGACAACATGATTCGTAAAGCTTCATAAAGCAGTGTTTTGAAATCGCCCATCACTAGATATTGTTGAATAAAGTCGTTATTTTGGGGGTTTTTTGGGGCACAAAAAGTATTCTTGTCGCTTCTTTTTCGTGACATTAAGGTTGAACCACTGTAGTCACATGACTGTTTTAAATATGTCTTTAGTAGCTTTCTGGGCATTGAAAAAGGAAATTATCTTGCTGGCAATGGAGGCCTCACTGATCCATCGGATTTCATCAAAAAGATCTTAATTTGTGTTCTGAAGATGAACGAAGGTCTTACAGGTGTGGAACGACATGAGGGTGAGTAATAAATGAGAGAATTTTCATTTTTGGGTGAACTAACCCTTTAACTATACATGTACGTACAATAGGGTTAGGTTTAGGATTAGTGTCAGTTGCATGCAATTATGCTAAATTTATAGTACTATAGTAACTACTGTACATGTAACAAACACACTGTAAAATGAAGTGTTACTCTTTAAACAGCCACATATAAACCACATGTGGGATTAATAAAGATCAATAATAACGCTGGAGCATCAAGTCATTTTCACCGCCTTTATTTGATTCAAACTAATTAAAGTACTGGAGAGATGTGCAATGATTGGTGGGTAAGCTTTCCTTTCCACTTCCTGTGAAGTGATGTATCCATGTTCCCTTATTCCCTGTGCTGTCCACTTCGCAGGGCACTTACGGTCGAATGGAACGCACTTGAGGTTTTTAGTGGTGCATTCTGTGTGGTAATATTTTCTTATTTCTTCGACTCCACTTTTGACTATTCTTGTGTAAGACTCCCTTGTGTAACTTCTTTAGACACACCTAGACAAAACAAGAACTAGACCTTGGACACACTTATACATTCGCACATACATTTGAACATCTGACCTCGCTTATTATATTTCTTAATATGCCATATATGGTAGGGGTTGATCTTTGAGCACTGTGATTGGACGGTCTGGACATCGTGGATGATTCTGCTTTAGGTAACACTTTAGAATACTGATTCTTCATTAATGAATAACTACACAGGAACAAATAAGTAATGCATTATTAACACTCTAGTAACTACTATTAACTAACAAAAAACTCTGATTAATGAATTAGTAAGTAATAGTGATCAGTTGAAGGTAGTAGTTCACTATTAGCTAATCAGTAATTACCTTTTCTTTCATTCCTCCCAGAGAACTACTGAGAACTACTATATACAGGTTCATAATTAATGTGAATAATGCATAATGTATAATTAATTCTAAAGTGAAGATCATGGTAACACACTAGTAATGACTGAAGTATTACCAAATCCTTCAGAAGGAATTACTAATTATTTGGATCAGTATTATAAAGTGAAAAACATGATAACTCTCTAGTAACTACTGAAGTCATTGTAAACTTTTGAGGTTTTTGTAAAGTATTGGATAGTAATAACTCAAGAGTTACAACATAATTCTAAAGGAACTACTAATTATTTGGATCAGTATTCT
Source organism: Ctenopharyngodon idella (assembly GCF_019924925.1). Classification (NCBI taxonomy): domain Eukaryota; kingdom Metazoa; phylum Chordata; class Actinopteri; order Cypriniformes; family Xenocyprididae; genus Ctenopharyngodon; species Ctenopharyngodon idella. Next base: position 1,647,833 of record NC_067233.1, read on the forward strand.
AAAGTGAAGATCATGGTAACCCACTAGTAATTACTTAAGTGTTACCAAATACATCAGAAGGAATTACTGTACAAAAATGTGCAAAAACCTCAAAAGTTTACAATGACTTCAGTAGTTACGAGAGAGTTATCATGTTTTTCACTTTATAATACTGATCCAAGTAATTAGTCATTTTTTCTGAAGGATTTGGTAATACTTCAGTCATTACTAGTGGGTTACCATGATCTTCACTTTAGAATTAATTATACATTATGCATCATTCATGTTAATTATGAACCTGTATATAGTAGTTCTCAGTAGTTCTCTGGGAGGAATGAAAAAACAGTAGTTACTGATTAGCTAATAGTGAACTACCACCTTCAACTGATCACTATTACTTACTAATTCATTAATCAGAGTTTCTTGTTAGTTAATAGTAGTTACTAGAGTGTTAATAATGCATTACTTATTTGTTCCTGTGTAGTTATTCATTAATGAAGAATCAGTATTCTAAAGTGTTAACCTGCTTTAAATATGACCCTTCTTCCTTAATAAACTAGAGAATGTTATGGTACTACACTGTTTTTGTTCTGCTCGATCATTCTCCCACAGCGCCCGTTTCCAACTGATGACTGAGTTATTAAAAGCTCACACACCCTTTATGATATTCTACTCTCTAGATATGGTCTGTGTGCCTCCTTCAAAGTAAATCTTCACCTATTTTATCTCGTTTTTCCAAGATTCGAGGGAGAAAACAGAACCAAACAGAACAGCTTCAATATACAGCATTTATTAAACCGTTACACATTCAGGTTATAATGAATGAGACACGAGTACAATAATGCTGACTAAAGGTCTGTCAAGCTGAAATATGGTGCCATTCCTGTGTCACTCCAGCAGATTTTCATCGCATCTGCCTTCCTTCACCATAAAGATTTCAGTGTTTGATTCCCTAAAAACAGAGAGAGATTAAAGTGAAGTTTGAAAGTGACTATAAACTGTTTTTAAACCTACAGTACTTTGTTTAAACTCACATGTTGGCAGCATACAGTTCGCATTCATTGCCGTATGTTATTCCATCAGATCCACACACGGGTTTATAGACCGTTGGGCACATGATAGGGTCAGGCTCAGGCTGGTCACATAAACAGAAAATAACATTGAGTTATTTGAACATGGAGGGAAGTAATTCTACAGTCTTTATTTACTCACCTCTCTCACTCCATTAGATACGACCACTGTTTGTGTTAAGAAGGAAAAAACAAGGATTAAAGTTTATCATGATATGGCAAGAAGAATTAACATACACACTAACTTCTTGTTTTGTCCATACAATGAAAGTCAATGAAAGTCTAATATTGTTTTGTTGGACAAAAACAATATTTCAGTCATTTTTTAGTGAACCATCCCTTAAATCGAACTTAAAAATGTCTGAACATGATTTAAATCTTACACATTTTTTATTTGTCCTACTTTAGCAAAGGTGAATTAAGACTTTGAAGAAGGTGCAGACTTTATCGAAACAATAAACTCTTCATTATGAAGCAAGACTGTTAGTATCAGTGTATATTGCAGGTTCTCATGTGACAAATGATCCTAATATCAGTTGTTTTTGTGAATATAATTATTATATTACTCACCTAGGACACAGAGAAGGATGATCACTCCTCGTACAAACATTGTTCCAGACTTGAGAGTGAACTCGCTAAATCTGACAATATGATCAGTGATAAAATGATCCACCTATTTATATCAATACTGTATCCACCTCTGAACGCAAGTAGTTAAGTAGCTTAACCTGTTTAATGGGTGGAGAGGAATGTGGGAGCGGACCGGTGTTACGAGATTTCCGGTTTCTGGGATTTTTGGTTTCCGAAGGCGGAGCTTACATGAATATTCATGAGTTTCCCAGACATGCGCAATGCAGAACAACCTTCAATGAGTTCAGCTCGTTGTTATCTTCCTTATTTGTACCTTGTGATGTTTTAAAACTCGGTCTTTTATTAGTTGTGATCATTAAGTACATCACTGCCTGTAACAACTGAAATAAACCTGTATAAATGTGTCTGAGGACTAATATCTATTCTGATATTGTTCTTAAATTCTTGTTAATTAATTCAAAAGTATGGGATTAATAAAATTCTTTGTTTAGGCCCACCAAGCCTGCATTTATTTGATCAAAAATAGGCAAAAACAGCTTTGTTTTCTGTTTTAATATATTTTAAATGGCTATTTATTCCTGTTACTCCAGTCTTCAGTCACATGATCCTTCAGAAATCATTCTAATATGCTGATTTGCTGCTCAAGAAACATTTCTATCAGTGCTGATGAATGAAAGTGGAAAACATGATAGTGTTTTTTCAGAAATCACAGAACAGAAAGTTTGAAAAAACGGTAAAATCTTTTGAAACATTACAGATGCCTTTAAAAAAAAACAAAAAACAAAAACAAAAAACAATTTAATTAATCCTTGTTGAATAAAATTCATCCTTGTGAAATTAATTTCTTTCAAAAAAATAACTCCAGTGATTCCATTTGTGCAAATAATTTGGGGGCCACTGTATGTAAAACGAATGTTTTGTTGTTGTAAAAAAAAAAAATTGTTTTAAATAAATAAAAAAAGTGGTAAGTGGTAAAACTGTCAAAATCTTTAGGACTAAAAATGTCATTTTTTGATCTGAGAATAGCTTTCGTATTTGTCATATTTGTGTACATTAAGGGACTGCTATTGCCCCAAAACAAAATGTCATTACTGTCTCACACAATATCATATGTTCAGAAAGTTTCCCAATCAACCTAAATTCACGCCAAATAATGAACGTTTGTTGTGTATCAAAATAAATTGTCCATTTATATCAGTGATCATCCAGATATACAAGTGACACATGTTCAGAAGAACGGATGGCAGAGAATAGCAAAAGGTTGCAAAAATCTTTATTAGGCCACTGATTTTGGACATTATTTATTTAATTTCCAGAGGGATGACCCAGTTTTAAATCTTCATAAGGTGAAAATACCAATATATCATTGAAATGGCAGCTGCATGTTTTTAACAATATTTTATTTATTTATTTATCCTGTTATAGGAAATCAGTATAATCTTCAACTCATTCAGGTGTTCTGGGATGGTTGGTTTTACTGTGCAACTGAACAATTAAACCTTGTGTTGTCTGTGTATCTTTCATTAATATATATATAAACAGAACCCATGAAAAGACCATATAGTTTCAGCAATATTTTCAGCATTTGTCACCAACCGGAAAACCAGAGAATGTTAGTCAGCTAACATGTATCATCACACCAGTAGTCTTACAAAAATATTATGTCCACAGACACATATATACACATTTATCGCAAGGTACAAAGTAGAATAACAACGAGCTGAACTCATTGAAGGTTGTTCTGCTGTTACACGAAGTGCCTGTCATTCAGTTACAGATGACTGCACAAAACATGCATACTAATGAGAACATTATAGACTGTTATCTAGAAGTAAACAACTGTAGTTTAGGCATAAGTCAGTCGTGATCTAAGAAAAAAAGTTTGGCTACCTTTATGGAATAATCCACTAATGTGCTGAGATACACTGTGAACTAAAATTCTCAGTTGCACGTGCTATTGAGCATGTCTGGGAAACTCGTGAATATTCATGTAAGGTCCGCCTTGAAAATCTCGTAACACCGGTTCTTTTTTAGTGAACCGGTCGAACCATTTTCACCAAATCGGACTGAATCATTCAAAACATTCCGCACCTCCAGTAACGGGTGCAAACTCATCAGGGATGAAAAAGGTGACAAAAACACAAGACACGACGAGAAAAAAAAAGTTTTAAAGGGATAGTTCACCCAAAAATGAAAATTATTCTATGATTTACTCACCCTCAAGCCATCCTAGGTGTATATGACTATCTTCTTTCAGACGAACACTATCGGAGATATATTTAAAAATATCCTTAGTCCTCCAAGGTTTATAACGGTTGTGAATGGTAGGCCAAATTCTGAAAACAGAAAAAAATGCATCCATCCATAAAAAAAATGAATCCATACGACTCCTGAGGGTTAATAAAGGCCTTTTGAAAAGAAGGGATGCGTTTTTGTAAGAAAAATATCCATATTTAAAACTTCAAATAACTAGCTTCTGGCGGACGCGCAAGTCGATTTAGGCAGAAGAGCAACCTTTGACCTGACGCGTAGACACAATGGAGGCGCAGAGGATAGAGCAAAACAAATCACCGGTTACGGATTAGAAGTTTAAAATAAGAAATTTTAAAGAGAATTGTTGGAGGATTTCGATATAAGAGAAGAGGAGCTTGAGTTTGTTGCCCAGCCGTATTTGTTTGAAATGCGAGAGGCGTCTAAGCTTACGATACTCCAACATCCTGCGTCATACATCGTGTAAGCGGATTACTCATTTGACGCAAGTCGACTTGTGCATTCTGCATGCAGTCGTCAGCCGGAAGCTAGTTGTTTGAATATGTAAAGTTTTAAATATGGATATTTTTCTCACAAAAACTCATCCCTTCGCTTAAAAAAGCCTTTATTAACCCTCGGGAGTCGTATGGATTGATTTTTTTTTTTGGCAATGGAGGCCTCACTGAGCCAACGGATTTCATCAAAAATATCTTAATTTGTGTTCTGAAGATGAACGAAGGTCTTACGGGTGTGGAACGACATGAGGGTGAGTAATTAATGAGAGAATTTTCATTTTTGGGTGAACTAACCCTTTAACTATACATGTACGTACAATAGGGTTAGGTTTAGGATTAGTGTCAGTTGCATGCAATTATGCTAAATTTATAGTACTATAGTAACTACTGTACATGTAACAAACACACTGTAAAATGAAGTGTTACTCTTTAAACAGCCACATATAAACCACATGTGGGATTAATAAAGATCAATAATAACGCTGGAGCATCAAGTCATTCTCACCGCCTTTATTTGATTCAAACTAATTAAAGTACTGGAGAGATGTGCAATGATTGGTGGGTAAGCTTTCCTTTCCACTTCCTGTGAAGTGATGTATCCATGTTCCCTTATTCCCTGTGCTGTCCACTTTGCAGGGCACATTTTTAAACCGGTCGACTGGAACGCACTTGAGGTTTTTAGTGGTGCATTCTCTGTGTTAATATTTTCTTATTTCTTCGACTCCACTTTTGACTATTCTTGTGTAAGACTCCCTTGTGTAACTTCTTTAGACACACCTAGACAAAACAAGAACTAGACCTTGGACACACTTATACATTCGCACATACATTTGAACATCTGACCTCGCTTATTATATTTCTTAATATGCCATATATGGTAGGGGTTGATCTTTGAGCACTGTGATTGGACGGTCTGGACATCGTGGATGATTCTGCTTTAGGAAACACTTTAGAATACTGATTCTTCATTAATGAATAACTACACAGGAACAAATAAGTAATGCATTATTAACACTCTAGTAACTACTATTAACTAACAAGAAACTCTGATTAATGAATTAGTAAGTAATAGTGATCAGTTGAAGGTAGTAGTTCACTATTAGCTAATCAGTAATTACCTTTTCTTTCATTCCTCCCAGAGAACTACTGAGAACTACTATATACAGGTTCATAATTAATGTGAATAATGCATAATGTATAATTAATTCTAAAGTGAAGGTCATGGTAACACACTAGTAATGACTGAAGTATTACCAAATCCTTCAGAAGGAATTACTAATTATTTGGATCAGTATTCTAAAGTGAAGATCATGGTAACCCACTAGTAATTACTTAAGTGTTACCAAATACATCAGAAGGAATTACTGTACAAAAATGTGCAAAAACCTCAAAAGTTTACAATGACTTCAGTAGTTACGAGAGAGTTATCATGTTTTTCACTTTATAATACTGATCCAAGTAATTAGTCATTTTTTCTGAAGGATTTGATAATACTTCAGTCATTACTAGTGTGTTACCATGACCTTTACTTTAGAATTAATTATACATTATGCATCATTCATGTTAATTATGAACCTGTATATAGTAGTTCTCAGTAGTTCTCTGGGAGGAATGAAAGAAAAGGTAATTACTGATTAGCTAATAGTGAACTACTACCTTCAACTGATCACTATTACTTACTAATTCATTAATCAGAGTTTCGTTAGTTAATAGTAGTTACTAGAGTGTTAATAATGCATTACTCATTTGTTCCTGTGTAGTTATTCATTAATGAAGAATCAGTATTCTAAAGTGTTAACCTGCTTTAAATATGACCCTTCTTCCTTAATAAACTAGAGAATGTTATGGTACTACACTGTCTTTGTTCTGCTCGATCATTCTCCCACAGCGCCCGTTTCCAACTGATGACTGAGTCTACCTGAAAATGATTTTAACAGGGTGTCAAAAGCTCACACACCCTTTATGATATTCTACTCTCTAGATATGGTCTGTGTGCCTCCTTCAAAGTAAATCTTCACCTATTTTATCTCGTTTTTCCAAGATTCGAGGGAGAAAACAGAACCAAACAGAACAGCTTCAATATACAGCATTTATTAAACCGTTACACATTCAGGTTATAATGAATGAGACACGAGTACAATAATGCTGACTAAAGGTCTGTCAAGCTGAAATATGGTGCCATTCCTGTGTCACTCCTGCAGATCTTCATCGCATCTGCCTTCCTTCACCATAAAGATTTCAGTGTTTGATTCCCTAAAAACAGAGAGAGATTAAAGTGAAGTTTGAAAGTGACTCTAAACTGTTTTTAAACCTACAGTACTTTGTTTAAACTCACATGTTGGCAGCATACAGTTCGCATTCATTGCCGTATGTTATTCCATCAGATCCACACACGGGTTTATAGACCGTTGGTTGGACCGTTAAAGTTTATCATGATATGGCAAGAAGAATTAACAGACACACTAACTTCTTGTTTTGTCCATACAATGAAAGTCAATGAAAGTCTAATATTGTTTTGTTGGACAAAAACAATATTTCAGTCATTTTTTAGTGAACCATCCCTTAAATCGAACTTAAAAATGTCTGAACATGATTTAAATCTTACACATTTTTTATTTGTCCTACTTTAGCAAAGGTGAATTAAGACTTTTCGAAACAATGAAACTCTTCATTATGAAGCAAGACTGTTAGTATCAGTGTATATTGCAGGTTCTCATGTGACAAATGATCCTAATATCAGTTGTTTTTGTGAATGAAATCATTATATTACTCACCTAGGACACAGAGAAGGATGATCACTCCTCGTGCAAACATTGTTCCAGACTTGAGAGCCGGAAGCTAGTTGTTTGAATATATAAAGTTTTAACTGTGGATATTTTTCTTACAAAAACACATCCCTTCACTTCAAAAGGCCTTTATTAACCCTCGGGAGTCGTATGGTTTCATTTTTTTTATGAATGGATGCATTTTTTTCTGTTTTCAGAATTTGGCCTACCATTCACAACCGTTATAAACCTTGGAGGACTAAGGATATTTTTAAATATATCCCAGATTGTGTTCGTCTGAAAGAAGATATACACCTAGGATGGCTTGAGGGTGAGTAAATCATGGGATTATTTTCATTTTTGGATGAACTATCCCTTTAATTAATTTGTGGTTATGATAGTAAAGCTGCATTTGTTGGCCAAATAGTATATTAGTAGTGTTAAACAAGCTGTGTTTGGAATAATAATCACGCTAGCAAGTGTTAAGTTTGGTGAAAATAACAATAACAATTTTAAATGAAAAAGTCGGTCACGTCAGGCTAATTAACAGTTCCAAGCTTGACATATTACTGAAATATTAAATGTTTATCATAACATCTATGTAATGATGCCATTATATCAACATTTTTGATACCATAGAAATGTCATAATTTTGTCACCAATGTCAATATCACAAAAAACTACTAGCCTAAATAAATAAAACTCAAACCAACTGAAGACAAGTAAACAGTGAGTGATGAAATAAGAATAAGAAGCTAATTACAAGCAATAGGACAAAAAACTACAGAATAATAAATGCTATGCATTGTATAAATGAATCAAATGTATAAAAACACTGCATAGTCTTCATTGTGTAAATTAAATATATATTTACTCTAATTAAAGTTACAGAAGTGGAACTGTCAAGAGCAGTGAGTGTTTAGGAGGATACTTGCAAAGATGGGCATTTTGACACATACACGTATGTATTTATAATTTAACCGTTCAAGGCCAATAAAGCAGCAAATATAACTCCGTTCAAAACTCACGCGCTCTGTGAGCAGCGGATGTGTCTGTGTCTCTCAGACAGTCTCTCGCGCATACGGACAAATTTGTTGTCTTTTGCTGCTGACTGCAAATCTAAGGCTTAAAATCACCTGTTTTAAACCGCAATGCTTAAAAAAGCATGCAAATGATAGGCTTTCGTGACCACGCAGCACAGCAAACTCACGTGAATGAGTAACTTAAGAAGGTGCGAGTGTCACGTTTCCGCCCACTGCTGTCTCCTTCCACTCCCCACCAGAGGTCTCTGTTTCTACATTAAGACTTTTTCAGTGCACACACACAGTCACTTCACTCTGGACTACATTTCTCACAATCCCTCACCTAGGAGCCAATCATGCACTCACACCTGTTTCCCATCAGTGACCCTTTATAAGCTGCACTCACACACACACTTATTGCTGAGTATTGTTTAGCCTTTGTTCAACCTTGCCTCCGTGTTCCTTGTTCCTTGCCTTGCCTTGCCTTGCCTTGACCTCTGCATGTGTTTTTGACCCTGGACTGTTTCTTTGTTTGATGATCGTTTACTGCCTGCCTTGACCATAGCCTGTGTTTTGGATTACTCTATTGCCTTGCCCTCTTGAATCTGTTTGCTGGTGTTTGACCTCTGCCTGTACGACTACGCTCATTTTAATAAAGCCTGCACGTGGATCTCCCACTCCGTTGTCCCGTTCCCTTCCGTTACAGAATACTCAGCCCCCAAGATCCAGCGGCTTTTATGAGCGTTTCCAGCCACAACATGGATCCAGCAACACGTCTTGTCCGCCTACGTCAAGGTAATTGTACCCTCGAGGACCGCATCCAAAAGCTTCTAGACATTGCACATTTATCTGACTTGCCTGACTTTGCTCTCATTGATTTCTTCTGTCATGGATTAAATACACCACTGCAAGATTATTTAATCATGTATGGTCCTCGAGGGTCACTTGTTGAATTTTTGGATTTTGCTCTAATGCTAACTGGCTCTCTTTTCACTGTGGGGGTCACGGAGGAATGCAACATAACTCCAGTGCCTTTAATGGTGGCTGCGCTAGAACCCACTCACAAAATGGCGGCCACCACAACACCAAATCAAGTCACAGTTGATCTTCCTGAGCCAAGTCAAGTCACAGTTGATCGTCCAGAGTCACGTCACGTCTCTGCTGGTCGTCTAGAGTCATGTCACGTCTCCGCTGATTGTCCAGAGTCACGTCACATCTCCGCTAATCGTCCAGAGCCACGCCTAAGCCCTCAGAGACTACAGCGCTGACCATTATGGCCACAGCCATTTGGTGTGTGTGGGCTGCGCACACATCGGCTCCAGCACATGAATCAGCTCCAGAGCCCGCTTCAGCCCATGAGTCCACTCCTAAGCTTGGTTCAGTCCTAGAATCCAGCCTCGTGGTCGTCCCTGAGTTTCCTGCCTGTCTTGACACAACCACGGAGGGCATCCCAGAGTTTCCTGTCAGCCTTAACATGACCAAAAAGGACGTTCTAGTCAGCGCCCTGGAGGGCTTTCATAAGCTCCTGTCTCAGCAGATCTTCCAGAGCCACGTCTCGTCTCGCCAGATCTTCCAGAACCACGTCTCATCTCATCAGATCTTCCAGACCCTCGTCTTGCCTCGTCAGATCTTCTAGAGTCTCGCCTCATCACATCTTCCAGAGCCTCGCCTCGTCTCATCAGATCTTCCTGAGCCTCATCTCGTCAGAACTTCCAGAGTCTCATCTCGTCTCATCAGACCTTCTAGAGCCTCGTCTCGTCAGATCTTCCAGAGCCTCGTCTCGTCAGATCTTCCAGAGCCTCGTCTCGTCTCATCAGATCTTCCAGAGCTTCGTCTCGTCAGATCTTCCAGAGCCTCGTCTCGTCTCATCAGATCTTCCAGAGCTTCGCCTCGTCTCATCAGATCTTCCAGAGCCTCGTCTCGTCTCATCAGATCTTCCAGAGCCTCGTCTCGTCTCATCAGATCTTCCAGAGCCTCGTCTCATCTCGTCTCATCAGATCTTCCAGAGCTTCGTCTCGTCTCATCCGATCTTCCAGAGCCTCGCCTCATCTCGTCTCATCAGATCTTCCAGAGTCTCGTCTCGTCTCATCAGATCTTCCAGAGCCTCGTCTCGCCTCATCAGATCTTCCAGAGCCTCGTCTCATCAGATCTTCCAGAGCCTCGTCTCGTCTCATCAGATCTTCCAGAGCCTCGTCTCATCTTGTCTCATCAGACCTTCTAGAGTCTCGTCTCATCAGATGTTCCAGAGCTTCATCTCATCCGATCTTCCAGAGCCTCGCCTCATCTCGTCTCATTAGACCTTCTAGAACCCCTCCACGTCTTGTCTCCCATCCCTGCGTCACGTCCTGGGGCAGTTGGCGTACCGCAACCCTCCGCTGTTCTATCAGGGGAACCCGCCATTAGTCATCAAGGGCTGGCATCCAGCATGGAGGTGGTCTCTGAGTTTCCTGTCTGCCTCAACATGAACGCATGACTGTCTGCTCCACCGTGGGGGCCTTCAAGCCCATCTGACCTGCAGTGGTGGTCGTCTGCTCCGCCATGGGGGTCTTCAAGCCTGTCGATCTGGCCGTCTGTCCAGACTTCTTCGCCCTGGCTGTCTGCCCTGCCTCAGACTCCAGGCTGCCTTCCTTTCCATGGACCTGGCCCTCCATCCCACCCCCTGTTCTGCCTCCGCTCCACCTCCCTCCAAGATTTAGGAGTGTTTAGGCTAACAACAATATCTAGTGATGGGCGATTTCAAAACACTGCTTCATGAAGCTTTACGAATCTTTTGTTTCGAATCAGTGGTTCGGATCGCCTATCAAACTGCCAAAGTCACGTGAGCTATTGAAATTTCAAAACACTTATGACGTAACGAAGCCTCGTTTACTGAAATCACGTGATTTTGGCGCTCCGAACCACTGATTCGAAACACATGATTCGTAAAGCTTCATGAAGCAGTGTTTTGAAATCGCCCATCACTAGATATTGTTGAATAAAGTCGTAATTTTGGGGGTTTTTTGGGGCACAAAAAGTATTCTTGTCGCTTCGTGACATTAAGGTTGAACCACTGTAGTCACATGACTGTTTTAAATATGTCTTTAGTAGCTTTCTGGGCATTGAAAAAGGAAATTATCTTGCTGGCAATGGAGGCCTCACTGATCCATCGGATTTCATCAAAAAGATCTTAATTTGTGTTCTGAAGATGAACGAAGGTCTTACAGGTGTGGAACGACATGAGGGTGAGTAATAAATGAGAGAATTTTCATTTTTGGGTGAACTAACCCTTTAACTATACATATACGTACAATAGGGTTAAGTTTAGGATTAGTGTCAGTTGCATGCAATTATGCTAAATTTATAGTACTATAGTAACTACTGTACATGTAACAAACACACTGTAAAATGAAGTGTTACTCTTTAAACAGCCACATATAAACCACATGTGGGATTAATAAAGATCAATAATAACGCTGGAGCATCAAGTCATTTTCACCGCCTTTATTTGATTCAAACTAATTAAAGTACTGGAGAGATGTGCAATGATTGGTGGGTAAGCTTTCCTTTCCACTTCCTGTGAAGTGATGTATCCATGTTCCCTTATTCCCTGTGCTGTCCACTTCGCAGGGCACTTACGGTCGAATGGAACGCACTTGAGGTTTTTAGTGGTGCATTCTGTGTGGTAATATTTTCTTATTTCTTCGACTCCACTTTTGACTATTCTTGTGTAAGACTCCCTTGTGTAACTTCTTTAGACACACCTAGACAAAACAAGAACTAGACCTTGGACACACTTATACATTCGCACATACATTTGAACATCTGACCTCGCTTATTATATTTCTTAATATGCCATATATGGTAGGGGTTGATCTTTGAGCACTGTGATTGGACGGTCTGGACATCGTGGATGATTCTGCTTTAGGTAACACTTTAGAATACTGATTCTTCATTAATGAATAACTACACAGGAACAAATAAGTAATGCATTATTAACACTCTAGTAACTACTATTAACTAACAAAAAACTCTGATTAATGAATTAGTAAGTAATAGTGATCAGTTGAAGGTAGTAGTTCACTATTAGCTAATCAGTAATTACCTTTTCTTTCATTCCTCCCAGAGAACTACTGAGAACTACTATATACAGGTTCATAATTAATGTAAATAATGCATAATGTATAATTAATTCTAAAGTGAAGATCATGGTAACACACTAGTAATGACTGAAGTATTACCAAATCCTTCAGAAGGAATTACTAATTATTTGGATCAGTATTATAAAGTGAAAAACATGATAACTCTCTAGTAACTACTGAAGTCATTGTAAACTTTTGATGTTTTTGTAAAGTATTGGATAGTAATAACTCAAGAGTTACAACATAATTCTAAAGGAACTACTAATTATTTGGATCAGTATTCTAAAGTGAAGATCATGGTAACCCACTAGTAATTACTTAAGTGTTACCAAATACATCAGAAGGAATTACTGTACAAAAATGTGCAAAAACCTCAAAAGTTTACAATGACTTCAGTAGTTACGAGAGAGTTATCATGTTTTTCACTTTATAATACTGATCCAAGTAATTAGTCATTTTTTCTGAAGGATTTGATAATACTTCAGTCATTACTAGTGTGTTACCATGATCTTTACTTTAGAATTAATTATACATTATGCATCATTCATGTTAATTATGAACCTGTATATAGTAGTTCTCAGTAGTTCTCTGGGAGGAATGAAAAAACAGTAGTTACTGATTAGCTAATAGTGAACTACTACCTTCAACTGATCACTATTACTTACTAATTCATTAATCAGAGTTTCTTGTTAGTTAATAGTAGTTACTAGAGTGTTAATAATGCATTACTTATTTGTTCCTGTGTAGAATACTGATTCTTCATTAATGAATAACTAAATGTTAACCTGCTTTAAATATGAACCTTCTTCCTTAATAAACTAGAGAATGTTATGGTACTACACTGTCTTTGTTCTGCTCGATCATTCTCCCACAGCGCCCGTTTCCAACTGATGACTGAGTCTACCTGAAAATGATTTTAACAGGGTGTCAAAAGCTCACACACCCTTTATGATATTCTACTCTCTAGATAAGATTTGAGGGAAAAAACAGAACCAAACAGAACAACTTCAATATGCTGCATTTATTTAAGGATTAAACCGTTACACATTCAGGTTATAATGAATGAGACACGAGTACAATAATGCTGACTAAAGGTCTGTCAAGCTGAATTGTGGTGCCGTTCCTGTGTCACTCCTGCAGATCTTCATCGCATCTGCCTTGCTTCACGACAACGATTTTAGTGTCTGATCCACTAAAAACAGAGAGAGATTAAAGTGAAGATTAAAGTTTGAAAGTGACTCTAAAATGTTTTTAAACCTACAGTACTTTGTTTAAACTCACAAGTTGGCAGTATGCAGCAGGCATGCATTGTCGTATGTTATTCCATTGGATCCACACACGGGTGAATAGATCTTTGGGCAATATCCAGGCTCAGGCTGGTCACATAAAGAAAACAACATTGAGTTATTTGAACATGGAGGGAAGTAATTCTATAGTCTTTATATACTCACCAATCCATCAGATACGGCCACTGTTTGTGTCAAGAAGAAAAAACAAGGATTAAAGTTTATCATGATATGGCAAGAAGAAATAACATACACACTAACTTCTTGTGACATTTGTTTAACTGAACCATCCTTTAATTAACAATATTCTAATATCAGTTGTTTTTGTGAATGAAATTATTATATTACTCACCTAGGACACAGAGAAGGACGATGACTCCACGTACAAACATTGTTCCAGACTTGAGAGTGAACTCGCTAAATCTGACAATATGATCAGTGATAAAATGATCCGCCTATTTATATCAGTACTGTATCCGCCTCTTAATGGGAGTGGACCGTCCATCCCACCAATTCATCACACACACACAAAGGGAGGTTTACTACGCACTTTTAGTTTGATAGATTTATTTAATTTAGCTGTTAGGTGTGTGTGATGTTGATTGATTGATTGTTTGATTATGATCACCTGAAGATTTATAGCATTTTGTATATAACCATTGAGAACAAGTGAATTGTTACACTGATGTTTGCACTGTTTTTATCTCCAGTTTAAACTATTTTTAGACTGCAGACCTTTTTCACATCTTTATCTACTGAAACATAGGTCTCAGCACCTAATTAACTTGAAGAGTGCTTTGATTGTTGTGTGTGATGACAAATGAATAATCACTTGAGTTGTATGAAGTCCATCATGGGTAAAATATTCAGTTTAATCTCTCTGATTCTGCCAAATCATTCAGTTCCCGTAAAACTGCTCAACTGTTTTCTTCAGCGCTTCTTCAAAGAAAATGTTTTGTACAAAGTACAAATACATTACACATATTATCAAGTATTTTTTTGCACATTTATCTGTCTTGTTTAATCCAAGGCTGTTCATTTAATGATTTTTAAAAAAAATATGATGCATAAATATCTGCTACCATTTGCATGAGGCACTAATAATAAAATATACAAAATAGGGCCTGAAAGTATAAAAAATAAAATTTTGATCATCAACCTCATTCTGTATTTTTGGTTCATTTAAGCTTACCGTTTTTGGATGTGAGAATACTGATACCCGTACAATCATTACTGAGGGATTTCTTCATAACATTGTCATGAAAATGTGAAAATAAATGTTAGCCTTGAACTTGGACAGAATTTTTGCATCTTGTCTGAACTGATAAATTATATTTTTATTCAAAGACTTGACATAATTGTTAAAGGGACCTTTAATGCCTCTTTTCACAAGATGTAATATAAGTCTCTGGTGTCCCCAGAATGTGTCTGTGAAGTTTCAGCTCAAAATCCCCCTCAGATCATTTATTATAGCTTGTCAAATTTGCCGCCCTTTTTGGGTGTGAGCAAAAACACGCCGTTTTTGTGTGTGTCCCTTTAAATGCAAATGAGCTGCTGCTCCCGGCCCCCTTTCCAGAAATGAGCGACCGCATTTCGGTCGCTCAACAACAACAAAGCTGGAGAATCTCACGCAGCCAAAATGAGGATTGTCAGTAACGGTGTTCAGCCTTACATTGTTCAAATCGGAGTCGACACTGATGGAGAGACTCAGGAAGAAGTTACAACGTTTAGACGTTTCTGAATGGTTAGTGGATAAATTTATGTAGATGCTGTGGAGTTGATTCAACTCATCCACTAGCATGTGCCGTCATGTGAAGAAAGATTTGCATCATGACAGTTGAAAGGTTTGGAGATTTGTTACATTTATAACTAGAGGTAAACTCAGAACTAAAACACATCTGTCCCTCTGAAGTCATTTCAGTTGTGGATCTGGACGACTGCATCTTAATTCAGAAAGGAAATACTTTGTTTATATGTAACTTTGTTGAGCCAATAAATAATGGATTATTTCCTTCAGCTGAGACACTTCAGATGCGCACTGTTCACCATGGTGGTTTTGAATTGCTTGAAATATGATTGAAATCACTTCAAAAAGGAAAATACAGTTAATGTACAACATGTGCATCATATAAAATACATAAAATTATAATGAGAACATTATAATCGTGTGCTTGGGACAAGACCTTTAATGGAGAGACTTTTGTTTTTGTAATCAGGCTCAAAAATTATATAAAAATTTGAATTTAGAATTATCGGCCAATATATTGGTTATCGGCTTTCAAATATAAATAATTATCGATTATCGGTTATCGGTATCGGCCAAAATTTTCATATCAGTGCATCCCTACTAAAGGTATGCTATGTAACTTTTGGCCCTCTAGCGGTTAAAAAACAAAACTGCAATTTGCAGAATAACATTGTTGTGGTTGTGTTTCGGCTCTGTGCGGATGAATATGGTTCTTTCTAACTAATAGAGATTATCCTACTGCTCATAAAACATTCACTACAAGGCTTAAGAGATTTAACCAGTTTAGATGGAAAGATCTCAAGCTGACTAGCTGAAGATGTTACTGTAGCTTTACCTATTAATAGACACGGTTAAAATCATATAAATCTTAAAAATAGCAAGGACTGAATCAAGGTAGAGATGCACCGATTCTAAATTTCTCCACCGATACCGATGATATCTGCCGATACCGATAACGATAGTTTGGGGGTTCTGCCTTTTATACCTTATTTTATATTAATGATAATTTCATTATAATTAGTAATTAATCGTATTTTTAATTATTACATTTTGAAAGAAAGGCAAATTAATCATTAATCAGGCAAAACTTTATTCTCTCCATTTCATCAACTTGTTTCAGAGTAACTGGTATCAGTTATAAACAAACACATTACTCAAATTAATATTAACACACATCAACTAAACTCTGAAGATTAAATTAACTTTCTGAATGTTATTAATTCATGTAATTAATATTGAACATCAAACTGGTTTCTTAGCATTTTCTTTACACAAAGCACAAATTCAGTGCATTTTCCTGCCCTCTTTTGATTGACAGGATATATCGCCCCTGACTATCGGCTGTTTTTAAACTATCGGCTGATAGTGTGAAAATTTGCTTTTATCAGCCGATACCGATTATTGGCCGATATATCGGTGCATCTCTAATTCAAGGATTGAATTAATTAAAAGTCAAATTTCTGATGGCCTTCATAGCTTTTTATATTTGGATTTGCACAGCATACTGTTAAAAATAAAGATCCTAAAAGGGGGTTTACACAGTGGTGCCACTGAAAAAACATTTTTAGTTCCTCAAAGAACATTTCAGTGATCAGTCCTTAAAAGAACCACTTTTTTCTTAATGCGAAGAACATTTTAATAATCTAAAGAACCACTATAAAGAAACGTGCAGTGGGAATGTTGAAGGTTCCTCATGGAAACATATAGATGCCAATAAAGAAGCTTTAATTAAGAGTGTTATAGAATTATAGAAATTAATGTTTGTGACATCATTTGCATAATGCTGTCACCCTCTGCTGGTAACACAGACACTTCTTCATCCACAGCCTCTTCATTTTCTCTTAAACATCTGTCGCCTTTTCCTAAACTTATACCGAGGTTAATAAAATATGTAAAGATATTTTGATTAAAGAACTTTGACTAAACGACTTTATGCAATGACTGAATGCATATAATATCATTAATTATAGGCTATAGCCAATAAATGAAAACTAAAACATGGTTTCCACTGCTACTACACTCAAAAAAATGCTGGGTTAAAAACAACCCCAGTTGGGTTGAAAATGGACAAACACAGCGATTGGGTAGTTTTATTTAACCCAACTATTGTTTTAAAATTACTATATGGCTGGCTTAAAATGAACACAAAATATATTGGAAATTTCTGAAACATATTAATACATTTTAATTTCCAACATATTTTGGGCTCATTTTAGGCAAGCAATACAGTAATTTTTAAACAATAGTTGAGTTAAATAAAACAACCCAATCGCTGTGTTTGTCCATTTTCAACCCAACTTGGGTTGTTTTTAACCCAGCATTTTTTCGAGTGTTGGTATCTTTTATCGCCCTACAATCCTTCGCGCTCTTTAAGATCACAAAACTCTGGACTTCTGGTTGTACCTAGGATAGCTAAGTCCTATAAAGGAGGGAGAGCGTTTTCACATTTGGCTCCTAAACTCTGGAATAGCCTTCCTGATAATGTTCGGGGCTCAGACTCGCTCACCCAGTTTAAATCTAGATTAAAGACGCATCTCTTTAGCCAAGCATTCACATAATGCATCTCATATCAGATCAATTGCACATGACTATCTTTGCTTAATGTTATGAACAGCAGCTATGCTAATTATTCTCCATTTGCTTTTTTTTTCTTGAGCTCCAGCATTGAAATCGCAATAGTCTTTTCATCCCTATTGTGCCGTATATCCGAGTGAAACGGCTTCTCAAACATGAACAAATGTAGGGCGGAGCTTGATTTTGTCCGTGGGTTGTGGTTTGCTATTGGTGGATCTCATGTGAGTGACAGGTTGCCCCGCCCTCGTCATCAGAGAAGAGAAGTGACGTCGCTGAGAGAGGGAGGGGAAGTTATTTTAATTCAAGATTACGAGGAACATTAACGGACTTAACGGACACGTGCCATTTTAAGTCCACAAGTCCGAAAGTGCATTTGAAGGCCCCGTCCCAAATGGCACACTTCATAGAACTTTCAGTCTTGTGGACTTACAATGGCTGCTGTGTGCGCTTGTCCGTTAAGTCCACGAGACCGTAGGGTGTCCCATTTGTCAATTTTAGGTTTCAGAAGGGTGCTCATGAGCGCCCCCTTTGCGGTCAATATGCGCCTTCGATTGCACACTTTTGCCGAGCACTGGTGTGAGCTCCACAGCAGACTTCTACCCAACAGTCTATGGCCCGGTCCCAAATGGCACCCTAAACCCTCACGGTCTTCCTCTGAGTCCGCACTTTTGTGACGTAACGCCACTTTGACTGTTGGCTGCGCTCGCAAGCCAACAGGCCTTTTGGGACAGGGCCAGACATAACCACAATCTTATTGTGCATTGCTGTGAACGTTAAAGCTATCATTATAGTTATCTTTAGAGTATCACCACACTTGAACTTTCGTATGCGAATGCAAAATTTCTTTCCACACTTGCATGCATGAATGGAAGTCAGTGGCGCTCAAAGACTAGTGTGACCATATGAATATTACGGTAAAATGTTATTTAAATTTAATCTGTGGTCAGAGATGTTTCTAATATATGTGTTTTCTTTAATTTTAGAAAAACTTACAAGTCCCCACAAGGCAGGAATCCGTTTATTCTTGCACAGAGCACAGAAGGCTGTGGAGAACGGCTTCCTCCGCTTCTGCTGTCAGGACTCAGAGGAGTGTTTTGTGCCTCCACCTTCTAAGCCACATTACGCAGGTTTAGAGTCCACAGAAACACAGACTGAAGACACTACACCTGGCTCGGACGTCACGTGCATCTCTGAGCAGCGAACAGAGAGCCTTAGCGTTCAGAGCAGATGTTCGGACTTTGTGTTGCCGGGTGAAGTGACTGTCGAGACTATTCCACACAAGACCGGAGCCAATGTCACTACACTGGACTGAGGACAATGTAAAGAAGACTGACAAACGCATACGTTGGAAGAAGACCCGATCATTCTTCCGGAGAGCCCGTGAGGCTCTGAAGCTGCCGTTACTCTGCAGTGGCGTGGACGCGGTGGAGTCTTTGGTGCCTCTAACAGACTCGACAGACTCTACAGAAGCTCAGTGTGGCGACTCTACACAAACACTAGACCTTGAGGAGCTGAGCGATGGGATGTTATCCGGTTCGGAAAGCATCCCAGACACGGTGCTGCCAGGTGAAGTGCTTTTTGAGCCAGCAGAGGCTTCAGGTATGGAGGCCTAGCTTGTGGAGATCATTTAATTTGAGGTCAGAAATGTTCCTAATAATTGTGTTATCTGCTCTTCTTTGTTTTAGAAAAACCTAAAGAACGGAAAAGATCTGTTATTGCCTTAAAAAAGCTTGGACGGGTATAAAGCAGCACTTCCTCTTCTGTGCCGTCACCTGTGCCAGATCCCTCAGACTAACAGCCGACTTCTGCTCAATCTGCAAGTGGCGCTGATGCTAATGATGAGTATTATTATGCAGCTGTCGTGGTTTGAGCATGCCCAAAAATAATAAATTATAATTGCATAATTTACGTTTTTTGTAATAATCCTAAACCGAGTGAAAGAATAGCACAGGGTATCATAATCTGAACTTTAAAATAGAAATGCAGGCATTCTTGTTAGAGACCAAAAAGTGCCTTCAATTTTGCATTATGTGTAATGCAGTTCTAAAGTTCTTGTGGTAATATTAATATAATGACTATGTAAAAGACAGTCAATGTGATGAATGGGAAACTCAAGCCCCTCACGTGAGCGTGTCACACCAGAACTAGAAGAGCTCAGACCAGTCCTTAAAGGTGCAGTAAGCAATTTCTGAGAAACACTGTTGATATTTAAAAATCAACCCAAACAAACACACCCCTTCCTTTATTGCTCCACCCCCAAAACGTATGAACATGCAATGCAAGAGTGGATGTCTCGTTATCACAGCTGAATCGAAGCAAATTAATGCTTCATGATGAATGAACAACAAGAAAGAACAAAAAAATGGAAGAACATCTCTCTTTCTACAGTTTTTCTTCAAATCGCCCTCTTTCACTCTCTCTCTCTCCTCCCCCATCATGAGTGGACACGCCCACTTCTGCTGATTGGCTTACTCTCTGTACTCCCCCATCATGAGTGGACACGCCCCCTACTGCTGATTGGTGGGTAAGTTTTCCTCTCCACTTTCTGTGAAGTGATGTATCCATGTTCCCTTATTCCCTGTGCTGTCCACTTTGCAGGGCACATTTTTAAACCGGTCGAATGGAACGCACTTGAGGTTTTTAGTGGTGCATTCTCTGTGTTAATATTTTCTTATTTCTTCGACTCCACTTTTGACTATTCTTGTGTAAGACTCCCTTGTGTAACTTCTTTAGACACACCTAGACAAAACAAGAACTAGGCCTTGGACACACTTATACACTCACACATACATTTGAACATCTGACCTCGCTTATTATATTTCTTAATATGCCATATATGGTAGGGGTTGATCTTTGAGCACTGTGATTGGACGGTCTGGACATCGTGGAGGATTCTGCTTTAAATATGACCCTTCTTTCTTAATAAACTAGAGAATGTTATGGTACTACACTGTCTTTGTATCTGCTCGATCATTCTCTGCAGCGCCCGTTTCCAACTGATGACTGAGTCTACCTGAAAATGATTTTAACAGGGTGTCAAAAGCTCACACACCCTTTATGATATTCTACTCTCTAGATATGGTCTGTGTGCCTCCTTCAAAGTAAATCTTCACCTATTTTATCTCGTCTTTCCAAGATTCGAGGGAGAAAACAGAACCAAACAGAACAGCTTCAATATACAGCATTTATTTAGGGATTAAACCGTTACACAATGAGGTTATAATGAATGAGACACGAGTACAATAATGCTGACTAAAGGTCTGTCAAGCTGAATTGTGGTGCCATTCCTGTGTCACTCCTGCAGATCTTCATCGCATCTGCCATGCTTCAGGATAACGATTTTAGTGTTTGATCCCCTAAAAACAGAGATATTAAAGTGAAGATTAAAGTTTGAAAGTGACTCTAAACTGTTTTAAACTTACAGTACTTTGTTTAAACTCACTGGCTGGCAGCACGCAGCAGGCATTCATTGCCGTATGTTATTCCATCAGATCCACACACGGGGAAATAGATCATTGGGCAAAAGCTAGGCTCAGGCTCAGGCTCAGGATCAGGCTCAGGCTGGTCACATAAAGAAAACAACATTGAGTTATTTGAACATGGAGGGAAGTAATTCTACAGTCTTTATTTACTCACCGCTCTCTCTCCCTCAGATACGACCACTGTTTGTGTTAAGAAGGAAAAAACAAGGATTAAAGTTTATCATGATATGGCAAGAAGAATTAACATACACACTAACTTCTTGTTTTGCCCATACAATGAAAGTCAAATGGGTCTAATGTTGTTTTGTTTGACAAAAACTACTTTGTGTCATTTTTTAAGTGAACCATCCCTTAAAGGTGCAATATGTAGGATTTCTGTCCGCTAGAGGTCGCTAGAGTCCTATTCAAAACGTAGCTTAATGATGCCAAGTTTGAGCATGGAATCTTCACCTGAACGGACGGTGCAAAAGAATCGGGATAGGACTCGGGAAAAAATCATATTCATAGATGCGATTATTAATGTTATTGTAGTATGAAGCAGAGCAGGACCGAGTGTTGTGGGAGCTGAACGAGGCCGCTGGAGCGATTGCGCAACACACGCCTCACGAGCAGCGGAACTTTTATTATGCCACAGTCGCTGCCGCCGCTTCCGCTTTTCCGGTCATGAGTATGAGGTAACACAGCTCTGTTTATCATATTAGATACATTTGAGTGTGTTGAAAATGACGTTATAACGTTACTCTGAGCGTTCGCTCGGCGGCTGCTGTGAGACACTGTTACACACTGCAGTAAGATAGATCAATTTTAGAATATCATATTAAATACTGGATGGCTTGTGTTGATAAATGGCATGCAATTCATTTTAAAACGTATTGTATGATGGAGAAAATGCTGTATTACTGTTACTAAAAATAAAGCTGCATCTGATTATGCTATGTTAGCTACTTCACAAAATAGTGTTTTTCTCCGAGGCGTGGTAAAGCATGGTACTCACAAAAAATCAAGAAAATTAGATTTAAACAATAAGACTAAACGTGTTGAGCTATATAACAATAATTAGTTTTCTGTCTATAAATATATCAAAACAGTTGTTCCCTTGTCTATTAAAACATGTAATATATTAAAGCATCTTTGGTGTTTCCAAGGTTTCTACAAAATAAACCGGAAACCGAGGGTAACGCAGGTATGACACAATTGACAGGCGACTCTTCACACGTCCCGGAGCCTTGGTTAAAATTGCAATTTTCTCACGATTTACAAATAGTTGGAAACATTTGGGATATTGTAAGTACTCAAGTGAGCAAAAATCTTACATATTGCACCTTTAATTAGCAATATTCTAATATCAGTTGTTTTTGTGAATTAAATCATTATATTACTCACCTAGGACACAAAGAAGGACGATGACTCCACGTGCAAACATTGTTCCAGACTTGAGAGTGAACTCGCTAAAACTGACAATATGATCAGTGATAAAATGATTCGCCTATTTATATCAATACTGTATCCACCTCTTAATGTGGGAGTGGACCGTCCATCCCACCGATTCATCACACCCACACAAAGGGAGGTTTATTACGCACCTTGCGTTTGACAGACCTGTTTAGTTTGGCTGTTAGGTGTGTGTGATTAAATAACATTGAGTTATTTGCAAATGGAGGGAAGTAATTCTACAGCCATTACACATTCAGATTATAATGAATGAGACCCGAGTACAATAATGCTGACTAAAGGTCTGTCAAGCTGAATTATGGTGCCATTTTCTCACGATTTACAAATAGTTGGAAACATTTGGGATATTGTAAGTACTCAAGTGAACAAAATATATAACACTGGCCTAGTGGTTTTTGAATATTTTACTGCAAAAATCTTACATATTGCACCTTTAATTAGCAATATTCTAATATCAGTTGTTTTTGTGAATATAATTATTATATTACTCACCTAGGACACAGAGAAGGACGATGACTCCACGTACAAACATTGTTCCAGACTTGAGAGTGAACTCGCTAAATCTGACAATATGATCAGTGATAAAATGATCCACCTATTTATATCAATACTGTATCCACCTCTTAATGTGGGAGTGGACCGTCCATCCCACCGATTCATCACACACACACACACACACACACAGGGAGGTTTACTACGCACCTTGCATTTGACAGACTTGTTTAGTTTGGCTGTTAGGTGTGTGTGAGATTAATTGTTTGCTTTAAATATGACCCTTCTTCCTTAATAAACTAGAGAATGTTATGGTACTACACTGTCTTTGTATCTGCTCGATCATTCTCCCACAGCGCCCGTTTCCAACTGATGACTGAGTCTACCTGAAAATGATTTTAACAGGGTGTCAAAAGCTTACACACACTTTGTGATATTCTACTCTCTAGTTATGGTTTGTGTGCCTCCTTCAAAGTAAATCTTCAATTTTGTCTCGTCTTTCCAAGATTCGAGGGAGAAAACA
Organism: Ctenopharyngodon idella; assembly: GCF_019924925.1. Classification (NCBI taxonomy): domain Eukaryota; kingdom Metazoa; phylum Chordata; class Actinopteri; order Cypriniformes; family Xenocyprididae; genus Ctenopharyngodon; species Ctenopharyngodon idella. The sequence continues at coordinate 1,671,699 of NC_067233.1, forward strand.
GAACCAAACAGAACAGCTTCAATATGCTGCATTTATTTAAGGATTAAACCGTTACACATTCAGGTTATAATGAATGAGACACGAGTACAATAATTCTGACTAAAGGTCTGTCAAGTTGAATTATGGTGCCATTCCTGTGTCACTCCTAGAGTTTGATCACATTCGCCTTGCTTCTGGATTAAGATTTTAGTCTTTGATGCCCTAAATAAAGAGAGAGATTAAAGATTAAAGTTTGAAAGTGACTGTAATCCATTTTTAAACGTGAAGTACTTTGTTTAAACTCACTTGATGGCAGCACACAGCATGCATTCATTGCTGTATGTTTTCCCATCAGATCCACACACGGGTGAATAGTTCAGTGGGCATATGTTAGATGGGTTAGGCTTGCAGTTAGGCTGATCACATAAAAAACAACAACACCGAGTTATTTGCAAATGGAGGGAAGTAATTCTACAGCCGTTACACATTCAGGTTATAATGAATGAGACACGAGTACAATAATGCTGACTAAAGCTCTGTCAAGCTGAATTTTGGTGCCATTCCTGTGTCACACCTGTACAGGTGGATCACATTCGCCTTGCTTCACGATAAAGACTTTGGTCTTTGACGCCCTTAAAAAAAAAAAAAAAATTAAAGTGAAGATTAAAGTTTGAAAGTGACTCTAAACTGTTTTTAACCATACAGTACTTTGTTTAAACTCACTGGTTGGCAGCATACAGCATGCATGCATTGCCGTATGTTTTTCCATCAGATCCACACACGGGTAAATAGTACATTGGGCACATGATAGGGTCAGGCTCAGGCTGGTCACATAAACAGAAAATAACATTGAGTTATTTGAACATGGAGGGAAGTAATTCTACAGCCGTTACACATTCAGATTATAATGAATGAGACACGAGTACAATAATGCTGACTAAAGGTCTGTCAAGCTGAATTATGGTGCCATTCCTGTGTCACACCTGTACAGGTTGATCACATTCACCTTGCTTCTGGATTAAGATTTTAGTCTTTGATGCCCTAAAAAAAGAGAGAGATTAAAGTGAAGATTAAAGTTTGGAAGTGACTCTAATCTGTTTTTTAAAGTACTTTGTTTTAAACTCACTTGTTGGCAACACACAGCATGCATTCATTGCTGTATGTTTTCCCATCAGATCCACATACAGGTTTATAGATCTTTGGGCATACGTTAGACGGGTTAGGCTTGCAGTTAGGCTGATCACATAAACAGAAAATAACATTGAGTTATTTGCAAATGGAGGGAAGTAATTCTACAGCCGTTACACATTCAGGTTATAATGAATGAGACACGAGTACAATAATGCTGACTAAAGCTCTGTCAAGCTAAATTTTGGTGCCATTCCTGTGTCACACCTGTACAGGTTGATCACATTCGCCTTGCTTCACGATAAAGACTTTGGTCTTTGACGCCCTTAAAATAAAAAAAAATAAAAAATAAAAAAAAAGAGAAATTAAAGTGAAAAGTAAAGTTTGAAAGTGACTCTAAACTGTTTTTAAACCTACAGTACTTTGTTTAAACTCACTGGTTGGCAGCATACAGTTCGCATTCATTGCCGTATGTTTTTCCATCAGATCCACACACGGGTTTATAGACCGCTGGGCACATGATAGGGTCAGGCTCAGGCTGGTCACATAAACAGAAAATAACATTGAGTTATTTGCAAATGGAGGGAAGTAATTCTACAGCCGTTACACATTCAGGTTATAATGAATGAGACACGAGTACAATAATGCTGACTAAAGGTCTGTCAAGCTGAATTTTGGTGCCATTCCTGTGTCACACCTGTACAGGTTGATCACATTCGCCTTGCTTCACGATAAAGACTTTGGTCTTTGATGCCCTTAAAATAAAAAAAAAAAGAGAAATTAAAGTGAAAAGTAAAGTTTGAAAGTGACTCTAAACTGTTTTTAAACCTACAGTACTTTGTTTAAACTCACTGGTTGGCAGCATACAGTTCGCATGCATTGCCGTATGTTTTTCCATCAGATCCACACACGGGTAAATAGTACATTGGGCACATGATAGGGTCAGGCTCAGGCTGGTCACATAAACAGAAAATAACATTGAGTTATTTGAACATGGAGGGAAGTAATTCTACAGCCGTTACACAATCAGGTTATAATGAATGAGACACGAGTACAATAATGCTGACTAAAGGTCTGTCAAGCTGAATTTTGGTGCCATTCCTGTGTCACACCTGTACAGGTTGATCACATTCGCCTTGCTTCTCGATTAAGATTTTAGTCTTTGATGCCCTAAAGAAAAAAAAAAAAAAGAAAAAAGAGAGAGATTAAGGATTAAAGTTTGAAAGTGACTGTAATCCATTTTTAAACCTACAGTACTTAAACTCACTTGTTGGCAACACACAGTTCGCATTCATTGCTGTATGTTTTTTCATCAGATCCACACACAGGTTTATAGATCCTTGGGCATACGTTAGACGGGTTAGGCTTGCAGTTAGGCTGGTGACATAAACAGAAAATAACATTGAGTTATTTGAACATGGAGGGAAGTAATTCTACAGTATACATGTACTCACCTCTCTCGCTCCATCAGATACGGTCACTGTTTGTGTCAAAAAGAAAAAACAAGGATTAAAGTTTATCATGATATGGAAGAGGAAATAACATACATGTTAACTAATTGTTTTGTCCATACAATGAAAGTCAATGGGGTCTAATGTTTTGTTGGACAAAAACAATACTTAAGTCATTTTTTTTTTTTTAGTGAACCATCCCTTAAATCACACTTAAAAATGTCTGAACGTGACTTAAATCTTACAATTTTCATTTGTCCTACTTTAGCAAAGGTGAATTAAGACTTTGAAGAAGGTGCAGACTTTATCGAAACAATAAACTCTTCATTATGAAGCAAGACTGTTAGTATCAGTGAATATTGCAGGTTCTCATGTGATAAATTAACAATATTCTAATATCAGTTGTTTTTGTGAATGAAATCATTATATTACTCACCTAGGACACAGAGAAGGACGATGACTCCACGTACAAACATTGTTCCAGACTTGAGAGTGAACTCGCTAAATCTGACGATATGATCAGTGATAAAATGATCCACCTATTTATATCAGTACTGTATCCACCTCTTAATGTGGGAGTGGACCGTCCATCCCACCGATTCATCACACACACACACACACACACACACAAAGGGAGGTTTACTACGCACTTTTAGTTTGATAGATTTCTTTAATTTAGCTGTTAGGTGTGTGTGATGTTGATTGATTGTTTGATTATGATCACCTGAAGATTTATAGCATTTTGTATATAACCATTGAGAACAAGTGAATTGTTACACTGATGTTTGCACTGTTTTTATCTCCAGTTTAAACTTAATGAAACTATTTTTAGACTGCAGACCTTTTTCACATCTTTATCTACTGAAACATAGGTCTCAGCACCTAATTAACTTGAAGAGTGCTTTGATTGTTGTGTGTGATGACAAATGAATAATCACTTGAGTTGTATGAAGTCCATCATGGGTAAAATATTCAGTTTAATCTCTCTGATTCTGCCAAATCATTCAGTTCCCGTAAAACTGCTCAACTGTTTTCTTCAGCGCTTCTTCAAATAAAATCTTCTGTACAAAGTACAAATACGTTACACATATTATCAAACACATTTATCTGTCTTGTCTAATCCAAGGCTGTTCATTTAATGTTTTTTTTTTTTTTTTTTTAAATATGATGCATAAATATCTGCTACCATTTGCATGGTGCACTAATAATAAAATATACAAAATAGGGCCTGAAAGTATAAACAATTAAAATTTGATCATCAATCTCAGTTTGTATTTTGGGTTCATTTAAGCTTACCGTTTTTGTAGTCCTGTTGGACATGAGAATACTGATACCTGTACAATCATTACTGAGGGATTTCTTCATAACATTGCCATGAAAATGTGAAAATAAATGTTAGCCTTGAACTTGGACAGGATTTTTGCATCTTGTCTGACTTTCATAATTATATTTTTATTTGAAGACTTGACAAAATTGTTAAATGGGACTTATAATGCCCCTTTTTGATAATATACACCAATCAGGCATAACATTATGAGCACTGACAGGGGAAGTGATCCACTGATCATCTCTTCATCACGGCAGCTGTTAGTGGGTGGGAGATACTAGGCAGCAAGTGAACATTTTGTCCTCAAAGTTGATGTGTTAGAATAGTGGTGTCCAACCCTGCTCCTGGAGAGCTGCCATCCTGCAGATTTCAGCTCCAACCCCAATCAAACACACCTGAACCAGCTAATCAAGGTGTTCAAGTTTGCTTGATAATTACAGACAGGTGTGTTGGAGCAGGGCTGGAACTGAAGTCTGCAGGACGGTAGCTGTCCAGGAGCAGGGTTGGACACCACTGTGTTAGAAGCAGGAAAAATGGGCAAGCGTAAGGATTTGAGCGAGTTTGACAAGGGCCAAATTGTGATGGCTAGATGACTGGGTCAGAGCATCTCTAAAACTGTAGAATGTGTCTGTGAAGTTTCAGCTCAAAATACCCCACAGATCATTTATTACAGCTTGTCAAATTTGCCCCTATTTGGGTGTGAGCAAAAACATGCCATTTTTGTGTGTGTCCCTTTAAATGCAAATGAGCTGCTGCTCCCGGCCCCCTTTCCAGAAGAGGGCGGAGCTTTAACAGCTCGCACTTCGGTCGCTCGACAACAACAAAGCTGGAGAATCTCACGCAGACAAAATGAGGATTGTCAGTAACGGTGTTCAGCCTTACATTGTTCAAACCGGAGTCGACACTGATGGAGAGACTCAGGAAGAAGTTACAACTTTTAGACGTTTCTGAATGGTTAGTGGATAAATTTATGTAGTTGCTGTGGAGTTGATTCAACTCATCCACTAGCATGTGCCGTCATGTGAAGAAAGATTTCCATCATGACAGTTGAAGGGTTTGGAGATTTGTTGCATTTATAACTAGAGGTAAACTCAGAACTAAAACACATCTGTCCCTCTGAAGTCATTTCAGATGTGGATCTGGACGACTGCATCTTAATTCAGAACAAAAATACTTTGTTTATATGTAACTTTGTTGAGCCAGTAAATAATGGATTATTTCCTTCAGCTGAGACACTTCAGATGCGCACTAGATCAAATTAAGATATTGTTGATGAAATCCGATGACTCAGTGAGGCCTGCATTGAAAGCAAAGCCATTGAAACTCTCAAGGTCCATAAAGGTACACTGTAAAAAATTTCCTGTAGAAATTACAGTAACTTACTGGCAGCAGTTCGCCAGTAACTTACTGTAAATTGAACTTACAGTAAAAATACTGTATTAATATTTACAGTACCATTTAACTTGCTGTAAACTTATTTACAGTATAGTATTTTTTTTACTGTAAAACATACAATAATTTTAGGGTCTTTTCTCCAGTAATATATTTTAATACAATCAAAAATATATAACTTTACACTGTAAAATTTCCTGTAATTCGTTGTCCACTGTTTCTATTTACTATAAAGCTGTACAAATTGTAAATTACTGTATTTTAACAGGTCTCAGTAAATAACAATAAAAAGACAATCACAACTGTATAACGTTTTTAATTTTGTTTTTAATTGTTCAATTGTAGTACTTGAAATAACATTTTAATATTCTTGCAGATTAAACTTTCAGTTTTCTTCACAAACTCTAATTTTCCCAAGCCTGCAGTAACATTTATACATAAAAGTTTAATATTAAGAACAATCTTAAAAGCTTACAAATTTAAAATAACTCTCCACAGTGGAATGTGTTTGCTCTTATAGCTTAAAGGGTTACTCCCCCTTATGTTGTTCCAAACCCGTGTGACCTTCGTTCACATTCAGAACACAAATTAAGATCATTTTGATTAAATCTGAGAGCTTTCTGTTCCTACATTGTGACTAGCACATTCAAGGTCCAGAACGGTAGTACAGACATCATTAAAGTAATCCATGTGACTCCAGTGGTTTAGGCTTAATTTTAAGAAGCGACATGAGTGCTTTATTTGCAAAAAAACAAAAACAAACATAATTTACCACTTTATTTACAAAAATTTTGACCTGCAAACCAGAAGGGAGAGCACCACGTGGCATGTGTGTTGACTCGAGAGCTGATGTAGTTCCGTGAACGTGCTTTGGATAATTTTATTTTGAAAATAAAGCGGTAATTTTTGTTTATTTGTGCAAAGCAGTTGTGTCGCTTCATAAAACTGATGTTAAACCACTGAGTCACATAAATTACTTTAATGATGTCTTTCTAGCTGTTCTTGACCTTGAATGTGGTAGTTGAGTAGCAGTCACTGGAGGGAGAGAAACCTCGTAGATTTCATTAAATTTCTTAATTTGTGTTCTGAAGATGAACAAAGGTCTTATGGGTGTGGAATGACATGAGAGTGAGTAATTAATGACAGAAATTTCATTTTTGGGTGAACTAACCATTTAATTGTTTTGCCAGCTGAAAACCAGAAACTACTTAAAGGGTTAGTACACCCAAAAATGAAAATAATCCCACAATTTACTCAATTTAATATAATCAAGCCATCCTAGGTGTATATGACTTTGTTTCAAACCAATTATATTAAAAAATATCCTGGCTCTATAAGCTTTATAATGGGAGTAATTGGTACCTTGTTTTTTGATGCCCAAAAAGTGCATTCATCTATAATAAAAGAAATCCATACGACTCCAGGGGGTTGCTTCTGAAGCAAAGCCATGCGTTTTTGTAAGAGCAATATAAATATTTATAACTTTATAAACTAGGATTGGCTTCGGGTAACAGTCGTACACAAGTCGATTCCGGCGGAAGAGTGAACTCTGACCCGATGCATGACGTACTGGTGAACGCGGAAGCACAGAGGAAAGAGCAAAACTACTCACGTACGGACATTACTGGAAGCCAGTTGTTAAAGTTTATAAAGTTATAAACATGGATATTTTTCTTACAAAAACCCATCACTTCCCTTCAGAAGGTCTTATTAACCTACTGGAGCCATGTGGATTACTTTTATGATGGATGGATGTGCTTTTTTGGGCTTCAAAAACCATGGTACCATTTACACCCATTATAAAGCTTTGAAGAGCCAAGATATTTTTTAATATAACTCTGTTTGTGTTTGGCTGAAAGAAGAAAGTTATATGCACCTAGGATGACTTGAGGATGAGTAAATTATGGGATCATTTTCATTTTTGGGTGAACTAACCCTTTAATAAAGGAGGATACCTGAGGGTTCAGGCCAGAGTTCTTCCTTTGCACCATCTTCCCACTTCTTTTACTTTGAGGAGCACTTGCTGTTATCGGGGTTAATCATCACAATGAACCTTTACATAAAAGAAAGAATTCATTAAATCAGTTGATGTGTAAAAACATTTTAAACATTAAAACAAAAATGAAAATGTTGTCATCATCTACTCACCCTCAACCCACAAGACTCTGATTCATTTACAGAACACAAATTAAATAATATTCTTCTCTTTTCATTTTTGTCTATCCAGTCAACCAAAGTTTTTAGTGTCAAGTGCATAAAGACATTGTAAAAGTAATCCATATGATTTGAGAGGTTTAAGACACATAATTGGTTCTCAAATTTGAGAATCTGTACACTGTATTTATGTGCTATGTATTTGGATGACCAATGTTTGTATGTGAATAAAAGTCTAATATCATATGAATTGCTTTTAATATGTTTTTATGCACTATTTGAACTGGAATATTTTGGTTGAGTGGACTTTAAGTAGCTGGACAAAAACGATAAGAGATTAAAAATATCTTAATTTGTGATGAACAAAAGTCATGTGTTTAGAACAACATGAGGGCGAGTTAATAACAGAAGTTTAATGTTTAAAGGGTTAATTCACCCAAAAATGAAAATAATGTCATTTATTACTCACCCTCATGCCGTTCCACATCCTTAAGACCTTCGTTAATCTTCGGAACACAAATTAAGATATTTTTGTTGAAATCCGATGGCTCAGTGAGGCCTACATAGGGAGCAATGACATTTCCCTTCTCAAGATCCATTAATGTACTAAAAACATATTTAAATCAGTTCATGTGAGTACAGTGGTTCAATATTAATATTATAAAGCGTCGAGAATATTTTTGGTGCGCCAAAAAAACAAAATAATGACTTATATAGTGATGGATGATTTCAAAACACTGCTTCATGAAGCTTCGGAGCGTTATGAATCAGCGTGTCGAATCAGCGGTTCGGAGCGCCAAAGTCACGTGATTTCACGAATGTGCCATTTTAGGTGTCCACAAATACTGGCGAATATAACGTTGGTCGTAATGTCTCCACCGAGACGCCACAGTGTTTACATACGAACATTGCGGGTTTTACTCTAGCAATAAATGCATGCTGTACATTCATATGGGGCAATAAGTTAAAGCCAAGCGAATATATAGCAATTAAAAATCACAACGAAACGACTGACTTTAAATTAAACCCACAAAAGCTCAGTTTGTCACAGTTAACATGAACACTCACCTGCTCCCAACGTAGTCAAACCCAAGACAGAAACCAGTTAATGTTCATACTTTGCTGGTGAAACGTTCTTTAAAAAGGAAAGAAAAGAAAGAAATATAAATTTTTACACAGAAAGTTAAGTTTTCTTCAAACTAAAACGAGTTTCCCAGACGAGTGTCACAAAGCTCTCTCTTTACACCGTTAAGTGTGACGTGACTTCGCGCCATTAAGTGGCTGCATTTTTTCTTTTTTCTTTTAGTTAAACCAAAAATACAAATTATGTTAAGAAAAAGCAGGAATATTTGTACACACCTTTGCAGCTGCAAGGTTCTTGCATCGGTGTCTTCCTTTTCTTCTTTCTCCAAGCGGAAATATGAGCCTCTCTGTGATTGGTCAGGTTTCGCGCTCATTTGTTTTTACTGCATTTCGATTTACAGTAAATGAAAAATACTGTATTTTATTGGCGCCAATGGGATATTTCCCATAATGCAACTTTAAAATACAGTAACTATAACTGTTCTACAGTAAAATACAGTGTAATTTACAGAAATTGCTAACAGTGTACTAAAAACATATTTAATACAGTGAGTTCAGTGGTTCTATCTTAATATTATAAAGCGACAAGAATACTTTTTGTGCTGCAAAAAAACAACAAAATAAAGACTTTTCAACAATATCTAGTGATGGCCAATTTCAAAACACCGCTTCAGAGCTTTACGAATCGAATCAGTGGATCGGAGCGCCAAAGTCACACGATTTCAGCAGTACGTCGTTTGATATTATTGAAAAGTCTTTTTTTTTTTTTTTTTTGACGCACAAAAAGTATTCTTGTCGCTTTATAATATTAAGATAGAACCACCGAACTCACATGCATAGTTTCAAATATGTTTAAGTACCTTTATGGATCTTGAGGGTGAGAAATAAATGACATTATTTTCATTTTTGGGTGAACTAACCCTTTAATGTTCGTGACATCATTTGCGTAATGCTGTTGCCCTCTGCTGGTAACACAGACACTTCTTCATCCACAGCCTCAAATACTATGGTAGTCAATGGGGGGCGAGATCTGTTTGGTTACTGACATTCTTCCAAATATCTTCTTTTGTGTTCAGCAGAACAAATACATTTATACAAGTTTGGAATAACTTGAGGGTGAGTAAATGATGACAGAATTTTCATTTTTGGGTGAACTATCCCTTTAATGAAGTGAGCAACATCCAATTCTGTCTCAATCCTAAGGATTATTTTCTTACTTATACTATTGTCATCCCAGTTTAATGAAAAAAAGTAATATTTTAGGTAAGCTACACACCACCATAGCATCTGATTATGATTTAACTGAACAAAACAAGGTTACTGGTGTATTTTGGGCATCATAAATGCTGCTGTCTATGTAGGCAGCTCACTAGGTATTGAGACAGAGTCAGCGTTCTCTCCTCTCATTGGCTGTTCTCCTCATGCTACGCTAAGTCCGGTATATGTGCTTAATTGAGGATTACTAACCTGTTGCCACCAGCATATCCCTCAAAATAGGTGTCTTCCAATAATAGGAACTGAACTGAAGGTTCATCGTGTGCACTGATTAGTGTCTGTCAGGAAGATGTTATTATTAGCGGGATACAAGATATGTACTGGCGAGTCAACATCAGTTAGCCTGTTAGCATCAGTGTAATATGATGGAGGATAAACACTGGAATAAATCACGACCTGGAGCTTTCATACGGTTTCAGAGACAGGTGAGTGTTATGTTGTCACGTGTAATGTCATTTATACTTGGCAAGGCTGTGTATTAAAACATTCTTCTGCTAAAAATTAATAATTTGTCCTTTTATTTACTCACTCACACTAGAGATGAAAGCTCTACAGCCTGTTTTTCCTTTGAGATGAACAGGTAAACTCTCATTATGATTGTGTGACTGTGCAGACATGTTGTTTCTGCGGTGTTTGTGATGTTTGTGTTGCTGTACTTGTGCAGGTGAGATGGCTCACTCATCAGGAGGCTCTCAGGAGGGACAGACTGACACAAACACGCAAACAGGTCCACCTTCACCTTTTAATCTCTATGTCATGTGTCTAATTGTCTTTAAAACAGGATACTGGCACACTAATGCCAGCTTTATATTATGTTAACAGGCTTCTCAGGGTTTCTTGTTACTTGCCAAAATGGACATTGTCTTTGGCAAATGTTGACTTTTGATTGATACATAAACTGAAACCCAAACTGAGCAAAAACATGCATTTTGGTGCTGATATTTATATGGACAAAATGATGGAATTCTGATGCCTCTAATGCAAATCAATGAGTATAGCAGATACTTGCATAAAATACATATAAATATCAATATCAGCCGATAACATGTCTTAGTAAGATGATATTTAAATGCTTAGTTTCATGATCAAAGCTCTGTCATTTTAAAACATATAATGCAATGCAATATAATGATGACTGAGAAATGAACAAATAAATATTTGTACATTTATACTTTGTTTTTCTGCAAAGTTTGGATCATGTTGATCATTTAGAGGCCTAGAAGTTTTGTGTAAGCAAGAAAAAAATCTTACTGACCCCAACATGCTTATTCTTCATTATTACTATTGCCTACATTTATGAATAAGTCTACAAAAATTATGAAAGAACACAAATGGAAGTAGAGACCAAAAAATGAGAAGGACACTTTTCATGTTAGGAGATTCTGATCAGAAGATCCTTCAGTCCAGTTCTGTGTTGAAACCTTTGACCATTAATGTCGGTTTATATTAAATGATCAAGCCAGTACCATTGAAGTTTCAACATTTGCTTGTATTCTGACATTTCTGATCCCAAACAGACAAAACGGACAGTTCTGTTGCTGACAGTCCTGAAAACCAGCGGTCTGATAATGGACAGGTCAGACACAACGCCTCATACTTTCAAACACACCTTTGTATTACTTAAAGTGTTAGTTAGTTCACCCAAAAATGTCATTAATTACTCACCCTCGCATCGTTCCACACCCATAAGACCTTCGTTCATCTTCGGATGTGTTCGGAATCAACACTTTCAAGGTCCAGAAAGGTACTAAAGACATCGTTAAAACAGTCATGTGACTGCAGTGGTTCAACCTTAATGTTATGAAGAGACGAGAATACTTTTTGTGCGCAAAAACAAAACAAAGATAACCACTTTATTCAACAATCTCTTCTCTTCTGTGTCATTCTCATACGTTGTTTACGTCCAGCGCTTCCAGGTTCTACGTCAGAATGCCGACTCATTATTGGCCGGCTCTATCACACGCATGAGTCACGTGATCAGCTTTGGCCAATACTGAGCCGGCATTCGGACGTAAACACAGAAGCCTTCACTGTGCTCACCTGCGTAAGGATAATGACAGGGAAGAGAAGAGATTGTTGAATAAAGTGGTTATTTTTGTTTTGTTTTTGTGCACAAAAAGTATTCTCGTCTCTTCATAACATTAAGGTTGAACCACTGCAGTCACATGACTGTTTTAACGATGTCTTTAGTGCCTTTCTGGAACTTGAAAGTGTTGATTATATTGCTGTCTATGGACGAGTCAAAAACCTCTCGGATTTCATCAAAAATATCTTAATTTGTGTTCTGAAGATGAACGAAGGTCTTACGGGTGTGGAACAACATGAGGGTGAGGAATTAATGACAGAAATCTCATTTTTGGGTGAACTAACCCTTTAAGTCACAGCATGTGACATGCCAAGGCCTCCTCATCTCATATGTTATGACATGTTTTTTGTGTTTTTACAGAGAAGGCCAAGTGACCCGTCAGAGATACTTCCTGAGGAATATATATCAAATGACAAATATGATGGTAAGTAAGAAGGTGGTACAATTTTTGGCCTTATTGAACACTAGATATCATTTGAACGCAGAGGTCATGATTCATTATTGCTCAATTAGAGGATTAGTTCATTTTTTAAAATGAAAATTATCCCAAGCTTTACTCACCCTCAAGCCATCCTAGTTTACTTTTTTCTTTCTAATGAACAAAATCTGAGTTATATTAATAAATATCCTGATGCATCCGAGCTTTATAATGGCGAGTATGAAGCTGAAGAAACTGCATCCATCCATCATAAACGTATTCCACACGGCTCTGGGGGGTTAATAAAGTCCTTCTGAAGTGAAGCGATGCGTTTGTGTAAAAAAATATCCATATTTAACAAGTTATAAAGTAAAATATCTGGCTTCCGCCTGCCATATTCAACTTAAGAAGAAAGTGTAATGCCTCCCACAGTTCAAAATGCTTACGCTACGTCCTATGCCTTCCGTATTCAACTTACAAAACAAGCGATGACAGTTACACTTTCTTCGTAAGTTGAATTCGGGAGACGGTCTGGCGGAAGCTACATATTTTACATCCATTATTATATTACATCCGTTTTCTTGCACTATATCACACATCTATCTTTGTAAATAACATTTATTTTGAATTGTTTTCCTTGAACCCCATACAAAATAAATGTAAAATAAAATGCCACATATGTGACCCTGGACCACAAAACCAGTCGCACGGGTATATTTGTAGCAATAGCCAACAATACATTGTATGGGTCAAAATTATCGATTTTTCTTTTATGCCAAAAATCATTAAGATATTAAGTAAAGATCATGTTCCATGAAGATATTTTGTAAATTTCCTACCATAAATAAATCAAAAATGTATTTTTGAGAGTGGATATGCATTGCGAATGTGGACAACTTTAAAGGTGATTTTCTCAATATTTAGATTTTTTTTTGCACCTTCAAATTCCAGATTTTCAAATAGTTGTATCTCAGCCAAATATTGTCTTAACAAACCATACATCAATGGAAAGCTTATTTAAATGGACAAACAATTGACCTTTATGACTGGTTTTGTGGTCCAGGGTCACATATAATATGTAATTTGACCTCTCAAGGTGGATGAGCAGCATTATCTGATGGTTACACAGCTGCGTTTCTGAAAAAGTACAAAAACAAAACCTGTTTTATATCCGTTTTCACATGCTTTTATCCAAAGCTACTTATATTGCATTCAAGGTATACAATTCATGCATTGCTCTATTGTTTAAGCTGCAATAATGCATAATATTTTGCTTTTCTGTTTCCTCCCAGCTTCCTGGTACCAGGGACCGTTCACCAAATCCCTCCAGAGGGCAGAGGCTCTGTTTCGTAACCGTTTTAACCCCAGCCTGAAGTGGCTCATGGGGCAGAAGAGCAAAGATGGCAGCTGGGACTCTGAGAGCGAGAGCATTACTTCCTGTTCCTCCAGAAATGTCCAACGTCTCGGACAGGCTTTACAGAGCCTCGGCTCTCAGTGCCACACGCTCCGTGACCCCGCGTTAGGAGGTCGGCTGTTTGGCTGTGTCACAGGGCCTCTCTTCCTCTGAGGAGGAGGAGGATTTCTACCACCACCCTCAGGCTGCAGTCTTCAGCCAGCATTACTGCCAGCTGCAGCAGCTGATGGAGCAGAGAGCCCAGCTGCTCTTCCTCCACGAGTACGCCCGGCGCACGCATGCGGCCACCTGCTTTGTGGCTCAGCTGGGCTCTGTGTTGGAGAGGACTCGGCTCCTCTTAGCCGACAGGGGGCAGCCCAACTCCACGTGGAACCTCAGCCTCGGAGCTTTATGCCGGGAAATGCAGGTTCACGTCAGCCACTGGGATCTCCTCTGGAGCAAAGCTCGAGCCGACCGCCTTCTCCGCCGTGTGCTCTTCATCCGCGCGGAGACTCTTGCTTCCATGCGCCGAACTCTACAACTGCTGGGCTTCCAGGCCTTGCAGTTGATGGAGCGTTGCATCCACACCGCTCTTTCCGCTCTGGCCGCTGCCCAGCCGGACCGTGTGCCGCGAGATGCCTTAGTGGACCTGCTGTGTGCCGTCGAGCTTTACAACCAGATCTTAGAGGACAAGAGGAGCTCACAGCTCGTCCTCGGGCCTCAGCTGGCTTCTAGTGTGCTTCAAACCGGAGCTGGTCCTACAACATTCCCCGTTGAGCAGCTAATGACGATTCTTGCTCAGAGTCAAGCGCGGAAGGCAGCTGAGCATCTCTACACGTGGTCTTCCCAGCAGAGTAACCTCCTACATATGGCGAACAAACCTAAGAGTCACTTTACACACCCTAACCTCAGACTTTTATCATCACCCACAATAAACATTCATACAGTACAACTTGTTGAAGATGCTGATGTTCCCCTAACGCCCCTTCACGGCCTCTGGTCCTCCAATCTTCCCTTTTCTTCGTTTATCTCGAGAGACAGAGAGTGTCTCGATACTCTCTTTCAAGTCCTAGTGACCTCCACAAACCTCCTAGCTCCGCATATCCCCAAAAAACCTGCCGATCTGGAGGACTCCATGGTGATTTGTCGACGGGCCAGTGAAGGAGAGGAGAGGCATCTAAACAGACCCAGAATGACCTGCAGGACGCTCAACGTGGCCACTATGGATCTCAGGCGGTCGGATGCGTGCGTGAAGCTCTTCTGTCATTATAAGGTCCTGCTGTGGAGAGAGTTTGGGAAAGCGGTCGTGAGACACTTTTATTATCAGCCATACAGCAGCACTCTGGGAAGCATCAACCAGTGGAACGATGAAATGCTGCTGGTTTTGGTCTCATGGCTCAGACACTCGTATGTTGAAGGTACTGATGTACGGATGGGGTTGAAGTGTCAGATGTGTGTTATTTGTTTTGAGAAGATAAGTGATGCTAATGGTTGAATCTTAGAATGAAATGGCTGGGTCATATTTCACCTCAAAATGAAAAGAAATAAACTACATACAGTCATGATGTACCGTTCAAACCCCTTTACTGTCGCTTTTGATCAATTTAATGCATCTTTGGTGAATAAAAGTATTAATTTCTTTTTAAAAAAAATCATACTGACCCCAAACTTTTGAATTGTAGTGTATATTTTTAATTGAACTTTACAAATGTAGGTAATGGGTTAATGTCCTCATAAGTCACCCTCTCCTTGTAATACCTATGTCATACCCATGTCATTATACAAATTTGTGTCCTGATATGTCACAAAAACACACACAGACACACACACACGCATATATATGTATATATATACATACATATACAGTCAAACCAAAATTTATTCAGACACCTTGAACATTTCATTCATTAATACAGTTTATTCATTATAGTTTAAAAAAATGGTAATAAAATATGACAAGATCTCAGTTAAACTGTGTCAGAAAAAAAAAAATCTTAATTATGTCAGATAACACTTAAGCAAAACATGGTCAGGTCAAAGTGTGAATAATTTTTGTTTCCAAATTTTTATCAATTTTACTGGTAGTCCACTGTATGAAGGATTTTTGGGTATAATATGTCACAGTTTACTTTATTTTGCTATCTTCACTTACATGAATGAGCTATAGTGTCCTGAACCCACTAGTAAAAATATATCAAAAATGTCTGAGTAATTTTTGGTTTGACTACATGTGTATGTATGTGTATATATATATATATATATATATATATATATATATATATATATATATATATATATATATATAATTAATTTTATAGTATAAAATTTATTCTTAGAATATAAATAGTCAATTTGTTTGCATTATATTAATGACATTTGGGACAAAAGGCGTAATGTTCATAAAAATTATGTCTAATGAAAAATCTACATTCTCCTTGACTTAATTTTCTTTATGCAATATATTTATTCATTTTGGTGTGAAATATGGAGATATTTGACAGTTTTTATGTGATTCACTCAAAATTCAAATAATATTCAAATATATTTGAAATTTCATAGTATTTTTTTTTTGTTTGTTTGTTTGTTTTGATGCACAGGGTTGATGTTTCATCGATGTGTTTTCATGTCATATTTCCACTGAAAGCAATTTTGGCAGATTATTTTGTTATGGCCAATAACAGATATGATGAAGTCTATACTTTTATGGGCTCTGTTATTTTAAATAACAGCTGTTTTCACAACTGAAATTGAACATTAAAACATTTGACTGTACAGTAGAAAACATGCACAACTGTTTAATATTTTTGAGACCTGCCACAGAAAGTATTAACTGATACTAATATAGTGACTGTATATTGTACTGCATTGAGTTTTTTGACTTTCAAGATTTTTTACAATTATTTTCCATTCTTTTTTGTCTTTCTAGACCTCATTCCAGAAGAATGTAAAGAAAGTTTGAGCAATTTCTGCTCTTATGTTTTATCTACTGCTGCCTTCACACGGTGGGATGAAAGTGAGTTGTATTTATTATAATATGACTATTCAGATGTCAGTCTTCATGTGTGTCTTCAGAGGTGAAATGATTGTTGTGTGATTGTGTCTTGTTGTTTTGCAGTGATGTGTTTGTCGCTGGGCTCGGGGCTGAAAGAGAAGTGTGTCCCTGCAGTAAAACAGGAGCGATGTGCGGTGAGGACGGCCACCATGGACCTCATCCTGCAGCTCTTCCCGCCTCTCCACACTGTTCTTCAGCTCCTGCAACATCCAGACATTGAGCCCGGTACTCAACTTCACACTTCTGATCAGTGTCTAGAATAGGGTTGTCATGATGCTACACTACCGTTCAAAAATGTTTAATGTTTTTAAAAGAAGTCTCTTCTGCTCACCAAGGCTGTTTATTTGATTGAAAAAACAGTAAAAATTGTGAAATATTATTCCAATGTAAATCAGCTGTTTTCTATGTGAATATATAGTAAAGTGTAATTTATTCCTGTGATCAAAGCTGAATTTTCAGCATCATTACTCCAGTCTTCAGTGTCACATGATCCTTCAGAAATCATTCTAATATGATGATTTGCTGCTCAAGAAACATTTATAATTATTAACAATTGAGCTGCTTCATATTTTTGTGGAAACTGCGATATATTTTATTTTTCAGGATTCTTTGAATAGAAAAAGAACAGCATTTATTTGAAATATAACCTTTTGTAACATTTTAAAAGTATTTACTGTCACTTTTGATCAATTTAATGCACTGTTGCATAATAAAAAAATTATTTCTTAAAAAATCTTACAGATGCCAAACTTTTGAACGGTAGTGTACATCATAATTTCACATATTTACACAGCAAAAACTAAAATGCTATTTACAGTAAGTAAATAACAATATAAATTTTTATCAAATTACATTAAAACATATTTTGATTATTTTTCTATTAAACATTACAGATAATTATTTAACAATCTGTAATAAAATAATTACCAAAGAAACAAATTAAATAAAATCAGCAGCAAAAAATGTTCGAAATTTGTGTATCGGAAAAATATTTGCTTCTTAATTTTTTTTTATATATTATAATTTTAACATTGCCTCAGCAACATAGCACCAGTACTTTTTTATATCCCTAGTTTGGCCACTGTTCAAGGTACATAAGATCACATGAGCTCATCCCGTTGGCACTGATGTCTTTCACTAGGTGACCGAGGATCCAAGAGCCTCAGGGAGAGTCATCTGGGATTGTTGTGTAGGTCAGTTGTCACGGTCCAGTCCTCGACTGTTTGGGTTATGAGTAAAGCCTACCAGTTTCTGGCCTCCTGGTCCATTAGCAAGTTCCTGCTGGTCACACAAGGAGATCTCAAGGTAAATTAAATACTCACCTTCATGCATTTATCCGTCTTGATATGGCAAAAATACATCACAGTTTTTTTCAGACAGGATCACGATCCACAATCTTATCACAATTGTTTTTCATGTTGGTTTTTAAGACTATTTTGCAACTCACTGAGCAATACAGCCAAACTAGTTGCCCTGTTTTACCTGTTTCCTCACAAGGTAACAAAATATAAAATAATAAGTAGAGGTGGGCGATATGACCGAAATCTTATTTCAGTTTATTTTTACCTTTGTCATTAAAAATAAGAACAAAGATGCAAATTACAATTAATAGGAAAAATACAATATAAGGTACAAATGAAATAATGCATTAATATTTTCAGCTACAGTAGGTAGCTTTATTAGGCTGCTGTCACTTTACGACCGAATGCACTGATCTAATATACTGACACGCATCTGAACTGTTTACATTCACTTATGATAAAAAATGACTGTGTTTATGTAAACCTTGTGTCAGTTTAAGCACAATAAGAAGACGCGAAAGAGAACTTATTTCAGTACTCACACGCTGTTAGACTGGTGTACGCGCCCAGAAAGCTTCAGAAGAGTTTGCGAATAAAAAGTTCAACTGGCAAGGCTTTAAAGCGCATGTAAATAATAAACATTTGTGATGGTAAAGAACTGCAACTCCTACCGCTGCATTGCTAAACATGTGACGTTGTACAATATGTTTGGACGGCGGCGCCAGAACTGCAGCTGAATGCGCTGTGGTACAATACTACGATCTCTCTTTAAAGGCAGATTGTGGAGTCGTTTTAATCGTTCACAATCTAAAATTGTCTCACATCTCTAACATTTGTTTATGTTTGTGGTAAGGATCTCAAGGAGTCAGTGGAGAGCCTGGTCCACCTCACTCGAGCCGTCGGCAGAGATTCAGATCAGCCTCTGATCATTCAGCAGACGGCCTCACTCTCTCAGGCTCTCACACATCTACAAGTGAGGAATTATCGCATCATTACACATTTTCTGCCTAACGTTGTTAATGGCATACCCAAAAATGACAGCTCTGTCATCATGTACTCACCCTAATGTCTTTCCAAACTATCATTGCTCTTTAAAACATAAAAAAAGATATTTTGAAGTAGAGTTGTCAAAAGTACTGACTTCAGTGTGACGCTTTAAGCGCTGTTGAGCGGATTCTGTTGACGTGCTCATCGGATATGTCTGTGATTGGCTACAATGATTTTGAAAGCAGTCCGTGATAGACGCCTGCTTTCAAACGCTCCCGTGTGTAAGCACTTGGTGAAGAGCTTCATTGATGGCTATTTACAACGTTTTTACAGCATTGATCATTGTAGCCACGATGGCCAATCAGAGGTGTTTACGAATCCGCTCAACAGCGCTCAAAGCGTCACATTTTTAAAATTTCAGTACCGACTAGGTATCAAAGTTAGTACTTTTGACAACTCTATTTTAAAGAAATGTCTTGTCCATACAGTGAGATCACCAAAATTGTTTGGTTACCAACATTTCTCAAAATAACTGTTTCACGGAAGAAAGAAAGTCATACGGTTTTGGAAAGACGTGAGGGTGGGTACATGATGATAGAAATTAAATTTTTGTGTATGATGAGAAACTGAAACATTTAAATTACACTACTATTCAAAAGATTGGGGTCAGTAAAATTATTATTATTATTATTATTTTACTATTATTCAGCAAGGATGCATTAATTTGATCGAAAGCGACAGTAAAGGCATTTATATTGTCACAAAAAAATTCTATTTCTAATTCTAAGTAAAAAATTCTATTACTAATTCTAAGTAAATGCTGTTTCTATTTATTAAATAATTCTGAAAAACTGTTTTCAACATTGATAATAATCATAAATGTTTCTTGAGCAGCAAATCATCATATCAGAATGATTTCTGAAGGATCATGTGACACTGAAGACTGGAGTAATGATGCTGAAAATTCAGCTTTGATCACAGGAATAAATTACAGTTTAAAAGATATTCACATAGAAAACAGCTATTTCACATTGTAATAATATTTCACAATTTTTACTGTATTTTTGATCACATAAATGCAGCCTTGATGAGCAGAAGAGACTTCTTTCAAATTGCCCCAACCCCAAACTTTTGAGCCATACTGGTGCAAAAATCTACAAAAATCACTTTATGAGAGGTTTTCTGTGTGGTTTGACTTACTCTGTTCATCTCATATTGCAGGCTTTCTCTGATCTCGTCCTGAGGACCTTTTCTATGGACTGTAAGAAAATGTCTGTGGAGATCTTTGAGCAAACCATGCCATCAGCAAAACACTGGAGGATCAGTCACAAAACTGGTACGGACACAATGAATGCAAGTGTACAGTGTGCTTGTGTTGAACAGTACGTTGAACATGATGTTCGTATTTTCAGAGCTGCCCAGCAGTCCGAGTGATTACGCAGCGTCTGCGGCTCAGAGCGTGATCGGTCAGGTGCTGGAGGGCGTTCAGACGCTGCCCGATGACGCCCGTGTTCCTGCTCTCGCTGAGGCCATGACGGCCTTCATGGAGGCCTGGATGGAGCACATCCTCAAACAGAAGATCAAGTTTAGGTTGGTGTACATGTGGTGGAGTAATGGATTTACGGTAGCGCTTCAGTGTTCATTTACTTGAGTTCATTCACACCAGCATTCAGGGAGCTCTGCAGCTGAAGCAGGACTTCGACTTGATTCGAGACCTCATTCGTTCAGAGGAATACAGCCTCTCAGAGGAGCTGCACCAGAAGCTGCTGTCTCTGCGCGTCTTTCATCAGGTGGATAATGCCATCGTGTGCCTGCTTCAGCAACCTATGGCCAAACCTTACCTGCCCTCTCGCGGCTGGGAGCCCTTCAGACACTGCTGTGAGTTCACTCAAATCACAAAAATTCACATTCATCATTTACTCACCCTCGTGTCATTCCAAAACGTGAGTTTGGCTTATCTTTCAAACCAAATGAATATATTTTTAATGAAACCTGAGCAGTCTCTCCATTGAAAGTCCAGGTAACCAAAAGGAAATGAAGGTTAAATGAATCCATAGGAATCAAGTTAATCCAAGTCTAAATTTATAATTTAAAGGGGACCTAAAATGCCCCTTTCACAAGATGTAACATCAGTCTCTGGTGTCCCCAGAATGTGTCTGTGAAGTTTCAGCTCAAAATACTCCACAGATCATTTATTATAGCTTGTCAAATTTGCCCCTATTTGGGTGTGAGCAAAAACACGCCGTTTTTGTGTGTGTCCCTTTAAATGCAAATGAACTGCTGCTCCCGGCCCCCTTTCCAGAAGAGGGCGGAGCTTTAACAGCTCAACAACAACAAAGCTGGAGAATCTCACGCAGCCACACACATACACACCAGGCTAACATGATTGCTATCAAATGCTGCGAATGGTCTAATATTTTTTCCAAAATATCGCTTGGACAGAAACTTTCCTTTTTTAGAACTGGTACACCGTTGTCGTATGTGAAAACAAAATGGCGGTGCAGTGGGTGGAAACATGCAGATTAAGGGGCGGTAATATTATAATAAGATCCCCTTCCTACATCACAAGGGGAGCGAAATCTGAGCGGGTCGTTTTTTCACATGCTGTCAGAGAAACACTTACAAAACAAAGTTACTAAGTTATCCTTTTTCATGTTTTCTTGCTTGGTAGATGGACACGATTATAGCACTTAAACACAGAAAAAGTTCGATTTCCATGATGTGCCCCCTTTAAGCTTTATTTACATCTAAACACACATACATAAAGTGCATCACATATGGTAAATGCAGAAGCTTGTGCTACAACAAACCTCATTCGTTATCACCTCTCAGGTTTCATTAAAATGTCTTAATTTGTGTTTCAAAGATGAACCGAAGGCTGTGTCTGAAATCGCATACTTCCCTACTATATAGTAGACGAAAAACAGTATGTGTATGTCCGAATTTACAGTACTAATAAAAGAGTAGGCATACTGTCCCCGGGTGACCTACTTCTTCTGGCAAGATTCTGAAGCGCACATATGATGGACACTTTACTATCCCATGAGGCCACTGGAGAGGGTTTATGAATGACAGTGAAGCTATGCAGATCACATGATAATGACAACATGGCGATTGTAGTACGTCCTGATTACATTCATACTATATAGAACATTCTTTTTTAGCAATCGTGAAATAATTACAAAATAAGTACCTACTCATGAGAGTGTGTGATTTCAGACGCAGCCAAAGTTTGATGTTGTTGGAACGATGTGAGGGTGAGTAAATGATGGCAGGATGACTATCCTTTAAAAATACACTATGCATAATAAAACATGAATGAGAGAGTGCCAAAATTAATATCAGTCACACCTATTCTGCTGTTATTAGCCCGCATATTATCTTTTTCATTTACGACAAAAATTGGCCTGTATGTTTTTTTCCGTCGATGGTTCCAAGGCTTTATGTCATG
Source organism: Ctenopharyngodon idella (assembly GCF_019924925.1). Lineage (NCBI taxonomy): Eukaryota > Metazoa > Chordata > Actinopteri > Cypriniformes > Xenocyprididae > Ctenopharyngodon > Ctenopharyngodon idella. The sequence goes on from NC_067233.1 coordinate 1,694,176, forward strand.
TGATCAGCAGCAGCTTCATGTTAATCCCCGTGTGCCGTTTTCCCTCAGGTCCAAACAGCGCTCAGGTCATGGATCAGGCAGCAGGCAGTCTCAATAATCTGGAGAGCATGGACATTCAGGCGGCATGCCAGCAGGCCCTGACGCGAGCCGAGAGCACACTGACCCCGGAGCTGCTCTCCTCCACCCCGCCCGAGTCTTACCTGGCCGTGGCCCAGCAGGAGTGGCTGGACCTGCGGATACACAGCGGCTCACGCTGGAAACTCCCGGTGCTGCAGTGCTTCACTAAATCTGAACCTTAGCCAGAGACCTTCTGTCTTTCATTCAGATATGATGAGGATGGCCAAACAAACAAACAGTGCAGGTTTCTTGCCAGACAGTAATAAAGTGAATTCACATGTGTAGCATTTGTATTTTCTGTGAAAAACTGTTCATCATCACATAAACAATGTCACTGTTGATGCCTTTCTGAATAAACTCTGAAATTAGTAACATATTTCACATATATTCATAACATTATGAGCACTGACAGATGAAGTGAATAACACTGATGATCTCTTCATCACGGCTCCTGTTAGTGGGTGGATATATTAGGCAGCAAGTGAACATTTTGTCCTCAAAGTTGATGTGTTAGAAGCAGGAGAAATGGGCAAGCGTAAGGATTTGAGTGAGTTTGACGAGGGCCAAATTGTGACGGCTAGACGACTGGGTCAGAGCATCTCCAAAACTGCAGCTCTTGTGGGGTGTTCCCGGTCTGCAGTGGTCAGTATCTATCAAAAGTGCTCCAAGGAAGGAGCAGTGGTGAACCGGCGACAGGGTCATGGGCGGTCAAGACTCAGTGAAGGCTGACCCGTGTGGTCCGATCCAACAGACGAGCTACTGTAGCTCAAACTGCTCCAGAAGTTAATGCTGGTCAGGGTGCCCAAGATACTTGCCAAATTGTCTGTTCAAGCGTAAGAAGACGTGAAAGAGAGCTCAATTCAGTCTTCGCACGCTAACATGGATTTCTGGGCGCGCGTTTTGGATGTTTACACACAGAAAACTTCCTACAAAGCAAGTGAGAAACGAATTGAGTTCCCTTTCGCATCTTTTTGAGCTTGAATATTTAAATTAGCAGGGCTTAAACTTTCGAGACGATGCAGCTCTGCCCCGTCAACTGTCCCGAGCGTCGTTCACCTCCATGTTTTCACTATATTAGATTACTATTATAGAATAAAAACGTTACTGCGATTAACAGCGTTTCATATAGCTACACGCCAACACCGATTGGCTTTGGCGCTTGGCCAGTGTTCATTTTAGGCCCTTGCTGTAATACTTGGTCATTTGATCTGTTATTTTGCTGTGAAATGTAAAAATGCTGTTTATTATTTATTTGAGGAATTGGAGCCGGTCACTTGGCATGCTTTTTTATTGCCTTTTCCCTATCACATAATTTAATAATTATCATTAATTAGATAGCTTGAACACTCAGAATTCATTCTGTGAAAGCTTTTGAAATTGGACATTGTGTTACCATGGAAATGGTACTTTAAATCCTCTTAGCAGACTCAATTTTTTGACATCAATTTGGAACTTAGAAATATGGCTTTGGTTTTCAGTTCAGATCAGATCTGTGACAGTTAATAGGTTAAACACCAGAGTTTGGTGATTGTCTGCTATATCACAGTGGTTTGACAACATATATAAAGAATTTTAATGAATTTCAGATTCAGTCTGCCAGCCTTTTATCCTAGAGCTCAGTGAAGGGCAGTTAAATCTCGTATGACCGGAAGGTGGCGACAAAACATCATGAAACACGTCAGCTTTAAGAGCGTCGTGTGTTGAGCATTAAAATAATCTTTTAACTTAAATGTATTTAATTTAATACAAACTCCCTCGTGTTGACTTTTGCTTGTTTATATTTGGTGTTCATTTATGAAAAAAGTACATGAATTATCGAGACATGGGAGCAGAAATACCGACATTTGTACCAGATGTAAATTTACACGGATTATGCTAATTTACTATTATGCTAATTATTTTCTAGTTGCGAATTTACTCAAGTATATATTTTTTAAATATATAATGGGTTAGTATGTCAAATAATGAACAAACCACATTCATTTCACACATTTATATGTAGTGTTTGTAGCAAACACACAACATACAAACACAGATGCTAATTTGATTTAGGCTAGTATGTTATTTTCCCGATGTTTGCTTGAGCTTTATGCAGATCCGGGAATAAATATAGCAAATAAAACCGATGAGAAGTGACCTCACTTCATTATAGTTTTGCATGGTAACTAATTAAAAGTCATAATGAACATCATGTAAATATATTAAGGTTAACTGCTCAATAACGTATGATTTAAGCACTGGATAAACAAATATGCATTAAACTTTTTATCATTTCTATCATTTTTATTTAATATTTATTAAACTTTAACTTAATTTTTTTAAGAAGATGGAACTCACACTTTCACAGTTAGGTGAACATTGTAAATCATTTCACTACTTTAGTTTCATAAGATAATGACATTTTTTAAGAATGTTCATGAGTGCCAATTCTTCTCAAATGTTGATGATTAAAGGCTATTCTGAACCCAAACACAAGCTCTTAAACACAATCGAGCTCATATTGTAAGGACGGTGGCTGTACCTCAGTCCCATGCTGCCCCTCACTATAGTAATTAATTTAAATTGACCATTACGACTGCGAGGGAGACTTATGATGAATTTTCCCAATATCATTGGCTCCCAGAAGGCCTGTCTCACACCTGGGAAATGTATGATAATGTCTGATTGGCCGTGGTCGATCTCCCTCCCCAGCATGCACGGCGGCTGAGTTATGGCCGCGCGGCCCACCTTACTGTTTGGTGGCATGTCATTTGAATACAGATTAGCCGCCCCGGTGTTCCAGTGCTTTGGCATTACCATTACTGGGGACGGTAATTTGAGTGATGAACACACGGGTTATCACAAGGTCATCACCTTCAGCGAGGTACGAGGGGGATGGCGTGCCAGCCAAACCACTTTTGGAGCCACCAGCCAAGAAGTCCTTCGATAGCATAATTAGTTCCTTTAATTAAGAGGTGAGCCAGCTGATTGAATAAATCCGCTGCTAATGGAGCATCCGATTTCCCATTCCAATAGCTCATGTGTACTTCTCTCTGGCTCTCGCAGGATGTCGGGAAAATGTTCCTTTAAACCTGCAAACTTAGTCTTTACATCTTGTCTCGATATGTTTTTGTTTTTCATTTTTGACTGTATCTACATTGTTCAGGCCTTTGCTCTTGATCAATTAGACTTGAGACACTAACGAACATTGTTTCTTTTCAGAATGGGCAGATTTTCGACAGATTCGTAATGACAGGCTGTGAATGTAAAAGGTGAGGGTGAAGGTGAGTTATAGACAAATTTGTTCCAGTTTTAATAATATTGGTGTGATTTTAGTTGCACTATAAACGTGTGTATCTGTAGTTAGTCATCATATCTATATAATCATATAAAAATAAATTAAACTTACTTTTTAAGAAAAATAGTATTTTGGTCACAGATTAGGGTTCAATTCTCACTATGACTTTTGCCTCAATAAACTCATAATTACTGCTTATTAATAGTTATTAAGGTAGTAAGGTAGGATTATGGGATGGAGAATATGATCATGCAGAATAAGGCATTAATATGTGCTTTATAAGTGCTAATAAACAGCCAATGTGCATGCTAATAAGCAACTAGTTAATAATGAGAATTGGACCCCTAATATGAAGTGTAATATAATTTTTTTTTAAATATATATTAACATAAATCATAAGCATTGCATTCGTTCCCTTTAATCACAGTTAAATGAATTTCATTTGGATGTTTCTTAAGATAATTAACTGAAATTCCTAAGTAAAAATATTTTCTTAAGAACTTTTTTTTTTCTTAAGAAGGAAATGGTTTTGGTGTTATCTTGCTGATCATCTCAATTTCAAAGTGTTTTTGATAATAATCATAATAATGATGTAATGCTTAATATTTAAACTTACCTTTGAGGATTTAAGACAAGATGGAGGATAACTTTCAGAGGATATTTACTATGATTATATATATGTTCAGGAATTCTTATGTTTTAACATTAGAACAATCTTTAGAAACATTTTGGGAACAAAAAATATTCTTAACTTTATTCTTTAGATAGAAAATAAGAATAAAATAGCAGTTTTATACATTTTGTGAATATGGCCCCATATTTTTTCTTTTTCTAACTTAAACATGTTTTCTTGTGAATATTGTCTGAAAGTCCCCCTGCTCTATTAAAACTCATCTTTGATAATCAAAAAGACATCTTCATGCCTTAAAATAGCTTGAATGTAACTCGACACCCTTGATTCATGTAGTATATATGGAAACATGAATATGCAAATTAGCCCCGCCTCCACTCACTCGCAGCAGCTCGGATTACCTGATCCACTCGCTCAACTGTAATAAGCGCTGCACAATGGCAAGTGGAAATATTGCTTTAATTCAGCAAAAAACTGATTCAGAAGAGGAAGAGTGAATTATACAGACTCGTCTACAAGTCCATGTACCATATCGCTCTCTACAACGTCAGACTCATAACGGTAATTGATATGATTAGCCTTTGGCTTGACTATGTTATCAAACAGCTAATAATGTTACATAAACCATATTCCCGTTCACCATCTCAGAGTCAGACAGCTGCCGTCTAAAAATCAGCATCCTTACAAATGCTTTGAACAACTCAGTGGAGAAAAGCTCCGCCCACACGTGACGGGATTGGTCACATGTTTGTGATGTAGGAAACAGGGGCGGGGTTTTAAGTCACTGCAATTTTAAAGAGAAAATACTCAGCGATGGTGTTGACTGATGAATTTGCACATGGTTTGTCTTAAAGCATATCAAAAATGCCATATAGACTAATAATAAACTTTATTTGATAAGCAATTTATATATATATATTTTTTTTTGTCCTTAACATGTCTGTCCTTCCTGTTTGACTTTTGAAAAATCCCTTTAACTAACACAAGCCCGTTTCTAAATGACATCACCTTCCAGGAAGTGACATCACTTTGGAGGGAAAACAACAATGCAAACATCAGTATGATGAATTCTGTGATGGTTTGTGTCAAAACGTTCCATCCTGTTTGAGAAAATTACAGAAATCAGTACGATAAGTTTAATTAAAAAAAAAAAATAATCTAAATTAATTTCAGCAAGCTGTCAATCATTTACTGAGTGAGCTATTGGCTAAAATTAATTTACCTTAATACCTTTTTTTGTGCCTTTTTTATACAAATACTTCCTTAAATTGCATATCGGTTTAAATTCATGGAGTTCAAAAGTCACTGCAGAACAGGAATGACCCTGTGCTGAATATCATATTGTATCTGGAGCTCATGGCCTCAATTACGCGTCGAGTGCTGCGTGAGGCATATCTAGCCTAATCATTTCTGCATTTTATGGCGGTTAACACACCTCTTGACTCATGTGATCTTTTAATCCCTCTGGACTATTATTATTGCCATGAGCCTCTCCTCTCCCCCACCCCTCATTTCATCATCAGCTTTATCTGTTTAAACCTGTGGTTAATAGATACGCAAAAACAGACCATTCCAACACATTTTTCTTTGACTGTTCTTCTGCATCAGTTTGGCAGAAGATTAAATATGTTGAAAGACGAAAGAACATTACAATATTTGAACAGCGTGTGCTGGAATGGGACTTATCTTTTTGATATCCTTTCTAGCCTTCTCACCGGGAGATAACAGCATGTTATCTACTCCAGAATCCACCCGACATAATTAAACAGCAATGATCAACTGATAGTTATAAAAAAATAAAAGCGTCCTCCTTCAGCAGTCCTTCAGTGCCACTAAAGTGAGACATCTCCTCGACACGACTGAGACATTTTACACAAAATTACACATTTTCAGTTAGATTTTTGACCAAGTGCTTTTAAGATTGTGTAAATAGTGGGAACACTGCGAGTTAAAGGAAACGTTTTGTTGCCAAAATTCAATTTTTGCCACAATTTGCTGTTCTGCAGCACCAGTGCTTCTCAACCAGGAGCCTCGCAGGTTGACATCAAATTAATGTATTATTAATAATACAATTAATATTAATACACTGTAAAAAAAAAAAAAAACTATTTTCATGATTTATCACATTTTTTATTTTGTCAAATCAACTTAGATAATTAATGTGGTTCATATAACATAATTTTTTTGAGTTTCTGTTGATTAAACTCAAAATTTTAATGTCAATGAACTCAAAATTTTAAGGCAACCAGGTAACTTACTTTTTTAAGTTAAACCAACAATTCTTTTTTAAAGTGTAGTGTTATTCATAAGATAAAATGATAAAAAAAATAAATAACTTGAGCTTAAAATAAACTTAAAATGTAATTAAAATGCTAAAAAGTACATAAAACTAAGAAATTATATTTATTTTTTAGTTAGTTTTCCAGTTTTTGACTATAAAAAAAATTAAAAACAATCACTTTTGTCATAATTGTAGCGGAAATGTCTAACCTACAATTATGTTAGAGAACCACTGCACTAAACAGATTTTGCAAAAAAATAATGACTAATTTCAAACAGGTTTCCTGAACACTCCCTCCTCGTCTGCCATTGGTTAGTCAAACATATAGTCCGGCCTCAAAGTCACCCGATTGGTTGAATCTGTGTTGTTGTGTCGGGTTGGTTATGTTTAAAGAGGTCATATTATACTCTTGATGTTGTTTTTGGGCTCTACTAGATTGAATGTTGATTATTTTCCTCATATTCTCCATTGTTCAGCTCCTCTCTTCCCAGTCTGTCAGTAACGCTCTGTTTAGTTCCTGTCTCTATGAAGCCCCTCCTTCTGAAAAGCACAATGTGCTCTGATTGGTCAGCAGGAGCAGTGTGTTGTGATTGGTGTTTGGGAAATGTCCCGCCCCTTACCATAACCGCCAGTTTCAACACACTACTAACTAACTCAACCAGGCCCCACCCCTTTATTCTGCGCATTAATTATTTAAATGAGGAATATTGTGAAGAAAACTCAAGATGGAGGCGTTTCAGGGAGTTCAGAAACACTGATATAGAGAACAACTGGAACTTTCTAGAGCTTTTTCATGCTCAAACAGCAACTAAAGAAAGATGAAGATGTTAATCAGCATTATATGTCCTTTTTAGTCTCTGCAAATTAAACCAGAATGCCCAAATTGTCATGCATTTTCTTGAAAATTAAATACTTTCCCTGTAGTAATTAAAAACAACTTCACTCCAACCGTACTCTCTATACAGATATTGTTCTTCTATGCGAGAAGCGTTTGGCCCCACCGCAGGCGAATACCCATCAGTAAGTGTTGAACCTAAAGATTGAAAGACGTTCATAAGAGTTATGCTCCTTTTCTTTGACTGTGTAAAATGCATATGTGATTTATTTAACAGCTCTCTTATTGTGTTGAAAATCTCATTTCAATCATACATGGCAGTGCATGATTTAAGAATGCGTTGTTTAATGGGCTTGCCATGCCCAAATTTAAACTAATTCAATTAATCAGCAAAGCATTCAGTGTGCCTGTCTGAAACTCACTTAGGCAAACAAAGGTCTTTTAATATAAATTTTCCACAAGATTTCTTTATTGATTTGGTGCAAAATGATTTGTGTGATACATTCACGCCAATCAATAAAGGCCAAGTCAATAGTGTTTATAAAAAATCATAGCACCATAGATGAAGTGTCAAGCAACTTCAGCTTAGCATTGACCCGCAGCGTATACTACATTGGAAAATACACTCATAAAAATCCACTTGGCACATCATTTCCCGAATGACCTGTTTGATGGGTCTGACCAATACATTGCATTTATTGGTTAACTGATAAAGCAAACTTTTTATACCTGTAATGATTATGGTAGTAAAGTTATAAAAACTTCGGCTACTCAGTGGAAGTAGCAAAAGTTATAATGTGTTATAAGAAGAGCAGTCCTGTGGTTTTTATTGGGAAGGCAGGATGGTATGTTTGGGCAGTAATGTTTTCTGTATGCATGTAGGTCAGCGGTTCTTAATCTGGGGCCCGGGACCCACTTTAGGGAGCGTCAGCAAACCTCCAAGAGTGCAGCAGGATTACTTAAAACTATTAAAACTATAAAAAATTGTATTATTCAGAATTATTCAAATTAATTGGCTGTCAGTGTTGATAAGCTGGAGAAAATCATTTTGAAAATGATTCCAACGATATCGTTTTACTGTGTTGTTATCGTTATAGTTGTGCTGTGGACTATTCTTTTATATTTAGAAAGATTTTTAAAACTATAGAGCTTCTGTAGCTCCACCCATTTTCAGCGCTGAGCTCTGTTCTGTCTTCCTGTTTGTTTATCCACAGCATGAAGGTAAGATCTTACGGATTTATGAATGAACCGTTCGTTTTAAAATCTGATATTTGTTATGATATTTGTTGTGCTTCAAACACTACAATGCTCATGATTACTTTCGTTAACTCTACGATAAGTGAATCCACTTCACCAGCTAATTACTCTTCGACAGCGATGCCATAGAAATATACAGAGTTACCGCTAAAATGCAAGTTCAAATGGGTCAATGACGTTTTTATTGTCCAAAGGCCTTAATAATAACAAAGATATGACATCCAAAGTATGTAAGGTAATGATCTCTTTTATTGAATCTAAAATATTTTAATTATATTTTGCTACATATAAAGGTATTTTAAAGATTTTTAAGTGTCAAAAGGTCATTCGGTTTAACCGTCCAAAGGCCAATACAGACATTTCATTTGTGATTAAAATATCTTAAAATGTAATAAATGTCTACTTTTTTTTTATTCTAACATGATTTATAACATCATATATCAATATAGTGCAAAATGGTATTAAAATTATGTGTAGAAGTCGTTGCTTTGTTATGAGAAAGAATGTCCGGAAAAATGAATTTCACTGATGTCATTTGGAGTAACCAATATAAAGTCAGTATCATGTGACAGGATGTGACATCATTCAGACACCTGCAAAGGATCACATGGTCGTGAAGCAAAGTAACTAACTCTCTCTTAACTATTTGAAAAATTCATGTTTTCACTTGATCATACGCATGTCCCGAAACATCAGGTCATTCGGTACAACCGCTATAAAACATGGAAAATGTTGTAATATTTTAAAAACTTGTACTAAATATAAAATGTTTGATTGTTCTTTTGCTAGCTAGCTAGATATCAGCCTGTTAGCATTGTTTGAAAATATCGTCATTCGGCATAACCAAAAGTGTCATTCGGTAAAACCGAAATTTTGGTTAAACTGAATGACTTTTTTGGTGACAAATTTTGTCCATCTTGTAAAAAAATGACAAATGCAGTGTTAATTGATTATAAAAACCACATAATCTCATTGTTAACACTTAATAAAACTTCAAAATGAACTCCATTATGGTTCTTTTTACACTTTTTCATCAATGACCCAAACACAAAATTGTAAAGATGGCTGTGCACTTGTTTCTCTGTCAAATAATATCTGTATCTTTATTGTTACCTTTATAGTTATTGCTGTTGGTTTGAACGGGCCTTAACGATATTATGTTACTCCCTAAAAAGTAACTAGTTGCGTTACTTAGTTACTTTTTATGGGAAGTAACGCGTTACATTACTTTTTCTCATCCGGGCTGTGCTTGCTTGTTTGTTTTTAATGACAATAATAAACAAAAACAAATAAGCATCAGGCTGAAGGAAATGCAGATTCACTTCTGTACAGCAGAGGGCGCAGCTCAAACAAAACATTCAGCTCTGCTGCCATTCTGGATCGCAGAAGAAGAAGAAAGTTCAACACTCTTTACTTAGTAATAAAAACAAACAAAAAATTAAAAACAAATGTGATGTTTAACTAAAGTCATTTTTGCTTATTATTATGGTTGAAATGGATCAAGAAAACTTTTTTAAAAATGTTGTGAATTTAAAAATTATGCGTTACTTTACTAGTTACTTGAAAAAGTAATCTGATTACATAACTTGTGTTACTTGTAATGTGTTCCCCCAACACTGAGCCTCACTGGTCATGGGTTTAGCTCATACTGATAAAACGAAAACATTTATAAAATGAATATCGATGAACTATAGTTACATCCCTCAGAGGGAAAACAATCACAAATTATCCCTTTAAAATATCTTTAATATTCTCACATTTCTCCTCAAAAGTTTCAGAAGACATCTCAGCAATGTTTCAATGTTAATATGGACTCAAACATTTCTCATCAACTTTAGGATGCACATCTGAGACAATGTTGACAATTAAATGAAAAACTGGAGCTGTGAAAGAGAAACCTTTGAACAATTTTTTTTTAATGGATTTTACTGCTACAGTAAGCAGAATTTAGTAGCACTTCTGTCTTGTCATTATCACTATTTACTGTTATTTGCACATTTTAGATAACCTTCAATATAGTAGATAGATAGGTTCTGGAAATTATTTGATCCTTATATTTCAAGTCTGAATGCTTGTTTTCATTTGAGCGAATAGACAGAGCGTAGCTGAACTGTGGACAGAGGATTGTGGGAGCCTCTTTTGGGGTCAGAGTCTGGCAATTGCACTGTGCCTGCTTGGCTGGGTTTGGTAGGGTAAAGTAATGTCAGTGTGAGGAGGATGATAAATTGTGTTTGTTTAAGCCATCATTACATTGTACTTTTCTTCATGGAGGTCACTATTTAATAACACTTGAAGTTGATTGAGGCATGGGCGCGACCTGCCGGGCGTCCCCACTGGTCAGCTGGGGTGACAGGCCATGACTGCAAACATGGAGATATTACAGAGCCGACGCTGCTCCGGGATGTTGTCGTAATCTCACACAATCTGCTGCCTGCTCTAGTGTGTAATGTCCTGCTGAAAACTTTCGCTCAGGGAGACCCATGAAGGTTGGGGGGGAAAGTGGGCAGAAATCTGGGGGCTAGTTGTTTTAAATTACAGCCGACCAGTGCACTAAGTGAATAACCTCTTCACCTCAGCACTTTATAAACTCAGGATTATTCAGCCCCGGCTCAGATGAATGTGGCCATCGGGCATCTCTTAAACTCGGCATGAAACGGAAGTTGCGCTAGTCTTTTTTTCTCCATTGTGCTGCATATCCGAGTGAAATGGCTTCTAGAACAAGAACAAATGTAGGGCGGGGCTTGATTTTGTCTGCGGGGAATTGATTGGATGTTTGTGGTTTGCTATTGGTGGATCTCATGTGAGTGACAGGTTGCCCCGCCCTCATCATCAGAGAAGAGATGTCGCTGAGAGAGGGAGGGGAAGTTATTCTAATTCAACATTATGAGACACATGAATTTAACAAAAATAATGAGTGAATAATGTGCAAGACATTTCAGAACTATGGTTTGTGAGTGCCATTTCATGTTGACTTGAAATGTGAATCTCCATCTGCCTCGTCTTTCAAAACAGAAGTAGTGGGCAAAGTGTGTAGCATGCAAACATCAGGCATAACATTATGACCACCTTCCTAATATTGTGTTGGTCCCACTTTTGCTGCCAAAACAGTCCTGACCCGTCGAGGCATGGACTCCTCTAGACCCCTGAAGGTGTGCTGTGGTATCTGGACCAAGATGTTAGCAGCAGATCCTTGATGTCCTGTAAGTTGTGAGGTGGGGCCTCCATGGATCGGACTTGTTTGTTCAGCACATCCCACAGATTCTCCACTGGATTGAGATCTGGGGAATTTGGAGGCCAAGTCAACACCTCAAACTCATTGTTGTGCTCCTCAAACCATTCCTGAACCATTTTTGCTTTGTGGCAGGGCGCATTATCCTGCTGAAAGAGGCCACATCCACCAGGGAATACCGTGTCCATGAAAGGGTGTACATGGTCTGCAACAATGCTTAGGTAGGTGGTACGTGTCAAAGTAACATCCACATGGATGCAGGACCCAAGGTTTCCCAGCAGAACATTGCCCAAAGCATCACACTGCCTCCGCCGGCTTGCCTTCTTCCCATAGTGCATCCTGGTGCCATGTGTTCCCCAGGTAAGAGACGCACACGCACCCGGCCATCCACGTGATGTAAGAAAACGTGATTCATCAGACCAGGCCACCTTCTTCCATTGCTCCGTGGTCCAGTTCTGATGCTCACGTGTCCACTGTTGGTGCTTTCGGCGGTGGACAGGGGTCAGCATGGGCACCCTGACTGGTCTGCAGCTATGCAGCCCCATACGTGTGTATTCTGACACCTTTCTATCAGAACCAGCATTAACTTCTTGAGCAATTTGAGCTACAGTAGCTCGTCTGTTGGATCAGACCACACGGATCAGCCTTCGCTGAGCCTCGGCCGCCCATGACCCTGTCGCCGGTTCACCACTGTTCCTTCCTTGGAGCACTTTTGATAGATACTGACCACTGCAGACCGGGAACACCCCACAAGAGCTGCAGTTTTGGAGATGCTCTGACCCAGTCGTCAAGCCATCACAACTCGCTCAAATCCTTACGCTTGCCCATTTTTCTGCTTCTAACACAACAACTTTGAGGACAAAATTTTCACTTGCTGCCTAATATATCCACCCACTAACAGGAGCCGTGATGAAGAGATGATCAGTGTTATTCACTTTATCTGTCAGTGCTCATAATGTTATGCCTGATCGGTGTAAATAAAGGCCAAATTGAGTCTCTGAAACACCACATGTATAAGGGAATCTTACCAGCTCTGGTTATGTTGCATTGATGACATGCATTGGCATAGTTAGGCTGACAGTACCATTACTTACCGCTGACTGTAGCAATGCAAACACAAGTTAAGAGGTAACGGGGGACTAATAGAGGCTTCTCCCCAGGAAACGGCTGTCAGCGGCCTGTCACCTGTTCCCTATCCCATCACCATCTAAACAGTGTACTTCTGCTGGGGACATATTCTCCGCTTGAGTGGAGAGTGATGGAGATCTAACCGAGTCATCAACCTCCCTCGAATGATGTGACCTGCGAGATATCCTTTAGCACCTCCACCACAAAAGGGGCTCGCACAATGGTCATCTACCAGCTACAAAATAAACAAGCAGATATCAGCCCGTGTTAAGGGAGTTTTAGGACAGGAAAGTGATTCTTTCGAACTGTCAGATGAAATCATGTGTTTTTCTCTGATGGCCAGACACTCAGCGAATGTACTTTCAGTGCCATTTATGTAAACATGAAAATACTGGTAAAGCTGCGTAATATGAAATGCTGTGCATAATGTATTATTGAAGCAATAAGATTAGAGAGGCAGTGCTGTATTGTTAATATAGTCACGAGTCATGACAAATGGGTGTTGTGTAGTGCAGTAATATAGCATGGCCTCAGTTGATGTAATGCTTTTATAAAACATTAAATATTACACATTAAAGCATGGTTTTATTACGCAAATTTTTGATAAAAGATTTAGTCTAGTTCCTGACATGAGGTCAACAGTAGGCCTCTATGAGCAGAGATACACATCAGAGGTAGGTGATGTGTTTTGTCACAGCTCTTACTGAATTCTGTGTCTTTGCATGACCGGAATGTAGAATTGACCAATCAGCATTCACGATTTTTATGCTATGTTGGTTTATGTTTTAACATATTCTTAAAGGGTTATTCTGCATATACAGGATTCCCCACAAAACTTATTTTTCTTATTTTAAACGTACACTATGTAACTTTTGTTTGTTCAAAATGAACAAAGTTTAATAATAAGGGATTGTCTTATTCACTATGTTTATATTTTAGACCTGACGGGATGGTTTCACATGGAAAGACTGACATGGAGCCGGTAAATCTCCAGGTTCCACGTCCGAATGCCGGCTCAGTATTGGCCAAAGCTGATCACGTGACTCATGCGTGTGATGCTGACGCAGGAGCCGGCCAATAATGAGTCGGCGTTCTGACGTAGAACCTGGAAGCGCTGGACGTAAACAACGTATGAGAATGACACAGAAGAAGAGATTGTTGAATAAAGTCATTATTTTTGTTTTGTTTTTGCGCACAAAAAGTATTCTCGTCTCTTCATAACATTAAGGTTGATCCACTGCAGTCACATGACTGTTTTAACGATGTCTTTAGTACCTTTCTGGACCTTGAAAGTGTTGATTATATTGCTGTCTATGGAGTCATAAACCTCTCGGATTTCATCAAAAATATCTTAATTTGTGTTCTGAAGATGAACGAAGGTCTTACGGGTGTGGAACAACATGAGGGTGAGGAATTAATGACAGAAATTTCATTTTTTTGTGTGAACTAACCCTTTAAACACTCAAAATTCATCCTGTGAAAACCGTATTGAAATCGGACATTGATTTACCATGAAACAGTACTTAAAACCTTTAAGCAGGCTCCTTTTAACTATTTAATTGAACTATTTCTAGATTATTTTATAATACATTTTTTCTAATCTTGACAAAACATAACGTCGGAAAGGTCTGAGACTCGAGGTTCCATATTTGGCGACTGTTTTGTTATTTGTTACAGGAGAACGCATCAGAAAAATGAATGGAATGTGATATCAACTTCAAATTTAGAAACACAACTTGATTTTATAGCAATTTTAGAGTAAAAATTATTTTTGAACAGCTTTCACTTCCTTAGGTCTGTATTCCAAAGCATTCATTTACATTTGGATAGTGTATTTTCACGACTATGCTCAAAAAGGGGGGTGAAAGTTAAGATTCACAACCGGAATAATGATCATTTAACGATGGGGTTTTAATTCAGAAAATGTGCTAGTTATTTAATGAAAATGACATCAATATTAAAATGTTACTCTGAAGTAAGATTTCATCAGGGAAGGCGCTCATAAGATAACAAGTGTTTAAAATAATGTCATCTCTACAGAGGCAAATTAGATATAAAAATATAAGGTTTTAGCTTAAATTCATTAGCGATCCCAATGAAATTATCTTATAAAAATCATTTTATTATCTATATTATCTTTAATAATTATTTTAATGAATTAGTTGACAGTTACATGAGGAGTCGATTGAGGATGGGAGCAATAATGAAACATTTATATCGTATTGTCTGCAGCTTACCTGTGGAAGGCAAATGACAGCACAATCCGATGGTACAAATGGTTAGTATTTTAAATCATATTAACTCAATTATAGCTATATATTTTATGATTGCCAGGCTCACATTTATCACAAGTGCACTGAATGAGGTTATGTCAAACATCAGGCGCTGAAACTATGACACTTCATTAAACGGCGTCCATAGCGGGGTACTCAATCCCAATACACCAGAGACTGCGCGATTTTATCAAAAGCCCTGGAAATTGAAGCCATCACTATAAGGTGTCTGGGAATTAAAGCAGTTCAGCCAGCCAGGGAGATAGAGCTTTTACAACACAGATCTGGGATTTTTTTGTTGAAGACATTATGCATTGAAGGAAAGGCATCCTATCGGGAAAGATATTATTGCATTTAGAAAAATCTTTTTTTGAGAAATGGCCATCCCGGAAATGGTTAGGAGAGACAACAATGTGATAATGCTGTTTCCAGTGTGACAAATGTGCCTGAATGTCCACAGAACAGACTGGGATTTGAAAACTTTTGATTTCTATCATCATTTGAAATATATCTCTGTTTATTTGCCATGGATTTAAGCTATTTTTTGAAAGATGTGCATGTATTTCTTGTGAGTTATTTAATTTGACCTACACTCTTACAAATATAGGTTCTTTAATGGCATCAGTGGTTCCATGAAGAACATCCATGGAATCTTTCCATTGACAAAAGGTTCTTTATTCTGGAAAAAGGTTCTAAAACATTATTCTTTTAAGAACTAATCACTGAAAGGTTCTTTGGGGAACCGGAAATGATTCTTCAATGGCATCGCCATGAAAACCCCCTTTTAGGACCTTTATTTTTAGCAATGTGTGAAATGCTAACTAAACAATCTCCCTTATAATATAAAAAAAGATTGGCAATGGAAAATTTGGTTTAGCAGATAAAACGAGCGTATCATTTATCATCAGGAGCTTGTGCTGGTCCCCTGATTTTGAAGAGCTCAGGTCAAAACAAATGACACGAATGGAAAACAAGCCTTTTATTTACCTTTGCCCTGTGCCACAAAGGCCCATTTTAATGCGTCATAATGTGTCGCTTGTCTTGGCGGGGAAGGTTACACTGTACTCCATTGATTTAACTACCTCAGCCAAATGAATATAGCCGTAACCCAGGACATACATGTAAATTGAAATCAAGCAGGTGATGCATAAAACCACCATGCAGAACACAAATCGTCCCGTAGCCCTCGGCCCTTTCTTCGGAACAATGGCAAGGAAAATTTTTAAAATGGGAAGTATTATATAGCTCATCCAAATGAAGGATGTCCAGAGATGCATATAGACGGCTGCAACAATTCATGTTTGAAAACACACATCAGAATATTTAGATTTATGGCTCATCACTAATTGCTGGCTTTTACTTATTATTTTATGGGGCGGAAAAATAATAACCTAATACGTTTTATCTGTCTGCCACTAAGGTCAGACACAACTGGGTTGTGAGTCTTGGTTGCAGCTGCTTTGTGAATGAAGATAGAACAAAAAATAAAGTCTCTATTACTGTTGGAGCTAAACAAACTCTGTCTTCTGCGTGTTTAACTTGAAGGAGGGACCTGAGCCATATTTAGAGAACAGAATATCATAAAGTACTTTTGTAAACACTGAAAGTGTACCAGTCAAAGGACTACAGTTGGCCTCGGCATTGTGGGCCTGCTCCAAAAGACTGAGGTGATGTGCAAAGTTTATTTTTGTAGGGCTGTCAGCGATTCAAATTTTTAATCTAATTAATTACATGATGTGGCGATTAATTAATCGCAAATTAATCGCACATCACGTTTGGCTGAGAAATTTCCCTCAAAAAGATAATTTAAAGTCATTATTGTGTTAAATGAGAAAAGCATCAAATATACATTGCAAGAAGTAGCAATTTGATTCAACATAGAATTTATTACACATAACCTTTTAGGGTACAACGGCCATGAGGATGAGTAAATGATGACAGAATTTTCATTTTGAATATACCTTTAATGGGTTTTTATTAATATGGAATATGAAATTATAAAATAAATAAATAAATAAATAAATAAATAATACTCTAAATAAGAAACTAAAACTGCCAGTAGGTGGCGGTAAATGTCTAAATGAGTAAAGGCACGTTTACACCTATAATGATATATTTGCGTCCACACCAACGAACGATAACGGTCTGTTTATTCTGCGGTTTCAAAGTGTGTACAACATGTTTTTGCTGTTCTTGTTGCATTTACACGCTTTAACCAGCAGATGTCCTCAGAATGCTAAGTTTCGAGTGAATAGCTAGTGTAATCGATCTAATCTAACTGAACAAAGTCAATAAAGTGGAATAAAAACAACACCTAGTCTTTTTTTTACTGCAACTTCAAAAAGAAAGACAGTGTTGTCGAAACTAGCGCTGGATACCTGAGGTAATTTTATGTTACACCGTTTGCTAGCCTGGTATATATCGTTAATTCTTCTCACCGTTTATCCTGAGGGTATGACCGATTGTTTTCCATATATCCATTTTCTTTAAAGCATCCTTGAAAAGGGGGTTTGACTTGTCAAACAGTGGTGGCTTTTTCTAAAGCTTGGCGATTAACTTCTCCGCAAAGTCGTTCGCCATTTTTAATGCACGAGCCCTTAAATTAATGGATTCTGATTGGCTCTCAGTGTTTTATTGTTCAACAGCTGGAAAAAAAATTTTTTTGAAAGTGATCCCAATCGTATAGCTGTGGTGTGGACAGTGCTATTCTTTTATATTTAGAAAGATTTTTAGAACTACATCTTTATCGTTATCTTTATAGTTATCATTCTTGGTGTGAACAGACGAATCATTAGTCATTGATTCGATTTGTTCAAACGGCTGATTCATTCAGGAATGAAGTAAATGACTCTCTTGAATCACTGGTTCACCCGATTCATTCAAAACACAAATTCATTCAGAAACACCCCTGTGTTGCTCGGAGATGCACAATCTTTGTCTTTATAGGTAACAAAATCAGACAATATTGTGTCTTAAATATAACACAATATTAACTTCTTATTTATTGAACTGTTGTATTAAATCATTATCACATTTGCACTCGTGCTATTCGGGACAAAAACAGCACTCGTCTGATATTGCGCTCGTTACTTGTGTGAAATTGCTTAAATATATCATGATATAAATATGAGACAAAACTCATACAGGGGCATTTTTGCCCTGATATCTTGAATTTTAGGCTCATATAACCAGTGTTGCCAAGTCTGCCAAGGGATATTCCCGTGGAATTGACCCTTCACAAAGAACCGCCCCCCCCTTAGTTACTGTTGCTTTGTCCGACAAGCCATGTCGCCGTCACGCCACACGGAGTCAAACATACATTGCGGAGCAAAGAGGACACTGACAACACGTCGACAGACAAGACAGAGCAGGTTACTTATGATATTAAACAAAGTCCCCGCTTTCAAATTGTGTAATTTTTTAAGAAATTCGAACAATAAAAACCATTTTATGGCTCTTTAATGTGTCGTGACAGATTGCTGTAGCGCCTCAGCTCAAGCGGCTCGTGAACCGATCATCTTTTCCTACTAGTTAATTTATAGCATCAAATAAACATGAATGAACATGAGAAGGAATGTTGTTTCAAATGCGGAAAGATGTCAGTACACACCATTTTTCAAGTTCAAGTCCACCAAGGTTAATCTTCTAAGTCCTGACTGCTTTGTTGGACAAAATGGCAGATTTGGCGTTATGATTGGTTAGATCGCTTGTCAATCAAACTCCCGGCGAAGGGTAAACTGGGCTACTTTAACACTGTTGCCGCGGGTTGTTTTTCATGTCCACGAGTTGAAGCGACCCCAAATAACATGATATTTAGCCCCTTGAATGTGAATTTTACCAGGGGAACCCTGCCAAAAACCCAGATTTTACCCCCCGAAATGCGGGGGGCAGGTTTTGTTGTGAAAACCTGGCAACTCTGCATATAACTGCACAGGCTCCATCACGCTCTGCTCTGCTTCATATTCGTCACCATCAACTGTATGAAATGTCAGATGACCTCTGTAGGTCTGGGGTGGGGCAAGTGGGTTAAATGTGTTTTATTACGCATAATTTTTTCCCGTAACGAATTAATTAAATTTACGTGTTACATCGAAAGCCCTAGTTTTTTGTATATTCGAACATGATTATGAAGACTTAACCGTGGGCAACCAGAACACCCTCACATTTTCTTCAGTGACTTTGAATATGCTTTTCGTCGTAGCTTTCGTATCGCACGTTATTAGTGTCGTCTTCAAATCGGCTGTTGTTCTTTTTCAGCTCTGCAGGGCTATATATTCGAGTCATTTCGCCCGGAGGTCGAGAGTTATCCCGAGACCTTATATCGTCTGGGGAATTTAATTGTTCCATCTCCTTTGCCCCCGCCCATCTTAAACAGATTGCTAAAACTGTTAATTTGATCAATACCTAATTTTTTTCACCTGCCTCTTTTTTTCTCTGTTAAGCAGTGATAAGCGATGGTAGGGTGGCAGGTGGAGTGAATTGTCAGATTTTTTTCCCGCTCTCTGCGGGCCCTTCTGCCATTTGGAGTGATGTAATTTATACCACAGTAGTGGCTCTGCAATTACCCTGTCTATTGCTGTCGACAGTATCTCACTATCTTTTAAATGGATCCAGCTTGACTCGTCCAGCCAGGCAAACAGTACAAATGATGCCATTCCTCATGCTGCAAGTCCTAAAGAGATAAGTTCCTTAAAGAGCGGCCCATTTATCAGTTGATACAAGCAGGATACTTACAAGCCCACTCTATTGTTTAGCTGTTTTGACAGTCAGCCTTTTTCGTCGGGATGGTGGTGGTGTGAAGATCCCTTTTTTCTTGTAATCATTCCACTGGGGGTGTCAATAATGGGGCTGATTTGTTTCTTAAGGCTGGAGTGGATGGGACATCTCTGGCCCTGTTTGTTTTCTAAGCACAAAAGGCACAAAAATAGATGTATATTTTCATTTCACTCCAATTCATGCAGAAATATCAATGGACTTTTGGTCCGCCACAAAGAAAATTAAGAAGAACTTCCTAAAATGACTACTGGAGCCCTTCCAAATTAAGGCCAAACAATCTCAAGGTTCATTTGTTCCTACATCACTTCTTGAATTGTGTTTAAAGATCACTAAAGCACTGTAATTTAAGCACTTAGACACACAGACCACCATTTATGTCTCCCCATTAACTTGATTATTACACTAATTAATTAGAGGGAGGAATTTCACAACCAGTTAACAGTCAGATGGCTTACCTTAAGTGAGAACAATCGTTTTAAAGTAGCGGTAGAAAACTAATCAACGCTGGAATAGAGGAACAACTTGTCCTTGAAGTATTGTGGGTTAGTTATAGAGGAATGCAATTTACAGAATGGCCAAGAAACATTAAAATAAAGCTGTAAAAGCCTGTCCTAAAACACACAAAATACTCTTACATGTGTAGCTTCTCATCACAGGTGCTCGACAGACATGACTCTTAATCACAATTAGACAAGATTTAAGTGTATTCGATTAAGTGTCTTCAAATATTAACAAATCCACCATCAGCCGTCTAATAACAAAACACATTACTCCTAGAGCCTACAAATGAAGATTTTCCTTTTTTGACAACATGTAAGACTAAAAATGTGATTTGTATGATTCAGTGTCCATGCAATGTAAGTTATGTGTGAAACATCTCTCTCATTAAAAGAGAGGATAACAGAACACAGAAGAGCAATAAATAGAAAGGATCGAAAGAGTCCTTCTGAGACATTTTTGTGAATTTAACCATACAATGTCATCTTTTTTCTTTCTTGGTATTGAACAGATAAAACCAAATATAAGAGGTGGTAACACTGATTATATAAGGAAAAAGAATAGTTGAATAGTTTATTTTCAAAAGATATGATGAAGACTTTTTGCTTATAGAGTTTGATATGTCCTTATATGGCTCTGGTGTGTTGTAGGATTGTGTAAGACATGCTAATTTGATAAGGATGTATTCTGATTGGTTGATTGTTTTATCTAGATTATTAACACTTCTAATTAATTACTTTTGGGGCGTTACATGACACGGTTTTCAATAAACTGAAAACTTTTTCTGTGTTTTGGCCGTTCATTTACATGACAACGACATTTTGGGGGCCAAATTTTTGAAAATGGGTTTCAACGTTTTTTTCCTTGGAGTTTTTTGTGTACAGACGACAACATTGTGAAAATGATCCCCGTTCACACAGATCTGCGAAAACAACTAAAATCACTGTATTCTGCTGCCAGGCCAGTAGATGGCGATGTCACTTTGTAAAGAAACACACGTGGGTCATTGACGAATAAGGTTTTAAAGTGTAAAAAATCATAACGGAGATATAATTAATTTTAAAGTTTTATTAAGTGTTATCAATGAGATTATGTGGTTTTTATAATCAATTAACACTGCTTTTGTCATTTTTTACAAGATGGACCAAAAAAGTCATTCGGTTTAACCAAAATTTCGGTTTTACCGAATTACACTTTTGGTTATACCAAATGACGATATTTTCAAACAGTACTAACAGGCTGATATCTAGCTAGCTAGCAAAAGGACAAATTTTATATTTAGTACAAGTTTTTAAAATATTACAACATTTTCCATGTTTTATAGCGGTTGTACCGAATGACCTGATGTTTCGGGACATGCGTATGATCGAGTGAAAACATGAATTTGTCAAATAGCTAAGAGAGAGTTAGTTACTTTGCTTCACGACCATGTGATGTCACATCCTGTCACATGATACTGACCGCATGACTTGATCCAAAATGGTCCCTTTATATTGGTTACTCCGAATGACATCAATGAAATTCATTTTTCCGGACATTCTTTCTTATAACAAAGCAACGACTTCTACACATAATTTTAATACCATTTTGCACTATGTTGATATATGATGTTATAAAATCATGCCAGAATAAAAAATATAAATACATGGCTGTATTGGACGGTTAATCCGAATGACCTTTTGACACTTCAAAATCTTTAAAAAAACTTTCTGTCGCAAACTATAATTAAAACCTTTTGGATTCAATAAAAGAGATCTAGTTGTACTACCTTACATACTTTGGATGTCATATCTTTGTTTTTTATTATTATTAAGACCTTTGGACAAAAACATGACCTGTCACATCATTGACCCATGCACATGACGTCACCATTTCACAAATTCACATTTTTGTAGTTTACATGGAGACTATAACTGTATATTTTTCAAAAACACGATTTCAAAAGTTTGCGTTTTCAGGCCCCCATACGGTGTTGTCTTGTAAATGAACGGCCGGAAGTTTTTTGTTTTTATTTGAAAACGGTGTCGTATTAACGACCCCTTAGAAAGCGATACCGTTATCATCTCTACAAAAATGTGAATTTGTGAATACGGTGACATCATGCTCATGCGTATTACGTGTTCAGTCTATAGGCGCGTAGTGTTTCTTTACAAAGTGACATCGCCGTCTACTGGCCTGACAGCAGAATCGTTTTTAGTCGTTTTCACGGATCCGTGTGAACAGGGAGCGTTTTGACAACGTTGTCGTCTGTACGCAAAAAACGCAAATGAAAGAACAGTTTTAGTACATTGTTGTCATGTAAACGTACTCTATAATGGAATGTGACATTGTGGGTGGAGCTTGTCAGCTGTTGCTAATCTCCTTTTTCTCCTAACTCAATATGGAGGTGTTTTTAAATGTTCATGCATTGTGTTTGTTGAATACCCTGAGGAAGGCTCTCAAGCTGAAACATGTTGGTATATTTTTGACATGCAATTAGTTCTCTTCACCGCAAATGTTGCTGGGATTCCTCTTTGTTGCTTTATTTTATGAAGGAGGCCCAGTGTCCATGTCTGTTCCACCTGGTTACCTGGTTAAAGACACTTTCTGGATTTAAAATGATCAAGCTGTGTGCCAGCGGCTTTGACAGAAACTGGAACATAAATCTGCTTTCCTCCACCTATCTGACCTGCTTTGCTTTGTGAATGGGATTATGGGTAATAAATCAATTCCATGCTCTAAATTGACCTGATGTTCATCTCACAATCAGAGTTGTCATGTAGGCAGGTCACAAAAGCACAGAGCTTTTGACTTGAGACTGAATTTGTGGGATTTAAAAGATTTTAAAAGCACTAGATTTATTAAAAGCAAGTCAGTGATTCATTTTATAGCTGCTGGAAAAACTGGAGTTGAATGTCGAGTCATGAATAGCTGATTGAATATTTCATTGAATGAATAATCATAGTCATTAACGGAAAAAGTGAACCTGCAGAATAATGACCTTGTGACAAGAAAAAAAGAGCAATATTTAGAGTCGCTTCAGGTTTCAGCCAAAGCTTTGATAAAGACTCAACGCTTGAGAGGAGTCAGATTGCACCTGTTTTATTATCTGTCCAAGGAAACAAATTTGTGTTTACAAGCTATGAGGCTGTTACACTGAGCTCTTCTGAGGATTGTTGTCATATTTGACGAGGTTCGCAGGGTTCATTGTGTCAAGAGTTTTATGTGAAGTAGTTGGCTGCAAGACAATTGGGAGTAACTTCCCATGAAGTGAGAAATCATCTTCTCTAAGCACATTTTTTTGGACTTCAAACTTGAAACTCCACACAGTTTGGCATTATGAGGTGTCCATGCTGTAGTCTGATAGTAAAAAGTGTGCTTTGCTAAAATTCAAAGCTTTGATTATCTGATCATTTATTACTGCGTGCAGAAGTCATACATCTGGGATAAATTTATAATTTCGTAAATTGTAAAATCTTGATATTATCATAGTAATCTCGTCACATTTTACTGGTGTACCCACAAACAATACCCATTTGCTGTAGTTTGAAGTAGGGATTTTATTGCATAATTGATATTTGGAAATATTTAAATAGTCTTTCAAATCAAATATCAGAAGTACATAGCCTGTACTGCAGTCTCGAATATGCACTGCCACTCAAAAATACAAAAAAAGAGAGATTTCTATTTATCAAAGAATCCTGAAAAAAATGTATGACTGTTTCCACAAAAATATGAAGCAGCACAACTGTTTTCAACGTAATAATAATAATCATAAATGTTTCTTGAGCATCAAATCATCATATTAGAATGATTTCTGAAGGATCGTGTGACACTGAAGACTGGAGTAATGATGCTGAAAATTCAGCTTTGATCACAGGAATAAATTACAGTTTACAATATGTTCACATAAAAAGCAGTTATTTTAAATGATAAAAATATTTCACAATTTTTAATGTATTTTTACTGTATTTGTGATCAAATAAACACAGCTTTGGTGAGCAGAAGAGACATTACACACATTAAAAAATGTGTAGTATCTCAAATAATACAAAATATTTCCAAGTCGACAGAGATTGTTGAAAACCATATGTCGTATATATATTGCGTGTATGATATTAGTGGGGACCGTGGCAGTTTATCAACAGGTTAAATGCAATAATATAGCAATTTCCCTGAGAATAATCACTTTGAAGCATTGACCTTTTAAATAAAACATACTGTAATGAAGCGCAACAGACATTGTTTTTCAAACATCAGCGGGTTTTGATCACATGACGTCTGTCTCTGATGATCCGCTTCACACTTGATCAGTGTTTTCCCAGCGTTCTTCCAGCTTGACCTGCCTTCTTTATCCGACCTGCTCTCTTTATCCTTTCGCTCAACGATACGGCTGGAGTTACTCCGTCGAGATGGTTTGTATTCCACTTCAAATTAAACTGTGGCCGCGAGGCATTTAATCCACAGATTAGGATATTTCTCATTGATAGCCTTTGATTCAGCTTGTCCCTGTTGTCTCCCGTCCTTTCAGCGGGTTTTAAGATCTCTCTGAGCAAGAAAACTGAATTCTGTAGCCATCCGTCAACAGAGGGCTGGAATGGCCTCTCTCCATTATAGTTAATTGAGTTTGTCCCTCCATGTCATCGAATGGGCTTTCTTATCGGAGTCAACAGGGATGTGAGAGTAGACTACCTCTGCTCCAATCCCACACTCTTAATCTCACATGTCAGTCTCAGCGCTGGGCTACTACTGCGAGCCGCAACCGCAGCGCTTTGCAATAAACGTCCCTCTTCCCACTTAATATTCTGAAAAAGTAATAATGCGTTGTTTATGCGTGGCTCTGGGTTTTTGGGCATGACATGCCAAATGGTGAATGAAATGTCCTACAGTGTGACATGCTGTATATGTGTATAGAAACTGCATTTTTGTATTCCTTTATTTACATATATTAATTTATCAGTAACTTTTTGTACAAAGTGACTTTGGATAATATAAGCAAAGCAACAATGTTTATTCATTTTAACACAAATTGTGATTGGAGGAGCAGATTGTCAATT
This sequence comes from Ctenopharyngodon idella, assembly GCF_019924925.1. NCBI lineage: Eukaryota > Metazoa > Chordata > Actinopteri > Cypriniformes > Xenocyprididae > Ctenopharyngodon > Ctenopharyngodon idella. The sequence continues at coordinate 1,719,514 of NC_067233.1, forward strand.
AATAATAACTGTTTTATGTCCTCGAAACACTTTTACCACAGAGTATGAGTTGTAAACTTGTACATTTTCATGTTTGCATCACATAATCAGCTTTTCTGATATAGTAAACTTGCTCGGTAGCTCACCTGGTACAACATTACACTTTAAAAACACTGGGTTAAAAACAAACCAATTTTGGGCCCACATCTGGTCTGTGTGTAATCCACATGTACCAGATGTGGGCCGGATCTGGGCCACACTATGTTATCGTTTTTAATACATATTGCCTACATTTAAGTAAAAAATTAAACATTTAGAAGTAATTCAAGTGTAATCGACCAGTCTCTGTTGTCCTGTTTCCACCGTAACGACGTTGGATCTCGTGCCGGAGATGACTCGCGTTCGGCGGGGGAACTCATAACTTCAGACCGCGTTTCACTCGTAGCCAAAAAATTCTGTGACTGACTCTATAACCTGTCCATAAATAATCAGTGTAAAGTTCTGGGTACATATCTTAACATCCTAAATATTTATATTCTGTATCTTTTTGAATGAAATCATAAAATGTTATTCAAGGCATCAGGCGTTTCCATCACGCGAAAAGACCGACGCGACACTCGTTTAGGTGACTCACATCGCGCCCCTGTATGTTGCTTTGCATAAAATTAAACGATATACAGAACAATAACGAATATTTAGATAAAATAAAACGTACACAAACCTGTATTTTACCGAAGACATGCACCAATTTGATGGACCTGCACTGCTCTCTCCTGAAGAGGGCGCAAAAAGCCTACGATAAATAACTCAACCCCTGGGTTGTTACGTTCGACCCAGGATCTGACTGACACAAAAACTACCCAAACACTGGGTTGTTACGTCTGACCCAGGATCTGACTGACACAAAAACTACCCAAACGCTGGGTTGTTACGTCTGACCCAGGATCTGGGTGACACAAAAACTACCCAAACGCTGGGTTGTTACGTCTGACCCAGGATCTGTGTAACACAAAAACTACCCAAACACTGGGTTGTTACGTCTGACCCAGGATCTGTGTAACACAAAAACTACCCAAACACTGGGTTGTTACATCTGACCCAGGATCTGGGTAACACAAAAACTACCCAAACACTGGAAAAATAACCCAAAAAATGACCCAAAAGACTCAAGCCAGGATTTGGGTAGAAAAAATAACCCAAGATTTTTTAGAGTGTACACTTGTGATGAGAATCATTCAGAATCAATCAGAGCACATTGTGCTTTTCAGAAGGAGGGGCTTCATAGAGACAGGAACTAAACAGAGCGTTACTGACAGACTGGGAAGAGAGGAGCTGAACAATGGAGAATATGAGGAAAATAATCAACATCCAAGTTCTAGTAGAGCCCAAAAACAACATCAAGACTTATTAGGCAAAATAGGTCCTTTTTAAATGAATAAATAATGACAGAGCTTCTATTTTGGGGTGAACTATTCATTTAAGTGAACTGCAAGAAACTGATAAAAATGGTGGAATTTAAAAGAAATTTTGACCAGTTGCATTCCATTTTCATTCATATAAATTTGAACCATTTTGATGTCGATGATGTGAGCCATTTTTATTGTATTTTGTGTTGATTACTGTCTCTGGCTGTGTGCTTGGGTGATCTGGCTCGTCTCCACAGCTCCAGTCCACCTCCAGCAGCGGCATCCACGATTTGCATGCCGTGTTTGTCTTTGCTAATCATGCCGTGCTCCTCCAACAAGACTTGCAACATCAGAACATGGCTGTTCATCTAATTAAGGTGCTAATTGAATTAAATGACTCTGGTAATGAGTAGACGAGCAGCATAAAAAGCAAAGAGTCAGAACAGGCTAATTAACAAAAGAGCCTGGCTTAATTATAACACTTAAAATACATGCAGCACTGCCCTCCCATATTGTTAATTGGTGCACAGGGAAATTTATGATAATTGGGGTAATGATAGTTGCGCGAGGGGCCGTTCCCAAGCCTGCGGGAGTAATTATAAAATACGACTGAGTCTCGTGCGCTGGCGTTAATTACTGCTCAGAGGATTACAGCGCTTGAGTTCCTTCAGTCTTCTGATGATATTTGATTTCGTCTTGTTTTGTTGTGGGTTTTCCCTTTTTGACACACTGTGTGGTCCAATCTGTGGAGGTTTGTCTCTGTCATGGAATAAAAGACAATTAAAAAATAAATTGTGTCTTTTTATCAGACAATTCAGACTTTATAACTTGTAGTTGTGTTTAATTGTGCTTTATAAATAAATTCAAATTGAAATTGAAATTATATCTTGCAATTCTGAGGGAAAAAAAGTCAGAATTGCGAGATATAAATTCCAAGTTTATATTAATTTTCAAAATTCCAAGTTTATATTTCACAATTTTGACTGTTTTCTAGAAATAAACCCAGAATTACAACAAATAAACTCGGAATTGTGAGAAAAAAAGTAAAAGCAATAACTTCTTTTTATTTTTTTTATTCAATGGCGGAAACAAGCTTACTTACCAAACCGCACTGAAATTTTATTTATTTTTATTTTATTTTATTTTTTTTACATTTTATCATGGAAATGAGCAGAAAGATTTAGGATTTTGAAAAAAAATAAAATAAAACAAAGTTTTGATATAAAATGATTAAAAAATATTCCAGATTTTGCACAGGTGTAGGTCGCTAATTAAAGTAATTTAGTGACATTGATTATTTGAACTCCTTTGTAAAGATGGTCAATTCTAAAAAAAAAATATATATATATATATATCTTGTAGATTTTTTAACAAAACCTTTTATTATAATTGTTATGGTGGTAATAGTGATGTCCAGAGGGGATACAAGTTTGATTAAACCATCAAAATATGAGAAAAATATTTTATATTTTTAAATATTTTAAAAATGAGTGCAAAACAAAACACTAAACTTGGTTAAGGTAATTATCTAACAAAATTATTTGGCAATAAAAGGCAAACTACATCTACAGCAATAGGTTTTACAGTAAAAAGCCTATAATATTTGTTTGGTTCTCTCTTGATTTTGCATGTTTTCATAATTTCTATGTACAACAGCCTGGCCAAAAATCATGTCGGCACACGTTTCATTGCGTTATTATCAAAGATTAAACTTTTGACTCCGAGCACAACTATGCAAGACGCTTACAAAGTCTTTAACAGATTTGAATAAAGTGTGAAGATGTCAATTTTCCTTTTCACTACTGCAATTCATAATGATTTTTTGTGTAAACAAATGCAAAATAGAACCATTTCCAGTGTGATTCTGTATCTCCGTTTGAAATTTTGAAAGGTTTTCAATGTATTGCAGACTAAACGGCTGTGTTTTAAGATGAAAAATGTGTGTTTTGGTTGTTTTTCCTATCAGTTATTTCATGCATTTCGACGCGCGGCGCAGATAAGTTATTACATTAATGGTCTCCACTGGTGCGTTCTCCAGCGGTCCGAGGCAACGGCTCCTCTCGGCCGGATCCGCTGTGATTTACCTGAGCCGTTGAGTACAGCCAACACGCTCGGCCCCGTAATGTCCCTTTATATTTGTGGGCCGCAAGATAAAAATCCCTAATGCCTCCGTATTAAAAGAGCTTGCCTCATTTACAAATGTAATTTGAATTGAGGATAGTCTTCCAATATCCCTCTCATTTGGGTGGCAATTGAACAGCCCTCTATATGGAGCGCTCTCTCTTCCTCGGCTGGACTCGGGCCGTCTCTCCGGCGGCTGATGGAGTGATTAGAGGTGCTGGGAGCTGTTGGAGATTAGTCAAGCAGAGAGAGTGTAAATTGGCAAGGATGTTTTATCAGCGCGTGTCACAATATATGAAAGCAGATGTGCGTGCGTGAAGCTGCTCTCCCACATTACGCCGGGCGAATAATTGAGATCTTTTTTATTCCCGCAGATTACCGCTCTCACTGATCACGCTGTCACGTCAAAGTGAGCACTTCATTCGCCTTGTATGCACGCCAGATCTATTTTGCTTTGGTAATGGGCTGATATTACCGCTGCACAAAGACGATGAAGACATCAGTGTGATAGATAGGCGAAAGATTAAATGGGATCTTTATGACTTCTTTGATCATCAGTTATGACTGCGTGATAAGATGAGCCAAGTTGGGTGCTGATTTGTTCTTTATTGGATGCAAACATTAGCCAGGGGCAGCCAAGCTTGTGCTGATGCTCTCATTTAAGGTGGAACGGAGACTCGACGTGTTTCGTGCCTGTGATGAGGGAGAAAGATCTCTGCCGACACATACCGTTGACTTTGAGCTTGAAAACGGGTTTATTACAGCGCCTCGTTTCAGGACTGAATTTTCTCAGTTTGATTTGAATTTAGATGCTTTTTGTTTGCTTGGATTTAAAATACATTGAGAATTTGGAAATATATGCAATATGTGTAATAATCATTAATATAATATGTCATACTCACAAGTGTTTTGCAATACAACATCAACACAATAAGTACATTGTACCTACACTCTAAAAGATGCTGGGTTAAAAACAACCCAAGTTGGGTTGAAAATGGACAAACCCCAGCGGTTGGGTTAAATGTTTGCCTAACCTGCTGGGCAATTTTATTTAACTCAACTATTGTTTAAAAATGACTATATGTCTGGCTTAAAATGAACCCAAAATAGGTTAGAAATTAAAAATCAGACACATAATTACTAGAGGCAACAATAATAATCAAAAGGTGAACATTTATTAATTAACAATTTAATAAATGTGTATTGTTTCATTATTATTCATTAAAATAATTAATAAATGTTAATTTATTAAACATATTAATAAATGTTAATTTCCAACATATTTTGGGTTCATTTTAAGCAAGAAATACAGTAATTTTTAAACAATAGTTGAGTTAAACAAAACTACCCAGCAGTTTGGGCAAAAATTTAACCCAACTGCTGGGTTTGTCCATTTTCAACCCAACTTGGGTTGTTTTTAACCCAGCATTTTTTAGAGTGTAATAATTATTGTTTTTATGTAAGTAAATAGTAAAGAGGGACCCTGAATTTTAACACATACTTTTAACTTTGTGGTTGGAAATATTGTCCAACAGGAGCGTTTAGTAGCATTTGGTTGAGCGCCTTTGTTTGGGAATTTTATTTGGTTTTGTTGAGATTTATGTAATTCTTTCTTATTTTTTGCTTATTACCTTTTACTCTGATTTTTGAATAAATTGACTTAGTTGGCGTGAGCCATCAACTTCCTTTAAATTGATAGTTCACCCAAAAATGAAAGTTTGCTATAATTTGCTCACCCTCAGGCCATCCAACTATGTAGGTGACGTTTTTTTTTTTCAGTAGAACAGTAAAGAAGATTTTAAGCTGAAACTGTGGTCCTCTGTGATTCATATAATGGCCTGGGGAAACGGTCCTGACTGTGTTCACAGCAGTCTGCAGCGCAAGCTTCCTGTCACATGATGACAGATATGTGGGAGCAAACTCACGCGTGAGCTGATGCTGTGTTTGTTTACAACAGTGTGTGTTGTATTGTTCATCAAATTCATACTTACTTGTGGGTATTAAAAGGGTCATGAATTCAGAAATCAACTTTTCCTTGAGCTTTTGATATATAAGAGATCATTGTACTATAAGAATATCATGTAAGTTTCAGAACTGAAAACTTCCTTGTTAGTCCAATAAAAGCTTTTATTTACGCCTCCGCAGAAGAAATCAACGCCTACTTCATCATTGCAACGTTAGCCCCACCCACTGGTGTGTTAGTGAGATGAGGAGGAGAGAAGAGCGATACAGGACTAAAATAACATTACCTTTCAAAGGATCCTAATGCAGGAATATGGTTATTTATTTTCAACAATGTGAATGTCTCAGTTGAGCTTTATTTATTTGTATTCGGTTCATTTCACTGTGGATTCTTTGGTAAATCAATCGCATTTCGGTGCAAACAGACTTTTACGATATGGACTCGACAGTAATGCAACAACATGTCAGTAACTGTGTTCATTCTAATGCCTGATCTGATATTAATGATTCATGTACAGTCAGATGATCTTTGTCTGTGTGTCAGTAAATCAAACCAGTGACTAAACGCTCAACTTCACGTTGTTTCTCTTAGTAGGATGAAAATAATCTGTTATTTAAACGGTGATTAAATTATATAAAGAACGCTCCCTTTACAATCACTGGAGCTGTCAATCAAACAGCGCGACTTTATCAGTAACTGAGTTCTGGACTCACGACAAAACTCCCATTTTATTCAGTGAATCTCTTAGTTACATCACATTTACTCTGTTAGTTATGATGAAAGCATTCGTTAGTGTGCAGAAATTGAGTTACAATGACGAGATCACTGCTTTCATGAGCTCAACAACATGTCTGTGATCGACTACAATGTTCATCACTGCAACCTTTCATGCCACGATTAGTTAACCTTGAGAGCTGTAATAGTAAAAATGTGCTAAAAGTTTTCGAGAGAGTAAAACTTGGCTATTTCATATGCAAAGATGTCAGCCAATCACAGCAGTGGGCATTTACACTGAAGTCTCACAGCAGACACGCCCCTTAAAGCAGAGCGTTCGAATCAGAGAGCTAAAATCAGGGTAGGAAAAATGCCTTTTATTTCTAAATTATGACAATTTTTGATGTAAAAAGCATACTGACATTATAAGTGCACCCCAGGAAACATTATAAAACAATAAAACAATGCAGACCCCTTTAATTTTGTTTCGTCTGCATGTTTTTTTGAATCTCGAAGTGACGGCATTCCATTATATGAACTACAGAGGACCACAGTTTCAATCTTCTTGAAAAAATCTTTACTGTTCTACTGAAGAAAAAACTCACCCCCATCTTAGATGGCCTGAGGGTGAGTAAATTAACAGCAAATTTTCATTTTAAGACTTTTAGACGGGCCCAGTTGGAGAATATTTTGGGTTTTGGTTTTGGGAGAAAATCTGTGGAATTTATTCTGCAGATTTCTTAGTCCTACAGACTAATTGGGTTTTTAATGTGTATTAGCAATAACATGTTTCATATAATATTCACGGCTGTGACGTGAACTAAAGGTTGTTACATATTTAGCCAAATTCCAATAACAAATACATCAGTTCAGGAAATTAAATGTGCTCGTCAAGCTTTTTATCGGGTCCTTGAACAGCAGGAGTGGTTTAAAAGAAAACTAACAGCAGACAACTATTTAATCTCACACACAATCATACAAATATCTGTCCAGAGTCACATTCACGCCATTTCCACCTTAAATCTGATAGATTAGACACATTTTTTTCCCCCCTGCTATGCAGATCAAGGCTTGGGCACTCTGCGATGACAGATACTAATGTCTAAATCAGCGTCCCAGACCAGACTGGGCTGTTGCTCGTGTTCTCCGTTGAAATGTCACCTGTTCCCATCCACCGATTTGCATAATGCAAAGTTTCTCACTCGTAAAATACAGATTAAGAGGGGAGATGGGGAGCCATTCGTAACAGCGAGAGTCATTTCATAGCACTGGCTCCTCTGGTGATTAACTCACTCAGCACCATGGCCGCCGCCACTGAAATGTTAACGCTACAGTATTAATTACATGCCTACAAACTGCTCAGCCACACCGTAATGACCTCTGAGCACGTCAGCGCGTGAGTGCATGTGTTATAATCAAGGTGTGAAATCACAGAGCGCCGGTTAGATGTACCTGCTGAGCCACATTCACCAACGTCAAAGGATTTTACTATACGAGCCAAAACTGCATGTCAGGATCATGGACACAGACACAGCAGTTTTCAGCCCTTTATAGAGATGGATTAGGGACCTTCGATACATATTTTATAGAACTGAGTGTTGCATTTTGAATGTGGCCTGTAATAACATGTACATTACATACTTTATTATGATGCAAAGACATTAAAATAACCATTAATGATTTACAGAGTCACTCAGAAATTGCTAGTAAATTTCACAAACAATTACAATAAAATGGCAAGTAACACACTGAATTAAATGTGAAATTTGGCAGTTTGTAAAACATACTCTAATAATCTTTGTTTGGTCACACTTTAGATAGGGTCCAAATCTCGCTATTAACTATGACTTTTACCTCAGTAAACTCCTAATTAGTGCTTATTACTAGTTAGTAAGGTTGTTAAGTTTATGTATTGGGTGGGATTATGGGATGTAGAATATGATCATGCAGAATAAGGCATTAATATGTGGTTTAGAAGTACTAATAAACAGCCAATTTAGCTTAATGTAATATTGTTTTTATTTAACATATATTTTTAGTTTTTATAAAAATAATTTGGGATCAAACAATAATTGGTGGTACCTCTTTGTTAAAGACCCCTGTAGTAAAGTACTCACTTATTACCACCTATTTGAACAGGAAAACAGGAAATTAAACATAAATTTAGCAAAGTAAACATAATAAACATGAAAAAATATAATAATATTAATAATGAGAAGAAATAAAGACTAAAAACTTTGATGCAGAACATCAGTTGGTATTGTTTTTGATTATTAATTCTATATGTATAAATTCAAATGCACTGAAAAAAATGTTTTTACTTAATTTTTCTTTTGCAAGTTTTTGCACAGATTTTTAAAGTAAATTTCACATATGGAATTAAGTAAAATCTACTTAACTAAGTTAAGTAAAATTAACAAAGAAAATAAGTAACTTTAACTTGGCCCATTTAAAGTTTATTAAGTAATTTCTACTTAGTTGAAGTTTACTTTGCAATACTTTGTTTCAAGTACGTTTACTCAAACAATATAATGCTGTATTAAGCCATGCATTTAAAATGTATTCTTTACTTAGAACATCTTAGTAGATAATACAGTAGATATTGTGATATCTGTGTAGGTATTGTGTAAAATTAGCAAACACCATTACAAAAACCACAAACTGACATAAAAAGCAAAGAGTCAAACTGTGCAACTAAATGAAACACTGATCTCCATAATGGTGATCAAGCATTTTCAATAAAATCAACATCAACATCTAAACCTCTGTTAATTCTTGTGTTTCTCTTTCCTTCAGTGATTCTGCTTGTTATCATCAGGTGTCTTCGATGTTGGCAATAAAAAATAAAGAGTTCTTAATTCATCTTTGACGTCTGTCTGTTATTCAGATATTGTTGTTTAAATTTTACTTAAATTTTAATCGTTTTAAATGGTTGACATTTAAGGAATTCATTTGATAAATTCTAACTCAATTCTGTTTGTTGAATTAATAATATTGCTTGTAATCTGTTGCCAAAATTTTATGGACTAGATATAGCGTATTACTTTTTACAGTGTAACGGTAACATTCGTTGGATCATTTCTGAGTCATTTTGAGTAGAAAACGAACTCCAGATGTCACAAAACAACAAGTTACTAAACCTTACAACAAAAGCAATGATAAAACAGTGTAAATACAGCATGCAACCTTATTAATTATTCATGTCCCAGTGCATGATGGGAACACCAGTGTCAGAAAGTTTACTTAATTTTATAACATTGATATTTACAAGCTTAAATTGAGTACTACTATAGAACTGACTTGTTCAGGTAGAAATTACATTCATTTTTTTTTTTTTTTTCTGTAGTATTTACTTCACCACAGAATCATTTTTATCAGCGTTGATGATTTAACTGACGCGGTCACGCATTAAATTCCAAAATGTTTAAGTGGCGTCGTCCCAGTGGTGTCGTGGTGGGACCTCACTTGTCTTCTTGACAGCTGAACAATCAACTCCATCTTTGGGCCTCTAAATACTGAATCCACAGCATCGCTTTGTGCTTGATAGTGGCCTACTGTGAACGCTTTCTCCTCAATTTGTAAGCCTGTTGCTAGAGCGGGAGAGAATTGACTCAACGCAGCTAACTCTTAGCATGAGGTGACACCTGACCGAGGACTTCTGAAACACTAGCCTTATTAAGGCGCGCGGGACACCTTTCATCCCCGGCACTGCATGCAAGGATTGCTGCTGCCGCGCCGATAACGCTGGGTGGCTGATAAAGTCCACGAGTAATGGCTTTTTACTAATGAGAAAAGTGCCGCTGATTATGACGAATAGCCTTGGACCAACAGGCTAAGCTGCTACACAAGCCTCCAATTGTTAGCTGCACAGGTTTTGCATTTCATTATGTACAGCCCCACTTATGTGCAAACCTGCTCGCACACGCTAAATACAGTTTACCCAGTATTTTACTTCAATCTTACCTTGGCATTTACACAATTTGATAGCTGCATCATTAAATTGTGCATGACAGAATATTTAAAATACTGTTATGATCAGATAGATATATTTATTCTTTAACTTGGACTGGATGGGTTGGTTGTGAATCAAAACAGACAGTGATGCAAAGATGAATATGGTGTTATCTGGTATCGGTTTGCTGATCTGTTTTATTTTTTGATTAGACAGAACAATAAAATGCTAAATATATGTTGATTAACTGTTATGATCACAAAAATTCTGTAATATCAGAAAGAACTCAGTTTGAAGCCTGTATGTTTTAATATCTACTCACTTGGTATTTGCACTACTTACCTAGTTTACCATGAAATAATTAATGAGTTCTTTAAAATTTGTGATAAATCAATTAATCAAACAAAGCCATGCATCAATTAATCATTTGGTTGTGTCACAGTTAATTTTGCAGCATAAATCATATATGCATATTTCTACATTTTCGGCTGTTCGATTCTAAACTCTGAAAACAATATTAATTAAAACCTTAAAGTGAAAATTGATGAATCTAATGAAGTCAATGTTTTAATATAAAAAGCAAGTTTCATTATATTCATCCTATAAAAAAAAAGTCTTTTTAAAATGTATAGTCACTAAATGTGTATGAGGCATTCAAACAAACTCATATGTATGTACAAATCCTAAAAAAAACAAAAAAATTCTGGGTTTGAAAATGGACAAACCCAGCGATTGGGTTAAATGTTTGCCAAACCTTCTGGGTAGTTTTATCTAACTCAACTATTGTTTAAAAATTACTGTATTGCTCGCTTAAAATGAACTCAAAATGTTTAATAAATGAACATTTATTAATATGTTTAATAAATAATAATGAAACAATAAACATTTATTAAATTGCTGCTTAGTAAATTATTGTTGCCTCTAGTAATTATGTGTCTGATTTTTCATTTCCAACCTATCTTGGGTTCATTTTAAGCCAGACATATAGTCATTTTTAAACAATAGTTGGGTTAAATAAAACCTAACCCAAACATTTAACCCAACCGCTGAGTTAAAACAACCCAATCACTGGGTTTGTCCATTTTCAACCCAACTTGGGTTGTTTTAAACCCAGCATTTTTTAGATTGTGCATACGGCACAAATATCATTAACAAATATTATGTTATGTTATATACAGTTGATAGCTTGAAAATGCTCTTTTGCAAATAACATCGTACTGGATTTTCCTCTCGATTTGCGCATATTTCTTAGTTCATGTGATGATAATAGGCTATAATATGACCCGGCGTCCATGTTGGCCCGTATAGAGCAGCACCTCTTAGATTGAGTGTTTGTTTGAGCTGCTGGAGGGCCGGGGTTAAACAACTGCTCTGTACACTGAGCTTTAAGAAAACTAACAGGCGGTTAAGCAAAGCATACATTATGTGTGCGCTTGTCACTGTCATCACAGGCCTGTGCTTTGGGGAGTGTGTGAAACGGCAGGGTCAGAGGAGAGGGCAGAGCTCATAAACGGCCCTGAAAGGAGCCAAATAATGGGATCCCTGATGTGGAACGACCATTGAAAAGCTTGCTTATGTAAATAAGACCGAGATGTTGAAATCCATTATCAGGCTCATTTACATAATGGGGTGTGCAGGACCAGTCCCCGCCCCCGAACGCAGACCCCTTCTCGCACCCTCGACCCTAAAGAGAAGAACCGAGCACATATACGTCCCGGACAGACGCACGGCTCTATCATCGGTGTCATTGTGTCGAAGGTTTGGACTCGGCGTCCTCCTCTGATCTCCATATCACCCCTAACAGGCCGACACCGTATTAGCCAATCATCTTTGATAGATGAAGCATGGAAATTAGTGGCAGACTTAAAGTGATAACCACAAGCAGAGCTAACATCCCATTATGGCAGACTTAATTGATGAGCTCATTAGGATCATTATTAGAGAAATTGATTTCAAATAGGCACTTAAATCCTGCCTGCTAAAAAGGTGGAGGAGAAACGCTCCACAATGCTCTCTGAATCCCGAAAATACATAATGGAGCAAATAATTTAATCGGCTTTCTTTAATTAATAATTTGAGATGGCGTAATATGATCGCGTAAGCCGTTAAAACATTTATGTATGGAATCGAGCCTCTTGGCAACATTAATGACTGCTCATTGTGCGTGCGCCTGTAATTTATTAATTAACCGTAATCTTAGGCATTCAATTACTCGTGTGCAATGGGGAATTTAGAGGTGTACAAAGTACTTCTTAATTGGAGATTTCTCCTTACATAAATGTTTAAATCTATTTTTAGACAATGTCTTTTGGAAATTCTTGCCTTTTAGACATGAATGTTAGGGTTTGCTCTGCTCAGGATTCCTGATGTCACACAGGTTCATTGAAGGTAATTGAGGTTTTATTACACAGTTAAAGAGTGGACACTGTCCATAAACTGTTACTGAAGCAATTACCGTGGCTTTTAGATCTTCTTTTATTGTCTTAGTGGCCTGAATTTGTGATTTGGTCATATGATGTCATTCAAATCCATGAGTCTAGCATCAGGGTTTATTTAAACAGAATGTTTTTTCGAAAATCATCCGAGCCTCTTCATTTTTGGGTCACACTTGGTTCCTTTGTGGTCAAAAATGACCAAAGCCAGGAAAATCAATGTAATATATTTTTGTTCAATAATATTTTTTGATCATTATTTAGAATTTTGAGGGGGTTTTATGATACTATGCAATATTTAGTCAATTTTTATGAGATATTTGTTTTTTCAATAAATGCAATATTTCAGATTAAAATAGAGTGAAGGCCTTTAACATATCCAAATCATGCCCATGATGTTTTTGTGTGTTCACATAGCTAATGAGACAAAAGTCATCAAGTGTCATCCCATTCCGATGAAGCAAAAAAAAAAAAAAAAAAAATTGTTCCATTCATTTCCTACAGTATGTCGGTCGTTTTTGAATCGTTTTCATTTTTCGACCCTTTAATATCGTAATCATGTCTATGATTTTTTTGTGTGTTCACATAGCTAATGCGACAAAAGTCACCAAATGTCATCCCATTCCGATGAAGCAAAAAAATTTAAAAATTTGTCAGATTTGTTGGTCAGTTCTGAGTCCCAGAGGTCTTACTTAGGTTGTATTGCAGAAGCTTTGCTGTCTGCTGAATGAGACTAATCTCGATTCACTGAGTTTTCAGGCTCTCAAGGAGCTTCAAACAAGCATACATGAAGAATATACCAGATGGCTGTGAATAATATGTAATATGATTAATATAATTCACAATATGATGTCTTTTTTGCCATCAGTAAAATGCAGAAACTCACTGAGACGTATAAAGAATATGCCACAATTATTTCCGGTGTTAACTGGCAATGTAATGCTGTCCGTATATATGTAAAGAATGCAAAATATTGCTTCAGAGCTGACATATGACTGTTTTTCAGTGTTAAAATACTTACAAAACTCTAAGTTTTTGATTGCCTCAGAAAGCCGTTTCAGAAGTCTGTATTTTTGCAGTTATGTTTGTAGTGTAAAAATGACACAATGTTGATTGAACCCAAGTGCAGATTATTATCCCATAAACATACAAAAATAAACAAAGACTTGACTTTGACAGCAGGTTGACAAAAGCAATAAACATGAGGGTGTAAATACACAAGGACTTAAGGGCATTCATGCCATGTCGTAATTACCGTAATTATGAGATTTCAACTTGTGAAAAGCGTTTACATCCTCGTAAAATTACAGCTTGTAAGCTGGGAAATCCTACTTGTACCACCTGATCACTGCAGATTAATTTAGGCAGATTCATTTATCAATATTCATTTAAATATTGATAATTCCCAGTCGGAGGACGTGAGCAGCTCCGAGTAGAACGTCACATCAATTATCACATGGCAGCAATGCAGCATAATCACTAACAAGAAATCAAACAATGGAAGCACATGACAAGATCACATGAGAGGCAAGGGAATGACAATGACAATGAGAAACTACAAAATAAAAGACATGAAAACATGAACGTGAAACAAAACCATAATAGATGCAACACTTTACCTTTTAGTATCATTAAGAGATATAGTTTTATAAATATTTAGAAATAGTTTTTATAGTTACAATTTTAGTAATTTTATTAGTTTCTATTATTGATTTTTATTTTAGTTCTGGTACATCAAGTTAAACGTAAAATAAATATATTTCAAGTAACAAAAGTTTTTATAACCATTCTTTGAGGTAAAAGTAACATATTCTGCCGTCATGTGTTGTGTGTTCAAGTGACTTTTATTATGGACAAAAAGGTTTAAGAGAATAATGGGGAAGATATATATTTTCCCACTGACTTGATGACATTAAACACCAACACCCTCTTGTGTCTTTAAGTTATGCGTACTATTGTAAATCATTTTAAAACCACCCAAATTTCGTGTTCACCCCTGAAAGAGCGTTTGGCTGACAGCGATTGATCCTCAGACACATTCTCCGGGACGTTCAAAGGGAATTTCGAGTTTTCCTTAACTGGCACTTGCCTTGGAGAATGAAGGACAATACAAAACCCTCCATTGAGGCGAATAATACAGGCTGTTTGCCACTAGTGGGACACGGACCATTATCAAGGCTTCAGCTCTATTCAGCGAGAGACGTTAAAGCTCGTGTGGCTGTTCTCTAAGCCACAGGAAGTCCATCCTCAACTGTCCCCGCACTTGATTCAATATGTTTAAATTGGTTCCCCGGCGCATTGATATTTCAGCTATCCATATTGTGCTGCGAGTAAGGATTACACGTTTAGAGGGAACAGATCGTTTGCTGGCATAAAGGTGGTCTTAGCGCGGTGAAGCCCTTATCAGCTGCGCAAAGACTCTCATGCATTCACAACGCTAAAATCCCATTTAATTGAATTTCTTTTTAGACACACGAGCTTAGAGTTTTTTGGCATTCAATTTTACTTGGCCTTTCGGGATGCTTAAATTCTTCCCGTCATAAAAGCCCATGTCAAAAAAGGAACTTGCAAATACTTTATTTATCAAATTGGCTTTTTTACACAGTCCGTGTCAGTTATTATATCATTTCAATGAATACTTTTTTGGAGAAGGGGTTATCAGCAAATATATATACTTCTTTCAAGGACTGATTTAGTGTGTTTAAAAAACTTGCCGGTGGGAGGCTATTCAGGGAGATGTTACCATGCCGACAGGCAACACATCAGGAACGAGCACTATAAGCGATGCTATCTGTGCGCTCTGATGTATTTAATGCATTGGCGTGTGGACAAGCCTGCGCTGAATGTATGGCTCTTACAGATGTAGAGCGGGTCACAACATGCTGCAGATTGTGTCAGCCAAAGCTGTTTATTAAGCCCGACGACACTATTCATAATCTATATCTCTCCTTCACACGCTTTGGGGGAGGAATATCATATTTTTCGGCCTATAAAATGATAATGATAAAGAACGATCGGAAGTGGTGGTCCGGCCACTGGCCTACATGTGAAATAGGCTGCACTTAAGCATCAGGATGTGATTTCTCATGCCGTAAAGGGTCAGAACTAAACTATAATCATTCATGTATCACACCTCTTAAAGCTGCAGTGTATGATTTCTGTGCCCCTAGTGGTTCCAGGTGGAACTGATTAAATATAATGATTGTTTTCAAACATGTTTTTCCAAACGCTTCCTCTTTGGCCTGTTACATGAAGCTAGTTGAACAAACTCTGAGTTTCAGAGTAGGTTTAGAGTCGATGAAACCAAAAAAATCACATTCAGTGGGTTCATGACACTCGCTATAAATGTTCTGTTAAATCAGGGTTTGATCCAGAGTTTATGGGTTAGCCTGAAAGTGTGACATAATTCACTTTTCAGCTAAAGATGAAAAATATCTTGAATTGAAATGCATTTACAAGGCAGGAAAAAAACACGGTTCGAGAAAGCAGCGGAAAGAAAATATCAACTGATTTATATAGTTTCATGTAAGTTTAGCAGTTTTATATGCAATTTAAATGATACATATTTAATTTAAAGGAGACCTATAATGTGCCTTTTCACAAGGTGTAATATAAGTCTCTGGTGTCTCCAGAATGTGTCTGTGAAGTTTCAGCTCAAAATACTCCACAGATCATTTATTACAGCTTGTCAAATTTGCCCCTATTTGGGTGTGAGCAAAAACACGCCGTTTTTGTGTGTGTCCCTTTAAATGCAAATGAGCTGCTGCTCCCGGCCCCCTTTCCAGAAGAGGGCGGAGCTTTAACAGCTCACGCTTCGGTCGCTCAACAACAACAAAGCTGGAGAATCTCACGCAGCCAAAATGAGGAAAGTGTTCAGCCTTACATTGTTCAAACCGGAGTCGACACTGATGGAGAGATTTAGTGATTATAATATTATAATAAGATCTTCTTCTTACATCACACATGCAAAATCTGAGCGGCTCATTTTTTTCACATGCTTGCAGAGAAAGGCTTGCCAAAACAAAGTTACTTTGTTGTCCTTTTTCACGTTTTCTGGGTGAAGATGCACCGATTATAGCACTTAAACACGAAAAAAGTCAGATTTTCATGATATATCCCCTTTAAATGAAATTGAATTTAAATATATTTAATGTAAATGTCAAGATTAATTGTCAAAATATAATTGCTTATGTGTAATGCATTAAGGATATAATTAATCTAAAATAAATATAATAAATAATTACAGTTTTGTTTCTAAAATGCATTTACTGTGAACTGCTTTTATGTGGAGCAAGAAATAAAGGGGGTGTGGCTTTATTGCATCAGATGCCTTGCTCACAGCTGATTGGACCAGTTTTGGTTTCCATCTAATCAATCCATCTTCTTGAATGTGTGTCACTCTTTTTAAGATGTCAAAATACAAATAGGCTATTTATAAGTCTCTGCATATTACAATGAGATGGGTTACAATAATAAATGATTTAACATACAAATTGCATCACCTTCATGTGTTTTTAAAATTGAGAGAAACCAGTTTTACGTTGATTGTTATCAAATACAACAAAAGCTCAGACACGTGTGCGTCCCTCAGTAAGTTTGTCTGTGGTTGTGTTGACGTGTCTCCTCCTTCCGTTCTGAAAGTATTTGTCTTGCTGAGTGACTCGCTCTTTAATGAAACCCTTGACTGCTTTAGTGTGCAGTGTGATTTAAGCGCTGTATATGAGGCTATGATTCAAAAACTTGGATCTGCATCAGCACTGCGTGTTATCTGGGGCTCTTCATGCACAGTTGCCCAAATGACACTTTAATGGCCCACTGTAAGGGCTACTTATTTTGTATCTGTATCCAGTGGCTAATGATGATAAGGTGGGGGATTGTGGGAAGGTTTGCGGGCAGGCAGACGCTATGTCTTCAATGGTCCCTGGGTTTACAATTTCATGTTAAAGGTTTTCTCATTTTACCTCATTACGCACATTTGCCGTAGTGTTTTTGCATAACTATGCACACTCAATCTCTTTTTGCACGCTGAAGGACAGGGAGGGTCAATGGATGCGTGTCGGATGCAAGTCCCGAAATAAAAGTGTGCCGTTAGTAAAACCTCAAACCCATCCATAATAAAAATAAAAATAATAAAATTTTTAGTTTAGATAGCAAAGAAAATTCATACATAATCTGCAAAACTATACATTTAAGCACAAGCCTTTAAATAAAAGTAAATTAAGTCAAGCTTGTCCAAACTTTTCACTGGTATATTGTAATTTACATAATGACTATGTCTGAAGTCGTTTTTGTTGACCTTTCTTTTATTTTTGGAACTTTTCATTTTTTTATTATAAAATTAAAAAGACTTTAAGGAATTATATTGTGCTTAAAGAAAATGAATCCTTTTTTTTTCCAGACGATTAACATTTCTTGCTTTATTTGCAATTTTAGTGTTTCAAGAATAGTGTTGACATTTTACTCCCATTTTTTATTACTGTGGGGGGAAATATCTAATTCTCATTACTTCAATGCATTAAATAAAAAATAATAAAGTATTTGGTTTTGGTAGTATTTGTTTTACTGTCTTTAATACGTCTTTGTACTCGAGAACGGTCTGGAGACCATTTTTTGAAGGTCTTGGTCTCAGTTTTAGACTTGGGATTTTATCTCAAAACCGGTCAAAAACCACAACTTCTGTGGTGCCAGGTCAGAAATGAATGGGGGATTGTGTCAAAAAATGTCACCAAAATTAATGCAAATGCCCACAAAATTCAAGATATGATTGCAAAATAGTACTTGTATGAGATCTTGATTTTTATATGATATATGAACATATGAAATAATTAAGCAATATCACAAGAGCAAGAGAGCTGTTTTCACAAATACGAGCATGAGTACGAACGTCATGTTGATTTTTTACAAAAGTTCAATAAACAAAATTTCACTTTTAAAACATTAATCTCATCAATATTTATGCAGTTGTAATTGTACTGATTCAGATGCAGCTTCTGTGCGAAGATTAATTTTGTTGTTAGTGATTTCATTTGTTTGGTGCCTTTGATTATTCTGATTAAATATAAGACATTTCTGCAGTAGATGCTGATCTTTTAGATGAATTTGAGGAATTCTGGTCTGGTCTTGGCCTCAACACACACTGGTCTTGGTCTTGACTCAGGCTGTCTCCTAAATCGCCCCATATACCCACTATTTGAGTGGATGGACATTTGTAGTGGTGTCCAAAACCATGGTGGATGTTATTGAGTGCACTCATTCAATCCCACAACACTGTAAAAAATCAAAAGTTGAGAAAGTTTACGGCAACCAGCTTCGGGAGATTTTTGAGTTTTCTCAACTTGTTGTTGTATAACAAGGTAAATTTACAACAAGTTGAGAAAACTCAAAAATCTCTAGCTGGTTGCCATAAACTTTTAAGTTTTCTCAACTTTTGATTTTTTACAGTGTATGCACCGCAATAAGGAGTGTACAATTGATGTAAGCTCTACTGCTAGAGATTACCCATAATGCACTGTGAAAAGATGGTGTATGCAGCTGAATAATTTTTCAAACCGCTGGTCCAATGTGGGTACAGCATAATGTCATACAGGTATAAATTCCTTTTTAATTGATTCTTAAATTGTTTAAATAAGGTTTATACATAGTTTCCTGACAGAGTTCAAGATAAATCTTTCCATTACTACTGGATCTGTCAGTTTGCTAAGTTTCAAATGATTATTAAACAGCAAAGCACAAACTATTCACTTACTCGTTTTCCTTCATTCCTTCAGGTGAACTATATTAATGGACTAATGTAGGGAATAGTGAATAAGGGTATGGGGAGCGATTTCGAACACAGCCTTGTTCTTGGTTTAGGCGGTCTATACATCTTTGTATAACATTCATAAGAATCATTATTGAGAATAATGAGAATTTAAAATGTGGTTAATTGTCATTTAAAATAATGCCAAAAAATGCAAACAAAAGTCAATAGGCTTTATTTTAATTTATGTTGAAGTGTTACGCAGACATGTTTTCTTTAATGATTTGTTAAACCACAAATATCCAACGGTTAATGGTTTAAAGGTGGCAGTTGTTTCAGCTTGTGTTCTCTGTGGCACAAGCAGCTTAAGTCAAGGACGAGAGCATCTTTAGCGCAATTTTACATGCTTTTCCGATGTCACACAACTCAATGTGAGCTCATGCGTTCAGTTCTCCCATTGAGCCGGCCGGGTGACATTCACATCACCCAGATCTTCTGTTCAGCCTCAGGTCACTGCGTGGCTGAACTGACCACATGCGGCACACATGGAGGCCAAGTGGCCATTTCATCAGAACTTAATGCAGTCGCTCACCTCTGGAGAGTCAAGCCCCAAAGTCTATGAATTATTACAATCCCAGTCAATCTTGGCATGCTGGCAGAGGGCCCTGGAGTGTGAAGGCTTTTGTCTGCTGTTTAAGTTACCATGGAAGATGAAATAGTTACAGCGCCACCGTGTCCTGGCCCGGCGCTCCCTTATCGGCCTCCGCATGTATCTTCTATCTGTGGAGAATGTTTTCTCTTTTTACTCGCTATCAACATTGTATAAATGGAAAAAAGGAATCTCATTTCTCTTACTTTGGCAAGGCTTTTCTCAGCATTATCGAGGAGGTGCCACGAGCAGGTGGCACTGAGCCATAAGCACAACAGGAGAGCGCTGAAGCTTTGTCAGTGTCTGACACCGGCTGGGGAAAAATCAACAAAACGGGATGTACAATGATCAGAGCATGTTTTGCTTTAGGCAAGTACGCAGACGCAAATGTTTGCATGCATTGCAAAATACTCCACTTTCCTGCAATGGCGAAAACTGCAGTGAAATTCACTTGCATTTTCTGTCTCCCACGTTCACATACGTATGAATAGAAATCAATGGAAGGAAAGTGACTAGCAGAGACCTTTAGTCTCTGTGCATTAGATTCTCATCAGCTACAACAACCAGCCTGTACCATCATTACCAAGTGTAAGTTTGCTAATACACGCATATGAATTCACGTTGTATGCGTGTAAAAAGATACACATTCTTACACGCACAAACACACATAGATAATTTCTATTTTTTCATCTTCGCACTGATATTCTTCATGTAGAATAATCTCAAATTGGATCTGCACTGTGAATTTTTTTTAATTATCTGTGAAGCCTGGTCCTTTTGAGCAAAATAATTCTGGAGTTATGAAGCAGAAATCATGACCCTCATAGCTGCTGAGGTTCCATATCTCTGTGTGGTTTTAATGTTATCTCTTTCTGTAAGTGCTCGACGCTTCCTGATCTTCAGCCAGAGTGTAAAGAAAGTTTGCCATTAATCTACTGTCCACAGCACTGTTCGCATGCACTCGTCATGGCAGATGAAGCCATGACAGTGAGCCACATTGCAGATGTAGTTTATTATTAATTAGGTAGAAGCAATTTCTACTTTGTGCAAATAACATTAGATGCTATTTAATGTAAATTTCCTGTGTAAATAGTGTTACTTAGATGTTATTTATACAACCTGAATTCCGGAAATGTTGGAACGTTTTTTAAATTTGAATAAAATGAAAACTAAAACACTTTCAAATCACATGAGCCAATATTTTATTCACAATAGAACATAGATAACATAACAAATGTTTAAATGGAGAAATTTTACACTTTTATCCACTAAATGAGCTCTTTTCAAATTTGATGCCTGCTACAGGTCTCAAAAAAGTTGGGATGGGGGCAACAAACGGCTGAAAAAGCAAGACATTTTGAAAAGATTCAGCTGGGAGAACATCTAGCAACTAATTAAGTTAATTGATATCAGGTCTGTAAAATGATTAGCTATAAAAGGGATGTCTTAGAGAGGCAGAGACTCTCAGAAGTAAAGATGGACAGAGCTGTGAAAGAGTGCGTAAAAAGATTGTGGAATACTTTAAAAACAATGTTCCTCAACGTCAAATTGCAAAGGCTTTGCAGATCTCATCATCTACAGTGCATAACATCATCAACAGAGAAATTTCTAAGCGTAAGGGACAAGGCCGAAGACCTTTATTGGATGCCCGTGGTCTTCGGGCCCTCAGACGACACTGCATTACTAAATGGGCCCAGGAATATTTCCAGAAATCACTGTCGGTAAACACAATCCGCCGTGCCATCTGCAGATGCCAACTAAAGCTCTATCATGCAAAAAGGAAGCCATATGTGAACATGGTCCAGAAGCGCCGTCGGGTCCTGTGGGCCAAGGCTCATTTAAATGGACTGTTTCAAAGTGGAAAAGTGTTCTATGGTCAGACGAGTCCAAATTTGACATTCTTTTTGGAAATCACGGACGCCGTGTCCTCCGGGCTAAAGAGGAGGGAGACCTTCCAGCGTTATCAGCGTTCGGTTCAAAAGCCAGCATCTCTGATGGTATGGGGGTGCATAAGTGCATACGGTATGGGCAGCTTGCATGTTTTGGAAGGCACTATGAATGCTGAAAGGTTTTAGAGCAACATATGCTCCCCTCCAGACGACGTCTATTTTAGGGAAGGCCTCGTGTATTTCAGCAGGACAATGCAAAACCACATACTGCAGCTATTACAACAGCATGGCTTCGTCGTAGAAGAGTCCGGGTGCTGAATTGGCCTGCCTGCAGTCCAGATCTTTCACCTATAGAGAAAAATACATCAAAGACGACCACAAACTCTTCAGCAGCTGGAAACCTATATCAGGGAAGAATGGGACCAAATTCCAACACCAAAATTCCAGAAACTCATAACCTCGATGCCCAGACGTCTTCACGCTGTTTTGAAAAGAAGAGGAGATGCTACACCATGGTAAACATGCCCCCGTCCCAACTATTTTGAGACCTGTAGCAGGCATCAAATTTGAAATGAGCTCATTTTGAGCATAAAATTGTAAAATTTCTCAGTTTAAACATTTGTTATGTTATCTATGTTCTATTGTGAATAAAATATTGGCTTATGTGATTTGAAAGTCTATTAGCTATCATTTTATTCAAATTCAAAAAACATCCCAACATTTCCGGAATTCGGGTTGTATTTAGTATAAATTGTGTCAGATACTGTTTGGATCAGGGATTGGGAAAAGGCGGATTCAAACTCAGTTCTGTCTTGTCAAAAGATATATTGACTATTCTTAAAGGGGTACTTCACTGCTGGCTTTCAATAAAACTCGGCTGCCTATGCAGTAGAAAGGCAAAAAAAGTTTTCCTTTAGTAGGCTACTGTTGTAGGATGAGTACTTTTCTATATCCCATGTAAAAACCCCGTGGACTGCTAGTGAGAACGGCATTATTGAGTGCGGTGCAAAAGTGAATCCTGCCTGCTGGTGGAATATTCACATAGCAGGAGCAGATCTGCCAGAGGGCACTATTCTCCAGCAGGTTTAGTGCTTTCATAAAAAGAGCAAAGGTTCGGAATTGATTCATTGATCAACTGTTTTAAGAGCACTTAGATAAAAATCCACACACCGTCAGATAAATGCAGCATCAGTAGAAGAAGACTTAGACTTCGCAATTACACCTGAACTGTTAAGGGAAATGTTTAGTATCCCACCCAATACATGAAAAGTCAAATCTAGATCAGCCATTTAGGCCCATTTTGTTTCTTTAAATCTTTGAGTGTCTGTCCAACTTCAACACAAACATAAGACACAGACACCGCATGATCAGAGCATAACAAATTTAGATCTTTTTCATTTTCTGTAGCAAACGTGAACAGTATTTTCCTGTGGAAAATTCTCATCTTGATGCCAAGGTGTTATGGGAGGTTGCAATGGCATCGTTATGTGATTGTCAAGGCGTTGTGAGTTACTACTATATAATACAGTTGCTAATGTGTTGTAGGTGATACTTACTAAGTTCACTTTATTCACTGCTTCTCTTTAACATAGCAACAAAACAAGTGTGTAAAAAAATACAATGTAAAATCAATACCGTCACACAAGTATCGCTTATCAGAAAGACCTTCACCTTACGGCTCTTTGTGCAGGTGTTGTCCTAGTCCTAGTCCAATTTTTGCCTTAAATATTGGAGACCTGTGGCTGATTAGCCATTAATAGCTCATTTAGCATATTTGTCTCACTGTTTTTCATGTTTAATAAAGTAAAGCTGTATTCAATCTATTGTAGTGGTATATAAGTTACGTGAAATGACATGACTGGAGAGCTGAATTGCAGAGCTGGTGCAAACATCCACATCACTATGATCAGATGCTTTCTTAACTGCTGTTTTCTCACCGCTGTCATTTTTGTTGTGCGTTTATTTTGTTATTGAGAGGAAAGAGCATTTAGTTATCGAAACGCCGTTCTTCGCAGCTTGGGTGGCGTCAGGATGTTTGCTAACAGTATATTGCTGCTCAAGTGTTTTAAACTTCTTTCTACCCCAAAGCGTACTTCGCTGTTTGTATATCGGGGCCTTAAATGCTGACCGTATATGTTTTGGGTGCTTCTATCCCTTAAATTAGTGGTTTTTAATCCTGGTCCTGGAGAACCCCCAACAGTACACATTTTGAATGTCTCTCTAATTAAACACACCTGATTCAACTCTACTTTTAGTAGAGGCTTCAAGACCTGAAATGTTTGTCAGATTAGAGAGACATTGAAAATGTGTACTGTTGGGGGTTACACCAGGACCAGGGTTGCCTTAAATTGTTCGATTGGAATTGCAGGTTTTCCGTTTCCTAGCCTAAAGGTCTAACTGACTCTGCGCTTTGATAGAAATGTTAAAATGAGCTATGAGCAGAATCCCGCATTTTCAAGCGGGCCTTTCAGCCTATCACATCTTCAAATGATCCGTGATATCTGCAGCTTTATTCCTGCTGTGTACCTTGCCTTCTTATCTCCATATAGGGTCTCGGTCAATAAGCAATTAGCATTTTATGACAAACTGCTCACCAACATCAGGGGAGGTTGGCAGGTTGCCATCGCAGATGATTTTTATAGAGAGGATTCGAGTCATGTCTGGGAGACAGAAGTCAATGTTTATTACCATGGCAATTACATGCCCTCTAAATATCCATAAAAAATAATTTAACATGAGATAGGCAATTAGGCTGATGTTTACTCACTAACAAAAGAGGCTAAAGAATGAATGCTAAAAACACAACAGCATGTGTTTTACTGGAACTGTGTTCAGGCATTTCCTGTGTGGTTTGCATTGGCTAGTGCTTTAAACTAGGGCTGTCAGTTTAACATGTTCATTTATTATAAAATGTAATTAATCATGAGCTCGACCCATACATAAGTCCCTAATAAGGAATTTTCCTACTGTCGGAACAATTCAAGTTTACAGTACCACCTTCATGTTTTTGTGAGCATGCAGTCAGCACAGTCCCAGCTGCTTCTACAAAACCACACTTACTCAGCACCGAATGAGTAAGGAGCGCAAAAATAGCTGAACACAAGCAGAATGCAGGGAAAATCTACTCAAAACATGATGCTCATTGTAGAAAATGCTTAAGAACTTTCAGCAAAGATGATTGTGTGCCGGGGCGTGCCGTCCGTATAAGCTGCGAATGTTCTGCATACCCAAGCCATTTGAGAGATAGTTTGTGGACTCTATAAATAATATTATCACTATAAATGACTATAAATTCCCTTGTCATTTAAGGTGTAACATAAAGCTTATGTAACCAGTCCTACTCCCATCCTACTCTAATCAGCATCTCTGGCATGGGAGGTGGGCGCTAGAGCACCTCTTGAGGCCAGGGGTGTGAGGTTTACATACACAGCTTTTACTAGCTTGCCTCTGTTACACTCACCCCCCTAAATCTCACTCCCATCCGGGTCACGGCACGAAATGTAACCGGTCCTACTCGAACCGCTCAGAGCGGGATTCGAACCGGCATCTCTGGCATGGGAGGGGGGCGCGCTAACAAGGACGCTAAAAAACCACGATCTCTAGCGTGCCTCTTTAGATAAGGGGAGTGAGATTTACACACACAGCTCTTACTAGCTTGCCTCTGTTACACTCGCCCCCTAAACCTCACTCCCACCCAGGTCATGGCACCAAATGTAACCGGTCCTACTTGACTCGCTCCGAGTGGGATTCGAACCAGCGTCTCTGGCATTAGAGGTGGGCGCGTTAACAATGATGCTAAGGACTGCAGCCTCTAGCCTCTCATCAGTTGCTAGCGCGCCTCTTGAGGCCAGGGGTGTGAGGTTTACATGCACAGCTCTTACTAGCTGTCCTCCGTTACACTCACCCCCCAAACCTCACTCCCATCCGAGTCACGGCACCAAATGTAACCGGTCCTACTCGACCCGCTCCGAGTAGGATTTGAACCTGCATCTCTGACATGGGAGGGGGCGCGCTAACAAGGACGCTAAAGACCACAGTCTCTAGCGTGCCTCTTAAGATAAGGGGAGTGAGGTTTACTTGCACAGCTCTTACTAGCTGGCCTCCGTTACACTCACCCCCCTAAACCTCACTCCCATCCGGGTCACGGCACCAAATGTAACCAGTCTTACTCGACCCCCTTAGAGCGGGATTCGAACCTGCATCTCTGGCATGGGAGGGGGGCGTGCTAACAAGGACGCTAAAGACCACAGTCTCTAGTGTCAGTCGCTAACGCACCTCTTGAGGCCAGGGGAGTGAGGTTTACATGCAAAGCTCTTACCAGCTTTCCTCCGTCCTACTCAACCTGCTCCGAGAGGGATTCAAACCTGCGTCTCCAGCATTAGAGGTGGGCGCACTAACAAGGATCAGTTGCTAGCTGGCCTCCGTTATACTTACATGATTAATTGTTGGTAATACGTCTGTGACTGTCTGTCAATTATTTATTTGCCAAATGACAGTCATTTTCTTCATATCTGCCAGTTACAGAGTGTTTCAGGTAAGCGGATCTGCAACAGCTTTGGCGTCTACGCTCTTTTATGTATCGTCATTATTGCTCTGCGTTCTCATTGGTTTGCTGGCATATGAGGGATTTCACTTGTATTTGTTACAAAACTGACTAAATCAAATGAAAAATAGTCATAACTGAAACTATTTTTTTGTTGTTGTTTTTTTTGTTTTTTTACAAAGAATGATATATGCATCAATTTGCATTATTAACTTATTTTTAAAGAATACTTATATTTTTATTTATTATACTCGCATGTATTATAATTATTTATATTTTACTTATATTTTATTCATAATTGGCTACTTACATATACTATATTATACTTGCTGTATTTATTATATTTTTGTTAGGCCCTATATATTTATTATATTCTTAAATTTTATTTATAATACTTATATTTAATATATTATACTTATTTTTATTTTTTAATTTAAAAAATACTACCGGAACCAACACACTCTAATAGGTAGTATCATTAGGGTACGTTGCAACAGCAGCGCTCGAGCTGATATAAACAAAACCTGACAATCATGTTATCCAGCACGATTTCAACATAAACATAAAAAATTTATTTCCAGTTAAAAAAAAATAAATGTCAGACTTTCAGCGTGGTCTCTGCGGACTCTCGGAGGCCACCGTACGCGATAAGGACGCAGTGGAAGTCAGCGGGTTTCCAAAAGCTCCACCGGCTCGGAGATTGCGAGCTACCTTATTTTCTCTCTCCTGGTCGCAGCTTTGAGACCGGCCCACCCAGCTGCTAAATAGCAGACTGACAGCAAAGGAATAATTCACAAGTGGAGCTAATCAAAGGTGAAAAGGGAGAATCAGTAAACGTCGTATCCTTTTGCCACTTTCATCAATCCGGCTAACTGAATTTGAGCTAAAGCTGAGCAAATTTTACGGGGAAGGAAATTAATATGTAACACATCTGAGGTCTGGCCGGAGCCGGCGGAATTGGAAAAGTCTGCATTATATCACAGGGGCAGATTATTGGAAAGACAATTGGGGCCGTCGGTGTAATCAGAAAACAGTGAGGTGTGTCTATCTTATGAT
Source organism: Ctenopharyngodon idella (assembly GCF_019924925.1). Taxonomy (NCBI): domain Eukaryota; kingdom Metazoa; phylum Chordata; class Actinopteri; order Cypriniformes; family Xenocyprididae; genus Ctenopharyngodon; species Ctenopharyngodon idella. The sequence goes on from NC_067233.1 coordinate 1,746,957, forward strand.
GGCACTGTGACCTAGCGGGCTCATGGCCAAGGAAATTTTTTCTCCCTGTTTTTCGATTCAATCACTGGGGCCATCCGCCCTGCTGCGTGAATCTGTTGGCCCCCACACATGACAGTATCAATTCAATTACCCTGAAAATGGATACATATTCAGGGTCTAAGAGAGAGCCAGAGAGAGTGGAGGGAAGACAAAGAAATACACATTTACCCCCGTAATAAGTTTCATTTGGAGTCGGTTTGAAAACAATTCGCCTGTGCATTTGTCCCTGTCAGATCATATTATCCGCAAATGAAGTTTACAAAATATCAATTCAATTTCTATAACCGAAGCCTGTAGCAAAACACACAGGGCTCTGAATTGACCATATCATAACATCTGAGGGGCCCCTGGTGGCTTTCAAATATTTTCAGTCAGAGGCAATCAAAGCTAGAGCGGCTCATGCTAATCCGTTCAATTTCATCCTTTAAACCATGCCCTTTCCCCCATAAACACAGGGACGCCTTGCCTCCCCGGACCAGAGGTTTGCTTCGTGATCTTCTTTTCTGTCGTTTTTGGGCTGCTTTATGCCCTTTTGATCTTCATTCATCTGCGCCCTCTTTATTTAGCTTTGACCATGATATTTGACTGAATAACAGCATATCGAGCACAGGGAACGCTGACACCTTATATTAAGTAGCGGGTGGTGCAATCGTACACTTCAAAACAACGATGTGATTGACACAGACACAACTGCACGCTTATGCATTTGATAAAACTATGCCAAGATTTCCACAAACCAGAAAGAAAGCAAATGCATGTACTATTGGTACCATTTGTTAATGCTTGATTAACATGAACTGACCTATAAAGCATTTATTAATTAAGTTAATGTAACATTTTAAATTAGTGAACACATGTTCACTATTATCTAAGAGTTTTCCCTCAATAAACTCCTAATTACTGCTTATTAATAGTTAGTAAGGTAGTTGTTAAGTTTAGGTATTGGGTGGGATTATGGGATGTAGAATATGATTATACAGAATAAGGCATTATAAGTACTAATAAACAGCCAATATCCTAGTAATATGCATGCTAATAAGCATCTACGAATATATGTTCCCTACAGTGTTACACCTTAGTTAATGTTTTTATTCAACATTTATTAATACATTATTAAAATCAGAAGTTGTATCTGTTAATATTATTTAATGGACATGAACTAACAATGAACAGTTTTATTTTTATTAACTATCATTATAACAAATAAATAAATCCTGTAACAAATGTGTTGCTCATTATTAATGTTAGTTAATGCATTAGCTAATGGGACCTTATTATAAAATCATTTAATTACACCAAGAAATTTTCCATAAACCAGAACACACAGTTAGCTGATGCATTATAAAATCAAATATTTTGTAATGTAACATAAACATTTCTGCTGGGCAGAATTCATAGTTAAGGTCATTAAATGGGATTTAAGTGGTATTTGTGACTGATATGAGAGCATACGCTCTCCCCGGGCGGCATATTATTAGTCATTTGGAGAGTGATGGGCTACATTATCTTTCCATTACTTGTTTTTAGCGCTATACACACTCCCACTTTTCCAGGGAGGCGCTAATTTGCGAATTAAAGATGTGAAGTTTCCTTGATCCGTCTCAGTGGGAAACAGAGAGTGTTGCCGCCTCTTACCGATGTCAAAATGGGCTGCCGCGTTATGAAATTACTCACAGATGCAGCCTGTAATTGCAGCCGTCTCAGTCTCATGCTCCGTCAGTGCAAAAATGCCTATATGTGAGTGTCTTTAAAAATGCTGTTTAACAAATCAATTTGAAAACGCTTACCTTGTAAAACAGTGCGATTGTTCCAGTCACTCCTGATCAGGCAGTGCTGAGTGTTCATCTATTAGAGCTCTAACAAACAGGTTTACAGAGCAGCAGTGTGGAAATGCGTAATTGGAAAAATATCAAGGAGTCGACATGGATGTAACATTTTTATTGATTTTTGGAACCTCTCTTTGCTTTCTGCCCAAGGCCTTGAGCTTTTATCATTAACAATCCTCTTCTGCTGCTTGTTCTTTTAAAATGCTTTTATCCAACTTTTACATTCGGTTTAGACAAAGAAATGCAAATAAATGAAAATATGATTGAATGCCTCTAATTATAGCTTCACCTTCTTCTGAAACCCCGGTGAGCTGTAATTTAAGGTAGTGTGTTGTGCTTCCGACATTATGCTGCCAGTCTTTTGGAATAGCCTTGGTGTCAGGATTACACCTATAGAGTGCAGAACTCCTCCATTGCACAGGATAAGCTGATATATTGTGATGTTCCATGGCTGAAATCTTTGGACATATCTCTTGAATACTTCTGGCATTTCCGTCACTTGTTTTGACGTTATCGTTGTGTGTCGTGTTAAGAGTGATGCAAAAGACAGTTTGAAATCTGATTTGAGCAACCAGAACGTCCAGATTGAGATGCATCTGTAAAAATCTGATTGGAATCGCATTTCCCTCCAAATGTGGTTTGAATCAGATTTTGAAAAAATCAGATTTCATGTGTTTTTTTGCTGTCCAGACTTTCAAAAACCCATCTGGATAAAATCTGCATATGCAAAAAATCTGATTTTTGCTGGCAGTCTGAACATGGCCTAAGATACCTTGTTTTGGACAAATTCAGGCAGCATCACATGTACTGTATACTTCACTGAGAATGTGATCCAGCAGAAAATAATGACTAATGTTGATTTCATGTTGATACAGTAATGGAAAATATTGACAATTTGTTATTGACTATTTTGCCCAATATATGTGTACTATGCATTTTTATACTACACAACAAAATCACCAGAGTTAAATCAACTCTGCTCAGAGTACATATGGTCCCTCTCTAAATAGTGTTAAAGCAACACTGAAGCAGAGTTAAAGTTAATGAGATAATTAAGCGATTAAGTAATGAATGAGCATTAGTGATGAACACCTGCAGAATCACTGAAGAAAAGATAACCATCCTCTACTGAGATCTTGAGAGATATAATGTATTATATCTTAAGTTGATTTCATCTAAGACTGTGTCTGAAGTCAGTTATAGTTCTTGTGTTTCTCTTTTCTTCAGTGATTCTGCTTGTTAACAGCAGGTGTTCATCACTAACGCTCAATCATCACTTAATTATCTCATTAGCTTTAACTCTGGTTAAGTGTTACTTTAACACTATTTAGAGAGGGACCATATGTACTCCAAGCAGAGTTGATTTAACTCAGGTGATTTTGCTGTGTATTAATGTATCTCTACCTACATTTTTTAGAAACTCCATAAACGTATTTATACATACAGTTCACTGCAGTTTCCAGCTGAAATAAACATAAAGAGGCAGTAAAACACCACTTTTATTCCTTTTCACACACATTATGATTACATTGATTAATAAGACTTATTTCTCCTTGGTTCCTTGCACCATAGTGCATGATTTGTAAACAAATACAGTTTGTCATTTCATAAACTTGCTCAGTAGCTCACCTGGTACAGTATTGCACTTGTGACGTAAATCATTCGGGTACGAGTCCTGTGAAACACATCCCATGATCAAGGACCTCAAAGACTTTGAAGAAGAAGCTAAAATGGCATGGTTGCTTCAGCAAATGTGTTTTCATCTCACGTTTGCTATATCAGTTAGGTTTAGAGTCGGGTTAAGTGTCGGTGGTACATTATTTTCAAACACAATAGAGTATTAACTTTTTATTTCATTTCTGAACTGCCGCGATATGTATAATGTCCAACATAATAAAACATTCACTTTCATCTGTTTTGATGGAAATTGAACCGTTTAGCCCGACATCTCACTTTGAAAGAGCCATGAAATATGGAAGAAGCAACGTAATTTTGTGGAAATGTCATTAAAGGCACGTTTTTCTGATGAGCCTGGGTTGTTGTTTTTAATGTCAGCAACACGCTAATGTCAAAATGTAAGAGTTTTGCAGTTATTATGTATATTTGTAGGTCAACTCGTAACTTACCTCACCCTGGTTCCCTCGACAAAAACATTGGCTTTTGGATTATTGCAGAAAGTAAGCTCTGTAAACTTTGTTCTTCGTGACAATCTTCACTAATAAACATAACTTTTATGAATTTTGAAGCCTAAATACAAAAGCTAAACATATAAACAAATTACACCTCAGTTGCCATCACTATTAAGCTTCAGTCAACTCTTTCAGTCTTTATTTTTTTTAAAAAGTTTGAAAGTTTGAGGCACAATAGTTTGGAAGAGCATGATTATAAACAGTTAGTAGATCAATTTTCAGCGTTCGGTGTGACATTTAATGTCCCTGACAAACTCTGTAGTCCAATTTAGACACTAGTTAGCAAAAATTACTGATTTTATGTTACAGAATAAACGTGAAAATATCTTGAGCTTGTGCTCACCACAGACCTTATTTCAGCCATTTAACCAAAAACCCATTCAAAAAACCCATTGACTTCAGAACAGCGTAAAAGAAAATGCAACTCGTTTACGGGTTTTGGCCTATAAAAATATCATCGCTCAGTTGTGAGTCGTGTCTCTGGTACAGAGCGTTATTTGTGTGGCCTGCAGAGTTACTGCCTTTGTTGAGTGTATTAAAACCATCTCTTATGAGGTTCCATAGGCTGCTGTCTTAGAAGGGAGCTGCCTATGTAGGCACTGAATTTGGAAAAGAGCCATTGTTTTTACTTGTTAAGTGATTTTAGCCAATGAAGATGTCTGGGATAAAGTACCAGTGGATGCATTTATTGCCTCTGACAAGTTGGCTTAACAACTAGCTAGTGATTATTGGCATTCTTATAATATTAGTGTCAGCATGTGTATCCAAAAAGACAGGTATAGCATATCTGGCTGTGCTGTAAGACTTCCTGAATCACGGCCAAATAAGAGGAGGGTAAATTTGACCTGAGAAGCATTTGCATGTTAAGTGTGGTCAATCTGAATTGATCAGAACCAAATTAAATGCAGTGGGTTTCAATATTTCCCCTGTTCGCACATTAGCCTCTCACCAGCAACATATGGATGTATTGAATTCAGATTAGTAACCTAAGCATAGACTTAGACAAAGAGGAACTTATCTTTAATTAAAATCATGAAATGGGACCTTAAGTCCTATTCTGAAGGTTCTGTTGGGTTTGAGTAATTACAAGGCCAGGGGTTTATGCGTTTGATGCCTCATCCGGTTTGTGAGTCATGTGACTAGTGAGACTAACTCAAACCTTAAAAAATACTCCTGAAAAAGACATTTGAAAAACACCTGGACAACAAATTTGGCCATTTATGTGCATGGATGTCCTCAAGAACTTGAAAATCTTGATTTTCAATGTTGTTTTGTTCTTCAGTATCATTTAGATTGAGCTGATCTTCTAGTCCAACTTTAGTTTGATTGAGGGGCGTAGAGAAAAAACACAAAACGCTCCATTATATGTCTAAACTTTGTGAATTTTTTCAATTTTACTGCAAACAAGCATGTCTCTAACTTGGAGAAAGTTGTCCGTTAGCATTCCCATTGATTTCGTTTTGCTGTTTGTCATGTCAGAAAATACAGAAATCCAAAAAAATACAGGAAAATCTCATCCCATGATCTACTGTTTTCATCCTTAATAAAAGCTGTCTGGACCATCCAGCTGTCCTCGTCCCCTCCCTCTGCTCTTGAACCTTTTAAACCAATTACCACTAAGGGGAAACATGGCAAAATGTGTTTAAGAGTGTTCAGCGCAGTAATGTGACTTATTGGCATGTCTGCAAATAGGATAATTTCTGAAATTTAGCCTCAATGAGCTTCCATCGCTTTCCCTGATTTATTGACAAGTGGGCATCGGCTCCCCGCTCAGGATAATTGGAGAAGCCGTCTCATTAGATGGGAGAGTTTGTGATCTGGAGCAAATCTCGGGTGAGAAGATAATTAATTATGAGTGCCGGTGCCATTGTCACGTGAAGTGCACCGTCGTCCCGTCCCGACTTCAGGGAAGCGCAGTCAACGGTGGCTGATTACTGACAAGTAATTAACAATGTCAACAGAACGGAGAGATGGAATTTATATTAATTATTTCATCAACACGGTGATGATCTTGTAGCAAATCCAATTGCAGAGGAAAGGTTAATTAGTTGCCATTGCGTAACATCAGAGCGCCAACTGTGTGGCTTGTTTTAACCGTTAGTCAGATAATTAATTAACAATGTAATTATGATTCTTCTGGCATGAAATGTTGAAATATTAGCTTTACTTTTATACCAGCCACAGGTTCAGTTGTTGTTTGCTGGCCTGCAGACATTAAACATTTGATTTTATTAACTTGGAAGAGCTTCATGATGCTTTATGTTTACATCAGAGCTGGTGTTTAAGGCGCTTGTGGGAAAGCTGAACTATGTAATCTGCAGTTAATTAGCCTTTACCATTGTCCCAGCCTGCAGAGGGGGGCTGTAGGTGGTAATCTCGTGAGGAGCGAGAGGTGAGACCCTCCATTCATCCCACAGTCGGGGTAAATTCATGCCCCATACAACCACGGCACATCAACACCGTGAAGTGTGAGCCGTCCGACAAGTAATTCGCTTTATCTCTCGCGGCTGGTATGAGAGGCGCGGGGGCTAAAAATAACTAATTAGAGGAATTACTGGGAAGTAGGATGTGTCGGAGAATCAGCAGACTTTTAATGTAAAAAGAAATTTGATCAATAATGAGGAGACTTGGAAATCCAGGCCTCTTAACATTAACAATTACTGTGATTAACAATGATACTCACAACTCATTTTTCATTACAGAGGAGACGAGATAAGCTTGTTTATATAGACTTGCTTTTCAACCAATGAGTAATTTATCATGGCGAAGCCCATGAAAGCACATAACGGCCCACGGCAATTAAAACCTTCCCGGTGACCTTGTGACAACCAAAGACCTGAAAGTCCAGAGGAAAGTGGGGGGGTTCGGCCTGTTCGCAGATAGATGATGGGCTGAATATACATTACAGGACCCGGTTTTTAAAATAAATCTCTTTTTCATATGATAGTCTTATCTGTAACATTAATAATAATAATATACAATCTCACAGGCGAACCTCTGTCAACATGTACAGGTCAAAAATCAAAAGGAAGTTTTGCTTAAAGAAAATGAAGCCTATTTTAGGAACATTAACATTTTATTCATGACAGTTGAGCACATTTTCTACCAGTAAAGATCTCATTACTGTAATAGTGATGTATTATTGTATGACCTTTAAAGATGAAGTGTGGGTAACACTTTATTTTACACGTTACATGTAGTTATTATAGTAATATTATGCATAATTGCATGCAACTAACCCTAAACCAAACCCTAATCTAAAGGCCCGTTCACACCAATGATGAGAACGATAAAGATATAGTTCTAAAAATGTAAAAGAGTTCACACCAAAGCTATAGCGATAATGACACAGAGAAACGATATCGCTGGAATCACTTTCAGAATGATTTTTCCCAGCTGATGAACAATAAAAACATTGACAGCCAATCAGAATCCATCCTGCTTTAAAGAGCTTGAACATTTAAAGCGACAGGCGACAAAACTGCAGCGCTTATAATAAACAGAACGATATTGTGCGCTATTATAGTTATTGTGTAGTATTATAATTACACTGTAACAAGGACACCTTAAAATAAAGTTGTTTTCTCGATGTGATAATACTTACTAGCTCAATATCAAGAAAAAGTTATAAGTAAGCCATAATCCACAGTTATATAAGTATATAACACTGACTCATCTGATAGTGTGAGTTTTAGGCGGGACTATCTGTGTGTCGGTTTAAAAACGTCCTTTTGATGGCGTTCCTTTTTATGCATTTCTGCTTCAATTTCTGCTTTAAAAATGTTCTTGTCTTTCTTAAGATTTTGGTACACTTTACAATAAGGTCCCAGTAGTTATTAAAGGGTTAGTTCCCCCAAAAATTATTATTATTATTTGCTCCCCCTTACGTCGTTCCAAAACCATAAGACTTTCGTTCATCTTCGAAAACACAAATGAAGATATTTTAATGAAATGTGTGAGATTTATTTCCCTCCATTGACAGCTACGCGACAGCTACCACGTTGACGCTTCAAAAAGTTCATAAAAATATCGTAAAATTAAACCATATGAATTGAGCGGTTTAATTTTCTGAATAGGTTGTTTGCACATGACATCATTGCTGTGGTGCGAAATACAGCTGGAGGGCAGGAAGTGATTTTTCTATATCGGAATATCGCTATCACAAACTCAAAATCCCTATGCTTTGCGTCGTTTATGTTTGCGATCGATCAAAACAAGAAACCACAAGGAGCTTTTATAGTTTACGTAACTTTTATCGTTTTTTAACTTTAAAAGTTGTCGCTTTTAATAGCGTTTTGCGTCTGCTGATATTGAAATTAATATGTATACCTGTTTACCTTTTTTGTTTTTGACTTGATTAAATATTCACATTCTTCATGGTATCGTTTATCCCATCGCATGATCATTTGGTGTTTTCACTTCAGTTTTGTAGAAATCCGTTCACAATGTTGATCTGGTTACCGTGAAAACAGTGCCAGACGCTGCTGCTTCAGCCAGGATATGATAGAAAATGTCCAAATAAAAAATGTGTTCAACAAGCTGACAGAAGTCGATCCATTTCTTTGTTGGAAGGGTGTAAATGTAGCTGTAGTTTTAATGTTGTCTTTGTAAATATTCACTTTCCCATATGACCACGGAGGAGAATCGGAGGGTCACATTCAGCGGACAGACACCGACACACTTTATTTATTTATTTCAACAAATGACAACCAAAATCAAACCCATAGAAGCTCGTGAACAGTTTTGAAGTGGCTGAGTGCAAGTTATGTTCATTCACAAGCCGAGTGAGAGTCATACTCGCAAATGTAATGTTAATTATTAAACCAAACAAAATACAAATCTTTCAAAAACACTCAGCTATGTGATTATTTTATTGAGTTGTAAGCAGTGGGTTCAATCAGTGACATTATTAGATTTGAAAAAAAAAAAAAAGTGCTATATAGCACTAAAAGTGGTTCTTGGCTCATAATCATAGGGGAACCACTTTTGGTACTATGTAGCACCATATCTTTAAAGGTGCTATACAGCACCTTTGTCAAATGGTGCTATGTAGAACCAGTTTGAGTGCTAGTTCGGAGCCAGAGCCTAGTTTCAAATCAGTTTCGACACCCAAAGCACCAGCTCGAACCAGGAACAGTGGTTCATAAGTAGCACCAAAACATTGCTGGTCTAGAAGTAAGAACTGCTTGCGTCAGGGGCTGGGGCAGGGTTACCGTGACCAACAAGAAACTTGTGTCAAACTGGCACTAGCGCTAGCTCTGAACTAGCACCTGGTTCGTGCTGGTGGAAAAGGGGTATAAGAGGTGCCATATCGCATTTTATTTATTCAACAAAAATGGTGTTAAACAGCACCAACAGTGGTTCTTTGGCTCGTAAAGAACCTTTAAAGGGGCTTAACAGGTTCTTTGTATGGCAGTGGTGCTATATAGCACCTTAATCACCCCAAAGAACCACTGAAGAACCAAACAGGGGCTTAACAGGTTCTGTATACGGTACCGGTGCTAAATAGCACCTCAGTCATCCCAAAGAACCAGTGAAGAACCGCTGAAGAACCACTGAAGCACCAAGATTTGGTGCTATACAGCACTTAAAGTGGTTTCCCTATGATTACGAGCCAAAGGACCACTTTTAGTACTATATAGAATCAACATATTTCCCTAAACTCACTAGCAGAAAGGCAGCGCGATATAAACAAACCAGACTAGAACTGCACACGGTGTGACAGCAGCTTCACATTCTCTATATCAGGGGTCAGCAATTAAGTTTGGCATCGGGCCAAAAAAATTTTCACCACTAGATGGTGGGCCAGAGCATAGTCAAAGGATAATTTAAATTAATTGATGAAAAATGCAACTAGAATTGCCTGTGACAGACTGTTACAGTGTCTTTTGCAACTGGTATTGAGCAGTTACTCCTATAGTTAAATCCTATAGTAGGACAGTCATTAACAAAAAGCCACATTTGTGTGGCGGTGTCCAGGTTTTACACTGGATAAATTAATAAAGCGGAGTAGTGACCTGACAAGTATCTTCATTCACCAACTTGCAACACAGACCGCCTTGCTAAAAAACGCAATAAACTGAATTTATTTTAAATTGTTTGCGTGCTGGAGGTATGCTATTACGTCGTGTGCAGAGTGATGTTAACATTTTAGCTAGCAGGTGAGAGAAAATGGCACTATCAAAGAGTCTAAAGAGGAAAGTTTAGACTCTTTGCGAAAATAGGGCATGGAAAGACAACTATGCGTTCATCCTACCTAGTTTTGTGAATGCAAAGCCGGTGTGTCTTATCTGCAGCGAAGTTGTCGCTGTTTTCAAAGAATATAACACCATGTCTACACCAGACACGAGTGGTGCAATGCGACGCGTCAAAAGATAATAGAACCCATTGTAATCAATGATATTGTCTACACTGGATGCGGCGCGGTGCGACACGAGTCACGCGACACAAAACATTCCCGACAGTGAATGGATTCCTCGTTCTATTTCTCACGTAGTCCAAGTGCTTTGCAACGGTTGGTTTGTCGCGTTCAGTGTAGACAGCTTTTAGGTGTTGCGCTGCAAAAAAAGTCGCGTCTGTTGTAGACAGGGTGATAATATTAGACGGCACCACGAAGATCTATTTCAGTACCAGCCGCTATCAAAATAATCTGGCTGTGTGCACAGGCCAGATATTATTGCTGGTGGGCCAGTTTTGGCCCGCAGGCCGCTTATTGCCGACCACTGCTCTATATCTACCGCCAGTTCAGTAGAAAAATTGCTCCTCTTCATAACATAAGGGTCATGTCCAACATATGTGGTGATTTTTTGTTTATATCTGTCTTTGAAATAGTGTCTAAACCGCTACAATACGGACTTTCTGTTTCTGTACTTCCTGCCCTCCAGCTGAATTTCACGCATCATCAGAACCACGTGATTGCAAACAACACTTTTATTCACATATAAACAATGAGCAATGCATTTGTTACAGTGTTTATTAATATTTGTTAACATTATTAATAAAAGCTCAGGTCCATTAAATAATATTAACAGATACAACTTTTAATTTGAAAAATGTTTTAGGCAATGTTGAAAATAATATTATCGTAGCAAAGGGAACCTTATTATAAACTTTTACCAAGATTTTTTATATACAGTAAATGAAAGATCATTTATAATGATGACTGATCTTAATTCATCAGTGCTTCTTCAGATATATATTTTGGATTTCTTTTTAATATCATCTCTGCGCTCACCCTTAATTCGAAAGCCTGTGCTGCAGAGCTAAAACATGAATTGTCATCCTAATAGAGTTCCTTTACAACCATTCATTTCACTCCGTTGAGCCGGGCTGGATCTAGAAAAGGTTATCATGCCCGTAGAATAGGTTCAATTTTAACTCCATGAGACGGACTTGGAAGAAAATGAATCTTAAGGGATTCACTCAGCTCTCTTGTTCACAAAGTCATCTCTGAAGAGAGAAAGCAACTTTGGGACCGGCTGCACTTTCTGGATGACTGACCAGCGCGATCCAGTAAGTGATGCCTCTACAGAGCCAGTCGTCTAAAGCCAAAATCACTGTGCGAGGGAACTGTAAAGCTCAAGCTATTTTACACTGTAACAACTGATTTAGTTTGGGCTGTTTGGCGCTCAGCCGCAACAACAGCCATTATTTACTATGCCACAAAAACTGGGAGCCTTTATCTGTATTGCTACAGGCTCAGCCAAAGCGTTTCGTCCTTTTCTTTGGCGCAGAGTCGTGTAGTCTCGACTCTCACAACACTGAGGCCGCGATATGAAGGTCGAAGCTTTTGATGCGGATCACTGAAGCTTGGGTCCCATTCGATCTCCAGTGTTTGCTGGCCATGTTTGGACCAAATGGTGATTGACTTTTGGCATGTAAATAGCAAAAATGATAAGCTACCGTTTTATATTCCAACAATTAGAAATAAATAACATCTTAACAACGCCAACCCTAGGCACAAAGACTTCGCTCGCCTGTTTGAGATTCCATTATAGACAGTCCGCACCGGAAAGTAATGAGCCATAAAATTTAATTCAGAAATGATATTACCAAAAAATGATGGAGCGATACCAGGACACAAAGAGGCAGCGCGGCCAGCGCTCATCTTTACATTCGGCTCGGTGTACTTCTATTGATCCCGCAGAATCACTTAATATTGCCAAGGATAACACTTCTCGCTCGGCCTTTTCCCCTCCCACTTAGAGGCTACAGAGCTCAGGTACTTACAGCGCTGAATTGACCAATGTGTCTCCATGTAATTACAGGGATTTCCTTATCTCCCTCTATTTGCTGAAGCTATTCCGCTGAAGAAAGGCTGCTGCTAATGCTGGACCCTTCTCATATCTCATTTACATTGGCCGCTAATCCCGGCTCCATCTTGGTGTGAGATAATGACATTAGCTTCTCTCACTCGCTCACTCAGAAAAGCCCAGTAAATCAAAGCTTTTGGCACAAATGTTTTGGCTCAGGCGCGTAAATATAAGCACTTTTGGCCCTGCGAGCGTTTAGAAAGTAAACTCTTGTTGAACATGCTTCTCATACGCTCACTAGTTTATTTATATATATATATACGAAAGTCATTTTTACACAATGAATATTAAAGAAAGCAGTCTTTTAGATTTTCACTGAATGTGTAATATTCATATTTCTTTGATGGATTTTCATATTTTACGTTTAAAACAATAAAATTTACACAAAAAATAGCAAATATTGAAAAAATGAGGGCATTGTAAAAAGTTTCAAAACATTTTTCTTCCTAATATTTGTTAACATCCCAAAAAACAGTTATTAAAAGTGTCTGAAGCTGAAGAAGCTCTCATAATGTGTTTATTTCAGTTTGACTGAAGTGTGTTTTTCAAAGGCTGATACTGAAATATCTATAAAATCAACATGGCTGATATAATCCTGATATATTCCTCAAGCCTTTAATATGTAATGCATTCCTAAAAGTGTTATTAATTATGCCTTGTAACGCAGCTTATAATGCGTCGTATGATCTCAGGATTAATTTTAACCACTATATAGTACTTAAGTTACGCCTTTAGAAAGTATAATGCATTAAAATGACAATCAATTTCAGAAGTAACAAGGAATCTGCAAATATTATAATGCATCTTAACTTTGGTACATTATGAGCAGTGCTGGGTATATTACTTACAAATTAAATTAAATGATATGATGAAAATCGTAGTTAGTAACATAATCTATTACAATACACTTTTAGGTAATATACTTTTTGATTACTTATGACCTAACTCATTTATCACATTGATTTGAATATAATAATCTTGTAGCATATTGATATAAAAATGCAAAGAGAAAGAAAATTGATTACACTTTATTTTAAGGTGATTTACTCAAACAAGTACTGAGTAATATTAATTAACTACATGTACTTACTATAGAGTCACGGTTATGGGTTAGGGTTTGGTTTAGGGTTAGTTACTTGTAATTATGCATAATTTACTGTTATTACTATAGTAAGTACATGTAGTAACGTGTAACTATGTCACCTTAAAATAAAGTGTTAGCAGAAAATTTATCAACAGCATAAAGTGCATTAAACTTATGTCAGGCTTTGTATACTTTTTTTTTTAATTGTCCTTTCTAAAATAAAATAAGGAAGAATTTTAAAAATGAGAAGAATTATTCAGAATTCAGTGAATTATGAATAATCTACTGCCATTTTGTGAATATTAAGTAATCATGCAATCAATAAAAAGTAGCTTTACTCTGATTACGAGTATTTTGAAGTGTAAATGTTTAATTTTAGGAATCTAATTTTCCAGATTACATGTAATCAGTTACACATATGATATCTTTATAATGCATAAAGGCTTGAAGTAAAGTGTTACCTTATCTGTAATAAATAAAAATAACATAATAATAACAATAATAAAAATAAACCAATATTACATGAAATATTTTGAAATATTCACTGCAGTACAGAGTGTGACAACTAGCCCCAGTCCAGTTCAATAATTTGACAAAATATTTACTCAGATTTAAAAATATATAATCAATCTTGGATAGATTGGATCAGAAATGGCACATTTCTATCTAAGAAACTTCTATCACAAAGTAAACACAATTATAAACCAAAAGTCATCCGTCATCTCAAAATTATGAAACACTTTTCCTGACTAATATCACTAGTTAATGCGCTGAATATTGAACACTGAATAATCAATAGTCGAGTTTGGGTCTGGGTTACTGATGTTCAGTTTATTACATTGTCATATTGTCATATGTTGTCATATTTTAATATTTGCTCACACTGAATTTATAACAATACACTGAATTTGTTTTAATTTGCTTTAAAGGAAAGTCTGTTCCCTCGCCGGCCATATTTGCAACACCTGTTTCAGGCGTCCAAGACCAAATCCCGTCTTTCCTGAATGAGGAAATCCTGGAATCTCAAAGACTGCTTGCCAAACTCACAATTTCTCACTTTACCAATCAACGATTGGCTCTTTTATTTAGAAGGCGGGGCTTATTCCGCCATATTGCACGTTTCTCCCATTCATAAGAAATAGGAGTGCACCATTTTGTATATCTGTAAGTCTTTGATTTGCATATAAAGAATCATCAGGGATTTGAAGAGTCCATTCAGCGTCTTCAGAGGAGCGTATGCAGTGCCGTAATGACGGGCTGCTGGGGACTACTATTAATTTCTGTATTTCTGTGGCGCGTGGGCAGCGGGGGAAAGCTGACCCCTGAAAATTAGATAGATGCAGTGGAGGTCCACTATCATCACGCAGCCGGCGAGCAGCTCCTCTTATCAGTGCAGTGGCTGCTGTGTTATTTATGGGCAGATCACGCGTCCAGCTCCAGCGCTAATGAAAGCCCTTCCTCCTGACCCGCTCCAGATTAATACACCACTTTACACTCAATACATGGATAATTTCATAATTGAATCCTAAGTTGTTGTGTGTTCATTAGAGATACCTATACCTACTGGAAATATCCAGTGCTTAAACATGCACTCCATCACTAATAACGACTGATATTTAAGAGACCAAGACATAAAATGTAAAATGCATTAGTTACACTCTAAGAAATACTGGGTTAAAAACAACCCAAGTTGGGTTGAAAATGGACAAACCCAGCAGTTGGGTTAAATGTTTGGGGGTAGTTTTATTTAACTCAACTATTGTTTAAAAATGACTATATGTCTGGCTTAAAATGAACCCAAAATAGGTTGGAAATTAAAAATCAGACACATAATTACTAGAGGAAACAATAATAATAAAAAGGTGAACATTTATTAATAAGCAATTTACTATTCATTCAACATATTAATAAATGTTATTTTCCAACATACTTTGGGTTCATTTTAAGCAAGCAATATAGTAATTTTTAAACAATAGTTGGGTTAAATAAAACAACCCCCAAACATTTAACCCAACCACTGGGTTAGAACAACCCAATCGCTGAGTTTGTCCATTTTCAACCCAACTTCGGTTGTTTTTAACCTTGAAGCAACTGCTTTTTTGGGATTTTATTTAGGGAACGTGTGTATTTTAGGAGCTGTGACTGACTAACAATGATAAAAATATATATATATATATAAATAATCGGTTTTACTTTATTTTAAGGTGTCCTTGTTACAGTGTAATTATGCATTTAAGTACTGAGTAATATTAATTGACTACATGTACTTACTATAGGGTTTATTTAGAGTTGGTTTAGGGTTAGTTGCATGTAATTATGCATAATTTATAGTTATAGTAACTTCATGTAACTCTGTAAAATGTTATCATATATTCTTCATTTATTAACCTTTGTTAATGTTCATTAATAAAAATGTTCATGTTAGTTCACACATTTGATCTTAAAAAGGTATTAGTAAATGTTGAGATTAATAAATGCCGTAGATGTTTTGTTAGTTCTGATGTAGTTAACTGATATTAACAAATGATACCTTATTGTTAAGTGTTTCCCGTACACTTAATTGCATAATTAACTTGCATTTTCTATATATTCAGCATTATATTCATCCTAAACTGGATATTAATTAAATCATAAACCATATTTTTAAAGTAAACTATACTAAAGCTTCATTTAAAGCAACTATCACCTGCTAATTGAATTGATTAAAATATCATAATATGAATTCCTTCAGCCTCAGTTCTGATATTAATTGAGACACTTTATGAAAACAAAAGAAAACATATACACAATAGCTTTAGGCCAAACTCTAAAAATTGATTTTTTTTTTGTAGAGGTTTTTTAGATTTACAAGTCTATTAATTGATAACAGCTAATTAATGGAAATGGAAAGATAAAACGCTGATGGACCGGCGTATTGACCATTCTCGTAGCCTAAGGGCTTTTCGCGTGACCTCACAGCGACCCGAATGACAACCGCACAACCCATCGGAAATATCCACACCCTGGCCGTATCTCCTCCACACATCCCCACGAGAAACATATTTAATGACGGAGCCGCACGGGTCATTCGAGGAGAAACTGTACAACTTGCTACTCCCACAAATATAGATTAATGAAGAGTCCAAGAGACGAGAACTGGGAAGAGACTAACAAAGGCTTTCTGATGGATCGTAACGCCGTATTCATGAGATTCAGATGAAGCAGAACAAATGTTCATTTGTCAGATGTGTGTGCAGGTATTCTGTACTCCCATTCAAGTGTAATGTATTAAACCTCCCTCGAGCGCAGCGCACCTCGAATTATGACCTTTTTCTACGCAGATGAGCCCTAAAAAGCAGCCATCATGGAGACTGATCAGGGCTGCGCTCGTGAAATACCATTTGCGGCTAATGACTTCAGAGTGACAGAACGTGTGGGTTCCTTTGAGAGCTGCAATATGGATACCAGGCCAATAACATTACCCAGAATGCATTTGAAATTGAATCCGAACTATCTGCGATGCTGATATGAGTTTTTAGTTATTGCTAAGGCAAGCATAACTATTACTTTCACTCATGTTTAGGGTTAGTGAATTGAACAAACCTCTAACTTTAGTATTAAAGTTAAGTGCGTCATTCGTCCTGCACCGTTTGTGCCGCAGACATTAATGATTCCTGGCTTGTTGAGGAGAGGTGTGCTTTTATTTTATATGATTGTCGCCTGGCGGATGATAAAACGAAAGATCACTTACACTAGCGTTCAAAAGGATTTTCTTTAGGACTAAATTAACATTTTAATCGCGATTAATCACACCCTTATGCGCGATTAATCGCATACTCATCGTGAAATTAACCATACACCACTTATATTGTTTAACACGTCCATTTTGCTATATCCAGCAAAGTAAACCATCGGATTGAAGGGTGATTCTCACAAAACTGTATTTTCTGCAAGCTTTTTTCAAGGTAAATTTAGGTGTTTTCCAAAAAAGGGCACTTGGAGACTCTTCAGAAACAATCACAGAATATGACAGAGCTCGTGTTTTAAAGCGAAACATATTACTGTCAGAGAGGACTGCGACTGCAACTCATCATCATTTGAACTACTTTTGGTACCACTTTTTGACATTTTCGCACTAAATAAATTATTGTGATTACGCTTGTTTGTCTGTTATTCTTATGTTTATAAGAGTATGTAGTTTTAAGAAATGGTTATGGGTAGGTTTAGGGGTAGGTGTAGGATTAGTGGCTCAAAATATCGTTTTAATGTTATATTTTTATTAAAATTGTCATTTTCCTACACATTTCTGTCTATTATGTTTTATTCTTTTAACATTCTGTATAAAATGGGTATGTTTAGGTTCGGGATGGGGTTTAGGGATCTTACATTTACACTGTAAACCCGAATAAGTTGGGCTAACTCAAAAAAATTGAGAAAAAATCAAATTTTTTGAGTTATGATGTTCCCAATTTTAAGTAACTAGAACTATCAAGTTTTGAGTTTGTAGTACTCATGCATGTTAATTGCTCCTAACTTGAAGTACCGAGTTAGCTAACTCATTAACATAAAATATTAGAAATCCCAGCCCAGCTTTAGTTAAACTTAAGTTAGTCTAAATTAAAAGAAATGAGTTCATACAACTCAAAACAATAAAACAGTTCAGTTTACTTAAAATATAACAGTTCTGTGAACTTAAAAGAAAAAGAAAGTTCTAAATACTCATAACAGTTAATTTAACTGAACTAATATGTTAAATTTAAGTTTGTCCTACTCAAAACAATTAAGTATTTTGAGCATTGGGGTTTACAGTGCATCTACAAAACGCTAAAATGGAAATTATACATATATCTTTATGACATGAAAGATTCATAAGTATTTTTACGTTACAAAAATGTACGTTTTGTGTCTTTGAAATTTATGTATTTATTCCTACGTATTAATTCTGCTATTCTCTCTGCTGTAATCAGCCTGGTTTTCTTTACATTAGTGCTGTTTTGGACTTACTGGATCACTGGACTGAAAACTTTCCCAGAGTTTAGTGGCTTAAAATGATCTGATCGCAAACAGAGAAGCGAAATCGGGTTAAAGGGTTAGAATAGAAATTTCCGCCTACCAGGGTTACAGGTTCATTGTAGACGTTCTCGACTTCTAAGATCATCTAACTGTAACTGCGTGACGTAAATTAACGTGTTAAGGATTTTGAATTAAACGTGCAGTTTGTAAATTTTAGCGCCATCTAGCGGTGAGGTTGCGAATTGCAATATAGAGAAGCTACGGTGGCCAACACAGGACAAAGATGTCGTCATCTGAGACAGCAGAGAGTAGCCAGTCAATCAAACGAGCTCTATAGAGCAGTTTGTCCATTTAGGGCTGTTGTAGAAATATGACGGCGCAAAATGGCGACTTCAATGTAAGGGCACCCGTGGTGTATGTAGATAGAAATGCCTCATTCTAAGGTAATAAAAACATAACGGTTTATTATGTAACGGTTCTTTATACACCACTGAAAACATAGTTATGTATATTATATTGCATTTTTGTCCTTCTAAAATTTTTACGCATTGCACCTTTAATCGAATGCGTTAACGCATTAAAGTTGACAGCCCTAATTTTTTTGTTTTTGAGCATTTATTTAATCAAAAATACAGTAAAAGGTAATATTGTGAAATATTATTACAGTGTAAAACAGCTGTTTTCTATGTGAATATATAGTAAAGTGTAATTTATTCCTGTGATCAAAGCTGAATTTTCAGCATCATTACTCCAGTCTTCAGTGTCACATGATCCTTCAGAAATCATTCTGATATGATGATTTGATGCTCAAGAAACATTTATGATTATTATCAGTGTTGAAAACAGTTGTGCTGCTTCATATTTATGTGGAAAAAGTGATATGTTTTATTTTTAAGGATTCTTTAATGAATAGAAAGCGCAAAAGAACTGCATTTTAAATGTCTTTACTGAAACTTTTGATCAGTAGTGTGTATTAAAGTAAGGACCTGAGCCGTACAGACATCATGGCGGTGACTTCAGCTCATCAGAAAACGTAGCCTTGCTTTCACTCTCATAACAGAATATAATGGCTGTTGATGGCTAATTGAAGCACACTGCCTGCTATATTGTCTTAAGTATGAGGGTTTGTTTTAATCCTTCGCTTGTTTGGGCATTCGCAGCAATTTCTTTGAGATACTCTGAAAGGAAGGCCCAGCCTCAAAGGAGCTGGAAAGAAAATATATAGTATGTATTAAGTAGTGTCTTTTGTGCAGGAAATACTTTTATCGTCTGATCTTAATAACCCTGGCCATCATTTAGGCCAAATAAGTCCCTTTTAACTCTTCTCTTTCTTTGCTCTAAAGGCATGGCTCTAGCTTTAATTATGACATATTGATTTTGTAGTTAAGCCTTGTTTGGCTTAATGAAATCTTTTGTTGGCCCTAATTCTGTCTTCCATTGTCCCCCCGAAGCGCTTTGATTTTCGTCCTCACCTTTCTTGTGCCGTTTGAAATATTTAATCTCTTTTTGGTCATCGTCAACGTCAATGGCTCCCTTAAAACGGCCACTGTTGCCATTTATCTTCAGTTTCCGAAAGCTCGTGCATTGACTCCTGGCCGATCAATTTCCTAAATGATGTAATTATCTGCTAGTCTTTTTTGCACATTTAAAGTTGAGGGTTTATTTTAGATCAATTCAGACCACTTTGTGTGCAAATTGCACAATTGCATTGCCTTCAGATTTCTCACAAATCCAATTGGGATTAAGGCCATTGGAGTGGAATGCTTAATGAGGGTTTTTTTTTTCTTCTTCTTCTTCGACTCTCTCACGCTTTTTCTTTCTGCTGGATGGCAAATAGGTCGTCCTCCGTTTGTTGACTGGGAAATATGCTACAGTGGCTCCGCAATTAGGCTGAGAGTAAGTGGTAAATGTGGTGGGGATTTGTTCGCCTGGCCTGACTGTACCGCATACACTACTGTGTTATTTAACCCTCTTCGGTCATTTTTGACAGAAAAAAATTATGTTTTGGTTTTTTTAGAATTTTTTACTTCATCGGAATGGTACGAAACTTGGCAAAGGTTTTGGCTCTTGCTATGTGAACACAAAAAAAAAATGATTTGAAAAGGTTAAATGGTCCTGAAAAAAATATTCACACTTGTGCTCCTCGTCGCTTTGGAAATGAATGGGAGACGAATTTCATCTAGTGGAAGCGTTTGGTACTGCGGCCAAACGAAATCTTACTGAAAGCTCATTTTTTTGAGATATCAAGCTCAAATCTGGAACACAACTTGGCTTTGAATTTCTCACAATTTTAGAGTAAAATGTGTTTTGTAAAATATATATTTCATATAAAAATTGAAAATAGTATTTTTGTGCATTTTTCATAACAATCCTATAACTTTTTTTAAGTTAACATTTTTAAACTTTTTTCACTTCAGCAATAATTTGCCAAGTTTCATCTTTGAAAAGAGATCAAAATTAAGTCTGTGCTCTAAAACATTCAAAAGTTTACAATTTAAGTTGGAAATTTCATTTTCAGGTCTATGCTTAAAAAGTGAATAAATGGATTATAACTACAGCGTAAATATAATTTAATACCACAAAATCAACTAAAAAATCAAAATATTAAATAAAAAACATTATCAAACTAAAATATAGTACATTCATTTCACTGAAAAAATAAATTCTGTCATTTTTGATCGACACGCGAAGAGCACCAG
Source organism: Ctenopharyngodon idella (assembly GCF_019924925.1). Lineage (NCBI taxonomy): Eukaryota > Metazoa > Chordata > Actinopteri > Cypriniformes > Xenocyprididae > Ctenopharyngodon > Ctenopharyngodon idella. The sequence goes on from NC_067233.1 coordinate 1,768,098, forward strand.
AGGGTTAAGATCCGTTCACACCAAGAGCGATAACGATAATGATAACTATAATGATAAATATAAAGGTATACTTCAAAAAATCATTCTAAATGTATAATAATAGCAGAGTCCACAGCACCAATATAACAATAAATATAACAATTTTTCCAGCTGATGAACATTAAAAACATTGACAGCCAATCAGAATCCATCCTGCTTTAAAGAGCTTGAGCATTTAAAGTGACAGACGACAAAACTGCAGCGTTTTGAATCAGTGGTTCGGAATGCCAAAGTCACATGATTTCAGTAAATGAGGCTTTGTTGCGTCATAAGTGTTTCAAAATTTCAATGGTTCACGTGACTTTGGCAGTTTGATACACGCTCCGAACCACTGATTCGAAACAAAAGCTTCGAAGCTTCATGAAGCAGTGTTTTGAAATCATCCATCACTAGATATGGTTGAATAAAGTCGTTACTTAGTTTTTTTGGTGCACAAAAAGTATTCTCATCACTTCATAACATTAAGGTTGAACCACTGCAGTCACATGACTGTTTTAAATATGTCTTTAGTAGCTTTCTGAGCATTGAAAGTGTAAATGATCTTGCTGTCAATGCAGGCCTCACTGAGCCATCAGATTTCATCAAAAATATCTTAATTTGTGTTCTGAAGATGAACGAAGGTCTTACGGGTGTAGAACGACATGAATTAATGACAGAATTTTCATTTTTGGGTGAACTAACCCTTTAATATTCAGTTATATTATTGATTTGACTGCACTGACACCATCGTTTGACAACAACTTTGAACCTGACTTGAGCTGAATAATGACTCTAATGTCGTTTAGAGTGACGTCCGGCCAGGAAAATGTACATTTTCACCGTTTATTTACATATTATCAAAAACATGTTAAAGATTTTGTAAGCATTGCGGTGTTTGTGCTTGGAGTCAGTTGTTTTATTTGTGATAATATCGCAATGAAACATGTCATATTGTGCAGACATCATTTTTGGCCAGGCTGTCAGTCAAATAAATTATGTGTAACACATTTTTCCTGTTTTTGTTTTTGCAAAGTAAAATAAAAACTTTAGCTGTAAGGTATTTATCAGATAAATACCTTAACCAAGTTTAGTGTTTTGCTTTTCCCTCATATTTAAAATATTTTTTTAAAAAAATGAAATATTTTCCTCATATTTTGATGATTTAATCAAACTTGTAGGGTCAAAATCATTGATTCTAGTTTGATTCTGTTATTTTCCTGTTTATTACTGTGAATCTGTATCATATAAAGCATTGTAGAAATAAACCTGACACAGACAACACAGTGGCTGTATGACTGATAAACTCGAACAAAACAAATGTAATACGCCATATTTAGGGACGTTAGATCTAGTGCCCTACAAAAGGTCTCTTCCAGGCGGGGGGCCGAACGCCGCCGCGGTCCCAGAGGGAGTGTCAGTCTCTGGCTCTGGTCTGGTTGCGCGCGGGCTGGTGGCGGAGGGGTGGGCGGCGTGTAGGGGGGCTCCGGAGGGAAGAGGGGACTGCAGGCCACTAAATCAGTGCACGCTTGTCAACATCCTCGGGCTGCGGGAATTACTCAAGTGAAAATAACAAATGGCTGTCATTGCAGAGCCAAAAACCTGTGATTATAATTATCACATCCCCAGTGACCTTGCATAAACTTTAATCTCTCTCCAATGGAGCATTTAAATAGCCTGTATCTACTGGCAGGGGGACCAGCGGTGCCGGGCCACTGGAACACACGGGATCAGTGATTCACGAAAGAGCTATGGCACGGGCCGGCGCTGCGTGAGGGATTGCACATGCTGGAGACCGCCACGCCATGTGTCTCTTTGTGTGCCTTCGCTGCTTGTTTGGCACTTGTGCGTGTGTTTGCAGCGGGTTAACAGCGACAAACCAGGAGATGCAGAATATAGGAAAGTCACAAATGAGATCTCTTTAAAGTCTCTGTTCAGATTAAATGCTGGGCTCCAGTCATTTCACTTCAGAAGAGAGCGACACACTCAAGATGAACTCCATTCAAAAGTTTGGGGTCAGAAATATTTCACTATTTTTAAAACATTAATTTTTATTCAGCAAGGAAGGATTAAACTGATCAAAAGTGACAGGAAAGACATTTACCTAACAAAAGATGCTGTTCTTTTGAACTTTCTATTCAGCAAAGAATCCTGGAAAATAAACGGTCACGGTTTCCAAAAAAATCAGCACACAGAACTACAGCTACCAGTTTTATTTGACTATGTTTAACAGCATAGAAAAACAGCTGACAGGAAAAAGCACACATTGACTACAACATAATCAGTTATTAATATTTTGTTGGTTCTCTCTTGTGAGAGATGGCCTCTTACAAAGTCTTGATGTTGTTTTTGGGCTCTACTAGACTGAATGTTGATTATTTTCCTCATATTCTCCATTGTTCAGCTCCTCTCTTCCCAGTCTGTCAGTAACGCTCTGTTTAGTTCCTGTCTCTATGAAGCCCCTCCTTCTGAAAAGCACAATGTGCTCTGATTGGTCGGCTGGAGCAGTGTGTTGTGATTGGTGTTTGGGAAATGTCCCGCCCCTTACCATAACCGCCAGGTTCAACACACTACTAACTAACTCAACCAGGCCCCGCCCCTTTATTCTGCGCATGAATTATTTAAATGAGGAATATTGTGAAGAAAACTCAAGATGGAGGCGTTTCAGGGAGTTCAGAAACACTGATATAGAGAATAACTGGAACTTTGCAGATCTTTTTCATGCTCAAACAGCAACATTACACACTAAAGACTGATCCTCTTTAAAGACTCCCATAAAAGTGAATATTTTCAATTTGGACAGCACACAATTCTTATTTAATATGTTTGTATTTGCAGACTCTACCCCCTTTTTAAGAATGTTTATGTTGTTTTAAACAGAAATCAGTTTCTGTCCTCTTCAGAGATCCCTGAGTGTGAATTTGTGCGTCTGTGACAGTCAGCTAATGAATCTGGCTCTTCTCGTTTCATCAGGGTCCCGGTGTGTCGCCTAATTGATAGGAAATCCCTCTGTTCCAGGCAGGCATCATTATTGCATGATTAGCTCTGATTACGGCACACTAACGACCGCTAGGATTACCAGGCATGACGAAGGCTGCCACCGACCTTACGATGAGCAACAAGATTTGATTTTCAATTAAACCTATTGGGAAATAATACTTATCAGCAGCTTAAAGCAGATTTTTTTTTTGACAAAAATAGATCTATTGTCATGATTATATTTACATGGATTTTGCAGATGCCATGAGGTCTTTGAAAGTAGATAAATAAGACATGCTAATTGGCAAAACTATCAGCATAAACTCTAGTCATAGTTTGTCCTGGTCAAGAAACGGCCATTTAGACAAGAAGAGGACATTTGACGGACATGTAAAGTGACCAATCACACTTCATTTTGTTTTTAAAGTATTAGTTCACCCAAAAATGAAATTTGTGTCATTAATTCCTCCCCCTCATGTCGTTCCACACCCGTAAGACCTTCGTTCATCTTCAGAACACAAATTAAGATATTTTTGATGAAATCCGAGAGGTATATGATCCAGAAAGGTACTAAAGACATCATTAAAACAGTCATGTGACTGCAGTGGTTCAACCTTAATGTTACGAAGAGACGAGAATACTTTTTGTGCGCAAAAACAAAACAAAAATAACTTTATTCAACAATCTCTTCTCTATCAGTCTGTTGCGCAGTTGGCGCAGTGCAGTGTTTCCATGTTTACGTCCGAACGCCGACTCATTATTGGTCAACTCCTGCCTCAGCATCACACGCGTGCGTCGTGTTGATCACGTGATCAGCTTTGGCCAATACTGAGCTGCCATTCGGACGTAGAACCTGGAAGCGCTGCAACAAAAGTAGCGTAGCAGAATGACAGGTGAGATCAATTTGTTGAATAAAGACGTTATTTTTGTTTTGTTTTTGCGCACAAAAAGTATTCTCGTCTCTTCATAACATTAAGGTTGAACCACTGCAGTCACATGACTGTTTTAACGATGTCTTTACTACCTTTCTGGACCTTTAAGTGTTATTTATGGGTGCGTTTTACTTTAAATAGTACAGTTATTATCATGTACTATGACTTTGTTTCCAGCCAGCTGATAAAAACCATTGCATACTGATTCAGCCAATCAGACAAGAGCTTGCCAGATTATGAAAGTGCTTACCCTTCCCGTTTGTAACACATGGCTATTAAACAGACTCGGTCTCAGGTGTCCGCTCACAAGTTTTACCACCTTTTCTATTGATTTCAACATCTTGACTGTTTCTGTAGCCTCTACAGCTTTAATAATCACTCCTTCATTGCTCTGTCTGGCAGCTGTGTGAACCTTGCCTTACAGTAACTCTCTCAAACAGCTGGGGGATTGAACTTTCATTTTGTTTGCACAGCAAATCTGGACTTCTTTAATTGGCAAACATGTTTAAACAGTCAAGTGGCACTTCAGAAGATCAATGCCCATGATATCCAAAGCATTTAAACGTGTCAGTGAGTCCTTGAGCAGGTCAGTCTGAGATGAGTGAAGTGTTTTGACATTGACATCTTCCACTAGAGGGCAGCAGACTGTACTGTACTGAACTGTAAACGGTTTGAGGGTTTATTCATATGGCTTATATTGTATTTGTAAACCAAATGCAGGTCTTGTTGAACGATTTTCATCTGTTTTATCACCCACCAACTGAAAATCATTTACAATAAGGTCCCTTTAGTTAATATTAATGCATTAACTAACAATGATCAATACATTTGTTACAGTATTTATTAATCTTTGTAAACATAACTTAATAAAAATACAACTGCTCTTAGTTCATGTTATATTGATATCATGTAATATTAACAGATACAACTTTTAATTTTAATAATGTATTAGTAAATGTTGTTAGTAACTAATGAACCTCATTGTAAAGTGTTACCATAATCATAAATGCAATCGCATAGAAAATTTATAATGTATCTCTCTTTAACAAGACACATGATTTGAGATATCATTAATGTCTCGTGTTTAAATTTATGCCACATTTCTATTTTATTTCTAATATCTATTTCAAATCATTAAGGGGGTTTACTTTATATTAGTAGTTTTTAACTACTATATACATTAATGTTTTTAAAAGGGTCTCTTCTGCTCACCAAGGCTTCATTTATTTGATCCAAAATACAGCAAAATTGTGAAATATTTTTAGAATTTAAAATAACTGTTTTATATTTTTAAACTGTAATTTATTCCTGTGATCAAAGCTGGATTTTCCACAGTCTTCAGTGTCACATGATCCTTCAGAAATCATTCTAATATGATGATTTGCTGCTCAAGAAACATTTATGATTATTATCAGTGTTGAAAACAGTCATGTACAATTTTATTTCAGGATTATTTGATGAATAGAAAGTTCAAAAGAACAGAATTTATCTGAAATAGAAAGATTTTGCAACATTATCACTACCATTCAAAAGTTTGGGGTCAGTAAGACCCCTTTTTTTTTGGAAATAAATTAAAGAAATTAATACTTTTATTCAGCAAGGATGCATTAAATTGATCAAAAGTGACAGTATAGACATTTATAATGTTGCAAAAGCTTTATATTTCAGATAAATGCTGTTTTTTTATTTTATATTCATCAAATAATCCTGAAAAAATTGTACACAACTGTTTTCAACATTGATAATAATAATAATAAGTGTTTCTTGAGCAGCAAATTATCATATCAGAATGATTTCTGAAGGATCATGTGACACTGAAGACTGGAGTAATGATGCTGAAAATTCAGCTTTGATCACAGAAATAAATTACAGTTTACAATATATTCAAATAGAAAACAATTATTTAAAATTGTAAAAATATTTCAAAATTTTACTGTTTTTGCATCAAATAAATGAAGCCTTGTTGAGCAGAAGAGACTTCTGTTGAGGAGGATACGGGTAAGTTAGGACAGTTATGGTGGTATGGGTAGGTTAAGGTGTAATTATAGATAAATAATTACATACATTAATAACAGCTGTAATGACATGCAGGTATAAATATAATACAATGTAAAGACGTGTTGTATCAAATAATTAATTTAAATTAATTTAAATTTTGGTCTAAATCACAAACTCTGAAACGTTTCTGTTCTGCTGTAAGTTCAGGGTCAGTTTGGCTGTAATAATCTCACCCTGATGCTTGACTCCATATTAATAACACCATTCTGATATCGCTTCAATATAAATCCAGCTACATGGTATTAATTTCACTGTCTGTGTCGTCCCGTGACCTTCTGCATGGAGACCTGCAGCAGATAGCAGACGCCGCGAGTGTATGGATCGCTTTGAGCTTTTAGTTTCAGCCGTTTTCTCATGTCTCTGAGTGTGTTGTCACGTACCGGGTCAGCATGTGTGAGTCTGTATAAATGTATTGCATGTGCATGCCACCATTTCAGAGGTCTCTCACATGACAGCGAGCGTGGAGGACTGGAGGTCAAGTGATTTGCCCCTGGGTCAATTGACTGCAGCTCTTCTAACTTCCAGCCATTAGCCAGAGTCCCCTGGCAGCGCGAGCCGCCGCTTTGATGAGATTTAGCTGGACTCATTCTTAATGTGATATGAAGACCCTAAAATTTGTTTGTTATGAAAGCTCCTCCTTTAAAGTCAATTTATTACCACACTAAACAGGCTGGTTTAGGGCCGGATTGAGTCTGCTGTTCTCCTCTATGGATTTTCTCTCATGTTTTTACTCAGAAATGATGCAATAATTAAACACAAGGGTCAGTATTCCTTCTTTTTTTAGTTTCAGTGACCTTAATACAAAGAGAACATGTTAATTATGATATGGAAAAGCAGTATTTGTCCTTAGCAATGCATATCCATTCACAAAAATACATTTTTGATATATTTACGGTAGGAAATTTACAAAATATCTTCATGGAACATGATCTTTACTTAATATCCTAATGATTTTTGGCATAAAAGAAAAATTGATAATTTTGACCCATACAGTGTGTTGTTGGCTGTTGCTACAAATATACCCGAATGATTTCTGAAGGATCATGTGACACTGAAGACTGGAGTAATGATGCTGAAAATTCAGCTTTGCATCACAGAAATAAATTATATTTTAAAAGTATATTAAAATAGAAAACCATTATTTTAAATTGTAATAATATTTCACAATATTACTGTATTTTTCTGTATTTTTAATCAAATAAATGCAGCCTTGATGAGCAGAAAAGACTTCTTTCAAAAACATTAAAAATAGTAATGTGTCCAAACTTTTGACTGGTACTATATACATGCATATATAATCAAATAATGTAAATAATTACAACATCCTGAATGATCTGCAACTCTTTTCGACATTAAATTGAAGTATTCTGCATGAATGTACATTCTGAATATGCTGTCTGCTACATAAAATGTTCAAAATCACTGCGTCACACACACACACAGATTAACATTTGCACAAACACAAAGATAGATGCACACACACCAACAGCACATAGCTTTATTACCAATACATAAATCATAATGTTTCAACAAAAGCTGAAGTTCATTTCCTCCACTGAGCTGTTATCTTGGTTTGGTGGTGTATATAAGACGCTTTGGCCGAGTAATTTATTACTTTTGCTGAATGGATAATGGCAGACTTAGTCTATTACCCCAAGCTTTGTTAAAGCCCTGAATGCATTTTAACCTGCACTTTACCAAATAACCCAGCGCTTAAAAGGGATAGCTCACCCAAAAATGAATATTCTGTCATCATTTACTCACTCTCAAGTTGTTCCAAATGTGTGTGATTTTCTCTTTTCTTCAAAACACAAAGACATTTTGAAGAATGATGAATTATTTTTGCAAACGTCGAAAGTCATTGGGACCCCATTAGTGACTTTAGTCACCCGGACGGTCCCCTGAGAACTACATTTTCCCCTAGGGCCATTTTCCTGGTTACATTCGCACCGTCAGTAGGAACTCTGAAGTGACGTACGCCGTCACTTCCGTCCTGTGCTCTGGTTGTTGTGCGGGACTTTAATTTTGACACACAGTGCTCCCATTCTCTGTCTTCATTAGTTTACGATCTGTTTAACAGTCCTGTCTAATACGCTAATAGATAGAAATGTTAAACAAAGAAAGTAAACAGTATACGAAAAAAAATTACTTTTGATGCCCATAATCATGTTTCGGTGTGTCCCTTCAAAGTCATGTTGGATTTCCTCCTTAGTGTAAAGCTTGAGAAGTGCCTGTACATCAGCGCTGTTTTCCATGTTTGTGAAGTAAGTATATGTAAACTGTGTGTTTACGCGACTTTTTAAAAATGGCGGGTGTCAGTGATTCACATGCGTTTGGCCACTGACATCACTGGTACACTGTAAAAAAAAAAATAATTTCATGATTTGTTGATTTGTCAAATCAACATAGATAATTAATGATAACATAACATTTTGAGTTTCTGTTGATTAAATCAATTGCGATTGGGGTTAATCGACAGAAACTCAAAATATTTTGTTATCTGAAGCACATTAGTTATCTATGTTGATTTGACAAAAAAAAAAATGTTAAAGGGGTTATATAATACAACTTTCACAAGATGTATGATAATGTAAGTCTCTGGTGTCTCCAGAATGTGTCTGTGAAGTTTCAGCTCAAAATACCCCACAGATCATTTATTATAGCTTGTCAAATTTGTCACTTTTTGAGGGTGAGCAAATATGCTTCGTTTTTGTGTGTGTCCCTTTAAATGCAAATGAGCTGCTGCTCTCAAGAAGAGGGCGGAGTTTCAAGAGCTTGTGTTAGCAGCACCAATTACCTCACGCAGACTCACTTAAAATGTGTTCAGCCTTTTATGTTCAAAATGGAGTCGGACAATGATGGAGAGACTCAAGAAGAAGTGACAACATGTAGAATACAACAGGACGTTTCTGAATGGTTAGTTGATGAATTTATATAGCCAATGTGGAGTTAATATTCATATTCTGTCATGATAATCTGTAAATCGCTCATGTGGGAACTGTTGTAAGATCCTACAGAGCCAGAGAATAAGTTTATGTTGTCATCTTGCTTTTATGACATGCTATTGCATTTGTGTTATGTACTGTATTGCAATAACATGGCCTCACCCCCTTTGTTGTGTGTTCTCAGGGGCGGGGTTTATGTAAATTTTAGGGTTTGTGATGTCACTAACCCGGGAAGAAGCTCGTTGTAGTCCCTACCAGCCGTTTGTTGTAGTCCTTAAACAGAGAATTCTGTAAAAGAAAATATTGAACTTTGAGCGTCGTAACTTTGCAGATGTTGTTAAAGGGTTAGTTCACCCAAAAATGAAAATTTATGTCATTAATCACTCACCCTCATGTCGTTCCACATCTGTAAGACCTTCGTTCATCTTCAGAACACAAATTAAGATATTTTTGATGAAATCCGAGAGGTTTATGACTCGTCCATAGACAGCAATATAATCAACACTTTCAAGGTCCAGAAAGGTACTAAAGACATCGTTAAAACAGTCATGTGACTGCAGTGGTTCAACCTTAATGTTATGAAGAGACGAGAATACTTTCTGTGCGCAAAAACAAAACAAAAATAACCACTTTATTCAACAATCTCTTCTCTTCCTGTCATTATCCTTACGCAGGTGAGCACAGTGAAGGCTTCCATGTTTACCTCCGAATGCCGGCTCAGTATTGGCCAAAGCTGATCACGTGACTCACGCGTGTGATGCTGACGCAGGAGCCGGCCAATAATGAGTCAGCGTTCTGACGTAGAACCTGGAAGCGCTGGACGTAAACAACGAATGAGAATGACACACAAGAGAAGAGATTGTTGAATAAAGTCGTTATTTTTGTTTTGTTTTTGCGCACAAAAAGTATTCTCGTCTCTTCATAACATTAAGGTTAAACCACTGCAGTCACATGACTGTTTTAACGATGTCTTTAGTACCTTTCTGGATCATATACCTCTCCGATTTCATCAAAAATATCTTAATTTGTGTTCTGAAGATGAACGAAGGTCTTACAGGTGTGGAACGACATGAGGGTGAGGAATTAATGACAGAATTTTCATTTTTGGGTTTAACTAGTGAGAATTGTTAAAATAAGACTAAAACTTTGGAAGAGACGGCGCCAACTCCTGCGAGGACTTCAGAAGATGCAACATCTGGATCAACACGCACATTCGCAAATTTCTATATGTCCTAATTATTGTTAATATGTAATTCATTTTTCCAGGAGCTCTTTGCTTCTACCTTCAATTAAATTGCTAACAGTGATTGTATGTTAATCGCCTAAATTATTACATTATTAGCTAACTGCAGTCTCCAAATTGTAATGTTGACATGCATTCTCTGTAAAGCTGCTTTGAAATGATATGTATTGTGAAAAGCGCTATACAAATAAATGTGAATTGAATTGAATTGAATTGAACCCTAAAGTGTTTCCAGTAATTCTCGCATTAGCAAACACTACCAGTTATGTGCTTTCATGCAACTGCTGCAGTCTTTATAAAGTTCGTGAACTTCAGATTCATTGTGACATGAGCGTCGTGTCTCTCTGGAGGTCTGGCGGCAGCAGGGTTTGCTCAGCCTGAGACACGGAGGTCATTTCGGGCCGTCAGCGGGACACAAGGTCCTCCTCTGACCACTGACCACATCACTCCTGAGAAACCATCAGATTTCTCTCATGTTGCACTTTCCAGTTCAGAAGCTGAACTAAAAGAAAGCAGCCAAGCATGCTCTTTTACAGCCATATCCAAGTAAATTTGCTGCGAGATTAAAGCTTCAGCCCTGTGAGAAAGAGAAAAGCTATTACACGGCTCTTCTTTTGTTGGTAATATCAATGCGACATGCTCGGCGTAGGCCTTTAAGTTCTCGGCGTGGTGAAGAAATCCTTTTAAATGCAGATATGTAATTAATTCTTCATGTTTAGGGAATTAAACATATCTTAGAATGCAGAGGCCGGTGTGTAAGCGCGGTAATTTTATTATGTGGCGGATAAAAGAAGCCGCTGACCCCCACCTCCCCGCGACGCTGTATGCTAGCGCCATCACAAAAAACACTCTGCGCCACTACAAATTCATTTCAGACAGCGAAAATGCAAAGTCCATCCTATGATAATAGAGAACAATCGCAATCAGGGGCTCTTTTTCCCCAGGGTACAGTCTGCAGTCAGCATAATGCGTCCAGGCGGGCGCCGCGAACATAAAGCGCTTTTCAGAAACAAAGAGAAGGAGCAGGAGTGCATGCCAACACTTATACATCACAGACATATTATTAACCTTCACACGGCAAGGTGCTCTGAGAGAGAGAGAGAGAGAGAGAGAGAGAGCGTTCCCGGCCGGCTGTGAACGGCTGTGTCATTCACTCCAGCAGTATCGGAGATGAATTCAGTTGTGATAATCGTAGCATCTCTTCTGCAGGTGTAGTTTGAGCTCAGTGCCTTTTTTTAATTAATAAAAACCAAATGGAACGGTGAACGTTTCTTCACCCCAGTCGCCAGCTCTGGCTAATGTGTTGTAATTGACTCTGCAATTTTCTAATTGTGATTGCCATTTTAATTTTACTCTTGACTGTGCAACTAACAGTGTATAATAATTAAAATGGATTGCATACGGTGTACCTGTATGATTCAGCCAGGCTTGAACTTGAACCATAAGTTAACTATTAGGAAACTAAGAGGCTATGATCATTTTTCACACCGCGAGAACTCTTTAGATGAACTGTAAATGGGTAGTTGGGAAGATATTTTAAGTTAAAATGTACAAGGAAAAGTGTTTTCCCATCGGTTTTGGCCTTCACTATTTACATGTCAGAGGAATTTTTAGAAGCACAAATATAGTAGTCCCTCAATTAATGTTAGGTTATCATGCATGCATAATAATTATAAAATAATTAACAAAATGCTATTTAAAATAGTTTTAGATGAAGTATAGCACATCACGTCGCAGGAATACCTGTGTTTCAAAACATTTTTTTTTTTTTGGTGGTCACAATCCAATTCTCAACTATTAACTGCGACGTTTGCATCAATAAACTCCTAATTACTGCTTATTAATAGTTAGTAAGTTAGTTGTTAAGTTTAGGTATTGATATAGGATATAGGATTAAGGGATGTAGAATATGATCTTGCAGAATAAGGCATTAATATGTGCTTAATAAGTGCTAATAAACAGCCAATATCCTACACTCTAAAAAATGCTGGGTTAAAAACAACCCAATTTGGGTTGAAAATGGACAAACCCAGTGATTGGGTTGTTTTAACTCGGCATTTGGGTTAAATGTTTGATCAACCTGCTGGGTAGTTTTATTTAACTCAACTATTGTTTAAAAATTACTGTATTTCTTGCTTAAAATGAACCCAAAGTATGTTGGAAATGAACATTTATTAATAAGTTTAATGAATAATAATTTAACAATAAACATTTATTAAATTGCTTATTAATAAATGTTCACCTTTTGATTATTATTGTTGCCTCTAGTAATTATGTGTCTGATTTTTAATTTCCAACCTATTTTGGGTTCATTTTAATCCAGACATATAGTCATTTTTAAATAATAGTTGAGTTAAATAAAACTGTCTTAACCCAATTGCTGGGTTAAAACAACCCATTTACTGGGTTAAAACAACCTATTTGCTGGGTTAAAACAACCCATTCGCTGGGTTAAAACAACTCAATCGCTGGGTTAAAACAACCCAACCGCTGGGTTAAAACAACCCATTCGCTAGGTTAAAACAACCCAATTGCTGGGTTAAAACAACCCAACCGCTGGGTTAAAACAACCCATTCGCTAGGTTAAAACAACCCAATCGCTGGGTTAAAACAACCCATTCGCTAGGTTAAAACAACCTATTTGCTGAGTTAAAACAACCCAACCACTGAGTTAAAACAACCCAATTGCTGGGTTAAAACAACCCAACCGCTGGGTTAAAACAACCCAACCGCTAGGTTAAAAGAACCCAATCGCTGGGTTAAAACAACCCATTCGCTAGGTTAAAACAACCTATTTGCTGGGTTAAAACAACCCAACCACTGAGTTAAAACAACCCAATTGCTGGGTTAAAACAACCCATTTGCTGGGTTAAAACAACCCAACCACTGAGTTAAAACAACCCAATTGCTGGGTTAAAACAACCCATTTGCTGAGTTAAAACAACCCAACCGCTGGGTTAAAACAACCCAATTGCTGGGTTAAAACAACCCAACCGCTGGGTTAAAACAACCCATTCGCTAGGTTAAAACAACCCATTCGCTAGGTTAAAACAACCCAATCGCTGGGTTAAAACAACCCAACCACTGAGTTAAAACAACCCAATTGCTGGGTTAAAACAACCCAATTGCTGGGTTAAAACAACCCAACCGCTGGGTTAAAACAACCCATTCGCTGGGTTAAAACAACCCATTCGCTAGGTTAAAACAACCCATTCGCTGGGTTAAAACAACCCAATCGCTGGGTTAAACAACCCATTCGCTGAGTATAAACAACCCAACCACTGGGTTAAAACAACCCAATCGCTGGGTTTGTCCATTTTTAACCCAACTTGGGTTGTTTTTAACCCAGCATTTTTAGAGTGTAATAATATTCATGCTAATAAGCAACTAGTTAATAATGAGAATTGGACCCTAAACTAAAGTGTTATCATTGTTTTTCCTTCAGGTTTTATTTATGCTGTCTATTTTAACCATATAAAGTATCAATTTCTTCTTATTTTTTGGCATATGAATATCAGTATCTGCATCAAAGTGGGTTTTTTTTTGTTTGGGCTTCAGAATAAAACTGAAAGCTTCATATTCTCACTATATCACACTATACGAGCCATAAAAAAAGCAAAATGTACTGAATCAAATATGCAAGAACACATATGCAAACTTGCTTTAGATTTGTTTTTTTATTTAGAAAAAAATAATTTTTCAGACTAATATTTCATACATCAGGCTTTACAGGGTTAAAACATCCACGTATCCCTTGAAATGCAGCGTATATCTTTCCTTTCCATTCTTTCCGTTCTGTGTTTTCCTCGATGGCCAATACCTGTTTTTCCCGGATCCCCTTGGGATGTGCGCCTCAGTAATGAAAAAGGTTCCTGCTCAGGTTTTTAAGTGTATGGTCCGAGTGAGGCAGACACTTTCTAATTTAGAGGAAATTTGGTAAAATGGCTAGATTCGTTTTTTCCTCTGCTCGGCCTGTGTTGCGGTTTGTGTTTTCCGCAGACAAATGTGGGTCGTTTCCAACCCAACTGTAGAAATTAGCTGATAGACATCAAGGCAGATAACTGAGACCTGCAGCATTAGGATGGGAAAGGACATTAATCTTTCCAAAATTAAAATCCGCGCTGCTGCATTTAGGATTGAGGCCACCGCCATACGCCAGCCGCCCGACCGCCAGTTTTGATAAAACTGTTTAAGGAGAGGGGAGATTTAGATAAATTGCCCGCGGTGCTACTATAAGTGCGGTGGAACAGAGGAGGGGTAGGGAGGGTCCCTGTTAACCAGGAACACGTGGATATGAGCCGGCTGTTTACAGGGACCCCAGTGAGGCCGTCAAGACCACCAAACCTGATAACCTGCTGTTATTGATGTCAGGGAGCCAAAAGCCAGCGCTATCTGCATGTGTTGCATACAATGCAGTGTTTGTGAATGATGGGGTGGTGCATGTTTGTGCTCTGGAGGTGCTTGCAGGATTCTTGGCTTTCTTGTCGGAGGTCGACACTAGTGTGGATGTTCCGGCAAACCCGTGTATTTCTTCAATTGCTTGGAGGTTTGGAGAGCACTGGCTAAGAGTATCCCCTGCTCTGAATGATCCCAGAGTTCCAGCAGCGAGATCACGGGGGGCCGGCCTGCTTTACGCTCCAGCAAACGCATGAAGGGTGTATATGTCAGTCTAGCCAAGTGACGGGTAGTTCGGGATTAGACGTCTCGCGTGCGGATACCTGCTGCTAATGTGCTGAGGCACTGCTAAAATGAACAACTGGAAAATATACACAATCATTCTCCTGCTGCACAGACAGCAAACGTTGGGTTTTTGATGTTGGTTCCCAAAATGGGACTCTGATGTGCTGGTGTCCTCAGCGGGTTTTTGAAAGGAATCACACAATAATGAAAATTCTGTAATGAAAATATGGCGACACAAACATCAGACCTCAATAGACCAAATGCCATGATGTGCAGGAACCAAAGAGGGTTGATGTTTGATCCATATATATATATATATATATATATACACATTCTTGAGGTCCTTAGATGACAAAAATGTCAAAAAAACTCTGAAAAAATTTGAAGCTTGGGAGTACAGACTAAAGTTTGATCTCATTTTAAAGAAGACCCTTGGTAGATTATTGTTGAAGTAAAAAACATTTAAAAAAAAAAAAAAAAGTGAAGCAAAAAAAAAGTTATATATAGGTTTAAGTTTATGAAAATGATTTATGAGCAAATTTTTATATAAAATATATATTTTATAAAACATGTTGAGCACAAACAATGCTAAAAAATCAAAGATATAAATCTAAACAAGTTGTGTTCCAGATTTGAGGTTGATATCTCAAAAAATGAGCTTTCAGTAAGATTTTGTTTGGGCGAAATCAAATTTTTCCCATTAGATGCCAGTAAAGCTCCGCTGGTACACACAGTAGTTGGATTTGTGATTTTTTTAGTAAACACATACAAACCTCACTCTGACATCCACACCAACACAACCACACAATTATAGTTGCATAATTACTCCAACTGGTTCTATAAATACAGCAAAAGCAGAAAACAGTAAAAAAAAGAGAGTATTTGCTTTATACACCAAACCGGAGAAAATGGCACCATCTGATAAAAAAATAGTAAATATTTTAATTTTGAAGCCTTGCCAACAGAATGAAAGTCTATTAACAAAGACTGCATCATTTTATAGTTAAATGACCCTGGGATTAAAAATTGCAGTTTTAATGGGTTTCAATGGGGACATTTTTGTCCATTAAAGGAAATGAGGGTGAAATAGTAAAATTCCAATAAAAATACACACTTTCACGCTGTTGGCATTAACACAGACAAATAAGGACACACAAGGGTTAATATCAAGCTATCATTATGTCATTTTTGGACCCTTGGAAGTTTTGGATCACATTGAATTTCATAATATGGACAACAAGAGCTGAAACATTCTTCAAAATATCTTCTTTTGTGTTCTGAGGAGAAAGAAAGCCATGTGGATTTGAAATGACATGAGTGGGCGTAAATGATGAGAGAATTTTCATTTTTGGGTGAACTAAACCAGGAAGATTCCCTCAGATAACCAGTTTCAGCAGAGAGATAATGCTGGTCGACCAGCTTCACCGGTTACTTTTGCTGGTAAAACCATATGCGTCAGCTAAACCACAGTAATACTAGATAGCCAAAACCAGCCTGGACCAGTCTGAATTTTAAATTCACTAATTAGTCAAAGTTCCTGTCATACATAATAAAGCCTGTTAAGCCAATGAGGTAAAACACTGCTGTTGATAATCGTTGACCAAATTCTAGCACTATACAGTTTCTTCGCACACCATTTTCTGAGCATCAAATGTAGAAATTTACCACTTCCGACTTTGGATGGACCGCAGTATCGGTTTCATTGTCTCAAAACACCTAACTGTCTAACTATCCTAGCAGAAAAATACACGGATGCTCCGTATGTCCGCTCCCATGTCATCATAATCTCCCCAACAGACCGCCATGAAATTGACATTTAAGAATAACTGGACAAGTGGAAAATAATGCAATTCTGCAAGGTACATTTCAGGCGTATAGACAGAATGCGTGTGTGTCTGGATGTGTGGGGTGGGTTAGGATGCCGATGGCAAAAAGCGGCAGATTACCAGGCTCATGGCGGTGAGATAGAGGCACCGACCCGGCTGAGTGTCTTATCTGCGACGGCCAGCGCTGGTCTGGGACCTGTCTGCCAGCCCTCCGCACCTGTCCCGCAGCCCACCATTGACCAGCTCCCCTCTCCTCCAATAAACAAGCAATTACTGACCCAAACAACTGTCAGGGACTATGATCAAATAATTTAGCCGGAGTGAGAGGACCTTAATACAGGTCAATTTCACTCTGTTAGGCATGGTGGCTGAGGAAAACCGAGGGACAGCGTTTCCAGCCTGTCAGGGGAATGCTATTGCCGCTGCCGAATTTAAAGGTTACGTGCTGCGGTCCTGAAATATTCTATTCCATGCAGGGCCGGGATTCCATCACAACCAAAAGCCACTGCACCAGTCCTGCATTGAGCGTTGTAATGGTTTATGTGGGTATTAAACTGATAACTGAATAAGATATTGTGTGGGATGGGGGGTGTACATACTGTATGTATATATGACATATATGTTTAATATCTGTTATATGTTTAATTATTATTTTAATCACCTCTTTAGCAAACAGCAAAACCTTATAATGTTTTAAATCAGTTTTATTTACATTTGATTAGTGACCTAGGAAAAGTGCTGAGTATTAAAGGGACAGTTCCCCCCAAAATGAAAATTATCCCATGATTTACTCACCCTTAAGCTATCCTAGGTGTATATGACTTTCTTCTTTCAGACGAACTCAATCGGAGTTATATTAAAATATCCTGGCTCTTCCGAGCTTTATAATGGTAGTGAAGGGTTAATGAGTTAATATGCTGTTTGTGGAGTTGTTTAATCAGATCTTGAGAGATTTAATGTCTTTTGTCTTCAGTTGAGTTCATCTTAGGCTGTGGCTGAAGTCAGTTGTAGTTCTTGTGTTTCTCTTCAGTGATTCTGCTTGTTAACAGCAGGTGTTCATCACTAATGCTCAAACATCACTTAATTATCTCATTAACTTTAACTCTGCTTCAGTGTTACTTTAACACTATATAGAGAGGGACCATATGTACTCTGAGCAGAGTTGATTTAACTCTGGGGATTTTGCTGTCCAGTAACACAATCCGCACCAATTCATTCATGGTGAACCATTTATTTCCCCCTCTAAACGAGTCGGCCGTGCTGTTTATGACGCGCCGTCACATTTCTGCGGGTGTTTCGAGTGAGGAGGACAAACATTAGCTTTGTTCAGATTCAACTAATCTTGCTCAGCCTTCTCCAAAGTACAATCTCAGCTGCCATCTAACCTTGGTCCAAACTATTATCAGATCTGGATCTAATTGAACCTTCATGGAATAAACCTTGTCCAGTCACAGGGCACAGAAATCTTGATATACTCCACAAGAGTCGTCCATGACATGGGGTCTCCAGCTACTAAAGCTGCTTTTCCACCATCGGGCCAACGTTCTCATTGCTTAACCGTTCCATTCCGGCCCAGCCGTTACGGATATGGTTTCATCTTCCGCTGTGGGTCTGATAACAGAGCTCTTTGGAATGTAATACAAATGCAGAAGTTGTTGCCTTGTTATAAGGCAACAGTACACAGATGATATGAGATGTAAATATGTCATTATTTCTTTTAATTTTATTATTAACCTGCATTAACTTCACTCAAATAGCGTGGAAAAGCAGCCGATTAGCACCAGCCTTTGTGTGTAACTGTGTACAATACAATGTGTGCAAACACTGTGAGATGTTATTGTGTGGTAAAAGGTATCAAACCAATTGTATAGGCTTTTAAAAAAAAAGAATAATTAAAATAGTCAAACGTAAACCGTTTGGTAATGCTGGTTGATGGCTTCATCCTCCTCTTCCTCCTAGTGATTTCTCTTTAAATAGAAAAGACAAGGCCTGGAGGCTTTCGCAAGCTTATTATGGTAATAATTAGGAGACTGATTTTATCTCAGCCTGTACAATCACAGTGAGAGGCAATGGCTAAATAAACAGCCAAAGTCCTTGTGTCCCCAAGGGCTGTTCAGTGTAATTAAAATCAATAGGTTCTTCCTCCCAGGGCCTCTTTAACCCACCCAGCTAAGCCAAGGTTCTTTTATTGTTAAGCAGTCCTCATTCACTTCTCCCACCGTGACATATAGAGCTTCTCATGTTCACGCTTCCATTACGCTAAATTGATGTATTAAGACTTAAAAAATGAGAATATTGTTGCGGATCTGCGGTAGGCATCATTAGGGATAAGTGAGACGGCTTTATCCACAATCAGCGTCCAGTTATCCGGTAAGGACGGGGAAGGTTAGTTGACCTTGACTGGGACTCGCCACTCATTCAAGGATTTTTTTTGGTGTTATGTTGGTATGACAAATAAATACTGTTATTAAATTTTAGCTTATTATTCAACACAGGCTCATTTGAAATACATCCGACTACATTTTGACAAAAATGTTCCAATACATACAGTTCACTGCAGTTTCCAGCTGAAATGAACACTAGAGGCAGTAAAACACCAACAACTTTTACAGAAGCAGATTATCAACTTATTTTCACTGGCTTCACAATACTGTTATGACCTTAAAAAACGTACTACAGGCAGCGCAATGTCATTTTGCAAAACTCTGGGCTGTCATTTTCAACCCAACTTGGGTTGTTTTTAACCCAGCATTTTTAGAGTGTATGTGGAAATAAATCGGATATGAATCAGATACGTGCGTTTGCGTCTGCCATGTAAATGGACAGATCAGATTTTCTGGCTGGGTTAATGCTGGGTTAAAAACAACCCAAATTGGGTTGAAAATGGACTAACCCAGCGAATTGGTTGTTTTAACCCAGGTGTTGGGTTAAATGTTTGCCCAACCTGCTGGGTAGTTTTATTTAACCCAACTATTGTTTAAAATTACCGTATTGCTTGCTAAAAATGAACCCAAAAATATGTTGGAAATGAACATTTATTAAGATGTTTAATAAACAAACATTTATTAATAAGTTTAATGAATAATAATTAAACAATAAACATTAAATTGTTTATTAATAAATGTTCACCTTTTGATTATTACTGTTGCCTCTAGTAAATATGTGTCTGATTTTTAATTTCCAACATATTTTGGGTTCATTTTAAGCCAGACATATAGTCATTTTTAAACAATAGTTGGGTTAAATGAAACCTAACCCAAACATTTAACCCAATCACTGGGTTTGTCCATTTTCAACCCAACTTGGGTTGTTTTTAACCCAGCAATTTTTAGAGTGTATGTCATTGAAAAAACAACAGTGGCAATTGACGTCAACCATGATCACATGACTCTTTTCAATGGCACAATGGAGGACGAAGACTCAACCCAATGCTGGCCTTTAAAAATGGTGCAGAAAGCAAAATCTGCGTCCATCACAAATCATGACGTTTTTACTTCCTTTTCGGCCTGATCTTTTCCGTGTCAGTTCGTCTACCTTGGATTGTTTCTCTAGTGTAAATGCAGATGGGTCACTAATTGTTTAAGCATCAAATACGATTCATATTGTTGGTTTTGTCAAGCTTACATTTAAGTTTTCCTCTGTTTTGGAATTTCTGAATGTGATGATAACCATTTCACATAAGCTAGTCTCCTAAATGATGATCTTGTAAAGCTTTTATCGTTTTTAGCCGTACACATAGGTTACATGAGCAGCACTTTTCATCAGATGTCTTTAGAAGATCATTTGCCATCGGTTAGCAGAAACGCTAGCGAGCGATTTCGGTGAAACGATTCCCCGCTTGACAAATGAGACATCATGGGTTGTATGAAGCTCGACGCAAGCCGTCCTTCCTGTTCCTGCTATGCACATCAGTCCGCTGATGCAGTTGTTGCACAGATGACAACATGGCAGTGCCAGATCCTCTAATAGCCCTCTGCCTGACAGAGTCTGTCGTGATGAATCGCACAGCTCTTCCCTGGCTTTTCAGACTTAATTTTCTGAAGATTGCTTGCCCATTCAAGAGGAGAGGGACCTGATTCGCACTCCTGTCCAGGAGCCTGGGGCCCTGATGAGATGTCACTATTGTTCAGCCGAGCCTTTGGCATGGAGGCTTAACTACAAGTGGCTGCTTTTAAGACATTGGCCCGAATTACTTGACTGGCGAAGCTAAATAGCAATTAGACAGCTCGCCCACCAAACGGAAATTAGAAATTTGCCAGTGGGCTTAAGATGGGACTGAGTTTTCCTGCCCGCGCAAACACTTTCAGACCACCAACAGGAGCGACTATCTGACGGCAAATGGCCGTCCGAACGGCATTTCTTTCCCTACTTCGGAAAAGCTGAAATTTCTCTCCGGTGGACATTCAAAGTGTTTTCTGACTGTATTGGATCATTTCCGTCAGCTTGCCGGCGTGTTGTTTACACAGACTGATATCTTTTGTCACAACGCATATCATAGTTTGTCAATCAAACGTCAGGTTATGATGGTCTCTCGTCTAGTTTGCACCTTCCTTATTACAGCAATCATGATTCTCTGAGCACATGAGATTCTCATTTGAGGCAGAGGTAATGTTTGATAAACAGATGCAATAGGGCAAGAGCAGTTTAGTCAGTCTCATCGACTCAGAAACAGATCGTCCTGTCACCCGCAATGAACTCTCATTCGCAGAGATGAGACACGGCCATATTTAACTGCATTTTGAACTCGCATATTTGCATGAACATTATTTTGTCCACACTTGTTTACACAAGTTCAGACCGGCTATCAGACTCTCGGCTTCTCTTTTCATAGTGATGGCAGAGTGAAATGCGGTTGGAGAATGAATCAGATGGACAGAATGAAATCCTGCTGTGAAAGACTAACAGATCTGTTCCCGAGAGCTCTAATCCACTCGCACTCACTTATCTTCTGTGACAATGAGGCTTCCTCTCAGACTACAGAACTTTCCCGTTGTACTTTGTCTTCCTGAAGCAAATTTGTCTTGTCTAAGTGTCTTATACCTCCAAGACAAACAGTTTACCTCTGGCAGATACAGATTTTGTCAATGCTTGAATGTTGACTGTCAGCTAATCTCCTCGTGCTGTTGGACGAGAACAGACTTCCCACAACAGATTTCTGCATGTCTGTCCATAAACGCAGGAGACTCCTAAAGTGATGACTGCAACAGATAACATGAAAATCATTTGCCCGACACCCTCAAGTGCCAGATGAAATTTCTACATTATAAAAAGTGGTAACATGCAATGAGCTGTTTGTACCTGATTTAAATGTTGCTGTAAATGAATGTATTCACCCAGATATCTAAAATATGTTCTTTAAACATTTTGGTAATGTTCCCATTAAGCTATGAAAACGAATGTTCTGAACATTCAAAACATCCATTTCTTGAACATTCCATTTTATCATTTTTCAAACGTTACGTTTGAATGTTCTTTGAACGTTCTGAAACAAGTAATAAATAGTACTATTTGAATAACATTAGATGAACATCCAACTAAAACACTCCATAAATACATTCCATGAATGTATGAATAATATCTTTTAAAAACATTATTAAAGACCAGATAACATTGAATAAAGATTATATTAAAGAGGACCTATAATGCCCCTTTCACAAGATATAAGTCTCTGGTGTCTCCAGATTGTGTCTGTGAAGTTTCAGCTCAAAATACTCCACAGATCATTTATTATAGCTTGTCAAATTTGCCCCTTTTTGGGTGTGAGCAAAAACACGCCGTTTTTGTGTGTGTCCCTTTAAATGCAAATGAGCTGCTGATCCCAGCATGTCAACAACACTCTACTACAACAACTCTTCCTCTTCTCTAAAGCAGCCCAACATGGCCTCACCCTCTTTATTGTGTGTTCTTGGGGGCGGGGTTTATGTAAATTTTAGGGTTTGTGATGTCACTAACCTGGGAAGAAGCTCGTTGTAGTCCCTACCAGATGTTTGTTGTAGAAAATATCTCCCTTTGCATTGAACTTTCAGCGTCGTAACTTTGCAGATGTTGTTTATGCTCAAACAGCAACATTACACTCTAACTAAAGTTGAAAAAGTGAAATCATAATCAACCACCCCTTTAACGTTATTGGAAGAATGTTTGTTCATAACTTTGAGAGAACCTTGTCAGAACGTTCTGAGAACGTTCCCTGTTAGCTGGGTATTTTGATTCAGCAATACTAAATACAATTTTTGACTTGAAACCAGTTCATTTAGATTTTAATCCAGCTATATAGTCATTTTTAAACAATAGTTGAGTTAAATAAAACTACCCAGCAGGTTGGTCAAACATTTAACCCAACTGCTGGGTTAAAACAACCCAATCTCTGGGTTCCATTTTCAACCCAACTTGGGTTGTTTTAAACCCAGCATTTTTAGAGTGTATGAACTGTCGTTGTATAAAAATGGAAGAAAGTCACATGGGTTTGGAAGAAAGAATGATGACACTGGCTGAACTTCTCTAACCTGTGATTTTGGTCACGGGGTTTGAATCCTATAATCCTGGTTCCATGTACAATTAATGATTTCACGTAGAAGGCGAGAGGGATTTTTCTCTTGGTGTAAGTTAAATGCCAGTGCTGGCCATCTTAAAATAAAGCGTCCCGGATGGAAAGTGACAGGGAGAACACAGCCGTGGCCGTCACTTGCTCGCTTTGACAAAGTGCAGCCATTATGCAAGCGTGACAGTATTTCTCTGAGGGCAATTTCTAAAAATTATTTCAACAATGTAACGAGTGAAATGTCACCACTCGCTAATTATGTTTATGCTAATTGTTAATTAGGCTCTCAATGAGCATTGTCTTAATTAACAATGGCTGTGAAAATATGTGCAGGGCAGTAGAAACATAAATGAGTCCAGTAATTGCCAGCCTCCGGTGATTAACACAGATATATTAGGATTTTACTGCTTCCGTTACAATGAATTTTTATTTTTGGTAATAATTTGTCTGTCTACTTAACAGCGAGGGTTGGTAGAACAGACGAACAATCATCTTGATTTAACAAATGCATGCCATCAAGGCTTTTTTTTGAGTATGCAAATGTCTATAAATCTTTATTAAGCAAATATTATGTTGACTAACTTTCATTATCAAATGCTTGACTTGGCAAAATAAATATGTAATATATAAAAAAGCATTATACATCTAATATACACTATACTGTAATGTGTCTTTGCATAAACTGAAACATCTTCTGTTGTATATATATACAAATAATGAATGCCTTCATTTCATATTGTTTGCTTTCATGACCCAAATTGCCAATTATTCGCCAATGTTCAATCAGCTTATCCAAATGAACAGTTATTAGGAGCCATTAATGATTGACTAAGAGCTCATGAACAAGTTGTGAATATTGTACAGTTGCTCCAGAGTGGAACATCTTGTCTTAATTATCCATCCTGAAGTCAGAGCTATTCAGAGGCTTGATTGAATTTGACATGAACAGGGAAGCATTTGTGAATGAAGATTACAACACTGCAATACTAATGACTATTCAAAAATATTAATTTCCATACTCTGGTTTTAACAGCCCATCTGCTGTATGTCATACAGCACCAAGAAACCCGTTGTTTAGTCATGTATTCTTGTGCACATTTTATTTGCTAGTCTCTCCTTACGCCGTAACTTATACATCTGTTTCACTAGTTTTAAAGTAAAGCACATTCTGCACACCAAATGTCATTTTGCTGACAGCAGTAAAGCGATGCTTTACAGGTTGTAACATTGTAGCCAAATAAAAGGGATTAATGGTAGTTTCAGCTGGCAGGGACAATAAAAGAGGAAACCAATTATTTGAAACCAGCAAAGCTGTGAAGACAACTTATTTTTGTTGGCTGTTTTCTTTTTGCCGTAGTCTAGACTTTATCTACTGGTAAAAAGACTCTGTCTTTATGTCTCTGATGACTCGCAGATATCTCTAGAATTGGAGATAATGATAATCTGCCGCTATAAAGAGACTTTTGTAAATGTTTCAGTTTTCCACTCTTCCAGTCCACCTGCGACCGTTATTAGTGTGAAATATAAAAGTCAGCCAAGAATTTCACTAAAGTACAATATATGAACAGTGTATATATGTATGTTGAAATTCAAATTTAGATTATTAAAGGGATAGTTCACCCTAAAATTAAAAATTAAGTCATTTACTCACCCATCCTATTGTTGCCGTATGATCTTCTTTCTTAAGGAGAATGTTTTTAAAGGGAACATATAATGACTTTTTCCATGTTTAAGTGCTATAATCGGATCCCTGGTGCATCTACCAACCTAGAAAACATGAAAAAGAACAACCCAGTAACTTTGTTTTGGTAAGCGTTTCTCTGCAAGCATGTGAAAAAACGAGCCGCTCAGATTTCGCTCCCCTTGTGACGTAGGAAGGGGATCTTATTATAATATTACCACCCCTTAATCTGCACGTTTCCACCCACGGTGCCGCCATTTTGTTTTTGCAAGCAAAACCAGTGTACCAGTTCTAACGCCATGGCAAAAGTTCGAGCAAAGCATGCTAACTGTTCTGTCGTTGGCTGCACAGACGAGCACTGAACACTATTTAGAGTCTCGTTAGCTTGAGTTGACCCTGGCAAGATCGACTGCTAAAAAAGGAGCGTTTCTGTCCGAGTGATATTTTGGAAAAAATATTAGACCATTCACAGTATTTGATAGCAATCATAAACCTTAGCCTGGTGTGTATGGATCTGTTTGACAAACAGGTACACTATGGTGTCCATGCAGGATTTGTACAAAAGATGACGGCACATGCTAGTGGATGAGTTGAATCAACTCCACAGCAACTACATACATTCATCCACTAACCATTCAGAAACATCTAAAAGTTGTAACTTCTTCCTGAGTCTCTCCATCAGTGTCCGACAATGTAAGGCTGAACACTTTCCTCATTTTGGCTGCGTGAGATTCTCCAGCTTTGTTGTTGTTGAGCGACCGAAGCACGAGCTGTTAAAGCTCCGCCCTCTTCTGGAAAGGGGGCCGGGAGCAGCAGCTCATTTGCATTTAAAGGGACACACACAAAAACGGCGTGTTTTTGCTCACACCCAAATAGGGGCAAATTTGACAAGCTATAATAAATGATCTGTGGGGGATTTTGAGCTGAAACTTCACACACACATTCTGGAGACACCAGAGACTTATATTACATCTTGTGAAAGAGACTTATATTACATTATCCTGCCCATAATCCAAACCATCTGTTTTAAACATATACAAAATAAGTCTAGAATCATATCCAATATGAAGCCTGAACACTTAACCATCAGAATATCACATTAATAGGTTTTATGGATGAAGCCAGTTTCATCTGTGTGAGGCAGTGGTGCTCTCTCTGATCAAATGAATATAGACAGTTGATCAAGAGATGGAGTGAATGCTCTTCAGTATAAGTGTGTATGTATGGTGGATTTACAGGCAGCACCCTGTGTGTTCATTTAGCTTATAGGACTCCTGGTTTCAATGCATTTAAACAGCTTCTGTCGGCTGCGGTGCACAATTTAGAGCTCCATCTGCAAGTGCAGCAGCAGATACCAGAGCGGCCCTGCATAAATCCCCACAAACAGACCCGCGAAAGTAAGAAGAATCCAGACTGTCATCAATACGTCCCCTCGACTCACTGGCCGGGGAATGTTTATCAGCGAGCCGAACGGCCGTATTGCATATTGACTGAGGCCCCGTAACCTCCGCGTGACACGAGAGCAGAGCCTCTCACCTGAACACATCGTCCCAGCGTTTGTCTCCTGCTTTCTCTGTCCTCAAGGGAGATCATAAAGAATACTGATAATTTGATAATTTTATAATTATTATTATTATATATGGTGAAACAAAAAAAGGAAAAGAAAAAATGTCCAGATCACATATATTTTGCATAATGAAAATGAAAAATATTTTTTTGCATTGTGAATATTTTCATCACAATTACACAAATATCCCCTTAAAATTCTCATTACCAGAATTAATGATAAAAATACTATGATGCAATGCTATTTTCTCATATGCGTAAACACGTTTTAAACCATCTCTCTAAATGTTTCTGCGTTATAGCAAAGAGAAAACTTTTTTATGCATTACTGTAATGAGAATTGTGGGGAAAATATGATTAATTTTCAAAACTGTCGTTGAAAATGTCATAATATAAACCATTAAAGGTCATTAAATCAAAAGTGACAGTAAAGTTTACATTGTATTACAAAAAAATAAAATATATCACAGTTTCGACAGAAATATGAAGCAGCACAACTGTTTTTTAACATTGATGATAATCATAAATGTTTCTTGAGCAGCAAATCATCATATCAGAATGATTTCTGAAGGATCATGTGACACTGAAGACTGGAGTAATGATGCTGAAAATTCAGCTTTGATCACAGGAATAAATTACATTTTAACTCGAGATGCACCGATATATCGGCCAATAATCGATATCGGCCGATAAAAGCAAATTTTCACACTATCAGCCGATAATTTAAAAATCAGGGCCGATATATCCTGTCATTCAAAAAAAGGCAGGAAAATGCACTGAATTTGTGCTTTGTGTAAAGAAAATGCTAAGAAACCAGTTTGATGTTCAATATTAATTGTAATTATATGAATTAATAACATTCAGAAAGTTAATCTTCAGAGTTTAGTTGATGTGTGTTAATATTAATTTGAGTAATGTGTTTGTTTATAACTGATACCAGTTACTCTGAAACAAGTTGATGAAATGGAGAGAATAAATATTTGCATTTCTTTCAAAAAATAATAATTAAAAAAAATATTGATTAATTATAATTATCATTGATTTAAACCCCCAAACTATTGTTATCGGCAGATATCATCGTATCCGAGGAGAAATTTAGCATATATTCACTTAGAAAACAGCTATTTTATTTAAATTTTTCACAATTTTTACTGTAGATCAAATAAACAGCCTCGGAGCTCATGAGAGACTTCTTTAAAGAAACATTACAAATCTCACCCACCCCAAAAAGTGTATTTTTCATGTCATTTTGGTGTGAAGTGTGCCATAATACATAATAAATCTGATCATTTTGTGACTTCAGTTATAGTTACAATTATTTGCATTGTTAATGATAAAATGATTTCAGTAATTTGATTTTTTTTGGGTAACACTTTATTTCAGTAGTCCACTTTAGACATTCTGCTGACTGTAAGTAACTTTGTAACTTCATGTCAACATGTCTTCAGCGGACGCGAGCGGCGCGAGACGCGACAAACCCATTATAATGAGTGATGCTGTCTACACTGGACACGACAAACTCCTACCAGACGCCCCGTTCTATTTCTGACCTACTTCAAGTCTAATGAGAGCTAGTTGACATGTAGTAGTTAGTATAGTGGACCATAGAAATAAAATGTAACCTTTTTTAGTTTAGTTTTCACATTTACATTTTTTTTTTTTTTTTTTGTAGAAAACGTTGACATTTATACCGCTAATAATGAGCCTAACTCCAGGAGTGTGTTTAGTTGTAATTCATGTGGATCTTATTCAGTCTGAGTTGTGTGAGGTTGAAGAGAAGCGCGCCCTCCTCTGGCCAGATTAAACACTGCAGCAGCTGCTGCTTCACAGGACAGATGTCTCTCTATCGGTGTTCATTAACATTAAGATTTTAGGAAAAGAAGCCTGGAAATCATAGTGTTTATTTCTGGTGGCGTTAACCGACCACCAAAGCAGTCTTATATCAGTAATATGGGTTTCCACAATCAGATCTAATATGAGATGAGAGAAACTGTGCTTGTAAAATGAGATTATGCACTCATTATCATGAACAAGACCTCAACTGTAATGTAATTTAAATTCTATTTTTTTTATTTCCTTCTGCTTAACAACATGAACGTAGCATAATTCATAAAGCTCAGTTGTTATTTTCTCCTCTCGTCTCTCGTCTCAGCCGGTGTATATTTGTCCGTTCGGCGCTGAGATTGAAATTCTCCTTTCTCATTACCAGTCTTAATAGACCCCTTCGACCTCATCCCACACTGAGATATCATCTGATCCATAGAATTAATTAATTATAGCCCAAATATTATAGATTATTAAAAATAGCATAAGTAATAGTGTAATATCTCAAGCTGTCGAGTTTAATAGTCAACATTGTCTTGGCACCTCTTATCAGCGGGAGACACCCGGTCAGAATATTGATTTCTAGTCGTTTTAACCATCATCTGCTGTTGTGATGGAGAATTGTCAGGCTTTTACTACTCCGTGCTCATTTAAAATCATTAGATTGCTTCTGACTAAAGCTGTGTTTGCTCTCAGAGCACTGGAACGCCATTATTTTATACTGTGTAAACTGACAAAGAGTGTGCAGCAGAAAAACAAATGTGTTATTTAGAGCTGGAATAGTCAAAATAACATCATTTAGTGCCCTAACAGCCTTAAATATAGCTTTTCATCTGCTACAATATTTGCATTACATAAATGATCAGTTCCTGAAAAGATTTTGTGATCTTGTTTTAGCTGATAATGTTATTTAAAACAACAGAAAGCGTCGAGTTTTAGCTCGATCAGACCGAATGAGATCGCTCAAATGATCTGGAATATGTAAGTGATTTGTGTTAACGTCAGAAAGTGTCTTGGTTATTCAATTGTCAATAATGAATATGTTATCGTCAGTGATTTTCTCACACGATGTAGACAGAACTTGTGTTTCGTCGTCTGTGAATGGGACCATTTACATGCAAATTATTGTGCATAATATGATTAAATTGGCAAAATCATTCAACGGGCTGCTGGGAGGATTTTCTAATTACAACAGCAGTTCCCCAATCAGCTGGTAAAACAGACAAATGATTTGTGTTTTCATGGATAGACGGATCTGAAGTTTAGGTTTCATGCTGTAAAATCTGCATTCGTTAAAATTAGTTTGTATGGAAGTGTGTGCAAATTTAGCCTAGAGTTTGGAAAAACACTCATGGAAATGCCTGTTATAACAGCCTGTGAAAGATCAGGTTGAATGTTGTGTGCTGTGATGCTGCGGCTCTTCATCCGGACTCCCACGGGTCCGCTCATGATGGGATAATCATCTTCATCCTCACAGACGAGTGTTTTACCCATTATTTTGTGCAAGTTTTAATTCCTCGCTTCCAAAGGATCATTGCCTCGAGTAATTGTGACGAACTGACCTTGTGCATGTCGCCTGTGTGAAACAAACTAAAGAGGAATCACACTTCTGTGCTGCTGTTTCATGTGAACTAAAAAATGCTGCCCAAGTTGGATTGAAAATAGACAAATCCAGTGATTGGGTTAAATGTTTGCCAAACCTGCTGGGTAGTTTTATTTAAAACAACTATTGATTAAAAATGACTATATGACTAGATTAAAATGAACCCAAAATAGGTTGGAAATGAACATTTATTAATAAGTTTAATCAATAATAATTAAACTATAAACATTCATTAAATTGCTTATTAATAAATGTTCACCTTTTGATTATTATTGTTGCCTCTAGTAATTATGTGTCTGATTTTTAATTTCCAACCTATTTTGGGTTCATTTTAATCCAGACATATAGTCATTTTTAAACAATAGTTGAGTTAAATAAAACTACCCAGCAGGTTGGGAAAACATTTAAAGGATTAGTTCACTTCAGAATTCAAATTTCCTGATTTACTCACCCCCATGTCATCTAAGATGTTTATGTCTTTCTTTCTTCAGTTCAGAAATTAAGGAAAACATTCCAGGATTTTTCTCCATATAGTGGACTTCACTGGGGTTCAACGGGTTGAAGGTCCAAATGTCAGTTTCAGTGCAGCTTCAAAGAGCTCTACATGATCCCAGACGAGGAATAAGAGTCTTATCTACAGAAACCATCGGATATTTTATATTAAAAAAAAATAAAAAATTATATACTTTTTAACCACAAATGCTCGTCTTGCACTGCTCTGTGATGTGCCACACATTACGTAATCACGTTGGAAAGGTCACGCGTGACGTAGGCGGAAATACTGCGGTAGAGCGAAAAACTCCATCCCATTTTCTCCCCCAACTTCAAAAACGTCCGACATCGTTGTTTTGACTTAGTCTTTGCACGTTCGCTTTGTAAACACTGGATCGGTACTTCCGCCTACATCACACATGACCTTTCCAACGTGATTACGTAATGCGTGGAGCATCACAGAGCAGTGCAAGACGAGCATTTGTGGTTAAAAAGTATATAAATGTTTATTTTTTTTAGAAAATGTCCGATGGTTTCTCTAGATAAGACTCTTATTCCTCGTCTGGGATCATGTAGAGCTCTTTGAAACTGACATTTGGACCTTCAACCCGTTGAACCCCAGTGAAGTCCACTATATGGAGAAAAATCCTGGAATGTTTTCCTTAATTTCTTTTCAAATGAAGAAAGAAAGACACAAACATCTTGGATGACATGGAGTAAATTATCAGGACATCTGAATTCTGAAGTGAACTAATCCTTGAACACATTTGCTGTGTTTGTCCGTTTTTAACCCAGCATTTTTTAGAGTGCTCAAGGTTGTTAAATGTTCAAAAACTTGTGCTCATTGTTTTTGTTTTTTGTAAACTAATATAGAAAACAAAGTTTAAATTAAGGTGATAATTTAAAACTGTGATGGAAAAAGAATGCATGTATTTTTCCAATATATATATATATATATATTAAATATTCGTTTCTATAAATGTTTGGTTTCTGTGGTCAAGTGCATTATGGCCCATTTTCTCGTTAACATCTCTGATGATCCTATCCTGGGAGATGGGAGGCAGAAAGTAAGGAAAAATAAGCCTATTTAGTGTGTTTCCAGTCCAGTGCTCTGACTGTGATCTGACAGCTGTGTATATCAGCAGCGCATCATCGCTCACTCTCTCACACTCAGACGGAGATAATAGGCTATTAGAGGCATGGGATTAATTTGTAGCCAATTACCACTCACAGTGGAATATGAATGCATAAATAAGCCACGGCTTGTGTCTTAAGTTTTGGCGGTGATCAGAGCAGTGTAAAGGGGAGGGGAGCCAGCTGGGCGCGCGCGCGTGTGTGCGCGTGTGACATAAACGCCGGGGTGTCCTGAGGGGACGGTTCAAACCCAAAAAGGACCTGAGCAGAGGGGGACATCAGCATCACCGACACCAACATCCCACTTATTTGATGTCCTCTCAGCAGTATGACTCCTGTTGAATAAAGAACGGCGAAAGAAAGCAGAAGTCAGCCCTCTGGAGAGCGATGAACCGGGAGAAGGTGCAGGCTGGCGACTCCATCGTGCCTCCCGCGGCCGGCGTGATCGTGGTCGCTCCGCAGGACGGCATGGACGACAAGCACCTCGGAGAACTGCCGGTGTTTAACTGCGCCGGAGGGAGAGACGCGCTACCGGCGGAGAGTCGAGAGTCCTCACCGAGGCACGAGCCCGCGCCCGCGGGCGCGCCGCCTA
This sequence comes from Ctenopharyngodon idella, assembly GCF_019924925.1. NCBI lineage: Eukaryota > Metazoa > Chordata > Actinopteri > Cypriniformes > Xenocyprididae > Ctenopharyngodon > Ctenopharyngodon idella. Next base: position 1,800,206 of record NC_067233.1, read on the forward strand.
CCGTCCACCGGACCACCTCCTTCTCTGTTCTGGACATTTTGGACCCCAATAAATTTACTAGTAAGAGGCAAGCGCCTAACAGGACAGGTTGTGAGTTCATGTTTGGAGCGGAAAACAGAAGCGATGACTCGAATCACACGATCGAGCACAAGTCTTACCAAGAGGACTACGAGTGTAAAAAAACATCAGGGATTTTAAGTAAGTGACCCTTTAATATTGTGTGTGTGTTCAGAACGATGCCAGCGAAACAGTACACAGTTGACAAAGAACTTTATTTTAGTTTAAAATTCTATAATGGAAATGTATGTTTTGTTTTGCGATTAAAAATTGCAAAATGTACATGAATGTGAAATGGGTGTTTTAGCTGCTTTTCAGGTTTTTCACCATGTAGTCTCATATCGTTATTTAGGTCGTAAAAATAAACGAGTAATAATAATAAAATATTGTTGATTATTAGATTGAAAGGTCGTGTCAAATACTTGACTGTTTATTATGAGAAAATGTAAGTTTTATAACAATTATTTCTTTATTGTTAACAAATGCAACTTAAGCCGCCATCTTTAAAAAGAAGGACTTTAACTAAAGTTTATTTACTGAACGAATTAAACTAGTTTTGAAGTCATTAAAATCCTCGGAAACGGCCATTTTAAGTGTTTGCTCGAGTGGGTTTATTAGAATGATAGTTTTGGTGAAACTTTTTTGTTAAATGTTTGTCACTTGGCATTTTTAAGTGTGTGTGTGTGTGTGTGTGTGTGTGTGTGTGTGTGTGTGTGTGTGTGTCAGGTAAACTACATTAAAACAGATCTTGTGTTTAGTCCGAGCACTTTTTAGTTTTTTGAGACCCATGATCGATATCTCGCTTAATAAGTATAATAGGTTTTAATCTTGTAATTATCCGAATTTTAGCCCCATAATTTAGATGTTGAGAGAGAGTTTTCAAGCTGCCTGAAAGAGATATACTCATTTCTATAATAGGATATCGACCAGATCCTCCTCATTATCCGCGTCTTTACGCGGCGACCTGCGTTAAATTAAACGCAATCGAAAGCATTTAATTGTTTTTCTTTAGATATGTTAGCGCTTTGTCTCGAGTCTAAATGCTGAAAACAGTCTTCGCGAGGATCATCTTATCTTCTGCCTGCATTTGCAAGGACAAATATGTGTCAACCTCGATGATTGATCGGAGGCGGCGCGCGAACGCAATTTTCAATAAACAGTAATTGTAGGCTGCAATAATTTGATAAGGTTTGTGCTGTTTTTAACAGCCGCTTTAAATGGTGGAGTAAATTGAGAGTTATCGATTAGTCGGACACGCTGTGATTTAAGATGTCAAGATGAATTGACACGCCAGAGGAAGTGCGTCTGTTCACTTCATATGAACACAACAGAAACATTAGTTTAATTTCAGGTGAAAAAATTATGTCATTCTGTGTGTTTTTAACTAGTTACCTAACATAATGTTTGAGTTAAACTAGCACAGATGCCTGCGTTTTGGTTTAAATAATTAAGAAAACAATTTCAGCGTTAACCAATCAACATCACAGTCAAAGAAATGTTAAACAGCCGATTTAAAGGAGAAAATGGAAGAATTTATTTTAAAATGTTTCATTTACACTTAAAAAATAAAGGTTGTTTATTGGCATCAACAGTTCCATGAAGAACTTTTAACCTCCATTTGCACAAAAGGTTCAAATGTTCTTCACACTCTTTTCAGAATTGTTTAAAGATTCTTTAGCGAACCAAAAATTGTCCGGAACCTTGATTTTTAAGAGTGAAAAAAGGCTAAATTAATAACTACATTTACACTGTAAAAAATACTGGGTTAAAAACAACCCAAGTTGGGTTGAAAATGGACAAACCCAGCGGTTGGGTTAAATGTTTGGGTTAGGTTTCATTTAACTCAACTATTGTTTAAAAATGACTATATGTCTGGATTAAAATGAACCCAAAAATCAGACACATAATTACTAGAGGAAACAATAATAATCAAAAGGTGAACAAGCAATTTAATACATTTTTATTGTTTAAAATGTTAAATTTGGGTTCATTTTAAGCAAGCAATAAATTATATAATGGAAATGTATGTTTTGTTTTTGTTTATCAAAAATTGTAATGCAAAATGTTCATGAATGTGAAATGGGTGTTTTTGGCTGGCCAGTCACAAAAGTTTTTAATTTTTAAATCACAATGATCCAAATGAATTAATAAGCGTGCAAATATTCCATGTAGTCTCATAAATTATTTAGGTCATAAAAATAAATGTGTAATAAGCAATAGCGAGCAATACAGTAATTTTTAAACAATAGTTGAGTTCAATAAAACCTAACCCAAACATTTAACCCAACCGCTGGGTTTGGCCATTTTCAGCCCAACTTGAGTTGTTTTTAACCCAGCATTTTTTTAGAGTGTTTGAGTGTTTTCACTCTGAAAAATAAAGGTTCCAAAATGGCGGATATAATAATCTTTTAGTAAACAATTCTGAAAAGAACCATATTTTCTTAGTGTCAAGAACATTTTCAACCCAACTTGGGTTGTTTTTAACCCAGCATTTTTTACTAAAATGCCTTTCTTTTCCCCTCCATAATTCATAAAATAGTTGGTGTGTTTTCAGTGTGTGTGAATTCACCTGTACACGCAGGTCATCTGACGGCGGTGTTTGTGTTTCCACAGAGGACGGGTTCGTGTTCCGGTCAGATGAGTGTGAGGCTGATTTCACCCGCGGGAATCAGTCGGACGGAGAGCTGCAGGAGGATCTGTGCAGCGAGGAGACCGGGAACAACGACGCCGAGTTCGGGCAGCACGAGGACGACGACTCCATGAGTAAAAGTCCAGACCAGACTCAACAGTCCTCAACAAACGGACAGAACCACCCGGTGAAACCCAAACGGAAGCGCTCCGGCTCGGACTCAAAGTCTGGCAAGCCCAGAAGAGCGCGGACTGCGTTCACGTACGAGCAGCTGGTGGCTCTGGAGAACAAGTTCAAGTCGACGCGATACCTGTCCGTGTGCGAGCGCCTCAACCTGGCGCTGTCCTTGAGCTTGACAGAGACGCAGGTGAAAATATGGTTTCAGAACCGCCGGACCAAGTGGAAGAAGCAGAACCCGGGCGCGGACACGAGCGCGCCGACCGGCGGGAGCGGAGGAGGGCCGAACGGAGCGAGCAACGGGCTGGGCAGCCTGAGTCCTCTGAGTCCGTCTCCTCCCATGAGCGGACACCTGTCCATGCACACCAGCTATCCGGGTCACGCGCCCGGGGGACTCGTCTGCACCACGCAGTTGCCCTTTCTGCCGGGTCACGCGGTTCTGTCGCCCTTCATGCTGGGCTCGCAGACTTACGGAGCGCCGACATTTTACGCGCCGCACTTATAAGAACAGAATCACGGGAACATTTCTGACTTGAAGCGCTATAAATGCGACATGTATTTCAACCTCGCTGCACTGTGGCAAACCCAGAAAGTTTACGAATCGAATTGCTTCATTTTGATAAAATGTGAATATTTCTCTAGGTCAAACTGTAAATATTCAGTTATTATGAAATGTGTTTAGACATTAACTTTGAATGCAAATGTAGTAGGGAATAAAAAACGAAGAATGAGATTGTTGGACTGGAATCGTGTACAAACATAGAAAAGTTTATCTTGATTTTGTTTTTTACTGTGGGCCACATTTAATTCTGCATAGAATATGCTATTATTTAATTGTTTGTCTCACAATTAAAAGGTTGAAATAAAATGACAGATGACAAAGATCAGCTGTAACTAAAGTTTTGCATGAAACTGAGAAACCGCTTTAACTTTAACGAAAAGCAGGAATAAATCGCGTTGCTTCCATTGGTAATAATTTCATATCATTTTTAGGCTGTAGAAAATTTTCCCTCTTTCTATGGAAAGATTATGTTTGATTAAATTTACTTGAACTCAACCTAAAAATGCAATAAAATCTTTAGCAGTTTTAGAGGAAATGTAAGAATAAAGTTCAGTCACAGAACGTTCAGAAATTCGAATTCGTAGATGTAGAAAATGTTACATTTTAAATATTTATGTTCTTATTTTGTTTTAGAAACATCCGCTGATATTCTATCGAAGCACTAATGAGACATCATTTCCTCTTTAAATCGACTTATTGATTTGCTTAAATATCAATAAGGATGTCAGCTGATGACAGTTGAAAAGTATTTCGTATTTACAGTTTATTCGTTAAAATAATATTTTTCCGTGTATTAATAAAACTCATCAGATTGTAAATGTGTAACACGGGTCTCTATTAAATCGTTTCTGAAATCTGCGCACTTTTCCAGATATTAAACATTCAAATATGCTGCTCAATGTCGCATGATTTTCAATCGTTTTTCAAGCTTCCTTAATATTTGAATGACATAAAATACTACATTATATATGTAATACAATTCATTTCATCAATTATATTTAACAGGATAATACTGTTAGTGGCTGTTTGAGATTTCTTAAAAATTTTCTAAATTCGTTTGGTGCATTTGTTTTTCCATATAGTTTTAAATAGCGAAAGCGACATTTCACAAATTTATTATTATTTATATTTATAATAGTTAATAATAATATCACAATGGTCAGTGTTTTGTTTTTGTAGCTTGTGATGTGCATTTCACAAGTTTACATATTATATTAACGACGTATTATTATTATCATTATTACAATTCGATTTTTTATAATTAGATATTATAAATATTATTATAATCACATTGTAGCTCGTGATGTTAACGTGAAATAACAAAATAATATAATTTTGTTGACACATGAAAACACGGATACAAATACAGGTGATTTTTGTTCTTTGATCTTCTTCTTCGTCGCCCGTCTGTAAATAATCTTATTCATATTTCTATACATTAAGTTATTTTGATTCCCGCTGCAGAATAACGCGCGTGAGGATCATGTTAGCAGATGATGGATGGAGAGGATTTATCGTTGCACACGTCATGTCTCTGTTAAATCAACGCAGCTGCTCAAAGACACTGTTTCCTTCTATCACTCCAAATGTCATATTTTTCTACAATGCTGTTTTCCTGTTGAATTTGACATTTAAATGTTCAACACATTATATAAACTAGCACAGCCACTCTTCCACTGTTTTAAAATAGTAGACAGTCACATTGTGACTTTATATTATTATATATTAATATAATTATTACACAAATTATATTAATAAATAGCTGTGCAGTTAATGTTTCAGCAGGTCTAATGATCAAGAGGAAACTGTAATAGAGAGACTAAGAACATGCAAACCTCATCATTAATTAAATTATTTAAGAACCATTATTAAAGAAAATCCTATATATATATATATATATATATATATATATATACACATATACATACATACAGTATATATATATATATATATACATATACATATATATGTTTATATGTGACCCTAGACCACAAAACCAGTCATAAGGGTCAATTTTTTGAAATTGAGATTTATACATCATCTGAAAGCTGAATAAATAATATTTCCATTGATGTATGGTTTGTTATGATATGATAATATTTGGCCGAGATACAACTATTTGAAAATCTGGAATCTGAGGGTGCAAAAAAAAAATCAAAATATTGAGAAAATCGCCTTTAAAGTTGTCCAAATGAAGTCCTTAGCAATGCATAAAGACTCACAAAAATACATTTTTGATTTATTTACGGTAGGAAATTTACAAAATATCTTCATGGAACATGATCTTTACTTAATATCCTAATGATTTTTGGCATAAAAGAAAAATCGATAATTTTGACCCATATAATGTATTGCTACAAATATACCCATGTGACTTATGACTGGTTTTCTGGTCCATACATATATATATATATATATATATATATATATACACACACTGTATATATATTTTTTTTTTGCTGTGGGGCATTTATTTACAACAAAGGAACCCTCAAATGAAAAATAAGTTGTCTTATTCATAGAAATGTATTAATATTCAAATATGACAGTGACAGACATTGACAACACACTAATATTTTAAATTCTGAACCATATAAATACTAGCAAACAATCACAAAAGTTGGTAAAAAAACACACTGGATTCAAAATTTAAATTAATTATGCAGATACAAAAAAAATAATAAATTATTAAAATAACAGGAATTAAAAAAGACAATCGACAAAGTTTGTATTTCATTTGAGGCACAGTTTTGTTGGAAGCTGCAGAATAATCTCGGCTGAAGGTTCAGTTCAGAGCGTAGTTAAACTGATTTGCAAATTTCTCATGTTTCCTCTTGTCCATCTTGTTCATGACCTCCGTCACTCGTCTCATGGAGCTCCTATGAGGAAACCAGATTCTTTATTCAAACATCACTCATTACTTATGAAATACATCGCCACTGTTCAATACAAACTGTCTTCAATTGTCTCCATATATATTTTTACATTTGAATCTTGAACATCAAGTATCTACTGCTACTTACTTGTTGAAGACTTTCTTCTCTAGTCTGGAACGAGAGGTGTTGGCATTTTGCTTCAAGTCTGTGAGGTTTGGGTACTTTTTCCTTGACTTTCCTTTGCCGCCCTTCTTTCCCTTCCCGTAGGTCTTCGACGAGCCCAGATCTTCTCCAGTCGCTGCCTCGATCTCCCTCATGAGCTCTGGGTCTCGCCAATCTGAACCAATGTGAGAGAGGTTGACATGATCTCACTTTATGCCACAATACAGACATCAACAGTCAACAACACAGCACACGATTCTGACATTCATGAGTGCTTCTTCAATCAGGGATCTTCAAATTCTAAGTATGTTTCATCTGTGTTAAAATATTAAATATAATATCACAGCCTCAACCTCTGATTTTGGTAATGTGTGACAGTAATGGCAGTGTTAACTCAACAGTGTTGAAAGAGATAGACAAGCCTTGGATTGGATATTCAATATAAAATTTGGTGGTCAGGAATAATTTCTTATTAATATCAATGTCGAACACAGTTGAGCTGCTTAATATTTTTGTGGAAACCAAGATAAATTTTTTTCAGGACTCAATGAAGTTCAGAAGAACAGCATTTATTTGAAATAGAAATCTTTTGTAACATTATAAATGTCTTTACTGTCGCTTTTGATCAACTTAATGCATCTCTGAAGAATAAAATTATTGATTTCTTTTTAAGAAAATGAATGCTAGAGAGAGAGACAGATAGATAGATAGACAGACAGACAGACAGATAAACCGATAGATAGACAGACCAATAGATAGATAGATAGTCAGATGGATGGATGGATGGATGGATGGATGGATGGATGGATGGATGGATGATAGATAGATAGATAGATAGATAGATAGATAGATAGATAGATAGATAGATGATGGATGGATGGATGGATGATAGATAGACAGATAGACCGATAGATAGACCGATAGATAGATAGACCAATAGATAGATAGATAGATAGACAGATAGATGAATAGATGGATGGATGGATGGATGGATGGATGATAGATAGATAGATAGATAGATAGATAGATAGATAGATAGATAGATGATGGATGGATGGATGGATGATAGATAGATAGATAGATAGATAGATAGATAGATAGATAGATAGATAGATAGATAGATAGATAGATAGATAGATGATGGATGGATGGATGGATGATAGATAGATAGATAGATAGATAGATAGATAGATAGATAGATAGACAGACAGATAGATAGATAGATAGATAGATAGATGATGGATGGATGGATGGATGGATAGATAGATAGATAGATAGATAGATAGATAGATAGATAGATAGATCGATAGATAGACCGATAGATAGATAGACCGATAGATAGATAGACAGATAGATGAATAGATGGATGGATGGATGAATGGATGGATGGATAGATAGATAGATAGATAGATAGATAGATAGATAGATAGATAGATAGATAGATAGATGATGGATGGATGGATGGATGGATGATAGATAGATAGATAGATAGATAGATAGATAGATAGATAGATAGATAGATGATGGATGGATGGATGGATGGATGGATGGATAGATGATGGATGGATGGATAGATAGATAGATAGATAGATAGATAGATAGATAGATGATGGATGGATGGATGGATGGATAGATAGATAGATAGATAGATAGATAGATAGATGGATGATGGATGGATGGATGATAGACCAATAGATAGATAGATAGATAATTCAAGTAATTAAAAGAGACAAAAAAGAAAAGAATATTTAAAAAGGCGCTGCAATCCATCCTTTTAATGAAAACAGGGATATTTGAATTATTTGTCATGTTTAATAGTATCAGTTCCTCTCGAGAGTTTCTGATTTCTCCAAGTACCAACGCTTCGTAAATCTTTCTCGTGTGGGGCTCGGGACTCAAAATCATCAACTCTTCATTAAGCGTGTCCCTTACTGTTGATACATGCATATCTCGCAATGATAAAACGGTCGCCGTTAAATTATTTACAATCTCCAAAGTGTTTAATTGCACAGAGCAGTGCGCTTCATCAGTCTGTAGTGAAAGGCATGCAAGCAACAAACAGCCTTTTCAAATGCCTCTCAAATTAATATGGAGGAGTTGGTCGTCCCTATAAGGATTTATGGAGGTGAAAGGCCCCCGTTCCATGAGTGCTACGATCCGTCCCGCTTAAGTCAAGCCTTCAGGGGCCTCATTCCCGCGGTGAGGATGATGGGGGGCCCTGCGTGTGTTTAACTTGAGCTGTGCAGCCGGGATCACCACTCTGTCAACAGCTCGCATCTGCACACATGAGCATCACAGGCAACAGCTGCAGCCGCCTGTTTGATCACCTCTAGAAAACACATTTAAACACAATAATGCTACGATAAGATGTCGTGAAGAGCACATTAATATATTGCTCTTTGGGAGGTTTGAGATACAACATATACTTGCCTTTCCTGAAAAAGTGTGTTCTGAAAACAAAGAGCCAAGTCAAAAGTGTCCACCCTCAAGACTCTACACTCTCAAAATAAATGGTACAAAATCTGTCACTGGGACGGTACCCTTTCAAAACATACAACTCTGTACCTTATGTAGCCCTAAAGGATTCATACAAGTACCTAAAAAAACCTATGATACACCAAACCGACATCAAAGAACTTGAGCAGTTTGAGCTACAGTAGCTCGTCTGTTGGATCGGACCACACGGGTCAGCCTTCGCTGAGCCTCGGCCGCCCATGACCCTGTCGCCGGTTCACCACTGTTCCTTCCTTGGAGCACTTTTGATAGACACTGACCACTGCAGACCGGGAACACCCCACAAGAGCTGCAGTTTTGGAGATGCTCTGACCCAGTCGTCTAGCCATCAAAATTTGGCCCTTGTCAAACTCACTCAAATCCTTACACTTGCCCATTTTTCCTGCTTCTAACACATCAACTTTGAGGACAAAATGTTCACTTGCTGCCTAATATATCCACCCACTAACAGGAGCCGTGATGAATTTAAAACTTAATTACAAGTACCTAGTTACAAGTATTTTAAAACTTATTTACAAGTACAAGTATTTTAAAACTTATTTACAAGTATTTTAAAACTTAATTACAAGTACTTAATTTTTGGAATCTGATCCAGTGGTCAAATGCTTTGTAGCCTCTCAATTTTCTATGTAATTACATCCGCCTGACTAGTGGCTGTTCTGTGTGTGCAATTACAATTACAAAACTAGAAGACATTCTGAATGTATATGAGTGATATGCTTTTTTTTTTTTCAAAAACATTAAAAAGAATTAGGGAGAATCAATCAATTATGAATTATTTACTGCCATTGTGTGAATAATATATTATCACATAATCAATAAAAAAGTAACTGTAGTTTAATTACAAGTATTTTAAAACTTAATTACAAGTACCTAATTACAAGTATATTAAAACTTAATTACAAGTACCTAATTACAAGTATTTTAAAACTTAATTACAAGTACCTAATTACAAGTATTTTAAAACTTAATTACAAGTATTTTAAAATTTAATTACAAATACCTAATTACAAGTATTTTAAAACTTAATTTCAAGTACCTAGTTACAAGTATTTTAAAACTTATTTACAAGTACCTAATTACAAGTATTTTAAAACTTAATTACAAGTACCTAATTACAAGTATTTTAAAACTTAATTACAAGTATTTTAAAACTTAATTACAAGTACCTAATTACAAGTATATTAAAACTTAATTACAAGTACCTAATTACAAGTATTTTAAAACTTAATTACAAGTAAATAATTACAAGTATTTTAAACCTTAATTACAAGTACCTAATTACAAGTACTTAATTTTTGGAATCTGATACAGTGGTCAAATGCTTTGTAGCCTCTCAATTTTCTATGTAATTACATCCGCCTGACTAGTGGCTGTTCTGTGTGTGCAATTTTACAAAACTAGAAGACATTCTGAATGTATATGAGTGATATGCTTTTTTAACATTAAAAAGAAGAAGTAGGGAGAATTGATCAATTATGAATGATTTACTGCCATAGTGTGAATAATATGTAATCACATAATCAATAAAAAAGTAACTGTAGTCTAATTACAAGCATTTTAAAACTTAATTACAAGTACATAATTACAAGTAATTAATTTTTGGAATCTGATTACATAATCCAGATTACAAGTAATCAGTTACTACCCATCACTGTGCATCAGTGACATCAGCTTTTGTACCGTCTTTTCCCCCTGAGAGTATGATATCCTGATCTCCAGATATGGCTCGGGTCCCTCCTTCAATGTAAATCAATATGAATTTTTTCACTCGCTTTATCAAATTGCAAGTACCAGCGCAAGTACTAGATCTGAGGCCACACATACTGTAGATTAGGGGTTTGTTTAAACTCAAGTATGAGCAATATCAAGCCAAATAATGACAAACGAGAAACTTGCGTTAAACACTGAACAAATACAGTGTTCAGAATCACGTGCAGCAGAAGTATTTTGGGAGGGCTGAAGCAGAAATCAATGTCGCAGCAGGGGAGCAAGTGTTCAGTCAGGGAACTGATGGACATCACCAGCACACGGCAGCGGGTGGGGTGTCCTGCCGTTACCCTGACAACCGGCATGTCGACGGGCAGAGGGCGTGATGGAGTCGCGGGGATCGATAGCTTACTTAGTTACAAAAGATGCTATTTCACAAGCCAGTGGTCAGCGGGCCCCCGAAGTCAGTTGCCTCAGATAACTGTTTGTTAACAAGTAAACTGTGGCCAAAGAAAGCACATCCGACGCTCCAGTGACAGCATGGAGACGCTACTTAATTGGCTTTTAGCACCCGACTCCACAAGAAAAGAAGCCAGAGAGAGAAAGAGAAAAGCTGAGAGGCAGAGTGAGATGCAGCCTGTCCTATTATCCGAGTATTGATGATGACTCGGATGGGATTCCATCAGTTCTTCTCTTCCTGGAGTCCCACAGACATCTGATTGGTCTGCTGACCGCTCGCGTGTTATAAGGACGCGACTGTGGGTAATGGATGTCTGGGATTTGGCCTCGACAGTGGCTACTAAAGGGCTTTTGACAGTATAAGAGGGCTTGGGATCTTCAAAACATGAAGGAAAATGAAAGAAGATTATCAAGCTTTCAGGTTTGGTGTGTGATCAATTTTTGACAAATGAAGGCAAATGAAGGTTCATGATGAAAATTCAATGTCACATCAAAATAAATAAAAAAAAAGTGAGTTTAATGTGTGTTTTGGAAATGCAATGTGCGCTTGGTTAACTTCATTTTACACATTTGCAACATTTTGTGGACAGAAGTTTACAGAATTACACCAGTATTCCTCTAATATAAAAGCTTGAGGATTTGAACATTTGAATGTGAGAATTTAATACAAAAAATTTAAATGATGTAAGTTGCAGTGTAAAATAAAATAATTATTAGAATTATCAGTTTTTTAATTTACAGGACAATCATTTACTCATGTTGTTGCTTTCTTCTAAGGAACACAAAAGGAGGTATTTTGAAGAATGCTCATGCTGCTCTTTTCCATACAACGGATGTATATAAACACTGTCAAGCTCCGAAATTACAAAGAACACCATCTTTAAAGTCTTTGGAACTGATTGACTTGATATTGACAAAAACAGCTGAAATGTTCTTCAACATATTTTATTCTGTGTTCCACAGAAGAAAGCAAGCCAAAAAAATGATGACAGAATTGGTAACCATTGGTACCTGTCATCACATCAAAACCTCAAGAACATCTTTCGTGTTACACGAAGAACGTCAAAAGAATGTGCTCTGACTGTTGAGATATAGTTAAACAGGTAGCATGAATTGTCAAACCTGGCTGCTCCTCCTCGCGTTTCCTCTTCTCCTTCTCCAATCGCAGTGCATCTTCTGAGTTAACAGGCCTGCCCAGCTCATCCCGAGGGATAATGCGTCCATGGAACGGGCACTGAAATTACATCCCATTTAATTTCAGTAGTTTAGTCCTGCTCATATCTATTTATTTACACCATGAAGTAAGAATAAGTTTCTACCATTCTACCAAACAAAAATTCTCAGTGTTTCTTCAATAGGACAGCATTGCTGTTGCTCTTCTGACCTTTACTCTATCTTGACGTTCACACAAAGATCCATCTGGCATTGGTGCTTTGCACTTGTGCTCCACAGGTGTGAATTTCCCAGCGAATGTGATATATCTCGACTTCATCTCTGCAGACAGCTCCTTGTTTTCAACTTCCTCCTCCACCTCGTGAGGCACCCAGAACTGGTGCTGTGATGTGTGCCTAAAAACCAGAGAAACACCAGGTCTTACTGAAAGAACACACAGTGTTCATCATCATATAGAAATTGCCTTCACAAAGTGCATTTTTTGCATGACTGTCATTGATTTCCATGACATGAAATTATGATTTCCTGATAGTTTTCCATGACTGCAGGAGAACTCTATATTGTACACATAAATCTTGTATCATGATGTTAAACAGTAAATCTCCAGATCAATGTTTTCATCACTTAATTTATGTGAACAGGAACTGATGTGAAGTCATACAATGGTGCTCCCTAGTGGCCACTTCACAGCACACATAACACAATCCATTCATACTTCAGTGAGAGACTGATGAACGCATGTTTCAGTACTTGATGATTTTGCCGGCGGTGGGCTGCTCCTCTCCCCAGTAGTAAAGATCCACACCAAACGGGACGACAGGGGCCTTAACAGAGGCTTTCTCCTGACCACTGCTGCTCACCGCGGCCTCAGACACACTGAAACAACCACAACACCATTTTCAACTAAAAACTGAGAAAAACTTTGTATGCATTTTGGCCATTCATTTACACGAAAACAGTGTTTTGGGAGCCTGAAAACAAACTTTTTAAAACGGGTTTCAAAGTGCACGTTTTTGAAAACGATACCATTATCGTCTCCGTGTAAACTACAAAAATGTGAATTTGTGAAAACGGTAACGTCATGTGCATGTGTATTACGTGTTCAGTCTATAGGCACGTTTCTTTACAAAGTGACATCGCCATCTACTGGCCTGGCAGCAGAATACAGCGTTTTTAGTCGTTTTTATGGATCCGTGTGAACGAGGATCATTTTGACGTTGTCGTCTCTACGTGAAAAACTCAAAAGAAAAGCTTCTCAGTTTTTAGTACATTGTTGTGGTGTAAACATACCCTTAAAGGGTTAGTTCATCCAAAAATGAAAATTCTGTCATCAATTTCTCACCCTCATGTCACCCGTAAGACCTTCGTTCATCTTCAGAACACAAATTAAGATATTTTTGATGAAATCCGATGGCTCAGTGAGGCCTCCATTGACAGCAACATAATTAACACTTTCAGATGCCCAGAAAGCTACTAAAGACATATTTAAAACAGTTCATGTGACTGCAGTGGTTCAACCTTAATGTCATGAAGCGACGAGAATACTTTTTGTGCGCCAAAAAAACAAAACAAAATTTCAAAACACTGCTTCATGAAGCTTTACAAATCGTTTGTTTCGAATCAGTGGTTCGGAGCATGTATCAAACTGCCAAAGTCACGTGATTTCAGTAAATGAGGCTTCTTTACATCATAAGTGTTTCGAAATTTCAATGGTTCACCACTAGGGGGCGTGACTTTGGCAGTTTGATTAACGCTCCGAACCACTGATTTGAAACAAAAGATTCGTAAAGCTTCATGAAGCAGTATTTTGAAATCGCCCATCACTAGATATTGTTGAATAAAGTCATTATTTGTTTTTTTGGTACACAAAAAGTATTCCCGTCACTTCATAACATTAAGGTTGAACCACTGTAGTCACATGAACTGTTTTAAATATGTCTTTAGTAGCTTTCTGGGCATTGAAAGTGTTAATTATCTTGCTGTCAATGGAGGCCTCACTGAGCCATCGGATTTCATCAAAAATATCTTAATTTGTGTTCTGAAGATGAACGAAGGTCTTACAGGTGTGGAACGACATGAGGGGGAGTAATTAATGACAGAATTTTCATTTTTGGGTGAACTAACCCTTTAAATCAGTACATCAAAACAATCAAAAGAGAACAACATCAAAACAACAATGCAAAAGAAAAATGTTTATTTTTTTTAAAAGGTACACTATGTTACTTTTGGCCCTCTAAGCGGTTAAAAAACAAAACTGCATACATTTTGCTGAAGAACATTGTTTTTGTTGTTTTTGGACAAGTTGTTTTTCCCAAGAAAACATCCCATCAGGTCTAAAAAAAAAAAAAAAAAATTACATAGTGTACCTTTAAATATTATATTGGTAGCACTTTATTTTACAGTCCTGTTTTGCATGTACTTATAATATTAATTACAATAACTGGGTAATAACTTGGTACTAACCCTGAACCAACCACTAAACCCCTGTAGTTACCTTATATTACCAGTACTTTCTTAGGTAAGTACACATAAGTGCACATACTGTAAATACTGTAGTGCAACCATTATACATTTTTAATGAATATTTTAAAGGTGCAGTGTGTAAATTTTAGCGACATCTAGCGGTGAGGTTGCGAATTGCAAAATAGAGAAGCTACGGTGGCCAACACAGGACAAAGATGTCATCGTTTGAGACAGCAGAGAGTAGCCAGTCAAACAAACACGCTCTGTAGAGCAGTTTGTCCGTTTAGGGCTACTGTAGAAATATGACGGCGCAAAATGGCGACTTAACATGTAAGGGCACCTGCGGTGTATGAGATAGACATGGCTCATTCTAAGGTAGTAAAAACATAACGGTTTATTATGTAAGGTCTTTTTACACCACTGAAAACATAGTTATGTATATTATATTGCATTTCTGTCAATAGATCCTCTTAAAATTTATACATTGCACCTTTAATATAAATGGAAAAACGTTATAAAATGTTTTCTAAATCATAAAATATAGAATCTGTATTTTCTCAGATTTTACTAAAAAATATTTGAAAGTATTCTGTTCTGTTAATCTATTTGAGCATTTGATCATAGTATAGTAATATTCTACTATACTATTATTTTTTTTCCGCCCTACCGTACATCAGTCTGTTAATTGATCAAACAGGGCATGATCACCTGGTGGACGGGGCAGAATCTAGCCTCTGTCTGAGCACACGCAGCGTTGCAGCAGCACAGGTGGGGTCCTGCTCTTCATCAATCATCTTCCTCTTGAGTCGAGAGAGGCTAGAGGACACCAGAGGAACCGGACGTTTGACCACAGGTTTTGACGGCTTTGCTTTGACCTCAGAGGTTGATGTTGAGGGAGTTTCATCAAGTCCTGTGAGAGACAAAGAGAAGAATGACAAAAACAATATGATGTTATGTTCAGAGCGCCACATCTACACTGTGATCTTCCACAACATCCACCTGTGGACTGAGGGGGTTCCTGCGGGAGTGTACAGGGGCTTAAGATGGATTTAAGAGTGACACGAAGATCTAAGACTCACACTAAAGCTTCCCAGATTAAAACTTGAAAGTACGGTGAATTCCTAATAAGACCGTTTAAGAGACACCTGACCACTATACATGGACAAATGATCATGTGGGTGAGGACCCGGGTCTGTTCTTATTGCTTATCAACAAATATCGTTTTAAAAAGTACAAAATCTACATATTTTCAGATGCATTTATTTGACATACATTACTTATTATTGACGAATAAGGTTTTTAAAAGTGTAAAAAAAAAATAATAATTATATATCCATTGGGTTAAGTTTTATTAAGTGTTAACAATGAGATTATGTGGTTTTTATAATCACTGATTTTGTCATTTATTACAAGATTTGTCACCAAAAAAGTCATTCGGTTTAACCAAAATTTCAGTTTTACCGAATGACACTTTTGGTTATACCGAATGACGATATTTTCAAACAATGCTAACAGACTGATATCTAGCTAGCTAGCAAAAGGACAATCAAACATTTTATATTTAGTACAAGTTTTTAAAATATTACAACATTTTCCATGTTTATAGCGGTTGTACCAAATGACCTGATGTTTCATGCGTATGATCAAGTGAAAACATGAATTTTTCAAATAGTTAAGAGAGAGTTAGTTACTTTGCTTCACGACCATGTGGTCCTTTGCAGGTGTCTGAATGATGTCACATCCTGTCACATGATATTGATCACATGACTTGATCCAAAATGGTCCTTTATATTGGTTACTCGGAATGACATCAATGACATCATTTTCCGGACATTCTTTCTCATAACAAAGCAACGACTTCTACACATAATTTTAATACTATCTTGATATATGATGTTATAAAATCATGCCAGAATAAAAAAATATATAAATTTATTACATTTCAAGATATTTTAATCACAAATGAAATGGCTGTATTGGCCTTTGGATGGTTAAACCGAATGACCTTTTGACACTTCAAAATCTTTAAAATACCTTTATATGTAGCAAAATATAATTAAAACCTTTTGGATTCAATAAAAGAGATCTAGTTGTACTACCTTACATACTTTGGATGTCATATCTTTGTTTTTTATTATTATTATTAAGGCTTTTGGACAAAAATAATGACCTGTCACTTCATTGACCCATATATAAAAAAAAACCTGCATTAATTACAGCTGTAATTAATATCTGTAATTACATCTATAATTATACTGTTGACCCTTAACCCATCTTTAAACTACCCATACCACCAAATCTGTCCTAACCTTACCCGTCCTATCTGTACCCAACTTTTTGTTTTATGCAAGTACATAGTAGTTAAAGACATCTAATATACAGTAGGACCTTAAAGTCTTTGAAAAAAAAATCTAATGTAATTTGTTTATTGAATACATTTAAGTTTGATATTTGTGTATTTTCAAAATATTTTGTGCCAGTCAATCTGTTTACTGTGTTGCAGATTTCCCATCTTAACTAGTTCAGGTCTTCCCAGCACAAGTTACATGCTGATTCAACAAATCACTAACCCTAAATATAAGCAAAAGTAACAGTGATGCCTTAGTTTAATTCAGCAGAAAGAGTGGGTTACACTCCAAAGAAAATATGTTAAGGACAGGATGAGAAACGTATGGCTGGATTCTTACAATCCCGATCTCAATCCTCTGGTGTATACAGTTAATCCAGGTTCACTCCCTTTCACCGACTTACTGCATTATAGCGGCACTCGAGTGTGTGGAATCATGAAATACGACCAAATCCTTTCTTTTTCTGTTCAAATTGACCAAAATGGTAGCTATTTGTCTGAAGCAATAAAGTTGCAGGTGCTAAAGAGATAAATCAATAAGAGGAAATAGAGAGGCCCAGCAGTAGACATAGAGTTGAGCTGCCAATGGTGGCGTTATTGATTTTCCTGAGTTCAGCAGGCCTTGTAATTAAAATGTAAATTTTGAGAGAGATAACGTCCTGACAGGAATGCTGGGATAAAGGGATAGATAAAAGCTCTGTTGTGAAAGGAACGACGAGAGAGAGAGAGAGAGAGAGAGAGAGAGAGAGAGAAAGGAGGAGAGGAACAGACAAAATACTTTTCGAATGAAAGGGTTTCTCTATGGATGAGAGAGCCGGAGTGATTTTGAAAAAAAGAAAAGAAAGAAAGGGAAAGATTAGCCAGAGATGAGCTGGAGTCCTGTGACAGGTTGATGTAATATTAAATGAAACGGCTGATGCTAACTTGCGCTGATTGATAAATCTGAAATGATGGAGTTAACCTGGCAGTAAATCAGAATTATATTTCCCACGTCCCGTTTTAGGAGTTTTTAAATTATACTGTGAATGGTTGCGCTCTTAATGCACAATTTCCATTTTCAATCTATATTCTTCTGCATGTGGTGCACCAAAAAAAACGTAATGCTTTTCGCATTTGATTCAATAGAAAAGAAATGATTTGATTCACTGTGGTACAAGAAAAGATCTGATTCACTGTGGTACAAGATTGCTAGTGGCATTTGCTAAGGTAAGCATCAACAGTACTATTGCTCATATTTAGGATTAAACACTAGAACAGACCCCTAAGCGTAAGTATTAAAGAGGTCATGACATGAGAAATCAAATTTGCCTTGATCTTTTGACATATAAGAGGTCTTTTTACGATTAAAACATCCTGCAAGTTTTAGAGCTTAAATGTCCTCCTCATTATAAACAAAGCATTTCTTTAATCAAGCTTGTTTTGATATTGTGGGATCTATGATGTCACACCGGTAAATGCATTTGCATATGCCCGCCTCCAGAGCAAAACATCGACTAATAGATAAACTTTTTATCAACTTTTTATATTTTTTATATATACTTTTTACAACTCGAATTCCGGAAATGTTGGGACGTTTTTTAAATTTGAAAAAATGATAAGACTTTCAAATCACATGAGCCAATATTTTATTCACAATAGAACATAGATAACATAACAAATGTTTAAACTGAGAAATTTTACAATTTTATGCACAAAATGAGCTCATTTCAAATTTGATGCCTGCTACAGGTCTCAAAATAGTTGGGACGGGTCATGTTTACCATAGTGTAGCATCTCCTTTTCTTTTCAAAACAGTGTGAAGACGTCTGGGCATCGAGGTTAAGAGTTTCTGAAGTTTTGGTGTTGAAATTTGGTCCCATACTTGCCTGATATAGGTTTCCAGCTGCTGAAGAGTTCGTGGTCGTCTTTGACATATTTTTCTCTATAGGTGAAAGATCTGGACTGCAGGCAGGTCAATTCAGCACCCGGACTCTTCTACGACGAAGCCATGCTGTTGTAATAGCTGCAGTATGTGGTTTTGCATTGTCCTGCTGAAATACACAAGGCCTTCCCTGAAACAGACGTCTGGAGGGGAGCATATGTTGCTCTAAAACCTTTATATACCTTTCAGCATTCATAGTGCCTTCCAAAACATGCAAGCTGCCCATACCATACGCACTTATGCACCCCCATACCATCAGAGATGCTGGCTTTTGAACTGAACACTGATAACATGCTGGAAGGTCTTCCTCCTCTTTAGCCCGGAGAACACGGCGTCCGTGATTTCCAACAAGAATGTCAAATTTGGACTCGTCTGACCATAGAACACTTTTCCACTTTGAAACAGTAAATTTTAAATGAGCCTTGGCCCACAGGACACGACGGCGCTTCTGGACCATGTTCACATATGGCTTCCTTTTTGCATGATAGAGCTTTAGTTGGCATCTGCAGATGGCACGGCGGATTGTGTTTACTGACAATGGTTTCTGGAAGTATTCCTGGGCCCATTTAGTAATGTCATTGACACAATCAGTGTCGTCTGAGGGCCTGAAGACCACGGGCATCCAATAAAGGTCTTCGGCCTTGTCCCTTACGCACAGAGATTTCTCCAGTTTCTCTGAATCTGTTGATGATGTTATGCACTGTAGATGATGAGATTTGCAAAGTCTTTGCAATTTGACATTAAGGAACATTGTTCCGCAATTTTTTTACGCACTCTTTCACAGCTCTGCCCATCTTTACTTCTGAGAGACTCTGCCTCTCTAAGACATCCCTTTTATAGCTAATCATGTTACAGACCTGATATCAATTAACTTAATTAGTTGCTAGATGTTCTCCCAGCTAAATCTTTTCAAAATTTCTTGCTTTTTCAGCCATTTGTTGCCCCCGTGCCAACTTTTTAGAGACCTGAAATGAGCTCATTTATTAGTGGATAAAAGTTTAAAACTTGTCCGTTTAAACATTTGTTATGTTATCTATGTTCTATTGTGAATAAAATATTGGCTCATGTGATTTGAAAATCTTTTAGTTTTCATTTTATTCAAATTTAAAAAAGTCCCAACATTTCCGGAATTGGGGTTAATTTTATATTTTTTATATTTATATATATATATATATATATATATATATATATATATATTTATTAGGGCTGTGAATTTCATGCGTTAATTAGATTAATTAATTATGGAAAAAAATAACACGTTAAAATTTAACGCATTTAACGCACTTGCCCCGCCCCCAGACCTACACAGGTCATCTGACATTTCTTACAATTCTCTCAACTGCATTGGCAGCACCCGTTGCGTGTTATAGATCATCTGACATGATTGAAACGACAAAACACATTCAAATATTTCACAATATGCGCCGATTTATGTTTCTGCCAGTTGGTGCCCACACTCCACAACCGAGCGCGCACACGTAATATCGGAGCCAGAGTAGAACCTCAAAGAACATTTTAAAGTAATAAAAAAAATTTCCTGTCATGACCGCTTTAAACTTCAGCACGTCCCTCGTTCGTTTGTGAACAGTTTAGCGCACAGAGGCAGGTGTAAATTACCGCTCTAAGCTAATGGGCGCTCATTAACAGCAGTGCATTGTTAATTTGGCATGGCCAGTGCACTGATCATTACATACTTTACTGCAGAAAGCAGCTTGGCTCTGTGAAGTTGTAGAAATTATATCCTAATGAATCTTCAGTTAGTGCCTGCTTAGAGATGCTGAGAGGAAATGAATGAAGAAAGAGAACAGGACAGGGCGCTGAAATCACATCCCATAATTACTGTCCGGTGTGAAGTTCATCATACATCAGCAGGAAAATTTAGAAATTACTAAACCACTTCCAAACTGCATGAATCCCATTAGCTAGTGTAATCGATTATTTTCATGACAGTAAATTTAAAACGGGACAGGATTTGAGGTCAAATATAATCTGTGGTATTTAGCTGGTGTCTGACCTATAGCTTGACCTCTGTCTTTAGCCTGTGGCTTCTTGTCAATAGAGCTGTCCTTGCCCAGATGGACAAGAATCTTCTGCATGTACAAACAGTCAGCTGTCAAAACAGATTTGTATTGGCGGCCTCAGGTTATAATTGATTTAAACAAGGCTTAAAGCAATTTATTACCTTTCAAAAAGATACCAGAGTTTATTAAATGTGCAGCTGTTTTACAGTGGATGTGATATTATTGTGCTCTCACATTTCACACCAAATTATCCTCATACATCAACAAATTAAAGGCAGCACAACAAATACCTAATATTACCATGATGTGTAAATACTTTGCAATTTAAGCTACTTTAGGGGGAAAGTGCTTAACTGTCATAAAATGTCTCAATGCAAAACAATAGATTTCACGGTCTTAAAAA
This sequence comes from Ctenopharyngodon idella, assembly GCF_019924925.1. NCBI lineage: Eukaryota > Metazoa > Chordata > Actinopteri > Cypriniformes > Xenocyprididae > Ctenopharyngodon > Ctenopharyngodon idella. The sequence goes on from NC_067233.1 coordinate 1,821,680, forward strand.
AAAAATGGAATTTAATTTTTTTCTCTTTGATTTTGTAGTGACCTGGAAATAAATGTTATTGACAAATTTGATGAGATTCATCTTTATAATAATACAACATATTTGTTAATAAGATATGAATCAGGCAATTTAACCTCCTAATGCATTCAAAAAAACTGTATAAACCTGTTGTATTCCCGAGTCTGTTTGGTGGAACATAACCTCATAAAACAGTCATAATTTAATATTTTTCGACTAAAAAGATATTGTATCTAATCAGAAACTTCTCATTAATGCGAGAATGCACAAACGTTTTTGAATATTACCATGTTTTTACCATGCTATTACTTAATTTACCTCCTTTTTATAAATAAATTTTTTTTGAAATTCAAATTTTTCAAGAACTAAAGCAAAAACCAGTGCTGAACGAAAAGATATATTTTTTAATCAATATTTATGAGAAATTTTACTTGAGTATATCATTAATTGAAATGTATAGGAATATATAATATGAGAATTATCAGTATGACTTCAAAGGATTGCACAAAACAGTCTAAATTTATGAATTCTACATATTCTTTGTATAACAAAACATCAATATTATGTTTAAAAAAAATTATATTCATTTTACTTGCATAAACTTTTACTTTCACTTGAAAAAAAATGATAATAAACAGCTTAAATCTCCTTTTCATGCTGCAGTGGATCATCAATAAGTGATCAATGTGGACTTTTTCTTTTCCAAACACTCTTTCCATTTTCAAATTTAGACTATTTGGTCTATGAACTTTGCTCTACAAACACATTAAGACAATAATTTGTCATTTATTTTAATTTCAGAATTATTATGTGTGTTAATAAACTAAAAGCAGCACCAGCGGGAAGGAAAAAAATGTGTGTGTGAGTGTAAAAAGAGGCTAAAGAATTATTTTGAGACAAATCTAACAAACAGATGAAAACAAATCAGCATAATTTCATGTGTAAAGCCACAGTTCACTTTCAGGTCAAAACGGACTTCATTTAAATGGTTATATCTCTTAATTTTTTTGTAAAAAAAAAAAAAAATAATTATTTTGACAGTCTTAAAGGTGCAGTAAGCGATTTCTGAGAAACGCTGTATAAAGTGGATCAGGCCGAGCACCAAAACACACTTGTAGCCAATCAGCAGTAAGGGGCGTATACACTCATTAGGGGGGAGGTGCCTGTATTACATGGCGTGTTTGTGAATTTGGGGGCGGAGCTATCAAGATAGGGGTGTAATCCTTTTGGATAGGTGTGTGTTAGTTTTGGTGATTTCAAATATCAACAGCGTTTCTCAGAAATTGCTTACTACACCTTTAACATACTTATAAAATTTCATCTTCATACGAAAAACTATGGATTTTTTTTTTTTTTAATTTAAATGATGTACCTATTCTGGGTCAAAATGGACCCAAATCCAACAGAAGGGTTTTAATTCACAGTCAAATTACCTTTTTTTGAAGACGCAAAAGCACAACTATCAGCAGAAGTCGTACGTCACTCTGAGCACAAACGCTTCAAGCTTTACACCTTAACTCCAAAAACAAACTCTCCTTTTGTGCTTTGAACCGTTCGACGGCGAACCTTTTCAACTCAACTCACCATTGCACTCTTAATTCCACATTTAACATCCCCTGCTGCCTGTAAGTCCACAAACAGACTTCCCCAGAGGCTCATATCTGCTTTGAAGCAGTGTGTGGCGATATCCTACCAGAGATTATCTGGATTAAGTGAGAAACACGTTGGTCTTATTGCATTATGCACCTGAACAAACTCACCGTACTCTGCCCGCAGATGTTCAGGAATATGAGGTTCATATCCCTCCTTCTCCGGCACGTCTACAAAATCATCCTCGTCATCGTCTTCTCCATCCTCAGGAGCTCTCATCTAGCTCGGAAAAAAAAGAGAGTTGGTTAAAAGACATTATAATAAATAACACTTAATAAAGATGGTAACGTGTCTATTTTACTCCAACAACTGCATGCTGTAAAAACTGCTGTTGCAAAACATTTCCTATTTTTTTGTGGTTCTCCAAACAATGCTTGACAGTTTACAAAGGATGTGTGTAATTCTCCGGCGGCTGATTAACGCTCAGATGGGATATTCACTGTGGCCTCAGGATATAACCGAGATTTACAGCACTGCGAACGGCAAACTCTGCAGTAACGTGGGACATCTTAACATTTTAATTCAAAGCCTTAATAGAATTTCCAGTCGACCACATCCAATTTTTTTCTAGTGGTATAGTCTATCTGAGTATTGTCCCAGCTAACTGTGACTGTATAAAATAGTGCTTGTTATGTTAAATACGTTTTCCAGCATCTGTCAGCACGCAAAGGAGACCGTAATAATTTGCAGTGTTTCAGAAAGTGAGGCTACATGACGGGACATTCCCAAAAGCTACAGCTGGATACGCACTTATACCGGCCGTCTTAGTCTTAGGTTGAGCTGATACTGATTACATCTTTGTTCAGGCTGTTCTACAAAAGAGAGGTGATACGAGTCTCGCTCTCCAGTTCTGTCTTCACATCATGCAATCACTGTAAGGAGATCAGCTCAACACCAGGAACTAGATAAACCCGTCTTAAAGAGACCAGACCAAACCAGATCCAGGCTTTAAAAGCCTTGACTAGAAGAGAAGTCATGGTTTCTCTGATCTTAAGTGTGTTTATGGTCAAGGTAAGCTGGAAAGCTTTAATACGTCTCATGGTTTGAAGAAAGTTACACTTATTAATCTGTATACGACATATTTGATTTTACACTATGAACAAAATTTTACTTTTTTTAAGATTTAAAAATATTTTCAGTGAATTTTGAGCAAATATTGTGTAAAATAAGCACTCATTTAAAATACTCTTGAATTTTTTTTTTCATGTTTTTGAAAGAAGTCTCTTCTGCTCACCAAAGGCTAAATTTTTTTAATCAAAAATACAGTAAAAATTGTGAAATATTATTACAATTTAAAACAGCTGTTTTCTATGTGAGTAAAATGTAATTTATTCCTGTGATCAAAACTGAATTTTCAGCATCGTTACTCCAGTCTTCAGTGTCACATGATCCTTCAGAAATCATTCTAATATGATGATTTGCTGCTCAAGAAACATTTATGATTATTATCAATGTTGAAAACAGCTTCAGATTTTGTGGAAACCGTGATATACTATCATTCAAATGTTTGGAGTAAGAAAAAATTGAAATTAATACTTTTATTCAACAAGGACACATTAAATTGATTTAGGTGACAGTAAAGACATTTATAATCTTACGAGAGATTTCTAATTCTGTAGGACCATGTGACACTGAAGACTGGAAAATTCAACGTTGCATCACAGAAATAAATTACATTTTACAATATATTCACACAGAAAGCAGCTATTTTAGACTGTAATATTTTACAATTTTTACTGTATTTTTGATCAAATATGAATTCAGCCTTTGTGAGCATGAGAGCCTTATTTCAAAAACATTAAAAATTCTTAATTATTCCAAACTTTTGTCCGCCAGTATAAGCAAACAATAATGTATACACTACCGGTCAAAAGTTTGGAAACATTACTTTTTTTAATGTTTTTGAACGAAGTCTCTTATGCTCATTAAGGCTGCATTTATTTCATAATAAATACAGAAAAAACAACAATATCGTGAAATATTATTACAATTTAAAATTATGGTTTTCTATTTTAATATACTTTAAAATATAATTTATTTCTGTGATCAAAGCTGGATTTTCAGCATCATTACTCCAGTCTTCAGTGTCACATGATCCTTCAGAAATCATCTAATATGATGATTTGATACTCAGTTATTATCAATGTTGGAAACAGTTGTGTTGCTTAATATTTTTTTGGAACCTGTGATACTTTTTTCAGGATTCATTGATGAACAAAAGGTTAAAAAGAACAGCATTTATTCAAAATATGAATCTTTTCTAACAATATAAATCTTTACTATCACTTTTTATCAATTTAACACATCCGTGCTGAATAAAAGTATTAATTTCTTTCAAAAAAAAGAAAGAAAACAAATTACTGACCCCAAACTTTTGAACAGGTCGTGTATATTGTTACAAAAGATTTCTATTTTAAATAAATGCTGATATTTTTTAACTTTTTATTCATCAAAGAATCCTGAAAAAGTATCACAGATTATAAAATAATATTAAGCAGCACAACTGTTTCCAACATTGATAATAAATCATCATATTAGAATGATTTCTGAAGGATCATGTGACACTGAAGACTGGAGTAATGATGCTGAAAATTCAGCTTTGCATCACAGAAATAAATTATATTTTAAAGTATATTAAAATAGAAAACCATAATTTCAAATTGTAATAATATTTCACAATATTATTGTTTTTTCTGTATTTATTATGAAATAAATGCAGCCTTAATGAGCATAAGTTCAAAAACATTAAAAATAGTAATGTTTCCAAACTTTTGACTGGTAGTGTATGTCTTATTGGCGACAATTCAATTGTGAGAAAACATTTTATGTCAGCATTACTATGAGCCACCAAGATGGTATTTTTATTACTCCTTAAAAAAAAACAAAAAAAAAAAAAAACACACATATCGATCAACCACTATATGTGAGGCCTATTATCTGTATCCGTACCACAAACAATGTGGATAGTTACACGCCAAAGTTCAATACATAGGGTTACCAACTCTAAATGTGTTCAATGATGATTTAGCAAACACAACTAATTCAAAAAATAAAGCTGTATAATCATATTGTGGGTGTCTTTAAGTGCCGAAGACGAATGGAAAGCAGGCGGCAGGTGAGCTTCATTCCCTCTCCCGCCGTCTCATCCATCACTGGCGCTGTAAGTTTTGTTATCACTCTAACACTAATCAAAAGAGAAAACTGTCACTGCCACTGACCTGTGGAACCTCCCAATTATGCTCTTCAAGAGTGACAGCAGCACTTAACTTCCACTGCCGGGTAAATGACCACCATCAATCTACACTGAATAGCAATGAGCCACCGGGCTGCAAATGATTTTTTTTTTCTTTTAAGGTACAGAAATCCCCAGCCTGGAATTTATGAAAGGTGAAAAGCAACTCAAGGCTCTTTTCCCCCTCCTCCGTTCAGGCCTGGGGAGACGACGACGTCTGCATTAGTGCTAAACAGAATTTATGCCTTTTAATTTACTCAAAAGGTGCTTAAGCGGCCCGTGCGCTACAATGCATAACAGAATGCCAGTTTTTAAATATGGGGGTCGTTGATATAAAATGGTTTATATAATCTGTGTGCCCTTCCTTTTCGAGGGCACTGCTAAAGCGCTCGACTCCAGCGTTCCTTTTCCATTTATTCTGTCTAATTGTCTCTGTGACGACCTCAATATAAAGTACTAAAGATTCTAGCTTGCTTTGCTTTCGCTTTTTATTTTTCATTATTGCAGGCGGGCTATGTTGACAATTCCAGATTGAGGTATAAACTGTCTTTGCATGAGGTCTCAATTACGTGCACTGATGGCGTTGATTCAGAAATGAGCACGAACACACACGTATCTGTGCGCTTTCTGCGGCTATGAAATGAAATAATCCCTACACCTCACATTTTCAAGCCCTGTAGTCTCCTTTCACACATTGGGACAGATTCAGGATGATCAGTATGTTCACTGTAACAACTGTAGTCAGGCTAAAAATTTGCATTTATTACACACAAAACTGCATATTTCACCCACTGTTGATACTTCAGAGTTTAAAGGGTTAGTTCACTAAAAATGAAAATTCTGTCATTAATTACTCACTCTCATGTCGTTTCACACCCGTAAGACCTTCGTTCATCTTCAGAACAGATATTTTTGATAAAATTCGATGGCTCAGTGAGGCCTGCACTGACAGCAAGATAATTAACACTTTCAATGCCCAGAAAGCTACTAAAAACATATTTAAAACAGTTCATGTGACTACAGTGGTTCAACCTTAATGTTATGAAGCGATGAGAATACTTTTTGTGCGCCAAAAAAACAAAATAACGACTTTATTCAACAATATCTAGTGATGGGCGATTTCAAAACACTGCTTCATGAAGCTTTACGAATCTTTTGTTTCGAATCAGTGGTTCGGAGCACGTATCAAACTGCCAAAGCCACGCCCCCTTGTGGTGAACCATTGAAATTTCGAAACGTTTATGACGTAACAAAGCTTCGTTTACTGGAATCACGTGACTTTGGCAGTTTGATACGCGCTCCGAACCACTGATTCGAAACAAAAGATTCGTAAAGCTTCATGAAGCAGTGTTTTGAAATCGCCCATCACTAGATATTGTTGAATAAAGTCGTTATTTTGTTTTTTTGGCACACAAAAAGTATTTTCACCGCTTCATAACATTCAAGGTTGAACCACTGTAGTCACATGAACTGTTTTAAATATGTCTTTAGTACCTTCTAGGCATTGAAAGTGTTAATTATCTTGCTGTCAATGCAGGCCTCACTGAGCCATCGGATTTCATCAAAAATATCTTAATTTGTGTTCTGAAGATGAACGAAGGTCTTACGGGTTTGGAACGACATGAGGGTGAGTAATTAATGACAGAATTTTTGGATTAACTAACCCTTTAATTAGTGATTTCCGCATTTTTCATAGTATTTAACACATGTAAACAGCACTGAAAATAGCCAATAGAGTCCACAGGGAAACAGAGAAACAGGAAAACCGCTGCCAACAAAACATTCTACTTAAATTGAAACATCAATCAGTCATTCTGCAGCTAATTACAATCTCTAAACATCATTTCAATCTCACCTAGACCTTTTTATGCCTTGTTGCGACCAGATGAAGAACAGATTGTTTATTCATCCTGTCTTTATTTAACCCAATGCAGTTACTTCCTTGATAGATTAAAGTACATTAAAAAATACTTGCACAATGGAAATTGTAGGCATTATGTTTAAATCACTTTAATTCTGTTGTGATAAAATCAGCACTGTCAACCTGCAAAGGCAGGATTATAATTCTCGGACTGGAGCGTGTGGACACTGAGAATGAGTGTGTTTTTGCTGACGCAGGTGTTGCTGACATTTGAAGAAGAAGACCACCTCCAAGTGTCTCTTTTGCATTTAAAACACTCATTCTCTTGGCTTCCGCCACGATTTGTGTGTGAGGAAAACAAAACCCCTGACAATAAGGTAAAGTAGCCCAGAAAAGTTTCCAAAGAATAATACAAAAGATATAGAGAATTTGATTCTTTCATATAGTTCACAATACAATATCAACTTAATGATTATATACTGAAACATGCCAAAAAAACATGATTTGAAAAGAACCAAATTATGTAATAATCATAAAATAAGCATCATATTTAAATGAATGTATAGACTACATTTATTTACTATTACTAAGTAATATAATTTAGTATAAACTTAAAATAAAATGTAAATTATTTAATATAAACTGATCTGCTATCAATAACTGAATATTTTATTCAATTAACATTAATAATGTTTTGTGCTTTTTGTGTTACTGCATTTTCACAATGCTTTTATAGAGTTTATAATGGGTATAAAAATGTGTAATTAACAAGATAAAAAACATTTAGAAATGTAAATGTAAATGCTGGGATATTGTACCTTTAACAAGCGTTAGTAAAGTTAACTAAAACTAAAATCAAAACCATAAAAAACATTTTTGTTACTTGAAATAAAATAAATGTTAACTGAAATAAAATAAAACATATTTATAAAAAATAAACAGCTAGTTTCAGCTAGTTGCCAAACATTTCTTAATTTTGTTTAGTTTAAGCATCAGACTAACTGCAACAATTAAAGACATTTTTAGATTTTTTTTTGTCAAAATGGCTGAAAAATCACATTTATGACTATTGATATGAATCATTTATCACTTTTGACCAATAGGTGGCGCTGTCTGTAAATTATTATGGTGTGGTCAACGTGAGGAGACAATGACACATAAAAAGTTTGGTGTCAATATGCCAAAGTATTGCAGAGTTACAGCCTCAGAATCAGCTTGGCACCATGCCATCAAATTTATCGACGCGTTATTGGAGAACGGTTTGGTCGATCAAAAAGTTTTTAATAACTTTTTGCCGGCATGGTCTAAAGATGATCTGAGCCGACTTTGGTGAAAACCGGACCAGCCGTCTAGGAGGAGTTCAAGGAGATGAAGGAGAAATTCAAAATGGTGGACAACAATTTCTACCAAAAGTGTCATAATTGGTATCATTGTTCTCGGCATTACCCAAAGAATCTATTAACACCAGTTTCATTAGAATACGCAAAATTAATCAACAGCTATTCGCATTTTTTATTTTTTTATTTCATTATACATTTTGACCAGAATGTGGTTATTCCGAAAGTACCTTCATGGTCCTGATGACACATACAGAGTTTCATAACGATACACTAATGCGTTTCCAAAATACAGCATTATACAACAAAATTAAAAATGGCTGATATGGAAAAATTTGGTATTATTCGACTGCACTGAATTAAAAAAAGGCCAGTTTTATTTTTGATTTTTGGGCAAACTATTCAGAAATTATAAGCAAAAAAAAAAAAAAAAATTCATATCTCCTGACCAGTAGGTGGTGCTGTGCCAAAATTCTGCACATAGCCTCAAGTCATGCTTGTGATGACATGTATCAAAATTAAACTCAATTCACTAAAGCGTTGCAGAGATATAGCCTTGCATCCAATTTGGCGTGCTCTTCATCGAATTCCTTCGCACATTATTCGAGAACGGTTGGGTTTATCAAAAAGCTTTTAATAACTTTTTGCCAGCATGTTCTGAAGACGATCTGAGACAATTTTGGTGACGAACCATCTAGAAAAAGTTCGAAAAGTAGTTTTTGGGTTTTTTTTGAAAATTTAAAATGGTGGAAAAAATTTCTACCATATTGAGCCAAAGAATTTTGAGGATCGAATAGCCCTTACGGTTCAAAAGTTATTTGCATAAACATGAGTGCAAATTTGGACAGTTGGTGGCGCTAGAGGGATTGAGTTAGAGACTCCAAAACAGCTGATGCTAATGTTTAGACTGTCCTCTATCTGTGTGCCAAATTTCACAACTGTTTACCATACGGTTCAATGGGCTGCCATAGAATAATAAAAACTATAATAACACAGTCTCTAAGCTCTCTGACTGGACCCATCAGCAGACATGTACATATTAGAATAATGTAGAATATGTAGACAACGAGTGGACAGCAGGCAGACATCTGCAGTGAACTCTATTGATCACGCGGTGGCCTCCGGCCTCTACCCTGAGACCAGTCCAGATAATGAGTTTCCGGTTAAATGTCCCCCACTTACGAGGAAAAACACATTCCAGCAGGGCTAAAGTGCTCCTCGCGCCCTCCAATATATTTTGTACGGTCTAATTAACTCTGTAAGCAATCTCAATTACTTTGTGCCCAGGGAAGCGTCGGCCAGGCACACTCCTTAAGCAAGTCTGTTATCCTTTTAAAAAATGAGCCGAGGAGGTATAGCCTCGGACAACTGAGCCCTACACTTCATTTGTCTTTGGCCAAGTTTGATAGCTATGCGTTTAAAAACCCATTCAATCTTATAAACCAAAAATTAAATGTACTCAGCTGTGATGGTCCTCTGTGCATCTGCTATTTATATGCTAATCTCCTCTCTTACGGGGAAGGTCTCGCAAATTATTACGGCAAACCAATAACTCAGGTGTATGGACTAGCGGGCAAGCTGACCGGAGAACAGAATGAAATGCGCTTTGTCACGAGGACACGTTCTAGGCAGTCTGGAGTGAAGTTTCCTGTCATATCTCATTTTGAAAGCACATTATGTTGCGTATGTATATGTATATATATAGCATGTTATTGTTTTCAGTAATTAACCCATCTTTGTCCTGGAATTTATTTGTTTTGGAATAATAATGTGCACCAACAGTAAGCACAGGAACATGCACAGTATTAAAAAACTTTTTAACTGCATTTAATGTTTAATCAGTGCTGGGTGGATTACTTGCAAACTGAAGTTACTGATTACAACTTACATGACGAAAATTGTAGTTAGTAATGTAATCTAGATTACTAATTTTAGTTAATATATTCTAACTACTTTTTGATTACTTTTGACATAACTCTAAAGGGGTTTATAATTTATTGCCATTGTGTGAATAATATGTAATCATGTAATCCATAAAAAAGTAACTGTAATCTGATTATGGGGATTTTAAAATGTTATATAATCTGATTACAAGTACACAGCAAAATCCCCGGAGTTAAATCAACTCTGCTCAGAGAACATATGGTGCTTCTCTACATAGAGTTAAAATAACACTGAAGCAGAGTTAAATTTAATGAGATAATATGCTGTTTGTGGAGTTGTTTAATCAGATTTTAAGAGATTTAATGTCTTTTGTCTTCAGTTGAGTTCATCTTAGGCTGTGGCTGGAAGTCAGTTGTAGTTCTTGTGTTTCTCTTCAGTGATTCTGCTTGTTAACAGCAGGTGTTCATCACTAATGCTCAAACATCACTTAATCACTTAATTATCTCATTAACTTCATTAACTCTGCTTCAGTGTTACTTTAAAACTATATAGAGAGGGACCATATGTACTCTGAGCAGAGCTGATTTAACTCTGGGGATTTTGCTGTGTAATGTAACCTAGATTACTTTTTGATTATTTTTGACATAACTCTAAAGGGGTTTATAATTTATTGCCATTGTGTGAATAATATGTAATCATGTAATCCATAAAAAGTAACTGTAATCTGATTATGAGCATTTTAAAATGTAATATAATCTAATTACAAGTACTAAATTTTTGGAATTTGATTATGTAATCCAGGGGCCAGTTATTCAAAAGTAATCTGATCGGATTTCGGCTATCGGATGGGATAAAATCTTGAAAATGGATTGTTCAGAAAGAAAAAAGGATTTTGAAATCAGATTAGATCACAAACTTTTAGTACTTTTTAGTTTTAAAAAAAAAATCTGGATTATACTGATCCCATCAGAAGGGTGGATTTCAGGAACAAAAATGTAATAAAACTTTAAAACATTTATCATGTAATATACATACACACATTTTTATATTTTGCATTTAATAGGTTTAACTGTTAAAAGTAATAAATTAGAAGTAGACAATATTTAGCCTTTGGGTAGCCTACTATAAAGTAAAAAAGAGATTTTGGTGCAATAAAACAATCCCCAAACAGCTGTAAAAAATATTATATTTCATTCAAAGTGTTTTTTTTTTTTAATCACTGCTTGTAAACTACATTCTATCAACATGTCCCTTCAGGGGCTCCGTAGAGCACTAGTAATCCAGATTTAGTAATCTGGAAAAGTGTGTATCTGAATCAGGGTGATCCAATCCAATTTTTCTTTGAAAAACCAGCACAAAAGTAAGATGGATTACCTGATCCTGGATAGCAAAACATAGGATTTCCAAATCCAGATCATTCTGATCCAGATTAAACTTTTTGAACAACTGGCCCCTGATTACATGTAATCAGTTACTACCAACACTATGTTTAATTATTTAATTACACTGTGTTTAAAAATACCAGCATGTGATGGTGATTAACATGGTGATGATTAAACACTGGATAATTCAGGATAATGGGCCTTCATGTGCTGGGAGTTCAGATACTGAGTACATTTTTGTCATGCATTAGGTATCCTGAGTACACCTTATTATTAATATGATTATAAACACACAGAGAGACCAAACTGCAGTTTCACACAGTGAGCTAGTTGCTCCCAAAAATGTATTTGATCACTAAAGTCACAATCAAATGTATGACTGTCATTGCTTTACACATTTTACACACTGTCATCACATTTCTTCATCAGCATCTCAATGTAACCAGCTGGTGATATTAGTGGATATACGAAGTTAGTTCACACAAATTGTTTATTATTTTTTGAACCTGAAACTCATTATGGTGTGCTAAAGGCACATCAAAAAATTATAAATAGTCATTTTACACCTTTCTCAGTCAGCAGGAGTTGAAAGCAATTTTGCCCATGTCAGAGCAATGATACAGGGAATAAAGTAATGGAATGCTTTTAAGGGTAAAAAGGAAAAACTAATTATGATAAAAGCCTTTTAGCTGTTTCTTTATCACAAAGCACTGACTTTTTGCATTGAAAGTCGTCATGGAGAGTGATAAACCTCTCTGGCGTGCCGTCAAGTGCTTTGTCAATGTCACGCCCCTCCTTTCTCTCTACACTGTCTGTTCTTTTCGCCCAGTTAAATAACATGTGTCATAATGATGTGTCTTCTAACTGCTCGCTGTGTGCCATTCCACCCTAGAGTGAGCAAATCTCCATGAGCACGTGAGCCTGGAGCGAATCTCCTGGTGTCGACGCAAAGATGTTCGACCAAACAACAGTGTAATCCAAAAATGTACACTACACAAATATTCTCAACTGTTCTCATCTCGTAGTACACATGGATCTCGTGACCAGCAAACATTTTCTTCTCAAGCACACTATTTAGACAAAACTAATGTGTGAGGAAAGGGCGCCCTCTTCTGGGGATATTACAGAAACTCAAGACTACAATGGAGGTGTTTGTGACACTGATATAGAGAATAACTGGAACCTTGTAGAGCTTTTTCATGCTCAAACAGCAACATTACACACTAAAAGACGAACAGGTCCTTTTTAAGTAGGAAAGATTACGATCTGGTTTTGATGTAGAGGTCAAAATTTAAAATGTAGCTATCAAAATTGATATAACATCACAAATAGAAAACCGCTGTCAGTCAACTGAAGGTCCAGAACCACACAACACAGATGCTTTCAATGTAGGAGGCGCTCAGTTTTACAGGGAGTCTAGTACTCTAAGCACTGTTTAACCCTTGTGCGACTTTATTGACATTTTTGTCTTTTTCAGTTTTGTTGCTTTGATCATTTTGCCTGTATTAATGCCAACTGCATAAATTTTGGCACAGGTGTGTATTTTTATTGGAATTTTACTATTTCACCCTCATTTCCTTTAATAAATCTATTATCCACTCAGGACCTGAAGAACAAAAATGTCCTCATTGAAACTGCAATTTTTTTAATCCCAGGGTCATTTAACTATAAAACGATGCAGTCTTGTTAATAGACTTTCATTCTGCTGGCAAGGCTTCAAAATTAAAATTTGTACTATTTTTTACCAAATAGTGCCATTTTCTTAGGTTTGGCATATAAAGCAAATACTCTCTTTATTCATGATTTCTGCTTCCGCATATTATAGACAGGGCGTAACATGAAATTGGGGGCTCGTCCGGGATTTGAACCCGGGACCTCTCGCAATTGGATAAATTATGCAACTATAATTGTGTGGTTGTGTTGGTGTGGAGGTCAGAGTGAGGTTTGTATGTGTGTAATAAAAAAAATTGTGTGTGTGTAATATTTGAAAGAGAAAAACTCTACTGCAAATGACAAATCCAACCACTGTGTGTACCAGTGGAGTTTTGCTGGCATCTAATGGGAAAATTCGATACTGCGCCCAAACAAAATCTTACTGAAAGCTAATTTTTTGAGATATCAACCTCTAATTGGAAACACAACTTATTTAGATTTATGACTTTCATTTTCTAGCAGTTTTAGAGTTCAACATGTTTCATAAAATATATATTTTATATAAAATTATGTTCATAGATCATTTTCATAAATTTAAACCTCTATAACTTTTTTTGGGTTTCACTTTTTAAACTTTTACTCCCAAACTACAAGTTTTTATGACAGTTTTTGGTCTTGGACATTTTTGTCCTCTATGGACCTATGTGTAACTTTTTTTAATTGTTAGTTCACCCAAAAATGAAAATTCTGTCATTAATTACTCTCCCTCATGTCATTCCACACAATCTTCGTTTATCTTCAGAACACAAATTAAGATATTTTTGATGAAATCAAATGGCTCAGTGAGGCCTGCATTGACAGCAAGATAATTAACACTTTCAGATGCCCAGAAAGGTCCTAAAGACATATTTAAAACAGTTCATGTGACTACAGTGGTTCAACCTTAATGTTATGAAGCGACGAGAATACTTTTTGTGCGCCAAAAAACAAAATAACGACTTTATTCAACAATATCAAATGAGGGGTGATTTCAAAACACTGCTTCATGAAGCTTTACGAATCTTTTGTTGATTCACGCTCCGAATCACTGATTTGAAACAAAAGATTCATAAAGCTTCATGAAGCAGTGTTTTGAAATCGCTCATCACTAGATATTGTTGAATAAAGTCGTTATTTTATTTTTTTGGCGCACAAAAAGTATTTTCGTCGCTTCATAACATTAAGGTTGAAACACTGTAGTCACATGAACTGTTTTAAATATGTCTTTAGTAGCTTTCTGGGCATTTGAAAGTGTTAATTCTCTTGCTGTCAATGGAGGCCTCACTGATCCATCGGATTTTATCAAAAATATCTTAATTTGAGTTCTGAAGATGAATGAAGGTCTTACGGGTGTGGAACGACATGAGGGTGAGTAATTAATGACAGAATTTTTATTTTTGGGTGAACTAACCCTTTAAAATGGCAGACTTTCCTTCAAAATCAGTGCAAAAAAAACCCCCAAATCTGTCTGGAAGAACAATCTCACCACTCTTCTCTCTCTGTTCTTGTAGTCTATATGAAGATCCTCATGTTTTCTCAAGGCATGATCCAGTGACTTCTTTAACTCGGTGGCTCTCCTCATCAGTTCTTCCTCAACGCCTACCTTTGTAAAGACCTGTAAAAGACATTAAAAATCGCACAATAAACAACTTCATACAGGTAAATAGTACATTTATGAGATGTATGAAAGAAAAACAGAGCACACTGCATGGAATACTGTATCTCAAGAAAGAGACAACCAAAAGTTAAAGTGTCCATATAATGCTACTTTAAAGGTTCCTAATTTTGTTTTGGTGTCTCCTAAAACAGGTTTACATTCATCCAAGGTCAAAAACACTTTAATTTTCTCACAATATCCACTGCAGCATCAGCTCTTTTCTCACAGTGTCTGAAATGGTTTGATAAAGGATTCAGTCTCTCTAAACCCTGCCTTTCTGAGAGCCTACTCTGCTCTGATTGGTCAGAGGGCCCAGTCTGTTGTGATTGGTCTACATTGCTGTGATTGGTCAGACGGCCAATTTAGAAACAAATTTACATTAAATTGGACTAAAAATGCAAAAATAAAAATGTCTTGTGGAAGAGAGCAGCTTGGACATTCTGCTGAACATCTCCTTCTGAATAAACAAAGACAGATTTTTAATTTTGGGATGAATGATTCCCTTAAGAGGTCGAAGGGTTTACCTGGATCCAGGACTGCACCACAGGCAGGTGTCTGGTTGTGACGAGTCTATGGAGATCCCTCACTGTGTTCACCAACGCCTCGTTCTCTTCTGTCTCTCTCACTTTTAAATCTGCAGACATGATTCAGATGGTTATTCACAAAACCTCCCAATATGAGCTCCAATTCCATGCCATGCTATGACATGACGGAGGGCACATATCATCAGACCGGCTATGAACACGATCAGTCAGACGCACCTGTGCACACATCGAGCTCCAGCTGATATTTGTAAGACATTAAACCAGTGCTGCGGAGAAACGCATCCTCTTCAGGAACTTGCTCCATGTCACTCTCGTCACTAGACTCGTCTGTTTGCCCTCCATCGTTCTTCTTCTCTGTCATCTTTCCGTTCTGCTCATTGCTCAGGTCTTTACTGCAGCAGGGCTGGTCAGATTTGTCCTCGGCTCCCGTATTAGAAACTGCTGCTTCCTCGTTAAACAGGTTTAAGTCATCGGTTGCAAGCAGTTTTATGCAGTTGTTCATCTCAGTCAAGGTTTCCTCAATCCCAGTCGTCATTTCTAAATGAAAGAGACGGAAAACAAGCATTTTATCTGGGATGAGAATGCAATGTGTTTGCAAATACTTACTCTGGCACTAATTACAGAAATAACATATCATTTTTCAAAACTCATTCATCACAGGCTGTCCAATGTTCAGAACCTTTTCAAGGGCTTTCACAGAAATGAATTATTAAATATATAGTACAAAACATGTGATATACTTTTCATTATGGTACACATAAATATATCACTTTAAAAGGGAAAAGTGTTAGAGTTTTGAAAAATTACATCAATGTTTTAATAATAAGTAATAAACTTAGAAAAAGAAAACTTAAAAAAGAAATAAAAGTAAATATATTATTTGACCTACCTTTTACTTTTCAAGCAAGTCAATAACTACTTTTGGCCAAATCTTTGTAGTCAAGAAGTTATTAATTGAAATTACTTTTTTACAATATTATATCTAAGATTACCTTTTCCAGGATATGGTTCATTTATTTTACCGCATGTCCTGGAAACTGTCCCTCGATGTTTAACCATCATAAAAATGATCTGCTTAACAATACTGATATTGATTAATATTGAATCTTGGCGGAGCTTTGGAAGCTTAACATATTCAGTAAAAAATTTAAAATGCTTTATTGTAAACTTAGACTTATAGTAATACAGGTAATGGAATTTAAAATGTACACAAAGTTTACATGCACATTATCTAAATATTCTTTAAATATTATTTAAAGCACTAGAAAGTGATTTAATCCCAGAAACTGGTACAACAAATGCTATAATACGAGTCTGTCGGTGTGATGTGTCGTCTGTCAGCTGATCTGATGTTTGATACTGTAATGACGATGAACGTAATTTTACATAAACAACTATTTATATGTGTGAAATTCTGCGGTACAGCCAGACTTCCGATACAAAAACAGAGATTGGATGAGTAATGTTTACTTTACTATCAAGAATGTGTGGAAATACAAACATGGCAACGCAGATGCTTCAGTGTTATGATGTCACCAGCTCTTTATCATGGATAAGTAGTTCCACTTCCAGGAATTTGAAGTTAATTACTCAGCGAGCACATGTGACAAAATTTTGGACAAGCCGATAGTGCACTTCCACTCCATTGGCTCAATGACTGTAATGTTACTGTGCATTGTGAACATATTGCCAGCCCTTAAAGGGACTATATGTAAGAATTTTTATGTATTCTTTTATTTTTTTATGTCCCTGATCCATGAAAATGACTAAAACATTAGAGTAGATGGCGATGTCACTTTGTAAAGAAACACTATGCACCTATAGACTGAACATGTAACATGCATGCGCATGACGTCACCGTTTTCAGTAATTCACGTTTTTGTAGTTTACACAGAGACGATAACTGTATCGTTTTCAAAAACTTGCACTTTGAAACCTGTTTTCAAAAGTTTGCATTTTTGGGCCACTAAAATGCTGCTGTCGTGTAAATGAACGGCCAAAATGAATAAAAAATGTTTTGTTTTGTTTTTTTAAATGATGTCATGTTAACAGCCCCTCAGAGGAGAAGTTGGATAATGGCATTAAAAATTTAATTTATATAAAATAAATGTGTGTAAATATATAAAGATATAATGTAGAAAAGTTTTTGAACGGAAAGATTTTTAAATGTTTTTAAAAGAAGTCTCTTCTGCTCACCAAGGCCGTGTTTATTTGATCCAAAATACAGTAAAAATTGTGAAATATTATTACAATTTAAAATATCTGTTTTCTATGTGAATATATAGTAAAGTGTAATTTATTCCTGTGATCAAAGCTGAATTTTCAGCATCATTACTCCAGTCTTCAGTGTCACATGATCCTTCAGAAATCATTCTGATATGATGATTTGATGCTCAAGAAATTAATACTTTTATTCAGCAAGGATGCATTAAATTGATCAAAACTGACAGTATAGACATTTATAATGTTGCAAAAGCTTTATATTTCAGATAAATGCTGTTCTTTTGAACTTTCTATTCATCAAATAATCCTGAAAAAAATGTACGCAACAGTTGATGATAATCAGAAATGTTCTTCTGAAGGATCATGTGACACTGAAGACTGGAGTAATGATGCTGAAAATTCAGCTTTGATCACAGGATATAAATTACATTTTAACATATATTCAAACAGAAAACAGTTATTTTAAATTGTAAAAATATTTCACAATATTACTGTTTATGCTGTATTTTGGATCAAATAAATGAAGATTTGGTGAGCAGAAGAGACTAAAAAACTTTGACATTGACCGGTAGTGTATAAATAATTCTATAATTATTTTATTATTATTTTAGTTCTCATTAATTTTATTAATTTATTTTCATGTTTAAAAGGTAACAAGTACTTATGTGTAGATGGACGGATTGTCTTTGACAAACGTTTTTTTCTTTCATAGACATTGGGACAAAACCCGTGGCCGAGTTATCAGAAGAACTGCACGTCCTCAGCAGCATACTGTACAAACAGAGTTCACTGTGTTGACTTATCACAGCTATATCACTGACGTTAACTAGCACTTCCATCCTACTGCTGACCTGCTTGTCAGGTCAACTACAGGTCTTCGGTCTTATTAGCATGTCAGTATCGCCTCAGTATGTCATAAATGAAAGTACAGTCAGTGGATGCTAATATTTTTTCTACACTCTTTATTTGCATTGAACCTTTAACATCCATAGAATCTTTCCATTGGAAAAAGTTCTTTAGATTATTAAAATGTTCTTCAGGCTAAGAAAATAAAATGGTTCTTTTAAGAACTGATCACTGAATGGAACCTAAAAACCCACTTTTGGACGCTTTATTTTTTGTTAGTAGAGCTGCCATTTTGTGAACATAAAAATGTTTACCTTCCATCTCCTGTTTGGCCTTTTCAAGCTTCTCTTTGTAAATTCGTTCCAATCTCTTCTGCTTCTCCTCTTGTCTCTTTCTCTCCGCCAGTGTTCTTGCTTCAACATCCTGAAAATCCACCTGAGAGAAAGACACAATGTGTTTTTGTGACAAATTTTGTTAACCGATAACATCAAGTGCACGAAAATTAGTCGCATAATCTGCAGTTCATAGTCTAAAATGTATTGATTCTTTATAACACGCAATATTCGTGTAGAAATGAACAATAATATTGGAAAACGAAATAAAATACTATTTCTTCTTCAATTGTTCATGAGCTTTGATTATACAGCTAAACTCTTTATTTGGGACGAATAAGGTTTTTAAAAGTGTAAAAAAATATAATGGAGATATAATTAATTTTTAAGTTTTATTAAGTGTTAACAATGAGATTATGTGGTTTTTATAATCAATTAACACTGCTTTTGTCATTTATTACAAGATTTGTCACCAAAAAAGTCATTTGGTTTAACCAAAATTTCGGTTTTACCGAATGACGATATTTTCAAACAATGCTAACAGGATGATATCTAGCTAGCTAACAAAATGACAATCAAACATTTTATATTTAGTACAAGTTTTTAAAATATTACAATGTTTTATAGCGGTTGTACCGAATGACCTGATGTTTCGGGACATGCGAATGAGCAAGTTAAGAGAGAGTTAGTTACTTTGCTTCACGACCATGTGGTCCTTTGCAGGTGTCTGAATGATGTCACATGATATTGATCACATGACTTGATCCATAATAGTCCCTTTATATTGGTTACTCCGAATAACATCAATGAAATTCACTTTTCCGGACATTCTTTCTCATAACAAAGCAGCTACTTCTACACATAATTTTGCACTATGTTGATATATGATGTTATAAAATCATGCCAGAATAAAAATATATACATTTATTACATTTTAAGATATTTTAATAGCAAATAAAATGGCTGTATTGGTCTTTGGACGACACTTTTGACACTTCAAAATCTTTAAAATACCTTTATATGTAGGAAAATATAATTAAAACCTTTTGGATTCAATAAAAGAGATCTAGTTGTACTTCCTTACATACTTTGGATGTCATATCTTTGTTTTTTTTAATTATTAAGGCCTTTGGACAAAAAAATTACCCGTCATGTCATCAACCCAATTACATAACAACAGTGACGTGTTCCAGGGTGCAAACTGATGTTATTAAATACTGTAATGAAAGAGAGGTGCAGCCAGATGAATACCTTTTTAATCTGCTTAAGAAAGTGATATCCCAGTGACAGTTTCTTATACGCCTCTCCGTACATGGCGTGCCATGACTGCACTGTCTGAATGGCAAGAGTCCTGAGCTTTCTCGCCACCTCTTTGGGTGGAGGCAGCGGCTGCTCGGCGTCGGTCTCGACTGTAAGCTCCAGGAACTCCTGAAAGTTTGTGATGAGAAGACCTCTGAAGTGATGTGACCGGCTGAAGATCTCGCTGACCATCTGGAAGGCGGAGAGACGGATCTCTGCGTGCTCTTGGTTCAGCTGGGTCATAATCAAGTGGTAGAAATGATCGATGTAGTCATTGGAAACTCTGTGGTTTAAAAAGAGAAGAGGCGCATATGGTCATCCAGTGCTGCATTATGGACACAAAAACACTATACAAACACACAGGCACATGCTGATTTTAAACTACTTGTTTATAAATGTACTGTGTGTACCTTAATAACTGATAAATAAATGCTGGGCAAGGCCAGTCAATCATCCTGTGACTAGACAATCAGTTCTCTATTTCCAAAGAAAGGCTTTGGGCAGAGCTGGTGACAAATACTATTTAACTAACCAGCATTGTACTGTGATAATGGCACGGCTGTCTGAAATGTCAATTTGTGGAAGCAACTGTTTGTGAACAAAACTCTCCATCGTACTTGCAAATTTTCTTCACTTCCTTCATTTTGTCTTGATTCAACTGTGGTTCTCCAGAGGTTGTCAACTCCTCAACCAGTTGTGAGAGCTTATCCCGCATTGTTTGGTCCATCTTGACATAACCCTAAAACAGAATGAACAGAGGATGAAAGTATGGATCAGTACAACCATCACTGAGAAATAGTTGCTCCTCTATGTCATCATTACTCACTGTTACTTCTTTATAGTTATGCAACTGCTGTTTAGATAGATAGATAGATCATACAGTGTGCTAGTGACATAGAGCTTCTCATTTCATCTGACTGACTATCTGAAGTGAATCTTTTCTCCGTTAGATAGGACAAATGACACAACACGTACCTCCTCATCCACCTGCTGTAATGGAAAAACGTTTTATTAATTACTGGTATAGTATAAAATGTATATTTCCGTGTGGGAATGAAGTGCACTCATCTCAGTGTCTTTGGTGCGAATGTAAACAAAGCTACAGCTAGCAAACGTAGCAGTGAGGAGTCCGCCATTTTCAAAATAAAAGTCGCGCTCTAGTGTAAAATTGACAGATCGTTAATATAATTATATATATTAATTATTTGTATATGGGTGTGCGTATTACAGTTACATGCGAGTCGATTATGATTGTTGACGTTGCTTAGTGAGCGTTCAATCAATATTCATTAGTATTATCCTTAGTTGTTATCCGTCACGCTGACACCCTCCCACTTACTCACGTCTGGTTGTCAGCCAATCAGTGAGGCAGAAGGTCGGGCAGCGTAATGAATATTCAAAAGCCAAGCCTTGGGCGTAGTAGGAATTGAGTGTGACGCACTTTGTAAATGTGTAACTTCTCTGTGGGTGGGAGTAATAAACCGTAATAAAAACAGCAATAAAAGGCTCTCACCACACCTGAAAGTGATTGAATACATAGTCAACACATCGCTGTATACAAACAATCATGCTGGGACGGATTTTTCTAGTGTTCTGCTTGGCAGGTGAGTTTACAACTGTTTTTGTCAATAAGGACCATCAAAGTTTGATGTTTTGAGACGTGTTTTATAACAAACGATATTTTTATCTTTAATCCTTCAAACCACAATAATTATAAAGCAGACTCTTCATATCACGTGGTTAATTATGTTTTTGTGTGTTTCATTTTTATGTTCTTATAAACAGCTATGGCAAGTGCAGCTGTGATCCCTGATGGCTCTATAGTGGTGGGTTGATGATTATAACTTCTTCATTATTATATAATATTTAACCACTACATGTATTTAATGCATTCTGTCTGCTTCTCTTGACAGCCAAAGTGCTCTGAATACTTCCTTCCCATGTGTACTCGGGAATATAACCCTGTGTGTGGAACTGATGGAGTGACTTATCCAAACGAGTGCATGCTGTGTCTGGATAATATGTAAATTGAGTTTATAATTTTTCACTTTAAATGCTCGTATTGTTCTTATTAGTGTTTTATTGAAAACTTGTTGTTTGGCTGTCTTGTTGTAGGGAGAAAAAGGTGAACACGGTGATCTCCAGGATGGGAGAATGCTGAGGAAAATATATAATAGTCATGTATATTTGGGTTCTGACATGAAGGCCGGAACCACCTGCTGCTTTTCTTTCTTTTTAATGATTATAATGTTGAGATGAAGTATTCCCTGTTTTGTGTGCCCTTTTTAAAATTGTTCTAATTCATAAATAAATCCTTTTATGTAGCAAGCCGTTGCTTTTGTACTTTTTGTCTTGAGTTTAAATACTCATTTCTCAGCTGAATCTGTCAAACAAACGGACACAAAAGTGTATTAAAACTCTTGGCGGTTGTTTGTAATGACACTAGAATCAAGAGTAAACTCTAGCTAGGACAGCGAGACCTTATTCAGTGAGGTAATATGAATATTGTGCATGTGTACCTTTTGCTTCAAAGAGAAATGAGTGATGGATTGATGTGTGAATTTCAATGGTAATGTCAAAGTTTGATTTAACGGTCTAATTTGACTTCTAGTAGAGCCTTTGAGTGATGGGGAAAAGAAACTGAGGAAACTTTCAAATCATGTAGTCAAAGTCCAATGGCACAAAAACAATTTTTCAAATGATGCCAAGCCGTTAAAACATCACAGGATTACACTGATAAACAGTCGAACACAACATTACTCCCACTGCACGAGCCAATCATCTTCTACAGTGGCGTGATATCTCGAAGGCATATCAGAGAACAAACTTTTCGTCCCATGGTCTAAAGAAATCATTACCCTGAATATTTACAGCAAACTTTTGATGGCCTATGGCTATAACTAAGACATTAAAAATGTATTTTTATTACATTGTAGAAGATAATTTCATACTTCTGTACAACTTTGAGGTGATCATTCATGACTCATAATCACTAAAGAACATCAAATACTGCTGTTGATTTAATGCAATAGTGAGTCTGTGAGTCGAACTTGAGGACTGTTTCTCTACTTATGCAAAAATATCATTTATAAAACTGCTGTTGTCTAAATATTTTAAAGGGGTGGTTTATTATGATTTCACTTTTTAGTTAGTGTGTAATGTTGCTGTTTGAGCATAAACAACATCTGCAAAGTTACGACGCTCATTCTCTGTTTAAGGACTACAACGAGTTTCTTCCTGGGTTAGTGACATCACAAACCCTAAAATTTACATAAACCCCGCCCCCGAGAACACGCAACAAAGGGAGTGTTATGCCAAGTTTACACTACAGGATTTTAAGCCCGATTTAAGCCTGATAACAAGCTCGCCGACAGGTCAGGCAGTGATCGGGGGAAAATCAGCGAGTGATCAGCGCTCGCCAATCTTTATGTGTGAACTACTCAACGACACATCAAAGAGGCTCGCTGGCGCGTCGTGGACGCCAGACAAATATCTAGCATGCTAAATATCTGGAGCTGTCGGCCGACTCCATATCCTGTGGTGTCACGTGTCGCGACGCAACAGCCAATGAAATATACACTGATGTCTAGCAATAACAATCCATTCAAATATAATTTGCCGACGTTTATTCATATCAGATACACACTGAGTAAGTAACTATAAAGCTCACTCACTCTATTGTTCTCCCAGTTCACCGGCCACATGTATTTCAGGTCTGGACAAATGGATGAATTCATGTTATTAAGATCAAGGTCATTATATAGGTTTTTAAATGACAAAACACTTACTTGCACATATTTGAGAATCCGAATATCAGTGGATGACATGGTGAGAAAAGCTATACATCTGTGATACATACACAACGACTTCAAGACTCCACAGCAAGTCATGTAGTCTGAACAGCACAGCGATCTGCCGATGTTTAAAGTCCTGTAGTGTAAACTTTGCTTTAGAGAAGAGGAAGAGTTGTTGTAGTAGAGTGTTGTTGTCATGCCGTCATTTTACGCCGGACTGCTTCACAAACGAGGGTCAATTCAACACAAAAGATTAACATGACGGCACATGCTAGTGGATGAGTTGAATCAACTCCACAGCAACTACATAAATTTATCCACTAACCATTCAGAAACGTCTAAAAGTTGTAACTTCTTCCTGAGTCTCTCCATCAGTGTCGACTCCGGTTTGAACAATGTAAGGCTGAACACCGTTACTGACAATCCTCATTTTGGCTGCGTGAGATTCTCCAGCTTTGTTGTTGTTGAGCAACCGAAGCGCGAGCTGTTAAAACTCCGCCCTCTTCTGGAAAGGGGGCGGGGAGCAGCAGCTCATTTGCATTTAAAGGGACACACAAAAACGGCATGTTTTTGTTTTTGTAGCAGATATTTATACATCATAATTTAAAAAAAAAAAAATCATTAAATGAACAGCCTTGGATTAGACAAGACAGATAAATGGGCAAAAATATTTCATAATATGTGTAACATTTTTGTACTTTTTACAAAACAGTTTCTTTGAAGAAGCGCTGAAGAAAACAGTTGAGCAGTTTTACAGGAACTGAATGATTTGGCAGAATCAGAGAGATTAAACTGAATATGTTATCCATAGTCACCCAACTCAAGTGATTATTTATTTGTCTTTTTCATTTATAGATATTAAAAAGGTCTGCAGTCTAAAAATATTTTTATTAAGTTTAAACTGGAGATAAAAACAGTGCAAACATCAGTGTAACAATTCACTTGTTCTCAATGGTTATATACAAAATGCTATAAATCTTCAGGTGATCATAATCAAACAATCAATCAATCAACATCACACACACCTAACAGCTAAATTAAAGAAATCTATCAAACTAAAGGTGTGTAGTAAACCTCCCTTTGTGTGTGTGTTTGTGTGTGTGTGTGTGTGTGTGTGTGTGTGTGTGTGTGTGTGTGATGAATTGGTGGGATGGACGGTCCACTCCCATTAAGAGGCGGATACAGTACTGATATAAATAGGTGGATCATTTTATCACTGATCGTCAGATTTAGCGAGTTCACTCTCAAGTCTGGAACAATGTTTGTACGTGGAGTTGTTCCCTGTTTTGTGTGTCTTTTTTTAAAAGTGTTCTAATTCATAAATAAATCCTTTTATGTAGCAAGCCGTTGCTTTTGTACTTTTTGTCTTGAGTTTAAATACTCATTTCTCAGCTGAATCTGTCAAACAAACGGACACAAAGGTGTATTAAAACTCTTGGCGGTTGTTTGTAATGACACTAGAATCAAGAGTAAACTCTAGCTAGGACAGCGAGACCTTATTCAGTGAGGTAATATGAATATTGTGCATGTTTACCTTTTGCTTCAAAGAGAAATGGGTGATGGATTGATGTGTGAATTTCAATGGTAATGTCAAAGTTTGATTTAATGGTCTAATTTGACTTCTAGTAGAGCCTTTGAGTGATGGGGAAAAGAAACTGAGGAAACTTTCAAATCATGTAGTCAAAGTCCAATGGCACAAAAACAATTTTTCAAATGATGCCAAGCCGTTAAAACATCACAGGATTACACTGATAAACAGTCGAACACAACATTACTCCCACTGCACGGGCCAATCATCATCTTCTACAGTGGCGTGATATCTCGAAGGCATATCAGAGAACAAACTTTTCGTCCCATGGTCTAAAGAAATCATTACCCTAAATATTTACAACAAACAGGACAAGCTGGTTTTAAACAGACTTTTGATGGCCTATGGCTATAACTAAGACATTAAAAATGTATTTTTATTACATTGTAGAAGATAATTTCATACTTCTGTACAACTTTGAGGTGATCATTCATGACTCATAATCACTAAAGAACATCAAATACTGCTGTTGATTTAATGCAATAGTGAGTCTGTGAGTCGAACTTGAGGACTGTTTCTCTACTTATGCAAAAATATCATTTATAAAACTGCTGTTGTCTAAATATTTTAAAGGGGTGGTTGATTATGATTTCACTTTTTAGTTAGCGTGTAATGTTGCTGTTTGAGCATAAACAACATCTGCAAAGTTGCAACGCTCATTCTCTGTTTAAGGACTACAACAAACGGCTGGTAGGGACTACAACGAGCTTCTTCCTGGGTTAGTGACATCACAAACCCTAAAATTTACATAAACCCCGCCCCCGAGAACACACAACAAAGGGGGTGAGGCCATGTTGGGCTGCTTTAGAGAAGAGGAAGAGTTGTTGTAGTAGAGTGTTGTTGACATGCCGTCAATTTACGCCGGACTGCTTCACAAACGAGGGTCAATTCAACACAAAAGATTAACATGACGGCACATGCTAGTGGATGAGTTGAATCAACTCCACAGCAACTACATAAATTTATCCACTAACCATTCAGAAACGTCTAAAAGTTGTAACTTCTTCCTGAGTCTCTCCATCAGTGTCCGACAATGTAAGGTTGAACACTGTCGTCATTTTGGCTGCGTGAGATTCTCCAGCTTTGTTGTTGTTGAGCGACCGAAGCGCGAGCTGTTAAAGCTCCGCCCTCTTCTGGAAAGGGGGCCAGGAGCAGCAGCTCATTTGCATTTAAAGGGACACACACAAAAACTGCGTGTTTTTGTATATTTGTTTTTGTTAAATGTGCAAAAAATATTTAATAATATGTGTAACGTTTTTGTACTTTGTACAGAACATTTTCTTTAAAGAAGCGCTGAAGAAAACAGTTGAGCAGTTTTACAGGAACTGAATGATTTGGCAGAATCAGAGAGATTAAACTGTAGGGTACAATGGGGCAAAAGGCGCCTTTGATTTTATTTTCCTCTAAACCACTAGATGGCACAAAAACTTGCCGCAGCACTTTCCTAAATATCCGCTTTTCAAAATGCATGTGCAAATTTGTCTGATCCTTGACTCGATCGCGGGCAGCAGTGCAAAGTTGATTCTGAGGTAATTTGATCTAATATTTGATGTTTTTTTAAAATGTTGTAGATTAAAGTAGCAAATAAGAATCCATTAATTTAATGTTTGTATTTTCAGACAAAGGTCTTCTTAATGATTTTCAGTTTTGTTCGAGGTAATTCAAGCAACAGTTTTTCAATAACGGAAGAATATGTAAAAGTATGGCATTTGGGGTAAAAAGCGCCCCTGCTGTTGGGGCAAAAGGCACAATAATTAACATGATAATGAATAGCTGACTAACTTTTCCATTTCTTGACATGACATGGTTAGATTCAGATGGCAAATATCATATATCAAATTGGGTATTCATCTTAGAGATAATACCCATATTTATAATGAAACAATCATATTTTAAAATATATTAATCATATCATAATAAAATATAATTTATTGTTACTACTGTAAATCTATATTAGGCTATTATGGGATCTCCTTCAATGCTTTCAGAATCTTTACTTTTTAAAATAATTTTGTTTCTGTATTTATATTTTATATATAAAAATATATATCACATAGACCTATTTTAATTAAGTATATTTATTGAAAAATGAATTCTTTTATTTATCAAAATAAAAACATTATTTTAGCTAAAGTACTCGTATAAATACTGTGTTTCTTTTACCCCATGTGTGGTAAAAGGCTCCCCTCACCACCTCATACATTTATAAGATTTTTAAACAAAATTTACCACTTTATGATTTTTTTTCACACAAAATACATTGCTCCATCAATGTCCAATACAAACATATATATTTTTCCTGCAATCATATACTTTGAGAGTAGTGAAAAGCACAGTTTTTCTTAAGGTGTGCCTTTAGCCCCGTTGTACCCTATATGTTATCCATAGTCACCCAACTCAAGTGATTATTTATTTGTCTTTTTCATTTATAGATGTGAAAAAGGTCTGCAGTCTAAAAATAGTTTCATTAAGTTTAAACTGGAGATAAAAACAGTGCAAACATCAGTGTAACAATTCACTTGTTCTCAATGGTTATATACAAAATGCTATAAATCTTCAGGTGATCATAATCAAACAATCAATCAATCAACATCACACACACCTAACAGCTAAATTAAAGAAATCTATCAAACTAAAAGTGCGTAGTAAACCTCCCTCTGTGTGTGTGTGTGTGTGTGTGTGTGTGTGTGTGTGTGATGAATCGGTGGGATGGACGGTCCACTCCCACATTAAGAGGTGGATACAGTATTGATATAAATACGGGAATCATTTTATCACTGATCATATTGTCAGATTTAGCGAGTTCACTCTCAGGTCAGGAACAATGTTTGTACGTGGAGTCATCGTCCTTCTCTGTGTCCTAGGTGAGTAATATAATAATTTCATTCACAAAAACAACTGATATTAGGATCATTTGTCACATGAGAACCTGCAATATACACTGATACTAACAGTCTTGCTTCATAATGAAGAGTTTATTGTTTCGATAAAGTCTGCACCTTCTTCAAAGTCTTAATTCACCTTTGCTAAAGTAGGACAAATGAAAAATGTGTAAGATTTAAGTCACGTTCAGACATTTTTAAGTTTGATTTAAGGGATGGTTGGATGGACAAAACAATTAATTAACGTGTATGTTATTTCCTCTTCCATATCATGATAAACTTTAATCCTTGTTTTTTCTTCTTGACACAAACAGTGACCATATCTGATGGAGAGGTGAGTATATAAAGACTGTAGAATTATTTCCCTCCATGTTCAAATAACTGTTATTTTAAATGTTATTTTCTGTTTATGTCACCAGCTTATCGTGTGCCCGATGCACTATTCACCCGTGTGTGGATCTGATGGAAGAACATACGGGAATGAATGCCTGCTGCGTGCTGCCAGCCAGTGAGTTTAAACAAAGTACTGTAGGTTTAAAAATTTTTTTTTTTTTTTTTTTTAGAGTTTAATCTTCAATTTAATCTCACTCTTTTTTTAGATCATCAAGGAAACACATCTACGTTGTGAAGAAAGGCCCATGTTAAATAAACATCTGCAGGAGTGACACAGGAATGGCACCATATTTCAGCTTGACAGAGCTTTAGTCAGCATTATTGTACTCGTGTCTCATTCATTATAACCTGAATGTGTAACGGTTTAATAAATGCTGTATATTGAAGCTGTTCTGTTTGGTTCTGTTTTCTCCCTCGAATCTTGGAAAAACGAGATAAAATAGGTGAAGATTTACTTTGAAGGAGGCACACAGACCATAACTAGAGAGCAGAATATCATAAAGGGTGTGTGAGCTTTTAATAACTCAGTCATCAGTTGGAAACGGGCGCTGCGGGAGAATGATCGAGCAGAACAAAGACAGTGTAGTACCATAACATTCTCTAGTTTATTAAGGAAGAAGGGTCATATTTAAAGCAGAATCCTCCATGATGTCCAGACCGTCCAATCACAGTGCTCAAAGATCAACCCCTACCATATATGGCATATTAAGAAATATAATAAGATGTTCGAGTGTATAAGTGTGTCCAAGGACTAGTTCTTATTTTGTCTTGGTGTGTCTATGATGTGCAGATAACACAACGGAAATAAGTTACACAAGGGAGTCTTACACAAGAATGGTCAAAAGTTGAGTCTAAGAAATAATATTACCACGGAGAATGCACCACTAAAAACCTCAAGTGCGTTCCAGTCGACCGTAAGTGCCCTGCGAAGTGGACAGCACAGGGAATAAGGGAACATGGATACATCACTTCACAGGAAGTGGAAAGGAAAGCTTACCCACCAATCATTGCACATCTCTCCAGTACTTTAATTAGTTTGAATCAAATAAAGGCGGTGAAAATGACTTGATGCTCCAGCGTTATTATTGATCTTTATTAATCCCACATGTGGTTTATATGTGGCTGTTTAAAGAGTAACACTTCATTTTACAGTGTGTTTGTTACATGTACAGTAGTTACTATAGTAATTACTATAAATTTTGCATAATTGCATGCAACTGACACTAATCCTAAACCTAACCCTATTGTAAGTACATGTATAGTTAAAGGGTTAGTTCACCCAAAAATGAAAATTCTTTCATTTACTCGCCCTCAAGTTGTTCCAAACCTGTATGAGTTTCTTTGTTCTGTTGAACACAAAAGAAGATATTTTGAAGAATGTCAGTAACCAAACAGTTGATGGACCCCATTGACTTCCATAGTATTTTTTTTTCCTACTATGGAAGTCAGTGGCTACCATTAACTGTGTGATTACCAAAATTCTTCAAAATATCTCCTTGTGTTCAGCAGCACAAAGAAACAATGCAACTATCACGATTACTAGGGTTAAATAAGATAAAAGACACATCTAATGCACACTTTAGGTGGCACAGAAGTGCTTCTGAAGTGCTAGTGTCTTTAAAGGGTTAGTTCACCCAAAAATGAAATTTCTGTCATTAATTCCTCACCCTCATGTCGTTCCACACCTTCGTTCATCTTCAGAATACAAATTAAGATATTTTTGATGAAATCCGAGAGGTATATGACTCATCCATAGACAGCAATTTAACAACCATGTTTAAGGTCCAGAAAGGTACTAAAGACATCATTAAAACAGTCATGTGACTGCAGTGGATCAACCCTAATGTTATGAAGCAGACGAGAATACTTTTTGAAACAAAAATAAGGACTGACGCAGGAGCCGGCCAGTACAGAGCCATTTTGTGCAAAAATGGTTCAGGAATGGTTTGAGGAGCACAACAACGAGTTTGAGGTGTTGACTCGGCCTCCAAATTCCCCAGATCTCAATCCAATCGAGCATCTGTGGGATGTGCTGAACAAACAAGTCCGATCCATGGAGGCTCCACCTCGCAACTTACAGGACTTAAAGGATCTGCTGCGAACATCTACAGATACCACAGCACACCTTCAGGGGTCTAGAGGAGTCAGCAAAAGGGGGACCAACACAATATTAGGAAGATGGTCATAATGTTTTGCCTGATCGGTGTATATGAAGGCCACTTTTTGGTCTCTAACAAGAATGCCTGCAAATCCATTTTAAAAATTCAGATTATGATACCCTGTGCTATTCTTTCACTCAGTTTAGGATTATTACAAAATACGACAAGCTCTTTCAGGGATCAGAATGTTTTTGCTGTAAAGTAAATTATATGATTATAATTTTTTATTTTTGGGTGTGCTCAAACCACGACAGCTGAATAATGTCTCATCATTAGCATCACTTGCAGATTGAGTCGGCTGTTAGTCTGAGGGATCTGGCACAGGTGACGGCACAGAAGAGGAAGTGCTGCTTTATACCCGTCCAAGCTTTTTTAAGGCAATAACAGATCTTTTCCTTCATAGTCCGTTCTTTAGGTTTTTCTAAAACAAAGAAGAGCAGATAACACAATTATTAGGAACATTTCTGACCTCAAATTAAATGATCTCCACAAGCTAGGCCTCCATACCTGAAGCCTCTGCCGGCTCAAAAAGCACTTCACCTGGCAGCACCGTCTCTGGGATGCTTTCCGAACCGGATAACATCCCATCGCTCAGCTCCTCAAGGTCTAGTGTTTGTGTAGAGTCGCCACACTGAGCTTCTGTAGAGTCTGTCGAGTCTGTTAGAGGCACCAAAGACTCCACCGCGTCCACGCCACTGCAGAGTAACGGCAGCTTCAGAGCCTCACGGGCTCTCCGGAAGAATGATCGGGTCTTCTTCCAACGTATGCGTTTGTCAGTCTTCTTTACATTGTCCTCAGCGATGGACGTGATGTCCAGTGTAGTGACATTGGCTCCGGTCTCGTGTGGAATAGTCTCAACAGGCACTTCACCCGGCAACACAAAGTCCGAACATCTGCTCTGAACGCTAAGGCTCTCTGTTCGCTGCTCAGAGATGCACGTGACGTCCGAGCCAGGTGTAGTGTCTTCAGTCTGTGTTTCTGTGGACTCTAAACCTGCGTAATGTGGCTTAGAAGGTGGAGGCACAAAACACTCCTCTGAGTCCTGACAGCAGAAGCGGAGGAAGCCGTTCTCCACAGCCTTCTGTGCTCTGTGCAAGAATAAACAGATTCCTGCCTTGTGGGGACTTGTAAGTTTTTCTAAAATAAAGGAAAACACAAATATTAGAAACATCTCTGACCACAGATTAAATTTAAATAACATTTTACCGTAATATTCATATGGTCACACTAGTCTTTGAGCGCCGCTAACTTCCATTCATGCATGCAAGTGTGGGAAGAAATTTTGCAAGTTCAAGTGTGGTGATACTATAAAGATAATTATAATGATGCTTTAGCGTTCACAGCAACGCACAACAACATTGTCAAAGCGGCGTTACATCACGAAAGTGCAGACTCGTAGGAAGACTGCTAGTGTTTACGGTAGCATTTGGGACATGGCCTCTGTCGCTTCAAATGCTCAAGTTCTTTAAAGTTGAGTGGATTCTGATTGGCTGTCATTCATAGCTGTTTTTAACGTTAATTGCCAAAAAAACAAATAAATGTTCTAAATGTAATTTGAACAATATTCTGTGTCACCACTGTGTAAATGATTTCTCTCTGTGCACATCATTATTGATTTCAATTCATGTTCCTCGTAATCTTGAATCAGAATTACTTCGCCTCCCTCTCTCTGCGACATCTTGTCTCTGATGATGAGGGCGGGGCAACCTGTCACTCACATGAGATCCACCAATAGCAAACCACAAACATCCAATCAATTCCCCACAGACAAAATCAAGCCCCGCCCTACATTTGTTCTTGTTCGAGAAGCCGTTTCACTCCATATACAATACAATAGAGAAGAAAAGACCATTGCGCCTTCCGCTTCATACTGGGGGGACAACATGATCTGTATAGATATGTCTCAGTTTCAAAAGTAATTTCGATCTCACCTGTTGAGCTGTTCTCTACAGGATCCTCCTGGCTCATGTCTACACCGTCTTTACAGGTGGAACACAAAGTCACGGACATGATGTCCAATGTAGATTTGTCAAATCGGGACACTGTTAAATCTGGATACGCTTCTGTAATCTCGTTTTTTTCCCGCTCTAAACTGGCGCGAGTTTTCTCTGAAGATTAGCGACTCTCACGCGACTGTTTCTACTCGCCTCATCGGAGATTCTGCAAGTGTGTCTTGTCTTTATTTGCTGCTGGCGCTAATTAAGACGAGTAACGATGCGTTCTAAAATGGAACAATAGGCAAGAGCATCGAAACGCATTTTTTAAAAGTCGAACTAAACATACGAAGCCCGGGAAAAAAACGCAACGCTCGCGTCACGAGGGGATTTGAAGGGCCAAATGTTCACGAGTAGTGTGTAGTGGTGTTCTGCGGTTTATGGCACAGCAAAATATAAATAAAAGATTAATAATCTTCGGTTTGCACTTGGAACAAGCCAAATGTTTTGGGCTTTACCGATTTGATTATGTTACCACTTTCAGCTGTCAAGTGATAAAGAGAGAGTTGTTTTTCATTTACTAGGCATCATTTACTACCTATTATTAATCAGTTAGCAGTGGAAACCACGTTTTAGTTTTCATTTATTGGCTATAGCCTATAATTAATAATGCATTCGCCTGTTGCATAAAGTTGTTTAGTCAAAGTTCTTTAATCAAAATATTTTTATATTTATTAACCTCGGTATAAGTTTAGGAAAAGGCGACGTTTCAGAGGTTGAAATGTCTGATAGTTTAGAATTTGCTGTCTGCCTCTCAAGCATCATAAATTCATTTAAACTAAGCTCAGAATGACTCCGTATATGGGTCATTGACGAATAAGGTTTTTAAAAGTGTAAAAAAACAAAAAACATAATGGAGATATAATTAATTTTGAAGTTTTATTAAGTGTTAACAATGTGACTATGTTGTTTTTATAATTAATTAACACTGCTTTTGTCATTTTTTACAAAATTTGTCACCAAAAAAGTCATTCGGTTTAACCAAAATTTTGGTTTTACGAATGATACTTTTGGTTACACCGAATGACGATATTTTCAAACAATGCTAACAGGCTGATATCTAGCTAGCTAGCAAAAGGACAATCAAACATTTTATATTTAGTACAAGTTTTTAAAATATTACAACATTTTCCATGTTTTATAGCGGTTGTACCGAATGACCTGATGTTTCAGGACATGCGTATGATCAAGTGAAAACATTAATTTTTCAAATAGTTAAAAGAGAGTTAGTTACTTTGCTTCATGACCATGTGATCCTTTGCAGGTGTCTGAATGATGTCACGTCCTGTCACATGATATTGACCACTTGACTTGACCCAAAATGGTCCCTTTATATTGGTTACTCCGAATGACATCAATGAAATTCATTTTTCCGGACATTCTTTCTCATAACAAAGCAACGACTTCTACACATAATTTTAATACTATGTTGATATATGATGTTATAAAATCATGCCAGAATAAATAATATATACATTTCTTACATTAAGATATTTTAATCACAAATGAAATGGCTGTATTGGCCTTTGGACGGTTAAACCGAATGACCTTTTGACACTTCAAAATCTTTAAAATACCTTTATATGTAGCAAAATATAATTAAAACCTTTTGGATTCAATAAGAGATCTAGTTGTACTACCTTACATACTTTGGATGTCATATCTGTTTTTTAATTAATATTGTTAAGGCCTTTGGACAAAAAAAATGACCTGTCACGTCATTGACCCATGTACAAGGTTTTGAGGAGTTTGAACTTTGTGCACACAAGATATAGGCATAATAAGTAATACTTGACAAATGTAAAATATATATAGGCCTATCCTAAACTGTTTATTAGATTATTTGATAACTTTTTGTATGCATCATCTAGAGCTGATGTGCGCAAAATTATAGATTAGCAGGAGCTCGAAAAAGTGGATAAAGTCTTTATATAATCATAAAAATTTGATTTATTTTGTTGTTCGGGCTTAAAGCGATGATTCAGAAGAAACGAGAATTTTGATTCTAATTTGATTAGCCTATTATAGCCCCGCCACCTTTAGGCTAATTTTCACAAAAATTGGTACGCATATTAATTTCACACATCAATTTTTAATGGCCGCTGAAATTTGATTGGCTGCTGCCGGCCATGTTTTTTTAAGTAGTCATATTACAGGATATGTTAGGACGTCCACCAAAGAAGATGCTTACCAATTTTAAACTTAAATCCTTGGACTAATCAAAAATCTTTTGATTACTTTTTGCCAGCAATATCTATATCTGTTGTGTGCCTATTTTGGTGAAGACTTTGCTTTCAGTTTTTTAGAAAGTAGGTTTTTTAGAAACTTCAAAATGGCGGAAATTTTTTACGATTTTGGGGTGTCTGTGATTTATGGTCTGTGACGCCCATCCAGTTTTAGGGCAGAAACACGAAAGGTTTCCAGCATATACCGGATAATTTACTTAATTACTTAAAATACAATTTATCATCGTGCAAAAAACAGAAAGCACAAGCTTTTGTGTCAGGTTACGACCCACCGGACCCGAGATCCACCAATCAGAGGTTCCCGAATCTCAATTGTTTTTTTCGATTAGTTAAAACGAATGGAGAATATCTCGTGTTTTTCCGGGGGCGATTCGGCACTTTCGGTGTTTGGATTCTAGTAAATAAACAGAATAAATAAAAAACATTAAAATAAGTAAATGAGTGAATAAACGTGTGTACAGTGAGACAAATAACTGACAACTTATCTGGTCATTCCAGTTTAATATTTATTTTCAAAAAGTTCTTCATAAAATAGAAATTAACAAGTCCAAAAAAAAAAAAATAATTCTAAAAAACAAAAACAACAAAAACATTTAAAATCACAAACTACTTAACATTGCAAATTTGTTGTGAGTTTCAACAAACTGATAAATACAAGAGAAGGTCCGCTGAGCACTGGATTACCACCACAGGAAGTTAAACAATTCCAAAATTTACACATTTACATTTTCTTTTCAAGACCCAAAAAAGGAAAAGGTGGAAAGAACATGGTGAATTCAGTGATGAAGACAAAACCTTCTCTTTAAGAAGCTGTCAAAACTTGTGTTATCACAAAAACACCAGAACCTGTTGGAAGCGTTTCACAATAATCCTCAAAACGAACAGTGAGACGAACAGTGCATTAAGATAATTCAGCTGCTCAGGATTTCTCTCATGGAGCCTCGTGATGTCAGTGTAGCTGCTCAGGACATTTCAGCGTCTTCGATTTTCATCATCTTTTTAGGGGTTCCTGTGAACGAGTCCTGCAACACAAGAGGACATGATTATAAAAAATTAAATACAATTTGACAAAAATGGTATGAATTCCTGGTGGGACTGATCATATTTACTTCAGTATTGGGAACTGAACTGTAAATTGGGAAACTTACCTCCGTCAAAGACAGCGATGGTGCACTGGTTGCTGGACACTGAGATTCAGTATCGGCCGAACACTCCACATCAAACTCAAAGTCCATGATTTCATCAAAGTCAATCTCCTCTCTGTTACAAAAACAACAGAGTAAATGAACACTGGAATCTCTAAAACCACAACTAATCATTGTGTTGCCACTACAACACTACATGTAATGGGGTTCTTTTCCTTCAGGAAACTATGACTGTTTTGTGGAAGCTTACATTTGCTGCAGGTCGCTTCCCTCTTCCGCAGGAGGATCCCACGCGTGAAGCTTGACCCGCCACAGCTTGATCTGCTGGTCCCAGGAGCGCCGGCTGTACTTCTTGAACTTGTTTGGAGTCTTTGGATGAACACCCTGCTGTCTCAGATGCCTAAAATAAGGGTTAAAACAATCTTAAATACTTTACGAATAAGACTATCCGAAAGGTAGCAGGTTAATACATGTAATTATTTAGAAAAAACAACCATGATCTCACGCACTTGGGAACTTCTTTGATGTATCTGTCATACGCGAGCGTGTTTTTCCCATAATTGATCTGTTTCTGTCGTCTTACGAGCGTGGTCTCGTCTGTCTCCATGTCGCCTTTAGCAGGAGACTCTTTGGAATCTCTCGAGTCTCTGGAGTCTGAACTGGGGGAACAAGAAAAGCTTGGGTTAAGACTGCTGTACAAGTGACACCTAAAGGCCCTGATATACTTGAAGTGAAATCGAAGAACAAACTGGTGTGACGTTGTTTCGAACAAAATCAGGTGAAAATGAAGTTTGTTTTAGGAGTTCGAAACACCTTGCAAAAAGCAAACTTTCCAGAAAAGTTCACTCCATCTGGTAAACACCTTCCAAATACCATTGGTCTATGGTGATGATGTAATAGGTGGGTGTGGCTCTGAGGCTCCACCTTCTTTGAAGTATAAATCTCCTTTGGTTCATTTCTTCTGTTCAGTCCATCGAGGTCAGACGGCCACGAATAAAAACACAAAAACTCCGGAGAGCCGCTTTATAGTAGAAAATTAAGTTGTAATTATAATTAAGAGACACTGACACCGTGTCCTAACCAGACGCGATGCGATAAGATTCCAGCGACGAGCAATTTGACTGTCCACACTAGACGCGACGCGAAAACGAGAAGCGATAAAATCAATCAAAAACCACAGCCAATCAGAAGAGAGTGTGGGCGGGCTCTCTCAGCAAGAGCACAGCGGACACGATGAAATGGGCAAGTACATAGTAAAGTTTATAAATATTTAAACATTAAAGTACATATGGAGTGACTGAACCAATCTTTGTCATAGAATACACTTGTTTGTTAAAATTAGCTTTAGCAAGCTGTTTCGACCTCCCAAAACAAACACAAAAACTTTGTTTTGGCCTGAATTTTGCTCAAAATTATGTCACACCAAAGTATATTGGGTTAAGGGAAGTTAAGAGAACTGCTGAGCTGGTCAAGATGCTCAAACAGGGGTGTTTCCCGAAAGCATTGTTGGTGAACCATGGTCGTAAGTCCCACTGAACTCTATCGGTAACGACGGAACTTGCGACCATAGTTCGCTTTGGGAAACACACCCCTGAGCGATGTTTTGAGAACACAGTCTTAGTATTTACGCTCTTCAGAGGAATCAACTTATGAATTAGGGCTGTAACGATTCCTCGATTAAATTCGAATACTCGATTTTAAAAAAAATCCTCGATTTCAATTTGCCTGTGTCGAGTAACCGGTAAAATACCGGAAGTGGCGCTTTCCACAGATGAGAATCCATGAAACGCATTATTAGACCGTTTTCTAAGGCTGCACGATATTAAACCCGTTTAAAAATCATAATAAAGCATAATGCTATTGTGACTTTACAAAGGCTGTGAATTAATTAAATGTATGTGCTGCAGGTTTAATATACGTGTAGGTTATCCACGTACGTCTCATGCGGCTCCATTCACAGTAAATGCTGCTAAATGTGAACTGTTATTTACATGAGTGGCGCGTCTCAAACTCCATCTCTGCATATGCTGTGAGTTTGGATCTCTGCATATAATGTTCATCTGGAAACGCAATGTGCGACATTTAATCAGATTTGTATGGTAAGTCATCTGTAAACCTTAGCAAACGCAGGAGAATATATTATACAGTATGTATGTATATAATAAGTTTAAGCCCTCGTTTAAGTCCACATGTTCTTGTTCAATAAATTACTGTGGTTGTAGCATTTCTGTCGTAAAGAAATGGCCAAATATTAAAGATTAATTGGACAGTTGAAATAAATGTTGTAAGCCAATATTAAACAAGGATTAGATCGTGTTTAGAGTGTAAAAACCATCAGGCCACTGGCGCCCTCTGCAGGCATTTCTTATAATACATAAAGAACATTAGTTGTACAATTCAATACATTATGTATTTTGACAGTTTTGTTCAATAAAACCATTACTTGTTTTTCATACTTTACTTGAATCAATTTTTATTGTGTTATTGCTATTATATATTTATTTTTAAGCCATATGTGTAAGTGAATGTGTTTTGTTGTGCAAGCACCTTTATAATGATCGCGTTAGTTGAGCTATATGCGCGCGCCATGTTTGTTTATGCCGCGGTCAGGAGAATAGATCTGTCGGATTTACACTTGAATTCTTCCACTTCTTTCGAAATACACGGATGGATGTAAGCGTCCGGTGAATTGGGAGAAGAACAGGGTAAACTTTATAGTTGCTTGCCTTACTCACAGTATGTAATATGTATCTGATATGAATATAACGCGTCGTCTAATTATAATGGAAAGGATTATTACTGCAGCTTCCATAGACATCAGTGTATATTTTACAAACTCTAAATGTATTGTTACTAGTACTTATGTGTATTTAAATATCTGAAACCTAAAATAAACATCATGTGATTGAAACACTGAATAGTTGTGATAAATGCCAAGCACTGAGTGCATCTGTCTCTGGCTCAGAGAGGGCATAATCGAACGATTACTCGATTACTAAAATAATCGTTAGCTACAGCCCTAATATGAATGGTAGGCTTGCTGCGATAGTTGGTGCCGCAACATCGATTACATCACCGCCCTACATCACTGTCGTTTTGATTTTTATAGTAATACAAATCATTAAGTTCAGTTAGAGAACAGACACTTCAATTAAAAACTGAACGTGTCTGCTCAAGTCACGGGACAGATCAGCAGCAGGAGTCACTTTCGCCACACTCCTGACTGACAAGATGATGATGGAAGATTTGGTTTCAAAGTGAAATATTTAGGCGAGTTTGTCATTGTACTGATTTGTTGTTGTGTTTTTCGTGAGAATAATAATGAACCCACTATTCAAGCAATTGCCGCACCCGAATGGGTGCTAATTCTAAAGCGAAAGTAAAATGTGCACGGCATTCACAATGGTGCGTGGAGCAAAGAGAGCATTTTCAGTTGAGCTTCCATAGGAATTAATAGCAAATGCTCGCTCTGCGCCAGTAGACGCGCATCGTAAGCGAATTAAAAGCGATAAGATTCCAACTCCAGATCCCAGATCCAGTGTTGTCACACGTCGATTAACTGGTGGAAAAATTTCCTCACCGTCACATCCCTAATGAACGGCTTACTTATCTGCATATTAAACTGGGAGAGCAAAAAGTATTTTAACATGGAAAAGTTACACCAGCTTTTTGGAGATGTAAACACAGAAAATGTTACAATCACAAACCTTCCAGATGAGATTTTTCTGTCTCTTTGAGGAAAATCAGCCGCAAGAATCCTTCTTCTGTATCTGAAAAAGAGAATCAATTACGCCTGTGCATTCATATTCACAAACTAACCCGATATTTAGCCAAGAAATATGGTCATGTATGTAATATAAATCTGATTTATACTTAAAAATCAAGAGAGGCAACTGACCGATGCATATCACG
This sequence comes from Ctenopharyngodon idella, assembly GCF_019924925.1. Taxonomy (NCBI): domain Eukaryota; kingdom Metazoa; phylum Chordata; class Actinopteri; order Cypriniformes; family Xenocyprididae; genus Ctenopharyngodon; species Ctenopharyngodon idella. The sequence goes on from NC_067233.1 coordinate 1,861,751, forward strand.
CCGGACGTTTGATCGCATTTCCTCGGCCTCCACTTCATCGCCCCAGTTTTTCACTCTGGACACGGGTCCGCCACTCTCTGGGGTTGTAAAACTGCACACAAAAATGGCTCGTTCAGTCATCATTTGAATGCCAGGATGAGATCAGATGCAATTTCATTCAATTTATGCATCTGATACACACTGAACAAAATGTCAACCACAGCACTTCAAAACAAATCCTCTTGAGAAAGCGGCGTCTGATTTGAGTCAGACACTAAACGCAAGATGAGAAATCTTACCTTTCTGGTCTGCGTGAGCTCTGTGAACATCTCTGATCTCTGGACGGCTCTTCTTCAGCATTAGATTTCCTCAGAACACCATCGGCACCACGCTTCCTACAATGGGACCATCTTGAAGCGCCTTTGTTCCTTCAAGACAAAAGACATGAAGAATGAATTTTACACATTATCTTAACATTGTACATGCATTAGAAATAGGAGCAGTTTATTTTTTGTAAATAATGAATTCATGTAAAAACATTAATCATATTATACACAAATCTACTGTATTATAAACATCTTTTTGCACCCAAAAATCAACTTATTAAACCAAAACTAGCAAATATTACTGTCTAAGTTAGCCTTTGTTTTCAAGGAGACGCAAAATATTATACTGTCAACACACACGATATCGAGCTGCTCACTACAACATAAAAACAAATAAATAAAAAGTGCACATTGAGAGAGGTGAATGCTGTGGTAAAATCTTGATGTTCTGATGGCGCCAACTACTCATTTACAGTCCAAACGCGAGGCGGGAGAACTTCACACCTCATTCAGTCGCTGAATAAAGGTGTCGACAAGAGTTAGGGATATAAAAAAACTGTGAAAAGCTAAAAGGAGTGCAAAAACGCATGATTTAAAGACCAAAACAGACTAAATGTAGACAATAGCTTAGTGTCTTGCTATGCTAGCAAACCGTGCAGCTTCAAAGTCACACACCATAAAAAGTAAAAACAACCACACCCAGCAAGTTTTAAAATTCTTACCTGTTCTCATCAGGTTTGTAATCATTTTCGCATCTGTATCTTCGATGTTCGGACATTGCTTCAAGAGAAAATTAAGAAACCGTACGTACGAACAGCTGCCGGGTTTGGATTAAACCGCGCCAATGTCCCACAGCAGAGTACGTCAACATCGAGGTCACATGACAATTGAGGGGCGGTGCTAGTGACGTGTTTCCCACATAGGCCCGCCCACTTTCGTCGATCTTCAAGTCATAGGAAACGTTTACTTGTATTAGTCCGATAGTGTGTAGATCACATCAAGAGTTTAGCGCGTAAAATCACGTAAGTGCTCTTTTTTCCGCTTTAAAAAGCTGTGGCGGGAATCCAAACAGACAAAGCCCACTGTTTGGAGCACTATTCTCTTCAAAATAATGATAAATACAGTCTCTCAGGTTAACACTGAAATAGTTTGATATGAAAAAGCAAATGGCGGCTTTCGGTTTTATGTGGCAAAACAGTAATTTGTACTTCTTTCATACAAGAAAAGCGACTCTAGGACCTCTGTTATGATGAATCTGGTATTATTTGTTAGATTTTTACCTCAAAATTGATCTTCGTGGTGCATTTGTAGAAGCTAATAAACGCAAAAAAATAAATTCAGGTATGGCAGTTTTCAGTCACTTAATAATATGTATTTTACATTAATCAGATCTGCTGTTACAGGTACAAAATAATGACGCAAAACTAATATGTAGCAATTCACGTTTCCGATGTTAAAATTAAAAGTAAGCAAGTTAAATTATATGTGAGTTCAGTTTCCATTTGTAGGCCTGCATGTTGAGCTTGCTCAACTTTTATTATTGGGGTTATATATATATATACATGTTTATACGCGAGATACATCTCTTTCTCATATATGTTTACAATTGTACTTGTATCTAAATAAAGAAAAATATCCCATATGTTCCAAACAACTCCTTCCTGATCAATTTACTTTAACCTTTCACCAGCTTTGGCTTTTCAAATGTCATACAGCCATCATTTTCTGTTCAACTATTTAAAACGATTTAGAAATTTTACCCACAGTCAAACAAAAATAACATTAACATTCAGACATCAAAGACCAATAAGAATATTCTGCTGTACACAGACAAGTAGTTGGATCAAACATGAACACAAGCACAGTTGTCCTCTTTCTCATACAACAACACTTGCATTTGATGTTCCTTGTAATTCCAGTAGAGGGAGACAAATAACTCACACTTCTCATTTCTCTAGTAATTAATGTCTCATTTTACTGTTATTGCACTTTGGAAAATAGCTTATTATTAAAAACAAACACTAATCTTGTAGTGGGTTATGTTGTCACAGTAATATGGGGTAAATGGAAACTTTTTCCATTAAAAACATTCATTTGATGCAACACTGTACATATGAAATAAGGCTAATAATTTTGAAACGAAGTTATGGGCGCTTTTGCAATTACTTAAGGCTTCGAAACCTGCTTTGCGAATCGTTTCGAACCAGAGATTCGGAGCGTTATCAAACTGCCAAAGTCACGTGATTTCAGTATAGAGGGTATGCGTAGACGTCACTTTCCCGCCGGAACGCGCTCCCTCAGCTGGACTGAGTGGCAGAAGAGCTGCTGGATGACTGGATTTAATAGAGGAAACTGCGAAAACGCGAGTAAAACAAACGATTACACTAAAGGTTGGGCTCGAAAGTGTTCCTTACGACATGTCAAAGAAACCTAATCCGTGGATACTGACATACAGCCAGAAATCGCGTTTCCTGACATTTATATGTGCCTGATTTCGACGCCGGGGAAATACATAAAGCAAATCTGCCTGTGAACTCTTTAAATAACTACAATATAGGTAGGTCTAAATCCGGGTGATCACTAATATCAATGTAATATATTTTGTCATATCGTCCAGCCCTAAAACTTGTATAGTTTTTGTCAGTGTTCATTTAAAAACACCCAATTATGCAGAATATAAGATGGTAAATAATTGATGAGTTGTCAACACAATATATAGGGTATGATTTTACCCCAAAAGCCAACATTTTGAGACAAAATGATAACTGCAAATCCATGTTTCTTTGCCTGAAGTCCAGCTGTTTCTGTGAATTGCAGCGACCTATTTGCTTCTTTTTTTCTGTAGCTTTCAGCAGTCTGTAAAAATATACCTCAGATTTTGTGTCGAGGCTATTTGTACAGTCAGTCGCAAAGCTCTTTCTCGTTTTGGATGTATTTTGTGTGTTTTTTGCGGCATTCACGCTGAAAACCAGTGCTGCCACTCAGTGGGCGTAACCGTCATAACGGTCGACGGTGACGTCACCGTTTCGAAATTTCAATGGTTCCCCACTAGGGGGCGATGATCTCTGAACCAGTCAGTATGTTTTTTTTTTTAACCTGAGCTCGGATCGATTTGATAAATTTGTAGACATTTGACACACCTGTATAATAAAGGAAGAGTTGTAGTTAAAAGTCTCTTATTGATCTGATTAAGCTCTCCATAAAGGACTACAATTTAATAAAATAATTCTTTATATTTAATGGTATTAGATTTATTTCTTGTTTAATAGATTAGACCTTCAATAAAACATTTGTAACCGATTTGTAAAAAGTTTGTGCATGTTTGGCCTGTTTTTGCTGCATTTACACTGTTCTGGCCAGTGTGTGGCGTTTCGAGCGATTCGAAAGAATCATTTTGCAAAGCAATTGATTCAAAGTCTCTAAAAGATTTGTTTTTCCCCATTACTACATACTTGTACCATCCTTTTTCCTCAAATAGTCACAAATTCTAACACATTATTGAACTTACATGGTCTAACAGTGTTTATATAACACGCCATAAAAAGGTGCTCAAATTGAGCCCTAAAAAAAAAAAAAAAAACAAAAAAAAAAACCCACAAAAAAAAAAAAAACAAACAAACAAACAAACAACCTCAGATCTGAAGAAATATAGTACCATTTTCTTGGTACATCAGGCTCAGACTCAAATGAAGCCAAATTACATTTGGGTGTAATAACAGGTGTATTGTGTACATGTGGACAATGAAGGCTGAATGTTTGAACAAACCCAATCTATTTAAATACAGGGCATTCAAACCCTCTTTATCCTTCACATTTTGTTGTTGTAGCCTTAAGCTGAAACACTTAATCTACCCTCCAGACCCCATAAGAACAAAAACCAGGTGTGTGAACAAATTTATTAAAAAGAGCTGAAATATTACATATACACATGCAAATGTCATTTGTATCACACTTTTACATAAACTAAAGAGATACAATTTTTGGAAATTTCTATAAACTTAACGAAGCACTGATAATTTAAAGTAAAAACAGGGCAGGACCAGATCTTAATTCCGCAAGTTCACTCACCTTTCCTACAATGAAAGAAAGCACTGTCAAACACAAATTATGACATTAATAGTAAACAAAATTAGGTGTAGCAGGCTTCTTTGTCAGATTTTTGTAGACCGACCCAACAAAAATCAGTGCCAACCCTGCAGATCCTCTTCCAAGATTTAAAGACATCACAACAGAGAAATGCTTCTGCTATGATGGTATCAACTTGGATCACAACACTGAAGCGCTGAATAAAGCTTACCTGCACTAGGATGATCTCTATGGACTTCAACTCTTTGTACCTTCTTCCTGCAGAGAAGGAAAGAAATTGAACCCATTTTACTTCCCTAATGTGACTAAGCAAAATGCACTTTAACATTTCAGAACACATGCATTGATCCACAATAAGACCAACATTGTGCATTAATGAAATGGGGGCCATTTTGATTTCATGCCGACTTTAAATGGTCAAAACTAAACACTCACCTTTCTCAACACACCTGGCCATTGGGATGAAGGTATTTTGGGGTCATGTGTGACCTGTAACAATAATATCAATTAGAAACTCAGAATCAAGTCTGCATCTACCTGAAGCACATGTGACGCGAGTGTTCGCCCCCAGACTAGGGCTGCCTCATGTAGTGAGCACAGTCCACTCTCAGAAGGCGGCACGGCCAGTGCTGCACAGCAGGATTCACTAAAACAGCCAATCCTGATGGAGCACAGACGGCAGTGGCTTTCTCTTCCAGCAGAGTAACACTAGCTCAGGCATGGGCTGGCCTGCACAGCTGACTACCGCTGGGTCCTCAAAAACACAGAGAGGAAGAGCATACTTACATCAGCTGGACAGTCTTCATCTGCTCAGAGTACCACATTCAGCCACCTGAAAATAAAAGACCAACAAACAATCAATACAATGCTACTGTATTAGCAGTGTTGTTTATACACACTGGAGTTTCAATAACAAGTTCCACAAGAGAATATTCTAAAATAGTTTTAAAGTATCTGAATTTCACATGGCCAAAAAAAAAAAAAAAGTCGAAGAAACCACCACGTGCTGCTGAAACCCGCGCGCGCGCCAAAGTTATCACCACAGCTCGAACGTGATCTATTAAATTGTACCTTGACCAAACACTTATGTAACTACAAACTTGTTATAAGAAAGATTTACCTTCTTGTAGCCATCTGATTTTCTCATTTTCATATGTTCTGTCTCTCCTCCACTGCGACATCGCCAAATGAGGGAGCGCAGAATGGAGTGCGCCGGTATTTATAGCGCTGCTCAATACCACCGAAGAAGAGCGAGCGTGACGTCCGATTCGCGAATGAACCGCTCGCTCTTATGAACTGATTCATTCGAATCGATTCGCAAACTCAAAGGTTTTTTCGCGCTCTCTACTGCAGCGATGACTTTATCAACGTCCAAATTATCTTGGTGAAGTACGTTCAGATGTGATGTACAAATATATTTTCGGACACAGACCAGTCCCTGCATCAACCCTATAATTGTTCATTACTTCCTGCAACATACAAATGATATTATTTGATTTATTTAGCATTTCTAAGCTCGCGTATTGAGAATCCACCGCATATGGCCATAATGTTCTGGGATAAAATGCTGGAGCAGTTTCCATAGGCTAATCAAATCAAAAATGTAACTATTAATTAAATACTGGGTACATGTGTGGAAACATTGCCTGCACTCAGTCATTATTGTTCATTTTCAGACAGTAGATGGCGCTGTACCTTTAGATTTGGGTTGTTAGGTTGTTATCTTGATAAGAAGCTGCACAGTAGCAACATATATTCACTCAAAGTCTAGCTGTACTGTTTGTTAAATGGTCTTGTATAAAACCATTACTGGTTTTTTAGAATATTAGTGTACTTTTTGTGAAGGGGGATTTCGAGGGGATGTTATGCATTTAAATGTCTGCATCAACAGAAATCTTACATACATAGAAAGCACATTAAATGCAAGTAAAACGTCTACTTTTAAGGTTTCAGATAAGTTTTGGGAGAATAAAATGTCAAAATGTGTGTGAAATAATGTTCCATTGTCATTCAGTGTCTTATATTTATGTAAAAATTGAAACAACATACTTATTCTGACCTGTAAAATATAGCTATAAAAGCATGCTAAATTTGATTGCATTTTAAACGAGTAAAAAATTCTTTCTGACAAATGGGCAAAAACTTGGATAGTAGTGGCAAAGTAAAATTAGCATTTAGGGTAAAAGTAATTAGTCTTTAATATGGCATAAATAGATTGTTACACTGAATGACATTTTAGTGGGTGTCTATTGTAAATCATGGTAAAAATGTATGATATTTAATTTTAGCTCAGAAAAAAATATATATGGATTTCGTAGTAAAGATAGAAATATTTCGAGTACATTAAAGATAGAAACCTGCAGATATAATTGCCCAATCATAAACGCAGAATATCCCGCTGCATTTAAATTATCATTATTATTTTTTTAAATGCAGCGGGATATTCTGCGTTTATGATTGGCCATAATATCTGGTTGCAGCCAATGAACATGCTCCTCTATCAGCGCGCGTCCTCACAGAACAAACCGTCAGAGAAGACCGCTTACTTCAGGTAAATTAACTGGGATGAACTGAAAAGCTAAAGCTTTGCTTTAACAATTTAAAGTCTGATAAGAAAACATCTGTGTTTACGTAATGGAAATGATCCAGGTTTAATCGGATTTTAACTGTCTGATAATGATCCCGAAAAGATCTCGCGTTTCCGTTAGAGTGAAAACACAACCTCGTGTCATGAAGCAGGGGAAGATCCTTCTTCAAAACACTTTTATTAGAATCAGCAACTTAAATTATTTCAGAAAATTCTTATATTTGGGCTACATGTTTAGGTAGCAAAAATCTAATTTCTGTAACATCCTTAAAACAAATTGCTTTTGTAAAAATTAACATCACATTTAGCCTTTTTAACCGTTGTTTAAGAAAAGTCTATTAGATCTATATCTAGATGATCTAGACATTTTATTTTATTTTTTAAGTCAAAACAACATATTGGACACACAAAAAATGACATGCTTGACAAGCACATATTATGAATCAAAACTCATTTGTATTTGAGTTCAGAGACGTCTAATGCCTCTTACATTCTAGTTGTGACTTTTCCAGAAGCGTCGTTACATTTCCCACAGAATATTGATGTCATTGAGAAGACTGATCAAACCAGCGACGCACTGAATGACATGGATACACAGACATACAGCAGCGGTTTATTGCCTTTCCCAAGAGTTCTGGCGTCATTATGTCCTATAAAAGGACCTTTCCCACTGAGACCCCAAGACTAGCATCTTCCCCCATTCCGTCTCCCACTGTTCAGCTGTGGATTCTTGACCATGCCTGAAGCATCACCATGGCAACGTTTACAAGTTGGGAGTGACTGTGTCAAGAGATGCGGATGAGGGTACAGGGGGCTTTGAGTGCAACCGAGGGCCACAAAACAATGAGCTGTTAATGAGGACTGCAAAATAAGAGGAAGTTTCAGGACCTTCTGGTTCATTTGTCCCCCCCTGACCTTATCTTTTTGGCATAAGTCACTGATAGAGTGAGAAGAGAAACAAACATGTAGCTGCCATATTACCACCTCCATGAAACTTCACAAAATCAGCATTTTATTATGGCAAATAGTTGTTAGATGCTATTTATACTTAGTACAAATTTGCACCACTGTGTATTGTAGTACATTATAAAACAGTATGCAATAATAACAACTTATTCAGTGTTTATGATTATATTTATTAAAATCATAAATGGATGCTGCTTTATTGGAACATTACTGTCCTTACTGTTCTAAACCCTACACAATAAACACTTTATTCTCGTTATTAAGTACCTTTTAGGCACTATATTTAAATATTTTCTTCATTTTTACTTAAAATAAACGCCTCTCTGAGCTGATATGCGATGGGAAAAGGGTGAAGAATGAGTTCGGAAAAAGGCAGATTCGAACTCGGGTCGGTCATGTCAAAAGCTACCCATTTTTTAGGTTTTGGCCAATTGGGAGAGTGAAGTGTTCACTGGATCTGCACTTCCGAATCTCGCCGGAAGTAGTAGGTCATCTGGGTACTTTTAGCCTACTGTTTTATGAATACTGTGAATTCAGACATAAGTTGCGTCCCAATTGACATATTATATACTATGCACTATGTACTTATAACCTCGCATGTTCGAACCGACTGCTTTAAGTAGGACTCGAACCCGGGTCCGCTGGCATGGGAGGCGGGCACTCTAACAAGGAGGCTAAAGACCGCTGTCTCTAGCGTCTAGAGCGCCTCTTGAGATCAGGGGAGTGAGGTTTACACGGCCTACGTCTGAACCATTTAGGCATTTCTGTCACCAGTTTTGACATTATCGTTGTGTGTCGTGTTAAGAGTGACACAAAAGACAATTTTAAATCCGATTTGAGCAGCCAAAAAGGACTATTTGAAGAATATTGCCCTTCCATAAGCACTAATGCTACCTCCCAATTCGCTTACTTATATTACGAAGAATATTAAGAAAAAGTACATACTTTTGAGTGAGATGAGACAAGCTTTGGGACATACTATAACGCCATTAAATCGCATCTTTTAAGGGACGCTTTGTCGCATAGTTACACGCATCCTGTCAACATAAACTGGCCTGTCAATCATCTTATCACAGTTAAAATCCTTTACATTTCATTTAATGACCTAACAGATCTTCATAAAAGTCCACATTGTTGTTTCAGATGAAATATAACAGAGATACCATTAAATACATATTTTTTTATTAGGTTAAATGTTGATTATTAATCACTCAAAACCCTTTATCTAAACCTCTCATTTTAACCATAGCTCACACACACCCACCATGTTTGTAGTTTTTTTTAACACTTTATTCGTGTTTGTAGTTCTGAACCAAATCCTCCTCCAATGCACAATGGGTTGTGGGCAATATTAGCCGTTATAGTGTGCACAGATCCACACTTCGAAAATCTACCAGAAATAGTAGACTTTTGGCATACTCTTTTCAACATAATACGCACGATTATTGTAAACTCGCATACTATTTAGGATGGATAGTGTGCGCATTTTAAGAGACTTTTTGAGCAGGACATTAAGGGTAAAGGTCAAGCTCAACAGCGATGCATCTCAATGGCAGTGCTTCTTTTCAAATCTACCCTCATTTGTGATTATTGCTTAACCTTCATTATATTAGCCAGCATTAAAATCACCAACAATTCAGTACACTAAAAGAATTATTTAGTACAAGGAGGAGAAGCATAGAATATCTCAACAGACTTTCCTTTATTTCAAATTCTTATTTACAAATACAAATATTACAAAGGATGTTTTTGATTCTGTTAATTTAACATTTCATATACAGAAAACACACAAGTACAGCAGATTATCACAGAGACCTGCCAGCATTAAATCTCTTTCATCTGTAAAGTGCAACAAAGTTGAAGAAGCTCAACATGTACAAATGGAAACTGAACTCACACACAATTTTACTTCAACATATTTGCTTTGGGATCTTGAATTATTACATATTAGTTTTGCATCATTATTTTGTACCTGTAACTTAAGTACACCATTAGTTTGACCTGAATCAAAGGGCAAGTTAAAATCAACCGGACCACAGAAGTTACACGAGTGTTCTGTTTGACCAGGGCAGCTCTATTCGCTTTGACATTCTAACATCACAAACAAAACACATATGAAAGAAGGTTCTGGCAGGAACCCTTCTGATGTGCGCTGTTACCTGCACAGGGCACTCGAGTGTTCAGAGGTAGAGCGTGCAGCCGAAGAGTGAGACTCTCCCGACAGTTTCCATCAAGGTCCTGAAATGGGAGGCGAAACTCAAAGTGACCTGAATCAGTGGAGAACTCTGAAAGTAGCGGTCATTCTGCTAGGATCCATTACAGCGCCCTGTGGACTGTCCATTCTGGGCAGACTGAATGAATGGCTCCTTTATTTGCAAGGAGACAACAGTTGACCATTCGCACGTATATTAATTTAGTTCAAATGCACAGAAAATGTCAATCAACTGCTACTCAAGAGTTCAAGAAACCAGATACTATCTCCACATGGGTTGGGCGGCAGGTCTGGGAATTTTGGGGCCTGGGATTCTAGTGCCGGGGGTCTTGCTTGTCTTGGCTTTGGCTGCACTTATGATGGCCGTGCGGATTGTCTTTGCAGTCGTAGCAGCGGTGGGACTGTGTACGGTGCGGGAAGCTGGGGATTCAGAGTTGGGCGCTAGCCGTTTGGACACACGAAGTGGTGAGCCTCTTACAAACTGCTCACGATGCTTGTCCTCATCCTGCTTCGACTTCTCGGCAGTGTTACTCTTTAATTTCCCCGTATCAGACGGGGTGTTTACCTTCTGCCTTGCACTGCTGTTGCGTTTGAGTTCATTCTGGACACCAGTGAAGCGTGTCATTAGCGATGTGCGTATGGATGTGGGACGCACAGGGGAAGGGCGCGATACGTGACTAGTCGACAAGCTATCGGCAGGAGTCGACTGTGGCTTCGTGTGCACTCTTGGAGTCCCGCTACAGTTTGGGGGCCCTCCTCGGGGTACCAGCAGTCTTTTAGTTGGTCCTCTAGTGGGTGTCTTTACCAGACGGCAATCATCCTTCGCATGGGGTGAGCTTGCGCCATCTCGCTCCTCAGCTTCCCGCTCTTTCTTCCATTTGGAGCAGTGATTTGGGGCTGGTCGTGTCACAGTTGGCGAAAGGCTCTCGTAGGAGCGTAGGCCCTTCACTAGCGTGTGGCACTCCAGCGTCTCTCCAACCCGCGGGTAAACATGCCCACTTTCTGGGCTACGCGGCTCCTGGGTAAGAGGAGGACTAGCTTTAGCAGGGGAGGACGCACTTGTCCACGTCTCTCCCAATAGACTAGTGGCTGTCTCGGCTTCTGTCTGTGGAGCGCCTCTTCTTTGAGACAGAGCCTCTTTGCCATTTACACAATCCTTCTTCTCAGCATCCTCCGAGGCATCTGTCGCTATCTGCGTCAGCCTTTCAGAGGTGTCTTGAACCAGTTTCTCAACTTTCAAAACTTTGTTAGGGGATAGTCCTGTGAGTGGCAAGACATTCACTGCCCCCTGCTGATGTGACGTGATACGTGTTTTTCCCAAAGCAACAAAAGTGTTATCACTGGGGACTGTCCTTGTACTCAACCTAGAATGGCTTTTCTTAGGGTTTGGTGAGTCCATTGCATCTTGTTGAAGGCCACACACTGAATCTGTGCTAAAACACTGAGCTTGTTTGAGTTCAGTTTCCTTATCATTCTTATGTAGTCTTATGGAGTCTCTACTGAATCCTTCGGGATGAAGGTTTGAGTTTGGTTGCTGTTGGTTGTCAGATGTCATGTTTCTCTCATTGGAGCGGAGGAAGTACTGCGAGAGTCTGCGCAGGCTGCGGCGGCTCCCCGTGTAACTTAAGCTCCTCTGTAGTGCGTGCTCCAGGTCGTTCGATTCGCGCTCCGCTTCCAGTCCGGTGCACAGAGCCAGGGAACGACGCTTTTCCACATTCTCACGCTCGCGTGCCACGCGCCGCTGCTCTTGTAACTCCCTCTCTGTGTTTTCCTGTTAGGAAACAAGTCAGATTTGTGAACTTGATTTCTGTAACTGTTAACACTTAAAATGTTCATGGAAGATTTTCATGTATAAAAATGTTTAATACATGCAAGTAAATGTAGTATACATTACCACATACTGTTGATGGAGATTAATAAAAATTATTACATTTTATTAAGTAAAATGCATGCCTTTATTTTGGCCTTTTAACCTTTATTTTTGCTTATTAAAATGCCTTTTATTGCCATTATCTGTAACTAGCTCTTTAATATATTTTAAAATACTGTACATGAAACATTTCAAATTTAACATTAAACATCTGAATGACTGTATAGTTGAAATTATGGTTCTTCTGATTTGAAGAAAAATCTTGCAATATGATTGGCATTTACAGATCAAATGTTGCTGTTTTCTATGGAAGCTTGTTTCTGCCACAAAATAAAAATAAAAAAAGGTAATTGTGACTTTTTCCTCGCAATTCTGACTATTTTTTCTTAGAGTTGCATGATATAAACTCGCAATTGCGAGTTATAAAGTCAGAATAGTGAGATATAAACTGCAATTGTGAGAAAAAAGTCAGAATTGCAAGTTTATATCATGCAATTATAAGAAAAAAGACAATTGCGTGATATAAACTTGCAATTGCGAGTTATAAAGTCAGAATTGCGAGAAAAAAAGTCAGAAATGCAAGAAAAAAAAAAAGTCAGAATTGCGAGTTTATATCCGGTAATTATAATAAAAAAAGTCAGAATTGTGAGATAAAAAGTCGCAAATACTTTTTTTTTTTATTCAGCGGCGGAAACAAGCTTCCATAGTTTTCCTGTTGGATAGTAGAGAATATTTATATTCTCAATAATATTACCAAACAATCTAACCAATTAAACATCAGTTAAGTGGTTGCTATCAATCACATTTACATGAAAATGTCAAGGTAAACTTTGCGTGTGCTTGTAACAACACTTTCAGACTCAGATTTTTGCAGCTCTAGGTTCAGGCAAGTACTTTGTCATTTTAAACTTCATTTGGTAGTTTCTATTTACAAGGCCGCTCACCCGCACGGCTCTCTGGAACCGATGGCAGAAGCCGTGGAAGATCAGACAGGCCTCCTCCAGTTTGAAGGTCTTGTCATCTTCACAGAAGAACTCCACCAGAGCCTTGCTGGTCTTCTGTAAGCTTTCCAGCTCATCCTGAGCTTCATTCAGCCTCACCTCAGCACCCTGAAGGAAGAAATTAAGGACTTACTCGCTGAACAGGAACATCAGCATCTGTGAATAAGATCTGGACAGACACACACCTCTAGAAACGTTCTGGTCTGCAGCTGGATTTCAGCATCGGCCTGAGCTCGGACTCTGAGATCTGACACTCTGCTTTGTAGTCGAGAAAGATCCTCCACCACAGACTCTTCTGACAACCTGACCACAAACACAACCTGAGCATTGACGTTTCTGATGAAACTTCACTGATGAAAATGATGTCACAACAAGCAAAGCCTATTTTTAAAACCATTATTTTCTACATTAAATGTAAAACATAATTTTTTTCTTTTGATTTTGGGGTGAATTATGACCCAGACAGGCTTCATGACATTCATCCACTGATATTCTTCTAGCTTAAATGCTCTCAAAAGGTTCGTTTGTATCCTGACCTTGAAGCTGGACCGACGTGACTCAAGCGGCTGGGAAACATCAGCAAGTCTTTATCCTTCTTTACAGCCTCCTGTAGTAAGGGGGGGAAAAAAATCGTAGTTTTGTAGTTTCTTTTCATTTGAAGAGGCATACTGAAAGCGAGGCTCTTGTGACATCACAACACTTACCATGGCAACAAAATGGAGGAGGTTCATGCCTGGTTTGTTGGCTTTGGTGTCGGCCAGTTTGAGCAAAGAGGAAATCCTGAATCCAGCAGCATTCCCAGCGTAACCACCCTGAGAGCACAAGAGACCTCAGACTGACTTCATACGAAGACATTGCTTATCAAAAACAGCATGAAGCGGCAGATCAAAGACTCACAGCGTTCATGTAGTTCCCCGCCTTGAGCACCAGTCGCAGATGTAGTGAAGCTTGGGGCAGCTCAGCAGCTCTGCACAAACAACACATGAGCATCAAGCACTGATGAACTGACAAAACAATCAAATCAAAGCCTTCAGCAGCTTCCACTCGCACCATTAAAGGGGACCTCTGGTGTCTCCAGAATGTTTCAGCTCAAAATACCCCACAGATCATTTATTATAGCTTGTCAAATTTGCCCCCATTTGGGTGTGAGCAAAAACATTTTTGTGTGTGTCCCTTTAAATGCAAATGAGCTGCTGCTCCCGGCCCCCTTTCCAGAAGAGGGCGGAGCTTTAACAGCTTGCGCTTCGGTCGCTCAACAACAACAAAGCTGGAGAATCTCACGCAGCCAAAATGACGACAGTGTTCAGCCTTACATTGTTCAAACCGGAGTCGACACTGATGGAGAGACTCAGGAAGAAGTTACAACTTTTAGACGTTTCTGAATGGTTAGTGGATAAATTTATGTAGTTGCTGTGGAGTTGATTCAACTCATCGACTAGCATGTGCCGTCTATCTTTTGTACAAATCCTGCATGGACACCATAGTGTACCTGTTTGTCAAACAGAGTCATACACACCAGGCTAACGTTTATGATTGCTATCAAATGCTGTGAATGGTCTAATATTTTTTCCAAAATATCACTCGGACAGAAATGCTCCTTTTTTAGCAATCGAGCTTGCCAGGGTCAACTTCAGGCTAACGAGACTCTAAATAGTGTTCAGTGCTCGTCTGTGCAGCCAACGACAGAACAGTTAGCATGCTTTGCTCGAACTTTTGCCATGGCGTTAGAACTGGTACACTGTTTTTGCTTGCGAAAACAAAATGGCAGCGCCATAGGTGGAAACATGCAGATTAAGGGGTGGTAATATTATAATAAGATCCAGAGAAAGGCTTACCAAAACTTTTTCACATTTTCTAGGTTGGTAGATGCACCGGGGACCCGATTATAGCACTTAAACACGGAAAAAGTCAGATTTTCATGATATGTCCCCATTAAATATAACAGCAAAACTCCTGAAAAGTCAAGCACAAGATCTCTGATACTTTGTGGCTCACATGTGAGCTTGATTTAGGAGGTGAGCTAAAGCTTTCAGAGCTGAAACAGCTCCAAACCAATTCAGTGAGAGGAAGCTGGCTGAATATTTACCTCGAGCTGCCTCCCGCAGACATCTGGCCGCCACACAGAGAGAGGTCACCGCGGGGTCAAACTCCTGCTGGAGGATCATGACGTCCAGACGCATGCGAAAGCTAGTGATGATGATGATGATGAGGATTAATCAGCGCTCAGTGATTGTGTGTTTATACTGGATCATTCAGTCCTGAACTCTTACCTGGGTAACTCCACCAGTAAGAGAATGAAGAGATCCGGCTCTGCCAGTAAACTACGGTCACCGCTGAACTTTTTCAACCTGGCCTCCTGGACAAAAGGAAACACAGAGACTTTTATTATTCAGCACTCTTCTATAGAGTCCAACAGAACGTGTTGAATGTGGAGTAACAAGCAGCATCACGTCGCATTCTCTCTAACATGTGGAAGGACAGACGTGTGTTTCTTTGAAGTGTGGTGTGTGTCAGAGACACGATACCTCTTCATTATCAGGCAGCAGCTTGCAGAGTTCAGCCAGTTTCTCAGCTCCGTAACGCTCTCCAGCTCCTCGTCTCACATCCTCCACGATCTCCCGAGAAGCACTGAGGGAAGAGGAAACAACTGCGAAAATTACACCACTTTCAAGCATTTTCTGTCCATCTGTAGTACATTTAGTACTCTTAAGCTGGGGCCACACTAAAAGATTTTTAAAATCTCATAAAAATGTTCAAAATGAGAGACCATAAACATGACCAGGAAAGCACACCACACACTAACAAGATTCAATTCACAAACAACAGAAAAAAAATCTTGCAAAGTCTCTCGCATCAAACGTGACTTTAGAGTAAACATGACCGGTGTCTTGACAAATCGGGTCCTCCCTCGAAATCGGGTCTCCCCAAACAAATTAGCGCATAATAAAACCAATTAAACGTAATTTCTTACACTTGATTAACTGTTTATTAAAAAATAATAATTATAATGGCCTATTAAGTGAATAATTAAACATTAATTTGTTTTATTTTTAACTGAAATATTTGAAATACACTTAATTTTAGGGATGCATGATATATCGGCCACCATATCGGTATCAGCCGATATATGTTCATTTTTAATGTTATCGTTATCGGCCTGATAAGAAAATTTGGCCGATATATTAAAGCTGATAAATAATGGATTATTTCCGTCAGCTGAGACACTTCAGATGAGCACTGTTCACATCTGAAGTGATGGTTATGAATGTCTTGAAATATGACTACAACATGTGCAGCACAGGTCTGTCATATAAGCTACATAATATTATAATGAGAACATTATAATCATGTTTTTGGGACATGGATTTAATGGTGAGACTTCTGTTTTTTTAATCAGGCTCTCAAAAATTATATAAAAATTTGGATTTAGATTTATCGACCAATATATCGGTTATCGGCTTTCAAATATAAAGAATTATCGGTTATCGATATCGGCCAAAATTTTCATATCGGTGCATCCCTACTAAATTTAACACAATTACATTTAAGATGATTGTGAATACACGTAGGGTAAGTGTATAAACTAAGCTATCAGGCTAATCGGGTATCTGTATGCTATGCTAGTACATAAGCTAACTAATACAGACATAAATGGTCACTATAACGTAGTTGAAACAGCATTTATAACCTATTAAAAGCAATTTGAACCAATGGGATCGTGTGGGGGACCCGATTTCTGGGGGGACCCAATTTGTCACTACACCCGATTCGAGTTCGGGGCGACTCAGACGTCCACTCTTAACGCACCTCGCACCACAGGAAAATCTGTAGAACCATCAAGATAATCGGGACTTTACCTAGGATTGTCAGAAGGGGAGAAATTGGTCCAAAATAGCCCAGAATATCTTGTAGTTTCTTAAGTTGTATCAAGACTAAGAGTCAAGGGTTCTGGTTTTTATTGTGACCCCCCCTAGACAAAACGGCAATGTCAAATCAATGCATTTTAACATTTCTCCAGTTGCCCCCCGTAGCCCCATAAATGCATTACTGTATGATTTTTGACAAATCCACAAAAGACATTGGTCTTGTTGACCTAAATGAGGTCGTAGTTGCTTGTAGATCCAGTTTCACTTGGTTCCTCAAGCCAGAAGAATGGAAGGACATGTGGACATGTCCACATCTGGTTCTTTTGCTTGTCTCATGGTTTGCAAGACCCGACTAGTTTGTTTAATTTTATGACAAGTAATTGTTAAATGTCAGAGAGTATTGAAGGCTCTTATGGTTTCTTAATGGTGTTCAAAATTAAATAATAAAAAAAAAAAAAGTATTACAGAACAAAGACCTGCTTTGGCCACAGCTGAGTATAATTCATACTCCTACACTTCAAAAGTGTGTACTTATGTGGGGTTACACACACAGGGAAATGTGTTTGTCTGCATGTTCTGACAGATATCAGTCCCAAGGAAGAGCTTTTCAAACTCTAATGGGAACTGCTGCGCCCATATATTTACTCAGAGAGCAAGTGCCGACATGAAAACACCAACCTTTTTTCATAAAACAATGGCTATTACATTGAAAGGGATGAATAATGATTGATGGCTTATGATTTCCTGTCTTTGCTGCTTTCATTCTGTGTCACTGGAATGGATCACATTTCTTTGGAAATGCGTGATTTGAAATGAATCTCAGAGCATATTTTGAAAAGTTGCTTCAGAGATCAGGTTTCATTTCTCAACACGGCTCATTTGGGCGCAAAACAGGTGTGACCTTTGACCACCTTCACTGACCGTCAAACCCAGCTGTTCTGATTGGACGACATCTGAACACTTGTCATCTGCCCCCAAGGGCCCTTTTCATTCACACATCCTCCGTCTGACGGCAATTAATGACTCAAAAATAAACACAGGCTGCAGCTACCGCCCGTCTAAAGTGTTAAGACACTTCCTCTAGGACACCTTCATTTCCTGTTTGCAACAAATGGGGCTGTATCACTCCCTCTTTTTTAAATGGCCAATGCAAATATCTATAGAGCAGGGTTGCCAATATAATACCAATGTATATGTCATACAATTAATTGTAGAAATGAAATGAAGACTTATTTTACACAATATTTACCAAATGATGCCCTTATAATTGGTCTGGCTAATATATTTAAATTAAACCAAAACTTACATTTTCAATTGCCGCAGAAATATCCCAACATTCATGCTGCGTTTTGAGTCAAGCAGTGTAACCTGCAAATACAAATAAAGGAAATCAGCTCACAAATCCAGACAAATTCATCAAAAAAGTTGATGTCCATTGCCTTCAACAATAAATAAAGACAATCATGCAGCTTATACCTTTATCAAAAAAGTAGCAAGGTGAAGTTTTGCAAAAAAAAAATGCATTGCTTTCAACAATGAAGACAATTACTGCACATATTTTCGAAATCTATAAAGCATGCATATGGGGGTCTTTGGCAATTGCATCTCTCTGTTTTTTCAGCATCTTGAGCCATGAGCGTTAAGTAAAGATAAAAAAGTGTAATATTTATGAAACTAGAATGTATTCCATTGTTGTGCTCCATCCAGCTGTTTTTAAAAACAAGAACATTCGGTAAAGGGGACCTATAATGCCCCTTTCACAAGATGTAATAAGTCTCTGGTGTCTCCAGAATGTGTCTGTGAAGTTTCAGCTCAAAATACCCCACAGATCATTTATTATAGCTCGTCAAATTCGTCCCATTTGGGTGTGAGCAAAAACACGCCATTTTCTGTGTGTGTCCCTTTAAATGCAAATGAGCTGCTGCTCCCGGCCCCATTTCCAGAAGAGGGCGGAGCTTTAACAGCTCACGCTTCGGTTGCTCAACAACAACAAAGCTGGAGAATCTCACGCAGCCAAAATGACGAAAGTGTTCAGCCTTACATTGTTCAAACCGGAGTCGACACTGATGGAGAGACTCGGGAAGAAGTTACAACTTTTAGATGTTTCTGAATGGTTAGTGGATAAATTTATGTAGTTGCTGTGAAGTTGATTCAACTCATCCACTAGCATGTGCCGTCATGTTAATCTTTTGTGCAAATCCAGCGTTGAATTGACCCTCGTTTGTGAAGCAGTCCGGCGTAAAATGACGGCATGGTAACAACACTCTACTACAACCAACATAACGACACAGGGCTTCAACAAGACCAATAAATTTGTTTTGAAAATATGTAGTTTTGCAAGAAGCTTCCATAGCTTCTTCAATGTGATAGATAATGAAAAAAAAGTGCTCTTACTTTGTCCACACTCATCTCTTGTGGAGACCCGCACCTCAGCAAATTACGCCGAAAGCCACTGGCCCGGTCTGGCTTGCCGCCCTCTTTTTGGCCAAAGAGCTCATCCAGAGAGTTGAGGTCGATGGAGAGGTCACTGTCCTCATCCAGAGAGCCGCTCCACACACTCTCACGGCCCTCCACACGCTCTTTGGGGATCCGTTCCCAGTTGAGATTGCGCAGCCGGTGTTTGCGGCCCGAGTCTGCGCGGGTCAGACCGCTGGCTGGGGCAGGAGGGGGTGGAGGTGGAGGAGGAGGAGGAGGAGGGATCGGGGGTGGCGGGATGGGGACGGTGGCCATGAATCTCACTTCCTGTTCTTGGGTGTCATCAAAGTAATGATATAGCACAAATGAAATGTCCAGGAGAAAGACGACATCCGTTCGCTCGAGTTCCTCACGGTTGTGATGTGTATCTGCAGTGGGACAGAAGATCGACAGACTGAAACAACTTCATTTACACTGCAAACTCTATAAAAGCTAACATACAGCACACCAATTATTGCTAAAAAAATATATTAAAGGGAACCTATTATGCACCTTTCACAAGATGTAATATAAGTCTCTGGTGTCCCCAGAATGTGTCTGAAGTTTCAGCTCAAAATACCCCACAGATCATTTATTATAGCTTGTCAAATTTGCCCCTATTTGGGTGCGAGCAAAAACACGCCGTTTTTGTGTGTGCCCCTTTAAATGCAAATGAGCTGCTGCTCCCGCCCCCTTTCCAGAAGAGGGCGGAGCTTTAACAGCTCGTGCTTCGGTCGCTCAACAACAACAAAGCTGGAGAATCTCACGCAGACAAAATGACGAAAGTGTTCAGCCTTACATTGTTCAAACCGGAGTCGACACTGATGGAGAGACTCAGGAAGAAGTTACAACTTTTAGACGTTTCTGAATGGTTAGTGGATAAATTTATGTAGTTGCTGTGGAGTTGATTCAGCTCATCCACTAGCATGTGCCGTCATGTTAATCTTTTGTGTTGAATTGACCCTCGTTTGTGAAGCAGTCCGGTGTAAAATGACGGCATGTCAACAACACTCTACTACAACAACTCTTCCTCTTCTCTAAAGCAGCCCAACATGGCCCCGCCCCCTTTGTTGTGTGTTCTCGTGGGCGGGGTTTATGTAAATTTTAGGGTTAGTGATGTCACTAATCCGGGAAGAAGCTCGTTGTAGTCCCTACCAGCCGTTTGTTGTAGTCCTTAAACAGAGAATTCTTTAAAAGTAAATATCTCTCTTTGCATTGAACTTTGAGCGTCGTAACTTTGCAGATGTTGTTTATGATCAAACAGCAACATTACACACTAACTAAAGTTGAAAACGTGAAATCATAATCAACCACCCCTTTAACTAAATATATTAAAAAAGAAAAAGTAGAGCTGAATTTTCAGCATCATTACTCCAGTCTTCAGTGTCACGTGATCCTTCAGAAATCATTCTAATTTGCTGTTCGAGAAACATGAAAACAGTTGTGCTGCTTCATATTTTTGTGGAAACTGTGATGCATTTTTTGAAGAAATCTTTGATGAATGAATAGAAAGTTCATATACTTAAAAAAAACATGCATGCGTATCCAATACAGTTCAACCTAAAAATGATTTGTCAACTACCCAGAAATCATCTTCAAATCCAAAGCCATTTACGGTAATAAGATGACATCATGCAATTCGTCCTCACTTGCGTGCTTTAAACACACAAGCTCCGATCAACACAATGAGGTTGTTTACAGCCATGGGTCAACCCAAAGTGAGCCTTATGGGCTCAGGCACCTGGCAGCTCTTGTCCCCCAATTAACACGAGGGTGTCTGTAATGAGTGTTCAGCACTGGTGCTGCTGCCAGCGAAGTGTTTAACCTGAGGTTACACTTTCAAAGTGTAAAATCCCAGCACGTGAGAGCGCTCAAGCCCTTTGTGCTTCCTTCCTCCTCTGAGAAGCTCCTGCCACATGTGCTGCGCTCCGAGTATCTACACACCCTACGTGATGTTCCTTCCTGCAGTCTGGTTAATTAATGTGAATGAGGCCACAGGACAATAACAGAAAGAAAAAAAAAAAAAAAAGAAAATGTGAAGATGACACAGATTCAGGATTCCTGGCAGAGCAAACAAGAGGTTGTGCTGCCAAAAACATGAGCATGCTGTAATCCATGTACTTCCAAATACTAGAGTCTGCACCACTTTCCACACTTAGTAATCAAAACTGATGATATAACGTAAATGAAAATATGGGAATTATGTGATGACCTAAACTGTTACACAATTAAAACTTTGTCTAGACACTGTTCATCCTCTTAACCAACTTCATCGGGCGCATCCGGGATGCTTTTAAAAACAGTATTCAAGGAGGATCATGTATGTTGGATATTTATGTGGTGAATAAGGTTTATAAAAGTGTAAATATAATGGAGATATAATTAATTTTGAAGTTTTATTAAGTGTTAACAATTAGATTATGTGGTTTTCATAATCAATTAACACTGCTTTTGTCATTTATTACAGGATGGACCAAATGTGTCACCAAAAAAAGTCATTTGGTTTAACCAAAATTTTGGTTTTACCGAATGACGATATTTTTAAACAATACTAACAGGCTGATATCTAGCTAGCTAGCAAAAGGACAATCAAACATTTTATATTTACTAGAAGTTTTTAAAATATTACAACATTTTCCATGTTTATAGCGGTTGTACCGAATGACCTGATGTTTCGGGACATGCGTATGATCAAGTGAAAACATGAATTTTTCAAATAGTTAAGAGAGAGTTAGTTACTTTGCTTCACGACCATGTGGTCCTTTGCAGGTGTCTGAATGATGTCACATGATATTGACCACATGACTTGATCCAAAATGGTCCCTTTATATTGGTTACTCCGAATGACATCAATGAAATTCATTTTTCCGGACATTCTTTCTCATAACAAAGCAACGACTTCTACACATAATTTTAATACCATTTTGCACTATGTTGATATATGATGTTAGAAAATCATGTTAGAATAAACAAATTTTTTTTTCATTTTAAGATTTTTTAATCACAGATGAAATGGCTGTATTGGCCTTTGGATGGTTAAACCGAATGACCTTTTGACACTTCAAAATCTTTAAAATACCTTTATATGTAGAAAAATATAATTAAATTGGATTCAATAAAAGAGATCTAGCTGTACAACCTTACATACTTTGGATGTCATACCTTTGTTTTTTTATTATTATTGTTAAGGCCTAAAGCCCCGTCACGTCATTGACCCGTGTATATTAAAAAAAAGAAAATGTCCAGTTATCAGCTGACAAGGCAATTGGTAGATGTATATTTTAAGGGATAGTTCACCCAAAAATAAAAAAATAAAAATTGCATCATTAATTACTCACCCTTGTGTCATTCCACACCCAAATTAAGATATTTTTGATGAAATCTGAGAGATTTCTGTATCCTCCATTGACAGTCTACGCAACTACCATGTTCAAGCCCCAGAAAGATGGTAAAGACATCATTAAAGTAATCTATATATGTGACTCCAGTGGTTTAACTTTTAGTTTATGAAGCACTTTGTTTACGCAAAAAAAAAAAAAAATATACCACTTTATTTACAAAATATTAATCTCCAACGTGCTTTCACAAGAGCAACACGATGCATGCGTACGTGTTTTGCGACCCACAGTAAAAATTGCGTTCCGGGGGGTAAAATCCACGTTTTTGGCGGGTCTCCCCAGGTAAAAGTCGCGTTCCAGGGGCTAAATATCATGTTATTTGGGGTTGCTTCAACCCGCGGACATGAAAAACAACCCGTGGCAACAGTCATAAAGTAGCCCAATTCCACGGGAAAACCGCAGATTTGGCAACACTGATTGAAAGTGGTAGTTGTGTACGCTGTCAATGGAGGGACAGAAAGCCTTCTTTAAAAAAAATCTTCATTTGTGTTCCGAATATGAACAAATGTCTTACGGGTTTGGAATGACATGAGGGTGAGTAATTAATGACAAAAAATTAATTTTTGGGTGAACTAACCCTTTAAGAACTCACAATTGTCATCAATTTGTCATCATCATTGCTGATCACTTAAAAAAAAAAAAACATTTATAACTCATAAATCGGTATACATCAGCAACTGGATAATGTGAATGAAAACGAAATAGAAAGGAACCGACAAATGGAATAGAAATTTACTTTAAATGCCGTCAAAAACACGACTTTCGTCGTTAGAGACGCCTGAAACGCGGGCACGCAACGGACGTCTACTAATGTGCACGCGCAATACTGCAGGCTGAACGCAGGAGCGCGCCCGGTGTGAGCGAGCAGATCTTTTTAATTCTTTTCAATACCACCTGAGCGCGCTCTATCAACCTTTGTTAAACAAAACATTTGGAGGAAAATACAGCAAATGATCAAAACTGCATGTCAAAATAATAATTCACGAAAGATTAAAGCTTTTTGAGTCACTTTATGAAAGGATTGGAAAGTTGTTTCTGCAGTTAATCAACGTCTTTAATTAAACGTCATTGTTTGCTTATTGAACACTTTGTTATTCTGAAAAATCCTGGATATAAACAAAATCATCAAACACCAGCACATATGAGTAGAACAGATTTTTTTAAAATAAATTTCTGCTTTAAAATAAATATCTGCAAATTAAAATGGCAAAGGAAACAGCTACAATGAGAAATACTGTTCGATAATGAAATTTAAAATTATAAACAACTTAAATTCAGAGATCAGTCTGGTGTACTGTGCAGCAGGAATACAGAAACACACAAAAAAAACAATACTTACGTTTTACTTCGTATCATTACGGATGTAATCCAATTTAGAACAAAATAAAATAGCTGTAAAATAATTTCCTGTCCACTGTGAGAAAGTCTCTCGCGTGTCTGTGAACAGAAAACAATTCCAAACACTTACTAAACGCCGGGAGTCCCATTAACAAACCCAGTAGACTGAAGACAACTCTCAAACTTTCTCTGCAACTTTCACGCGCATGCGCAGCAGCACCTGACGCTCATTGGGTTTCCCCCACAGGAATTTACCAATCCTACTACGGGCAAGGATTAGCTCATGAATATTAATTACGCAACGCGACGCTCGCCTAGCTGGTAAGTAGTGGATAGTCCTACTAAAACATTATTACAAATATTAATTAAATGACCTTACCTGACGCTCTAGGAGTGTTAAGAAACGTCAACGTGCCTTAATTAATATTCATTAGCTAGGCCTTCTCCATAGTAGGATTCTAATTTCACGACCAAAAAAAGGATTCGATGTTATATAGGCTAATTATCTAAATTAAATGATAATTAAGTGATACGAATTAAAATATTTAGTGTTGGCTATTGGCTAAACACGTGATAGATAGATAGTTTTTCACAGAGAAACCATTATGAGAGAAACAAAAGCCGTCAGTGTTTTCAGTGTAACAGCACTGATCTCAGGTCAGCTTCATCCTTGGCTAAAAATACCCTCCTCTGAGACACAAAGGGCAAAACTGATCGTGGATCAGTTCTCATACACTGAGAACATTCATATGTGCAGCCTCTGATCTTCTCATCAGCTCCATTATCAAGGTAAAGCCAGTCGCTGTAATCTTCCTGTGCGCTGGAGAAGACTTTGATCAGTTCTGGTGATGAGAACCCAAGATGAAGTGAGCTGAGAACTGCTCATGGGAAACAGCACAATGAGCTTTGGAGCTTTGGTCAGCGCCTGAAAGAAAAAAACAGAATCCCCAAACTCAGGAGAAACATGGAAATGAGAGGATATCAGGTGACAGAGCAAGTGTTGAGTCCCGTCACCTCCACATCTACAGCTTTTCTCCCAGATGAACTCAAGCCTACAGCATGCTGAAAGCCACAGCTCATCAGAACAGGCATTTGCGAGGTTACGCCCCTAGATCCCTCAGCACTGCTGGGCCAGAATAGTATCTGGAAATGTCCACCCTTTTTTATTCAGAATTCATAAGATACCAAGCTGATATACACTATATTGCCAAAAGTTTTGGGACGCCTGCCTTTACGTGCACATGAACTTTAATGACATCCCATTCTTAATCCGTAGGGTTTAATATGGAGTTGGCCCACCCTTTGCAGCTATAACAGCTTCAACTTTTCTGGGAAGGCTTTCCACGAGGTTTAGGAGTGTGTTTATGGGAATTTTTGACCATTCTTCTAGAAGCGCATTTGTGAGGTCAGGCAGTGATGTTGGCGAGAAGTCTCCGCTCTAATTCATCCCAAAGGTGGTTGAGGTCAGGACTCTGTGCAGGCCAGTCAAGTTCCTCCACACCAAACTCGCTCATCCATGTCTTTATGGACCTTGCTTTGTGCACTAGTGCGCAGTCATGTTGGAACGGGAAGGGGCCATCCCCAAACTGTTCCCACAAAGTTGGGAGCATGAAATTGTCCAAAATGTCTTGGTATGCTGAAGCATTAAGAGTTCCTTTCACTGGAACTAAGGGTCCAAGCCCAACCCCTGAAAAACAACCCCACACCATAATCCCCCTCCACCAAACTTTACACTCGACACAATGCAGTCAGGCAAGTACCGTTCTCCTGGCAACCGCCAAACCCAGACTCGTCCATCGGATTGCCAGACAGAGAAGCGTGATTGGTCACTCCACAGAACACGTCTCCACTGCTCTAGAGTCCAGTGGCGGCGTGCTTTACACCACTGCATCCGACGCTTTGCATTGCACTTGGTGATGTAAGGCTTGGATGCAGCTGCTCGGACATGAAAACCCATTCCATGAAGCTCTCTATGCACTGTTCTTGAGCTAATCTGAAGGCCACATGAAGTTTGGAGGTCTGTAGCTATTGACTCTGCAGAAAGTTGGCGACTTCTGTGCACTGTGTGCCTCAGCATGCGCTGACCCCGCTCTGTGATTTTACAGTTGCTGTTGTTCCCGATTGCTTCCACTTTATGATACCACTAACAGTTGACCGTGGAATATTTAGAAGTGAGGAAATTTCACGAATGGACTTATTGCACAGGTGGCAACCTATCACTGTACCACGCTTGAATTCACTGAGCTCCTGAGAGCGACTCATTCTTTCACAAATGTTTGTAGAAGCAGTCTGCATGCCTAGGTGCTTGAATTTATACACCTGTGGCCATGGAAGTGACTGGAACACCTGAATTCAATGATTTAGAGGAGTGTCCCAATACTTCTGGCAATATAGTGTACATGCAGTTGTCTATGAATGTGCAGTTCAGATGCAATACAAATGCAATAAGGGACAAAAAAAAGGATTCATGTATGCACTGCATCCACTACAATTATGGTGTTTTCCTGCTGAGACAAAATATAATGAACACAGATATTAGCAG
The DNA here is from genome assembly GCF_019924925.1 of Ctenopharyngodon idella. Taxonomy (NCBI): domain Eukaryota; kingdom Metazoa; phylum Chordata; class Actinopteri; order Cypriniformes; family Xenocyprididae; genus Ctenopharyngodon; species Ctenopharyngodon idella. Next base: position 1,888,376 of record NC_067233.1, read on the forward strand.
AGAGATTTTTGGGTAATGGAATTGCACTAAGAAGGTGTCTAAAAGACTTAATCTGACATGTTAATCTTGCTTTGATGTACTCGGTTACATAAATATTAGTTCACCGACACCCTCTAGGTGTTGCAGCTTTCACAGAGAGAGAGAGAGATAAAAGACAGATTATTAATTTACTACTGTGACTGTAGCCTCACTGAGTGAGATGTTTGACTAAACATGCTCCACATGTTTGCCTATTCTGGCCAAGAACCACCCACTTATTGGGAAAAATACTCTAATTCAGTTGACATGTAAAGTGACCAACCACAGTAAGATTTTTCACAATAATAATATTGTGATAATAATAATATAATAATAATGCCGAGATGTCCGCCAGACAGTTTTTGATTTGTGCAGCTACTGTGGGATCATCTGGATGAAATGAAAGGAAGAGCTGCATGTCACCAGCATAGCAATGGTAGGAGAAACCATGTGCCTGCATGATGGGACCCATTGATGTAGTGTATATGGAGAAGAGGAGGGGTCCAAGAACTGAACCCTGAGGTACCCCGTCTTCTTGACTTCATGGAACTGAAGCAATCGCCAGTCAACATCAAGTCTGCCATTTCGCTGTCAGAGCATTTCCAAAACTGCAGCTCTTGTGGGGTGTTCCCGGTCTGCAGTGGTCAGTATCTATCAAAAGTGCTCCAAAGAAGGAACAGTGGTGAACCGGCGACAGGGTCATGGGCGGCCAAGACTCAGCGAAGGCTGGCCTGTGTGGTCTGATCCAACAGACGAGCTACTGTAGCTCAGATTGCTCAAGAAGATAATGCTGGTTCTGATAGAAAGGTGTCAGAATACACAGTGCATCGCAGTTTGTTGCGTATCGGGCTGCAGACCAGTCAGGGTTCCCATGCTGACCCCTGTCCACCGCCAAAAGTGCCAACAGTGTACACGTGAGCATCAGAACTGGACCACGGAGCAATGGAAGCGCTCTCAAGCGTCCACAGCGAGGTGTTTTCACACAGCCTAACTCCTGCAGAGCAGCTTTCCAATCCGATTGGTACCTTGCCACTTTTGCATGCACCGTGCAGCAGGCGCTGTGAGCGGTCCGTGGGCGTACTGTCTGACACTATATCTGTACAAACCAGTCCTCTTTGTCATTACGTGAAAAGTATATCATTTCATTTTGTCCCTCTTTGCCAAATGGACCAACAACAAAACACACTAAGAATGTATGGTCTGTTACTCACGTTTAAGTCGCTGACACAAGCGTATTCTTTGACAAACCTACATGAACTGCTAACTGCAAATGGGCAAGACCTACGAAGAGTTTACAACAAAAGTCAATGTTATACAATAACTGGTACAGCATTTGTTGTTTGCATCTAGTGTGTTTTCTTGGAAGTGTTTGAAGACTGGTGAAATGGGCCAGAGACACACCTGCATTTGATCACAGACAGAGTTTTAATGGAACCCAGGTGTCCCTATAGGAAGCCAGAGGCAGCATTCATGGAAAAACAAGACAAAGAACCAGCGAAAATGGGCTCACAATTAAACAGGTGATGCACTGAGGACGAGAAACATCATTGAAGAGAAAACAGTGAAACAGATTCTGAGACAGAGATCTAAATATAGGCAGAGCATTACAGACCTGTGAAGTGAGTCTAGCAAGTTAGTTTATCGGATTTTTTCATACACTTCTGTTTGAATAAGCTGTTCCTGGACTGAAGCCTGGGAAATGGAAGCTGATAAAAAGAGAGTTCCTATTCTCCTCTCTTTTGTGAAGGCATTGTATCCCGCATTTCCCACATAATAAAGCAGTGCGCTTTGAATCGTCAGATCCTGATCAGTGTACTGCCAAAGCAAGTATGTTCTTGTTTCTCTCAGATAGTGAAGCAAAAAATATGAATGCATGTTGTAGGCATAGGCCAGTGAAACAAACACAATATTTTCGTCCTCACACTGCTTGACCCTTTGGGTGTGATGCATGTGCTCATGGGAGGTCTGATTATTCATGTGCGGACACACATATTCTGACTCCACGTGGGATTTCATTAAACATAATGAAAGGGATTATTCCTGTACACACACCTGTTAAATTCGCCTTGTTCTCAGTGCAGTCATGACTTTGTACCACACCGTGTTATTAGATCACACCCATGTACACAATTACCCCGTCTCAATTTAATTACACCTTTATCTAAGCACACGAAGACATGTGAAACTAGATTTATAAAACACACTGTGTATTCTGATTGGGCCTGAAGCTGTTATAAAATGACTATAAATGCACTCCTGTGACGCACTTGCGGTATAATGGCTTGTTTCCACCGATCGGTACAGTACAGTACAGTACGATTCGGGATGGTAAACCCTGATCCAGCTTGCGTTTCCACAGTCAACAGTACCCTTACTTGATAGGTGTGGTGTATGCCGGAACAGTAAACAACATATAGCAGATCTTGTTCTTGCTTCTTGGCATGTGGCTGTTTGTCACAAGAAGAAGACAAGCTTTGTTTGAGGAAAGGCTCTTGTGTTCAGGGTTGCCAGGTTTTTACAACAAAACCCACCTAATTTCTACTCAAAACTAGCCCAATCGCATTTCAAAATCCCATTCCGGGGGGTAAAATCTGCGTTTTTGGCAGGATTCTCCTGGTAAAATTCGCATTTCAGAGGCTAAATATCATGTTATTTGGGGTCGCTTCAACCCGCGGACATGAAAAACAACAGTGTAAAAGTGGAAACGAGCCATTAATGACCTACAGTCAGAATTATGAACTACAGTATCGTTTATGAAGACTACGGTGACACTTTTGCAGTAGCTAGTATCGTAACATCATATTTTTATATTTTCATTTTTAAAATGATCTACAGCATTATACTTTGTATATCGTTGTATTAGCCCCACATTAAATTACATAAAACATTTAAACATGCTGCGACGGGGTTTCTAATTCAGTTGCAGAGGGAGCGATGGTAAATTTGACATCTTTTTCTCTTCTAACCTTCATAATCCATCTATGTTTTGCAATATTTTTTCCTTTGTTGTCGGAGCAAACAAGAATGCAACATTAATATTTGCTATATTTAACTCTAGTTTGCTTTCTTGGGGGAATGCAATACTTTTGCAAGCGAACACAAAAGCATTTCAATTTTTTCCCCATCACCATGTCCCTTTAGGGACTCCATAGACTTCCATTCACTCTTAAAAATAAAGTTTGGTAAATAAAGTTGGTTTCCCCAAAGAACCACTTTACAGTGAACAGTTCTTAAAAGAACCCTTTTTAGTATGAAGAACATTTTAAAAATCTAAAGAACCATTTTCCATTATAAAGAACCTGGAGATTAATGGAAAGATTCAATGGATGTTAAAGGTGAAACCATTAATGCCAATAGAAAACCTTTATTTGTAAAATTGTACAGAAAAACACTGAGAATTTTCTGAAAACATCTTTTTTTATGTTTCACAGAAGTCATACAGGTTTGGAGAGACACAGAATTTTCATATTTGGGTGAACTATCACTTTAATAAATGTAAAAATGTGTGGTCAGGGGCTTCCATCAACGTAAGTCAATGGGAATGTTTGGTTTTCATCATCCGCTAGGAAACACTCACAAGTCATATTATCAATTTGTATGTCTTTAATGTTCAGCCATGGCAGAAAACCAGAGTTTTGCTGTGGACCACTGGGCAAATTCAAGGGTCTCTGTATAATTAAATGGGTAGAGAAGAGACTCTCACCTGTTTTTACAGAAGGTTTGAAGAATACTCCTTGTGTGGCAACAGTGATCACACAGTTAATATTCAAAGACCAATGCCTCGTAAAGGAAGTCTTTTAAAGTCTCTGACAAAGCGTGGCCGGCACACAAAAGGGACATGACTAAATAGGCGATGTATAGAGCAGGGACGGGGAGGACCGTGGAGGGTGATCATGTATAGACAGTCATTTGCATAGACGCTGTCCTTCCCACCCTCAACTCCAAATCAAAAAACACTCACTGAACTCTACGTCAACCAGTGATTCTGTGCATTTGGTGACTTGATTAAGTTATTATTTGTTTATTTCAAATTACTTTAATTTACAATTTATGTTAGGTGTCTTACTACTTACTATGAGGTGGTATAAGTTTAAAGGATTAGTTCACTTCAGAATGAAAATTTCCTGATTTACTCACCCTCCATGTCATCCAAGATGTTTATGTCTTTCTTTCTTCAGTTGAAAAGAAATTAAGGAAAACATTCCAGGATTTTTCTCCATATAGTGGACTTCACTGGGGTTCAACGGGTTGAAGGTCCAAATGTCAGTTTCAAAGAGCTCTACATGATCCCAGACGAGGATTAAGAGTCTTATCTAGAGAAACCATCGGCCATTTTCTAAAAAATAATAAACATTTATATACTTTTTAACCACAAATGCTCGTCTTGCACTGCTCTGTGATGCTCCACGCATGACATAATCATGTTAGAAAGGTCACGTGTGACGTAGGCGGAAGTACCGCGGTAGAGCGAAAAACATTTTCTCCTCCAACTTCAAAATCGTCCGACATCGTTGTTTTACCTTTTTTTGTAAAGGGCGTTTGACTTAGTCTTTGACGTTCGCTTTAGACACTTGATCAGTACTTCCGCCTACGTCACGCGTGACCTTTCCAACGTGATTACGTAATGCGTGGAGCATCACAGAGCAGAGCAAGACGAGCATTTGTAGTTAAAAAGTATATAAATGTTTATTTTTCTTTAGAAAATGACCGATGGTTTCTTTAGATAAGACTCTTATTCCTCGTCTGGGATCATGTAGAGCTCTTTGAAGCTGAAACTGACATTTGGACCTTCAACCCGTTGAACCCCAGTGAAGTCCACTATATGGAGAAAAATCCTGGAATGTTTTCCTTAATTTCTTTTCGACTGAAGAAAGAAAGACATGTTGGATGACATGGGGGCTGAGTAAATTATCAGGAAATTTTCATTCAGAAGTGAACTAATCCTTTAAGGTTGATGAGCGCAAACCCGTCAATTTAGCGTCTGAACGCATTATTCACTCTCATTACCTCAGCTCACTGTCGTATTGTATTTCAAATGTGTGCACGTTTTCCACGTTGGGCTTATTAAAATTCTTTTCAGTGCTGTAGGAATGCAAATCTGTATGTTCTGTGCCATACTGCCGCCATACGATCGGACAATCAACATGACAAACAGCAGAAACAAAACAAGCTCCTAATTTTAGAGGTGGGAACCGAGCGTACGTGGTTTGTGTCGTGTAAACCCTTATTACTCGTGCTGACACACTCTGTTTATTCAGGCAACACACACTCATTTGTGCGCCCTCTGTTGTGTCCGTATCAACCTCATTACACCCCTCTCCCAGTTCTGCCATGCCAGCTGATGATGTCATCCTCATGGAGCCGCTGGCGAGGTGCCCTATAGGGCAGGGTATAGGCTCGCTTGGCCCCTGGAGCCGAGGGCCCGGAAGATTAGCGCTCCCATCAGAAAGTGCATCCATCCCAGCTCGACAAAACTAGAGGCTCTTTTTACCCCGGGTAGGTCCTCTGTGTTTAGATCTGAATGGGAGACATGCTGGGTCTGGGAGGCGGGCATCGGAGGAACTGCTTTTGGGATTAACCCTCCATTATTTCCACCCCTTCCCCTGCCTCCAGGGTTTGCGGATCGCCAGTCTTTCCCCAGGCCTTCTATTCATCAGCACTAAACTGTCGCATAACAATGCAGTCCACCTTCTGCACGGACTGCTAAGATGTTGGTTAAACACGACGCTGTTGCACCTTTGACGAACTGGTGTAGGCTTTCCGCTTGATCCTGAATTCCCAGAAGCATCACCTTTGCGGATATCCGATGACACTGAAACAATCGTTCACCCACATAGTTCACCCAAAAATGAAAATTGCGTCATCGTTTGCTCAACCCTTTTTCTTCTGTAAAACACAAAAGCTTAGCAAATACTGAAAGCATACAGTGACCAGAGGCTGTCAAGATCAGAAAAGTGAGAGAAACACACACTGTACAAGTAGAAAGCTGAATTTTAAGGGTTTGTTTACTCAAAAAAATGAACATATGGACCACGGAGCAACATATTTGTAGCAACAGCCAACAATACATTATATGGGTCAAAATTATCGATTTTTCTTTTATGCCAAAAATCATTAGGATATTAAGTAAAGATCATGTTCCATGAAGATATTTTGTAAATTTCCTACCATAAATATTTCAAAAATGTATTTTTGTGAGTGGATATGCATTGCTAAGGACTTCATTTGGACAACTTTAAAGGCGATTTTCTCAATATTTTGATTTTTTTGCACCCTCAGATTCCAGATTTTCAAATAGTTGTATCTCGGCCAAATATTGTCCTAACAAACCATACATCAAAGGAAAGATTATTTATTCAGATTAAGTCAATGAAATCTCAATAAAGCTTCAAAAAGTTCATAAAGACACTGTAAAAGTAATCCATATAAATCAAGTGGTTTAATCCAAGTCTTCTGAAGAGACACGATCACTTCAGATTTAACACTTTGGTGCTTTTTAGTTATTTTTGACTGAAAAAAATTACATTTTGTTTATTTACAATGGTACAACACTTGGTAAAGGTTTTGGCACTTGCTATGTGAAAAAACAAATCATGGACTTGATTCAAAAAGGTTAAATGGTCCTGATAAAAATGAGAGCATTGGAAAGAATGGGAAATGAATTTCATCTAGTGGAAGCGTTTGGTACTGCGCCCAAACAAAATCTTACTGAAAGCTCATTTTTTGAGATATCAACCTCAAATTTAGAAACACATCTTGTTTAGATTTATGACTTTGATTTTCTCACAGTTTTAGAGTAAAACATGTTTTGGAAAATACATATATTTCATATAAAAATTGAAAACAGTATATTTGTGCATTTTTCTTAACAAGTGTCGTCTTTAAAAAGAGACTAAACTGAAGTCCAAAGATTTATGATCCATTCAATATTTATGTTGGAAATTTCATTTTCAGGTGTATACTCAAATAAATGGATTATAACTACTGCAAAAATATATTTAAGTACCATAAAATCCTCTAAAAATACAAAATATTAAAGAAAAATCTAACTAAAACAGTTGTACAAGTACATGCATTTAATTGAAATAAATAATACAAAAATCGGTCATGTTTGACCACCATGCGAGGATGGTTAATTTAGGCTTTTATTAACATGTAAACATTGATCAACGCACATACACACAGCACATCAAATATGGTAAACATGGAAGATGTCACGCACACTTCCACATAATCAAACTTGTCATGTTCGGTTTCATTTTCGGTGTAATTTTGGTATCATTTACATCAGATCTGACATAAAGCGTCTTGACACACTGAATATGTGCTTATGCAAAGAGATTTGAGAGCTTCAGTGATAAAAGTAGGTGATGCAGAAATAATAAAGTGCAAATTCACTAAATAGATGCGCTATGTGATATTTCAAGAACCTGTGTCTTATGCAATACTGAAGCTGCTGCATAAACATATAAATGATGTAATTATTGTTTTCACTGCAAACATGCCTTCTTTTCATGTAAATTAGGATTATTACAGATCACACCTTATTCACCAAAATTGCCTCATGTGATAAACACTGCACTGATACTCTAAAATGATTTAAAAAGATGTTTCTGTACAATTGTGATCATGACAGTTAATGATGATCAGTAAAGCACAATATGTCTGATCTGCATAATTCCTTTGCTAAATCAGGTGATAAATAAATTAATTAATTAAAAACATTTGAGTGAATTCGTCCAAATGAAAGGACTCTGTTTATGCCAGTTGCGTTACAGACTGTGTGTTTATGTCAAGCTACTTCACACTGATCTCACCAACAGACCAAAGAGCTGCAGTGTGTTTGGCCAGAAAAGAGACGATGTAAAGAGCACAAAGGGAGCCGTGGCCAGTGAAGGGTGGTCTGCACAGAGATGAGGGGAAACTCAATTTATCATTGCCAAGCTGTTTTGTCAGGCTGAGCACACAGAAGAGACTAAGCTGTAGTCGAAGCAGTAAAGCGCTGTAGACAGTAAAGGCAGCAATCAATGCTAATTAGCATTATTAACAACAATAACCAGCCTCCTGCCTGGCTCTCTGTTTGACCTCTCATGGTGGAAAATGTGCTAAAATGAAGAGACTTTGACTGAACCCTGCAGGACGGAGCCAATGAAAACAGTTCAACACTTCCTCTGTCCACTGCCACTGTGTTTTTACCCATTCCACTTGACCCTTCAGTGCTCCTGTATTGTAGAAGAGCATGTTGTTTCCCCAGAAGAACATTTTATTGCGAACAGGTTGCCTTGATAGAGTTTGGAGATGTTTCAATAGCTTTGTCTCAGATGTTTCTCCTAAAATTCCTCGGCACAAATAAAATAGAAGAGGCAGAATTTGCAAAAATGCTTGTGTTTTTTTTGTAAATAACAATATTTATTGCTACACAAGTAAACTTTGTTTAATATTGTATATTCAGTAAGATGGAAGCCATCATAATAGTTGAGATATTTTGTAAATATTAGACTGTGTTTATCACAATTTAGACAAAATACATCAAATCTGTAAGTTCATCACAGACTTTAAAGTTGAACACATTAAGCAAAATGTGTGACAAAGTTGGAAGACAGAACTTTTTCTTAAAATATAATAAAATATGTATATGTATTTAATTACATTGTACATGCTAAATAAAATCTATATAACACAATATAGCCACTTTATGTCACATGAGGTTTCTGTTTTATCTGTGTTAGGGCACGTTTACACATCATGTATTAAAAACGGAAATGTTTTTCCTTTGCGTTTTTCACAGTTGACACCGTTCCCTGTTCACACGGATCTGCGAAAATGACAAAAATCGCTGTATTCTGCTGCCAGGCCAGTAGATGGCGATGTCACTTTGTAAAGAAACACTACGCACCTATAGACTGTTGCTATTAACACTTATTAACACTTAATACGCATGCACATGCCGTCACAGTTTTCACAAATTTGCGTTTTTGTAGTTTACACAGAGATGATAATGGTATCGTTTTCAAAAACTTGCACTTCGAAACCCATTTTCAAAAGTTTGTGTTTTCAGGCCCCCAAAACGCTGCTGTCGTATAAACGAACGGCTAAAAAACATAACAAGTTTTGAGTTTTTAGTCGAAAAGGGTGTCGTGTAAACAGCCCCAATAGTTCTTGTTCATTAGTTGTCATTTGTTTCCATGGTTACTCATTTGTTGATTGATTAACCCCACCTGTTCCTTGTTTTCTCCCTTGAGTCTGCATATTTATAGCCCTCATTCTCAGTTGTTTTATCAGCTCTCGTCTGTGTGAAGTTGGTTGTGTTAGGGTCCGTTCACACAGAACGTGTTTTTCCATTCCAGTGCGCTACTTTTCCATTGTTTTTCCATTTAAACATGCACTAGACGGATGTGTTTGACCGTTGCGCTCGCATCTCACATCTTAATCTCGTTTTTAAGGCTCCGTGTCAAGTTAAAAGAATTTCAACTTTTCCACGCAGCGCCGCTCATCAATATCAGTTCCAAAACAGTGGACCAATCAGAAGAACTTGGAGGTGGGGCAAGTGTTGCAAGCTTTTGTTTACAGTAGCAAGTTGGCATGGCAAATGTTTTGTGTTGTGGCTGTGTCCGGATAGCCAGTGCGATTTTCCTCTTTTTTTCCCATGTCAAAAATAGTAGCTATAAATAGCTATAATAGCTATTTATGTTATTTCCGTTATTGCATCACGTCTCTAAAATGGTTTCAAGACCCTCACTTTTTTTAATCTATTCCTGAGCGCTGCGTTTCTAGACGCAAAGATGCGTTCTGTGAGGACGGTGTGAAAGTTCAAAGTGTGAAAACTGCCTCCATTTGTTCAGAGTTTCTTGACAAAACTGAGATAATAAAAAAGATCTGTAATTTTTTGTTACAGATGTAAATAAACTAAGTATCTTTTCCCAAATAAAACAATTTGTTCAGCATTTATTTGTTGCCAGTTTTTTCCCTCCTAAAACTCATATCATAAGGGATTGGCAAAACGGCGCGTTCTAGGTGAAAAGACAGCTGAAATGTGTTAAACGTGAGCCATGTGTCCTTGTTTACATCTCACACACACACCATCCTCCCCTCGCTATCTGATGTGAAAATTCAGCGTTGGTCCAAAACTCAAACACAGGCAGATTAAATGACCATCATTCAGCAAATCTAAAACCCCAAAGTCAGGAAGAAAAATAAATAAATAAAGAAGCTTTCGGAAAAGCCTCTTCTCTGGCCGTACACTCCCACTCGATCCAGAGCTTCAGCGTGAAGGTTAATCCGGCAGGCTTTAGGTTATCATGGGTAACTTTAGATCATCTTTAGCTCTTGGTTCTGTGGGTGCAGCTATGTAAACAGTGTGTTTGAAACAGAAACAGACGTGCTCGGCTCTGACCCCCTCCCTCTACCCCATCTGTCCCGGCGGGAGGCTTTGTGGATGGGTTGGGAGTAGGAAATCAGCAGGGAGCGTGGAGGTGTTGAGGTCTGTCATCCTGTTGTTGATGGTCCACACCTGTCTGTTGTCTTTGGGGTCATCTAAGAGACTGTTCGGGACATTAGTAGGGTTGATGTTTACTCTAGGCTTAACGAATGAGTCACTGTATAAGGAGGTGATGAGTGTGTCCACGGCAGTGATGGATACTGCTGAGCCTTTTCATTTCACCTTCATTACACTGGCTTGACAAAAAAAACAAAAAAGACATACTTTTCCAACTTTTTCCAAATCCCTAAACAGAGGCCAGCGTTTCTGGCCTTAAAGGATTAGTTCACTTCAGAAAAAAGACGAGCATTTGTGGTTAAAAAGTACATAATTTTAATTTTTTTTAGAAAATGGCTGATGGTTTCTCTAGATGAGACTCTTATTCCTCGTCTGGGATCATGTAGAGCTCTTTGAAGCTGCACTGAAACTGACATTTGGACCTTCAACCCGTTGAACCCCAGTGAAGTCCACTATATGGAGGAAAATCAGTAAGATGTTCAAATGTTTTTGAAAGAAGACTCCAGACATTGACAGTGTGAGGATCTCTGACTGGGATAATGAAAGCAGTGTGAAGAGAGAGCTGGGCTGAACCGTCTCTTTGTGCGGTTTGCTGGGATCATACAGTCATCTCCACTCAACCAAAAACACACACACTTACGGGACACTGAGGTCATGCTTGAGGCCTTCATTTAACCAGGCTATGCTTGATTACCCCATATAACTCAGTCTTAATGAGTTCATTCACATGGAGCACAGATTGAGCACAAGATCTATGAACTCCATCTCTGCCTTGGCTCTTTGATCCTGACACCTCACTGCCGTAATGTGAACAGAACGGTCATAAACCTATACTCTTCAAAAGTCTGGGGTCTATCTACACCGATCAGGTATAACATTATGACCACTGACAGGTGAAGAGAATAACACTGATTATCTCTTCATCACGGCTTCTGTTAGTGGGTGGATATATTAGGCAGCAAGTGAACATTTTGTCCTCAAAGTTGATGTGTTAGAAGCAGGAAAAATTGGCAAGCGTAAGGATTTGAGAGAGTTTGACAAGGACCTAAATTGTGACGGCTAGACGACTGGGTCAGAGCATCTCCAAAACTGCAGCTCTTGTGGGGTGTTCCCGGTCTGCAGTGGTCAGTATCTATCAAAAGTGGTCCATGGAAGGAACAGTGGTGAACCGGCGACAGGGTCATGGGTGGCCAAGACTCAGCGAAGGCTGACCCGTGTGGTCCGATCCAACAGACGAGCTACTGTAGCTCAAACTGCTCCAGAAGTGGGAACACAATGAATTATATACAAAAGAACAATGTGAACAGGGTAAATAGGGTCAGCTTTAATACTGTCTTTTTAAATTGATGTCCCTGATTCCTAATTACAATATCTCTGTGTGTTCTGGTGTGCATATAAAACTAACATTAGATTCACAACAGGAAAAAGTCCTTGGGCGAGCTTCCACTGCTAGACTAATCATAACATTTAGGCATGACTTTTGTTATTTTAACATTTGTCACCAGGCATGCTGAAAAACTGGCAGCAAAAATCCCCTGGGGCTTTAATAAAGTATAACAGTATGTACACAAAATAGACAAGAGTGCTTAAAATGGAGCGTGACTAGACTTTTTCAAACTACAGATTGCACAAAACACAGAACAATGACAGGCGCTGCACATGGGCACATGCTGGACCAGTTCCACATGAATAAACCCCTCATGTGGCCTTTATGAATAAGAGCCATGTGGTGTTGGGGAGGATCATTGCTCTGCTCAACACATCTGACACCGAACACAAGAGATACAGCAGATGTTACACAGGTCATCTAGAGTCATCAGGTTATTTATAGTGTCTTAAACTGCCCATGTTTACCATTACCATTTAGCGAGTGTTGGAAATGTAACGGTTATTTTTCATAATCGTGTTTCAGCTCCTGATTATTCACGAGCAGCTGTAAACAGTGTGATATCTATGGTAACTCTGGCGCCATAGTGGAAGTCCATACAATTATTATTATTATTATTATTATTTTTTAAATAGTCTCCATGACATAGCGAAATGACTTACCCAACTGTTCTTTGAGTGCGGGTCAAAGCAGGCAGTACACGCTAAAAAATGCTGGGTTGTTTCAAGCCATGTTTGGGTCAAATATAGACAAACCCAAGCATTGGTTTACATTTTTACATTTTAAACCAAATGGTTGGGTTTGTCCATATTTGACACAAACATGGGTTGAAAAAATGGGTTATGGGGAGTTAAAAGAGTCCACAGTTGGAAATGAACATTTATTAATAAGTTTAAAGTTAAAGTTTAATTTCCAACCTATTTTGGGTTCATTTTAAGCCAGTTATATAGTCAATAGTTTATAAACAATAGTTGGGTTAAATAAAAATAAATGTTGGGCAAACATTTAACCCAACCACTGAGTTAAAATAACATTTTCAACCCAACTTGGGTTGTTTTTAACCCAGCATTTCTTAGACTGTGGACTCTTTTAACTTAACGACCTAATAACCCATTTTTTCAACCCATGTTTGGGTCAAATATGGACAAACCCAACCGTTGGGTTAAAAATGTAATTTAAAAATGTAAATGAACGGTTGGGTTTGTCCAATAATATTAAAAAAAATAAACATTTATTCAATTTCTTATTAATAAATGTTCACCTTTTGATTATTATTGTTTCCTCTAGTAATTATGTGTCTGATTTTTAATTTCCAACATATTTTGGGTTCATTTTAAGCCAGACATATAGTCATATTTAAACAATAGTTGAGTTAAATAAAAATACCCAACATGTTGAGCAAACATTTAACCCAATTACAACAACCCAATTACTGAGTTTGTCCATTTTCAACCCAATTTGGGTTGTTTTTAACACCCTACACTCTAAAAATGCTGGGTTGTTTCAACCCATGTTTGGGTGAAATATGGACAAACCCAACCGTTGGTTTAACCCAACGATTGGGTTTGTCCATATTTGACCCAAATTTGGGTTTGGGTCCATCCAAAACAGGGTGTTTTGGATGGTTGCTTGCTGACTCAAGTTACTCAAGAGTCCACCCTCAAGTGTCTATTTCTTATTCTTTTCTCGATACGGCTTGGGTCCTTCTTTCAATGTAAATCTAATAATTCTGCAGGACACAGAGGATATACAAATCTAAATAAATGTCAAACTAATGCCACCCAACCCTAACTTGTGACCCTCGTTGTTTTTTTAGTGAACAGGAAGAAGTTCCCTCCTTAGACACAGGTAAGCCAAGACTCATTTATTATCTGTGCAAGACCTCGCTACAGTCAGCTATAACCTTAACAGACTAAATCTTGATTGATGAGGTAAATAACATTTCACTTCTCTGGATGGACCTCTTCATTTTTATTCATTCAGTGGACATCAAAGACCCTCTCGACAGCCCTGAAGACCAATGGGACAGGTTCATTTAACAAGCCTGCAATTAAACCAAAGCAGAGGGGTCTTGATCTCTCTGTTCTGGAGAAAGACTTTTGTTGTGTTATACTTGCATGTCACTTATAATCATGGTTGCCAGGTCTACATAACAAAACTAGCCCAATGGCCAATCAAAAACAGCTTAAAACTAGCCTGATGACCCACGGCCATATCAAACCTTAAAAAAATGATTAAAGAAATTGATTAATAGAAGGAGAGTAATACCACCAAATGGCTATTACAGTTCAGACACACTGTCTGCTAAACTGATACTCGATAAGTTAAAGATCATGACCTCCTGCTGCTTCTTTGACCCCTGGACGGTCCAGAGATCGCTTACGATCTCCCTGGTTCCCCCTAAAGCTGTGGTCAAATGCATCAGTCGCATGACTGGACACAGACCAGCAATGCAAAATCAAGATCAGAGCTGACATAAAACATTCAGTGGCTAATTAGTGTTTCATGATTGACAGCAAGAGATTTAATGTTGTTTTGTCTATTGATATGATGTTGCAATCATGAAAGAGTAGTGAAAGTACCCATTAAAACCAAAAGGAAAGCACCTATCAGCCCTGAGATAAAATCCTGCCAGTTCCCTCTACCCTGACAAGTTCACTCCCACCCAAACAATTATGTAACTGCTTTATGATCCTGTTTCAACAACACTTACAAATCGTGCAGCATCACAAATGCTTTGCACTTAGCCCAATATTTGTAGTTATGAAACAGACACGTGTGCTACACAAAACGTCTTAAATGTCACTTTTCTTGGTCTTGTTCCTGAATGTCTGAATCAAGTTCTTTATCCACCCTACCCTCTCACAATGATAACAATGGGATTTTAAAAGGGGTCATGACATGAGAAAACAAATTTTCCTTGACGTGTTAAGAGGCTATCCTGCAAGCTTCATAGCTTAAAACATCTAACATTTAATCTACAAAAACAGCTCATTTTCATATTGTGGGATTTGTGACGTCACACGGGCAAATACATTTGCATCTGACTTCCTCCAGAGCAAGACATCGATAAATAGTTTTACATCATCGCACCATAGGCCCCGCCCACCCATATTAAAAAATGTTATGACCGCTCTATACAAAAGAACCCAGCTTGTACTGTTGGAATTCAAAGATGCATAAAAATAGGTGCAAACTGTGGCACCATTCTCAGCAGAGCTGACCTGTTCTCTGAAGTGAGAGTGGTGATGGTATCTCAGACAGCTGCTGAGCTGCTCGGTGCCGGAGAACCCCACTTATAACATGACCAAAATCTATCTACACTGTTATGGTAACACATTACAAGTAACACAAGTTAAGTAATCAGATTACTTTTTTCAAGTAAGTATTAAAGTAATGCATTACTTTTAAATTTACAACAAAATATCTTGAGTTACTTTTTCAAATAAGTAACGCAAGTTCTTCTGCGATCCAGAATGGCAGCACAGCTGAAAGATTTGTTTGAGCTGCGCCCTCTACTGTATAGGCATGAATTTGCATTTTTCTTTAGCATTTGCACTTTTGGGAACCATATTTTACTGATCTAAGCTCATGGTCTGAAGCACGTGGCGCAGGTGCACTTAGTGCGTGTCTGAATCCAATTTTGCTCGGCACGCCAGACTCATGGTCCAAAAGAGTTGTTCCTATTCTCTTAATGAGTCATGGGTGTGTTTTGGGCATGACATGCATCATGCAACATGTAACATGAGTCTCATCTCCCATTCCTTTTAAAAGCCAGTTGCGCTCGCCCCATGGCGGATTCGCTATTTACAAGGCGGAATTTGCAAGCGGAAAGACTGAATGCTTCTCCAGAGAGGAATCCTTTTATTTTTAATATTTGGCATGTTTGTGTGGTGCTGCGTGTCCCTGTGTGTGTAACAAGCACCCGCCTATAGGCGCATATTACTAACGCACTCTTTAAATAACAAAAAAATACTGCGCCATTGACTTTAGAGCAGGTTTTTGTTGGTCAATGGCGCAATCATTTTCAGTTCCTCAAAATAGCAACACGCCAACAATGCACCTCGTTTTCAGACCAACACACCCATGGGTGAACAGATGGGCGTGAATGCATTTGCTATTTAAACAACGTGGCGCAGGACGTGAAAATAATATCTGCATCGGAGCTGAAACTAGCAAAAAACACTTGGTGCTGCATTGCGATGGCCACATGATAGGGCCCTTGGTGTGAAACGGCCTTTACATTTGTCAAAAACAGAACTTTTTTGTTAAAAAACAAGCAAGCCTAGTAAGAAAAAGTAACGCAAAAGTAATGCAACACATTACCTTCCATAAAAAGTAACTAAATTAGTTACTTTTAGGGAGTAATGCAATAATGTAACATTACTTTTAATCTATCTATCTGTCAAATAAATAGTTCTCACTCTGAAATCTGAATGAATGAGCCACGTTTGAAGCCACTCTATAATCGATGTTACGCACAACCAACAAAATTTTGTTACATTACACAGTCTAAGGTATATGTCTGTACTAAAGACTAAATATTGATGTTTGGCAGATTTATGAGGGAATATGAACCTGTCTGGGGTTTTATTGTACTCTGTGATGGAGCTGTTATAACGCCCTTTCCTTTGGCTTCCTTTCCAGGCACTTCCACGGTTGCCTTCAGCCAACCCGATTTCCTCTTTCTTCTGTTCTCATAGGCACATGAAACCAGGCCACAGTTGTGCTGTGAATCAAGACAACACACACAGAAGATCAGTCAGATGCCACGCAGACTCAAGGACAATCCTCAGAAGGAAACTGATACTGGTCACATTCAGTGGCGTAATGGACGGGAACGAGATTTCTACACCACTGGTCACACTGTTGCGATTAAAAGCTCTGCGTTTGAATTGCTTGACCCATAATTAAAATGGTCTTGGTCTGTCAGTGTTTCATCTACTGACAATAGATTACAATAGATTGTAAATCTGAGGCTATTTCCTGATATTTCTACAGTGTTGAGAAACATAAACAGGATACCTACGGAGGAAAAGGGTTGGACCCCAAGGTAAACTATATCATCCTCGACGGTGGATTTACACATGCATTACATGGCAAAATATTACTTCATTTTTTCAACTTAATTTTTACTCTTTAAATAAACATTTTGTGGTGCTTGCTTGTGCCAAACTTGTTGCTTGGTTGTTGTGGGCATTGCTAATGTGGTTGCTAAGGTGTTTTAGGATGCATGCTTTAATGAAGACTTTTTTAAATCCATATGGGAGAAATGAATGGAAAAAATACTTTCAGAATCAGAACCAGCATACTAGTACCAAACGTACTGGTTAGGTTCACAAAATTTTGCCCTGTTGGTCAGAGTTAATGACTCTAAATTAGAAAGTTGTCCGACTCGATGAGAGTTTGGTGACTGTAGACAAAAGTAACCCCTCACTTTTGTCAAAAGGTGGCGCTATAGAGCCCATCCTCCCTTCCCGTTTATAAGGCTTTGCCCATGTCTACTGGACGACATCTCTGATGTGCGTGTCGAGTTTAATGCAATTTGAAGCATGCTAAGAATCTCAAAAACACCCAAGAAATTTTTAAAATTTGACATTTCCATGGAAACAGTATTTAAGATATCAAGAATCCTTTTCACAGGTTTACATCTGGCGTGTTTTGACATTTTACAGATAAGGTTTGAAGCAAATTTTAATGCATTTTGAAAGTGACACTTACTGCTGCCAGTTTGTGGCAAACCATTCGAGATATCATAAATCCGTTCGCAATTTAGCATCCTTAATGTCTTGACTTTATGCTGACCTAGTTTGGTCAAGATTGGATGAATCCCCTCGGAGGAGTATATCAAATTCCAGAGCATGCGTTTTTTTAAACCCTAAATAGCTGACTTCCTGTTGGGCGGAGCTAATGACATCGAGTGTGGAAGTTGTTCATCCTGAAGAGATGTATATGTGTACTGAGTTTCATAAAAATACGTGCTAGTATGTATGTGTAGACTGTATTCCGTTCTAGGGGGCGCTGTAGAGCCCCCCACAACACCCGTGTACCAGCTTTGGCTCGGCTCTAATGGCCACGGATTCTGACCTGTGTGCAAATTTTTAAGAATTTTTGAGCATGTTAAGGGTCCCAAAAGCCCCCAAAACCTTGACCAAAAAGAATAATCGGAAGAAGAAGAATCCTAAGGATCCTTTCAGGGCTTGGGCCCTAATAACTTACATCAGCTGCAAACTAAATCAACATGTCAGCCACATTCAGAAGCAGAGAAGGCCATCACGAGAATGACAGTCACAACAAAAGGGGTTTACAAAGGGGGCTGCAGAAGTAGTAGTAGAGCACCTCGTACAGTTCTTGTGACACTCCAAAACTGCTATCAAACGACGTGATAAGTGGAGATAATTAGCGCCTGAACAGACTGAACAGCACAGTATTGTCTTTGGGCAAATAAACAGGGTGATTTCTGCACTCAGGCGGTTTTGGGATGAGCCGCTGACTGAACACATTGTTCAACTGGTGCTCTTGCCTTTCAAGGTGGGATGGTTATATAACTGGATTGAAGAGGGGGGCCGAGGGCAAGGGTACTGCTTCATTTTTATTTCCCGGAAGAGGGGCAAAGTGAATGACTTTCTGATGGGAATGAGGCACAACATTGACTTGTTTGCCCAGAATTGGACATGGCTCAAATATGCCATGACTGCTGCTGGTGGAGAAATCAGAATACACTTGTGATCATAACCGCCAATATGGTGCCACTTCAAATCATTTTTGAAGACATATATGGCTTTATTAGTGGTATAGGTGGAGAAAATCAGTTAACCAAACACATGTGGGGTTACAATATGGTAACACTTTAGTTTAGGGTCCAATTCCTACTATTAACTAGTGTCTTATTAGCATGCATATTACTAGGATATTGGCTGATACTTATAAAGCACATATTAATGCCTTATTCTGCATGACTATATTCTACATCCCTTAATCCTGCCCAATACCTAAACTTAACAACTACCTTACCTATTATTAATAAGCAGTAATTAGGAGTTTATTGAGGTAAAAGTTGTAGTTAGTGAGAACTGGACTCTAAACTAAAGTGTGACAATATTTACCTTCTTTCAAAGGAGCAGATACCCACAAGAGTAAACTGGTAATTTTTCTTTCTAAAGGAACCTTTTGCCCAGTCTCTTTTTAAAACTTTACCTGAAATGATTTAGGACTAGAATGAAACAGCACTGATCATTCAAGAAATGTCTATGTAGGTGTCAGTAGACATGCTGAAAGCTCTAGTCAGCACTTGTAATCCTGTCTGAACAGACTTCACATCTCTCCGTGCCTTCACTGCAGGTCACCCGTCACGCCGCTTCAAATGAGATGTGGCAAAGCCAGGATCAGAGGAGTTTTTCATTTGAAAACACGTCAGGTGAAACAGACAGTATTTCTCAACCTCACAGACAGACAAATCTCTAACAAAAACAACACAGATGGAAACAAAAAGAGCAGGAAAAAAAACTTGCAGTGAATTTCGCAATCTATACCTGTCTGAAATTATACTGAAAGATTAGTGTTTTAATGATTCATTATGCAACACTGCAATTGTGAAGATCTTTGGCATAAACATGATGTTCTAATCTAAACCTGACAAATTTGATGCCCTAACAGTTTTCCCTGAGGTAGAGGAGTGGCGAATGCATCTATGATTCTAATGAAGCCATTAGGATTGGGTGGAGATGGGTTATGTAACTCGGAGAGTAAATACCCACGATTACATCTCTGACACCTTGATAAGTTTTGTCCACTTGTGCAAGGTGTAATGAAGGAGGATCAGATGGTCAGTTAGGAGATGACTGAGAATATTTTACTCCTGGAACTTGCTGAAGAAGTGTATTCAGCTTTGATACTTTCCACAAAAAAGTACAAAAAAGGGCTTGAAACTCACAATAAACTAGATTGGACAATAGGTGGCGCTATAACTGTTAAAAAGCTTTAAAAAAACATATATTTCCTTTGTAAATTGCCTGTAAATGGTCTTTTCCATCTATGATCTAGGTGGTTACAGGCTTCCTAAATAAAAAAGGGCTTGAAACTCACAATAAACTAAATATTAAACCTTATTGTAATTGTTAGGATTTTCAAAGATCAGCATTCTGACATATAAGTGATTGGTCAGACTAAACTGTAAGTCATAGAGACTTGAAACTTAGTAGTAATACCACCCCGTCTACAACGTCACCAAGACTCACCCCAATCGACCTGATGGTGGCGCTACAGTCATCAAAAGTATGAAATCGCTCATAACTCCTAAATCGCTCATAACTCATAATTTAGTCGTAGACTCAAGTGTCATATATAGTTGGAATACTTGGCTCAAGACGAACAAAATGCACATCTCGGATTCGATCCTCATTTGACCAAAATTTTCGGATATTTTGGATTTTTTGAAAAACGAGTCTTTTGCAAACTAGTGCAGAAATTCTCTGGAGTCTGATTGTCAATAATTATTGAAAAAAAGACAAAATTTCGATTCACGTCTGTGACGGGACTATAAAACGTTTGATGTGGGCGTGGCCACTTTTACTAAAATGGCTATCACTCTTGAATGTAATGAGATAATTTCATCAAACTTGGTACACCGATGTACGGGCTCAGTCTGTGGTCGTATAAAAAAGGACACAGCGACTGGCCACATGACGATATCACGTTTTACCCCTTATATATCACGCAACATCTGGCGCATATGATATTCATATCATATGTTAGATCTCCTCATTTTGAACAACTTTGCCTCAGAACTACCACCGTCAATCAAATTGTTCGGTAAATATTTGAGAATATTTTTTTTTTTAAAACTACTTTTGTGAACTAGGTTTTTGGTCAAACTCAATAAAACCACTGCAGTACAATTTTCTGGACTCTCAAGGTCAATAATCATCAAAAAAATTTTGAACTTTAACCTTTGGATAGCGATAACAGGGTCATTTAAAAAAATGTGTGTGGTCAAATATACCAAAAAGCTTATAAATCCTACACGAAAACTCAAAACTTCACAACATTTGGTGAGAACATGCGACATATGATTCTAAACAAGCATGCCAAATTTTATGGAGATTGGACAATAGGTGGCGCTATAACTGTTAAAAAGCATATATTTCCTTTGTAAATTGCCTGTAAATGGTCTTTTCCATCTATGATCTAGGTGGTTACAGGCTTCCTTAATAAAACATAATACCTTTTAATGCATTTAAAGAGCTTGAACCCCAATAATTGCTGCTATATTTATGCTTTTCCCCCATCTTTGGTTATTTTTCTTGCAGTAACATTGGTAACAGAGTTGAATGGTTGAGCTTTTATAAATGCAATGAACACTACAGTCCGAGTAAAAATAGAGAAAATGGACTGAGCTTATTTAGTTGTCTTTATGCAATGCTGTAGAAAGGGTCCAAATCACGTTGGTGGACAGACATTTGATCGTTCTTACACTAATTAGTCCTATTGGAGCAGAGAAAGCACATGCTTTCAAAGATGTTCACCTAAAAAGACGTCTGGAGTCTAGACACACATAAATGCTTGAACAACTGCTTGAGGCAAACGTACATTACAACCTGTGAATCTAACAGAAACATCACACAGTTTCCTATTCCCAAAAGTATGGGGGCTTCAGAGAAGCTTGAATTTAAAAGGTTGCCTTTTCCACATACTTGTGCTGTTCGGGCAAACAAAATCCGACCACAAAATATAAGGCTATAAAACGAGTAGACCGCCTGACATGTACATTAACTAGAGGCCACAGGCATGAATCAAACACTGAGCACCTGATATTTAAGATCTCACAGCTGGCAGCTGCTGTGGTTTTGCTTAATTTCTTCCTCCTCCAGTAACTGTTTGGCACAATGAGCGCAGATATAATGCGGTGTGTCAAGTCAAAGCATGACGGCTGAATTATAACTATGACCTTTATCTGACTGCGAGTTGCGCTAATGAACAAGTTCAAGTTGTCTGTGGTGTAAACATTACCATAATGAGAAGAGAACAGGCCATTGTGCTTTCCATATAATCAATGTTGAAGCTAAGATTTTTACACAACAATGAAATGGTTGTAATGATGGGCGAAATGGTTTTACAGTGTCAAGTATAATCCGTCCATCTGGCTTCTTGAGGGTTATCCATTATAAGGACAGTATGAAAGAGCCTGTAGAATAGTAGAAGGCTGATGAAACAGAAATTGGGAGGAGGACACATTTCCAAATCTCTTCAGCATGAAGTCATACGGAAATGTTTTATTAGTGGGGTTTGAA
Source organism: Ctenopharyngodon idella (assembly GCF_019924925.1). Classification (NCBI taxonomy): domain Eukaryota; kingdom Metazoa; phylum Chordata; class Actinopteri; order Cypriniformes; family Xenocyprididae; genus Ctenopharyngodon; species Ctenopharyngodon idella. The sequence continues at coordinate 1,910,565 of NC_067233.1, forward strand.
CAGACTCCAATCTCAGTACCATTCATGCCTTCGTTTGCAAAATTTACTTTGAGTCATATGATCTAGAGACCACAGTGTCCTGATGTGAACGTGACTAAGGCTAGTAGGCAACTGCCTAAATAAGTTTTAGGGGTTAAACAGTTTGTTAACAGATCCATATGCTATTTTGTAAAATGCCCACAGCAGAATTATTGTGGTACACTATAATAGATTTCATTGATACTGTAGATTTGGTTGGGGAACAAAGGATTATTATGGGTATGTTCAATAGTCCAGATGCTGCCAAAACCAAAAATGCATGCAAGGAATGGAACGCTCTTTAATAACAGGTTTTGTGCAAGAGACGCCACTGCAAACAGCTGAATCAGAGGTTCTTCAGAATAACCAGAGACGTCATACTAGATTTTGACAATTTTCTCTAAACTCTTAGTAGATTTTTTCACCCATTTTTAGTCCAGTCACTTAAAAATGATAGCACATCTCAACTAAACAAACAAAATGATTCAACGTATTATTCATGTCATCATTCATTATTGAAATGAAAAAATGTAGGGCGGGTCTTGGTTCTGTGTGTCAGTTGTTGATTGGATGTTGAGATGTGGGTGTGGCTCTCTGGAGGCTGAAGGAGATTGGAGAAACCTGCATACATCACCAGAGAGAAGTCTGACGCTTCACCGGAAGGTCCAGCTGTGACATTCTGATTAAACATTACGAGAAAAATACACGAAATAACTAGTCAAATGTGTTCTTAGACATATTAAACTTTTAAAACGCAATTTTTAACTATATATGCTGTATAACTGTTGAGTTTTCATTCATTTCTGCACTTTTTTCTTACTCACAAATGTTCATGTTGTTTTTACTTTTGCCTATATTTTTGTGTTCTTGCATATAAATAAATGTTCATCTTTTTTATTAGCATATTACCATGTGTTTTTACTGTATAATTCTCTGTGTGATTTTTATTTCCAACCTTTTTTGGGTTCCCCTCTTGAGCCAGTCTACTGTAAATTGAAATAATCACCGAAATGTACTGCATATATTTTTACAGTAAATGTCTGTAAAGTAATTTCACCGTAGAATTACAGTATGTTGCTGTGTCTCTGCTGCCAATATTTTACTGTAAATTGAAAAATACAGAAAATACTTTAGTTTTTTTTTATAGTAAACATCTGTAATTTCAGTAAAGTATAAAACATAAAAAGTAAGGTATATTTTTTTACAGTAAACGTCTGTAAAGTAATTTCACAGTATTCATACCATAGAATTACAGTATTTTCTGTATTTTTTCAATTTACAGTAAAATACTGGCAGCAGTATTTACAGAAATTACAGACGTTTACTGTAAATTGAAATAATCTGTACTGCATATATTTTTTTTACAGTAAACGTCTGTAAAGTAATTTCACTGTATTAATACTGTAGAATTACAGTAAATGGCTGTCTCTGCTGCCAATATTTTAATATATATTTTTTATAATTAAAAAATACAGAATACTGTATTTAGTTTTTTTTTTACAGTAAACGTCTGGAAAGTAATTTCACAGTATTAATACCGTAGAATTACAGTATGTTGCTGTGCCTCTGCTGCCAGTATTTTACTGTAAATTGAAAAATACAGAAAATACTGTATTTAGTTTTTTGTTTTTTTTACAGTAAACGTCTGTAAAGTACTTTCACAGTATTAATACCGTAGAATTACAGTATGTTGCTGTGCCTCTGCTGCCAGTATTTTACTGTAAATTGAAAAACACAGAAAATACTGCATTTAGTTTTTTTACGGTAACATGCTGAAAAGAAATTTCACAGTATTCATACAGTAGAATTACAGTATTTTCTGTATTTTTCAATTTAGAGTAAAAAACTGGCAGCAGTATTTACACAGACAATACTTTACAGACATTTACTGTAAATTGAAATAGAAATAGTCACAGAAATGTACTGCATATATTTTTTTTACAGTAAATGTCTGTAAAGTAATTTCACAGTATTAATACCATACAATTACAGTATATTGCTGTGTCTCTGCTGCCAGTATTTTACTGTAAATTGAAAAACACAGAAAATACTGCATTTAGTTTTTTTTACGGTAACATGCTGAAAAGCAAGTTCACAGTATTCATACCGTAGAATTACAGTATTTTCTGTATTTTCCAATTTACAGTAAAATACTGGCAGCAGTATTTACAGACATTACTTTACAAACATTTACTGTAAATTGAAATAATCACAGAAATGTACTGCATATATTTTTTACAGTAAACGTCTGTAAAGCTATTTCACAGTATTAATACTGTAGAATTACAGTATATTGCTGGCATCTCTGCTGCCAGTATTTTACCGTTATTTCACAGAAAAAAGTTTTACAGTGTAGGCTATGCAAACGTGCAGCGATGAGAATATGCATAAGAAGAGCTAAAGCACACAGTAGTGTAAGCTGAGGTCTGGAGATATAATGGTGAGAAGCGGTCTGTTTTGGTAGCACACATTTGCTCTGCTCACACAGTAGTAACCATGACAATGCAAATATCAAACTCTAAACCAACAGTTTACCTCACCACACTAAAGCACAATAAAAAGTGGGGGCTTGTTAAAAAGTCCAGAACTGAAATAGACATGGTCATTGTTTTATGCGCACATTGAGCTGATACGACCTGAAATATGTGGGTCGCCTGATCTGAGAGAAGACCAAAGCAAAACAAATGCTGCAAAATGGCTTGCTGCTTTCCCAAAACTCCGCTTTCGGTGAGCTGCTTTGATAGACGACTCACGAGTGACCCTCTTTCATTCACGTGTTGCCTAAAATAGCAAGAGGCTGTGTGAAAGCCTGTGGATAAATGACACCGGACCCTTTAACAGGAGATCTAACCTGCCTTGGCCAGAGCTGGGCATGCACAAAGATAAAAGATGTCAGATGCAATCGCCGAAAACACGGCCATGACATCACTCGAGCGCAGCAGCTTTTCCCAAGGCAACAGCCAAGCGCTATGGCAGGGTAAATGGGGCAAACTCGCACACTGAACCAACACACTCTGAAGCAGCCTGTCGAGCAATGATGTCAACCCTTTCCCATACAGACTCTTGAGAGAGAAAAGTTAATGAGCCTCACATCACAGGCTCGGCCCTTTAGACACGTCAATCTGTCAGAGGGGCTGGGGCAGGATGTAAGGCTGCATTGATTCGGCTATGTTTACTTCCCTTGCTTTTGGAAGACATAAAGCCTTGTGAACGACATGGGCACTGGGTCAACTTACCCACACAAGATTTACAGGGGCAAAGCAACATGGTAGATTGACTGAAAAACGTTTAAAATAAGCTCTGATCAAACTGACCCTGTCTGCACAAAGCTTTCTGCTCGGTATGCAGATGAACTTGTGTGTACATCAGTGCCCTCTGCTGACTGTTGCCATTATTACTGGCCCTCAGAATTTACTTTTGAGACAGGTAAACAAGTTTAGATTGGCGAATTACCATTTTTTTCATGATTTCTACTCATCGTTTGTGATTGTTTAAAAATTCCTTTAAAGTACTTTTTTTGTGGCACCAAACAAGTATAGTTCTTGATTTTTGGCCTGACATCCACATTTGTGTCCATGAATATGTGAAGCTATTGCAATCTGTTTTTAAAAATAATTAAAAGTAAATCAAATGTAAAAATCCAGTTCACCAAGTCAAGACACTCTATATTAAACAAATCAACACATTCTAAATGTCTCTGACCTTGTAAAAGTCAAACACAAGTTTTAGTGCAAAAAAGCTGAATTTGCTGACAAAGAAATGCTGAAATATTAAAGCACTGAGACTGGATCAGTTTGCAAACTATTTTTGAGTTTTTAACAGAGGTGTGAAAGTCTGTATGTGGCCCAGGGTCATTATCGTTACCTTACTAAAACCGTACAAATTGTATTACTTAAAATAAAACAAACATGAACTGAAATAAAATAAAATTGAAAAAAATATGGGTGGTTCAAACTAACTTCAACCTATTTTAAATGTTAAGATGGCTTTAACACAAGCCGGCATAAAGTTTGTCTTTTAAACTTTTCAGTCTATTCAATCGAATGCTTTTTCTCAGGATGACAGTTGCCACACCAGTAAAACTGGTCCAGTTTCTGATCTATGGATATCCAAAATACCCTCTGTAAAAAAAAAAAACAAAACAAGAATTTTTGGCACTATCCAATGTTTAGATTTCATTTCATGCAAATTAGTGCATATTTAATTAGGCAATGCCTCATTTGCATAAATTTCAGAAAACTTGTATTACAGAACAGTGTACTGTAAAGTCACCTTTATTGATGTAGCGCTTTATACAATAAATATTGTTTCAAAGCAGCTTTGGTATAAACAGTGAAATAACAATTCAATGATGCAGTAAAGCAGAACTAAAAAGACAATAAACAGTCATTATTTAGTTGAAATCAGTTCAGTGTTGATTTAATTCAGTTTCAGTAACTGTGTAAAGTTAATCAATTATGAAATTAGTTCAATTTATCTTTAAAGAAGCTCTGCAAAACACTGACGTCATCTGTGTTCAGTCAAATCAATAATATTGCTGAATATTAAAGGGATAGTTCACCCAAAAATGAAAAATTCTCCACATGTAGTAATTTATAGTAAGTGTTTTTAAACCATACTATAGTAAAGTACTTGAATTAATTTGTTGTGGTAATATAACAACTACAGTAATATAAACAAATTACTTTACCCAATACTTCTACAACTATAGGCTATATTAAACTACAATTACACTACAGTGTAGTAAAAACTAAAGTATACTACAGTGTTTATTACAGTTGATCAGTTCGCTATAGTTAATAATACTACAGTATGCTGTAGCATTCGTTAGCAAAGTGTTGTAAATACTATAAATATATACAGTATACTACAATTTACTATAGTATGTTTCAAAAACACTAATATTTTTTCACATGCCAACTTGTTCCAAACCTGTATTCATTTCTTTCTTCTGTTGAACAACACAAAAGAAGATATTTTGATGGGCAACCAAACAGTTAATTAGCCCCATTGACTTCCATAGTATTTTTCCCCCATGCTATGAGGCGCATCAAATGTTTTGTTGATGACAGAATTTTCATTTTTTAGGGAACTATCCCTTTTAAGTGCCCCCAACTTTGATTAATCAACCGAGGAAGTATAGTAATATCTATTACTAAATGTTTACCTTATTCACCTGCGTTATCTTGCTTTAATATGTACAAACATTGTGTGAGGGAATGTACTGCAAACAGTTCCCGCCTAAACTGTGTGTGTTGTATTCACCCACACCCTTGTTTGAACGCTGCCATATTTAATCTACCGCTATTTGACCTGTAGTGCTGCGCACGCAATGATTTTTTACTGATAAACAGTAAAAAAACGGATATAGATGATTAAACATATTAGTCTTCTATATCAGATATATGTGCTAACGCAGAATTATCGATATTTGCTTTCATATTAGTTATGTTAGAATCGCGCGCAATTCGCAAAAGCTCTACTTTTTTCATATTCACGCCCCTCCTCCTCCTCGAAAAAGAAGTTCCGGTCACATCCGCCATTTCGGTAGAGACTGGAAAGCCATTGTTATCTGGAAATTTCGCCATGGTGAAAGTATCGAACATAAATTCGCCTATTTAACCAGCCATCTATATTTGAGGTCGTAGACTCGTAGATATATATCCTTAGAACAAGTAACGTCGACAAAAACGATTTAAGGCGTTCGCTGTGCGCGTCAGATTCCGTGAATTTGTCCGGTTTCTCCTGTAGTGTGTGTTAGCTTAGCAGCAAGAAGACCGCAGGCTGTTTACCGAAGATTGCAGCGGTTTTCGCCATAGAAACTGAGTCTAGTTTTTAGAAATATTAAATAAATTCGGGACCTTTAATATTTTACATCCTCTATTAAATCGCGACACTGTCCGCCGCTGCACAGGATTCGGTGAAGAGTGAAGGAGAGATGGCGAGCTCGGTGGGGAACGTGGCTGATAGCACAGGTAACCATGACAATAACGGCCGTTTGGCTCGTGATAATGATGATAATCGGCCGCTTTTATTAATTTTTTGAAGACTTGTTTATTTGTCAAGTTTAATAACTCTGTAATACTGACCTCTTTGCATGCGTGCCATGATTAAACTGTCAAGTAGTTTGTCGAAGTAGATTAATATGTGATATGAATGGTAGTTACTTACTATTTCAGCAACATTAGTGAAATTAAAGTAGTGTTTTCTTTCCTCATTAAGACTAGTTGGGCAAAACAGCCAACTAACCTCATTATAATGGTGAGTTAGTCAGGTGTCCTTGAATGTGCATCTCCTGCCTCTTTCATCTCTTTCTTTATGGACGGCTGTTTGTAATCGGATGATTTTTAGTATAATAGTCGATATTTATTAGTTGCACTGTGTAAACCAGGATTGTGCCATTAGGAATTGAAGTAAATACTCTTAAGTGTATTGTAGTTATAAGAGTTTCATTTTTCAGTGTGAAAAAAACCTCAAAGATGTTACAATATAAAACATTTAGAAACATTAAATGTTAATATTTAGTGTTTGAAATGACAAATGTGTATACATTTAATTATATTTAAATATAAGTATATTTTAATGTATTTAAAATAGTAATATAATTTAATATATTTAAAGTTTAATCTTATGGGCAGTGGTGGATATCTCATTTCCCAGAATGCTTTAAAAGGGTTAGTTCACCTAAAAATGACATTTCTGTCATTTATTACTCACCCTCATGTCGTTCCACACCTGTAAGACCTTCGTTCATCTTCAGAACACAAATGAAGATATTTTTGATGAAATCCGAGAGGTATCTATAGACAGCAATATAATCAACACTTTCAAGGTCCAGAAAGGTACTAAAGACATCGTTAAAGCAGTCATGTGACTGCAGTGGTTCAACCTTAATGTTATGAAGAGACGAGAATACTTTTTGTGCGCAAAAATAACGACTTTATTCAACAATCTCTTCCCTGTCATTATCCTTACGCAGGTGAGCACAGTGAAGGCTTCCATGTTTACGTCCGAATGCCGGCTCAGTATTGGCCAAAGCTGATCACGTGACTTGTGCGTGTGATGCTGACGCAGGAGCCGGCCAATAATGAGCCGGCGTTCTGACGTAGAACCTGGAAGCGCTGGACGTAAACAGCGTATGCGAATGACACAGAAGAGAAGAGATTGTTGAATAAAGTGGTTATTTTTGTTTTGTTTTTGCGCACAAAAAGTATTCTCGTCTCTTCATAACATTAAGGTTGAACCACTGCAGTCACATGACTGTCTTTAGTACCTTTCTGGACCTTGAAAGTGTTGATTATATTGCTGTCTATGGACATATACCTCTTGGATTTTATCAAAAATATCTTAATTTGTGTTCTGAAGATGAACGAAGGTCTTACGGGTGTGGAACGACATGAGTGTGAGGAATTAATGACAGAAATTTCATTTTTAGGTGAACGAACCCTTTAATTATAAATGGAGCCAAACATATAGATACCAAAGAATAATTGCATAAAAATAAAAATTATGTAATTATTTTGCTTTTTTGGATTAATAACGAAATTCCTCAGTTTTGTGATTGTGTATAATCAGTTTAAGCTGCAAGGAAGATCCTCTTTCTGTCAAACTAAGGAATTGAAAGGAAGCCAGTTTGCCCAACTCTTGATCACACCCATATGTTAATCTGCCCTTTGCACGTTCATATCACATCATACTCCTTCACACCAAACCTCATCTGTTTTTCATTTTCACCCCAATTCATTCATTTTAATCCTTTACATATGAATTACATATAACTTTTATTTCAGTTATTATTAATTCATTAATGATTTAAAAAAAAAAAACATTAAATCATTAATTTTAGTCAGTCGCTGAGTTTCTTTGATAATTTGCCTTTGGATTTTTTTATTTATTTATTTTTTTTCTCGATGGCAGTACATTAAAAGTGCTATCAGCATTACAGGAACCATCAGTGCAAGTTTTAGAACATTTGCAGTTTTATGCACAAAACACAGCATAAAAATGGTTCCACACTATAGTGTTATTTTATTTTTTAAACAGCACCACTGTTCTTATCTTTTTTTTTTATTCTTTTTTTTTATTTGACCTCATTTCCATTTCTTCTAACATGTTGTTTCCCCCTCCTCTGGGTTGCGTTGGTGCTCCAGAACCAACCAAACGTATGCTTTCCTTCCAAGGGTTGGCAGAGCTGGCGCACCGGGAATATCAGTCGGGAGATTTTGAGGCGGCAGAGCGCCACTGTATGCAGCTGTGGAGGCAGGAGCCAGATAATACTGGCGTACTGCTGCTGCTCTCCTCCATCCACTTCCAGTGTCGCAGGCTTGACAGGTGAGATGGGCGTCTTTGCTCTGTCTTCATGGAGCTCGGTCTGTGGGTCTTCACGGCTTCTCTTTGGGAAGAAGGAGTGGTGGTGGTGTGGTGGTAGAGGTCTATTGATTGGGGTTTTTAAATGAATTGAGAAATCAAATTTTCCTTGTTCTTTTCACATATAAGAGGTCATTGTACTATAAAAATGTCCTGTAAGTTTCAGAACTCAACACCTCTTTTATTGAAACCAAGCTCAGAAAACAACTCCTTTTGGATTTTGTCAGATTATTACGTCATAGTGCGACGAAAGACCGCCTCTGCAGAAGAAGATCAATGCCATTGCCTCTTTAGCCCCGCCCACCGATTCGTGCATGTCATGTAGTAAATACGAGACCGACGCAAACACAGGATTAATCTGCAACAACATGATAGAGATGCTTCTGAGGATTACAAGACTTTTTGCAGTCCCAACACAATCTTTGCATTTCCGTACTTGTGATACTGTTTCCAAAAGTAGAACGAAAAACGCTTAAAGATAGCAGTAATTGATAGCGTATCCAGAAATAACCTGGAACGTTTCTTTAAGAGAACAGTTTAGGGAGAGTGTTTTCGGACATAATGGGAATATATCCAGTCTCATTCTCTTAATTTTGGCTCGGTCTGCAGGTCGGCCCACTTTAGCACTCTGGCCATCAAGCAGAACCCCATGCTGGCTGAGGCCTACTCTAACCTGGGCAACGTTTATAAGGAACGGGGTCAACTACAGGAGGCCATCGAGCACTACCGCCACGCACTCCGTCTCAAACCGGATTTCATCGATGGATACATCAACCTGGCAGCAGCGCTGGTGGCAGCAGGGGACATGGAGGGAGCAGTTCAAGCATATGTCTCCGCTCTCCAGTACAACCCTGTGAGTTCAGACTGAGTGATGTAGCTAAAATTTATCTCTGTATTTTCAGCCTTTTGATGATACGCAGTATGCGGAGAGCATTTTATAGTGTAACCCCCATTTCAAAATGCATGTTTAATGAGAGAAACCTAAAAACTAACCTTGAACCTTAGTCTTAATTAAAAATTATAGTTTTTCACTGAATAAACAAAGAAAGAACGATATTGAACCATTTCAGTATCACTTATATATTATCAGAGATGCACTGATACTAATTTTCTCCACCAATACGATAGCCGATTATTCAGAGTGATATCTGCCGATACCGACAGTTTGGGGGTTCTGCCTTTTATACCTTCTTTTAAATTAATGATAATCTCATTATAATTCATTAAATTTTTGCAAGAAATGCAATTAAAAACTTTATTCTCTCCATTTCATCAACTTGTTTCAGAGTAACTGGTATCAGTTATAAACACATTTCTAAAATTAATATTAACACACATTAGCTAAATTCTGAAGATTAAATTAACTTTCTGAATGTTATTAATTCATATAATAGCTAATAACATTGAACTGGTTTCTTAGCATTTTCTTTACACAAAGCACAAATTCAGTGCATTTTCCTGCCCTCTTTTGATTGACAGGATATATCCCGGACTATCGGCTGTTTTTAAACTATCGGTCTAGCTGACAGTGTGAAAATTTGCTTTTATCAACCGATACTGATTATTGGACGATATATTGGTGCATCTCTGATTACTATTATTATTAATATAAAATATTTTAAAACATTTAAGGTAGTTTGCCAAGTTTAAACTTATAAAAGGAGCACTAAAATTATCAAAGTTGCTTTAGTTTATTATTATAAGAAAAATACATCATAAATATTCTATAAATCACCCAGCCCTAATGTGTTTTTTATGTATTAGCTGATTATTGATTATTTATCTCTCTTTTATTACAGGATCTCTATTGTGTACGCAGTGACTTGGGTAACCTGCTTAAGGCGCTCGGGCGCCTTGAAGAGGCAAAGGTATGTTTAAATATGTCGGCCCTTGCACGTTTACATAAGGTTTTGTTTGTTTTTTTTTATTATGAACTCATAGCTCTAGACCATAATCCCCTGTCAGACACCTAGCCGTTCTTGTACTTTGGGAGTGAGTGTTAGGCTTTTTTTTTTCCAATAAGTTCTTGTCAGCGCACATAAGAGTGTGCTGCTCATTTAATTTCCCCACGTCAGCACTCTTTACCATCCTACAGGCCTAGCCTCAGCATTCAAGTAGAGCAGAGTGTACCAAAACCACCAGGTCACCTGCATCTCACCAACATAGTCAAAAAACAATTTTTCTTTTTTTTTTTTATTCAACAAGGTTAAGACCCCTTTACCCTCTTCTCACTTGCTTTTTTGTTTTGTTTCATTGTTCATTTGGATGGCTAGATTAGCGACACGCCCCCTCTGTCCACCCCTTCTTTTTGCCCTCTCTCACTCCAATGCTTTTCTCAGTCTAAACACTGCTTCAGTCCCCACTCGCCCCCACACAAAGGAAGAAAGGCTGGGCTCTTCTGTGTCTCACCAAATGGGGGTCCTAAAACACATGCTGCAGTTTTGGCATGCTTTTCTTCCCTGTAGTCTCTCAGAGGGATTTCGCTGGCTCGGTCTTGGGGAAATAAATGGACTGATGAAGGTAGTGATCTTTGCTGTGCAAAAAATAAGATGGCTTCTAACCCTAAAGCATGTAATTCTAGTCATTTGCGTTATTCAAAACCAATCATTGCCTTCAAAAGTTGAAGAGCAGACTGAGTTTGGATTTGCTTCTCCAGCGTTACTAGTAAACGCTTTCTTTGAGGCAGCGTGACCGTTTGTGGTTTCGGTCGGTGGGTCTTTGGGAGTTTGACTTGATGTTGTAGAGAGAGTTCTCCTCCTGTTGGTTAGAAGCCCTCTTATTTGGTGCCTCAGGGGGGCGGAGTGGGGAAGAGTACGAGGGCGCCAGCGGCCCCCCACCTGCTCTGTCGCTCCTAACCCCCCGCGCGCTCGCTTAGGGCCCGTGGAGTGTGCGCGCTTTGAACTGTCTGCCTGACCCCTCAGTCAAGCCATCAGATGCTCCTCAAGGGCTCCACAGTGCATTTGCATCCTTTCGGCCCTCGTTTTCCCCCAATACAACATCACAACCCCTATGTCTTGGCCCTTAAAATATGGCTAACTGGGTTCGGGAGGGTTTATGTGTTCCCAACAACACTGTGCGTCAGCCCTGGGCTGTGCCAGGCAGACAGATCGCTATTTGCACTCCACTGCACGCGTCAGATACCATGATAGAGAGAGAGAATTATACACGCGCGACACAAGCGATGACCTCTTTATTTCAGAGCTGTGGAGGCTTCTAGATGATTATGAAGTTCTTAAACCCCAGGCTTTTTTCCTTATCCATTGGCCAGGAGTCAAGAAGGCAGGAAAGGATAAAGCAAACAAGGTATTAAACCATGAAAACAAACAAAACAACAAAGGAAAAGAAAAATATCATGGACTATATTTCTTCCCCCTTGTATGTTCTGATTATTAATAATATTCCCAGAGCAATGTGATCAGTTCATTTGGGTAAGATCAAGCCAGTTCGCTTCCCTCTTTTACCTGTATTTGAAAATGTGACACGGTAATGAAAAGTTTGAGTCTGTGTGTAAATCTCAACTCGAAGCCTTTCTTCACTCTCGATCCCTTGCGAACATATTCCTGTTTCTGAAAGTGTAAAATCCTTTTCATTGCATGGGTTTAAACTGATGTCAGGTCATTTTTATATTTCTTTTTCTCCTTTTTTGTCTTACTTGTTTTGCTTTGTCAATACAAGTTTTGATATCGATATGAAATGTCAAACTTTTACTAACGCTCTTGTTTTCTTATTTTGTCTCTTTTGGTTTTCCACCACTGATATTGTTATTTAGAAGGTTTCAGGTGGGTGACACTATTCCTGCGTAGGTGCGGTCCGGTGGACAGGAACACTAGGGCAGCATCAGTCTTCTCCTCTTCCAGCTGCGGCCGCCCCCCCCAGACAAAGTCCAAAAATATGGTAACGGGTTTGTAACAAAACAGAAAGAAAAACACCTTACTCCAATGCCTGAGTTCTTCTGTCTTGTGGCTTCCTTTGAAGAACAAAAACAAGGAAAAATAAAACCACAGTAAATGAAAGCAAAAGAAAAAAGCGTAATGCCCAAGTTTTATTAAAGAGAAAATTGATTGGATGCTGTAAGCAAAACAAAAGCACAGTAAGAACCCTCTAACTCTCTTACTTGTTGATTATTTTTTTCCTGTTCATTTGGATTATGATTTATTTTTTCTCCTTTTATTTGGAGTTGCAGCGTTCTGCTGAGCAGATGATGCGCTGTGAGTCTGCAGCGGCGCAAGGGCTGCGCAGCGACAAAACCGCGACCAAAAGGCGCGCGCTTGAACCGCACTCCCTCTTCCCTCGACCCCCGGCTTGCGGGTTGCAGATCTGCACGCCCTCCCTGCTAGCATGGCACCTGGTGGCTACACAGCCCTAAACATGACTCTGTCAGCAATGATCATTACTCTCAAACTAAGGTATTAATGGATTTGGCCGTGGGAACTAACTCCAGCTGAACGCCCCAAAGGGTAAAGAGTTTCATAGTTTCGTGTGCCAGTCTGGTCAGATCGCTCCAGGTCTGCAGTCTTCACCCTGAGCTGGCGTTAGCGCAGGCGAATGCGGGCGCCAGCGGAAACAGCGCAAGCGGCAATCACAGTGCGGGTTGCCCGCGTGGCTTTTTGCGCTTGCATTACAGGGACCTCTACCTGCACACCGCACTTGCATTTAAGGTTGTGGAATTTACTGATATTATGTAATGTCAATGATCTATGAGACTTTGACTGCACCCAGTGTGTTTGTTTTGTAGTCTTAAGTGCATAATTATAAAGTTAATTTGAAACTGCATAACTGAAGAATGTAAGTCGGAGTATAGGTGTTGGTTGGATTTGCGCAGCGTAGGAAAAGTGTGCAGCTTAGCGCGGCAGAATTTCGCGCACGCGAGCCCATGCTGTAGACTCACTTTTTGCTTTTTGTGAGAATAGATACTAACTCTTTTTCTGTCTGCCCTTTTTGTTTTTTCTTCCTTTTTATTTGATCTTTTGGTTTATTTTTTCTTTTACATCCCCTCCCCTCTCTACCTCCTCTTCCTCCTGTTTTTTTACTGTTAACCTGTTCAAGGCTTGTTACCTGAAAGCAATTGAAACTCAGCCAAACTTCGCCGTGGCCTGGAGTAACCTGGGCTGCGTGTTCAACGCCCAGGGAGAGATCTGGCTGGCCATACATCATTTTGAGAAGGTTGGTTGTGCATGAAAGTCCCTCTTTGGTAAATGATATAAATGAACATAATGTTCACATGGGCTGTTCAATGGTTTTACAGGCGGTGACCCTGGACCCAAACTTTTTGGATGCTTACATCAACTTGGGCAACGTTCTGAAAGAGGCTCGTATCTTTGACAGGTAAACGGTCACATCCTCTGTCATTACAGTTTGCCTCAGCCTTTTTCAGCCAATCTGATACGTCATTTTTTTTTTCTCCCACCTACAGAGCTGTTGCTGGTTATCTTCGTGCCCTCAGCTTGAGCCCTAACCATGCTGTTGTCCATGGAAACTTGGCTTGTGTGTACTACGAGCAGGGTTTGATCGACCTGGCCATTGACACCTACCGACGTGCCATTGAGCTGCAGCCACACTTTCCTGATGCATACTGTAATCTCGCTAATGCACTGAAGGAGAAGGGCAATGTAAGAACCTACACCAGGGCTGTACGTTACTTTTTTTCGCACATAACACTGGTGCTACAGAGGTTGAAAGTTTTGTAACACAGGCCACACAAGTGTAGCGCAAGTATAAACATCTGTTACCATCTCTGAAAACAACCACAAGTATTGCAGTTCATCATTGAAAGGGTTAGTTCACCCAAAAATGAAAATTCTGTCATTAATTCCTCACCCTCATGTCGTTCCACACCCGTAAGACCTTCGTTATCTTCTGAACACAAATTAAGATCTGAGAGCTTTCTGATCTCCGGTTGACTGTTGATTGTTTTGTGCGCACAAAAAGCATTCTTGTCACTTAATAACATTAAGGTTGAACCACTGGAGTCACATGGACTATTTTAACAATGTCTTTGTTACCTTTCTGGGCCTTGAAAGTCATAATAACATTGCAGTCTAACAGAGGCCAGAAAGCTCACAGATTTCATCAAAAATATCTTAATTTGTGTTCCGAAGATGAACGAAGGTCTTACAGGGTGTGGAATGACATGAGGGTGAGTAATTAATGAGAGAATTGTCATTTTTGGGTGAACTAACCCTTTAAACAGGCATGTGATTGACAAAGGAAGTTAATGTTCCATACAGGGCGAACAAAATACAAACCTTAAAGGGATAGCTCACAGAAAAAAGAAAACTGTCATCATTTACTCACCCTCAAGTTGTTCCAAACACCCCATTGACTTCCATAGTATTTTTTTCCAATGGGGCCAATCAATTGTTTGGCTACCCATATTCTTCCTTCGTGTTCAGCAGAACAAAGACATTTATAAAGGTTTGGAACTCCTTGAGGGTGAACTATCCCTTTTGACAAGAAATGTTTTCAGACAAAAGGCCAAAAATGGCAGACTGCAGGAAAATAAGACCTCTTGCTTAACATTTAGCCAGTTTTGTTTGCATATTAAAATCTGTATGGGGAAATCTTTTCCCAAAAAATCCCAAATTCACGGACTCCTATTGAAATGATTTTGACCATGAAAGTTTGACGAACAGCGGTACATATGACAGTGCCTTTAAAGTCAGTCGCTAACTTGCATGCTTCCTGTTAGGTTTCTGAAGCTGAGGAGTGTTACAACACTGCTCTGCGTCTGTGCCCGACTCATGCCGACTCCCTCAACAACCTGGCCAACATCAAGCGTGAGCAGGGCAACATTGAGGAGGCTGTGCAGCTCTACAGGAAAGCACTGGAGGTGAGGGCACCAATAAGGTCCACTGAAAACATGCATCCATTTTTATGTGTTTAAAAAAATCCTTTAAAGTGATGGAGTTTGAATCGCATGTCTTGGTTTCCTTTGTTGGAAAGGTTTTCCCTGAATTTGCCGCCGCTCATTCAAACCTGGCCAGTGTCCTGCAGCAGCAGGGGAAACTTCAGGAAGCTCTCATGCACTATAAGGAGGCCATCAGGCATGTTCTTGTTTTAGCTACACTCTTATGTTGTTTAATGTTGGTGTCTTTCAAAGTCTCACTGTGTGTTTGTACTCAATGAACAGAATCAGCCCTACATTTGCGGATGCGTACTCCAACATGGGCAACACTCTTAAAGAGATGCAGGACGTTCAGGGGGCGCTGCAGTGCTACACTCGAGCCATTCAGATCAACCCCGCTTTTGCAGATGCTCACAGTAACTTGGCTTCCATACACAAGGTATGAATCTAGAGCCATGATGAATAGTAATACACTTCCTTCCAGTTGTTTTCAGTGTTATTTTGTATTCAAATGGCGACCTTTTTCCCTTAAAGGATTCTGGGAACATTCCTGAGGCGATTGCATCTTATCGCACTGCCCTGAAACTCAAGCCTGACTTCCCTGATGCTTATTGTAACCTGGCTCACTGTCTGCAGGTGTGTAAGCAACATGAATGTGCACATTTTCACTCCGCACTCAGGTGGGAGTATTTAAATGACACCGTGTTGTACTTCAGATTGTATGTGACTGGACCGACTATGATGAGCGTATGAAGAAGCTGGTGAGCATTGTGGCTGATCAGCTGGAGAAGAACCGCCTGCCGTCCGTTCATCCCCATCACAGCATGCTGTACCCCCTCTCTCACGGTTTCCGCAAGGCCATTGCAGAGAGACATGGCAATTTGTGTCTGGATAAGGTGTGTATGTTACACTGAAAGTATTTACACAGGCCTATTCTGCTATATTTTTTGATTTATCACTTGTGTTAAAGTAGTTTCAATGTAATACTTTTCGTGTTTTATAGATCAATGCTCTTCACAAACCTGCATATGAGCATCCAAAGGACCTGAAGGCCAGTGCAGGACGTTTGCGTGTGGGTTACGTCAGCTCAGATTTCGGCAACCATCCCACTTCTCACCTGATGCAGTCCATTCCCTGGCATGCACAACTCTGAGAAGTTTGAGGTGAAGAGTCTGTAATACAGCAGTTATGTATAGATCTTTCTGTTGAGCATGTTCTAGTGAACTCATACTGTTGTTTTTTGTGCAGGTGTTCTGCTATGCTCTCAGCCCTGATGACAGCACCAACTTCAGAGTTAAAGTCATGGCAGAGACTCATCACTTCATCGACCTCTCACAGGTGAGTATTCGTATCGAGGGCTTATTCAAGATACATCATCTACCTTCTCCTTTCATGGGGTCTGTTTTGATTTCATCATGTTTCTTGTCTCCATAGATCCCCTGTAATGGAAAAGCAGCAGACAGGATCCATCAAGATGGAGTCCACATCCTGGTCAATATGAATGGTTATACTAAAGGAGCACGCAATGAGCTGTTCGCTTTGCGCCCAGCACCCATTCAGGTTGGCATTTCAGAGTTCAGCTTACAGAATGTCATCTGTGTTAATTTTGTTACGTTAATATAATGTGCGCAAATGCGATTGGATTTTTTTTGGAATATTTTTACTGTGTGGGTGATGTAACAGAAATGGACCATATTTAGAGGAGCCATTTGCAACTAATTCCTTAAATTAAAAAAACAACAAAAAACTTAGTGATAATTTTTTTACAATTATAAACATTGTCTTGCATCTTGGCTCAGAAAATCATTGAGGCAGCCAGAACAATTAGCATGTTGTTTTAGGGTCATTGACGAATTGAGGTTTTTAACAGTGTAAAAAAAACATAATGGAGATATAATTAATTTTAAAAGTTTTATTATGTGTTAACATTGGGATTATGTGGTTTTTATAATCAATTAACACTGCTTTTGTCTTTTTTTTTTTTTTTTTACAAGATGGACAAAATTTGTCACCAAAAAAAAATCATTCAGTTTAACCAAAATTTTGGTTTTACCGAATGACACTTTTGGTTATACCAAATGACGATATTTTCAAACAATGCTAACAGGCTGATATCTAACTTGCTAGCTAGTAAAATGTTTGCTAACTAACTAGTAAAAAGACAAACATTTTATATTTAGTACGAGTTTTTGAAATATTAAAACATTTTCCATGTTTTATAACGGTTGTACCGAACATGCGTATGATCAAGTGAAAACATGAATTTTTCAAATAGTTAAGAGAGAGTTAGTTACTTTGCTTCACGACCATGTGGTCCTTTGCAGGTGTCTGAATGATGTCACATCCTGTCACATGATATTGACCGCATGATTTACTCCAAAATGGTCCCTTTATATTGGTTACTCCGAATTACATCAATGAAATTCATTTTTCCGGACGTTCTTTCTCATAATAAAATGACTTTTACTCATAATTTTAACACCATTTTGCACTATGTTAATATATATTGTTATAAAATCATGCCAGAATAAAAAATATATACATTTATTACATTAAGATATTTTAATCACAAATGAAATGGCTGTATTGGCCTTTGGACGGTTAAACCGAATGACTTTTTGACACTTTAAAATCTTTAAAATACCTTTTTATATGCTGCAAAATATAATCAAAACCTTTTGGATTCAATAAGAGATCTAGTTGTACAACCTTACATACTTTGGATGTCATATCTTTGTTTTTTATTATTATTAAGGCCATTGGACAAAAAAATGACCCCGTCACATCATTGTACCGTTACCATTAAAATAGCTGTTTTTATCTGAATATATGTTAAAATGTAATTTATTCCTGTGATAAAAGCTGAATTTTCATTACTCCAGTCTTCAGTGTCACATAATTCTTCAGAAATCATTCTAATATGCTGATTTGATGCTCAAGAAACATTTCTGATTATTATAAATGTTGAAAACAGTTGTGCTGCTTCATATTTTTGAGGGAACACTGATATTTGATGAATAGAAGCAGCATTTATTTGAAATCTTTGGTAACATTATTAATGTCTTTACTGACACTCTTGATCACTTAAATGTGTCCTTACAGAATAAAAGTATTAATTTCTTAAAAATAAAAAAATCTTATTGACCCAAACTTTTGAACTGTAGAGTGTATATATATCAGATAATATATAAAGATCTAGTTAAATAATAATAATTGTATTTTTTTCCTAATCTGCCCAGGCAATGTGGCTTGGATACCCAGGCACCAGTGGAGCTCCGTTCATGGACTACATCATCAGCGATAAGGAGACGTCACCCATTGAGGTTGCCGAGCAGTACTCTGAGAAACTGGCCTACATGCCCAACACTTTCTTCATTGGAGATCATGCTAACATGTTCCCTCACCTCAAGGTAAGATTCAGTGTCTAATCACGATTTTTTTTTTTAATCAGTTATGAAAGAGAAAGTTCATGTTTTTCTTTTAAACCCAATAGAAAAAGGCAGTGATAGACTTCAAGTCAAATGGGCACATTTTTGACAATCGCATTGTGCTGAATGGCATCGATCTGAAAGCCTTTCTGGAAAGCCTGCCGGATGTCAAAGTTGTGAAGGTTAGTGAAGAAATCGCTGCTTTAAATCTGCCTCTCATTCCATTACCCTGTTAAACAGACATGCTAATGTTTCTTCCCCTGCTTTCAGATGGAATGTGATGGTCAAGAGGTGCCTGACAGTAACGGTGCCCTCTCCATGCCCGTTATCCCTATGAACACGGCTGCTGAGGCCATCATTAACATGATCAACCAAGGCCAGATCCAGGTCACCATCAACGGCTTTACCGTCAGCAACGGCCTGGCCACCACTCAGGTACGGCCCGCTGTCACTGGACTTCACTGTAATTTCACTGCTTCTTCCTGGCTGTGAGGGTCCTGGCTTGCTCTCAGACTGTGATTTAGTCCTGTCCTTCATTCTTGGCATGACAGATCTGTGGATAATTGACCACGTTTACATGCACATAATTTTTTCTGGTTAAGCCTTCATTCTGTGACAGAGGGTTACATGCACACTCTTTTCCATTCTTTATTTTAATTTTGTTTGGACAAGTGTGGATATAAATGAATATTCTGTTGAACATGGTGAAAAATGTCTCACATGTGCAGGCTGTCTTGTATTTTGTGTAATTAATTTGTTTACGTGAATCATGCTCGCAATCGGAATATATAACTTCTTAATTAATTCTGAATATTGCTGTGTGTAAACATGGTCGCTAAAACCTCAGTCTTGCCCAAATTGTCAGTGTGTAATTTATGGCGATTAAGCAGCGTGGAGGCGGTTTTATCAAACACGGTTGCCATTTGTATTCGCACATGAGAGCCTTGATTTCACTCAGATGAAATTATTCAAATCATCTCCGATCAGTTTCCTCCTTCGATCATCTCCTGATTGACTCCTCCTATAAGAGAAGATCTGGCTAAAAGTGGCCAGAGATGGAATATTACCTCATGTTGTTGTTTTTCAGATTTTTACATTGGAGGAGGTTGTAGTATCTGGGACTGTAGCCTTGCAGGTATGGCACACTTGAGCTGGCTGAGAATAGCACGCTTTGAGACAGGATGTGCAATAGGCATTTTTCCCTTCACACCACTGCTGTAGGTGGCACAAACATGGTGGCGGAGAAGTTGAACAGCTTGTAGGGATGGGCGACACTGTTTTAGGGAACATGCTTTTCTTTTCAGAACCTAAACTAGTAACTCGTGTTCTTTAATCTTTCTGTTTAGATTAACAACAAGGCAGCAACAGGAGAAGAAGTTCCCAGAACGATTGTGGTGACCACCCGCTCTCAATATGGCCTCCCTGAAGACTCCATTGTCTACTGCAACTTCAACCAGCTCTATAAGATTGACCCTCCCACCCTGCAGATGTGGGCCAATGTAAGATTTAAAGTGGGAATTCACTGCTGAAAGATGGGAACACTTGGCTGTCTTTGTAGTAGAAACACACACACAAAAAATGGCATCGATTCTACATGACTAGAGACAATAGACAAAAAGAGCTGTGGTGTTCCCTTTTGACAAAACACTTATAAAGCACTTTTGATTTCGGTGCTGCCCATATGTCTCCCAACTATCCATGGGCAAGAATACAAAACTGCAAAAGTACATACTGTAGTTTTAGCTAAAACGCTAGAGTTGGATGACACAATTTTGGTATATCGCATAAAAAAAAAAAAACGCTAGACTTTTATGCCAAAATTTAAGCGCTCAATTGAAGCGGATAACTTTATCCAATAAAAAGACATGCACATTAAACTACGATGGAAACACATTTACCGAATAAATTCCTTGATGTGCAACAAAAACCCTCAGGTTTGCCTCAGCAGAGGCTGTGATTGGATAACTGCACTAACCAGTGGACCAATTGCATCGCAGCATCTCAATGTTGGTTTGGTGGTTCTGAAACGTCTGAGTCAAAGTCTGTCATCAGAATGATTTGGTTTAATTCCCTCCAGAAGCGTCTCACACGATTGTGTTCCCAAACACCAGCATCCGAACGCAAGATCACATGACAGCGTTTATTGTGTTTTGTCTGATGCTCTGAGACCAACTCATTTATGATGGAGGGAAAAAAGAGCCTGATTGAAGCAACTTAGTTATATTATTGATATTTTGCGCCAGTTTCCCAGGAAATTATGATTTTGTTCTCTTGAACACATGGGATGGAAACGCTGCTTTATTCGTCATGTTTAGAACAGTATGTGCTCATTGTAAAACTGATTCTCTGGCAGCTCTACTCACTGTGCTCTCCATTGTGTAGATCCTGAAGCGTGTGCCCAACAGCGTGCTCTGGCTGTTGCGCTTCCCGGCCGTGGGTGAACCCAACATCCAGCAGTACGCTCAGAACCTAGGCCTGCCTGCCTCTCGCATCATCTTCTCCCCGGTGGCTCCCAAGGAGGAGCATGTACGACGTGGACAGTTGGCTGACGTGTGCCTGGACACCCCGCTCTGTAACGGCCACACCACGGGCATGGATGTGCT
This sequence comes from Ctenopharyngodon idella, assembly GCF_019924925.1. Classification (NCBI taxonomy): domain Eukaryota; kingdom Metazoa; phylum Chordata; class Actinopteri; order Cypriniformes; family Xenocyprididae; genus Ctenopharyngodon; species Ctenopharyngodon idella. Next base: position 1,931,825 of record NC_067233.1, read on the forward strand.
GTGGGCTGGTACACCCATGGTTACGATGCCAGGTAATACAAGCTAGGAGCACATGGTAAAAAATGGGTAAAAAAAAAATATTGATTTCTCGATTTTAATTGATTCTCTTTTTTACGAACTGATGTTGATTCTTAAATCCCAAGAATCAATTAGTCTATCCTGTTTTTAGTTGTTGAATGAATGGAACATTGTAGCGCGCCTCCCATCCAATAAATTGCAGTAAACTTTGTGCTTTGTTACTTTAGATATGAAACAAAGTCTCAGATTTCTAATTCTGCCCATTTTATTATGAAATTCAAAAAATAAACCTGTTTATTGTGGCGTGACAGATTGCTGTAGCACCTCAGTTCAAGCGAAGGGACGTGAACTGATTAGTTACAGCGCAAAAAAAAAAATATATGAGTGAACATCTGAAGGTATATTAAAAGTACAACTTGCTGAAATCTGTATCATATCTCGTGTAATCACTCAATCAGTGTTTTAACTGCTGAAAGACATCAATAAAACAGCTTGAGTCACGTACCATCACATTTACCTTAAACAAAACATGTTTAGTGACCGTCAACTTGTTAGTCAGCTAGAAAAATGAACTCTAGAGAGAAGCATTTTGCTAAATATGTGCGCCATTTCATTATAATTTTTAAAGGGGTCCTTGATTATGATTTCACTTTTTTACCTTTAATGTGTAATGTTTCTGTTAGAGCATAAACAACATCTGCAAAGTTACAACGCTCAAAGCTCAATGCAAAGGGAGATATTTTCTTTTAAAGAAATCGCTGTTTAAGTATTACAACAAACAGCTGGTCACAAACATCACAAACACCAAAATTTACATAAACCCCGCCCCCGAGAACACGCAACAAAGGGGGTGAGGCCATGTTGGGCTGCTTTAGAGAAGAGGAAGAGTTGTTGTAGTAGAGTGTTGTTATCATGCTGTCATTTTACGCCGGACTGCTTCACAAACGAGGGTCAATTCAACGCTGGATTTGCACAAAAGATTAACATGACGGCACATGCTAGTGGATGAGTTGAATCAACTCCACAGCAACTACATAAATTTATCCACTAACCATTCAGAAACGTCTAAAAGTTGTAACTTCTTCCTGAGTCTCTCCATCAGTGTCGACTCCGGTTTGAACAATGTAAGGCTGAACACCGTTACTGACAATCCTCATTTTGGCTGCGTGAGATTCTCCAGCTTTGTTGTTGTTGAGCGACCGAAGCACGAGCTGTTAAAGCTCCGCCCTCTTCTGGAAAGGGGGCCGGGAGCAGCAGCTCATTTGCATTTAAAGGGACACATACAAAAACGGCGTGTTTTTGCTCACACCCAAATAGGGACAAATTTAACAAGCTATAATAAATGATCTGTGGGGTATTTTGAGCTGAAACTTCACAGACACATTCTGGTCCCCTTTAATGTTCTTCAGTGTTTAATGCATGTTTGAATAAATCTGTCAAGTTTTTATGATGGCCACCATTTAAATGTTTACTTAAAATGCGTTGTTTCCTGCAGGAGAGACGCTGGCTTCACGTGTGGCCGCCTCTCAGCTCACCTGTCTCGGCTGTCCTGAACTCATCGCTCAGAGCCGTCAGGAGTATGAAGATGTTGCTGTGAAGCTTGGCACTGATATGGAATTGTAAGCTCCTTTTGTCAATAACCACTTTCAGAACTAGACATGTTTAAGATTAAAACACGCTCTTCCTTCTTTCCTCACAGCCTGAAGAAGGTCCGCTCCCGCGTCTGGAAGCAGCGCATCTGCAGCCCACTCTTCAACACCAAACAGTACACCATGGACCTGGAGAGACTCTACCTGCAGATGTGGGAGCATCACGCTGCTGGAGGCAAACCTGACCACCTGGTCAAAGTGCAGTCTCTAGAGAGCAGCGAGAGCTCCTAAGTTGGGCTCGTCATTGCATGCCCCCCCCCCTCATGTGTCAGTCACAGAGACTCTATGGAGCCTACAGGTGAGCACCGTCACTATGATCCCATGAGCCGGAGTGGACGGCTGGACGCACAAAGCTGCCCCCTTTCCCATCGTCTGACGGATTTGATGTTTGTTGGCTACACTGATTTTGTTTTGTTTGTTTTTCTGCTTCTAAAAGACTTTCCTGTAATTGAAGTGGACTTTCTGAAAAAGTGGATAACGGGGTCTAAAATGCAAAACGACATGGAAATAATCCTGAAAATGTAACCGTAAAATAATCAGCACAGATAGGGTCTTTTTTTTTAGTTAGGTTATGTGCTTCTTGACCTATTTTAGCTTTCTGTCCTCATGACCTAAACCTGGGTGACGGATGCATACCTCGGATCATCCCAAACGAATGCCAACGTTGTTTCCGTATGCTGTCAATAGAAAATAATTCCTCTTTGTTTTTGAAAACATGCTATGTGAACATGCTAAACAGAGGAGTGTCTTATTACACACTGACAAAAGGCCTGCAAACTGCTCAAATGTTGACTCCTGATTTTTTCTTTATTTTTTTTATGGTTTTACCAGGAAAGGTGTAGGTAAGTATGTGGTTTTGTACACTGTCTTCCTATTAACGCGTTTTATTTATGCTCTGTCAGTGTCGATTCTGCAAGGCTCTTTACATAAACTGAAATAAAGAGAAGTGGCAAACCTTGAAGAGAGTTGCACATACTTTGTTTTTTCATTTTTTTTCTTCCGTTCCTTTTAGGAGCCAACACATAATGGAACTAACAATAGTAACATACTGGTTATTGTGATCTATATTGCTGTTACGCTGTTGCTGACTGAACTGTGATGTGCACCCATTGTAAATTTGATCGCTGTATTCAGTTTAGTTCAATAAAGAAATGCTAAAATTGTTTCTACACTTGGGTTGTGTGGCCTGTCCGAGATCATTCACATTGGGCTAGAAGGGGCAGCAGCCTTTATATTACATAGCCCCTAAAGGAATATGGTGATCGGAAAAAATAAGAGATGGGAGTAAAAAATTATATGCAATTGCTTTTGCGTTTTGCGCAACATGTTTTCCGTTCCCCTAAGAAACTTTGTTCTCGCGCAAAATATTTTTCTTTCCCTCAAGAATCTTTGTTCTCTCGCAAAATATTTTTCTTTCCCCCAAGAAACTTTGCGTTTTCCCGCAAAATATTTTTCTTTCCCTCAAGAAACTTTGCGTTATCTCGCAAAATATTTTCAGTTCACCAAGAAACTTTACGTTCTCTTGCAAAACATTTTCCGTTCCCTCAAGAAACTTTGTTTTCCCGCAAAATATTTTTCTTTCCCCCAAGAAACTTTACGTTCTCTCGCAAAATGTTTTCCCTTCCCCCAAGAACCTTTGCGTTCTCTCGCAAAATATTTTCAGTTCCCCCAAGAAACTTTGGTTCTCCCGCAAAATGTTTTTCTTTCCCCCAAGAAACTTTACGCTCTCTCGCAAAATATTTTTCTCTCCCCCAAGAAACCTTGGTTCTCCCACGAAATATTTTTCTTTCCCCCAAGAAACTTTACGTTCTCTCGCAAAATATTTTTCTTTCCCCCAAGAAACTTTACGTTCTCTCGCAAAATATTTTTCTTTCCCCCAAGAAACTTTACGTTCTCGCGCAAAATATTTTTCTTTCCCCCAAGAAACTTTACGCTCTCTCGCAAAATATTTTTCTTTCCCCCAAGAAACTTTACGTTCTCTTGCAAAATATTTTTCTTTCCCCCAAGAAACTTTACGTTCTCGCGCAAAATATTTTTCTCTCCCCCAAGAAACTTTGGTTCTCCCGCAAAATATTTTTCTCTCCCCCAAGAAACTTTGGTTCTCCCGCAAAATATTTTTCTCTCCCCCAAGAAACTTTACGTTCTCTCGCAAAATATTTTTCTTTCCCCCAAGAAACTTTACGTTCTCTTGCAAAATATTTTTCTTTCCCCCAAGAAACTTTACGTTCTCGCGCAAAATATTTTTCTCTCCCCCAAGAAACTTTGGTTCTCCCGCAAAATATTTTTCTCTCCCCCAAGAAACTTTACGTTCTCTCGCAAAATATTTTTCTCTCCCCCAAGAAACTTTGGTTCTCCCGCAAAATATTTTTCTTTCCCCCAAGAAACTTTACGTTCTCTCGCAAAATGTTTTTCTTTCCTCCAAGAAACTTTGCGTTCTCCCGCAAAATATTTTTCTTTCCACCAAGAAACTTTACGTTCTCTCGCAAAATGTTTTTCTTTCCTCCAAGAAACTTTACGTTCTCCCGCAAAATGTTTTCCGTTCCCCCAAGAAACTTTGCGTTCTCCCGCAAAATATTTTCATTTCACCAAGAAACTTTACGTTCTCTCGCAAAATATTTTCAGTTCACCAAGGAACTCAAAAGTTTTGCAAACGAATGTGAATTTGTTAGCAGCCTCAGTATCTAATTTTCTAAGTAATTTTCTAAATTCCACAAGTATTTCTAGTTGTCATGTGACATGGAATGAACTTTGTAACTGGTTGTTACAAAGTTGTAACTGACAGAATCTTCACATTAGATTTCTAAATGTTGGACTAAATAGAATATTTCAGTTGAATGAACTATGAAACTAGTTGAGCAAACATATATTAAAATTGGGGTCAAGACATTTTAAGCATTTTCAGAATTAAACATGGATGGATGGATAGATTGACCCTGTTGCTAAGGCTAATGTGTATACAAACAAATAATATTTTATATTATTAAATATAAATAATATTTTGGGGGTTTTAGCCTGTATAATTGATGGAAACGATGCAGAATAAAAACAATTTATACATGAAATTTACCTTGGTTTTTTTATTTACTGTTTTCTACACATCATATTTCACCTCGTTTCATTTCAAGCATGTCCTTTACTGAAACTGTTGTCTCTTTGGTCACGAGCAATCAGTGCTTTATTAGTAAAAGTTGTAGCAGAGGAGTGTGAAGACTGCATCGCGCTTTTCTGCCTCACCATCAGCGACATCAAAGGCAGGCAAAGCTGTATATATGAGGAAATAATCTGCTTATTTTTGTTACTTTTTTTTAATTATCTTGTTTAGCATTTACAATTGCAGATTGTCATATTGTCAGATTGATGATTGTTGTTATGCTTTGTGTATTTTGTCATAATGTTTACCATTCACAGTTGCAAGATGGTTTTACTTATATATTAGTATCTGATACATACATACAAATAATGATGGTGGTTTAGGGATGGATGGATCATGTCCTTCCAAGTGGACGGGGTGGTGGCAGGCATGGATGGATGGATGGATGCAAAGTTTCTCAGTGGAACACAAAACACTTTTTGAGCGAATGCAAAAGCATTGAAATATATTTTTTCCAGCACTATATCCCTTTAGTGATTACAATAGTAATATATTTATCTTCATTTTCTATTAGTTTATAATTAGTTTTAATGTAGTAATAATAATATAAAAACTATATCATCATCATCATCATCATCACTGAAAGAGGTCTTAGCCCTGAAGCGACGGTGGAAACACTGATTTGTTCAGATCAGAGCTGATTACGGCTTACAAAATGAGAATGATCAGTGGTCAGAACTAAATAAAGAGGCCGTCAGTCTGCTGACTTCCATTCAAAAGCTTGGGAATGCAGGACACTGAAGCTCATCCGAAGAAGTTTCTCATTTTGCTGTGATCCAAAGTGAACTCTTCTGACCTGAACAGAAGATCCATATGTCTTCACTTTGGTATGATAACTTGACAAACTTATAAAAAGAAAAGCCCTAGTTTCTGTTAATAAACACATTTGAAACTTGTATTATTTTGTTTTATTTTTAAAGACTGTAACATGTTTGTCTGTATTATCAAATAATAACCAGTGTTGAAAGAAAAGTTTCCTTGCACAAATATATCATGCTAAATATTTCCATCAATATTTCAACTCTTCATAAATACATGATTAATAAAATTAAAAAAATCAGAAGCTTCTTATAATGTAAAAGGAGATCCTGTATTCATATATTTTGATATTACAATAGCAACAATAACTGTAGTTAATATGAAACATTTGGCAGAAGTTCTAGTTGCCAGAGATTTTTCATCTCGTCCATTGCAATAATTCTCTTCGAGTACTACAGAAACCGCAAATTGTGTCTTTTTCATTTATTCATTCTTTAAACTGAGAGGAAGTGAAACGACACTGTTAAAAAGTGCAAGGAATGTTTAATGAACAGAGCGCACATACTAATGACATATTATAACACACAATAAACATGCAAAATAAGATCATATTCAAGCTTCACTTAAAAAAAGAAGATATTTAGACTATGGATGGATGTTAGAGAGACTCGAAGTTTTCAGACGGGGAAAGAGTCAAAACAAATGCTTCCAGATCTTCAAGAGAGGCCTGCAGGTGGAGAACAAGAGGTAAAGTGAATTTGAGGTATCATATGGCAATGAAAATGTCTCAATGAACTCAGTTTTTCTCGTACCCTCCATTCTTCCACTCCTGAGGCGACGCGCTGCTCCGTGTGTGTGATGTTCTCTCGGCCGGTCTGCACCTTCTGAGCAAGACCAGCGTTCTCCTTCTGGAGCTTCTTCAGCTGGATCCGCATGTACTCCTCCTGCTTCTTATAATAGGACACTAGATCACTGCACACATCCTGCTCTGGAACACCAGTCGGACGCCTGCAATGTAAAGGGTCAAAACAAAGCAAAAATTGTTTAGTTTCAATTAAAAAAAACAAATAAAAATAAATGCAGAACACTCAAACAGAAACACATTTAACTTTTTACAAAATATTCATCTTTTTATTTCTAGATATATATCTGAACGCATAAAAGCACATTTAAGTTTCAGTTTGGACTTTTGTTCCTCTATTCCAGTTTATTTTCTCTATATAGAACCTCCATAGAGAAACTATAGCTCCCTCTGGTGGCAGTTATCATAAAATGCAGATTAATGTCATCTTTTTCCCACAAGAGGTCAGCAGAGACACACCTGACTGAATGCATGATTTTTTGTTTTTTAAGAGGCTTTCACTAGAATTGGACTGGAATGGTCTCTTTTTGTGAAACAATATACAAAAATATGCTTATTTTAGTAATAAAATTCAAGAATTTAGAGGCAAGTAAAATAAAAATCACCAAAAAATATATTCTGCATAAATTTAAAGATAATATTTTATCATAATAAACTGATAAAGGATTTCTGGACCAAAAAAAAAATAGTGTAATTTTTTCCGTGAGGAGATGTTTTTGTTTTTCCCTGGAGAGGAGAGGAATTAGCTCCACATATTGTGTTTTATATAGTTGCTGTAAAAAAATGTAGGTATTGTTTCCCCCATTTTTATACATTATGCTTATCTGTATACTGTACATGACTACTTTGTGGTAATATTTGTTACTGTTTTATGGTTTGTAGGGATGCACAGATATGAACATTTTGGCTGATACCGATAACCGATAATTCTTTATATTTGAAAGCCGATAACCGATATATTGGCTGATAAATCTAAAACTAAATTTTTTGAGCCTGATTACAAAAACAGAAGTCTCACCATTAAATCCAAGTCCCAAACACACGATTATAATGTTCTCATTATAATTTTATATGATGCACATGTTGCACTTAACTGTATTTTTCTTTTTGAAGTGATTTCAATCGTATTTCAAGCAATTCAAAACCATCATGGTGAACAGCGCGCATCTGAAGCGTCTCAGCTGAAGGAAATAATCCATTATTTATCAGCTTTAATATATCAGACAAATTTTCTTATCGATAACATTAAAAGTGAACATATATCAGCCGATACCGATATGGTGGCCAGTATATCATGCATCCCTAATTGTATGTATTGTAAAAACAATGAAGTCAGGAGAGCATCATGTGAACTCACCACGCAGCTTGTGGCGTGTCTTTAGCGAGCTCCTGCAGTTTGTCCAACTCTTCAAGCCTCACCTGCAGATCGCCCTCCTCAATCACAGTCGCAATTTCCTTCTAAACACATCATCATCACAAAACATATGATCAGAACGATCACTGCTAAAACAGATACACCTCTAACATGAAGCAACACTGTGATCATCTAAACTGCTGAATGTCACACAGCTCAATCTGTTGTGAGATGTGTGTAGATAATGTGACTTAAGACTGTCGAGAATGTGTGGGATTTTGCTTGAAGAAAGTAGAAAATTAAGCCAATTTTAAGACCATCAAGATTTAATTTTATTGTGACATTATTTTCATGACAAATAAAGATACCCATTGTAATGTACTGAAAAAAATATATATGGGTCATTAGCAAATAAGGTTTTTAAAAGTGTACAAAAAACATAATGGAGATATAATTAATTTTGAAGTTTTATTAAGTGTTAACAATGAGATTATGTGGTTTTTATAATCAATTAACACTGATTTTATCATTTATTACAAGATTTGTCACCAAAAAAGTCATTCGGTTTAACCAAAATTTCGGTTTTACCGAATGACGATATTTTCAAACAATGCTAACAGGCTGATATCTAGCTAGCTAGCAAAAGGACAATCAAACATTTTATATTTAGCACAATTTTTTAAAATATTACAACATTTTCCATGTTTATAGCGGTTGTACCGAATGACCTGATGTTTGAGTGCGTATGATCAAGTGAAAACATGAATTTTTCAAATAGTTAAGAGAGAGTTAGTTACTTTGCTTCACGACCATGTGGTCCTTTGCAGGTGTCTGAATGATGTCACATCCTGTCACATGATACTGACCACATGACTTCATCCAAAATGGTCCCTTTATATTGGTTACCCCGAATGACATCAATGAAATTCATTTTTCCGGACATTCTTCGATTTTGTCATTTTATCATCACTGATTTTGTCATTTATTACAAGATTTGTCACCAAAAAAGTCATTCAGTTTAACCAAAATTTTAGTTTTACCGAATGACACTTTTGGTTATACCAAATTTACCAAATCATGACTTGATCCAAAATGGTCCTTTATATTGGTTACTCCGAATGACATCAATGAAATTCATTTTTCCGGACATTATTTCTCATAACCAAGCAACGACTTCTACACATAATTTTAATACCATTTTGCACTATGTTGATATATGATGTTATAAAATCATGCCAGAATAAAAAATATATACATTTATTTCATTTCAAGATATTTTAATCACAAATGAAATGGCTGTATTGGCCTCCAAAATCTTTAAAATACCTTTATATGTAGCAAAATATAATTAAAACATTTTGGATTCAATAAAAGAGATCTAGTTGTACTACCTTACAAACTTTGGATGTCATATCTTTGTTTATTATTATTATTAAGGCCTTTGGACAAAAAAATGACCCGTCACATCATTGGCCCATATATATATATATATATATATATATAAATAAATAAGTAATATACTTTACCTGTACTAAAGTCTGCAGTTGGCTGATGAACTGTTTGTGCATGGCTTCAGTCAGTTGAGGGTTTTGTTTTGACAGTGGCTGGAAATAGTGAGAAAACCTGTCGAAACTGACACAAAGAGTGCAACTAAATTTAAAAAGTGAAGCTACTTAGTAACAGACAACAAAAACCACTTGTTTTAACGCGAATTCAGTGAAAAACTATTTTATTCGAGTTACCTGGCGTTGTCCAACATCCACTGCAGACTCTTCTCCATCACCTTATTAAAGAGTTTGAGTCTCGGTTTAGTCTGAGATGATTTAACCGAATCATTGCGACGAGTCGATGCTTGTGATGAAACTTCACCAGCTTTATCCGCATTATTATTCGCTGAAACGGATTCACTGCTCTTCTCGGACTCCTCCATCTTACTGTTGATATTTACAAAAGTCCCCGCCAAGAAGAAGCGCGTCACACTACGGAAAGCGAGCAGCTGCCAGTTCAAGTCGTTTTCTCGAAACGCGTTTATCTGGTCTGACGGTTCATATTACCGCACTGACCCCTCAGCTGTCTATGATCTATTTCTACCCTCCCCTTCTCTTTCCTTTACCACATGAGACTTGGTTTTTACTACGTCTGCAGCAATGAGTTTAATTAGAGGTGTTGTTTCTACTTTATACCATATTCCAAAGATTTATAAATGGTTTTATCGGCCCTATTATCTGCTGTCACTGCTGATGACACTGGCGTTTCCAATCGTGCGCAGCTGTCCGGGACTGTGCGAGAATTTGCCATCTCAAAGAGAAGACGCCAACTCATGCGCCTTTGACTGGGTCAGTGAAGTTCAGAGAAACTCACTTGGAAAGCCTATGCTCTTATAAATTATTTTACTATAGCCTAACTTTATTACAGCTTAATAACACTTGCACTAGTAGAAAAGTAGCATGGTACTGATATGTTTTTGAACCGCATGCTGTGTTGCCTGACCCTGTAAATAAAATAAAACTAAATATTTAAGTGTATTCTTGTTATACGGTACCGGTCAAAAGTTACTATTTTTAATATTTTTGAATGACAAGACTGCATTTATTTGATCAAAAATACAGAAAAAACAATAATATTGTGACATATTATTGCAATTTAAAATAATGGTTTTCTATTTTAATATACTTTAAAGTATAATTTATTTCAGTGATGCAACGCTGATCACCATTACTCCGATCAGTGTCACATGATCCTTCAGAAATCATTCTAATATGCTGACTTATTATCAATGTTGAAACAGTTGTGCTGCTTAATATAGAAATCTTTTCTAACAATATAAGTCTTTACTATCACTTTTTATCAATTTAACACATCCTTGCTGAATGAAAGTATTCATTTCTTTCAAAAAAAGAAAAAAAATACTTTTGAACGAGTTAAACAAATGCTGTTCTTTTATTCAAAGAATCCTGAAAAGGCATGGTTCCCAAAAAAATATTAATCAGCACAACTGTTTCCAACATTGATAATAAATCATCATAATAGGATGATTTCTGAAGGATCATGTGACACTGGAGACTGGAGTAATGATGCTGAAAATTCAGCTTTGCATCAATAATATTTTTAAGGTATATTAAAATAGAAAACCATAATTTTAAATTGTAATAATATTTCATTTTTCCTGTATTTTTTATCAAATAAATGCAGCCTTGATGAGCAGAAGAGACTTCTTTCAAAACATTAAAAATATTGTTTCCAAACTTTTGACAGGTACTTTATATGGGTCAGTGACGAATAATGTTTTTGAAAGTGTAAACATAATGGAGATATAATTAATTTTGAAGTTTTATTAAGTGTTAACAATGAGATTATGTGGTTTTTATAATCACTGATTTTGTCATTTTTTACAAGATGGACAAAATTTGTCACCAAAAAAGTCATTCGATTTTACCAAAATTTCGGTTTTACCGAATGACACTTTTGGTTATACCGAATGACGATATTTTCAAACAATGCTAACAGGCTGATATCTAGCTAGCTAGCAAAAGGACAATCAAACATTTTATATTTAGTACAAGTTTTTAAAATATTACAACATTTTCCATGTTTTATAGCGGTTGTACCGAATGACCTGATGTTTCATGCGTATGATCAAGTGAAAACATGAATTTTTCCAATAGCTAAAAGAGAGTTAGTTACTTTGCTTCATGACCATGTGATCCTTTGCAGGTGTCTGAATGATGTCACATCCTGTCACATGATATTGATCACATGACTTGATCCAAAATGGTCCCTTTATATTGGTTACTCCGAATGACATCAATGAAATTCATTTTTCCGGACATTCTTTCTCATAACAAAGCAACGACTTCTACACATAATTTTAATACCATTTTGCACTATGGTGATATATGATGATATAAAATCATGCCAGAATAAAAAAACTTAAACATTTATTACATTTTAAGATATTTTAATCACAAATGAAATGGCTGTATTGGACTTTGGACGGTTAAACCGAATGACCTTTTGACACTTCAAAATCTTTAAAATACCTTCATATGTAGCAAAATATAATTAAAACCTTTTGGATTCAATAAAAGAGATCTAGTTGTACTACCTTACATACTTTGGATGTCATATCTTTGTTTTTTATTATTATTAAGGCCATTGGACAAAAAAAAAAAAGACCTGTCACATGACGTCATTGACCCATATATATATAATATGTGTTTCTAAAATGTGTTTCTTTATTTGTATAACCTGTATAATTGCTCCTGTATAGAGGGAGGTGGAGATTTTAATGTTTCTCAGTGCCATTGTCATGATGAAGAACCGCAGAGCCAGTAAGTTTAAATGTGTCATCAGATTACACACATCATCAAACTAGATATTCATGAATAATATGTACATCGATGGTGCTTTATTTGATCTCTGTCTCTCTCAGTAACACTGGAGCAGCACATTGGGAATATATTTCTCTTCAGTAAGGCGGCGAACGTGGTGCTGTTCTTTCGAGTGGACCTGAGACTCGGCCTTCTCTACCTCACGCTGTGTGTGGGTAAATAAATGAACATATGATCCACTTGGAAAATAAAAACACTACATACTTGTGTGATGTATAATGTGATACTGTGCCTTCTCTACACAGTGTTTTTGATCACATGTAAACCACCAATCCACATGGGCCCTGAGTACATCACATACTTCAGTGACTCAACTATAGATGTGAGTGAAATTCAGACTTCAGTATTTGTGTAGTTTATCAATATCTTCTTTTGCATGTGTGCATAGATGTGTCTTCTTACAATACATTGTATAAAATGATGTTATTTTAAAAATATATATTATTTCACATTATTTAATGTCATGAACTGAAACTAATATGCACATTATTCTACACAATGTCAGGATGAACTGCAGAGGGACGGTCGTGTGACATGGATTGTTGAGTTTTATGCCAACTGGTCTCCAGAGTGTCAGTCATTTGCTCCTGTTTTTGCTGACCTGTCACTTAAGTAAGTCACACTATACTAACATACTCTACATCTACTCTCACACTTAATAACTTTTACTGTGTTCACCAGGTATAGCTGCTTAGGCCTCAAATTTGGAAAAGTGGACATTGGACAATATGGAGCAGTTGCTGAGAGGTAAAGCCATCTTTATTCCCAATGAAACAGAATATTTCTACCCTATTGTGACGTGTATCCAAGTGAAACGGCGTCTCAAAAGAGAACAAATGTAAGGCAGGGGCTTGATTTTGTCTGTGGGGAATTGATTGGATGGTTGTGGTTTGCTATTGGTGGATCTCATGTGAGTGACAGGTTGTCTCTGGTGTCTCCAGAATGTGTCTGTGAAGTTTCAGCTCAAAATACCCCACAGATCATTTATTATAGCTTGTCAAATTTGCACCTATTTGGGTGTGAGCAAAAATGCGCCGTTTTTGTGTGTGTCCCTTTAAATGCAAATGAGCTGCTGCTCCCGCCCCCTTTCCAGAAGAGGGCGGAGCTTTAACAGCTCGCGCTTCGGTCGCTCAACAACAACAAAGCTGGAGAATCTCACACAGACAAAATTACGATATTGTTCAGCCTTACATTGTTCAAACCGGAGTCGACACTGATGGAGAGACTCAGGAAGAAGTTACAACTTTTAGACGTTTCTGAATGGTTAGTGGATAAATTTATGTAGTTGCTATGGAGTTGATTCAACTCATCCACTAGCATGTGCCGACATGTTAATCTTTTGTGCAAATCCAGCGTTGAATTGACCCTCGTTTGTGAAGCAGTCCGGTGTAAAATGACGGCATGACAACAACACTCTACTACAACAACTCTTCCTCTTCTCTAAAGCAGCCCAACATGGCCTTTGTTGTGTTCTCGGGGGCGGGGTTTATGTAAATTTTAGGGTTTGTGATGTCACCAACCCAGGAAGAAGCTCGTTGTAGTCCCTACCAGCCATTTTTTGTAGTCCTTAAACAGAGAATTCTTTAAAAGAAAATATTGAACTTTGAGCGTCATAACTTTGCAGATGTTGTTTATGCTCAAACAGCAACATTACACACTAACTAAAGTTAAAAAAGTGAAATCATAATCAACCACCCCTTTAAATTTGTTGAGTGACAGCACTGTGCTCTCATTACAGGTATAAGATAAACCCCTCCCCTCTCTGCAAGCAGCTGCCTTCCCTTTTGCTGTTGCAGGGTGGTCGAGAATTCATACGACGCCCTCTAGTGGACAAGAAGGGAAGGGCCATTGGGTGGAATTTCACTGAGGTAAAAAGTCCAAAACGCTCTCAAGACGTACAAAGCAATTGGTTATTCCTCTCTGAGCTTCCGTTTGTGTGTTTAACAGGAAAGTATCATTCAAGAGTTCAATCTAAATGAGATATTCCAAAAATGTAAGAAACTCAAGAAGGGAGAGAAGCCTGAGGAACCAAAGACACTCCTGCAGGAGGCTCCTGAAGAAGAGGAGCCTGTGGGCCCACATGAGGAGGAGGAGGAGGAGGAGGATCCAGAGAGCAAAAAAGACAAATAAGACAGACTAAACATGAATTATTCAGCATCATGTCTAAACAGATGGACTGAACAGTGCAACACATCTAAATGTCTCTCTTTTCCTGTTAATCTTGATTGCGACTTTCATTTTAGTTCACAAATCATTTTTAAACTGCATTATTCTCTTAACTTACTGTGGTTTTGCAGGGGGGTTGCCAATTACGGTTTGATCTATAAAAAATATTAGGCTTTAAACAAAAACAAAATATTAAGTTACCTTTCACCAATAAAAATCCAAATGTTTCATTCTGTCCCTGATTATATGATGTCAGCATTATAAACTATGTAAATGCATGAAGATTATACGCATTTTAGAGGCCAGGTTTAAAACGCAAGAGTCAGTTTTACAAACAGCATGTCCTTGATTCATCTCTCAATCCACCAAGGAGTTCCTGGTCTTGGTTGAACACTCCTGACTCAGAGTCTTTTATACTTTATTTTATGCTACATTTGCCTTTGAGGTTCAAAGTTTTAAAACTGCTGAGTAAATCATGTTTGTGCGAGCATTAGTTATTCATACTGATATTACACAGTCTTACCCCGAAAATGAACATGCTGTCATCATTTATTCATACTCACGTCTTTCAAAACCCAATATGAATTTTTGGGTGAACTGTCCTTTTTATTTGAGCAGCAAATCCAATCAAGAGAAATTCATTTAAAGTTTAGAACTGAAATCTTCTTAATGTTGATAACACAATCAAAGCTCGCACGCTTACAAAAGGCAAACCTTGAAAAATAATTCAACATGTTATTGGTATGTGATGAAATGACTGGTCCTGAGTTTCATGTCAGATCCTGTTTTTGTGTTACCAGATCCTGGGTCAGACGTAACAACCCAGCGTTTGGGTAGTTTTTGTGTTACCCAGATCCTGGGTCAGACGTAACAACCCAGCGTTTGGGTAGTTTTTGTGTTACCAGATCTTGGGTCAGACGAAATAACCCAGGGGTTAAGTTATTTTTCGCAGGCTTTTTGCGCCCTCTTCAGGAGAGAGCAGTGCAGCTCCGTCAAATTGGTGCATGTCTTCGGTAAAATACAGGTTTGTGTACGTTTTATTTCATCTAAAAATTCATTATTGTTCTGTATATCGTTTAATTTTATGCAAAGCAACATACAGAGGCGTGATGTGAGTCACCTAAATGAGTGTCGCGTCGGTCTTTTCGCGTGATGGAAACGCCTGATGCCTTGAATAACATTTTATGATTTCATTCAAAAAGATACAGAATATAAATATTTAGGATGTTAAAATATGTACC
The DNA here is from genome assembly GCF_019924925.1 of Ctenopharyngodon idella. Taxonomy (NCBI): domain Eukaryota; kingdom Metazoa; phylum Chordata; class Actinopteri; order Cypriniformes; family Xenocyprididae; genus Ctenopharyngodon; species Ctenopharyngodon idella. Next base: position 1,947,416 of record NC_067233.1, read on the forward strand.
CAGAACTTTACACTGATTATTTATGGACAGGTTATGGAGTCAGTCACAGCATTTTTCGGCTACGAGTGAAACGCAGGCGGCGATCTAAAGTTATCAGTTTCCCTGCCGAACGCGAGTCATCTCCGGCACGAGATCCAGCGCCGTTACGTTGGAAACAGGACAACAGAGACTGGTCGATTACACTTGAATTACTTCTAAATGTTTCATTTTTATTTCTAATATTTGTTAAACAAGCTTAAATGTAGGCAATATGTATTTACCCAGCCCAAATTGGGTTGTTTTTAACCCAGTGTTTTTTAGAGTATATATATATATATATATATATATATATAAACATTGATTTCAGTGCACAGCTTCAAAAAAGACAATAATCCTTCTTGTCCGAGCCCATCTGTATTAGTCTCAGTTTATGTACTGTATACGGGCCAATATGTGTCATTCTCTCTCATTCTATTGACATGTGAATCTTTGTGAGTCCTATTATTTGCTCTCGTCGGCTGCTCCTGTTTGCCTCTGATGCCTGGAGTAAGTGTGCTCCAATACTGTAGCATTATGGCACCTGGCAGACAGTGTGTTGGCACGGCCGAGGACACAGAGACAGATTGAGGCTGACACAGCAGACCTTCACTTGGCGAATGGCTGGCACTGCCTGCTGTGCGGATCAGAGCCGGCCTCTATGACACTCCACTCGGGGGGGCCTGTCACCCTTTTGGAAAAAAGGAGTGCTGCTAGACTTCAGTTCCGGCTGCAGGATGGCAAGAACATCAGCGGAAAGTGTTCGGAAATCCTTCACAGTATGATGCCATATTCTAAATGTCATCTAGGAGCCAAGTGCATCGAAAAGAAATTAGGGCATTTATAAAGGGCTCTTTCCTTACATTTGGACATAGAGTGTGGCGTATATTTACAACTCTAAAAGTGTCAAACCTGATCTGATAGGATGATTAGGGATATTAACATTTTTTGTGCTAACGTTTTGAGAACATTGTTAAATAAAGCCCCTATTAAAAGATGAAGTCTCTGGTGTCTCCAGAATGTGTCTGTGAAGTTTCAGCTCAAAATACCCCACAGATCATTTATTATAGCTTGTCAAATTTGCCCCTATTTGGGTGTGAGCAAAAACACGCCGTTTTTGTGTGTGTCCCTTTAAATGCAAATGAGCTGCTGCTCCCGCCCCCTTTCCAGAAGAGGGCGGAGCTTTAACAGCTCGTGCTTCGGTTGCTCAACAACAACAAAGCTGGAGAATCTCACGCAGCCAAAATGATGAAACTGTTCAGCCTTACATTGTCGGACACTGATGGAGAGACTCAGGAAGAAGTTACAACTTTTAGATGTTTCTGAATGGTTAGTGGATACATTTATGTAGTTTCTGTGGAGTTGATTCAACTCATCCACTAGCATGTGCCGTCATGTTAATCTTTTTTCGTTGAATTGACCCTCGTTTGTTAAGCAGTCCGGCGTAAAATGACGGCATGTCAACAACACTCTACTACAACAACTCTTCCTCTTCTCTAAAGCAGCCCAACATGGCCCCGCCCCCTTTGTTGCGTGTTCTTGGGGGCGGGGTTTATGTAAATCGTAGGGTTTGTGATGTCACTAACCTGGGAAGAAGCTCATTGTAGCCCCTACCAGCTGGTTGTTGTAGTCAGTGAATTTTTTAAAAGAAAATATCTTCGCATTACCTAAAGTTCTGAGGATGTTCCCTGTCAGCTGGGAAGGCCAGGATCACTCAGGTGTACCTGCTTAGCTTCCCTCACTATGTACACTGTCAGGTGCTATCAGATCAGCCATGTTTATGTCAAGCATTTTCAGTTCAGCCATGGCCTGGAGTCTTAATGTCATTTTGCCAAGCTTTCCAGCAAAAAGAGGGCTACAGATGAATCTCAATAATGAGCCATGTGCTCCAAACAGCAGGATTCTTGTATGGTCTCCTGTTCAAGCTGTGACTGTGAGTATGCTTGCTTTGCCACCCAAACAAGGCAACAGGGGGCTTAAAGTGTGCTGCCCCATTTTATAATAGAGGATTATTTAAATATCTGAATATTCAATCAGCAGGAAATAATTAAGCATACTCAAATCAGCCCTGCATCTGATAAGCATATTGATCAGCCATGGTCTGCAGGATACTGTACACAGAGCCAAGTGCAGAATACAGGAGGATCCTATGTTTAACATCCCAGATCTTGCCATTTATTGCAGTTTGCTACTGTAGCTCAAATTGCTCAAGAAGTTAATGCTGATAGAAAGGTGTCAGAATACACACGTATGGAGCTGCATAGCTGCAGACCAGTCAGGGTGCCCATGCTGACCCCTGTCCACCGCCGAAAAAGCCAACAGTGGACACATGAGCATCAGAACTGGACCACGGAGCAATGTAAGAAGGTGGCCTGGTCTGATGAATCACGTTTTCTTACATCACGTGGATGGCCGGGTGCGTGTGCGTCGCTTACCTGGGGAACACATGGCACCAGGATGCACTATGGGAAGAAGACAAACCGGTGGAGGCAGTGTGATGCTTTGGGCAATGTTCTGCTGGGAAACCTTGGGTCCTGCCATCCATGTGGATGTTACTTTGACACGTACCACCTACCTAAGCATTGTTGCAGACCATGTACACCCTTTCATGGAAACGGTATTCCCTGGTGGCTGTGGCCTCTTTCAGCAGGATAATGCTCCTGCCACAAAGCAAAAATGGTTCAGGAATGGTTTGAGGAGCACAACAACGAGTTTGAGGTGTTGACTTGGCCTCCAAATTCCCCAGATCTCAAAGTTTTAAAAGTCTGATCCATGGAGGCTCCACCTCGCAACTTACAGGACTTCAAGGATCTGCTGCTAACATCTACAGATACCACAGCACACCTTCAGGGGTCTAGTGGAGTGCGTCGACGGGTCAGCAAAAGGGGGACCAACACAATATTAGGAAGGTGGTCATAATGTCATGCCTGATCAGTGTACGTATATGCATGAAAATGTTTATTTTCATGTCAAGTTAAGAGATTGAAAGCATGGCCCTCCATGCTGTTTTCCTGCACAGCCCATTAACTGAGGTAAGCTAGACCTACTTCCACATCTCATACAATGACAACAAACCCCTCACTCTCGCTAAAGCTCAGTTTTGTAACTAGGCACTGGGTTAAAAGGATCTCTAGGGAAAGCTTGTGAAAAAGGCAGGTCTGTAACCCTTGGCTCTGGGGGATCTCTCTCGGAATAAATCGAGTGCTGTCAGAGCTGTCAGATTGTCATGTCATCTAATTCTAGAAATAGCTGTGAGGAGGGTTAAGAGGCAGTCGGATTATCCATGTTTATACGAAATGCTTAAAAACATCTTAGCATGCTTGTATGATGCATATAAATTCGGAAAATGCCGATTTCATCCTTGGCTTTTGGTGTGAAGGTTTTTGCAGTTATAGAGGGCTGTTATGTTTGGCGCCATCTTTTGGTACTGAAACATTAAGCAGGACAAGCTAGCAAATTATTTTGTATCAATACAGATTCTGATTTATTAACACCTTTCTTTAATTCACATATTTCTTGTTTTCTTTTTCAGCTGACTTATCTTAGAATATGAATATGTCATCTGTGAATTTGGAGCATGTGTTTATAAATGAAGACTATATGTCCAAGTAACTTGTATTTCTTTTATTATATACTTGTGTATTTGATTGTTTGCTTGACAATAGAGTCACAGTGCGTATTTATGTTCAGATGTTTTGTCTGTTTTGGCTAACTGTTGTTGTTTTTGTTGTAACCCCTGGAACCTTCTAGAACATTCTAGGATGAGAAAAGTTTCTCAAAGACAATAGGAATAGAAAGAGGTATTGAATTGACAAATTTGTTGGGTTTTGTTTGAATATAGTCATATATGTGTGTGTGTGTGTGTGTGTGTGTGTGTGTTTTCATGAAACCAAATGTAATCATTCTTTCATTTTGCAGTATTTTTCTTAATGTGTTTTTATTTTATATATATTTATTTAATCATTCATTCATTTTTTATTTATTGAATAAGAATTAATGTGCTCATGTTTTTGTTTTGAGGGTTTTTTTCACGCAGTTATCGTGGGGATTTTACTTTCACGCAGTTATGGTGGTGATTTAATACTTTAAAATACTTTTTTGTCTTTTTCTGTCTTCCTAACCCAACGCTTTTACGCTATTTTGTGTGTTTTTAAGCTTTGCAAGTCACAGGAGCACAATGAGTAAGCTGGACTTCACAAGCGACTAAACCCCGCCTCTGTTTGCCGAATGGGGGCGTGGTCAACGCGTACAGACAAACCGCGACCAATAGGCTTTTAGAAAGACGGAGCTCTGTGTCAGCACTGCCCAATAAGGTGATCCTATGTTTGGATATGGACTTTCTCAGAGTATATAAAATGGAAGAAGCCTGCGCGTCATTGCCTGACGCCAAGGGTTGGGGTGTGCAAGGCGAATAAGTAATCTTGCTTTAAACTTACATACTTTGAACTTTCTTTTTTTTATTTTAAGGAGCTTTATTTTGTGTTTTATTTCATAAAATCAAAGATTTACATACTTGTTTTTAATCGGATCATCAAAACTACAAAAGGTAAGCAATACATTCATTTATTAATATTATTGCAGATTTTATAAATAAAAGCGCTGTGTACTTAACACATTACGATATGTTTTTTAAAGCTCTAGATGTTTCTTTTAAGCTAATGGTTGATCAGGCCTACAAATGTTCTCCACCACCCTAAAACAACAGAGGACACTCCATGTTCGTACGTTAAACGTAAAATATATGGCTTTGAAATTGAAGTTAGATTTAATATATTGATTTAAAGTTTAATCTAAAGTTAAATGAAACCGCCAAATATTGTTAAAAGACTTTAATGGAGAATAAACATCGTGAACGCGCTGGTTCGTGGACATGCCCCGACATGACCAGCTGCTCGCGTGCACAGTTATTCATGAATCTGTGATCTCGAGCTCTTACACCATTTGCGCTACGCAAAGAAATAAAGAGAACATTGTAAACACGAGCAATATTGTTTGGGGTACGTTGTTTACGCGTATATATTGAAGTGATTTCACAGTTTCATAAGCCGGGACATGCCCGGGCATGTATTCAGACCCTCGTTCTCACAGCGCCCAAGATGGACACTTGTTTTAGCTCCGCTATCATTTGATGTCCTTAAAACAGTGTGAAATCCTTTAATATTCTGAAATGAGATATATTGGGAACACCTGAGTTACATATGCACTAGAAGGTGTATCTTGATTACATAATTCTCATTTACTTTATCGTAGTGCAGAGGTCTGAGGTGTTCGGCTTGTGTTTGCGTTCCACGTTATATTGTCTATATGGAAAACCGTTCAACAATTTCTACGTGGCTGAATTATGTTGTCCACAATGTATTTTTTATTTTTGCTGTTATCTTTAAAGGGTTAGTTAGCCTCAAAAAATTCTGTCATTAATTACTCACGTCGTTTCAAACACTTAAGGCCTTCGTTCATCTTCGGAACAGAGATTAAGATATTTTTGATGAAATCCAAGTGTTATTTTTCTATATTTTTTTTATTATTATTATATACTCCATAGAAGGCAGCGAAATTACCACTTTCAAGGTCCAGAAAAGTAGTAAAAACATCGTTAGAGTAGTCAACGTGACTACCGTGGTTTAACCGTGATGTTATGAAGTGACAAGAATACTTTTTGTGCGCGAAAATAACGACTTTATTCTGCAAAATAGTCTCGTGCAGTTGACGTAGTGAACGCAGTTCAGCGCTTCCGTGTTTATGTCCGAACGTCCGCATACGTCATGCTGCTCACGTGATCAGCGTCCACAACCTGCAACAAAAGTAGAGCAGCAGAATGACAAAAAAAAAACGGAGATATAATTAGTTTTGAAGTTTGAAGTGTCAACAATGAGATTGTGGTTTTAAATAATTAACACTGCTTTTTTTTTTTTTTTTAAACAAAATTTGTTACCAAAAAAGTCATTCGGTTTAACCAAAATTTCGTTTTAACAGAATGACGATATATTCAAACAATGCTAACAGGATGATATCTAGCTAGCTAGCAAAAGGACAATCAAACATTTTATATTTAGTACAAGTTTTTAAAATATTACAACAATTTCCATGTTTTATAGCGGTTGTACCGAATGACCTGATGTTTCAGGACATGCGTATGAGCAAGTGAGAACATGAATTTTTCAAATAGTTAAAAGAGAGTTAGTTACTTTGCTTCACGACCATGTGATCCTTTGCAGGTGTCTGAATGATGTCACGTCCTGTCACATGATATTGACCGCATGACTTGATCCAAAATGGTCCTTTATATTGGTTACTCCAAATGACATCAATGAAATTCATTTTCCCGGACATTCTTCCTCATAACAAAGCAACGACTTCTACACAATTGTAATACCATTTTGCACTGATATGTTATAAAATGCAGAATAAAAAATATATACATTTATTACATTTTAAGATATTTTAATCACAAATGAAATGGCTGTATTGGCCTTTGGACGGTTAAACCAAATGACCTTTTGACACTTCAAAATCTTTAAAATACCTTTATGTAGAAAAATATAATTAAAACCTTTTGGATTCAATAAGAGATCTAGTTGTACTACCTTACATACTTTGGATGTCATATCTTTGTTTATTATTATTAAGGCCTTTGGACAAAAAAAAAATTGACCCGTCACGTCATTGACCCATATGCTGATGTTGTGTTATAATTTCAGATGATTGACCAGGTTACCGGAGCAGGGGCTTTGCCTTTCGCAGTCCAGCTCAAAGCTCTTCTGGACCAAGAGGCCAGATATCAGCCCAAACTCAGTGGACTTCGTGTCATCGAGTCTGCTCAGGATAATGGTCTGAGAATGACCGTCAAGTTGAGAGACTTTCAAGTGAGAGAACTTCTCTCCCTGACACGATTCTTTGGCTTCTGTGCGGAGACGTTCTCCCTCGCTGTGAACCTTCTAGATCGATTCCTGGCCGTGGTGAAGGTGTGTGTGCTTTTTAGACAAATTTAAATGTTTATTATAGCAATGGACCTCATCTTGGTATTTGACCTTCTAAATATGAGTCCCTGATGAATGATTTTTCTTCAGATTCAGCCCAAGCATCTGTCCTGTGTTGGTCTCTGCTGCTTCTACATCGCTGTGAAAACTTCAGAAGAAGAGAAGAATGTTCCTTTGGCCAGTGACCTCATCAGGATCAGTCAGAATCGCTTCACGGTCCATGACATGATGAGGATGGAGAAGATCGTTCTGGAAAAGCTCTATTGGAAGGTCAAGGCTCCAACTGCCCTTCACTTCCTTAGATTCTTTCACTCTCGCATTCAAGAGAAGGTGGACGCAGAAAGGTGAGCGGCTCGACGTTGTATGTATACTATTAAAAAGTTTAGGGTTTTGTTTTATGTGTGTGTAGTAGGCCTACTGAAATAATGTTTCAATGTTTCTTTTCAGTAAGAGGATTCTGAACATTGAGAGGCTTGAGGCTCAGTTGAAGGCTTGCCATTGCTCCTTTATTTTCACTAAAATGAAGGTAAGCTGTTTTGGACCATTCTGCAGTTTGATTTCAAAATGAAGTATGTTTGGAGTTTGACTATAATTCTGTTCCTACAGCCTTCACTGCTTGCTTTGTCCCTTCTGGCCCTGGAGATCGAGGATCAGCACGAGTGTGAGCCAGTTCCGGCTCTGAAAGAGGCTCTGGATGAACTACAGGAGAGTTTGTCTGTGAGTTTCCTTTACTTGGATTAAAGCAGATTTACTGATTTCAACAAACAGCTTGTGCTTAAAGGATTAGTTCACTTCAGAATTAAAATTTATTCACCCCCATGTCATCCAAGATGTTTGTCTTTCTTCAGTCAAAAAGAAATGAAGGTTTTTGAGGAAAAACATTCCAGGATTTTTCTCCATATAGTGGACTTCAACAGGGTTCAATGAGTTGGAAAAGTCACGCGTGACGTACAGGGAAGTACCGATCCAGTGTTTAAAAAGCGAATGTGCAATGTGAAAAGTCCTTTCCAATGTGATTTACATAATGCGTGGCGTATCGCAGTGCAAGACGAGCATTTGTGGTTAAGTGTGTGTATATATTTTATTTTTTTTGAAAATGGCCGATCATTTCACTAGATAAGACCCTTATTCCTCGTCTGGGATCATGTAGAGCTCTTTGAAGCTGCACTGAAACTGACATTTGGACCTTCAACCCGTTGAACCCCAGTGAAGTCCACTATATGGAGAAAAATCCTGGAATGTTTTCCCTCAAAAACCTTCATTTATTTTTCAACTGAAGAAAGACAAACATCTTGGATGACATGGGGGTGAGTAAATTATCAGGAAATTTTATTACTAAAGTGAACTAATCCTTTAAAGTGTTACCTTGGTTGGGGGGAGACATAGGCGAAATTGTGTTGCGCAACCAGTTATGCTAGGTTCAGACTACACAGTCACTGTCAGATTATGCAGTTTAACTTCTAAATTTGTGTCATGGACAAGAAACATGTCAGACTACACATTGCTTCCCGACCAATCATCGCTTGCCGTCTTCAACAACATGCGTTATGTCTTTGAGAAGGTCTGAACTAGTGACCGACTTCCAGAAACAAGAGCGTAAATAAACTACTGAAGCGGCGCATTAGCTTAATGCTAATTCCAGCACTCACCGGGTTGCTGAAGCACCTCCGCCATCGTTCTCCAGCGTTTATCTTTTTTCACTCTGTCATGGCAGTCCCTCGAGGAAACATCATAAAGGCAGGAATATTGTTGCCAAAGCTACACAAACTTATCACAAACACCAATACCATCGTTTCATTCGTTTCGCAGTGTTTGAAAACTGCGTATGGAAGAGCTTCTGTGATCCTATTGGTCAGTCACAGATGTTAAAACTAAACATGCTAGTCTTTGTCATGAAGCGTTGTAGACGTCGGTTGTAGTCCACTATGACAAACTGTATGAGATGAAAGATCAATTCTTGCTTCCTGACGCCGTTTCTTTGCGAATCTCCATGACACCTTGCGTCAAATGGATTGTGCCAATATTGGGCTGATATTGTGAACTAGTGTTGTTAAATGTTGATATGTATCGATACGGAAATATCTGAAACCGTTCCAATACTCCAATACCAGCTGCACATTCTCGCTCTTTTCTTCTCTTCGACAGTGAATTGACACACTCACCACCTCTCTCACTCATCTCACTCGCTCCGGTTGAATAGCACTTGTATCGCACATAATTTTAGTCATTCCCGCAGGTTTCGCACTCACACCAAAAGTGTGCGCGCCACTGATCTATATAAGTGGCGCTCTCATGAAGCCGCATCTGAAACAGCTCGCGAGAACCAATTTGACTATATTTATGGCTTATTGCGCTTAAACGGTCAAATACGTACAGAATTGTCAATGTCCGTCTTGGCGAGTTTTTGAACGTAAATATTTGAAAGAAAACGCATGTTGTATAACAGTATATTGGATCTGTGCATAATCTCTTAAAGTGACAGAAGCCTAATAAACCTCCTGCTGTCTGTAATGTTAATTAAAGAACAAAAGACAAAGAAAATCACTCACTGCTCTTGACTGAATAATTTTTGTAACTTTTAATTGTAAGCATTAATCTGTTCTTAATTTTTACAATGAAAACTACGGTAGTGACGGACCTTTGCTTTTGTGTTGTGACATATCCAAGTGAAACAGATTAAAAAATGTGGGGGGGAAAAAAATGTTTAGTGGGGATTGGCTCTATGCATCGGTTGTTGATTTGGATGTTATGTGGGTGTTGCACTCAAAAGTGGAGTCAAAAGTTTGGAGAAGTCCTGCATATGTCACCAGAGAAAAGTCTGTTTCGACATTTCAATTAAACATTACGAGGTAAATGGTCATTAATTGTGTTTTGTGACCTTTTACTTTTTGCATTTCAGGTTAAATCTGGAGACCTGGTTTGCGTGAGGGAGCTTGTTGCTAAATGCCTGGCTGAATACGCCACCACCAAGTGCCTGAAGCCAAACGGCCAGAGACTGCGTTGGATGATTTCTGGTAGAACCGCCAGACAACTCAAGCATAGTTACTACAAGATTGCCCATCTACCAACGATTCCTGAATATGCTTGTTAAGACTGTTAGTGTTGTGCGCCCATAACCGAACAACTTAATTCAGTCCTATGGAAAACCGTGTGAATGGTTCAATATCTACGCTATGGGCACCCAACACTAATTGTGCTTCATTTCCGTTAACTTTAATTCCTTCCTCAGTCTTTGTTCTCTATGACACCTTCAACGATTGTATTTATTTCACATCCGCACTGGCTCAATCTTGATTACTAGTCAAGGGTGGGTTTGAGCAAGTCTATCAGATGGGTTTCACTGGTAAGGCTTGCACATGTACAGTATGTTCATTTGAATCGGCGCAAGAATCGCTGGTTGTTTAAAGCAATGAAGTATAGAACCGCCTAGGTCCTCAGTCCACTGTGTGGAAGAGGAGGGAGAAGGGTTTTGAGATTCACGACAACAACAGAACCAAGAGATCAGGCCCAAAACCCTTAACTCCCACCCTAGGTTGTCCGCTGTTGTAATGCACACTCCTACCCAAGGTGATGAAAATGAGATGGTTTTTTGTTTTTTCTTTTCTTTATTTTTGGCATTCTGCTTTCTAATGTGGCATGATGAGATCTGGATGGCTATGGAAATGCAGGTTTTAACTTTATATAACATGCCTGTAATAGGAAGAAAATGGCTAATTACTAACTGACCAGGCTGAAGCTTATTTTACATTTGGTTAATACTACAAACTTATGTAACCATGACCATTTGTTTTATACCTGGTATAAATTACACTTAACAAAAATTGAGTGGTACAAATAAAACTGTTGAAATGGATTGAATTGAATGCAAGTGGCTCCTTTTGTTTTGGCTCTAATCTGGAAGTCAAGAGCAGCATTTTGCAAAATTATGTAGTTGAACCTTTCAATAAAAACTTATTGAAATGTGAAATACTCTTGCTTGTTTTGTGGTGTTTGAGGCCTTTAATAAGTGCTTAAGAACATAATTTATTGAAATTCAAAGGATAGCTGAGTCAACAGTCTTCTAAAACCACTGTGGTGGCAAATACAAAAAAAAACTTGGCGTTTGTAAATTAAAACCACCATAAAGGCTGCTTGTGATTAGACTATGGCTTTATATCGATTGATGGACATTGTGATATGTTCCTCCATTTGAAACAAGTTTCCAAAGGAGAAAATGTTCTCAATGAGGGGAAATAACACTGGTGCAATTTGGTAAGACCACATCAAATACAGTAATGACAATAGTCCTTTTATTTTTTCAAGTTGGAGAAATCTGGTCCACCACCATGAAAGTTCCCAGAGATCTCTGCCCCGCTGAAGTCAAATCCAGGGTTCTGTTTGAAACAGGATGGGGAAGAAAATATATAAATGGTGGATATACACTACAATTCAAAAGTTCAAGTCTGTAAACTTATATTCAGCAAAGATGCATTAAATTAATCTGAAGTTAGGTATTTTTTAGAAAGATGTTTCTTTTGGATTATCTGAATAGAAAAGTCCTAAAGAAGAAATGCATGTTTCCACAAAAATATGTATCTTTTCCACAACAAAGATGTACTAAAAAACAAACATTATCCTTTGTGTTTTTCACGTACATTATTCATGCCAGGCCAGTAGATGGCAATGTCACTTTGTAAAGGACCACTAAGCGCCTATATACTGAACATGTAACATGCATGGTGTCACCGTTTTCACAAATTTACGTTTTTGTAGTTTACACTGAGATGATAACGTATCGTTATCAAAAAACTTGCATTTCGAAACCCGTTTTCAAAAGTTTGCATTTTTGGTGGACATAAGGGTACGTTTACGCAACAAAGATGTACTAAAAAACGTAAATATTTTCTTTTGTGTTTCTCGCGTACAGACAAAAACATTGTTAAAACAATCTCTGTCCACACGGAACTGCAAAAACATTTAAAAACGCTGTATTATTCACGCCAGGCCAGTAGATGGCGATGTCACTTTGTAAAGAAACACTATGCGCCTATAGACTGAACACGTAACATGCATGCGCGTGGCGTCACCTTTTTGTGTTTTTGTAGTTTACACGGAGACAACAACAATATAGTTTTCAAAAACTTGCACTTCGAAACCCATTTTCAAAAGTTTGCGTTTTCAGGCCCCCAAAACGCCATTGTCGAGAAAATGAACGGCCAAAATGCTTAAAATGTTTTCCGTTTTTTTTTGTTGAAAACGGTGTCGTGTGAACGGCCCCTAAGAAACTTTTTTCAAAAATCTTACCGACACCAAACTTTTGAAATGTAGCTTGACTTTTTTTGAATTTTTTAATTCAGGAGGCTGACCTTCAAGTACACATGACTGAAGTGTGCGCCCAGCAGGGTGCAGTGAAATAGTGCCGCACCTCTCTCTGGAACCTCTCCAGCGTGAGCTTCCTCTGCATCTGATCCTGCACCCACAGGTCAGCTGTGTACTCTCCCTCCAGAAGAGACTGCCAGCAGTTCCCAGCCTCTCGGTTCGTCTTCATAAGAATTATTTGGATCAATTTTTTGTCCTCTGAATGGCACAACAAACACAAAGTTTTTCCAGAGATATATATTTTTGAAGTTGAAGAAAGATACATGCACTATTTACTCTAATATGAATATGTAAATGGATTTTAGTCTTACCTAACGTCCACGTTGCTTCATCGCTGACTGTAGATCCAAACAGCTTCCCCTATAAGACGACAGAAAACTGAATTTAAAATTTAGAAGTAGCTGACAGTTTCCATTAGCATCACTAGCAACATGAACCTCAGTGGGATGTTGCTTATCCAGGCTGAAATGCAATAATGCATTGTGTTTACATGACAGGAAGTCGCCCAACAACAAAATATTCCTTCTAGTCATACAGTTTACAAACAACTATAATGGACCGATTGGGGGTACTTGAGGCACTCCTAATCAAATTGCCTATGGCAGGACTCAGGGCTCCCACATATTCTGACCAATGAATTTCCATGACTATTTCAATGCTTTTCCAATTGATTGCTCTATTTAAGTTTTTTAAAATTGTTTTTAATCCCACCGGAAACAAGCAATTTCATTTTAATTATTTCACAGAGCACATTTGCTTTTTGCTACATTCTCTGAGAAACAATTTGGCTGTTTGACCATCAAAACCACTAATGATGCATGATATATCATCCACAATATCGGTATCGGCCGATATATGTTCATTTTTAACGTTATCTTTATCGGCCCAATAAGAAAATTTGGCCAATATATTAAAGCTGATAAATAATGGATTATTTCCTTCAGCTGAGACACTTCAGATGCGCATGATGGTTTTGAATTGCTTGAAATATGATTGAAATCACTTCAAAAAGGAAAATACAGTCTGTCATATAAGCTACATAAAATTATAATGAGAACATCATAATCGTGTGCTTGGAACATGGATTTTAATGGTGAGACTTTTGTTTTTGTAATCAGGCTCTCAAAAATTATATAAAAGTTTTTATTTAGATTTATCGGTAAATATATCGGTTATCGGCTTTCAAATATAAAGAGTTATCGGCCAAAATTTTCATAACGGTGCATCCCTAAAAACCACAATACTTTGTTATTAAAACATCTGACATCAATAAGCGTGATATTCATTTACAATATTCCTATAAAAAAAAACATATGAAGTTCTATGAAACTCAAATCACATATATAATTTTTTTTTTAAAGTCGTAAATACGAGTGGGAGCTCGGGATTTTCTTCAAGCCCCGATCTTTAGATGTTGGGGGCGTGTCATTGAGAAACGTGACAGATTACAACAATATTATAGGTGTGACATTGTCAGGCTTTTTTTTAATTTACAACAAAATAAGCTAATTCCCTGCAAAAAAAAAATAAATAAAATAATAGCATTGTAATATAACAATAGAATATGCAACGATAAAGTTTACAGTGGCTTCATAAAATAATTAAACACATTAAAAAGCAAAACACACCTGATGCACATTATTAGTTCTTCATTTTCTAGATTTCAAACACCTTGCTATATTTTTGTGTAGTTAATTAAAATGTACACCGCCATCTTGCTCCGTAGAAAGTTACTTGAACGCACCTGACGTCGTAAACACGACTTCCCAACTCGTAAATACGAACTTCCCAGTAGTACTTGAACGCACTATAAATCTACTCGATGTTCATATCCATACCTTGAAGATCTGTTGATCTTTTACACGAAGCTCTATCTGTTTGCTCTCGATGTTACACTTGATCTCTTTGGCTGAAGTACCAGGAGGAACATTGACTTCGATGAAAACCTCTTCCATAGTCTGATACCATGAGCCCCATGCTGTTTTACACGGGATCACTCCACTCCTCTCATCAAAATGCACTGACATACTGCTCGCCTCAGAGGCCTCTCATGAACGCAGGAGATCGAGATCGGACAAACGCACATCAGTTGCAATGACAGCTATTGCTACAGTGCAGAAGCTGGATATATTTCTCATACATTCTGGCAATATCTCTCAGTGTCTTCTTCTGCAGCGGAACGCTGTGGCAGCACGGATCAAGTGCGACATCTAGTGTATCGGAGAGGAGGTAAACAAGAGTACAGCTTTGTCTCAGACAGTTGGTCTTTCTCGCAAAATAATGTCTTTTTTTGTGTATGTGTTAAAATACATCGGCTGAGTTGAAATTACTTTATTGTTTACGTGCATTTATAACACTTTATATTGCTCTGGCAATAAATCTATTTAAATAGTGGTTAGGGAAAGCAAAATAGACTAGATATATAAAGACGGTCCTATTAGTTATGAATGGGAGAAACTGCAACGCGCAATATGGCGGAATACGTCCCGCCTACTAAGTAAAAGAGCCAATCGCTGATTGATAAAGTCATTGCGTCACTGCAGCTGCCGTTAGAAACTCGCGCTTAGGACTGCGCATGCACATTGGCTTGTCTAGCCTGAAAAATAAGCTTTTTAACGCTATTTGATTATAAGAAACAACATTTATGGGTCAGTTCATGTCATACTTATTTGCTGATTTAAAATATGGTATTTAATTGCGAGTTCGCCAAGCTGTTTTTGAGATTTCAGGATTCCCCCATTCAAATAGATAGAACTTGGTCTTGGATGCCCGAAATAGCTGACCGGAGGCGTTGCAAAATGGCCGCCGAGTGAACAGACTTTCAGGGCAACTGCAGTACGTTTTGTAAAGCTCAAAAGAAGTTTGAGCTTCACAAAACGGAGCAAGAATTTTGCTAGTCGTTGTCTAGTTTGCTAGTTGAACTACTCTTTAACCTGTTGCTAAAAAAGCAAGAGGATTTTCCTGATCCCTTAATTTGATTATCCTCAAAGCTTCACATCCAGCCCTCCATTTACTGCCAGTCATACATACAAGACAGTGCTTCAGTTTATTTGTAAGGCATTCTTGCATCTTATAAAGTAGATTATGACTTTTAAACATTGACAGGTGAATTTATTTATTTTTGCCACAGAAATGGCTTTTCTTTTGGCATTGTTATGCCTCACAAGGTGAGTTAATGGACTAAGCAATGTGTACTTTAAATGAGTTTAATGGTTTATTTAGGTATAAATTCACTGAAAGGACTTTCTTTCCACTTAGTGTTGCAAATGTAATAGGAAAGCAAAAGATAAATTCTGAAAATATAACACGGATTCTAGACGGACTTCTCGAGGGCTATGACAATCGACTGCGGCCAGGATCTGGAGGTAAGCATAGGCCTCACGGCATTGAAATAATGTAATATTAAGATTTTCTATACTGGGTCAAAGACATTTAGATGTCGGCATCAATAAAAATGTACAAAAAGGGATTTTATATACATAGAAAGCACATTAAATGCAAGTAAAACGTCTACTTTTAATGTTTCAAATAAGTTTTGGGAGAATAAAATGTCAAAATGTGGGTGAAATAGGCCATTGTCATTCAGTGTAACACTTTTATTTATGTAAAAAATTGAAACAACATACTTCTGACCTGTACATATTAAAATATATTAAGAATAAGTGAGCATACTAAATTTATTACATTTTAAATGAGTAAATAGATTTTTGTTGTAAATATCCATGACAAGATTGTTACACTGAATGACATTTTAGTGGGTGTATTCTGTAAATCATGGAAAAAAATTAAATTTTTGCTTAGAAACAAACAAATTAAACAGGACCCATTCTGATGTACTGAAAAACAACAACAATTCAAAGCTGTATTACACTTATTGTTTTAATGCTTGAAAACCCTTTCTCGTCTTTGACCCTACTAATACATTTCAAATAACTTTGCTATAACATTATGACTGAGTCACATTTTTGCATGTATTAACTTCACAGTCTCTGTAACTGAGGTCAAAACGGACATATTTGTAACAAGTTTTGGACCAGTATCTGATGTTAATATGGTAAGAAAGTACTTTATTTTATTGTTTTATTTATGTACAAATTCAACATCACTGGCAAATCTTAGTTATAATGCTTCGGGTCCTGTGGCTAAAGTAGATAAGCTGAACTTCTTAGTCTCTCTCGGTTCATACTAATATCAGTATGTCAAGCCTCTCCAACAATATGAATTCATATTGGTTGTAACTAAAAACAGAACATGATTCACAGAAATTGTTTTCTCTCTCTCAGGAGTACACTATGGATATGTTTTTCCGCCAAATGTGGGTTGATGAGAGGTTGGCCTTTCAGGGGCCCATTGAAATATTGCCTTTGAACAACCGCATGGTGGACAAGATCTGGACACCTGACACGTTTTTTCGCAATGCAAGGAAATCACGTGCACACAACACGACGACTCCTAACAAGCTGTTCCGGATCATGCAAAATGGAACGGTCTTTTACACTATGAGGTAAAATGATCAGTTGAGTTCTGAATAACACTTGATAGGAAACTTGAAAAACTGGCTAGAGTTTCCATTTTAACAATATAGATCTTATATAATCTTAAGATCTGATATAATTTGGGTCACCTAATAAACATATATTTTCTCTATATTTTAGGTTAACTGTAAGTGCAGAATGTCCAATGGTGTTGATGGACTTTCCTATGGATGGGCACACATGTCCTCTCCTGTTTGGAAGCTGTAAGATCGATCTGTCTGTCTGTCCATCCATCCATCCATCCATCCATCTAATCATCCATCCATCCACAGCCATCCATCCATCCATCCAATCAACCACAGCCAAACATCCTTCCATCTATCCACATCCATCCATGCATCCATCCATCCATGCATCCATCCACATCCATGCATCCATCCACATCCATCCATCCAACCACAGCCATCCATCCATCCATCCATCCACATCCATCCATCCATCCAACCAACCAACCACAGCCATCCATCCATCCATCATCCATCCACATCCATCTATGCATCCATCCATCCATCCACAGCCAGCCATCCATTCATCCATCCATCTATCCACAGCCATCCATTCATCCATCCATCTATCCACAGCCATCCATGCATGCATCCATCCATCCATCCATAGCCATTCATCTACAGCCATCCATCCATCCATAGCCATCCATCCATCCGTCCATGCATCCATCCATCTAGCCATTCATCCAGCCATCCACAGTCATCCATCCATTAATCTGTCCAACCATCCATTGCCATCCATCCATTAATCCATCCATCCATCAATGCACATCCATCCATCCATCCATCCATCAATGCACATCCATCATCCATCCATCCACAGCCAAACATCTATTGCCATCCATCCATTAATCCATCCATCCATACATCCATCCATCAATGCACATCCATCCATCCATCCATCAATGCACATCCATCCATCCATCCATCCACAGCCAAACATCCATTGCCATCCATCCATTAATCCATCCATCCATCCATCAATGCACATCCATCCATCCATCCATTAATGCACATCCATCCATCCATCCACAGCCAAACATCCATTGCCATCCATCCATCCATCCATCCATTAATGCACATCCATCCATCCATCCACAGCCAAACATCCATTGCCATCCATCCATCCATCCATCAATGCACATCCATCCATCCATCCATCCATCCATCCACAGCCAAACATCCATTGCCATCCATCCATTAATCCATCCATCCATCCACAGCCACCCATCCATCTGCAGCCAAACATCCATCCATCCACCCACCCACCATTTTTCAACTGCTTTCTCTTATACCTTCAGATGGTTACACTAATCGTGAAATTGTCTACACATGGAGGAAGGGTCTTCAGGCATCTGTAGATTTTCCTCCAGAATCGTCAAGCTTACTTCAGTACGATCTTGTGGGCCAGACCTTGTTCAGTGAAACATATAAATTCAGTACAGGTATGTTTTTAGTTATTGCTTGGTTTTATCAGAATATTACAGATGTAGCACGTCAAATGTCTTGTACTGGTACTACAGTGAATGACTTATCTAATTGTGTGTGTTAAGAGCTACAAGTCAGGCTGATCCCCGGGCAGCTTTCCCTCTGACAGGCAATCTAAGATGCTTAGCTGATCAGGCCTAATTCATGATGTCTGTCTTTAAAAATAGCTGCGTTGCTATAAGCCTGTTCTAGGCTCTGATCGTGTACCAAAAATGACCAGGGTCTCAGTAATGAGAAATTTATAGGCAAGCAAAAAGGCAGGGACCACCTGCTTGGGTACCCATCAAATCTGTGGAAATGGATCAGGCACCTAAAAGAAAGGAAGTTTATCTCTTACCTTCTGACTTTGCCTTTTCTTGTAATTAAGGACAGAAATTAAGAGTCAAGTAAATGTTTTGGAAACCAGTTTGGCCAAACGGCCCTGAACAGAGCATCATACGGATGTGTGCAGGCTGCTGGATTTGCATAATTTGTCTTCTTCGATGTCCTCTTGGCACCGTCTAGGTCTGTATTCTGTCCAGGTTGTCCATTTCTATCTTCAGAGAAAGCTTGGCTACCATCTTATCCAAACGTACATCCCTTTGATTATGGTGGTTGTGCTGTCACAAGTCGCGTTCTGGATCAACAAGGAGTCTGTTCCGGCTCGAACAGTGGCTGGTATGAGTGTCAAATGGTCATATATATCTTTGAGTATTAAAATGACATTGAACATCAAGTATGTTATGCTCAGCAAGGCTGCATCTATTTGATCAAGAAATACAGTAAAAAAAACAATAATATTTTGAAATGGTATTACAATAAAACAGAACTGTTTTCTGTGTGATTATATTGTCAAATGTAATTTATTCCTGTGATCAAAGCTGAATTTTCAGCATCATTACTCCAGTCTTCAGTGTCACATGATCCTTCAGAAATCATTCTGATATGATGATTTGCTGCTCAAGAAACATTTATGATTATTATCAATGATGAAAACAGAATGATGAATTACAAAATGTACTCTATAACAGAGTACACTGCAAAACAGCATAATGCAATGCGCTTGACTTGACCTTTCATTTTCAGAATGATGAATGAACTGGAAGTAATATCAGCCTCAGTTTTTTACGTCTGTTTCTTGACTCTTTATTTGACCGTACTGCCAAATGTTGCATTTATATTTCTTCCATTGTTTTTAATTAGATAGTCATTCGCAATGCTTCATGGGATTAAAGTTCTTATACTCACTAAAGCAGTTAAGTACATAGTAGGGATGCACCAATATGAAAATTTTGGCCGATACCGATAACCGATAATTCTTTATATTTGAAAGCCGATAACCGATAAATTGGCCGATAAATCTAGATCCAAATTTTTATGTAATTTTTGAGAGCCTGATTACAAAAACAAAAGTTTCACATGTCCCAAGCACACAATTATAATGTTCTTATTATAATTTTATGTAGCTTATATGACAAACTTGCGCTGTACATTGCATTTAACTATATTTTCCTTTTTGAAGTGATTTCAATCATATTTCAAGCAATTCAAAACCATCATGGTGAACAGTGCACATCTGAAGTGTCTCAGCTGAAGGAAATAATCCATTATTTATCGGTTTTAATATTGGCCAAATTTTCTTATTGGACCGATAACATTAAAAATTAACATATATCGGCCGATACTGATATGGTGGCCGATATATCGTCTAGTACCTTTATCTTTTTGTCCGATTTTCAAATACTTTTTTGCTTCAAATCTAATTTTGTAATGTAATTCACCTCGTAGCCGGTTGAAATGGTTCATGGCTTATAACACTTTAACAAAGACTTAAAATCCCTATGTGAGAAATGAATGGGAAAAATACCTCAGGAACCAACGCCACTAAAAAGTGGCAACTACTAGTGGTCTTAACAATTCACTTTTTTTAGTTTGTTTCATGCTCTCAACGTCTCATGCTTTATTTCTCATATTTGCATGTACTTCATGTTCACATAGTCCCTTCTGACCTTCAGGAATCACCACTGTGCTCACCATGACGACTCTAAGCATCAGTGCCCGCTCCTCACTGCCCAAAGTCTCCTACGCCACTGCCATGGACTGGTTCATCGCCGTCTGCTTTGCCTTCGTGGCGTCGGCCCTCGTTGAGTTTGCCGCGGTCAACTACTTTGCCACGCTCGAGGCCAACAGGGAAAAACGCAGGCTCTCCAAGGGCTCCATTCTGGAGTCTGTAGCCCAGGGCAGCGACGACGAGCCGGAGACAGTAACTATCTGCTATGAGCCTCGCGTAATTAACACTGTACTCTGGTCGGAGCTCCGATATGCACAACACAAGCGCTGCTCTTCACAAACCACTGAACTGTGTCACTGTTATTGTGATGCTAAACGAGTGTCACTGCAGCTGCATACATACGCCTCCCACAGGGGTGGTTAAATACCTCTAAAGACATATTTAGCACGCATAACTAATCACAGCACATGGCTTAACCTTAACGTGTCCACAGCTGTGTTAAGAAGCGACTTTGATCAGGTGTTCAGTCGTCCGTGAGGAGTCATTCACCTGCTCTGTGCAGCTCTCGCAGCCATGTGTGAATTGTAGTTCTTATCTGTTTTGCTGAGTTAGATATGGTAATTCAACAGGCGTGTAGCGTCTCCCGGGACTGCTCTCACACGGGGAGCTCATGGTTGGTGTTTTAAAAATAGCCCTCGTATTAAAACCACGAGCCATGACTCTTATAATCTTTCACCTGTGCTGTGGATCCATTTGCTCCAGTTCTCTCTCTGGCTTAGAGACGAGGACTGTTAAAGGGGTCATGAACTGCGTTGTTTTATCGTGTTATAATGTTTCCTGGGGTGCACTTATAATGTTAGTATGCTTTTTACATCAACAATTGTCATAATTTAGAAATAAAAGGCATTTTTCCTACCCTGATTTTAGCTCTCTGATTTGAACGCTCTGCTTTAAGGGGCGTGTCTGCTGTGAGACTTCAGTGTAAACGCCCACTGCTGTGATTGGCTGACATCTTTGCATATGAAATAACTAAGTATTACTCTCACTAAAACTTTTAGCACATTTTTACTATTACAGCTCTCAAGGTTAACTAGATCGTGGCATGAAAGGTTGCAGTGATGAACATTGTAGTCGATCACAGACATGTTGTTGAGCTCATGAAAGCAGTGATCTTGTCATTGTAACTCAATTTCTGCACACTAACGAATGCTTTCATCATAACTAATAGTGCAAACGTGATGTAACTAAGAGATTCGTTGAATAAAACGGAAGTTTTGGTTTGAGTCCAGAACTCAGTCACTGATAAACTCGCTCTGTTTGATTGACAGCTCCAGCGATTGTAAAGGGAGCGTTCTTTGATCGCTTTCTATATATATTTTAATTACAGTTTAAATAACAGATTATTTTCATCCTACTAAGAGAAACAACATGAAGTTGAGCGTTTAGTCACTGGTTTGATTTACTGACACACAGACAAAGATCATCTGACTGTACATGAATCATTAATATCAGATCAGACATCAGAATGAACACAGTTACTGACATGTTGTTGCATTACTGTCGAGTCCATATCGTAAAAGTCTGTTTGCACTGAAATGCGATTGATTTACCAAAGAATCCACAGTGAAATGTACCGAATACAAATAAATAAAGCTCAACTGAGACATTCACATTGTTGAAAATAAATAACCATATTCCTGCTTTAGGATCCTTTGACAAGTAATGTTATTTTAGTCCTGTATCGCTCTTCTCTCCTCCTCATCTCACTAACACACCAGTGGGCGGGGCTAACGCTGCAATGATGAAGTAGGCGTTGATTTCTTCTGCGGAGGCGGAGTTTCACCTATCTGGTGTCAATAAAAGCTTTTATTGGACTAACAAGGAAGTTTTCAGTTCTGAAACTTACATGATATTCTTATAGTACGATGATCTCTTATATATCAAAAGCTCAAGGAAAAGTTGATTTCTGAATTCATGACCCCTTTAATCAATTAATAGGTTTTTACTGTAGTATTTTTAGTCTTTTACCTTTAAAATTGGAATTGTTTTTTTTTCTTCACACTACCCCTAATTTCAGCCTTCATTGAATTATTTTATTTATTTTTTATTTTATTGAATTATGCCAATTTTCTGAGTATATATCTGATATATATACACATACATACATACTAATTGATTGTTTTTGACATCTGTATATCACACTTTAATTAAGAGATTTTTTTTTTTTAATCAGTACCCTAAATGCTGGTATGTTTCTCTTATATCAGCTTGATTTGTCTCTTTCAGTTTCTTGATCTATTCTTTCTTTTCATCGTAGCCTCCGTCTGATGGCTATGGTCGGAGAAGACGAGCAGACTCAGTGTTTGAACCGCCCAGGACTCGCATTCCCATCTTCCTTCAGGGCTCAGCTGTCCCACCCAACATGATGCTGGCAGGCACCAGCGCCATAGACACGTATGCCCGCATCCTTTTCCCTCTGGCCTTTGGGATCTTCAACCTCGTCTACTGGTACATCTACCTCAGCAAGGACACCTTGGAAAAGCCCAGGTCTGTGCTCTTATAACGTCCCGGACAGCCCACTATAGTTTTTAGTATTTTCTGTTCATTTATGTGTTCTTTCCCTTGGTTATAAAGGGGGAAATCACCAATCACTTAATCTGAAATGAGATTAAAGGAGCATTCACACAATGTCGGAATTACTGTATTTACAATATTTCTGAAAAATCGTTATCATAGAACTTAGAAAAATATTACAAAATTCTCGGAGATCTCCGACTTCACCGCAACGTCATGCAGAAACACTCAAAATGTCAATAGCAGTATTTGTCTTGTGTTTACTAATTTATATAATTTACTATTGTTAAAATCTTAATAATGCAAGATAGAATATCCGGGTTGTCATGATGTGAGCACAGCATACATTAAAGGATTAGTTCACTTCAGAATTAAAATTCCCTGATAATTTAATCATCCCCATGTCATCCAAGATGTTCATGTCTTTCTTTTTTCAGTCGAAAAGAAATTAAGGAAAACATTCCAGGATTTTTCTCCATATAGTGGACTACACTGGGGTTCAACGGGTTGAAGGTCCAAATGTCAGTTTCAGTGCAGCTTCAAAGAGCTCTACATGATCCCAGACGAGGAATAAGAGTCTTATCTAGAGAAACCATCGGACATTTTCTACAAAAAATAAATTTATATACTTTTTAACCACAAATGCTCGTCTTGCACTGCTCTGTGATGCTCCACGCATTACATAATCACGTTGGAAATCACGCATTACATAATGACGTAGGCGGAAGTACTGCGGAAGGATGAAAAACTCATTTTCTCCTCCAACTTCTAAATCATCCGACATCGTTGTTTTACCTTTTTTGGTAAACTTACGCCGTCGTCACGCGTGACCTTTCCAACATGATTACGTAATGCGTGGAGCATCACAGAGCAGTGCAAGATGAGCATTTGTGGTTAAAAAGTATATATATATATATATATATATATTTTTTTTTTTTAGAAAATGTCCGATGGTTTCTCTAGATAAGACTCTTATTCCTCATCTGGGATCATGTAGAGCTCTTTGAAGCTGCACTGAAACTGACATTTGGACCTTCAACCCGTTGAACCCCAGTGAAGTCCACTATATGGAGAAAAATCCTGGAATGTTTTCCTTAATTTCTTTTCAACTGAAGAAAGAAAGACATAAACATCTTGGATGACAAGGGGGTGAGTAAATTATCAGGAAATTTTAATTCTGAAGTGAACTAATCCTTTAATAGCAAATGGAAACGTTTGCTTCACAGATGTTTTTCATGAGAAAAAGACTAACTTGTCTAACTTTCTTTTCAGAAAATTGTAGGACAAACATGTGAGACAAAATAATAAAGCACTCCATTGTAATAAAGCACTCCATTTTTGGTTACAGGTCATAATGCAAAATATACAGGGATGGTATTTATTTTTCCTGAATTGGGAATTGTGTGGTTTTCATATTTATTCCTGCCCCGTAGCTTATCTTCTCATCCCAGCGACACAGAATGCTGTAGATGTGTTTTTCAGGAAACATCATGATGGCACACAGTTTTCCACTGGATCTTTTATCGAAACTGTAAATACATGAATAATTTCTGAAGCTAAAACAGCCGCAGGACTTGAGCAGGTGAAAACAGGAGAGATGATGTTCCTTCTGGGTGACTCTGTTCCTGCGGTTGTTGAGGTTAGAGCCCCATCCAAGATTTATCACTTCGGGCCAACTCTTAAAAAAAAAAAAAGATCCCCTGCCACATTTTTTTTCTCCTCCGAAGAATGCTTGAATCATCTGATTTGTTCAAAGGGATCATGAACGTCACATTTAATCCCAAACTTCCCTCGATGCCGAAGGCACGAGATTTACCGAATCAAGAAAATCAACACATCCTCTCAAAATAGTCACTTATCAAACTCAAAGCTAAAGTTTCATTATTAGTTTCCTGAGGGGAGCTGAAGGCAGTCATTTGAGGCCTTATAAGATGCAATAATGTACGACTTAAAACGGCTCAGAAAAAAATGATTTTCATCAAACATTAATCACTGACGTCAGGCGCGTGTGAACGCTTGTATGTCACGTTTTCATCTCTGCTGATCTTGTATTTGTCTTTTATCTCCTCAGGAAGATCGAGTGAGTTTCTCCTGAGAAGCGCAAGACATATTCAGCATTGTCTACTCGGCTGGACCTCTGTCTCTCACTTTCGTCATCTAGAAACTTCATCCCTGATGGAGCACGAGTCTGTCTGACACTGTTTGACAAGCATTTGATCCTGTTCCTTTCGAATTTTATCACCTACATATATATATACTTTCCACTCCACTTGGCTTTATATTCACAGCCGAGGGCCACGTCGTTATACTAACCCTCCTCTGGTTCTGCTCTAGTTCTTCTCTAGTTCTGCTCTTCTGCATGTGTGTGTGTGTGTGTAGCATTGATGACATAATCTGCAGCTCTAACTGGTGATGCAACATTGAACCAATGCTTTCAGTGGCCTGCCCTCTACAGAGACGCGGCTCGCACTGCACGAGATCAAAAGCAGTGGGTTTATACTGACAGCTTCAAAGATTTCGCCTTGAAAATAAAGGAGAAAAAGTGTATCCTCAGAACTGAACTTTTACCAACACCATTCACACGCATGCGTTTGCAGCAGCTTCTCCTGACGCGGTGGCGCTGTGATAGAGGGATGAAGTAGATCTCAGCGTGGGGGGTGAATGTTTAATATGTATTCTCGGCTCGCGGTTTATTTAATGTTCTCTGATGTTTCTCTAGTTCGCGGCTCTCTCTGTTGGGAGAACATGCACATGTCCAGGAATGCATGATGATTCAGACAACTCATAATATAATTATGCTTAACATCATAAATGGCTTTTAAAACCCATTTGGAGGAGACAATGCGGCACTGAAGAATAAACATGCAGGTGCTAATGTACATCTTAAGTACATTCATTTACTGAATTATACTTTGCATTGTGTGTATAGGCATTAGCATTTTGCCTAATGTAATTAGGATATTTTTTCTTTATATATGTTTGTTTGTCTGAACTCATGCTAAACATCAAAAGAGAATCATGTAATGGCACATTTTAAATCATGTCTGTAACACTGTAAAATATGGTTTTTCGAAGTTCTAAATAAAGATGATTGTTT
The DNA here is from genome assembly GCF_019924925.1 of Ctenopharyngodon idella. Classification (NCBI taxonomy): domain Eukaryota; kingdom Metazoa; phylum Chordata; class Actinopteri; order Cypriniformes; family Xenocyprididae; genus Ctenopharyngodon; species Ctenopharyngodon idella. The sequence continues at coordinate 1,973,455 of NC_067233.1, forward strand.
TTGCAAATATTATTTCACTCTTTTAATTCAATGTGTTACTTGCTGTTTCTTTGTAATTAATTGTATACTCAAAAAAATGCTGGGTTAAAAACAAAAGTTGGGTTGAAAATGGACAAACTCAGCGATTGGGTTGTTTTAACCCAGCAGTTGGGTTAAATGTTTGGGTTAGGTTTTATTTAACCCAACTATTGTTTAAAAATTATTATATGTCTGGCTTAAAATGAACCAAAATATGTTGGAAATTAAAAATCAGACACATAATTACTAGAGTCAACAATAATAATCAAAAGGTGAACATTTATTAATAAGCAATTTAATAAATGTTTGTTGTTTAATTATTATTATTGGACAAACCCAACCGTTCGTTTACATTTTTAAATTAATTTTTTAACCCAATGGTTGGGTTTGTCCATATTTGACCCAAATTTGGGTTGAAACAACCCAACATTTTTTAGAGTGTACTGGGTTAAAAACAACCCAAGTTGGGTTAAATATTGACAAACCCTGTCATTGGGTTGTTTTAACCCAGTGATTGGGTTAAATGTTTGGGGGGAGTTTTATTTAACTCAACTATTGTTTAAAATTTACTAGATGGCTGGCTTAAAATAAACCCAAAATTGGAACAGGTGGACATTTATTAATAAGCAATTTCATAAATGTTTATCGTTTAATTATTATTCATTAAACTTATTAATAAATGTTCATTTCCAACCTATTTGGGGTTATTTTTAAGCGAGCAATACAGTAATTTTTAAACAATAGTTGGGTTAAATAAAACTACCCAGCATGTTGGCAAACATTTAACCCAACTGCTGGGTCTCTGGGTTTGTCCATTTTTAAACCCAACTTGGGTTGTTTTTAACCCAGCAGTTGGGTTAAATGTTTGCCAACATGCTGGGCAGTTTTATTTAACCCAACTATTGTTTAAAATGAACCCAAATATGTTGGAAAATAAAAATCAGACATAATTACTAGAGGCAACAATAACAATCAAAAGGCGAACATTTATTAATAAGCAATTTAATAAATGTTTGTTTATTCATTAAACATATTAATAAATGTTAATTTCCAACATACTTTGGGTTCATTTTAAGCAATACAGTAATTGTTAAACAAATAATAATAATTTTTTGAGTTAAATAAAACTACCTAATGGTTGGTCAAACATTTAACCCAATCGCTGGGTTTGTCCATTTTCAACCCAACTTGGTTTGTTTTTAACCCAGCATTTTTTAGAGTGTAAAAATTTACCAGCAATTTCAGAGTTAATTTTTTTTTTTCAGTGTAGTTTTGAGGTCATCTAACTATATATTAGTCAAAGTAGTGAACTCCTGAAACTTGACAAAACAATATTTTAACTGATCTTAAATGATCGATCATTCGTCCTGCACTCGGGGGCGTTTCCAACCTTTTGTCCAATCAAATGCTCTCTAGAGTAAGAACGTCCCTCCCCCATAACACCACCTGTTTCTGACTAACGGTCGCAAGCGGTTATTCACGTTTGTGACTTAAACTAAAGACTCCTGTTTGAATTGGAAATACACCGATTTCATTTGGTCTTTAACTGTAATATGTCATTCTCCGTTTCTCTCACAATAAATAAATCGCGAAGTAACTCTCAGGGCTCTTTATTTCGAGAGGTAATGACGAAGTTCGCTATGACTGAAACCCCTTCACGTAACCTTCAGGACGCCGCACTAACCTGTCAACTTCCAGATTCACACACACGACTAAAATGCTGCATGAAGATCACCTGATGTCTTCTTTTCTTGACTTGGTTTATTCAGGCGTCCCTTTAATTTTTCCCCCGCAATGGAAACAGCTCATCCAGCATCATCAGGAGCTGCTCTTTGATCTGGAGCTGGCGTGTGCGCATGCGCAGCTCATTGCCTTCGCTGCACTGGCTTCAGTAAGTTGGATGTGCGCTGTCTTCATCATCACATCCAAAACCCCATCAAAACTGTTGCAATGGAGAGTATCGGAAAAACCCCACATATCATCTTGTTATGTCCGCTGATCGTGGCTGTGGCGTGCGGGCAGAGGTATGGTTGCATTTTGTGCCTTTTTCGAAAAGAGAATATTGTGGTTTTGGGGATGTAAGAGGAATTTACGAACATCTCGTGATATTATTGCAGTAGCAGAGACCCGAGCAATATGCCAGTGGTCAAAGACACCGTGGACAGACTCATGAAAGGATACGACATTCGGCTGAGGCCAGATTTCGGAGGTAATGCATGAGTAAAATTCGTATAATTGTTGCATTTGCTCTGTCACGCGCACTAACATGCCCAATTACTCTTGTTCATTCATCTTAGTATCTGATCAGGCGTGCATGAGAAAAATGAACGCATGCTTATTTAATGCTATTTTTTTTTTCTTATTCCAGAGAGGGATTCTAACTTGGGGATCAATTCAATTTGCAGTGCAACTTTTGTTGCATCATGACTGCAAATGAAATGTCATGCTTTAAAATCTCCTTTGATGCACGCGCATACATACGAGTCCATCAGAGAAGATGCTCAAGCTGTTCTTGATAGAAGGACACGTATAACTGCTCATTTGTCAGTCATGCAGTTGCATTTGTGCGTTCACCTCCAGTGCTTGTTACAAATCAACAATTTCATGCGCATTGCCACGTGAATTTGGGGTGTTGGTGTTTCATATGCATGTATAATATGTGGTGTTTCACATATGTAATGTCATAAGTGTGTGTTCATGCATGCATGCATGCATGCAATTTCAATCAATCAGTTCCTTTTTAACCATTTTCCCTTCTCTCCATCAGGCGCTCCGGTGGCGGTAGGGATGAATATAGACATAGCCAGCATAGACATGGTATCCGAAGTAAACATGGTATGTTGCATGTAACAGTTTTTATGTGTGCATTATGTTAAAAATGCAATGTCTAACTTGCTGTTGCTCACACATGATGATTAGATGTGAAGCTGCAGAAGTTCATTGGCATGCTGCGGTATCTGCTCTGCATTTCGCTGCTACATTTGAATTCAAAACACACGCGCACTGGCGCACTCGCACGCGCACCCGCACGCGCTCCGCATGTCTCACACTGTGTTTTTGAGACCTGCAGTTTTGAGAAACAGAAGCACCTACCTTCACACTCAGTGTGTTTTTTCGCAAATCTAGTTCAAGGTGAGCGTTGCCCTCTCAAGGAGAAAGACGGCACGTGCCATGCGCGCTCACAGAATCATGCGTTTCTTTCTGGGTTTTGCGAGATGCACATCTGTGAACGGCATCTGACGATGTTTTTGTGCGAGTATCTTCCTTTTTAAAACGACCCCAGACATTAAATTGTGATGTCAAGCAACATACCTACTGTTGATGGGGACAGCTGAAAAGTTTATGTCGCGCATGCGCACCCTCTGTCGGAGGCAGCGGGTAGCGCAGCTGTAATTGCAGGGGAATATGTATGGCTGTGAAATTAAAGATTTATGGCTCGTACTCATTGCAGCTTTATCATTTCAGTGGGGGTGATAGAGTTTGTTTTCAATTCATTTCCCAGTCGCTCCTTTTAACTCGATGAAGGTGAAATGGACTGTGCCAGGAGCTCTACATTTTCTGTGTGGAAAAACAAAAGCATGCCTCGTTTGCAAATTGAGTTCACACATAGACTATATTTATAGAGCTGTAGATGGTGTACACACACAAGTAGGTGAGAATGTGTATATTACTTACCTGTATATTACCTGGATGTGGTGTTTGATCCATGCACAGGGCTTCAGAAAAATTATCTGACGGCTATCCCATGTACATAGAATTCTGTATCAGGGAATTTTTTTAATTTGTTTGGAGAAGTAATTTAAAGTCCTCCTGTGGTGAAAATCAAGTTTTTAATGTTGTTTATATGTCTATGTGGTGTTTTTAAAGGGATAGTTCACCCAAAAATGAAAATTATGCCATGATTTACTCACCTTCAAGCCATCCTAGGTGTATATGACTATCTTCTTTCAGACGAACACAATCGGAGATATATTTAAAAGTATTCTTAGTCCTCCAAGGTTTATAATGGTTGTGAATGGGGGCCGCGTTTTGAAGTCAAAAATAATGCATCCATCTATCATAAAAGTAATCCATACGACTAATAAAGGCCTTCTGGTGCGTTTTTGTAAGAAAAATATCCATATTTAAAACTTTATAAATTCAAACAACTAGCTTCCGGCTTGAGGGTGAGTAAATCATGGGATAATTTTCATTTTTGGGTGAACTACCTCTTTAAGACAAACCATGTGCAAATTCATATGTCAACACCATTGCTGAGTATTTTCTCTTTAAAACTGCAGTGATCTAAAGATAGTTTAAAAAACGCGATTTGAAATCGCTGGTGTTTCTGATGTCACAAACTACCTTGTAACCAATCACGTCAACATGTGGACGGGCTTTCGCATATCATTAACTATAATCGCTCTGAAGCAGGAGAGTCTCATATATATTTTTTTTCTGGTGATATAAAAATTCGGGTAGATTTAGCAATATAGCAGGTGTATGATGTATATTATGATGTTATGATATGCCTTTCTCCACCGACGTTCTAGTTGTTCAAAACATTTCAGAATATTGTTTGTGTAACATTAGCAACACACTATAAGCAGCTGTTTGCTAATGTTGTCAAGCAAAAGTCTAATCATATTGATTACCGTCATGTGTCGGATGTTGTAAAAGCGATACCACTGTGCAGCGTTTACCTCAGTAAGTTGACCGAGTGGATCTCTTTAGCTTGTGCGAGTGAGTGGAGGTGGGGCTAATTAGCATATTCATAGATCTGTGTATACTAAATGAAGCAAGGTTACATTCAAGCTATTTTAAGGCATGAAGATTTTTTTTTTTCACATGAAAAAATGTTTAAATATGTCATTTTGGTCATCAAAGATGAGTTTTAAGGGATAAAATGATTAACTACAGTGGGGCTTTAAGTAAATAAAATCTTAAAATATAATGGAAATTTCAGTAGTTGCATATAAATTGTTGTAGTTATCATCAGCAGATATAAAACATACATTCAGCTGGAATTTGTTCTTTGTGAATGCAAAGTTTTTTTTTTTTTTCTTAAATCCTCATATACAGCACATTTTCTGAATAAAGTGCACTTTTCCTAATTTTTGTTTATGATAGCATCACAGGCACAACTCCCATGTTTTTTGTTATGAGAACTATTAGATATGTTTGGTTATTGTAATTTAACATATTAACCTACTAAACTGAACTAGTTTTGAATATGTCAAATGTCTATTTTGGCCTGTCCCACCTTCGAGGACTTGACTTTTCAACCGTATCCAACTATTAAAGTCGGTGTTAAATAAATTGGTGTTCATATGTTGACCTTCAACCAAAGTTATTTTAATACAGAATAATGAGACAAATAATTTTCTTAAATTTATGAGACATAAGTTGATCAACAAGAACTACTATTATGTGCAAACCTGTTCTAGCATACGTTTTATTTATGTATTAATTTTAAAGTCCCCCTGTAGTCAATAATTTTATCCCTTAAAACTCATCTTTGATCACCAAAATTATATATATTTTTTTTCCTGTCAAAAATATATATTCATGCCTTAAAATAGCTTTAATGTAACACAACACCCTTGCCTCATTTAGTATACGTGGAGCCATGAATATGCAAATTAGCCCCGCCTCCACTCGCTCACACCAGCTCAGAGATCCACTGAGGTATACTGAGGTAAACGCTTCACAATGGTATTGTTTTTTTACAACGTCGGACACATAATGGTAATTAATATGATTACTCTTTGCTTGACTACGTTATCAAACAGCTACACAGCAAAATCACCAGAGTTAAATCAACTCTGCTCGGACTACATATGGTCTATGTAGTCTCTAAATAGTGTTAAAGTAACACTATTAAAGTTAATGTTAAAGTTAATGAGATAATTAAGCAATTAATTAAGTGATGATTGAGCATTAGTGATGAACACCTGCTGTTAACAAGTATAATCACTGAAGAAAAGAGAAACACAAGAACTACAACTGACTTCAGCCACAGTCTGAGATGAAATCAACTGAAGATAAAAGACATTATATCTCTCAAGATCTCAGCAGAGGCGGATTACCTTTTCTTCGGTGATTCTGCTTGTTAACAGCAGGTGTTCATCACTAATGCTCATTCATCACTTAATCGCTTAATTATCTTATTAACTTTAACTCTGCTTCAGTGTTACTTTAACACCATTTAGAGAGGGACCACGTGTACTCCGAGCAGAGTTGATTTAACTCTGGGGATTTTGCTGTGAAATAATGTGTTGCTAATGTTACAAACACTTTAAACAACTCAGAACGTCAATGGAGAAAGGCATATAGTTCTTCATAACATCGTAATATTCATCATACATCCGCTATATTGCTAAATCTACCCAATTTTTTTTTTATATATCAACAGAAAAAATTTACCGGGATTTTAGAGACTCCCCTGCTTCAGAGCGATCATAGTTAATGATATGCTAAAGCCCGCCCCCACATTGACGTGATTGGTTACAAGGTAGTTTGTGACATCACAAACATCAGTGATTGCAGTTTTAAGGAGAAAATACTCAGCAATGGTGTTGACTTATAAATTTGCACATGGTTTAAGCATATTAAAAACATCATATAGACATATAAACAACATTTAAAACTTGATTTTCACCACAGGGGGTCTTTAAGTTAACCGCAAACCTCATTTAAAATGAATTAGAAAATAAAACAGCTCCTGTAAATTATATTTTGACCTCGTTAGGCTGTCATTTTCTGATCGTTCATTTACTAATCTGGACTGACTGAAAAAGCCATTGATATTCATGGCTCAGAAGGTGCAGTGACCCCTGCGAGGAGTCGCGGCTGTAATTCAGTTTTAAGACGGGCCTGTGGACGTAGATGCTTCATACTGTGTAGTGATGTGCCTACAAATTACCTTTATAGATCTGTCAAGTTTGTTGCTTGTCACGGTTGAGCTCTGGAATCCCTAAGAGTTGGGTAGAAAAGATGAAAATCTTTGTTTTCTGCAGCTCCAGCAAAATTGGATTTTCAGCCGACAGGATCCTCGACTATCCTAAGGGTTGACAGGGTTGATCTCTGAGATTTGCAGCCATTAGTATCTGCTATTTCCATTCAAAGCCATGCAGCGTTCGCTCTCATGCTTGCCCTCGTACCAGTTTACCGTCTCATTAGTCCAGCGTGATGCCCGCGTCTTAGACAGATGTATGATCTCTCAATTAGGAGCGGCACGGATGCCCCAGGTGTCTTTGTTAGGCGTAACTGCTTGGAGCGTTTTGTTTTAAAACGAAGCAACCCCCCTCTCTTCATCTCCTCCTGCCTGCCATTTCACACGGATGTAAACAAGAGTGTCCGCTGTGTGTTAAACGTGGCCAAAGAAGCCTCGACCAAAGGTCACCCGTGTTGTTTGGCAATGCAAATCTTTAGGCCAGTCCACGCAAGTTGCGTTTCCGTCGCTTGACATTAAAACGCGAGCTATTTTTGGAGAGAGGCCGAAAGAAGAGGCAAATGCGGGCCATGCTCTCTGCATCTGATGACTCATTTGAGGAAGCAAAATACAAATGGGATAGTATGATATTCCAATCGATCTGTTGCATTTGCTCTGGCCGATTGCTAACACGAGGTCCTCTGTTTGCTGCCTGCATAAATTACGCTTGAAATGACCTTTGTTTGCGGCTGGGACGGTGGACATGTCGAACGGTTTTCTCTGAAAACATAATAGTCACTTCAAAGGAAAAGATTCAAGCAGACTTGTGCTAGCTCATGGGCTAAATAATTACCGGGGCGGAAACATTGCCCTTATATGTATCATTATCCTGACAAGCATTAATTGCTTACATGAATAAGAGGCAGGGCCGTGCAATGATAGCCTGTGAAATAACAAATGGATGAAAAGACAAATTTAGACTCAATTAGATTGGTCGACTTAATTACTACTAGTGTGCGTAATTGTAGATCATTTTTGCCTAGTCAGTTAGTGTCTGTTTAGTCCTGTTTTATTGAATTCCCAGCTGATAAACAGTGTGTTATTTAGTGTTATTTTTACTTTTTGTTGCTATGACAACACCACCCTTGTCAAAAAATGCGGGGTTAATGTGGGCTCTTCTCTGTTTCGATAGATTATGTTTTAAGGCAAGGCTGCAGATTGTTTTTATGAATTCTTTCATATTTAACGTCGTGCGATTGTGGATTTAGCTACAGCCAGAAATAGAGTGGCAACGCTGTGGTCACATGACGTTCTCCTCCAGACAGCAGCAACTTGTATTATAATTTCATACACTGATGAGATCTGCAGCACATCTCACTCTACTGAGAAGCTTATTATAGTTCTTGCAAGGCTTTTTTTTCTTCCTCGCTAATTTATGCGATTAATTCACCACAACCCGTTAACGTGCACCTAGCACGACTCCTTTTAGACTTTGTTTTGTGGGTTATTTCAGTCTTTTTGTCTTGTAAACTTGACATTTAAAGTTTAAATATTTGGAGAATGCAAATGCTGCTGTGTGTTGCTTACTGAATTGCAGTACTGAATTGTGATTGGTCTTACCTTGCTTGCATTTATTTAAAGGGGTGGTTGATTATGATTTCACTTTTTTAACTTTAGTTAGTGTGTAATGTTGCTGTTTGAGCATAAACAACATCTGCAAAGTTATGACGGTCAAAGTTAAATGCAAAGGGAGATGGTTTCTTTTACAGAAATATCTGTTTAAGGACTACAACATACGGCTGGTAGGGACTACAACGAGCTTCTTGGGCTGCTTTAGAGAAGAGGAAGAGTTGTTGTAACTACATAAATTTATCCACTTTTTTGCTGAAAATCGCCATTTTGGCTGCGTGAGATTCTCCAGCTTTGTTGTTGTTCAGCAACCAAAGCGCAAGCTGTTAAAGCTCCGCCCTCTTCTGGAAAGGGGGCCGGGAGCAACAGCTAATTTGCATTTAAAGGGACACACACAAAAATTTTGAGCTGAAACTTCACAGACACACTCTGCCGACTCCAGAGATGTTGTGAAAAGGGGCGTTATAGGTCCCCTTTAACTTCTTATACACTGCAAAGATGTATTTCTTGGTGTTTTGATTGTGTCTTGACAACCACATATGCCTGGTTTCACAGACGAGGTCCCTAGTCTCAGACTAAAATGCATGTTTGAGCTGTTTTAAATGAAAGCATCTTGCGCTGTTTATAAAAGCTAATTGAACTAAGGCCTAATCCTGGCTTAATCTAAGCCCTGTCTGTGAAACCGGGCCTAAGTGTCTCTGATGCCGCATTTCATTTACGCAGAACTAAATCCTAAACTTACCTAAAGCCCTAAATGAATAGTTCACACAAAAATGATAATTCTGTCATCATTTAATCACCCTCATGTCATTCCAAACCCATAAGACTTTTTTTAAAAAGATATTTTTAATGAAATCTGAGATTTCTGTCCCTCCATTAATAGTCTACTCACTCAAGATGTACGCTTCAAAATGTTCATTAAGAGAGTATGAAAAAGAAATGACGTGTGAGAACCAATGAGGTTCATTCTACTTCAGCAAGAACCAATGAGGTTCTCGCACATCAAACAAGTACGTTTGAGCTTCTGTTTATGTTTGCTGATCAATGTTTATAATTTAAACCGCTTGATTCACATGCATTCCTTTTACGATCACTTAATGTACGTTTTGAAGCCTCAGTGTTTTGGGTGAATAGTAGGGGTGCAGGGAAAAATCAATTCACATGAATCGAGATTCTATCTTCTACCGATTCGCATCGATTCACATATTTCAAATATCGATTTTCTTAGGTGTTACACTTCTTTAACTTTGCAGTACTACTTAAAGTTATTGACACGTTGTGTTATTAATCACAATAAGCCACAAAAAGGAACTGCGAACGGTGCTCGAGTTTCGGCCGTGTGTCCGTCAGTGCGAGCACCGTTCACGGTTCCTTTTAGATGCATGCGATCCCGGATTCAGTTCTCTCACAGCTTATTGCGCTTGCATGATCAAATACACACACAATTATGTCAAAATGCACATAGTGTGGAGTATTCATGTGTAAACAGTCTGTTATGTCCAACGCAAACGTAAACAGTTAGGAGAAAATCAGATAACAGGAAATGTAACAGTATATTAGATCCGTGCATTCATTCTTAAAGGGACAGCAGCCTCATAAACTGTTCTGTCTGTTTTATTAATGTTAATTGCTTTTGACTGAAACACTTTTGTATCTTTAATATGAATCAATTTATATTTAATTCATACAGAGTGTTTTATTTTTACATTTGATTATTCAATTTTTGTAGTATTTCTGGCTACATGCTAAATAAACCTAGGCTACTCTACTTGAAAACTTAGTTTATTTAATTTATATATTTTTTTCTATTGTATTTGTCCTATTGTTTGTAATTTGCTTTTTTGTTCCTATTTTTAATATCAAAAATAAAATAAAATTGCCTGCCTTGCTTTATTACAGAAGACTGCTAGTCACGTGTGTAATGATTGCAGTCAGCTTAATAATAATAATAATGTATTGGGTTGACTAAAATGAGAAGAAAAACAAAATAAATTCACCTTAAAAAAGTTCACCCAAAAATGAAAATTCTGTCATTAATTACTCACCCTCATGTCGTTCTACACCCGCAAGACCTTCGTTCATCTTTAGAACACAAATTAAGATATTTTTGATGAAATCCGATGGCTCAGTGAGGCCTGCATTGCCAGCAATGGTACTTCCTCTCTCAAGATCCATAAAGGTACAAAAAACATATTTAAAACAGTTCATGTGAGTACACTGGTTCTACCTTAATATTATAAAGCGATGAGAATACTTTTTGTGCGCCAAAAAAACTAAATAATGACTTTTCAACAATATCTAGTGATGGCCGATTTCAAAACACTGCTTCGGAGCGTTATGAATCTTTTATTTCGAATCAGTGATTCGGATCGCATATCAAACGGCCAAACTGCTGAAATCACGTGACCACTGATTCGATTCGTAAAGCTCCGATGCTTCATTTTGAAATCGTCCATCAATAGATATTGTTAAAAAGTATTTAATATAGGATATCGCACAAAAAATATTCTCGTCACTTTATAATATTAAGATTTAACCACTGTACTCACATGAACTTTTAAATATATTTTTAGTACCTTTATGGATCTTGAGAGAGGAAGTACCATTGCTGGCTATGCAGGCCTCACTGAGCCATCAGATTTCATCAAAAATATCTTAATTTGTGTTCAGAAGATGAACGAAGGTCTTACGGGTGTGGAACAACATGAGGGTGAGTAATTAATGACATTATTTTCATTTTTTTGGGTGAACTAACCCTTTCTTCAAGACCTATTAAACTGTCAACCGCAGTAACACAAAATAGTAAACTAGAATTAAATGTATGTATATATATCAAATTGAAATTTGATTCAAAATCGAGAATCAATTTGTAATCAAATCGTGACCTCAAGAATCGATTTGAATCGAATTGTGAGGTACCAAAAGATTCACACTCCTAGATATTCAATGGAGGGACCGAAATCTCTCAGAATTCATTAAAAAATATCTTCATTTGTCTTTTAAAGATGAACGAAAGTCTTAAGGGTTTGGAACGACATGAAAGTGAGTAAATGATGACAGAATTATAATTTTTGGGTGAACTATAACTGTAACACTATTCTTTTGTTGAATTATTCTTTGTTCAAGGGTTTTCAAGGTTTTTTGATGCTAAGAATCCTCAAATATGATGATCCTCTTGCGAAGGATCCACTTCCTAAAATATATAGGCAACTAGTAAGACTAGTACGTGTCAAGAAAGGATTTCCATGTATCAATTAATATCCGTTAATTGAATTAACATCACATGACTGTAAGTAGCCGTGTAATAAGCAGAATAATGTTTTTGCGTAAGGTCGAGTTATTTGCGACGATCAGCTGACTGTTCATTATCCCTTATATGGAAAAAGTCAACCATAAGATGTTTTCAGAACAAAGTTTAATCAAATAACAACATTAAACTCTGATTTCCAAACTAATTCTGCAAAGAGGCGCTCGGTTGTAGATTAATTTGAAACACCTGGCATTTGGAGTCTGTCTGACATTGCAATAAACTTTGCCACTTAATCACGTCTTCGACATCAAACGTTTATCTCCAAACATGTCATCAGCATCCTCATCACGGCACTTGCAGTTATGAGCTTAGATTAAGTGAAGTTAATGTGACAGATTTCGCTTGTGTAATCTGTTAATATATCATCCTGTGATGGGGTGTTAGGCTGTTAAATCAAACGTGTTTAAGTAGCTGTAGAAAACGCTCCGTTGGGAATAAAGGCTAATCGGGCCAGTCATGCTATCAGCACCCCGGGTATGACCACTGGATCTTAAGTCCATCTCTCTTACAACCTCCAATATTTAGAGGCTTGTGCTTAACCAGTCATTCGGATGGTTTCGTTGTCATGACCAATTAATGAAGTCTCCCAAGTCCACGGCGACTGCGTTGGTGTTTCTCTTATTGGGAGAGACAGTGAAACTATGGCAGTGGTGATGTTAAGTGCCCTGTTATCAGCGTTTCCCATCACAATCTCTTTACGCTCTCATTTGCCGCTTTCCACAAATAGGGACGAACAGAAACACTTTGGTGCCGCATGACTTATTCAAAGCATTAGAGGCACAAATCCCATGTTTTTGTTGTGAGAACTTTTAGATATGTTATATAACATGAAATGAAAAGCAGCTAGATTTAAACACAAACATTTTGTGCTCAACCCTGTTACCACATTCATTTCCTGCATTACAAAACATGTAACTTTCCTTAAAATCGTGACACCCCAGAAATTACATGCTTTGTATCCTGTTTACAGCATGATGGTAATTGTATTTAACATAATTAACATGCTTAACATAATTGTAATTGTAGTGTTAAAAGCATTCATCAAGGTTGACAATTCCACCCTGTTTTGCAAGGAATTGTAAGACAAAAATGTCGAATAATTGATTAGTCAGATGACCCAGTCTGTTGTGATTGGTCTACTCTGATCTGATTGGTCTGTTGTAATCAAAGACTATAGAATAACACAAGATGCATTGTTTGTATTGTTTTGAATGAGAGAAAGTGCAATGCGCAATATGGCGGAATAAGTCCCGCCTTCAAAATAAGAGCCAATCGCCGATTGGTAAAGTCACGCGTCACTGCAGCGGCCATTAGAAGCTCCGGTTCCTATAGGAACAGTCAGACGCGCTCAGTCAACAGTCAAATGAGGCACAAGAGACGCGCATTTAGGACTGCGCATGCACATTAGCTTAATCCAGCCTGAAAAATATTTTTTTTGTCATGATTCGAGCATTTACAAACAAAATTTATGAGACAATTGTTGTCAGATTTCATTGGTGATCTCAAATATGAAATTTAATCGAAAGCTTGGCGAACAGCTTTGGGGAATTTGATGTTTCCCCATTCAAAGAGATAGGAGCTGCACTTGAATGTCCGAGAGGCGTTTCAAAGATGGCCGCTGAGTGAAATGACTTGTCTTAAAGGGACTTTGGTTGTGATTGATCTACTCTGCTCTGATTGGTCAGATGGCCCAGTCTGTTGTGATTGGTCGACCGCTTACAGCACATGCTGGAAATGAAAAGCTCATTAAGATATCTGAAAATGGATGTTTATTTAATATTTGTTAAAACTGTAAAAACTGCGCATTATGATTTTAAACGTCTCAAACTTTTGCTTGCAACAGGTGTACAAAAATTACAAACCTCATATCAAATCAATAGAAAACAATAAACCGTTCATATAATATTCAGTTTGACATTTTGAGGTGGAAGAAAAATGTTTTCTAAAAGTTGAGCACCTCCTTTCACTAAGTATTTGTGTGAAAAAAAAGAAAACCTTTCAGGCCCCACCATATTCTTGGAAAATGCCATTTATTTCAATGCCTGGAAAAAAGTGAATCATGTTTTGCTTGATGTTAATTTTGCATAACTCGTTTTTTAAGTGGGTTCTGTGCAGTGTAGATGGATGTCTCCTGAACGTGATGAGTGCTGGATTTGGGTTGTGACAGGCTTAATGGAGAACTCCCAGCAGCCTCTGCGTCAGTGTCAGCTCAGTGGGAGAGACCCGACAAATGACGTTGTGTCATTCTGTCACAATCTCAATATGATCTATCGATCTGGGTATCCATCTGAAGAGCTGGCATGCCTCACTTTATCTTACATAAGGTTGTTTCACAGATTTGCAGTGCTCTGCTGTAAATAATGCTATGGCAGTGATCAACAATAAGGATTTTTTTTTTCTGCTGGCCCAGTCGTTTATACTTTTGTTTTTTACATGCTCTTCCAGTATTTTTCACTGATCCAACCAGAACAAAGTTTTATTTTTATTCTTATTGTTGAGCCCTGGTTTGGTGTTTTTAAATGCTGGCTTGTGCGAGCCAATGGAAGGAAGTCGGTCAGTTGCAATGAGAGTAAAACTGTTAAGACAGATCCTGTTTCAATGACTTTAAAGGGGTAAGTCAGTCTCTGGTGTCTCCAGAATGTGTCTGTGAAGTTTCAGCTCAAAATACTCCACAGATCATTTATTACAGCTTTTCAAATTTGCCCCTATTTGGGTGTGAGCAAAAACACGCCGTTTTTGTGTGTGTCCCTTTAAATGCAAATGAGCTGCTGCTCCCGGCCCCCTTTCCAGAAGAGGGCGGAGCTTTAACAGCTAGCGCTTCGGTTGCTCATCAACAACAAAGCTGGAGAATCTCACGCAGCCAAAATGAGGATTGTCAGTAACGGTGTTCAGCCTTACATTGTTCAAACCGGAGTCGACACTGATGGAGAGACTCAGGAAGAAGTTACAACTTTTAGGACGTTTCTGAATGGTTAGTGGATAAATTTATGTAGTTGCTGTGGAGTTGATTCAACTCATCCACTAGCATGTGCCGTCATGTTAATCTTTTGTGCAAATCCAGCATTGAATTGATCCTCGTTTGTGAAGCAGTCCGGCGTAAAATGACGGCATGTCAACAACACTCTACTACAACAACTCTTCCTCTTCTCTAAAGCAGCCCAACATGGCCTCGCCCCCTTTGTTGTGTGTTCTTGTGGGCGGGGTTTATGTAAATTTTAGAGTTAGTGATGTCAATAACCCGGGAAGAAGCTCGTTGTAGTCCCTACCAGCCGTTTGTTGTAGAAAATATCTCCCTTTGCATTGAACTTTGAGCGTTGTAAGTTTGCAGATGTTGTTTATGCTCAAACAGCAACATTACACACTAACTAAAGTTAAAAAAGTGAAATCATAACCACCCCTTTAGAATAGTTTTATTGAATACAAAGACAGCTTTTTCTTGTGTCTGAGACTTCTTTAGTTGACGATTTTTCATGTCACATAAAGAATTCATAACCAATGCGCCCTTAATTAGTACATTTATGCTGCAGATTTAGAGACGTCCTTGATTAAATTAATTTGCACTTGCAAATTTCAGCTCTGTTAACGATGATTAAACAGCGCAACAGAGGCTTTTTTGCTCTTGCAGAACATCTCTGAGATTGTTCACTCAAATATTAATATTCTGTCATCTTATACTCACCTCATTCTACTGTGGAACACAAAAGGATACATTTTGAGTAATTTAATGGTCCCACCTTTCCTTTATGATGCTTTGCTTGCTTTCTAAAACTTGAAAGCTTCAGATCCTTTTGCATTGTAATTGATTAGAAAAGAGTAGCTAGATGCTTTAAAATTTCACCATATGAAATAATAAATAAATCCATAATAATAATAATAATAATAAATCCATTATATATCCACTGCACCTCTATTTTCATGCATGATTCTATTAGCAGAGAGGGAAAAATCCACACGGTTGCATGTGAGCTCGCAGAAGCTGTGTGTTTGCATCTCGGTTTGAGATCTATTGATGTCAAAGAAGAGTAAACAGAGCCCAAAGAGGCATCTGCTACCATCTGTGACCATAGTAATTATGCTCACATTTGGCACTGAAGCCAAGAGGAAAGTTCCAAGCCCAGGTGTTCCACATTCTCTACCCTGGCATCCACACTTCGCTCGGAAAAATGTATATTTAACCTCTTTCCCCAAAATGTTAATCTACAGAAAGTTTTTCCCATTTTTCTCCTGGTTTTTTTTCTTTCTTCATGATTGATAACCGTAATACTCTAACATATGCTATGTGCACTCCTGTTTCATTGTACTTCATTACTCAACTGGAACACTATAGGACGAAAAAGCTCAGATGGCGGAATACCATTAGGCATAAATATCATCAAAACATTTCCTCATGCATAGCACAAATCTCATTCTTTCTTAAATGGAGATAGTTCATCCAAAAATAAAATATTTCTGATGATAATTTATCCTCATGCTGTTCCAAACATGAATGATCTTCCTTCTATGGAACACAAAGGAGATTTTTAGCAGAATGTTCATGTTGCTCTTTTTCTTACAGTGACGGTTAATGTTTAAATTTACCTCATTCGTTCGATTTGAATATGTGCATATCCATGAAATGCATTTACCAAAATATGAATGAGATTTGAGGTCTGTGGTGGAGAAGGTGATTTTTAGTTAGGGATGCACCGATATGAAAATTTCGGCCGATACGATAATTCTTTGTATATATGATAATTCATATTTGAAAGCCGATAACCGATATATTGGCCGATAAATCTAAAACTAAATTTTTATATCATTTTTGAGAGCCTGATTACAAAAACAAAACTCTCACCATTAAACGCCATGTCCCAAGCACACAATTATAATGTTCTCATTATAATTTTATGTAGTCTATATGACAGACTTTGCTGTTCGTTGCACTGTATTTTCCTTTTTGAAGTGATTTCAATCATGTTTCAAGCAATTCAAAACCAAAATGGTGGACAGTGCACATCTAAAGTGTCTCAGCTGAAGGAAATTATTTTTCGGCTTTAATATATCGGCCACATTTTCTTATTAGGCCAATAATGATAACATTAAAAAGGAACATATATCGGCCAATACCGATATGGTGGCCGATATATCATGCATCCCTATTTTTAGGGATCTGACTTTGTTTTTTACCTCACACAAAACTATTGTTTGACTTCACAAGATGTGAAATTAAGAATGTAGAATAAGGTCATGCAGAATAAGGCATTAATATGTGTTTTATAAGTACTAATAAACAGCCAATATTCTAGTAATATGCATGCTAATAAGCAACTAGTTAAAAGACCCTAAAATAAAGTGTTACCAGTTTGTCCTACTCAAACCAATTATTTTGAGCATCATAGTTTACAGTGTGTATTTATAGAAATATTAATTTATTATTAATTTACTTAATATAAATTGTCATTTCTGAATGCTAAACTGAGTGATACGTGTCTCTTACAGGGTTTAATATGAAAATAAACATAATTTTGTTATATTGGATGTGTATTTCATCTTATATAACTGTAATCATAATAGTTGCATTGTAACTGTCACATCTGGCACACTTTATACCCGCAAACAACCGTGTACAAACCACACCTGGGACTAATTAAACTCAATGAAAATGCTGAAGCCTCAAATCATTTTTACTGTGTTTATTCTAGTCAAACTTCAAGTGCTGGAATGATGTGCAATTACTGTTGTGTAAATTTCCCTCTCCACTTCTTGTGAAGTAATGTCTCGATGTTCCCTTATTCCCTATGGCATTGAATTCTCACTTAAGATGGCGGAACACCCTCTAAAGTCCACTTTGCAGGGCATTTATGGTCGAATAAAACGCAGTGAAACCGGTTTGAAACGACATGAGCATGAATAATGCATTTTAACACGTTTTATGTCTCAGTAAGGAGACGTCGTGAACAGGATTTTAATTAAAAATGGATAGTTCACCCAAAAATGAACATTCTGCAATCATTTGCCCATCCTTCATGTCAGTTCAAAACTATATGACCTTTTTTCTCCTGCATGCGGAACACGAAAGAAGGTATTTTGAAAAAAGTTAGTAACCAAACAGTTTTTGACCCTTTGAAACCACATTTCTCAAAATATCATCTTTTATGTTCCACACAAGAAAGAAAGTCTAATGGGTTGGGAAGCACATGTAAAAGATGTTCATTTATGGGTGAACTATCCCTTTAAGAGTTTGAGGAGGCTAAAGTGACTGTCGCCCAAGGCATCAGCTGCTTCTCCTGAGGGAAACCTGCAGCGTAGATGATCAGCACCATCTTTAACCTACTCTATACATAATGACAAATGCTAGAGATCGGAGGGAATTATGAGAGTCGAGCTCATACCACTGACAACGGACCATCTGCATGCTCATTAGAAGTTTTATGTAGTCATATCTTTAATTTGGAATCTTATCAGTATAATTTGGATTTTCTTATCATATTATGACCTTTTTCAAAGTCTTGATGTTGTTTTTGGGCTCTACTAGAACTTAAATATTCATTATTTTCCTCATATTCTCCATTGTTGCAGCTCCTCTCTTCCCACCCTGCATCCCAATGTGCACACTATCCGCCCTAAATAGTATTGAATATTACTAATGTCACATACTATTTAGGATGGATAGAATCTGTTTAGTTCCTGTCTCTATGAAGCCCCTCCTTCTGAAAAGCACAATGCGCTCTGATTGGTCGGCTGGAGCAGTGTGTTGTGATTGGTGTTTGGGAAATGTCCCGCCCCTTACCATAACTGCCAATTTCAACACACCACTAACTAACTCAACCAGGCCCCACCCCTTTATTCTGCGTATGAATTATTTAAATGAGGAATATTGTGACGTGTTTGTTCCTGGAAGAAAACTCGAGACTACAATGGAGGTGCTTCAGGGAGTTCAGAAATGTTGTGCAAAAACTAGTAGTAGTGCAGTAGTAATATTATTCTTGTGTACAGGATATGTAATGGAGAATTGGGGCGTGTGTGTGCAGGTGTGTTTAGCGTGTGTTTGCTCATGCTGAAGTGGCCGGTTGAATGTGCACATGCAGGACAGTGTGAGTCACAGCTGGTTCTTCCAGCGGCTTTTGAATCAGAGGGAGGTTTGTCCTTTAATGCCTGAGAATAACTTTATCAAGTGTGCTGGTTATTTTTGGCAGCAGACGATTGCCGGTTTTAAGAGTTCCCTCACAGGTCACTGCTGGAGAGGCACGGAGAGATAAATATGGGGCTAGAAACTGCCTGCCACCGTTCAGCCAGCCCACTGCCCCCTCATCCTCTGGCCACGCTGATAACCACATCCAGAGCACTCCCAAAAACAAACCAAAGATAAAATCAGGGGCATTTTATCCCAGGAGGCATGGGAAAAGTGCCTGCTCAAAAACAGTTCAGATGAGAATTAGCGTTACAAAATATAAGCTCAAATAGTGTGTAAAACTGGTTTTTATAAACAGCTGATGCTTCACTGTGATTGGCTGATTACCGTGTCAATCCATTAATGCCAGCCTATCACAATTGCAGCCAGTCAACAAATCGGCCTGAATGTGTCAAACTGGTGGAAATGGATGGGCTAATTACAGAGTAAACAACTCGCACTCGGACATCATCACTTTCGGTCGCATCCAAATCGGAATGAACTTGTAATGACTTGAAGCACAGAGTGATTTGTGACCGAGGCGGTTTCAGCGAGCACTCAGCTGGGTTAAATTAAAAGGTGCATCTGCGTGCCTGCCACCATCTGCGGTGTTTACCAAGGATTTCTTGACTAATGATCTGAAAGAAGGCGACTGCTAAAAAAAACAGTTAGTAGTAACTAATGAAATAGACAATAAATATGTTTGTTATTACTGTATTTTTGAAGTTATTACTTTATAAGCAACTTGATGAGACTAAAAGCGTTATAATATGCATCATGTGGGAACATCTAAATTAATTAAAATAAAAATTTCACTGCTATTAAAAGGTTTGGGGTCATTAAAGGGGTGGTTGATTATGATTTCACTTTTTTAGCTTTAGTTAGTGTGTAATGTTGCTGTTTGAGCATAAACAACATCTGCAAAGTTATGACACTCAAAGTTCAATGCAAAGGGAGATATTTTCTCTGTTTAAGGACTACAACAAACAGCTGGTAGGGACTACAACGAGCTTCTTCCCGGGTTAGTGACATCACAAACCCTAAAATTTACATAAACCCCACCCCCGAGAACACGCAACAAAGGAGGAAGAGTTGTTGTAGTAGTGTTCTTATCATGCCGTCATTTTACGCCGGACTGCTTCACAAACGAGGGTCAATTCAACGCTGGATTTGCACAAAAGATTAACATGACGGCACATGCTAGTCGATGAGCTGAATCAACTCCACAGCAACTACATAAATTTATCCACTAACCATTTAGAAACGTCCTAAAAGTTGTAACTTCTTCCTGAGTCTCTCCATCAGTGTCGACTCCGGTTTGAACAATGTAAGGCTGAACACCGTTACTGACAATCCTTATTTTGGCTGCGTGAGATTCTCCAGCTTTGTTGTTGTTGAGCAACCGAAGCGTGAGCTGTTAAAGCTCCGCCCTCTTCTGGAAAGGGGGCGGGAGCAGCAGCTCATTTGCATTTAAAGGGACACACACAAAAACGGCATGTTTTTGCTCATACCCAAATAGGGGCAAATTTGACAAGCTGTAATAAATGATCTGTGGGGTATTTTGAGCTGAAACTTCACAGACACATTCTGGGGACACCAGAGACTTATATTACATCTTGTGAAAGACACATAAGAGGTCTCCTTTATGACCACAAACTTTTGAACGGCAGTGTGTATACCATAAATACACCAAGAAAACTAAACTAAAGGATTAGATCAGACGGGAAAAGCTCCTTAAAGTAACATTCGCAGGTTACCACTTTTTACAGTAAGGTTTGAAATATTAATAATAAATACTTAAATATTAATTACAGTGTGGTTTGAAATATTAACGTCAGTCTTATTAATATTAAATATTGATGTAAACATACAAAAATATTATAGTGTTGGTTGCCTTTTGAGAGTGTAAGGCAGATGCCCATATACTTTTAACCTGGAAACTGTGTAAACATCAAGTTGAACATGAAATTGAATCTGTTGTATAGTCTTCATGATCTCATCTTTTCCTCTTATTTTTAGGACTACACCCTGACCATGTATTTCCAGCAAGCTTGGCGAGACAAGCGCTTGTCTTACTCTGAGATCCCTCTGAATCTAACCTTGGATAACCGCGTCGCTGACCAGCTGTGGGTGCCCGACACCTACTTCCTCAACGATAAGAAATCCTTCGTTCACGGAGTGACAGTCAAGAACCGAATGATACGCCTGCATCCCGATGGCACCGTGCTGTACGGATTAAGGTACGTCCTTTGAGGTCATTTTCATTGTCGTTATCGACCAAAGCTGACTGGTAATCACATCCGGCAGAGGTCGTTTAACTCCTCTCATGAATCTGTCCGAACTCTGGTGCAAACTATTTGCAATCCACTATGGGTGTAATGGTTCAAATTACTCACGGTTCAGTTTTTATCATGGTTTTAGGGTCACGGTTTCGGTACAGTTCAGTATGTGATATGTTCAGGGACTACAGTCAAATAAAAATAAAGAAAATAAGAACAAATAATCAAACTACAAGCAACAGCACAATAACTACAATAGAGAAAAGATGAAAATAAAATAAACAGTGCTTTTCAGTTTTTCAGGTATCAAACAGTAATTTTCAGATACAGAAATTGAATAAAGTAAAACATCATTGCTTATAATCTTCACTTTATAAATTAAATAAAGATTAATCATTATTAAAGTTACAAAAGCTATTCAGTCTGAATAGCTTTTGTAAAACAGACAGGAGGAATATTAGGCTGCTGTCACTTTAAGACATAATGCACAGATCCAATATACTGATACTGAACACATGCGTTGTCTTTCTCGACTGTTTATGTTCACTCACCTGCTATGTTTGCTAGGATACTCGGCAAGATGGGGATGTTGACAAAATTTCTGTTTGAATTTGTCCGCCCAAACGCAATATTTGAAAGAGATCTCAATATTTGTACACTGTCTGAGATGCAGCTTTCTGTGTGCGCGCTTCAGATGAGTGAACAAACAAATCTTCTCACAGCACGAATGTTTAAATTTGCAAGGCTTAAATGAGTTTAGTTTAAACACAGATAGCAACGTGTGCTGTTCAGGTCTCACCTGCGAGGTCAACACAGTGTAAATGACTGGTCATATTAGAGCACTCCTATTGAAAAAAGTTTACAAAGAGTGTCTGTTTTGTCCACGTTTTTTGATCATCGCTGTTGTAATGTGTTGGAAAGCCAGAATGTGTATCCATTGACAGAAACATACATTAGCCTAACTCTGTCTGTCTTAAGCATTGTTATATTTAACAAACCATATTATAGATGCGCCGTCAGATTTAAGATGAACCGTGGTGCAAATGTTTTTACCGAGAACTGTTACACCCCTACAATCCACCCACATAACACATTCACGACATGTTCTGAGGCCTGTTTTTATTTTCTCTCTCTCTCTGCTGATTGCATTATGTCGGTGTAAATGACTCAACATCGGTGTCTATGTATAGAAGGGATGAAATTGTTGTTGCTAATTCCAAAGCTGCATATTGTGCTCTCTGTTCCTCAGCCTGACAGCAGTGTCCTTATCAGAAGAGTGCTTAAAAATTAAAAATCTGCATTGCAGCAGATAATTCACTGTTATTAAGCTACCAAAATCAATAAATATAATTTATAACGCTTCATTATGTAAGTGCCCAATTACATAAGCTATTTTTACATAACCCAAAAGGGAAAATGCGTGCAGAAACACTAAATGCACATGATGAAAAATTGATGGGAATGTGTGAGAGTGCCGTGACCTGGCCCGCAGAACATTGCTGCTGGGACTGCCAGCGCGCTGCTTTGTCAATGGAGACCTTCGTATGTGAGACAGCGCCGGCTGCGGCCGCGTGTGTGTGTGTGTGTGTGTGTAAGCATGTGTTGAAGAGGCAGTAATAGAGCTTTCTCTTTTGTGACATTTGAAATTTAGTGAGAATCTGTGCTCTGTTGCAGTTTGACATAAAAGAGTGTTGGAAGATGTGGTTTGTGAGTGTGTGTTTGTGGTGAGTGTGTTGTCCATGTAGGTGCCCTGCTCCACTAAGCCTGCCAAAGCATGTTCCTCAATTACCAGGAGAAGAAGAAAATAACAGCGCTCCTTTATAACTGTCTGTGAGAGCCCAGTCTGAAAATTTAGCACAGGCAGGTAGATCTGATTATCTTGCTCCTAAAAGACTTCAACCAATAATGCGGCCACCAACACAATACACAGGCTTAAATACAATTTCCAAGTCATAATACAACAACTGAGTCATTTTACAGCTTGGCAGTCTGTGTTGTCCTTGTTTTAATGGGCTAATGTCAAAACATTTTCTAATATTATGCCTTAGACATTTTCATATTCATTTAGTCTCATATTAATTTTTTTTATTGTTTGGAGCCTGTAAAAACCAAGAAACTTTCTTTGATGCATAGCACACAGGGCTTGACATTTACACCCGCCAAATGCGGGTGGATTTCAGCAGTGGTGTGTAATGCAGTCACTCTACTAACCACTTTGGCGGGTTGAATTTTATATATAATATATACATTTTTCAATTGTAGTGTTGTAAAAAAAATATCGAACCCGCCTCCCCTCACTCACTGGTTTCATTTGCTCTGGTTGTTGGTGTTACAGGGCCTGAATTTCGGTGTATTGCATATAATTTTACTCATTCCCGCAGATTTTGCGCTCACACCCACATAAAGCTGCCTCTCAGTACTAAATTGTAACTGCTTATTGTGCTTAAACAATCAAATACACGCAAAATAATGTCAAAATGCCGGTCTTGGTGAGTATTCACGTAAACACAGTCAGTTATGTGTTAAGTGAACATAAACAGTTGAGAAAGAAAACAGTTGAGAAAGAAAACAGATGTGTAACAGTATAATGGATCAGGTCTTAAAGTGACAGCAGCCTAATAAACCTGCTGCTAAATTATTAAGAATATCAATATGGCAGTTTTTCCCCATGGTATCACTGTCAAAATTGTGGCCAGTGAAAATGCTGAGTGGCTAGAAACTTAAAAACACTAGTTGCAGTGGCTGGTGAGCCAAAAAAAAGTTAATGTCAAACCCTGATAGTACAGTATCGATTTTGTCTATAGATACTGATTCACTTTGCTACTTATTCTGGCCAAGAATCACCTGCTTAGACACAAAAAGACTGAAGCAATATGTATTTAATTTTTTATGGTTTTTGGATATCTATTTTCCTTGCTACTGGATCAAACAAAACTCTGAGTATCGTTCAATTTAGTCATCAGTTCTTTCTCAAAAACATTCAGCACCTTTATAGTAAACTGTAGTATCTTTTTTCAAACACTACTCTGTTTCCATACAACCAATTAAAAATCTGTATGCCTTTTATTCCTGGAAGTAAATCCAGCCAATTAGATTATTACTTGCCAGATTGAGTAAATGCCTTCTGCTTTTGTGTGGAATGTGTATAAAACAGTCAGTGTTGTCTTAGGCCGAGACATTGAAATGTAAACAAAATGACTTCTGTCTGAATTAAACTAACATTGCAAGTATAGTTTTAGCAGTTATTGGCTTATTGTGTTGCGATGTGTCTCATTCACCGCATTTTGTAGCACAACATAACTCAGTAAGCAAACATTATGAGGAGTTCATCAAGTCTATGTACTAGGCTCAATTAAGAAGCATTACAGTGCAGTTAGGGCCACTTCTGTCTAAATGCAGTTGACTAGTTTAGGACATAACTAATTTAGGCTTATTTTGTTGCGATGTGTCCCATTCACTGAATTTTGGAGCAAACGTTATGAGGTGTTCAGCAAGTCTATGTACTAGGCCCAATTCAGAAGTGTTACAGTGCAATTAGGGCCACTTCTGTCTAAATGCAGTTGACGAGTTTAGGACATAACTAATTTAGACTTATTGTGTCGCATTTTGTAGCACAACATAACTCAGTAAGCAAACATTATGAGGTGTTCAGCAAGTCTGTGTACTAGGCCCATTTAAGAAGCGTTACAGTGCAGTTAGGGAGAGTTCTGTCTAAATGCAGTTGACTAATATAGGCTTATTGTGTTGCGATGTGTCTCATTCACCACATTTTGGAGCACAACATAACTTACTGTAGCAAGCAAACATTATGAGGTGTTCGGCAAGTCTATGTACTAGGTTCAATTAAGAAGCGTTACAGTGCAGTTTGGGCCACTTGTGTCTAAATGCAGTTGACTAATTTAGGACATACTGTAACTAATTTAGACTTATTGTGTTGCGACGTGTCTTGTTCACCGCCTTTTTGGAGCACAACATAACTCGGTAAGCAAACATTATGAGGTGTTCAGCAAGTCTATGTACTAGGCCCAATTAAGAAGTGTTACAGTGCAGTTAGAGCCACTTCCGTCTAAATGCAGTTGACTAATTTAGGCTTATTGTGTTGCGATGTGTCTCATTCACCACATTTGGGAGCACAACATACCTCAGTAAGCAAACATTATGAGGTGTTCAGCAAGTCTATATACTAGACCCAATTAAAAAGCGTTACAGTGCAGTTAGAGCCACTTCTGTCTAAATGCAGTTGACTAATTTAGGACATAATAGACTTAAGTAAATCTAAATTACTACACATGGTGACTGAGAGAAGAAGAAAAGGTGTTCTGTTTACCATCTCATTTACAGTGGATGAGCCACACAATAAAATGGAGACATGATCATTAATTTTCATTTACAGAAAGGTTGCTTATTATATGGAGGTGGAGTGCATCGGCTGGCGTTATTTTTTTCCAGAGACTTAAAGATGTGTAAGGGCAGAATAGGACAGCTTCTATTTATAGCCTGCATTAATTTATTTTGTGTGTAATCACACATTCCTGTGCTGTCTTTCTCTGCAAAGGTGGGTGAAAACCAGTGCAGCAGGAAAACTCAGATAGGACAGGCTTCACTGCAAGGAAAATTGCTGAACTGGTTGCAGAATTCAATACTCTGTCCTTTTCTTGCACTTTCTGTCTGATTCTGTCAATAGTGGCTTAGCAGGATCACCAAAGAAATATATATTAAATATATTATATAACATACAACAGTAAATACTCTAATCTTCATGTGACACTTTCTTTGCTTTTCCCTATGAGAGTATGACTTTTGAAAACATATCTTCAGTGTTGAATGTAACCATGAACTCTAAAATGATCCTATTTAATCTTTTTTTTGGCATTTGGCACATCATGCATTCAAGGTATACATTTTATCACTTAATGCATTCTCTAGGAATTGAACATGCTTTACAGGAATATTTTCTGAAGACACATTCCTGGTTTGCATGTGCATATTACGTCTTTGTAATCTCTCATCAAAATTTGCTCCGCCTCTGAAATGACTTTCCACCGAGTGCTCTTGTTTTTCAGCCCATCCCTCTCCAAAGAATTTTCATATAGATTATAGACCATTTTTCACCATCCAAACAATCACTACACTTTTTAATAATCACTTTCTAGTAATTCAGTGTACGAAATCCTTGATCCAGTTCGGGACTAAGATATTCACTGCAGCGTTTTCAGCGTTGCCACCCTCATAATGTAATTTAGTCAGAACCCCTGCGTGGTGTGTTGCAGACAGGCCTTAGTAAACAAGGTCGTTTGGAATAAAGGTACACACGGTGCCTTGGGGTCTGTACCCAACCCTTACATGAACCTGTGCGGTGCACGGGGAAACCGTAGTGCTGCAGCCCGGCCATGATGGATAGATAGTGTGTGGGTAAAGAAAGCAGTCTTGAATGTATACGGAGGAGAAGATCACAGTGTTGGGGGGTTTCAGTGCAGGGAAGTAGCAGTCTAATGGCACTAGAGAGTAAACAGCTCTGACTTTTATTCCTCAGACCCTTTTCAAGCTGATACAAGATGCCAGAGGCGTTAAGCGGCACTAAACCGGTGAGGGTCAGGCCTAGCTTCCTTCTGCTCTTAATATATTGAGCCAAGCCCTCTTCAAGCGGATACAAATCAAGCAGTAAGCAGCAGGTCACAGTGAGAGGGAGAGCAGAGAAATAGAGAGATGAGGGCAATTTTTATTTTTTAAGTTTTTCTTCCTAACTCACAGACTACTACAAATATAGCTGTGGTCTTTTAGTAAAATACACATTAATATTTGGCAAAAGTAACTACAATTAATAGACTTATGATGAGAAAGACTTTAATAGAAGAAGTGGTTGGGGGCAATTATAACACCTGACAAATCATTTTAACCCACTCTCACATAAGATCACACATCCGGGTTATAATGTTATTGCCTTAATATGTATTTATGTTACTTTGTTTTCTCCTTTTATATGGTATTATTTTTTTAGCTTTCATGAATAATGTATGTTTAAAGGAAAAGTCTCAGTGGGACCTACATTATAATTGTATGAAGTAAATTAAATCCTTATTACTAAAATATATTGATCAGCTAGAAAGTCGAGAACAGTCCACAACTAGATTTTTATATAATATATATATATATATATATATATATATATATATATATATATATATATATATAAATATATAAATATAAATATAAATATATTAGGGCTGTCAATAGATTTTTTTTTTTTTTTTTTTTTAATTGCGATTAATCGTGCACCCTTAATCTCGATCAATCTCACACTTATCGTGAAATTAAGCATACACCATTTATCTTGTTTAGCACGTCCATTTTGCCATCATTGCCTATATCCAGCAAAGTAAACGATCAGATTGAAGTGTGATTTTCACAAAACTGTATTTTTCAGCTTTTTTCAAGGTAAATTTAGATGTCTTTCCAAAAAAAGACACTTGCAGACTCCAAAAGGACACCAAATAACCAAATGATATGATTTCATATAATTCATACATTTATGTAGGCTACACCAAAGCACCCATAATAGTATGTGCAACAGCAAAGAGCTTGTTTACATTTTAGACAAGTCAAGTTGCGATACTGAACAGGACCACATGGAGATGCCAAAAAAACCACCTTGACCTGCATATTTACTAAAGTACACAGCAACATATACAGGACAAATCCAAACATTATCCTGAATGTGTGTGAAAACAGCGTGAATGTACTGAAATGTGTCTGTGCATAAACAAAATGTGCGATCAGTGCGTCGAGAGCGCTCATACATGATTTGTTTGTGCATTAATATAACAGACTCACGCATGCTTCTGTACGTCACCGCAATCGTCTTTACTTTGATTGCAATCCTCAGCCATAAAAACTTTCATAGCGAGACGCTGGTTTGCTCTATCCATGTGGGATGTTTCGACATTCCATTCAGACAGGAACAGCGATGCGGGAGGGCTCGCGCTCTTCAGATACAATGATGACAGATACAATATGACAGAGAGTTCGTGTTTTAAAGCGAAACAGACACTGGAATGAATAATTCTCTCTGTCATCTCTGATATAATCAGCATGGAATTTAAGATCATGTAACTGCGCGACGTAAATAATTTTTTCACGTTAAGAATTTTGAATTAATCGCATATGTTAACGCGTTAATGTTGACAATCCTTACATATATATATAAAAATATGGTTTTGTTAAGATTTTTTAAAATCTTTTTAAAACTATCTTCTGCTCTCCAAGGCTGAATTTATTTGATATAAGAATACTGTAAAAACAGTAAAATTGTGAAATATTTTTACAATTTAAAATAACTGTTTTCTGTGTGAATATATGTTAAAATGTAATTTATTCCTGTGATCAAAGCTGAATTTTCAGCATCATTACTCCAGTCTTCAGTGTCACATGATCCTTCAGAAATCATCTAATATGATGATTTGATGCTCATGAAAACACTTGTGTACACTTTTTTTTTTTTTTTTTAAGGATTCTTTGATGAATAGAAAGTTCAAAAGAACAGCATTTATTTGAAATGGAAATCTTTTGCAACATTATAAATGTCTTAAATGTCACTTGCTTTTTATACTTGACGAATAAAAGTATTAATTTCTTTCAACAAAGAAAAAGTATTAATCCCAAATTTTTGAACGGTAGTGTATCATATGTTGGAAAACATATTAAATTGAGCATGTGCTGAATAAGTGTCATCATTCTAGCTTATTTATGATTAATGAAATTTAGTTTGTTAGAAATTGCCTCCGGGTACAACTGCCAATGGTCTCCCCTAACACAGAGAAAAAGAGATGAACTGTATGTAGTGAAAGAAAGGCGGAAGATGGAAAGAGAAGGAGGGGGTTCAGAGATGAGTGAGATTGAGGAAGGGTTAACAATGTTAAAGAGAGAGAGAGAGAGAGAGAGAGAGAGAGGAAGTTATCATGATCAACTTGAGAGACACTGAGGCTGCGTGTCTAACTCTTCTCACAGCTTTCCAACAACATGCTTCCAGAGACCAATAACTCTCTAATCTATCCATCTCTTAGACACCGAAATGCACAGAGACTTTTGCTGATGATGTAGCGACCTATAAATAGCCCGTTATTTTTACCTCTGCCATCTTGGCCTAATTTCCTGATTTCCCAGAGCTCCCAGTACTTCCACAGTGCTTCCTGTGGAATTGTGATTGCGGAATGGTGCGCTGGGAATCTCCAGAGTGTTGATGTTTTTAGCATGCTGATTTATGACTGTAAAGTTGTGAACAAAGAAAGAGATGAGGCTTGTTCTCTCTATATGCTGACAGACCATATGCTGATAAAAATTGCAACCTACATAAATGGAAAAAAAAAAATATATATATATATATAGTGCCTCACGCACCTGAATCAATCAGAGGTGCTTTGGGTGAAATTACTGTATTAGCTAGAAAAATAAAAATCATTGAAATATTCCTCAGCGTTACAAAACATGCAAAGCGAAAGAACATTTAATAACAGATCATTTAGAGTAAAATCAGCTGTTAGTGATAATAATCAACACGCTTTCAATTATGAATATGCAATTCTACACCCAAATGTAAAATAATACACAACAGGCTTACACTTTATATGTTTTGTAAGCCTGAGGAAGATGTTACTTATTAAAATATTTTAATAATTTTTTTTAATAGTGATGTCAAATGATTAATCACGATTAATCGCATCTAAAATAAGCTTGTTTGCATAATATATGTGTGTGTACTGTGTATATTTATTATGTATATATAAATACACACACACACACACACACGTGTGTATTTAGCAAAAATATATATTTATATGTAAAAGATTTATATTTATATATAATATAAATTATATAAATATTACAGCATGCCGTTCAGGAAATGATTGTATTTATAATATGAAGTTTGAGTATATGGAATGGAAATTGGAATATATGGAATGAAAGTTTGAATTCAGACTTTCATTCCATATATTCAAGTTTCATTCCATATATTCAGACTTTCATTCCATATATTCCAGTTTCATTCCATATATTCAAGTTTCATTCCATATATTCCAGTTTCGTTCCATATATTCAGACTTTCATTCCAATATATTCCAGTTTCATTCCATATATTCCAGTTTCATTCCATATATTCAAATTTCATTCCATATATTCAAATTTCATTCCATATATTCCAGTTTCATTCCATATATTCAGACTTTCATTCCATATATTCAAGTTTCATTCCATATATTCCAGTTCCATTCCATATATTCAGACTTTCATTCCATATATATATATATATATATATACATATATACATACATATACACATACACACACACACACACACAAACACATATGTACACATATAAATATTTTTCAAATATACACGTGTGTGTGTGTGTGTATTTATATATACATAATAAATATACACAGTACACACACACACACATACATATATCATGTAAACACAAACTTTTGTTTAGGATGTGATTAATCGTTTGGCAGCACTATTTTTAAATTAATTACTTATTACCTACTAATTAATTAACTTTGAAACTCTAAAATTTCACAAAATCAAGTAGAAGTGTAAAATGATTGTGACAAGTTAAAGTCAACATGAAATCAAAATTGACAATTCTTTTCTTTTATTTTACAGAAATGTTGCAGTGTTTATTATAAATGATTTATCTGTGCACACCTTTTTTTTTTTTTTGTTATTATTATTCATGTGCCCTCGTAATCTTTAAAGGGATAGTTCACCCAAAAATGAAAAATGTCTCATTATTTACTCACCCTCTATTTGTTCCAAACCTGTATGAAGATACTTTTAAGAATGTCGGTAATCAAACAGTTGATGGACCCCATTGACTTCCATAGTATTTTTTTTCCTGTGGAAGTCAATGGGGTCCATCAACTGTTTGATTACAAACATTCTTCAAAATATCTTCTTGTGTTCAGCAGAAGAAATAAAACATATACAGGTTTGGAATGACATGAGGGTGAGTAAATGACAGAATTTTCATTTTTTTAGTGAACTATCGCTTTAACCAACAAAGTTAACCTACCGTCCCCCTCAAAACGACGTCTGCTCTCTTCATGACGTGCGTCTCGACGGAGAGAGTAAATATCCTCACAACAGACTGCAAACTGGCAGTCAGATCTGCCTCCATTTAGTTAACAACATTTTCTGCAGACAATTTGGTTCAACCAAGGTGAAAACATTCACAAAAAAAATAGTAAACAAAGTTGCATTGAGAATTAATGTAAAAGGCTCTCGAATTGAATTGTGAGCTAAATTATTAAAGATAAGCAGTTCTCCAGATTAACTTTTAAAAACCCACATGAAGTTCAGGGACATCTATTAAATTTTAGTTTCCAGACCTCGTTTTAATTTCCTGTGAAAATGCCGCTGCGGTTGGGTCCGCCTCAAAAGAGCGCTTGTTTTCCTTCAGGTAATATCCACTGAGATCAAGTGAACATCAGCACCTCTCCCATACCTTTTATTCTATAGAATAGATTTTCTAGAATGTATTGATTGTTTTTCACTGCTGTTCTCGAACAGATCTGCAGCCCATTTTTAGGCTGTGAAGCACTGCAGCAGACTCTTTTCCATGTCATAGTGAGCTTCAGAAGTGAGACTGGTCTGATTATATAGATGTGTGGAGAGATGGAGGGAAGGGGAGGAGGGCTACTCCAGCTCTGCCTTGTCTCTGTTGTCCTTGAGAAGCGTCAGTAATCCCCACAGTCCCTTGTCTCTGCTTTGCATTCAGGATCACCACCACCGCTGCCTGTATGATGGACCTGAGGCGATACCCGCTGGATGAGCAGAACTGCACGCTGGAGATCGAGAGCTGTGAGTGCTGCACCTTTTGTCCTTCTTGACTCGACTCAGATCCTCTCACTGCACCAGATCTGTGTCTGTTTTCATCATCACCCTGACCAGAGGTCAGCTGATGTTTTTTTAACATAAAAATGAAAATAAATAAAAATAAAAATAAATGAAAATAAAATATCTGATAATAATTATATTATTATTATTAATAGTAATAATGTATAAATTATATTATATTTTAATGAAGTAGTTTGTTGTTGTTTTTTTTTTAATATAATTTGTATTTATGCCATGACTAGAGGTCAGCTGATATTGTTCTTAGGATTTTTCCAGCATTTATTTTCATGTTGAACTTTTAAGCGATATGCAGAAATAATTTTATTTTTTATTTATTTATTTTATTTTTTGTTATTTATTTTTTTACTTATTACCATAAGAATGAAAAATTAAAAACAATAAATTATGTAATAATTATAATAATAATAATGTTTATATTATATTATATTATATTATATTATCATGAAATAGTTCATTGTTTTTTTTTATATAATTTGTATTTATGCCATGACTAGAGGTCAGCTGATATTGTTTTTAGAGATTTTCAAGCATTTATTTTCATGTTGAACTTTTAAGCGATATGCAGAATGAATTTTATTTTTTTTATTTATGTATTTTTATTTTATTTTATTTTATTTTATTTTATTTCATTTTATTTCATTTATTACCATAAGAATGAAAATATTAAAAACAATAAAATATGTAATAATAATAATAATAATAATAATAATGTTTATATTATATTATATTATATTATCATGAAATAGTTTGTTGTTTTTATTAATAATTTGTATTTATGCCATGACTAAAGTTCAACTGATATTGTTTTTATATATTTTGATATTATTTTAATATGCAGAGTTTTATTTTATTTTATTATCATAAGAATATTATATTAATAATAAAATGAAATTATATTAAAAACACTAAAATAAATAATAATAATAATAATAATAATAATAATAATAATAATAATGTATAAATTATATTATATTAGCATGAAATAATTTGTTGTTTTTTATTAATAATTTGTATTTATGCCATGACTAGAGGTCAATTGATATTGTTTTTATAATTTTTTTAGCATTTATTTTCATATTGAACTTAAGAGATATGCAGATTGATATTTTATTTTATTTTATTTTTATTTTTTTAATATAATAATGAAAAATAATATTAAAAACAATCAAATGTGTAATAATAATATTAATAATATATAAATTATGTTATCATTAAATAGTTTGTTGTTTTTTTTATATAATTTGTATTTATGCCATGACTAGAGTTCAACTGATATTGTTTTTATTATTTTTTTAGCATTTATTTTCATGATGAACTTAAGCGATATACAGATTGATATTTTATTTTATTTTATTTTATTACTATAATAATGAAAAATAATATTAAAAACAATCAAATATGTAGTAATAATGTATAAATTATATTATCATTAAATAGTTTGTTGTTTTTTATTTATAATTTGTATTTATGCCATGACTAGAGGTCAACTGATATTGTTTTTATTATTTTTCTAACATTTATTTTCATGTTGAACTTATAAGCGATATGCATAAAGATTTTATTTTATTTTATTATTTATTTTTATTACCAATGAAAAATGATGATAATAATAATAATGTACCGTATAAATAATTGTATATTATTATGAACTTTTTTATTAATAATTTGTATTTATGCCATAAATATAATGCCATTATTGTTAATAATGAAATAATAAATAATAATGAGATAATAATAATAATGCAATACTGTAACATTAAACTTAAAAAGCTACGCATTTGAAGGTGAATGGCTGAGGTAAACAGCTGAATAATTTAAGCAGGCGATGCATTAAGTAAGTCACTCAACCTGTAAACACTGGTGTTTCCTGTGAACTCACAGAGGTTTACCTGTTGTTGGTCTGTTCTGTTCTGTGGAAATCCACCAAGTGCTGCTATTGATCCGTAAACCCGATATCACCGAACTGATTAAATAAAAACTATGTTGAAAGCATAGGTTCAACGTATAATCGGTTATGTCTTAGGCAGACCCATCTGATGTCAGAACCTTTAAACACAGATGATGTGCTTGTTCAGCTGTGCCATGACAGCAGTGCTAAATTATGCAGTTATAGGCATAACAAAAGCTAATCATCTCCCTCTTTATCAAGATGAATGGGCTTTCTATTTTGTCATTATTGCCTGTAATTGTGTGTAACGCAATTTTTCTTGTAATAAAAAGTGAGAGACATAAGAGAAGAATGAGAGGTCTTCTCAGTGTTTTATCTGCATCCCTGGAGTCATGGATTACAGCGCTGTGATGTGATGCTCAGGCACAGGCTGCCTCCGTTTGATCATTAAGTTGCCAGAAGCGTTAAGCAGCACAAAAACAGTGAGGGTCAGGCCTGGCTTCCTTCAGCTACTAATGCATTGCAGTATTCCTGTTTCCCCCTCTTTCTCCATTTCTGGCTCTTTTCCCTCTTCTTTTACGCATTCCCTCTGTTCTCTTCAAGGTGTTGCAAAATGTAGAATTTAAGAATTGGCTCACTTTTGAATTGAATTCAGCATGCCCCAAAGGATGCTGAAGTGAAAATTATGTTGAAGTAAGAGTGGAATACTATTAAAGGAATATACTATATATGGGTCATTGACGAATAAGGTGTAAAAAAACATAATGGAGATATAATTAAGTTTTATTAAGTGTTAACAATGAGATTATGTGGTTTTTATCAATTAACACTGCTTTTGTCATTTTTTTTTTTTACAAGATGGACAAAATTTGTCACCAAGAAAGTCATTCGGTTTAACCAAAATTTTGGTTTTACTGAATGACGATATTTTCAAACAATGCTAACAGGCTGATATCTAGCTAGCTAGCAAAAGGACAGTCAAACATTTTATATTTAGTACAAGTTTTTAAAATATTACAACATTTTCCATGTTTTATAGCGGTTGTACCGAATGACCTGATGTTTGAGTGCGTATGAGCAAGTGAAAACATGAATTTTTCAAATAGTTAAAAGAGAGTTAGTTACTTTGCTTCATGACCATGTGATCCTTTGCAGGTGTCTGAATGATGTCACATCCTGTCACATGATATTGACCACATGACTTGATCCAAAATGGTCCCTTTATATTGGTTACTCCGAATGACATCAATGAAATTCATTTTTCCGGACATTCTTTCTCATAACAAAGCAACGACTTCTACACATAATTTTAACACCATTTTGCACTATGTTGATATATGATGTTATAAAATCATGCCAGAATAAAAAATATATACATTTATTATGTTTTAAGATATTTTAATCACAAATGAAATGGCTGTATTGGCCTTTGGACGGTTAAACCGAATGACCTTTTGACACTTCAAAATCTTTAAAATACCTTTATATGTAGGAAAATATAATTAAAACCTTTTGGATTCAATAAAAGATCTAGTTGTACTACCTTACATATATGGAAGCCCGTTTCCGCCAGTAAATAAGAAAATAAAAACAGTAATTGCGACTTTTTATCTCAGAATTCTGACTTTTTTCTCACAATTGCGTGTAATAAAGTCAGAATTGCAAGATATAAACTCGCAACTTTTTTTCTCACAATTGCGAGTTTATATCTCAGAATTGTGACTTTATATCACACAGTTGCAAGTTTATATGTCAGAATTGTGACTTTATATCACACAATTGCAAGTTTATATCTCAGAACTGTGACTTTATATCATGCAATTACGAGTTTATATCAGAATTGTGACTTTATATCACGCAATTGCAAGTTTATATGTCAGAATTGTGACTTTATATCACGCAATTGCAAGTTTATATCTCAGAACTGTGACTTTATATCATGCAATTGCGAGTTTATATCAGAATTGTGACTTTATATCATGCAATTGCAAGTTTATATCTCAGAATAGTAACTTTATATTATGCAATTGCGAGTTTATATCAGAATTGTGACTTTATATTATGCAATTGCAAGTTTATATCTCAGAATAGTAACTTTATATTATGCAATTGCGAGTTTATATCAGAATTGTGACTTTATATCATGCAATTGCAAGTTTATATCTCAGAATAGTAACTTTATATTATGCAATTGCAAGTTTATATCTCAGAACTGTGACTTTATATCATGCAATTGCGAGTTTATATCAGAATTGTGACTTTATATCACGCAATTGCGAGTTTATATCAGAATTCTGACTTTATATCACGCAATTGCGAGTTTATATCAGAATAGTGACTTTATATCACGCAATTGCGAGTTTATATCAGAATTGTGACTTTATCACGTAATTGCGAGTTTATATCAGAATTGTGACTTTATATCACGCAATTGCGAGTTTATATCTCAGAATTGTGACTTTATATCACGCAATTGCGAGTTTATATCTCAGAACTGTGACTTTATATCACGCAATTGCAAGTTTATATCTCAGAATTGTGACTTTATATCACGCAATTGCGAGTTTATATCTCAGAAGTGTGACTTTATATCACGCAATTGCGAGTTTATATCTCAGAATAGTGACTTTATATCACGCAATTGCAAGTTTATATCTCAGAATTGAGACTTTATATCATGCAATTGCGAGTTTATATCTCAGAATTGTGACTTTATATCACGCAATTGCAAGTTTATATCTCAGAATAGTGACTTTATATCACGCAATTGCGAGTTTATCTCAGAATAGTGACTTTATATCACGCAATTGCAAGTTTATATCTCAGAACTGTGACTTTATATCACGCAATTGTGAGGAAAAAAAGTCAGAATTGTGAGAACTCGCAATTACTGTTTTTATTTTTTTATTTAGTGGTGGAAACGGGCTTCCATATACATACGTTGGATGTCATATCTTTGTTTTTTTAATATTATTATTGGCCTTTGGACAAAAAAATGACCTGTCACGTCATTGACCTATATATATATATTAGAATACTGCATCCTGTTTTCTACCTCAGTATCTAATTCAGCTTGCATACACTTGGCATTCTCGATTCAATTTTGCAACCTTGCTTGTCTTTCATTTTCTCCCCCACACTTGTGTTTTCTCATCGATCTCTCTTATCCAGCGTCTTTCTCGTGCACACGCTGCACGCACAATTGCGTGTTTTTCTCATAAATTTCATCTGCATATCTGTGCTCGGTGTCAGAAAGCAGAGGGCTGGGATGTAACATCCTGGAACAGAAATGTTTTGTGCCAGTGTGTGCCATTTCATGCAGGCTAATGAGACACAAGCTTAAGCCTACTTCTCCCTGATAAACTTGATTCTTGATACATTTTTAATGGCCGCGATTCAGAAGCAGATTTGAAAGCATAGCAAAGTAGAAGCTCTCCACTCGAGTCTGATGTGGATCCCAGCTCGCCTTATTCTCGTCCTTTTTCTCTCAAGGTCCTGAGGGAATAATGGAGCAGTAGCAGTAACCCCTCAGAGCAGAGTAAAGTGATGTGATCTGTTGACAGTAATCAGCCAGTCAATTGACAGAATCAGACGCGGTGGCACGGAGATAATAGTTTTAATGGAAAGTGAAACACCAGTCCTTCCCAGTCCAGCAGCAGTTTTCTCTGGAGTCCTCGTCTCTCTCTCTCTCTCTCTCTTGCGCTTCTCTGCTCGCCATTTAAAAGCCTTTTCAGACAGCGGGGTGAACACGACTCAACCTTATGTGGTTATGGACTCCAAATGCTCCCACGCTAAGAAGACATATCGGATGATTGTCACATGGCTGAAGCTCTTGTCGTATATATACATCACGTTGCTCTCTGGCCCATTAAACCGAATGAAAAAGCTGTATTTGTTATCTTTGTCGCTGAGTAGTTCATTAATGCTTTATAAGGCCTGCAGCTTTGTTGGCCTTTTTAAGTCTGTACCTGGTTGCTAAGTCATGCAGAGATAACTCCCTTGAATATGAAGAAATCAGAAGCTCATCTTTAATTATTCAATACACTAAATAGGTCACTGGTTCTCATTATAAGTTGCACACAGACAAACTGGTGCAGACGGAGAAGGAACCTTAGCGAGGATGGAGAACAAGCGCAAACACAAATTCCTTCACGCATGTGGATTCGTGTCTGTTTCATAACCAGCTCTACCCTTACATAATTTAATGATTACTTGTTTTGAAATCTAAATGTCACCGTCAATATTTATATTGCACTTCAATATGGTGCACTTTGGTGTCCTGTTGATTTATGTAAAGCATTAAAAACACAAATGCCATGTTTTTGGTTGCGAGAACTATTGGATCTCTTCTCTTCAAGATGTTGCAAAATATTAAGAACTGGCTTGCTTTTATTTTTGAATTTGAATTGGCCCTCATGGCCCATGTTGAACTGAAATGTATGTTGAAGTAAGGGTGGAATGCAATTAAAGGAAAAAAAACATAATTTTGACTAAATATGCAATATGCATATTTATTTTTTATATGTTCAGTATTTTTTCCCCCTCATAACTAACTTGAACACAGTTAAAACGATTAATACAACCATCAAAAAATGTGCTTCACCCTTAAAATTTTGGTCTGCATTACCTCTTGAATTTAACTGTTAAAAAACATAATTTCGACAATATATTACATTTATTTTTAAATTAATAATAGTTATAAAATAGTTTTAAATAAATTAATAGTATGGATCCTTTCCACACATAAACAGTCTCAAATATAATTTATCAATAATTAAATAATTGGTCCTGTTGAGTGACATCTTAATTGAGGCTACATTTACAACCCTGTTACCCATATTTGCATACTTATTTAGTTTGTTTTAATCGTATAAGTTTTGTTTATTTATTGCTAAAATGTTTTTTAGACATGTCCCAAATATTGATTGGAAAAAATTGGTTTAAATAAAATTCTATTAATGTAAATTAATAGAAAACAATTGTCTTGTAATATATAATATTTAAATTGACCTCTTGAGGATGATGATCAACAAAGCAGGATAACCGGCAAAAATAATGTATAATTATAATTAAATATATATATGGGCCATTCTACAGAATTGGTGTGAACTGCTGTCCCACAACCAAAAACACATTTAAAGTATTCAAATTTTAGATGTTTACTAAGATCCTTCTATTATATATTGAATCCCACAATAATATTTAAAATATCAGTAAGATTAATATATATAAAATCGAAATTTATT
Source organism: Ctenopharyngodon idella (assembly GCF_019924925.1). Taxonomy (NCBI): domain Eukaryota; kingdom Metazoa; phylum Chordata; class Actinopteri; order Cypriniformes; family Xenocyprididae; genus Ctenopharyngodon; species Ctenopharyngodon idella. The sequence goes on from NC_067233.1 coordinate 2,012,803, forward strand.
GGGTACTTTCAATTGGGAGGTGTCTGTCCCGAACCCTAACCCCTAAATTTCAACTTATTTAAAACCATTTTTGCAATTTTTTTCCATTGCTGTTTTTAAATATATATTTTTGATTCTTTTTTTTTGATAAAAAAATAATTATTTTATGTTTTATTTTTAAATCATGAAACTTTATGTAAAAAAAAAATGTGTCCCTCATTTTCATGTCACTACCGAAACAGTGTGTGTTCGAGTCCATTGTCTGAGACTGATTTTAACACACTTCTACATTTCTGATCAGGAAATATTCCTGTGTTCCTCCCTCTCATAGCCTCTCTTTCACAGTAGATAGAGTCCATCATTTTGAGTTAAATGTGTTCAAAGTCTGAAAATCTGTGTGGAACTTTAAGAAACGTCACTAACAAACACCTTTTATCTGCAATTAAGCAAACTTTTTTTGGGTGTTATTCAATAAAATTTAGTTTTTCTGTGTGTACAACTGTTCTGAACTGTGCTAGCTAACCATGTGCTGATTAGTATCTTTGAGCTAGACTCAAAAGTATAGAAAATTATCACGACCGAAACACCTGGTGAAGTTTCGGCTGTGACATCATTGTTTTTTGAGCGTTATTTGATAATTTTTTTTTTTTTCCTGTGTACAACTGTTCAGAACTGTGCTAGCTAACCATGTGCTGATTAGCATCTTTGAGCTAGGCACAAAAATATCTAAAATTGTCAATACCGAAACTTCACCACATGTTTCGGTTGTGACTGTTTCGGTAGTGACATCATTGTTTTGGTAGTAACAAAAGGGAGCACATAATTTGTTTATTTGGGGGAAATAAACAAAATTTTAGTAGAGTTATGCAAATCGTTGTGTTTTAGTATGTGAGTTAACATTCTGTAATGTGATGTGGTAGCTACCAACACATTACTGTCACTACCGAAAATGTGCAGTCACGACCGAAACATGGGATGTTTTGTCAAAAATAAAGTATATTGAATTATCAGCTAAGATGTTATTATAGTGTTTGGTTCAATGTTTATTCAAACTAATGAATCCTTCACTTTGAAATCAGTATGATAAACTTTGACTTTTACAAAGAAAGATCGGATTCAAAATACAACAAATCTCATAAATTACACTTGAAATATTGTTAAAATTGTAATTGTTATCAATTTACCTGTGAAAACCTTTTTAAAAAATAGCAAAAAATATATTTCCAAGGTAGATGTAAACAAAATCTCAATAGGTCAATGTGACCCTTCTTATTAAATTATTTATTATTGTGTTTCGGTAGTGACACATTTGTGGAGAGGAAAAATATTCCTTAACTTTCTGAAAATACAATATGAGAATTAACTGCACAATTACTAGAAATGTGTACCTTGGGTATTATACAGTTTGCATACATACAAAATTTGTGGAAAAAGACGCTAAAAGAATTTTAATTTTTAAAAATATTTTATTAAAATATTATTATATTTATATAAATGTATATATAATAATATTAAAATATTATTATATTTATATTTTAATAATTAAAAAAAAAAACTTTTTAGGCCCTGTTTTGTTCTGTATTGGTTTAAAGTCCCTTAAAGCTTGGTTGCAGAAGGAAGTAATACAGTCTTTATCCAGAGCTCATTTCCTGCTGCTGTTCCTCATTTGTATGGAGATGCACTCAGATGTTCAGTTTGTTTTAACGCACATGTGTTTGGGATCCTCCAGATGGCTACACTACAGATGACATCGAGTTTTACTGGCGAGGGGGAAATGGAGCCGTTACCGGGGTGGAAAGGATAGAACTGCCTCAGTTCTCCATCGTGGACTACAAACTCATCTCGAAGAACGTGGTTTTCTCCACAGGTTGAATTTATTCTCTTTTTTCTGTGTGTGGTACAGTTGGGACAATGAGTCAGATCTGTTCAAAAGTAATGTTTGATCTACTGTAGGGGTGGGCGGTATGACCAGAAATATTATATCACAGCATGAGCAGTTTTATTATGACAACAGTACAAAAAGGCAGTTCATTTGATTGCAGATTACATATTTACAAATGAAAGGTATTTATTTTTTTTAATTTGAACCTTGAAGGACACAAACCAAAAGATATGATTATTCAAGACTCGAGTTATAAACAAAAGCAAAACTAATATTATAAAATGAATAGGTCTCACCCTGAATTCTTTCAATTTTTTATGAGCTACGTGCAGCAATCATTACACACACATCTGTGAGCACACAGAAGCCCTGGCCTGGTATGATCTCTGCAGTTTAACCACCAAATTATTACAAACTGAAATGCTGTGCTGCAGATGTTATTGCATGCTGCATATATATAGTTACAGTGTCCTTTCGCTAAACCTTGAAGCGATGTACGCGATGAGTAAGCATGTGAGTAAGTGCACATAATTTGTGTTTTTCTCCAGTCTTATTATCATCACTGGTCTGCCTTTCAGGAACAGATAAAGTCACGCAGTCTGGCTGTCTGACTCTACCCACACTCTCAGACACGCCGCTTATTATTCTGACCTGTTCTGCCACCTAATATATATTTGTGGCCTGTTTGTTTACTAGAGCTGGACCAATGCATTGATTTATCAAATTACTCAGCAATCTGCAATAAGCAAGAAAAAGGCTGATGTTAAAAACAGTTTATTTATAATCAATTAGGTACACCAGCGTTACAAAGTTTGGGGTCAAAATGATTTTTTTCTTTTTTATTCAAGGGTTAGTTCACCCAAAAATAAAAATTCTGTCATTAATTCCTCACCCTCATGTCGTTCCACACCCGTAAGACCTTCGTTCATCTTCAGAACACAAATTTTGATAAAATCTGATGGCTCAAAAATAACGACTTCAGCAATATCTAGTGATGGGCGATTTCAAAACACTTCTTCATGAAGCTTTGAAGCTTTATGAATCTTTTGTTTTGAATCCGTGGTAGCGTGTATCGATCAAACTGCCAAAGTCACGTGATTTCAGTAAACGAGGCTTCGTTACGGCCTAAGTGTTTCAAACGTTTCGAAATTTCAATGGTTCACGTGACTGTGCCAGCTTGATAGACGCTCGAACCACTGATTCGAAACAAAAGATTTGTAAAGCTTTGAAGCTTCATGAAGCAGTGTTTTGAAATCGCCCATCACTAGATATTGTTGAATAAAGTCATTATTTTGTTTTTTTGGTGCACAAAAAGTATTCTCGTCGCTTCATAACATTAAGGTTGAACCACTGCAGTCACATGAACTGTTTTAAATATGTCTTAAGTAGTTTTCTGTGCATTTGAAACTGTTAATTATCTTGCTGTCAATGAGCCATTGGATTTTATCAAAAATATCTTAATTTGTGTTCCAAAAATAAACGAAAGTCTTACGGGTGTGGAATGACATGAGGTTGAGTAATTAATGACAGAATTTTCATTTTTGGGTGAACTAACCCTTTCAGCAAGGACGCATTAAATCAATCAAAAGTAATAATGCTCAAATTTCATTGGCCGATGGCGGCCATGTTTTTCGACATACGCTAATGTCCTCATAGACCATCATGGCTCCTTGGACCAAGACACTGCATGCCAATTCTCACATCAATTGGACTAACGGTTGTGTAGTTATAGCTGTTTTCATGGGTTTTTTCGTGTTATAGCGCCACCAAGTGTCCAATCGCTGAGATTTTTTAATGTGACCAAAGATTGAGCCCATACATATGTGTACCAAATTTGGTGAAAATATCTGATTCCATTCAAGATTTATAGTCATTTTAGTAAAAGTGGCTCCGCCTACTACGAACGTTTTGGCACTCTTAGGGACCATGAATCGAAATTTCAACTTTTTTGATAATTATTAATATTCAGATATTTCTGCACTGGTCTGGTTGCGATCAGGCAAAAAACATGGGAATAGTTCACAAAAGTAGGTTTTGGACAAAATTCAAATCAATCAAAAGTGACACTAAAACATTTATTGTGTTACAAAAGATATATTGGTGAAAATAAGAGATTAAGAATAAAAACAGACACCAAACGATACCCTCACGATTCGATACATATCACGATACTGAACTCACGACACGATATTATTGCGATACTTCAAGACATATGACAAAAGGATAACAAAAATTAACTGTTGATTAAAATGCTAAATTTGGTATTACATTGGGGTGGAAATGAATAGGCTTGGACTTGGTGCTGGTAACCCAATGCACAGGACAATAGTGACCCCAGAATAAAAATATTCATGATTCTGAAGCTGAAAATACAGAAAAATATATATTTAAAATAATGTAGACCACTTTTAACTGGTAACATAAGACATTTGGCATTATCAGGACCCACAAATATCCCCCCATTGCATTATATTCAACATTTTATATAGTAGTTAACTGACACTAAAACTCTGTAAACTTAAACAGTAATTTTCATTTTGGGTGAACTATACACAATACATATTGTTGCATTTTTGTATTGTGATATATTGTGACATGATATATTGTTACACCCCTATTAGCGTGCAATTATTGCAATTTCCAAAATGGGGCATTTTACTGAAGAGCATGAATGAAACTGTCCTTCTCTCTCTTCTTTTGGACCAGGTTCGTATCCACGCCTGTCTCTGAGTTTTAAACTCAAGAGGAACATTGGTTACTTCATCCTGCAGACCTACATGCCCTCAATCCTAATCACCATCCTGTCCTGGGTATCCTTCTGGATCAACTATGATGCTTCTGCTGCCCGTGTGGCTTTAGGTGGGACAGCTGATTAAGTGATGTGTGTTGACTAACTGCATATATCCTCTATATGCGAGTTGAGTTTGCTGACCTCTCTGTACTGTATCTTTATTCTGTATGCTCAGGGATCTGCTTGGATTTCTGGCACTTGTTTTACAGGCTCTTTTCTGTTCGCCTCTCATTGCAGTTGAGTAATACATCAGTGACTGATTTTGCCAAGACATGTTTCTGTATCAACATCCTTGTTGGTCCTGGAACAACATTGGTGTATTTTTGTCACGCTGGTTCCCTCAACAAAAAACAACAGGATTTTTTCTTTGATTATTGCAGAAGCTTAAGTTTTTGATTCTTACACGTTTTCTTCACCATAATAATCTTCACAAATGAACATTTTGAATTTTTAATACAGAAGTAGAAAGCTAATCATATAAATTAAGTCTCATGACTTTCAGACAACTCTTTCAGACTTTATTTAAAAACATTTTCCGTGAAAGTTTAAGGTGTGATGGTTTGTAAGTGTGTGATTATTATAAACATAATGAGGCTTTATTTCAGGCATTTAACCAACAACCCATTAAAAAACCCATTGACTTCGGGACGATGAAATCAGAAGTGCTAAAATGCAAACTCGTTTCCGGCTTTTAGGAGTCATGCTTGCAGCGCTCCATTACCAAATCAGATTTTAGCTTCCATTTATAGTCGGATGTGGGATATTCCTACTTGACATCTCAGATTTCCGGAGGCGTTCCATTTACTCACCACTCGAAAGATGACGTGCTGCGAAACAAGAAATCAGCACTACAGTTAGCTTTGCAGGTGTTCAGTCTCCTACCAACCAAATTGCAGAGAATAAGTGATGATATGCATTTATTTTGCAGGTGTGAGATTTTCAACAGATATTTTTTTACACACCTGTCTCTGCAAACACTTGCGAAATAGGTTATGTCTTGTAATGTTGGAGCTTTGACTCACTGATTCTTTGAGTTTGCTGAAATATGATTACATTGTACATACTCCAGAGTGCCGTCATATTTGTGTGACGTCAGTCGGAAGTCCAAAATGTCTTGCTTAGCTAGATCTTTGATAAGGTTTGGGCTCTATAGACGTTTCCAGGTTCTCCCACCAGTAAACACGCCATCAGAGAAGAGTAGAGCTGTCGCTGCAAGAGGGAGGGGAAGTTATTTTGATAAATCATTCATAATAAATACTGCAATATTCCATGCAAAAATAAGAATTGTCAATTTTGATTTCATGGTGACTTTGAAGCAAATAATGGTACAGAAATTAGTTTTAGCTCATTTGTTCTTAAACCACCTCTGTTTTTAATCCACCTAAAACAAATAAGCACTGATTATTTCAACAGCGTTCACGTTGTCAAAAGCCATCAGACGCGTCTGTTTGGAGCACATCTCTGCTTTTTAGTGCTCACAAGCAATTTAGGTGATTGAAATACACACAGACTTTGTGAGCACTGTTTTGTTTCTTGGCGAACCATTTCAACACGGAAATCCGGTAGAAGTTTTGAATTTGCTGTGCCCTGCGCATCAGGCCTTCTTCTGCAGTTTGTCATGTAGGCAAGAATGCTGTTCCAAGATCGACAAAAGATGCTGATACAGACAGTGGAGTGGTGTTTTAAAATGAGGAGGCAGGTGAATGTGGCCCAAATCTGATTTTTTTTTTTTTTTTGCCCACATGTGACTCATATCGGTTTTCCCTATGACAGTGTGAACAGTACAAACCACATTGAATCTGATCTTTTCAGTTCTGATTTGTGCCACTTCCATACGTGGTACTAAAACCGGAACAGTGTGAACAGTCAAATCGGAACTCATGCAACTCATTTGAGATCAACATTCATCACGATTCTGTGCTCATGGGAGTCTATTCAAAGATTTTACACACCCAACATTATCAAGACCGTTGCAAAAGATAGTCAGTAGAAGGACAGTGATGTGTCAGGACTCGACAGCTCTATAATACAAGCAAAACATGATGGCTCGTATCATAAAAGTTTCAAAACTCTGCTCTCTTTTATCACATTATTGTCTTTATTTTTCATATTGCCTGCACATAAATTCGCTGGCTTCCGTGGCACATCACACTATAAATAAACGCGTAATCCCTTACTTTAATGTCCTCCGTGTTTACGTCCATATGACAGCGCGCTGTGTGTTGCCAAGTCCGCGATTTTTCCCGCAGAATTGGGTTACTTTTTCACTGTTGTCACAGGTTGTTTTGCAACTACGTGGGTTGAAGCGACCACACTAACGCGATATTTAACCACCAGAACGCGATTTTTACCGGGATACCCCACGGAACCCGTTTGGGCTAGTTTTGGACTAATTTTGAGAAGCAATTGAGTGGATTTTATGGTAAAAACCTGGCAACCCCATTTGTTTTGTTCTTTTGCGCATGCAGGTCAGTTCAGAAGCATGATCTGTTCACACTGGAAATCCGATATTGGCCACATTTAAAACAACAATGTGAACAGCTAAGATCTGAGCAAAAATTGAGCATTAAGGCTCACAGTGTGAACTCGCGAATGAGCACGAAAACAAGAGGTGGGATTTATCGCACGAACCAATCATATTGCAATGTAGGCATTGCCTCCTCTCACGTGACTTTCCCCCATTCATTCTCAATTACCCCCCCATCAAACTCACCGCACACACTTTAGGGGGTCTGTTATAACTCAATGGGCTCAGGGGAGGCAAGCCTCCCTCTGTAACTTCACCTGCTGGTGTTGCTATTGGACAATTTTACTTTATAAAAACAAGTGACTTTTACACTTTTTAATGTCCTATTGCGTTGTTTTATTTGTGTAATATCGATTATTTTCACATCCAGTTTTTTTGAGGAGGCACTGCCTCCCTTGCCTCCTCGGAGGAAACGCCCCTGGATACAGAAACATGTCTTGGCAAAATCAAGGTGACCTTAACACATTAAGAGAATTGCTCAGAAGTTGTTCTTTCATTGCTCAAGAGACCTAGACCTACGTTGGTCCTGAAGTATCAATGTTTCTCCCAATATTTGTTGAGAAGACTATAAAAAAAATGTCTTTGAAAGACTTTGGTATTGTGGCACATCTGAGTACAGTTTGAGATGTTATCTCTTCTCTGAAGCTCTACAGCAGTGCTTCCCAACCGGGGCATTTCATATATACTGATTTCTTTTTCACGGCTTGTTGCACTTAAACGGTCAAATACACACAAAAATATTGTCGAGTATTCATTTAAACACAATTTTGTTACGTTCTAAGTGAAACGTAAACAGTTGAGAAAGAGCAACAGTATATTGGATCCGTGCATCAGCTCTTAAAGTGACAGCAGCCTAATAAACCTGCTGCTGTCCATGTTTTAAATGTTAAACAACAAAAGACGAAGAGAAATCACTTACTGCTCTAGACTGAATAACTTTTGTTATCTGTATTTTTACAATGAACACTATCCAAGGTTGTTTTACATTTAATTACTTAAGTTTTGTAACATTTCTTACCTGTATAGCCCTACTACTGTTAGACCTACCTGAAAAACATAAAGCAAGTAGTAATTTGCTTATTTGTACTTATTTTATTCCTGACTGTTTGCTTACTTTTTTTATTCAATTCAAAGTTTGAAATCAAGCTATCTTGTGCGATTGCAACAAAATTACCCCACTGTAAAAACACAAATACATTGAGTGAGCAAACATTTAGGTGAGATAGTTGTAATGGTAATTGAGCAATGTTTATATATGAATAAAAGCCTAAATTAAAATCTGTCATCATATAAAGTGAACTCATCAGAAGAAATTATTGATTGACTAGACTTTCCAATGGATGGACAAAAAATTAGATAATATTAAAAATATCTAAATGACAATATATAGGGTGGTTTCTCCCCATGGTATCAAATATCGATACTTTCAAGGTATCGTATCGAAGTTAGAAATTCAAGTATAGTGAAAACACTAGTGACTGAAAAAAGGTTGGGAAACACTGCTTCATAGGAGACACATGGGTCTTTTTTGATCTCCATGTTCTCTCATTAATGTCTAGGAGAAACTAGTGAGATGTTGCGGTTGTGCTTTCCTTCAGTACCTGCCTGTGCTCCAAAAGAGGAAGCTCAAATTGCAAATGAAATTGTATGATGCTTGGACTCAAGTGGGTCTTAAATCTGCCTCACTCCAATGAAGATGCTGCGCTGCCAGAGCTCCCCTCCCTCCTGCTCCAAACTCTATTAGGAGCGCTCTGTAGCCTCTCCTGATCTGCGCTGATGTATTACTGCTGATTAAGCTGACAAACTTTCCTCCGGTCGGTCTTTACTGACGTGTTTTATGTCCAGGGCCATGTTCCTGCCATTATGACAAAATGGCTTCTCCTGACGTTGATACTGGGGGGGAGACGGCGAGAATAGATCACTGATGATAGGAAGGCTGGGCCTTTTGTGTTTGGGTGAACTTGTCAGAATTAATCGGTCTGCAGTGAGGGGCATGTGACAAGGAAACACATGTCTCAACCCTGCTGTATTGTTTAAACAGAAATACAGCATCTCTATTACAGACTTGACAGCTCCCTCTCTCTCTCTCTCTACGTGGCTTTGAAATGAATTGCTTGAGATTTCTTCAGTTAACATGTTTTCTAAAGCTTAATGTGTGTGAAACAGAGATGATGCTGAACAAATTAAACATTTGGGAATATGGGGGAAATGCTGATGAATTGTTTTTGACTAATTTGGCACATGGTTAGAGGTGAGCTTAGAGGCGAAAACCTCATATAACTAGATTTTGACATTTTCTTAAGAAAATGTTCTTGGTGCTTGCCTTTGCAAAAGTCATCACCACGATATAGGGGTCTGTGTGGTTTTTAGCATTGCTGTGCTGTGTTCTGGGTGTTTGGTAAGCTGTTTTAACTGGTTGCTAGGCAGTTTCTTGCTTGCTCAAGTCAAAAGAGCCCACTCTCGAGTCTCTCTAGAGACCAACGGTTCGGGGACAGCAAGATTTTTTGGTAACACTTTAGTTTAGGGTCCAATTCTCACTATCAACTAGTTGCTTATTAGCATGTATATTACTAGGATATTGGCTGATACTTACAAAGCAGATATTAATGCCTTATTCTGCATGACTATATTCTACATCCCATAATCCTACCCAATACCTAAACTTAACTATTAATGAGCAGTAAATAGGAGTTTGAGGCAAAAGTCATAGTTAATAGTTAGTGAGAAATGGACCCTAAACTAAAGTGTGACCATTTTTTAAAAATAAAACAATAATTGTATTCAGCAAGGATACATTTAATTAACAGTATTGATAATGTTACAAAAAAAAATAGATTTTCATTCAATGCTGTTCATTTTAACTAGGGATGCACAAATATGTACATTTTGGCCGATACCGATAACCGATAATTCTTTATATTTGAAAGCCGATAACCGATATATTGGTAATTAAATTTTTTATATAATTTTTGAGAGCCTGATTACAAAAACAAAAGTCTCACCATTATTATAATGTTCTCATTATAATATTATGTAGCTTATATGTAGGGTTGGGAATCGTGAGAAAATTTTCCGGTTCCGATTCCGGTTCCATTAAAATAATTAAACAACTAATAAAAAATAGTAGTAAGGGAAAAATGCACAATACTCGACTCAAACAGTCCTTTTTGTGTTTATTATTCTTGTAAAATGAATTTAACAGACTGTTAATCTCAACAAATTTGCTAACACTTTACAATAAGGTTCATTAGTTAACATAAGTTAACATGAACTAATAATGAGCTGCATTTCTACAGCATTTATTAATCTCTGTTAATGTTAATTTCAACATTTACTAATACATCATTAAATTCAAGAGTTGTATTTGTTAACATTAGTTAATGCACTGTGAAGTAACATGAACAAACTATGAACGGCTGTATTTTTATTAACTAACATTAACAAAGATTAACAAATACAGTAACAAATGTATCACTCACGGTTAGTTCATAAATGAACCTAAAGTGTTACCACAAATTAGATAAGATGCTTGAACACACACGTAAGATCCAGACGGGTGAAACAGAATATTTTTGTAAGTTGGATTCATAAAGACTTGTTTCTGAAAGAATGATTCAGTGATAGACACATTTTTAACAGTAAATTTGTTGCCACCTAGTGGCGTAACAATGCAATCGATACAGTCGTTATTTGAAGTCCAGTTACTTTCAGAAGGTAATTTATTATACATAAACATCAGCGTTTCTATCTTAATAATAAACTTTTGTATTCTTCTGTTATAATTGGAATATTTGTATTTGGAATATTTATATTTATTAGCGAGGCAAGTTGCGTGCCGAAATTTAAACAAGATCGAACAAACCCCTAATCTCAAGTATTAATCTTCATCATGTAACACGTCAAACAATGTCCGTACTGCATGAGTGCTACCTGAAATCATCCTTTGTTGAAATCCATAACCCTGTGTAGGATATGGATAGTGCCACTGAACACATCTCTAGGGCCCTGTTTCCACCTGGTATGGGTTTTTTCAGATCATTTGATCTAATGGATGAAATAAGCTCACATAATTTACATATAAACGTGACCAGAGACGACGGAAAAACACAGACAAAGTTTGAATCCCATATGACTAGTAGGCGGAGAGTAGGCAGTCTTTTGTGGCTGTTCGAAAGCACTCAATCACATGAGCGTCTACACTACAAAAGCAATCTGTCGAATGCTTTTTCGACTACCTCTGGAAGTGGTTGAAAGTGGACAAGCTCAAAGCGTTTTAGACCCCATTTACACCTGTATTTAGCGTCGTCCACTTGTGATCCGATCGACCAAAACGCATCTTAACACCAGGTGTAAACAGGGCCTAGGTATATCTTAATGCTTCTCTCTGGAAGTGCTACGGCTTGCAGCACATCATTTCTGTTTGCATTTGCATTAGCACATTGTGTTCAAGTTTATTGTTGTCAAAGTTTTCATAATGGTTTCAAGTTTGAAGATGACACATGAATAACCTCTGTAATTGCTTAGTTGGCAGCTCCTACTCAGCACTTGCTGGATAATTACGTCTCAGAGTTCTCTTGTTATATAAAGCTTCAATTGACTTGAGCTTCACAGTACTGTGCTTAATTATCCTTGAACACTTTTCTTTGAACTCCAGGTATCACCACCGTGCTGACCATGACCACCATTAATACTCACTTGCGAGAGACCCTTCCCAAGATTCCCTATGTGAAAGCCATAGACATGTACCTGATGGGCTGCTTTGTCTTTGTGTTCCTGGCACTGCTGGAGTACGCCTTCGTCAATTATATCTTCTTCGGGAGAGGCCCTCAGCGGCAGAAGAAGGCGGCGGAAAAAGCCGCCACGGCCAACAATGAGAAACTCAGGCACGACCCCAACAAGGTACTGCCGAGCTGACCGCACACACACACGCCGTGCATCATTAGGGTTTGTTGACAAAGGCCTCTGGTCAGTAGGTGGTCAGTTCTCTGAGGTAATATGTTGTCCTTTCAGGGTCAGTGGTCTTTGGAGATGTATAGCTGTATTATTTTTTCCACTGGCATAAGCTTGTTCACCAACCACAAGCTAATGGGCTTTTACCCTCAGAAACATGTGATGAAATATCCGGGAGATCGGCGCAGACTTTTGTTAGCTGTAAACAACAGACTCGAGCTCGTGGCTGGCGGAGCCTCTAGGGCTTTCCTTCTAATCTCATTGAAAGAGTTGTGTCTCTCTCTCCTGAGTGCGGCCGACCTCTGTAACAGTGCTGATTTTGTATGCTTGCAGTGGTTGGTGGGAAGTGTAGTTCAGAGAGACGATGCTCTCTATGCCAGAATGAAACAGAGGGAAATTGACGGGTATGACTCGATGTGGGATCCGATCTTTGCGGAGGATGCAGCATTAGGACTAGGCGATCAAAGACTTAAGGTACTGAATATTTGACCTGAAGTCAAAAAAATGCAATGGCTCTGCATCGATAACCAAGCAGAAGTAAACACACCCAAGCTCTTTCTGTTTGATTATTATTATTTCTTTGGATGACTTTCTGTTATTCCTTTAGAGTAATGATGGTAAGCCCATCATCATTTCCACCATTACCCTTTTTCAGTTACTGTTTGCACCCGAGCCTTCTTTTTCCCAGACGCCCATTCCTGTTTGATCGGCGAGCGTAGCATTTGGAGCGGCGTACGCTTGTTAGCCTAAAGGCCCATTCACACCAAGAATAATGCTAACTTTTAATATATTCTCATTTTATGAGAATAGGAAAGATGTAACGATAACAACAACACACAGGAACGATTTCATTGCCCCGGCCTTTCCTTACCTCCATCTCTGCAACCTGTTGATCTAGACTTTTGCCTTCATGTTTTTGCCTTTTTTATTTGCATTTTATTTATCCGCAGACAGAATTTTAACCATGCTATGGTTGAAATTCGGAAATAACTCTGGATGTTATTGCCTGAAAAGCTTTATACTATGAGTGCAGTGGAACTACTCAAAACTATGGTTGTACTGCATTCATCCTCGTTTTAAAGGGACAGTCCACTTCTTTTCTACATCTAGTTCATGATATCCATCATTGTACATCATTTCAACTTATGGAAAAACAGCATTAGCCTGCGGTCTGTGATTCAAAACGAAGACGGCTTCCAGTTACATCAAGAGTTTTGAAAATGTCTTACCCACAGATCTCAGAACAATGCTGGTTTTGCACATAGTTATAGTGTTGACTTATGAAGGGCTCCTTCGCATGATTTCGTATTCTGACCTGATGCTACAATGTTTCGTCTCTCCACAGATGACCGCCGACGATATCCGGCTGACCACAGGTGGAAATGAAGAACGAAATGGGGCCGTCCGATCTGTCCAGGGGTCTGGGTGACCCACGCAGCACCATGCTAGCCTACGACAGCTCTACCCTGCAGTACCGCCGGGCGGCCATGGCTCGGCAAAACTACGGCCACAGCGCCCTGGAGCGCCACGCCACCCAGAAGAAGAGCAGGCTCAGGAGACGGGCTTCCCAGCTCAAGGTCAACATCCCAGACCTGTCCGATGTCAACTCCATCGACAAGTGGTCGAGAATGATCTTCCCCACCGTGTTTTCCTTCTTCAACGTAGTTTACTGGCTTTACTACGTTCATTAAAAAGATCCGATGAGCTAAACGGACCAAAAAAGAAAACAAAGAAGAGTAAAAAAAGAGAATAAAACAATACACCTTTTGCTGATTTATTTCAAATATATAGTGGAAAGACTAAGGAAAGACAAAAGTAAAAAAAAAAAATCAGGATGGACTCTCTTTCGATTTTTTTGGACATAAACATTGAGGAAACGCATCGGCGGCGTAACTGGAGAAAAAACATGCAGTACAGGGCTTGTTCCAGAGTTTCGATATACCACTTATATTTGTCATATGTAGATTACTCTGTGGATCAAATATTTATGCTTGTCTTTGCATATATTTTAGGGATTTGTTTTTTGGTTAGTATATGTTTACTTCGTAGCCAACTGCATCCAAGAAAGCTTTACAAACGGAGTCGGTCTTGAAAGTCTATTTTCCTATAGTTAAGCTGTATATCAGATATCTTTTAAAAGCATGCTTTGGTTTGTTTTCTTTATCTCTTGCAGAGAGCTGGAGCACAATGCATTTTCATTTGACACTTTAAAGGTTCTTCTGTTCTTTCAAATGAGTTTGCAGGATGCAATGCAAAGACGCTGTCAGGAAGCCATACAGGGTATTTTCAAAACAGGTCCTTTTACTATTGTGTTTTTTTTTTTCTTCTTCTTCTTCTTCTTCTTCTTCTTTTTGATGTTGGGCCAACAAGGAAACTCAGCCCTATTAAAACGAAGGTTTTATCTGATGCAGGGGAAATACGAACAGGCTGGGCCACGACGAAGGACATGTGTGAACCCGTGGAAAGGACGGACTGACATGGACCATTACCCTGGTGGTTGGATTCACTGTCCACTCCGGCTGTGTCAACAGTACCATGGCCGTGTAAATGCTAAACAGTCCTCATCTCTACACTGTATAAACTTTGTGTGGTGAGCCGCTGGGGAGGGGGAACGGCTGTTTGACATCTCTCAAGTGTTTTCCGATACATGGGTGTATTGGATGGAGGCGAAGAAAGACGCAATATATCTGTAAACCATTAACACTATCGATAGATATAAGTTGAAAACTAGTAGCTGATATTACATCATGGTAAAAAAAAGAAACTTTCTGATTCAATAGTTATAATATCAGATGTTAATGTTATGGTTCATTATTTAAACGTATTTTTTGGTGTATTAGATTTCTTAATGTTGAAGACTTTGGTTGAAGAAAAAAATCTTGCTGCTTAAAAATTGGGCAAAAAGGATCTGAATCTTTTTCAAAGGCCTCAAAGTGTGTACCAGTTGACTTTAATCAAGAAACCGATCATATTGCTACTCTGAAATTTATGGTAACTATCACTTCAGTTCACTAACAATATGTAAAGGATCTGGATCATACAATCAAGGCATCTGTCAGGCAATTTTGTATAAAATCCTGTAAATTATAATGATATTTCATAATGACCTGTAAATATATATATTGTGTAATGATTGTCAACAATAATGAAAATGTATCTAAATTAAATTATTAAAGCTTAATGAAGCTTATATCTCTTAAACCATTATCTTACAGAATTTTCCTTATAGTTTTACGGCAGCTTTCGTCGGCAAGTCTTGAGTTGGAATTACTAGTTTACCAGTGTTACCCTTACGAAAAATAACCATGGTTTTACCACGTATAAAACCAAAAAAACATAGTTATTTCATGGTAACAACACAAATTAACCATGGTTTTGCTACATTTACTATGATAAAACCATGGTTAATTTTTGTAAGGGTTGGCGTTAACGCATTACAAGTAACGCGAGTTACGTAATCGGATTACTTTTTCAGGTGACAAGTAATGCATTATTTTTGAATTCACAACAAAATATCTGAGTTACTTTTTTAAAAAAGTAATGGAAGTCACTTTGTTTTCCCATTTACTTTCCCCATGTTGAGAGAATTGTGAGTAAGCGCAGAGGAGTTGTGAGCATTTACTCATCTCACTTGCACAAAAACAGATTCAGTATTCCTCAAAATGAATAAAAACAGTGCCAATGTCTTGGCTGCCGACCTTCAATGATCCAATTCAACCATACTAAGCAAAAATGACTAGTTAAACATCACATTTCATTTTTAGTTTCAATTGCTGAAATAAGTGTTGAACTTTCTTGCACAGCTGAAAGGTTTGCGCCCTCTAATGTACAGGTGTGAATTTGCATTTAATTTTGCATTTGCACTTTTGGTGTGGAAATGCCTTTACATTTGCCAAAAATACAACTTTTGTTAATCAAAAACAAACAAGCAAGCCCAGCCCAGGTGAGAAAAAGTAACTCAGATGTAACCTAACGCATTACTTTCCATAAAAAGTAACTTGACACAATAAGTTACTTTTTTAGGAAGTAATGCAATATTGTAATGCATTACTTTTAAAAGTAACTATCCTCAAAACTGCTAGTATACTGCTAACCAGTTTACTAAAACTGGACACTATATATTGTATACTGCCTACTATTTTTCAAAATTATTATGTAAAACAGTTGACAGTATAAAACTATAAACATTTCAACATCGTTGTCACTTGACCTCTTCACATTGCACACTGAGTGGTTCATCTTATGTTTATTTAGCATTTTTAATTGAAATTTTTTCTCTCCATTGAAGTCTTTCCTTGACGAAATGTTAAAATCACAGTTGTAATTATTTCTGGTCACACTAAATATGTAATTATATTTTATTTGTCACACTAAAATGGAAAGTCCAGTTGAGTTCTTTGCATTATTCTGTTGTGTTCTACGCATTTTTGCGGATGTATGAGTATTCTATGCATACGGAACCAATTGCACACAGTATGCATGCTATATACTTCAGAAATAGTATGATAGTGTACTATACGGAACATACCCACCAGCTCATTAGATTAAGCAGAAGAACAATATTGAATTTGTTCTCAGTCATGTTGTGATTTTAATCCCATTGTAGGCCAGTTGGGACGTGTACATGATTATGTTGCTCTCCCTTCATTATCTCTGGTTTGTTTGAAATATGGATTCTGCTAACACAGCACAGGACTAATATCTTTATGGATCCCTGGAAAATGATGAGCACTTTAATAACTTTGGAAGATTTTCAATAGCCCTTCAATGTGTGTTGACGTATTACGCTTAAATTACCATAAATCCATGTGAGCTCCATACAAAGGAGAGAAGATTAAGATGTGTTATTGTCGCCAGGTGATTGAGAGACTGGGGTGTGTGCGCTTCAGGAGCGAGTGGAGTGGGGTGTTGTGCTCACTTTATGACTGACTGGGTGCCAGAATGCATAATGGACAAAAACACTCCTCTGATAGACAGAGAGGAGGAAAAATGCAGTTCTCATGGGCGATGGAGGCTGCCACAGGGGACATTAAGGCAGAAAGGCATGAACGTTTCAGTACACTATGGACTCTGTGTAAAAGAATGGCCCTGTAGGCCAAAGGAGCCGCTAAATGAAAGCTAGGCGGAAATAGAGATCAGAAATAAGGATTTTTCACCTCAACAGAACCCTTACTGACTCGCAAACATGCATGAATTTTTAAAATTGTGATTTCCAGGCCTGGAAAAACTAAAAAGTCAAGGGAATGTCTATAGTGAATACAAATTTTGTAGTTATGCTTAGCTCTAAAATATTTCATTGGCTAGAATTTTTTATTTTTTGTGAATACAAAATGATTTTTATTATCCAGTAATCATGAACGACTAGAAACACCAAGGGGGGGAAATCATGAAAATTTATTGATTCAAGAGAAGCTTGACTCCTGAATTACCTGTTTGTGAAGGGCATAGCTGTTTGTGTTTTATTATTAATTTATTCTTACAGTGGCTTGTAAAGTGAAAAAAATTCAATTCTGTCATGTTTAGCATGGTAATGGTTATGACAATGTTAAAGGGGACCTATAATGCCCCTTTTCACAAGATGTAATATAAGTCTCTGGTGTCTCCAGAATGTGTCTGTGAAGTTTCAGCTCAAAATACCCCACAGATCATTTATTATAGCTTGTCAAATTTGCCCCTATTTGGGTGTGAGCAAAAACACGCCGTTTTTGGGTGTGTCCCTTTAAATGCAAATGAGCTGCTGCTCCCAGCCCCCTTTCCAGAAGAGGGCGGAGCTTTAACAGCTCGCGCTTCGTTTGCTCAACAACAACAAAGCTGGAGAATCTCACGCAGCCAAAATGAGGATTGTCAGTAACGGTGTTCAGCCTTACATTGTCGGACACTGAAGTACACTGAAAAAAATTGGTGTAGGATTTACTTTGAAACTTTAATTTCTAAATTTAAAAACTTAATTACAAAGAGACGGCAGGTAACACATTGAATTAAACATGACATTTTGAAGTAGAAAGACTGAAAAAGTATTACAATAATCTTTGTTTTATTTACGACTTACAGAAAATCAGTTTTTACAGTGTATTTCTGTATTCAGTCATCCACGATTTTACTCCTGAGGCCTAAATTCCTGTTTTAATTGCCCTGAAGCTGACTACGTTAAAGAACTCCACCTGCATAAAGCCACACAGCCATACTCAATGTCAAGTGTAGTTGCCATGGAGATCTGTCTGCCAGTAAGTGAGAGAACAAGTTGGCTGTCTTAAAGACAGGGTTGCACGTTCACCCCTGGAGTTGGCAGTCAGTGTGACGGGAGCTGCGGTAATTAAATAGTAAAAGTCTGCACACGGGCCAGCGAGAGGAAGACTGTCACGTCTGGGGCTGCACTGAACCGCTGCCACAGAGGGACCATCACAGACTGCGCTCAGATGACTTGAGTCTTCTCAAAACGCAGCATTTTTAGTCAAAGTCGTTGATGTGACTCCTGTGACTTTCTCTTTAATATCTCAATTTATGTCTCTTAGAAAGTAATGATTCTCCTGCGTGTCGTATTTTTCACCAGAGAAAAGATCTTATTAATCTCCCACTAGTCTATAGTGATATATATATTTAATACAGTGTGTATAGAGACCCTGAGCATATATATATATCAGGGGTGGCTAACGTCGGTCCTGGAGAGCCACAGTCCTGTGGAGTTCAGTTCCATCCCTAATCAAACACACCTGAACAAGCTAATCAAGGTCTGAAGGGTTGCTAGAAAGCTATAGGCAGGTGAGTTTTTATCAGGGTTGGAGCTAAACTCTGCAGGGCTGAGGCTCTCCAGGACCGGAGTTCGCCACCCCTGATATGTATGTATGTATGTATGTATATATATATATATATATATATATATATATATATATATATATATATATATATATATATATATATATATGTGTGTGTGTGCTTCGTTCATCTTCAGAACACAAATGAGTTTTGAGAGCTTTCTGTCCCTCCATTGGCAGCTACGTGACTACCACTTTGACGCTTCAAAAAGTTCATAAGATTGTAAAACTAATCCATATGAATTGAGCGGTTTAGTCCAAATTTTCTGAAGAGACACGATCGCTTTATATGATGATTGAATTTAGGCTTTTATTCACATATAAACTTTCATCAACTCGCACATCAGTTGTGGTTAGCGGAAGCTCAAGTATGTTCTTATGACGTGCGAGTAAGTGATAAGAACTAATGAGGTTCATTCTCGTGTTACGCAGCACGTTTGAGCTTCAGCGAGAACCAATGAGGTTCATTCTCGTGTTGCGCAGCACGTTTGAGCTTCTGTAAGAACCAATGAGGTTCATTCTCGTGTTGCGCAGCACGTTTGAGCTTCAGCGAGAACCAATGAGGTTCATTCTTGTGTTGCGCAGCACGTTTGAGCTTCAGCGAGAACCAATGAGGTTCATTCTCGTGTTGCGCAGCACGTTTGAGCTTCTGTAAGAACCAATGAGGTTCATTCTCGTGTTGCGCAGCACGTTTGAGCTTCAGCGAGAACCAATGAGGTTCATTCTCGTGTTGCGCAGCACGTTTGAGCTTCAGCGAGAACCAATGAGGTTCATTCTCGTGTTGCGCAGCACGTTTGAGCTTCTGTAAGAACCAATGAGGTTCATTCTCGTGTTGCGCAGCACGTTTGAGCTTCAGCGAGAACCAATGAGGTTCATTCTCGTGTTACGCAGCACGTTTGAGCTTCAGCGAGAACCAATGAGGTTCATTCTCGTGTTACGCAGCACGTTTGAGCTTCTGTAAGAACCAATGAGGTTCATTCTCGTGTTGCGCAGCACGTTTGAGCTTCAGCGAGAACAATGAGGTTCATTCTCGTGTTACGCAGCACGTTTGAGCTTCAGCGAGAACCAATGGGTTCATTCTCGTGTTACGCATCACGTTTGTGCTTCCGCAGAACAATGAGGGTCATTCTCGTGTTACGCATCACGTTTGAGCTTCCGCGAGAACCAATGAGGTTCATTCCGTGTTGCGCAGCAAGTTTGAGCTTCAGCGATGAACCAATGAGGTTCATTCTCGTGTTACGCAGTTTGAGCTTCACAAGAACCAATGAGGTTCATTCTCGTGTTACGCAGCACATTTGAGCTTCCGCGAGAACCAATGAGGTTCATTCTCGTGTTACGCAGCACGTTTGAGCTTCCGCAAGAACCAATGAGGGTCATTCTCGTGTTACGCATCACGTTTGAGCTTCCGCAAGAACCAATGAGGTTCATTCTCGTGTTACGCAGCACGTTTGAGCTTCAGCGAGAACCAATGAGGTTCATTCTCGTGTTACGCAGCACGTTTGAGCTTCAGCGAGAACAAATGAGGCTCATTCTCGTGTTACGCAGCACATTTGAGCTTCAGCAAGAACCAATGAGGTTCATTCTCGTGTTACGCAGCACGTTTGAGCTTCACAAGAACCAATGAGGTTCATTCTCGTGTTACGCAGCACATTTGAGCTTCCGCGAGAACCAATGAGGTTCATTCTCGTGTTACGCAGCACGTTTGAGCTTCCGCAAGAACCAATGAGGGTCATTCTCGTGTTACGCATCACGTTTGAGCTTCCGCGAGAACCAATGAGGTTCATTCTCGTGTTACGCAGCACGTTTGAGCTTCAGCGAGAACCAATGAGGTTCATTCTCGTGTTACGCAGCACGTTTGAGCTTCAGCGAGAACCAATGAGGTTCATTCTCGTGTTACGCAGCACGTTTGAGCTTCAGCGAGAACAAATGAGGCTCATTCTCGTGTTACGCAGCACATTTGAACTTCAGCGAGAACCAATGAGGTTCATTCTCGTGTTACGCAGCACATTTGAGCTTCAGCGAGAACCAATGAGGTTCATTCTCGTGTTACGCAGCACATTTGAGCTTCAGCGAGAACCAATGAGGCTCATTCTCGTGTTACGCAGCAAGTTTGAGCTTCAGCGAGAACCAATGAGGTTCATTCTCGTGTTACGCAGCAAGTTTGAACTTCAGCGAGAACCAATGAGGCTCATTCTCGTGTTACGCAGCACGTTTGAGCTTCAGCGAGAACCAATGAGGTTCATTCTCGTGTTACGCAGCAAGTTTGAGCTTCAGCGAGAACCAATGAGGCTCATTCTCGTGTTACGCAGCAAGTTTGAGCTTCAGCGAGAACCAATGAGGTTCATTCTCGTGTTACGCAGCACGTTTGATCTTGATCTGAGTTTTGTGCCAGAGTCACAGTATTTACTCAAGGAAATCAACCTATAACTCTTTATTGATATTCATCACTGTGTATTAAACTGGAAAGTTTTCAAAATAATAACACACTTCAACTTTAAATGGCACATAACTGAGCTGTCTTCTGGGTGAAGAAAGAGCAACCTCTGAGCAATAACATTTTCCTCAGGGAAGACAGAAATGCACATGAGACCTATAAGCAAATGTTAAAAAAATGAAAAAACAAGAGACCCCTCAACACACAACATTGTACTCTCTTATATTTAGCATTTAAAGCAAGACCTCCTTCCCTCCCCTTTTCGTTCTTTCTCTTTTCCTCTCTGAAAGGGCCCTAGTGTTGTTGAGATGTGAGATGGCTGAAAAAAGAGAAAAGCAGAAAAACCAGATGCTTTCCGCTCTTCAATGCTTCTGTGCCACTGGAGGAATTAAGGATTCACAGATCTTTGTCCTATTTGTCAGGAAGTGGAGAGATGGAAGGGAGGGGAAAGAAACAGAGAAAGAGAGAGGGATGGAGGGAGAGGGGTGATGCTCTACTATAACAGCTGCGCCACCGCGCTGCACGAAACAAGAGGGCCAGGCATCCTGGGACGAGGCAGCCGTACGCTCCACTACTGAACCTCTGCTTTCATCAGACTTACACAACACATGGTGCGCTGCAGGGCCATGTCAGCTAGTGACAGCTGCAGAATGGGCTCTCTCTCTCTCTCTCTCTCTCTGTGTGTGTGTGTGTGTGTGTGTGTGTTGCTATACTTGGGCAGAATGCACTGAGACAGATATATGAGCTCACTGCTTTTAATCACAGTATGGTATTTATATATTAGTCATTTCACATGCAAATGCAGAAGCTTGAGGTGCAGTGATTATATAGCTTAAGTTGATGGATTTTAAACGCTTGGGTTCACGTAGGCATGATTCCTCACAGAGAAAAGGTGCGGTCACATTTAGCATTGTTCAGCAAATTTTTCAAATCATTTTAATAGGAAGCTGTGTGATCGGGAATTAGGGCGAAAGTTAGTCATGCGGAATCTGCTTGTGATTTGAAAGTGGCTTCTGTGTGAGTTGACTGATCAGCCACAACATTAAAACCACCTGCCTATTATCTCATAGGTCCACATTGTGCTGCCAAAACAGATCTGATGCGAGGAGGCATGGACTCCACGAGACCTCTGAACGTGTCCTGTGGTTTCTGGCATCAAGATGTTTGCAGCAGGTCCTTCAAATCCTGCAAGTTGTGAGATGAGGCCTCCATGGATTGGATTTGTTGGTCCAACACATTCCATAGATGCTTAATGGATTGAGATATGGGGAATTTGGAGGCCAAGGAAACACCTTGAACTCCTTGTCATGTTCTTCAAACCGTTCCTGAACAGCTTTTTCAGTGTGGAAGGGTTCATTATCCTGCTGAATAAGGCCTCTGCCATCAGGGAGCACCTGTTGTCATGAAGGGGTGTATGTGGTCTGCAACAATCTCTAGGTAGGTGGTATGTGGCACATGAATGCTAGGACCCAAGGTTTCCCAGCAGAACATTGCCCAAAGCATCACACTCCCTCCACCAGCCTGCCTTCTTCCCATTGTTTATCCTGCTGCCTTCTCTTCCCCAGGTAAATGATGAACATGCACTCCGCCATCCACCTGATCTAAAAACGTGATTCATCAGACCAGGCCACCTTCTTCCATTGCTCCGTGGTCCAGTTCTGATGCTCTCGTGTCCACTGTTGGCGCTTTCGGCGATGGACAGGGGTCAGCATGGGCACCCTGACTAGGTCTACGGCTATACGCAACAAACTTGCGTCGCTTCATAAAATTGTGACTAGAGTCACATGGATTACTTTGATGATGTCTTTACTACCTTTCTGGACCTTGAAAGTGGTAGTTGTGTAGCTTTCAATGGAGGGACAGAAAGCTCTCAGATTTCATCAAAAAGATTTTCATTTCTGTTCAGAAGATGAACGAAAGTCTTACAGGTGTGGAACGACATAAAGGTGAGAAATTAATGACAGAATTTTCATTTTTGCGTGAACTAACCCTTTAAATAATGTATACAAATGGAATCTAATTGTAAACCTGAGTCAATATCACAAACATCTTCTTTGACTTGAGCCACCAAACAAACATCTACCTAGCAACCACTCAGATTGCAACTGCATAGCAATGCACTAGAAGCCACTCAGAACACCTTAGCAACCACATAGCAATGCATAGCAGCAGCCAATGTGACAGATCACCAGCATTTCCTTCAGAAAAAAATCTAGCTCTCTTGAGGTTTTCATCCGTCACTTCTCTCTCCATGAAAGACTTGACAAACCTTACTAATATTACACTTGTAATGTATAGATAATGTCTTTGTATTAGTATGGGCTGAGTTGAGGTGATAGACAGCATTTTATTTTTGTACTCGCTTCAGGTGAAATGACACGTAGGTCATTACAGTACTGCAAGAAATGATGACATCCGCCTACGAACAAGTTTGTCTTCATTGCATTGGCACATGACATCACTGACTGACTCACATGTAATCCTTAAAATACACAACTAGACAAAGGTTTAGACATTTTTAATTCTTTATCCTTTTCTTTATCCTTTTCACTCTTTCTCTAACCAGCATCACGAGGTGCATCCATTTGAGACAGCACTGAAAGAGCTCACTCGAAGGCTAGAGATTTTTTTTTTTTTTGCCAGTTTTCCTTCACTATCTGCTCTAATTTATCAATTAAAAAAAATAATTATTAAAAATTATTGTTTTGAAAATAAATCCATACCTTTTTGTATCAAAAGAAACAAAGATGTCGCACTGGAGTGGCACCCGTTAAAGGCCAACTGAAGTATCTAGAAGCTCCTCCCCTTTTTTTCAAAATAGCCAATAGCGTTTCGCCTAAAGCACAGCTCGGCCAGAGCCGTTGAGCTCGTAAAACTCAATTTCCCTCATAATCTCTTACCGTTTCTCCTCCATATTGCTTTAAAATATAGCATTGTTTGTAGAATTCAAATGTGTCCGAACGTTTTGTGGTCTGTGCCGTCTCGCGCGTATGATCCGTTCCGTGCTCGCGCTGCCACGGTTCACGTGACACTAACGCGAAAACGTTCATTCGCGTCAATGGAAAGCATATTTACACTGTCCGAATCGTTCCCTATCCTCTATATAGTGCACATTCACCATATAGAAACTAGTAAATGTGTGAACAAATGACCGATTTCAGCCGAGGCTTCAGCGTCTGTTAATAGTGCAGGAGGGGGCGGGACTTCAGATTCTAGAGAGCATTTGATTGGACAGAAGATTTGATGAGAAGCTGAAGTCTGTTGTGATGTCATGAAAATCAGTGATTCATTTTAGCGTAAGTTTTGAATGCTTATATCTCCTAAATGTGAATTTTGTCATTGTTTTGGAACACACTAGCTTATTCATAACCTTAAGGCTAACATATTTATACTAAAAGCTAAAAAAATGAAATTTTGATATCAGAGGGACTTTAAAAGGTACTAAAATGTACGCTTTAGGTACTATTATATACATAATAGTACCTAAAGGCATTAGTAACCTTTAAGGCATTCATTTGCACCCTTCAGGGGTTAAAAAAGGTGTATCATTTGAAAAGATACCACCCCAGCTTTTGTACCTTTTTTTCTGAGAGTGTACTAAATCCAATTTCAAGCATTTAAGCATAAATCTTCAGAACAGAACGTTTTATTTATTATTTTTTAACTTAATTAACAAAAT
Organism: Ctenopharyngodon idella; assembly: GCF_019924925.1. NCBI lineage: Eukaryota > Metazoa > Chordata > Actinopteri > Cypriniformes > Xenocyprididae > Ctenopharyngodon > Ctenopharyngodon idella. The sequence continues at coordinate 2,037,857 of NC_067233.1, forward strand.
GTCCCGGCTTTTGACCGGTAATGTGAGCACTGTGTCTGCAGTGAACATACACCATTATTTATGCGGATGACTGCTTTGAGCTTGAGTATATCCTGCTCAGAGCTTTGATTAATGTAATTGGGTCACTGGGGTGCCGTTGTGTCTTTGAATCTTCATTTCCAGCTTTGATTCTGCCGCTGTATTTGTGGCATGCAGTGCTCTGACAGCATACCTTCACCTCAGACAGGTGTTTGTTCCAATAGAGAGCGGTCAGGGGAGTTTAACAGGTGTAGTCTCAGCCCACATTTTCTTTCACTCTCTCCCTTTCTTTTTCTCTGCACTTCTCTTTTAGTCTCACTCGTACAGGTGAGGTGAGTCACTGCAGGATTCATATTAAAGCTCCAGATCTAAGTGACATGCAGGGCTGAGACATCATGACCTGGACAAACCCTCTGACCCTTCTTCGGCAGGGCTGGGCGAGGCACAGGGACCGGGACAAACCTGTCAGGACGGTGGTCTCCAACCTGCCCTTTGAAGATCTGAAGAAACGTGACCAGCCGAACCGCCAGTATGAGGGCAACGCGATCAAAACCAACAAATACAGACTTTGGTCTTTCATCCCCATGAACTTATTTGAGCAGTTCCACCGTTTGGCCAACATTTATTTTGTGGGCCTGGCCATCTTGAATTTCGTCCCAGTGGTCAACGCGTTCCAACCGGAGGTGGCTCTCATTCCCATTTGTGTCATCCTGGCACTGACCGCTGTCAAGGATGGCTGGGAGGATTTCCGGAGGTACCAGAGTGACCAGCAGCTCAACAATATGCCTTGCTTCATATTCAGCAGGTAAACAGCTCGCACATCATTGGTAAAGTGAACATGATTGATTGATATTAATAAAATATTAATATTAAAATATATTATAGGGTTGAACATGTTAATTAAGCGTAGTGGTTCTCAACTTTATTGCCTCCTGTTGCATAATATTCAGAGCCCATTCAAAAAAGACATTTCCAGTAGACCTATTTCTGCTGTAATTATGATAAAGCTGCTTATTTTCAAACTTTTATTGACATAATGTAGTTAATAAAAATAATTAATTTATTAAATAAATTAGCCATGCTTCGTTTTAACTAAAATTAATTATTTGAAACAAACACAATGAACACAATATAAAATGTACAGAATTATCCATGCCCCCTGAAATCTTCACACTTTCCACCATCGGATCAATTCTGAAAAACAGCAATTTTATGTTTTGAAATAACCAAAAATGTGGCATTCATGCCACGTTAAAGGTGCTAAAAATGAATGTTAAATGCTAATGCAGTGTTTGAAGGGTTCATTTACACAACCCATTCAAAAATTGCATGAAAGGGGTCATGACATGGATTTTTTTTTTATTATTTTAATATGTTCTTTGAGGTTCACTTATAATGTTAATAATTGTTTTTGCGCACACACACACACACACACACACACACACAACATATATATGCGGAAAAATAATTATTTTCAACCCTCATTCTGACCCTCTGTCTGTAATGATCCATTTTTAAGGCTCTGCTCCTTTAAGACTTGTCAGTAAACGGCCACTGTTATGATTGGCTAACGTCATTGCTCTCAACGCCCACTCACTATTGCACGTGAGTAAGTGTTTTGAAAACATTATCCATATAAAACGAACATACAAAGCGAATGTTCTTTCACTCTTCCATTTGTCCTGTTGTCGGCAGATGCCAGAAGCTGAACGCACATCTGTATACTGTATCAGCGTAGACAGCATCAGTGATTATAATGGCTTCAGAAACTGAACGCACATCTGTATACTGTATCAGCGTAGACAGCGTCAGTGATTATAATGGCTTCAGAAACTGAACGCACATCTGTATACTGTATCAGCGTAGACAGCGTCAGTGATTATAATGGCTTCAGAAACTGAACGCACATCTGTATACTGTATCAGCGTAGACAGCGTCAGTGATTATAATGGCTTCAGAAACTGAACGCACATCTGTATACTGTATCAGCGTAGACAGCGTCAGTGATTATAATGGCTTCAGAAACTGAACGCACATCTGTATACCGTATCAGCGTAGACAGCGTCAGTGATTATAATGGCTTCAGAAACTGAACGCACATCTGTATACCGTATCAGCGTAGACAGCGTCAGTGATTATAATGGCTTCAGAAACTGAACGCACATCTGTATACCGTATCAGCGTAGACAGCGTCAGTGATTATAATGGCTTCAGAAACTGAACGCACATCTGTATACCGTATCAGCGTAGACAGCGTCAGTGATTATAATGGCTTCAGAAACTGAACGCACATCTGTATACCGTATCAGCGTAGACAGCGTCAGTGATTATAATGGCTTCAGAAACTGAACGCACATCTGTATACCGTATCAGCGTAGACAGCGTCAGTGATTATAATGACTTCAGAAACTGAACGCACATCTGTATACTGTATCAGCGTAGACAGCGTCAGTGATTATAATGACTTCAGAAACTGAACGCACATCTGTATACTGTATCAGCGTAGACAGCGTCAGTGATTATAATGACTTCAGAAACTGAACGCACATCTGTATACTGTATCCGCGTAGACAGCGTCAGTGATTATAATGGCTTCAGAAACTGAACGCACATCTGTATACTGTATCCGCGTAGACAGCGTCAGTGATTATAATGGCTTCAGAAACTGAACGCACATCTGTATACCGTATCAGCGTAGACAGCGTCAGTGATTATAATGGCTTCAGAAACTGAACGCACATCTGTATACCGTATCAGCGTAGACAGCGTCAGTCATTATAATGGCTTCAGAAACTGAACGCACATCTGTATACTGTATCAGCGTAGACAGCGTCAGTGATTATAATGGCTTCAGAAACTGAACGCACATCTGTATACTGTATCAGCGTAGACAGCGTCAGTGATTATAATGGCTTCAGAAACTGAACGCACATCTGTATACTGTATCAGCGTAGACAGCGTCAGTGATTATAATGGCTTCAGAAACTGAACGCACATCTGTATACTGTATCAGCGTAGACAGCGTCAGTGATTATAATGGCTTCAGAAACTGAACGCACATCTGTATACCGTATCAGCGTAGACAGCGTCAGTGATTATAATGGCTTCAGAAACTGAACGCACATCTGTATACCGTATCAGCGTAGACAGCGTCAGTGATTATAATGGCTTCAGAAACTGAACGCACATCTGTATACCGTATCAGCGTAGACAGCGTCAGTGATTATAATGGCTTCAGAAACTGAACGCACATCTGTATACTGTATCAGCGTAGACAGCGTCAGTCATTATAATGGCTTCAGAAACTGAACGCACATCTGTATACTGTATCAGCGTAGACAGCGTCAGTGATTATAATGGCTTCAGAAACTGAACGCACATCTGTATACCGTATCAGCGTAGACAGCGTCAGTGATTATAATGGCTTCAGAAACTGAACGCACATCTGTATACTGTATCAGCGTAGACAGCGTCAGTCATTATAATGGCTTCAGAAACTGAACGCACATCTGTATACTGTATCAGCGTAGACAGCGTCAGTGATTATAATGACTTCAGAAACTGAACGCACATCTGTATACTGTATCAGCGTAGACAGCGTCAGTCATTATAATGGCTTCAGAAACTGAACGCACATCTGTATACTGTATCAGCGTAGACAGCGTCAGTGATTATAATGGCTTCAGAAACTGAACGCACATCTGTATACCGTATCAGCGTAGACAGCGTCAGTGATTATAATGGCTTCAGAAACTGAACGCACATCTGTATACCGTATCAGCGTAGACAGCGTCAGTCATTATAATGGCTTCAGAAACTGAACGCACATCTGTATACCGTATCAGCGTAGACAGCGTCAGTGATTATAATGACTTCAGAAACTGAACGCACATCTGTATACTGTATCAGCGTAGACAGCGTCAGTGATTATAATGACTTCAGAAACTGAACGCACATCTGTATACTGTATCCGCGTAGACAGCGTCAGTGATTATAATGGCTTCAGAAACTGAACGCACATCTGTATACTGTATCCGCGTAGACAGCGTCAGTGATTATAATGGCTTCAGAAACTGAACGCACATCTGTATACCGTATCAGAGTAGACAGCGTCAGTTATTATAATGACTTCAGAAACTGAACGCACATCTGTATACTGTATGAGGATTTTTTTAAGCTCTGAAACTTGCAGGATGTTTTAATGGTACAAAGACCTCTTATATGTCAAAAGATCAAGGCAAATTTGATTTTTCATGTCATGACCCCTTTAAAAAATAACAGAATAGAACATCGGAATTCACCCTTCACCTGAAGTTTGATTGACAGGCGATCTGACCAATCATAACGCCAAATCCACCATTTTGTCTGACAAAGCAACCAGACTTGAACTTGAAAAATGGTGTGTATTGACATCTTTCCGTGGTTGAAACAACATTCCTTCTGGTGTTCATTCATGTTTATTTCATGCTATAACTAGGAAGAGATGATCGGTTTATGTGCCGTTTGAACTGAGGTGCTACAGCGATCTGTCACGACACATTAAAGAGCCACAAAAACGGTATTTATTGGAATTTCTTTTAAAAAAAATGACAAAATTTGAAAGCTGAGACTGTTTCATACCAAAAAGTAACTCTGCTTTGCAAAGGGTCAATTGCAAGACACATTTTAAAAAGTTAATCATCTTTTCACTATAGGCCTTAAAAATGTGGCCGTTTAGGATGTAGTATTTACATTGACTAAGATAATTAATAAATACTGTAATGCAGATGGATGAAACAACCCCTAAATCCTTTAGATGTCTGTACAGAACACTTTGCTCATCCATTGTTAGGTGTATTACACCAGAGAATTTGTATAATTGTTCATAAAATATATAAAAATAAATAAATTGAAGTTGGCAGGGACTATATACAGTGACTCCGTCAAATGTCTCTCTTGCTCTCTGCACTCTTTCTTGCCTCTCTACATCCCTCACTCTCTCTCTCTCCCCCCATCTTTCTGTGAGCTGTCGTGGTGCAGGCTCGCTTGAATTTGTGTTTCACTTCATCTGTGTTTCGAAACCCCATGGGAATTTTTGACCTAGAAATAAAATTTGTGTGGGAGATTTTTTTTCCTTCTTTTGAAGAGCTGCACAATGTCTTGCATCCAACGCATTGTGTGCATTTTGACGAGATCCTCAACATTGTGTTGCATCAGAGGGGTAGACAGAGAGGCATCGTTTAGATCTATTTTAAAATGACTGAATAGCTGGTGGGAAAAAAAATGAGTAATTTACCACACTTGAGAGGTGGAAGGACTGAGAGACTAGAGGTTAGAGAGAGAGAGAGAGAGAGCGGGAGATTTCACAGCAGTCACAGGTACACCCTGAGATATATTCTTACTTCCAAAAGAGATTCCAAATCCATCACTTATTGCCATGGTTACTTAGTCTCTTTCATTTTATTTTGAGCTAAGCCGCTGCTCCATTTTGTGATTCCCGAAGTGTTTCCATACGGGAGAGCCCAGGTGTCCCAGCCGCACCGGCTGGCTCGGGTCAGTCGAAAACTGTCCTGACGTGCCTGCCATGCCCAGAGGGGGTGTTAGAAAAACTACCTCTTTTGCCATTTTTATTATTCACAATATGTGCTTTTCTGTTGTTTTAACAATATCTCAGTTTTGGACAGCTGGGTTATATTATATTCAGAGATATAACAGGCAAAATATTGATTTATTAACTTGTTTCTGGTCTTATGTTACATCAGTTCATGTTATTCCAAAGAAGATCGTTTGTCTTCAAATCTTTTATCAAAATATAATGTCTTGTCAGTAAAAAGGAGCGGCATTACAGCAGATGTAGCCTACTTTGTGGCTTAAATGTAAGTAGTATTTATACATATGCAGGTACATAAAATACATACAGATTCATACACTGAAAAAAAAAAATAGTAATCTAAAATGGTAGAATCTGAATTAAATGGTTTTGTTCAAGTCAAAATATTATTTAACATCACTGAATCAACCTAAATGCATTATTTATACCAAACAAGCTAGTTTTTCTAAATTGTTGGGTTAAAAACAACCCACGTTGGGTTGAAAATGGACAAACCCAGCAACCGGGTTGTTGTAACCCAACCTGCTGGGTAGTTTTATTTAACTCAACTATTGTTTAAAAATGACTGTATTATTTGCTTAAAATGAACCCAAAGTATGTTGGAAATTAACATTTATTAATATGTTTAATGAATAATAATGAAACATTTATTAAATTGCTTATTAATAAATGTTCACCTTTTGATTATTATTGTTGCCTCTAGTAATTATGTGTCTGATTTTTAATTTCCAACATATTTTGGGTTCATTTTAAGCCAGACATATAGTCATTTTTAAACAATAGTTGAGTTAAATAAAACTACCCAGCAGGTTGGGCAAACATTTAACCCAACCACTGGGTTAAATCAACCCAATTGCTGAGTTTGTCCATTTTCAACCTGATTTGGGTTGTTTTTACCCAGCATTTTTAGAGTGTAGGATACTACTTTTTACAGTGTAAGTGGAGGAATTAGGATTTTGGACAGTCTTTTACAGCGATGTTGTGGAAGGTATTATTGTATGTAGATTCCTGAATTTTCAGGCCTTACTTTAAGATCGTAGTCAATACTTTTTGAGGCAGGGAGCACAATACTGTATTCCAACTTCCTCTGCTGATCTGTGGAGTTTCCATACCACAGTGTGATTGAAAAAGTTAATACACTTTCTATCGCTGCTCTATAGAACTGAAGCCTTTCGGTCTTTGATACCTCAAAACTTTTTGAGCTGTCGTGGGAAGAAGAGCCTTTGGTGAGTTTTTTTGATGATGTAAGTTCGTTTCAGCACAAGGTTGTTAGCACAGCACCATTCAGTTAGAGATGAGACCTCATTCCTGCAACTCTATCTGTGATCAGATCAACCAATGTAGCATTTAGTTGGCGTGATTGTATTAAATGCTACATGAGTTACAGAGAATGCCTGGATAGCAGTTTCTTCTGGTTTAGAATTTGGAATTTTTCACATTATTTTTCAACATGAAAGTAAGCTATTTTCTTTCGGATTCATTAGCCGCTATAGGTAGAGATGGGTGCTTTTGAAACACTGCTTTGTGAAGCTTCGTACTTCGGAGCGCACATTTTTAATGGTGTTTTTGTATAAGAAAAAAAGCAAGAGTAGTAATTAATTGTCTCTTATTGGCCTGATTAGCTAAGCCCTCTATAAAACACACAAAACAAGACCGACAAATTAATAAAAGAACAATTATTCTACAGACAATTCATATTTAAAGTTATTTGATGATTTTGTAGATTACATTTAATAGATTACACTTTCAAGAAAACATTTGCAATTGGTTTGTAAAAGATGTACGCATGTCTGGGTTGAGTTTTCATAGTATTTACACTGTTTTGACCAGCAGGTTGCCAGCATCTGGTGTTCTGAGCGCTTCGGATTTAATTTAGCAATTTAGTTTAATTATTATTCATTAAACTTATTAATAAAGGTTCATTTCCAGCATGCTTTGGGTTCATTTTAAGCAAACAATACAGTAATTTTTAAACAATAGCTGAGTTAAATAAAACTACCCAACATGTTGGGCAAACATTTAACCCAACCGCTAGGTTTGTCCATTTTCAACCCAACTTGGGTTGTTTTTAACCCAGCATTTTTTTTTAGTGTACTAGAGTAAATAACTATAAGAATAACAAGTAAACCGTAAAACTAAGCTGTGTTTATGATTATGATAATTAAACTAATATTATAACAAACACCAGTTTGCATTTTCATGATTTTCAGTAACTTTTAACATTATGCCAGTAGGTGGCGACAAGTCTTTATGAGTGAGTCATTGAATCATTTATTTAACCGATTCAAAAACTCAGATTCATATGAGTGAGTCATTGAATCATTCATTTAATCTTTTTAAAAACTCTGATTCATATAAATGAGTCATTGAATCATTTACTCAACTCTTTCATTTGCTGATTCATTCAGGAATGAAATACCAGTACTACAGTTGATTCTGCTGTGGCTTTGCTTTGAAGTGTTTTCGTTGTCTGGAGAAAAACAGACAAAGTAACTGGCAATATAGTGTCTTAAATGGGAGTAGCTCAATATTAAGTTCTTGTTTATTGAATTGTAATGCTATAAAAGCAATATTATATGCACAATAATGTGATATTGCTTAAATATGCCACATTTTGTAAGTAAAATGCATTGTTTAGTCTTACGTGTGATTTCAAGAGAATAAATTTACAGGCAACATCTATTGTGCTTAGGCACCATGATGCACGACAACCAGTAGTGATGATTTCATTCAGTTTCTTGGCAAGGGCTGCTTTTCCTTTATGACATTGTTTTATCATGCTGGAGTTTCATACCCATAAGTAAACAATTCAATTTCAAACGGTTCCCAGCAGTCAGACAATCCCTCGTTCCACTGGCTCCACAAGGGAACCGTCTGTCTGAAAGCAACAAAATCATTACGCTAATCTAATACTTCACACGGTTTTACACTGTACAGTGTTGCTAATGCTTGTAATGTGCACGTTTCCCTCCCATATTTGAACTGAATGAACCATGGTGCTTTCCTCCAGCGGTTATGATTGATTAGTTCCTATTCTGCCCCAAAGGGAGAGAGTTTTATAATATTGTTCACACACATAGTCGAACCCACTTTCATTAAAACAGCTCAGGGCAGACAAAGTGATGCTTATTCCGTCTTGACTGTTTAATTCTATCCTGCTGAGAATTTTTACTGCTGTGGAATATTTAGGAAAATAAGCAGCTTGTCCTCATGTTCATTTAGTAAACAGGACTTTTAAACTTTCTGAAGAAAATGCGAGTCGCGCTTATACATGCAAAACTGACCACCATGATGCTAGGATGTTGTGGATAGGTCGCTAGGGTGTTGCTAAGATGTTCTAGGTGGTTGCTTGGGCGTTGCTAGAGTGTGCTGGATGGTTGCTAGGTGGTCTAGATATGAGCTGGGTTACTCAATGAAGTGTAACGTGCCTACTTAGAGTGGTTTGTTCAAATCCCTAATACTAAGTAAGTATGAGCAATAATCTCATTTTAATCAATAATTTTTTTTGAGGGGTCAATAGGGATATTTCTGCCATGATAGTCTAGTGATGTAATTAGGGGCTGGAGTCAAATCCTGAAATAATATCAATTTCTATAATGCACCAAGCAAATTTGAACTTGGCTGAACTGATCTCGCCCTGTGTTTGCATTTATGGAACACATCAGAATTTACTTTTTGATAACACTACTTGTGTTTTATGGGAAAAACCCAACCCCAAATAAAAACAACTATTATTATTTATAATAAAACTTACCTTCAGCTTTCACTGTATACTTCTGAATTATGAACCGAAGTGAGAACATACATTATTAACGTATGTACATATTTCATTAAAGGTGACACTTTATTTGTTACACGTTACATGTAGTTACTATAGTAATAATTCTAACCTTAACCATATAGTAATTACATGCAGTTAATATTACTCAGTAGGGCTGTAAAATCAATTAATTGCGATTAATGCGTCTAACATAAAAGTTTGTTTATATATATATATATATATATATATATATACACACACACACACACACACACACATATATATATTATATAAACAAACTTTTGTGTTAGATGCGATTGATCGCGATTAATCGATTTTACAGCCCTATTACTCAGTGCTTAAATGTATAATTACACTGTAACAAGGACATCTTAAAATAAAGTGTAAACTTTTATTTTTTCAATATATAATTAATATTACTCAGTAGGGCTGTAAAATCGATTAATTGTGTTTAATCGCATCTGACATAAAAGATTGTTTATATAGCGTATATATTTGCATATGTGTGTGTGTGTGTGTGCGTGTGTGTGTATATATATATATACACAAACTTTTGTTAGATGCGATTAATCGATTTTACAGTACTTAAATGTACTTAATTTACAGTTACATTAAATGTACTTAATTTATATTTACAGTACTTAAATGTATAATTACACTGTGACAAGGACACCTTAAAATAAAGTTTAACCTTTTATTTTTGTAAAATATAATTAATATTACTCAGTAGGGCTGTAAAATTAATTGCATCTAACATAAAAGTTTGTTTATATAATATATGTGTGTGTGTGTGCATGTAAAATCGATTAATCGCATTTAACAAGTTTGTTTATATAATATGTTTGCATATATGTGTGTGTGTGTGTGTCTGTGTGTGTGTGTATGTATATATATATATATATATATATAAACAAACTTTTATGTTAGATGTGATTAATCACGATTAATCGATTTTACAGCTCTATTACTCAGTACTTAAATGTATAATTACACAAGGACACCTTAAAATAAAGTGTAACCTTTTATTTTTTTGTAAAATCACTGAAAAACTCTTTGGTTCTGCACTAATCACTAAATTACATATTTTGGCTTCAAAATGGTGAAATTAAACAAAAAAGGTGACTTTTTTTTATTTTTTGTCTTTTTGAAGTTCAATTCAAAATCCATTTGCCTCAAAAATTCAGAGGGAGCTCTTGCTCCCAACAATAATAGTGATGCATGATTTACCAAACACTCCTAATACTTAAAAAAGGCAGGTTTGGGCTTGCCGTCTATAATCAGGCTCCTGGACATATGTGTGGAGAGGAGAGGGGCAGTTGGTGTGGAGGAGGGATGCAGGAAGAATTGTCAGGAGTGTGGCAGGTAGTTATTTATAGATCCCTTTCCTTGTGATAGAACATACTGCCCCCAAACTTTCATTAACAAATACATCTGCTGCAAACAATGGCAAACTTTAACAAACAGTTGCCAGGCCGGCTGACTTAAATTAGCATGCATGAGCTTTGACATTTGACATGGCATGCATTGGTATCACAAAAATGTGAGTAGGATGCAGTGTAAGTAATGCCTCCCGTCCTGATGAGTCACGCCGATCTTGTACAAATGTACATGCATGCACCTTTCCCACAAACTGTATGGGTCGTCACGCTTCTGCTAGAGCAAACATGATCTAACGTGTTGTGTGCAACCTTGCTCATTTCTTTGGTCTGACGCCAGTCATGTGAAACTAGAAGAAACTTTGGGCTCTCCCCTGCCATTTAACTGAGAGGAATGCAGATATATTGGTGGATTAGATTGAAAAAGCATGCTTTGAAATGCTGGCTGCACCTACTCATTCATAGTTAACATCAGAGACACTTCAAAACACATCTCAGATGATAGGATGAGGACTTTCTGATAGAGAGTAACTGGTGATTATGATTGATTATGATGAAATGATAATGGTTATGATGGAATTGCCTGCCATGCATGATCATATTTTATCTTCAGCCACTGTAGTTTTTCACTTTAAAGGCGGCGTGTGAACGTCACAAAATTCAGCGTGCGGTGGAATGCTGTGAAATGGTATAAGGTGTTGTCTCTCGTTCAAAGATAGAGTATTCAAGAGCAGGTGTTTGTCTCACACATCATCATTTCTTCACACTCACACATTTTGACTGACAGTTAAATGCCAGAAATAGACGTCTCGCTAATCACAGACTGCAAACAGTGAGTTCTTCTGGAGCGCTCCTCGCAAGATTTATCTCACGCCACTATCTCAAACAGACATCAGCCACTTCATTCAGAGAAATGCTTGCTTGGCACAAAACAGCAGCAGGCCTGCCTAACTAATATTCTTTTGTCAGCCATTTCATTAGTAAAAACATAATTAATTCATTTTCTTCTCTTAGTGGTATAATTGAAATGGATTCAGGTTTGCATGAAGGAAAAGGGGTTGTTTTGAGGGCAATGTTTGCCTGGCAGTGGGAATGAACTGTAAATTTATCCATAATTTGACAGCAGCAAGTTGTCATACTGTACCTCAAATTCAAAACAAAAAACAAAGAATTTTTCTTAAAGAAAATTAATTGTGCCATTATTTTCCAAGACAAATAAGTATAATTTCCCCCACTCTTGCTCATTATTGCAATGCAAAAATTAAAATAATTATTTTATGTAATGCAGTTAAAAATACTATGTTGCATTAATGTGAATCTTGTATCCTTATTTGTGCTTAATTGTTATAAAAATAATCTCACAATGCAAAAAAAAATAAAAAAAATAAATAAAAATCATATTACTGTAATGTGAAAAAAATATTATTTTTTGTAATACAGTAAAAATACTTTGCATTAATGGTAATGTTGGTTTATTGTTCTTGATTACACACATATGTATGTATATATATATATATATATATATATATATATATAATATAAAAACAATGTCACAATGCAAAAAATTGCATTTTTTGAATCTAATATCCTTAATTGTACTTAATTGACAATGTTACAATGCAAAATAATCTCTAAATTTAATATTACATTAATATGAATCTAATGTCCTTAATTGTGCTTAATTGTTATAAAAAAAATAAAAATAATCTCAAAGAAACTCATATTACTGTAATGTGAGAGAAAATATTTAAATTATTTTTTGTAATACAGTAAAAACACTATATTACATTAATGGTAATAATGTCCTTAATTGTGCTTAATTTTTATAAAAACAATATCACAATATAAAATAATCTCATATTACTTTAATGTGAAATATATATAATTCCTTTTTGTAATACAGTAAAAATGTTATATTACATGAATATGAATCCAGTGTCCTTAATTGTATTTATTTGTTATAAAAAATAACTTCACAATGCAAAAAAACTCATATTACTATAATGTGAAAAAAATATTTTATATCATTATCTTTTGTAATACAGTAAAAATACCATATTACATTAATAGTAATAATGTCCTTATATGTGTTTAATTGTTATAAAAACTATATATATATATATATATATATAATTATTTTTTGTAATAAAGTAAAAATGTTATCTTACATTAATGTGAATCTAATGTCCTTAATTGTGATTAATTGTTCTAAAAATAATTTCACAATACAAAAAAAAAAAAAAAATTACTGTAATGTAAAAACATATTATTATTACCTGCAATACAGTAAAAATATTTTTTTTTAGTTTATTTATTTTTTTGGTGGTGGTGGTGAAATTCACCCTTCCTTTTATGCTTGCAAAGCATTAAATGTGTTATCAAACTGCTTCCATGTAACTTGACAGAAGAGAAGATGTGAGCTCCACCCTGGAGTCATGTTGAAGATGCTCCTCTGCTGAGTGTGAGGTGTGACCATGACGTTTCCGTCAGACAGTAAAGAACCACCCAACCCAGTTGTGCGTGTAGAACAGCATACCTGACATTCACAGCGTGACTCCTGTGCTCCTTGATGACAGCTGACATTGACACATACTAGAAGATGCAAAGTTTTATTGATTCAGGATGCCCATAGTTACAAAAATTACACATAGATATGCTCAAATTAGCAATAAATATGTCCTGTACTGCTTCCAAACTAATCATGAATTTTTCATACGTATATTATGCCGTCTACATCCGTGTATTCGTACCCATATTAATAGTGTCCGAGTGTGTCTGTGCATTTATATGAAACCCCACAAAGCATCAGAAGAGTCCGTGTGAGGTATTAACTCTCGTCTCCTCACAGGAAACAGATGTGCTTCGTGGAGAGGAGGTGGAAGGATGTACGGGTGGGGGATTTTGTGAGAGTGCTCTCTAACGAGATCATCCCAGCTGACATCCTGCTCCTGCACACGTCCGACCCTAATGGAGTGTGCCACATGGAAACAGCCAATCTGGATGGAGAGACCAACCTCAAACAGAGGAGGGTGGTGCCAGGCTTTTCTACTCTCGTAAGTGCCTATCATAAAATACCTGTGGGAGAATCTAAAGCGTACAGCTACAATGAGCCCGTTAGGACACTTAGGCCCTGATTACACCTGGTCGATCGGATCACAAGTGGACGACACTAAATACAGGTGTAAACGGGGTGTAAAACGTTTTGAGCTTGTCCACTTCCATAGTGTAAACGCTCATGTGGTCGAAAGACCGTCTACTCTCTGTCTGCTGACTTAACATTATGGGAAATGCTCTAGCCAGACGGGATTTAAACTTCGTCGGCTGAAAAACCATGTTTGGTCTGAAGATGAAAAATGTACCAAGCACAATGTTCTCTCACCATTCCTGATTTCTGTCATTTCTGTCTCCATGTGTTTTTCCGTCATCTCCGGATGCGTTCATATGTAAATTGCATGAGCTTATTTCATCCATTAGATTGAAAGATCTGAAAAAAAAACATACATTTAGACCGTCCCCTCAAAGAAATCAGGACAGAAGTGGCTGAAAGTGGACAAAAGAGACGGATTAAAACACCAGGTGTAAACGGTTCTCGTCTACTTGTGATCCGATCGACCAAAACGCATCTTAATACCAGGTGGAAACGCTCAAATATTCATAAATGTCATTGATAAAGTGTTAAATAAAGTGAAATATAACTATAATATATAAACTATAAACTATAACTATAATATATTATTAACAGAAACTGATGTAGCTAAATTAATTCTTCCAGAAGTTTCAAGAAAAAATAATAAAACAGTTGTGCTGCTTAATTTATTTTTTTTGTGTGTGTAAACCATAAAGCTTTTTTACAGGATTATTTGATAAACAGAAAGATCAAAAGAACAGCATTTATTTGAAATAAAAATTTTTTTAACATTATAAATGTGTTTATTGTCACATTTTTATGCAATTTAATGTATCCTTGCTAAATGAAAGTATTAATTTCTAAAGATTAAAATAAAATCTTACTAACCCCAAACATTTTAACAGTATATTGTATATCGTTTGTTTATTTATTTTATTTAATAATAATTGTTATAAAAAATAATCTCACAATGCAAAAAAAATTTTTTACTGTAATGTGAAAAAAAAATATTATTATTTTTTGTAATACAGTAAAAAATTATATTACATTAATATTTATTTATTTTATTTAATAGTAATTGTCATAAAAATAAACTCACAATGCAAAAACTCTACTGTACTGTGAAAAAATGTTATATTATTATTTTCTGTAATACAGTAAAAATACTATATCGCATTAATGTGAATCTAATATCCATAATTGTGCTTAATTGACAGTTACAATGCAAAATAATCTCATTACTGTTATGTGAAAAAACATATTATATATTATTCTTTTTTGTAATACAGTAAAAAATTATATTACATTAATATTATTTATTTAATTATTGTCATAAAAAATAATCTCACAATGCAAAAAAATCTACTGTAATGTGAAAAAATAAATTATATATTATTATTTTTTGTAATACAGTAAAAATGTTATATTACATTAAGTAATATTTATTTATTTATTTGTTTGTTTGTTTGTTTTTATTTTTATTTTTTTAAATCGCCACCCTTTTATATGTTTTCATACTTTAGTTTTTTTAGCCCTGACGAAGGCCTGTGTGCCGAAACGCGTTGGTAAAATAAAGTCTTGATCTTTTAGCTCCAGTTTTTTGTTCATTTCTGATCCCTCCACACCTCAAGTGTTGCTGGTTTTGTTCAAAAATAAGTCATACTTCAGTTTTTGACAGCTTCTGAAGTTTCGTTATACATCACTCTTCATTATGAGTCAGCCAGATGTCACTGAGAGCAGTAAAATAATAAGTGTGATTGTGTAAAAGATAACTAACAACTCCCAAACACACACATACCTGTCATACCAATCTGAGTGACACACTAAACACCGCTCTGTGTCTGAGAACATGTACAGGAATGACTTGTTGATGTTTATTTTGGTCATGTGTTTATCATGACTGCTCAGTTTGCCACGTGTGCTTTCTCTGTCAAACAGTAGGACTTGTTGGACAGCCCTCGTTAGTCAGTTCAAAGTACAATATAATGTAAAAAATGAGGATATAGAAGGAGGAAATCATGCATGACCTCTCTCTCTTGTGTTTCAGGGTGAACCATTTCAACCTCAAACATTTGACAGTACTGTAGTGTGTGAAAACCCCAACAACAACCTCAACCTGTTCAAAGGTTATGTGTGAGTATCTGAAATCAATTTCACTCAATTTCATGCACGATTAACTACATCACGACTCCATCGTGACTGCCTCTTTTGTCAGATCCACACCAATGAGCAGCGTTTGTTTGGCCTTCAAATTTGTCATTTCCTAATGAGGGAAACTGCTTAAACCCTCTGATGCGTCACGGAGGAAAACATGTTCATGTCTCTCTTTTTTAACTTAAAAACACATAACCATTACTAGTTTTCTTGTGAGAGGTGCACATCTGTCCACTAACCCCATTTCTGCTACATAAGAAAAAAAAATGCTTTTGTAAATCATAATTATGACATAACAATCTGTCATAATTTTTGGCTTTTTATCTTAAGTTCGACTTTATAATCATAGTTGTGGCTTAGTATGTCATACTTTCAACTTTATATCATAAATTCAACTTTTTGTGTCATAATTATGACATAAAATGCGAAAATTATGACAGTAATTATAATTTCAACTTTCTGTCATAATTTCAACTTTGTATCTCATAATATGACAAAAAGTAAAAAAAAAAAAAAAAAAAAAAGTATGACTAAGTGTCATAATTTTGGCCTTTTAATCTCATAATTATGACTATATCATAATTTTTAACTTTGTCATAATTTCAGCTTTATAATCTCATAATTATGATTTTGTCATAATTTCACCTTTTTTCTCATAATTATGACAAAATGTTAAAAGTATGTCTTAGTATGTCATAATTTCGACTTTTTAATCTCATAATTATTACTTGTGTCATAATTTCAATTATGACTTTTATGTCATAAATATGACATAAAAATTGAGAATTATGACTTAGTATGTCATAATTTCAACTTTTTGTGTCATAATTATGTTACAATCATAATTTAGTATGTAATAATTTTGACTTTTTATCATAATTATGACTAATCTCATAAATATGATTTTGTATGTCATAATTTTGATTTTGTAATCTCATAATTATGATTTGACAATCTTATAAATATGACTTAGTATGTAATAATTTTGACTTTTTACTTCAAAATTTTGCCTTTTTAATCTCATAATTATAATTTAGTATGTAATAATTTTTACTTTATCTCATAATTATGACTATAATCTCATAAATATGATTTTGTATGTCATAATTTCTATTTTGTAATCTCAGTTATGACATTGTATGTCATAATTTTGATTTTGTTATCTCATAATTTCAATTTTGTCATAATTTTGACTTTTTAATCTCATAATTATGACTTAGTATGTCATAATTTAAACTTTATCTCATAATTTCAACATTTTATGTCAATTATGACAAAATGTTAAAATTATGAGTTAGTATGTAATAATTTTGACTTTTTATCTCATAATTATGACTATAATCTCATAGATATGATTTTGTATGTCATAATTTTGACTTTGTAATCTCATAATTATGACTTAGTATGTCATAATATCAACTTTATCTCATAATTTCAACATTTTATGTCATAATTATGACAAAATGTTAAAACTATGAGTTAGTATGTAATAATTTTGACTTTTTATCTCATAATTATGACTATAATCTCATAGATATGATTTTGTATGTCATAATTTTTATTTTGTAATATCAGTTATGATTTAGTATGTCATAATTTTGACTTTGTAATCTCATAATTATGACTTACCAAATCATGAAATGTTCTTCCATAGTCCACTGCAGTATATTTCAGAGGTTGATGCATCAGCACTTGCCATGTCATCTGCCATGTTGAATTCATATTGTTATAAATAATAAATAGAACATATAAAGAGAACATTCATGTACAATAATGGGTTAGGGTCAAAGGTCGTGGATGTACACCAACATTAAAATTACCGTTGCAAAGTTTCCCCACACAGCCAGAGCATAAAGTAGGCTGACAAACAGACTTGGGCCTTTTCTGGTCCCGCTGCAGCCATATTAACTGGGTTATCACGCTGAGAGATGATTCTGATGTTCCCAAGCATTATAAAGCTCTTATCCTGCTCTTCCATTCAAAGACGGCCCCGTTACTCACGTGGCACACGCTGAGGTAATTAGTCTGGGTGAATAAGGAAGATGCTGTGTTTGATGTCACAGGGAGAGGCCTGATAAGAGGAGAACAGGCTTCGGCATCGATAGTCTTCTGCTGCGCGGGTGCACAGTGAGAAATACTGATGACGCGGCTGGAATAGTGGTGTACGCAGGTACATTTCATCATCACATTTCACACTACCCTCCATAGTACTGTGTGTTCACATGGGATACACTAAAATATATGCTTAGCTACATACACAATTATTTTGTTGAGAGGCATATTTATTGTTTTTAATAAAGTAATGAATCGTAATAATATCATACTACAGTAAAATCCCTTTAAAAAGGACTGTGGATGTACCATACCAGGATACCTTGATATTAGTCATGGTGCTAAATGATCACCATGGTACTTTCTGGACTTTTATTTTGTGATAAGAAATGTCCCAAAAACCTTAGTATTGCTATTGTACATTTATTTGCAAACCGGTGTCTTGACAAATCGGGTCCTCCCCAAACTGTCAGTTAATGATTATCCTAAGTATATACGAATGATATTAATTTAAAATACGCATAGCTTATTATATAATGCGTACGAAAACACATTAGTGCATAATAAAATCAATTAAAAGTAATTTCTGGCACTTGATTAACTGTTAATTAATAAATAGCCTAGCATATTAAGTAAATAACTGAACATCATTAATTTGTTTTATTTATAACTTAAGTATTTGGACATTCAACACTTAATTTAACACATTAAAGAGAATATACAACCTGAATTCTGGAAAAGTTGGGACGTTTTTTTAAATTTGAATAAAATGAAAACTAAAAGACTTTCAAATCACATGAGCCAATATTTTATTCACAATAGAACATTTGATTCAAATTTGATGCCTGCTACAGGTCTCAAAATAGTTTGGACGGGGGCAACAAATGGATGAAAAAGCAAGAAATTTTGAAAAGATTCAGCTGGGAGAACATTTAGCAATTAATTAAGTTAATTGATATCAGGTCTGTAAAATGATTAGCTATAAAAGGGATGTCTTAGAGAGGCAGAGACTCTCAGAAGTAAAGATGGGCAGAGCTGTGAAAGAGTGCGTAAAAAGATTGTGGAATACTTTAAATGTTCCTCAACGTCAAATTGCAAAGGCTTTGCAGATCTCATCATCTACAGTACATAACATCATCAACAGAGAAATTTCTAAGCGTAAGGGACAAGGCCGAAGACCTTTATTGGATGCCCGTGGTCTTCGGGCCCTCAGACGACACTGCATCACTAAATGGGCCCAGGAATATTTCCAGAAAACACAATCCGCCGTGCCATCTGCAGATGCCAACTAAAGCTCTATCATGCAAAAAGGAAGCCATATGTGAACATGGTCCAGAAGCGCCGTCGTGTCCTGTGGGCCAAGGCTCATTTAAAATGGACTGTTTCAAAGTGGAAAAGTGTTCTATGGTCAGACAAGTCCAAATTTGACATTCTTGTTGGAAATCACGGACGCCGTGTTCTCCGGGCTAAAGAGGAGGAAGACCTTCCAGCATGTTATCAGTGTTCAGTTCAAAAGCCAGCATCTCTGATGTGAGCCTTGGCCCACAGGACACGACGGCGCTTCTGGACCATGTTTACATATGGCTTCCTTTTTGCATGATAGAGCTTTAGTTGGCATCTGCAGATGGCACGGCGGATTGTGTTTTCTGGAAATATTCCTGGGCCCATTTAGTGATGCAGTGTCGTCTGAGGGCCCGAAGACCACGGGCATCCAATAAAGGTCTTCGGCCTTGTCCCTTACGCTTAGAAATTTCTCTGTTGATGATGTTATGCACTGTAGATGATGAGATTTGCAAAGCCTTTGTAATTTGACGTTGAGGAACATTGTTTTTAAAGTATTCCACAATCTTTTAACGCACTCTTTCACAGCTGTGCATAAGTGCATAAGTGCATACGATATGGGCAGATTGCATGTTTTGGAAGGCACTATGAATGCTGAAAGGTATATAAAGTTTTTAGAGCAACATTAAACGAAAAATACGTCAAAGACGACCAGGAACTCTTCAGCAGCTGGAAACTTATATCAGGCAAGAATGGGACCAAATTCTAACACCAAAACTCCAGAAACTCATAACCTTGATGCCCAGACGTCTTCACACTGTTTTGAAAAGAAGAGGAGATGCTACACCATGGTAAACATGCCCCCGTCCCAACTATTTTGAGACCTGTAGCAGGCATCAAATTTGAAATGAGCTCATTTTGTGCATAAAATTGTAAAATTTCTCAGTTTAAACATTTGTTATGTTATCTATGTTCTATTGTGAATAAAATATTGGCTCATGTGATTTGAAAGTCTTTTAGTTTTCATTTTATTCAAATTTAAAAAACGTCCCAACTTTTCCAGAATTCGTGTTGTATTTAGGGTAAGTGCAAATGCGTGTATAAACTAAGCAATCAGGCTAATCGCTTACCTGTATGCTATGCTGCTAACTAATAAAGACGTAAATGGTCATTATAACATAGTTGTAACACTATTTATCATAACATGATTTTGTAGGAATTGTAATCAGGCGCTAAAGAGAGTACCTATTAAAAGCTATTTGAACCAATGGGATAATAAAGGAGACCCAATTTCAGGGGGGACCCAATATGTCACTACGCCGGCACTGAATGTACTTCCTGGCAACCCGCCAAAATAAAAGCTTGCTGATTTTAGGTTTGAAAAAGTTGAAAATTCATATATAAAATGAAAAAAAAAGAAATAAAATGAAAATGTAAATATTAGCATTGTATTTTTAAGTGTACTATAAAATAATTGTATCTTTATTTAATACTCATTTTTTATTTTAAAATATAATAGTATTATCACACTTTATTATTTTGTTTTATTTTATTTAAAAAAACTATATATATAGAACTATACATATCACGGTTTCCACAAAAATATTAAGCAGCACAACTGTTTTCAACATTGATAATAATCATAAATGTTTCTTGAGCATCAAATCATCATGATTTCTGAAGGATCATGTGACACTGAAGACTGGAGTAATGATGCTGAAAATCCAGCTTTGATCACAGGAATAAATTACATTTTTACTATATATTCACATAGAAAACAGCTATTTTAAATAATAATAATAATATTTCACAATTTTACATTTTACTGTGTTTTTAATCAAATAAATGCAGCCTTGGTGAGCAAAAGAGACTTCCTTCAAAAACAACCCCAACCTTGAATTACTTCCACATCCTTTTCTTTAATTTCCCCATCTGTAAGCTGTTTTGTTTTTATAAATCACGTTGTACATTTCCATTCATCATCATTCATAACGATAAAGCCTAATATACTGTGACATCTAATAGTGCAATAAACCCATGTTATACAGCCAGACTCTTTTTAAGTCTTTAACATCCCATTTACACTGGCAGTGACGCAACAAACTAGAACACTCTCCCATTATAATCAATGAAGCTGTCTATAATGCAAACACGCGCAACAGCTTAGTTGATTATAATGGCGGCATTATAGTTCATTCTGTCACAGTATACTTGAAAATGGCATTTTCTATAGCCCACTATGTCTCTCTTGATAAATTATACACATGGCATGGCTTGTAAATGGGTGTTGCTATTTTACAAATGTTCTTGTTTTTACGTCATGATTTATTCATTGCAGGACAGGAGACCAAATCCATGTTAAACAACAGCGGGCCCAGGTACAAACGCAGCAAGATTGAGAGGAAGATGAATACGGATGTTCTCTTCTGCGTGGTTCTTCTATTTTTCATGTGTCTCATCGGAGCCCTGGGTACAGTACGGGGAACATCCCCCTCGATAATTCAAACGCACACTACACGCTGCGGAAAACACGTTACTTCAACATACAAGCCTAGAAATGACACTTTGATTCTAAACGCCGAAAAATGAAGCTGTGTTCAGTGTGAGCCGCTTCAGCATGCGGCTGATCTCACTGCGGTCTACAGAGATAAAGAGTAAAGTGCTTTTACGACCTCACTCAACCCTTTTCCTTCTGTAAGGCACGAGCCAAAGAAGGACACTACAGATGCCCAGAATAGCTCACTCACACACCGGTCTCTTATGAAAGCAATAATTACTCTCGCTCTCTTTCTCTGTGGTTTCGAGTTTCAATGAAGCTTTATTGGAATATCTGTATTGAAATACAGTACTGTCAGAAGCAATGTCATTAATGAATGTAAATGTCTCTGTCTCTCAGGCCATTCTATCTGGTTGGAAACTTTTACCACTATGCCCTCATACATCGTCCCTGACAGTAATGGAAATTACACCCCTTCAGTGTTAGCAGGATTTTACATGTTCTTCACAATGATCATCTTACTACAGGTACACAATCTGTCACTTACACTGCATATGTTAAGGACATTTAGTGAAAGTAATGGCCACTACACTAACATAAATTTACCATCTTAAAAGGTTCTTTACTTTTCCTTGAGCTTTTGATATATAAGAGATCATCGTACTATAAGAATATCATGTAAGTTTCAGAACTGAAAACTTCCTTGTTAGTCCAATCAAAGCTTTTATTAACACCAGATAGGTGAAACTCCGCCTCCGCAGAAGAAATCAACGCCTACTTCATCATTGCAACGTTAGCTCCGCCCACTGGTGTGTTAGTGAGATGAGGAGGAGAGAAGAGCGATACAGGACTAAAATAACATTACCTTTCAAAGGATCCTAAAGCTAGGAATATGGTTATTTATTTTCAACAATGTGAATGTCTCAGTTGAGCTTTATTTATTTGTATTCGGTACATTTCACTGTGGATTCTTTGGTAAATCAATCGCATTGCGGTGCAAACAGACTTTTACGATATGGACTCGACAGTAATGCAACAACTGTGTCAGTAACTGTCAGTAATTCTGATGTCTGATCTGATATTATTGATTCATGTACAGTCAGATGATCTTTGTCTGTGTGTCAGTAAATCAAACCAGTGACTAAACGCTCAACTTCACATTGTTTAAACAGTGATTAAATTATATATAGAAAGCGATTAAAGAACGCTCCCTTTACAATCGCTGGAGCTGTCAATCAAACAGCGCGAGTTTATCAGTGACTGAGTTCTGGACTCGAACCAAAACTCCCGTTTTATTCAACGAATCTCTTAGTTACATCACAGTTTACTCTGTTAGTTATGATGAAAGCATTCGTTAGTGTGCAGAAATTGAGTTACAATGACAAGATCACTGCTTTCATGAGCTCAACAACATGTCTGTGATCGACTACAATGTTCATCACTGCAACCTTTCATTCTGCGATCTAAATATAATGCTTTCCACTTTTAATTACCCTTGAAAGCTGTAACAGTAAAAACATGCTAAAAGTTTTCAAGAGAGTAATACTTAGCTATTTCATATGCAAAGATGTCAGCCAATCACAGCAGTGGGCGTTTACACTGAAGTCTCACAGCAGACACGCCCCTTAAAACAGAGCGTTCAAATAAGAGGGCTAAAATCAGGGTAGGAATAATGACTTTTATTTGTATATTATGACCGTTTTTGATGTAAAAAGCATACTGACATTAAAGTGTACCCCAGGAGACATTATAAAACAATAAAACAACGCAGTTCACGACCCCTTTAAAGTTTTATATTGTACCCTGTTCATGAAAAGTGCCAAAAGATTGAGATTTCAGGTGTTTATCTCGCTCCTGACACTAATTTGTCCAGGACTTTCTCTCTAGGTGATGATTCCTGTGTCACTGTATGTGTCCATTGAGCTGGTGAAGATGGGGCAGATCTACTTCATCACTCAGGACATGGAGCTTTACGATGAGGAGCTGGACAGTCGGGTCCAGTGTCGTGCTCTGAACATCACAGAGGACTTGGGACAAATCCAGTACGTCTTCTCAGATAAGACAGGGACGCTTACAGAAAACAAGATGGTATTCAAGCGCTGCACCATCATGGGGACTGAATACTGTCATGATGAGAACGGTGTGTTTATCTCTGTTTTTATATACTGTATTTTAAATTGTTCCACAATATTTATGTTTTTTATTACCATTTTGCTGTTTTTAATTACTATTTTTATGTTTGTCCTGTTTTGTGCTGTTAATTATTATAATTAATCTTAAAGTATAATAAGGACAGGTTTTATTTTTGGCATTCCTCAGCTGCTCGCTTGGCGGTTGTCAATGGAGCAAATGAGGAGGAGGTCACTATCTTCCAACAGACAAAGCTTCCTCCTCTCTTCCCTCTGGAAGAAATACAGGACTGCCACACGGGAGACAGAAATCACGCCAACACTCAAGTCACAGCTGCCAATCGACGCAGATCAAAAGTGGCGGCGGGAGCCCAAAGTGACATGGCCTTCAGCAGTCCTCTGGTGAGATCATAGATCAGAAGACGCTGATATCTGTGTTTCAGAGGGGAGATTGGGAATTCAGGATGATTTGTTTTGAAAGAAACTTCTCTTTCACGCTCTCCTAAAATTGGCTGGATGTTTTGAGGTAATGGGAATTTAGTAGATAAACGAGAAGCCGGTTTTGCTCGGCAGTCATTTTGGCCATGTGCACACAGTTTTAGGAATGACAACAACGTTTAAATATGGGATCAAATCCCTTCTTGTTCCATGTGTGTATGAAACAGATTTACTTGCAAAATTGTGATGATTATTGACAATATGGTAACCAAAGCAAAGATCTGGCATCTCACGCATTTGGTATCTGCTATTTTTGACTAAAGTAATATAACAGCAAGCAAAAACTTATGCCCTACAATTCACGTAAATACAGTCAGTTTTGGAACGTAAATAGTTGAGAGAAATTGCATGTTGTGTAACAGTATATTGGATCTGTGCATACGCTCTTAAAGTGACAGCAGCCTAATAAACCTGCTGCTGTCTGTCATGTTAATCATGTCACTCGCTGCTCTTGACTGAATAACTTTTGTAACTTTAATTGTAAGCATTAATCTGTATTACATTTTTACAACAAAGACTATAAAGTGTTATTTTAGATTAATTAATTTACATTAATTACAACAAAATTACCCAAATTATCAAAAAAATTATGAGATAATAACAAATTAACTGTATGGCAGTATATATATGGCAGTTTGTCCCATTTTTAATCGTATCATATCGAAGTTGGAAAAACACTAGTGCACACACCAGGGTCAGAAATTAACGTGGGCTTGGGGCAAGAATGCCACTAAAATTAATAAAAATGCTTCCAAAAACCAATGTATGGTCTCATTTTAATATTGATAAGCAATATCACACGAGCAGAAATGCTGTTTTCCCGAATATCAGCACGTTTGCAAATATGATATTGATTTTATACAAAAACTCAATAAACAGTAGATTAATAGGCTATTAGGTGACTTACATTTTAGACACAATATTGTCTGTTTTTCCTCTATTTTGTCAACAAAAATAATTCCGAACAGTAGAGCCATTGCCGTCTCCTTGCAACACAGTTTCAGTTTCATTACTGAATGAATCTGTGTTTTTGAACGAATCGTTCTAATGAATGACTCAATGACTCACTCAGTCAATTCTACTTTGTCCCTGAATGAATCAGTCGTTTTAAACGAGTTGTTTGACTGAATGATTCAATGACTATCTTGTTAAGACAATGATTTGCCGCCACCTACTGGTGGTTCTAGTGCTGTCAAATTGATTAATCGCGATTAATCGCACCTAACATAAAAGTTTGTGTTTACGTAATATATGTGTGTATATATATATATATATATATATAGAGAGAGAGAGAGAGAGGGTCTGAGGGATGAAGATTGAATGCTGTTTTTGTTTTCGATCGTGATTATAACAATAGTTCTGGTTAAAGAGAGAGAATGCGTTTACAAATATACTATTAAGAGCGAACATCATTGTAAATATAGCAGAGGTAAAGTAATTGTAGTCGTAGTAGTGCATACAGTGTTTTTGTCTTTTTTTCCTCTGGGGGCGGGGGGAGGAGCCTCTTCCCTAAACATAACTAGGTCAAGCTCCACCCATTACGTCCAGAGAGGGGGAGCTGGACGCCATTTGGCATTACAGTGAACAGGTGCATATTTTTTATATTTTTCATTTTTGGATTTATTTAGGGTATACTATGTTTGCTGTTTTTTCTAGCACCTCTGTTTTTCTTGTGCATACAAAAAAGAGACTTCTTAATCTAAAAAGTTCAATCCATTTAGTACACACAGATGCCCAGTGGATAAAATGATCAGTTAATGGAAATGGCGCCATATTTTCCCCATGGTAATCGTGGTTTAATTTATTTGAATAGAGCTGAAGTGTATAATTTCTGACGTCTCGTCCCTGACCCATCTTCCTTCCATGCTCCTGCATGCTCACGGTCTGCCCTGCAGATGGCCGAGCAGTTTGGTGTCAGTTATGAGCACAGCAATGCTGGCTCTGATCCGCTATGTTTCGATCCGTTGACATATGGGGCTGCTGGGGTGCATTAAACATGGGCTACTGATACTGTACAGATTGTCTCGCGTCCCGCTGCCTCATCGTATGACGTTGCGTCTTTTGTTGTTGTACGATCGTGTAATTTTCCACCAATGGAAACATACCACATGGTCTTGCTGTGCATGATGTAATCGGGTACGCGCCTAACCGTTCGTATTTCCTCAAACAGGAAACAGTGGTGGTTCCAGACAGGAAGCTGATGCTGGAGGTGGACCGTGAGATGGCGAGCATCCAGAAGGGGCCCTACCTGGACTTCTTCCTGGCTTTGGCCATCTGCAACACAGTGGTGGTTTCTACAGTGACGGCCCAGAGACAGAGGGTGAGAGCGTGGACGGCACTGACCTTGCTGGAGCCGAGAGGGTTGGGGACTCTGACTCACAACACAAAAACTGCCCTTGTGTCAAAACAATAACAATAATAGCCCACCATGTAAATTATGTAAATGAGTACCTGTGGCCGCAGACTCGTTGCCCAGAGGTATTTTATTACTGCCCCTGCATGACTAATTCTTCTTTGGCTAGTGTTTCGCAACCCGGTGGTATGCTTTATAATTACTACATTTTAATTCTCAAGCAAGCTCCAATGGCTCACTTGGTGGAGGCAATTAGATTTTTCATCAGTCGGACGGACAGCGTCCCCCAAGTCCACCCCACAAGTCTGTAATGAGTTGAGTCTGAGAGAGAAGTTTAGTGTAGCTGAGTATCCTTCACTGCTGGTCAGTGCTAATTTCCCAAATTGCACTTGAGGACCCCGAGCAAAGCACTTTGTCCAGGGTAGAAATTATATTTGGCCTCAGACCTGTAGCACTGAGACGTTCAAAGACATTGGGTCAACATTAATTAAGTTGATTACCAATGGAGCATGATTGTATCACCCTGGGTCCATCACAACCTAAGAGGCAGTCACAATGTGTGCAGATCCACAGTACCTGAAGAACGAGATTATTAAAGCATGGGCTCACTTTCAATATTTGCAATATTTCAGTTTTATCAGAACACACAGTTAATACAGAAAATCAGATTTAACCCTCAGGTGTTGTTCGGTCATTTTAGACCAAAAAAGTTTATTGGAATGGTTACAAAACTTAATGACTTTTGTGGCAGTTACTATGCGACCACAAAAAAAATTGAAAAAGCTAAATGCTTGTACAAAAAAATTGTGTTAGCTTGTGTTGTGACCGCCATGGGAAATGAATGGGGAAATACGAAAAATATGAAAAAAGAGAGTAATTTTGGTGGGTATAATCTACAAATCAGCCATGATGCAGGAAAAAAAAACACAGCAACGAAGGGGCGACGCTCCAAAAATATCAAAAGTGCAAAATAGTCAAGAAAAAGCATTACACAAGAGTACAAAACAGACACAAACACTCACACACACTTACACAAACACACAACACACTATTATATACACACAAATGAACTGGTGTGGGTGTAACAATATGGCAAAATTGAGCCTCAAATGAGAGGTTGAAATCAGATCAGACCCAGATCGATTGAGCTCTGATAAAGAATAAAGAAAATTTATGCAAAAACTGACACTTGAAATAAACATTTCAAACAAAAAATATCTAAACCTTGACGAAAAGTAGTCTTTGAGAACACCTAAATATATACACAAATCCACAACCTAATAAAAGTAAGTTTTTTATGTCTAAAATCTGCTATATATGAATCTAGTGGTTACATCATGGCATTACACAAGTTTTTCTTTGTTTACTCCCACTAGATGGCACTGATCTACCTTCAAAAATGAGATTTTAAAGGCATTGGGCTGTATTTTAATGATCTAAGCATATGGTCTAAAGCGCATGGTACATGTGCACTTAGGGCGTGTCCGAATCCACTTTTGCTAGTTTAACGATGGAAAAAATGGTCGGCACACAAGGCGCATGGTCCAAAAGGGTTGTACCTAGTCACTTAATGAGTCATGGGTGTGTTTTGGACATAACGTGCAATAAACCAATCAGAGTCTCATCTCCCATTCCCTTTAAAAGCCAGTTGCGCTTGCACCATGGCGGATTCGCTATTTACATGGTGGGATTTGCAAGCGAAAAAGATTGAACACTTCTCCAGAGAGGAATCCTTTTATTTTTAATATTTGGCATGTTTGTGTGCTGCTGCGCGTCCCTGTGTGTGTATACGTGTGTTGTGCACCCCCCTATAAGCGCATATTACTGACGCGCCCTTTAAATAACAAAAAAAATATTGCGGCATTGACTTTAGAGTAGGTTTTTGTTGGTCAATGGCGCAGTCGTTTTCAGTTCCTCAAAATAGCAACACGCCAACAATGCACCTGAACACACCTCGTTTTCAGACCAGCACACCCATGGGTGAACAGATGGGCGCGAGTGCATTTGCTATTTAAACAACGTGGCGCAGGACGTGAAAATGATAACTGTGTTGGGCTGAAACTAGTAAAAACACTTGTGTCATGCCTGGTGCCGCATTGCGCCGGGTGTATGATAGGGCCCTTAGTCTCTATTTTAACATGAAATACAGCTGTAATTGAAAAATAATAAAAACTATTTAAAAAAAAAATACATTTTCATATTATTTTCAATTGATCATAATTATTACATAAATAATAATTAGTGACATAAAATTGTCTCAAAATACAAAATAAGAATGAAAAAAAATTTAATTAACAAAAATATATTATATTTATTTTACTGAAAAAAAAAAAAAAAGTTACATTTTCAGGTGTTCGTCACTTTTGACCGCAAACAACACGTGTGACTTCCAAATTAACAATACCAGAGGGTTAACTGATTCATTTCAGAATTTTTTTTTTTTTTTACCATTGATTTAAAGTAAACAAGACTTATATTTACAGAATTTTGATTTGTAATTTTACAAATAGCCAATATATACACTACCATTCAAAGGTTTGGGGTTGGTACGATTTTTGTCTGCATTTATTTGATCAAAAGTACAGTGAAAACAGTAATATTGCAAAATATTATTACAATTTAAAATAACTTTTCTATGTTAATATATTTTAAAATGCAATTTATTCCTGTGATCATTACTCCAGTCTTCAGTGTCACATGATCCTTCAGAAATCATTCTAATATGCTGATAATCAATGTTGAAAATGCTTAATATTTTTGTGAAAACATTGATACATTTTTTTTTTTTCAAAAGAACAGCATTTATTTAAAATATAATTTTTTTGTAACATTATAAATGTCAATTTTGATCAATTTAATGCATCTTCGCTCAATAAAAGTAGTAAAAAAATTTTTTTTTTTTTAAATCTTACTGATCTCAAACTTTCAGACTGCCAGCAAGGACTTTATAAAAAGACTTCATTAATCACACTCAAAATAAAAATAGCCCTATTTATTTCAGAAGTGATAACTCTACTCACTAAATTAGCATGCAATTTGGCACGGTCTCACATGCTTTTTTTTTAAAAAAAAAAAAAAAAAAAAAATGTAATAATGCTCTATTCCATACAGCATCTGTCAAGCAAATAAACATATGTACTTTTCCAGGTCAAAGGACACCGTACCTCTGCATACTCAGGTGGTTCATTTCATAACATGGGACAGTGGTTCAGAAAGGGTTCCCTGCGGAAAGTCTTCAGCTCCATGAGATTCTTCAGGAGAGGCGAGGACACACTCGCAGATCCTTTTGCCAAAGATGAAGACGAGTCTGACATGTTTCACAGCTCAGACATCTCCGACTCAACTACAGGGCAGAAGGTCATTTCAAGTGAAAGCGAGTTTAAACGCAGGTCGGAGGAGGTGTGTTTTGAAGCCCACAGCCCAGATGAGGCCGCTCTGATACATGCAGCAAAGGCTTATGGGTTCACCATGGTGGAACGCACTCCTCATTACGTCACTGTCAAGCTGCCTGATGATTCGCTGCTGAAGTTTGAGGTGCTGGACGTCCTGACCTTCGACTCGACACGGAGGAGGATGTCCATAATAGTACGACACCCACACACCAATCAAATCATCATGTATACTAAAGGAGCTGATTCAGCCATCATGGAGAGACTGGGGAATGTGTTTTCAGGTGAGAATGAAAGACGGAGTCAGGAAGTGTTATCAGACAACACCTGATCAAAAACATGAACCAACATACAGCATTCAAACTGATGTAACTAATCAAAAATATATTCCAGATCTTCTGCCCATTATATGATATTCTGATATTGAAGTACAGGCTAAAATTGTATCCATGAAATTCCACCATCTGCATATTAGTGATATTTACCCTGAGGGCTTTTTTTTTGTTTTTTGTTTAACTTTTATAAAGGGCATTGTCCCCCCTAATCGTATGCTTCATCTTTCATTTTAAATTCTTAAATTTGATCAATAAATTCAGTTAGAATAATAAAACACTATAGGGTTGATTACCAATCAAATTAAATCATTTACACTGAAAAATTACAATTGCGTTAAATATTGTTATGAGATTGTTTTAAATATTTTTTGAATATACAAATAAGAAATGTTTAAAAAAAATGATACTTTTAAACATGAAACTAAAGCACCAGTAGGTGGCAGCAGGTGACCGTCTTAATGAGTGAGTTATTCATTCAAACGATTCGTTCAAACGGCAGATTCAGTCAAGAATGAGGCAGTTCTTTATGAATGTGACATTAAGGTTTGTTCGAGATGCATCTGCGCTGCGCAGACCGATCGGCGTATGACATTAAAGTACCATGAGAGCGATTCAGAAGCATAAGGAGTTGTCTGCTCTCCAATCGCTCTCGCGGTACTTTGATGTCATACGCCGATCGGTCTGTGCAGTGCCGATGCATCTCATAATCTTTGACTCAACCAATTAGTTCAAAATGTGTGTTGCTGTGAGATGTGCTATGGCTACAGCATTGAAATATGTTGTAATTGAAATGTAATCAATGTGGCATGATGTTAACATGATTAGCATGTTGGTAGCATGATGCTAACTGTATTACCATGTTGTAAGCATGATGCTATCACGATTAACATGTTGCTAGCATGTTTTAAACAAGATGTTAACACAATTAGCATGTAGCTAGCATGATGCTAACACGATTAGCATGTTGCTGTCATGTTTTTAGCAAGATGTTAACACAATTAGCATGTAGCTAGCATGATGCTAACACGATTAACGTGTTGTTAGCATTATGTTAACACAATTAGCATGTTGCTAGCATGATACTAACATGAATAACATTTTGTTAACATGTTAACATCATGCTGATCATATTAGCATGTAGCTAGCATAATGCTAACACAATTAGTATATTGTTAACATGATGTTAGCATTATGCTTACACAATTAACGTCTTTGTAGCATTATGTTAACACAATTAGCATGTTGTTAGCATGATGTTAATGTGATCAACATGATGTTAACATGTTTGCAGCAAGACATTAACACAATTAGCATGTAGCTAGCATGATGGTAACACAATTAACATATTGTCAACATGATGTTATCATGATGCTAACACAAGTAATGTGTTGTTAGCATTATGTTGTTAACACAATTAGCATGTTGCTAGCATGATGCTAACATGATTAGCATGTTGTTAACATGTTTGTAGCAAGACGGTAACACAATTAGCGTTGATACCGATACAGTGTTGATACTCCAGATCTGAATGTGAGTAAGTGTGTTATTTGTTTTCCACAGATATGTCACAGGTGGGTAGTGTGGAGAAGCAAATTGCTGTAAGAACTCAAAAAGACCTCGACATGTACGCCAGGGATGGATTACGAACTCTGTGCTTTGCCAAAAAGGTAGAAGTTTTTTAGAATCGACGTAGTAAGATCTGAAAACAGTTTAACAGTCTTGCTCATTAAAGCTCTGTGTTTTTCTCTGAAGGTTATCAGTGAAAAGGATTTCAAGGCCTGGTTTGCTATCAGACAGGAGGCGCTGGCAGCCATCGATGAGAAAGAAGAGCGTCTTATGGACACTGCAACCTACATCGAGAACAACTTCACTCTGCTGGGTACAGTTGTGCACCACTAATGATTGCCATCCTCATCTACCAAAGACTATGTCCTAACTCGTATGTCCACAGGGGCCACTGGCATTGAGGACCGTCTCCAAGAAAATGTCCCAGAAACCATCCAGGCTCTGAGACGGGCTGGCATGCAGGTGTGGGTGCTGACAGGGGACAAACCCGAGACGGCCATCAACATCGCATACTCCTGCAAGCTGCTAGACCATGAAGACCTGGTGTTCATCTTCAGCACAAACAAGAAGGTAGTTGTGCCAGTCTCTAACTAATGCTTTTATAACTGGACAGGCCAGACACTCCTTCCAGTGATTTGACAGGGCTCGACATTAAGCCTTGTCATGTGCTTGTCCTTCGGACAAGTAAATCGGTCATTCACTTGTCCAAGTAAAAAAGTTAGATTTTTTTTGTGTGTGTGTGTTCTAACGCAGGGCATTTCCCCCCTATTCTTAAATTTGATCAATCAATTCAACTAGAATGTACATTTCCTGAAGAAAATGTGAGTGGTGCTTGCTGTGCGCAACTACACTGCCCCATACTCTGCTAGCATGTTTTTAGCAAGATGTTAACATGATTAGCATGTTGTTAGCATGATGCTAACATGATTAGCATGTTGCTAGCATGATGCTAACACAATTAGCATGTTAATAGCATGATGCTATCACGATTAGCTTGTTGCTAGCATGTTTTTAACAAGATGCTAACATGATTAACATGTTTTTGACATTATGCTAACACGATTAGCATGTTGTTAATATGATGTTAATACAATTATCATGTTGCTAGCATGATTCTAACAATTAACATTTTGCTAGCATGTTTTCAGCAAGATTTTAACACTATTAGCATGTAGCTAGCATGATGCTAACACAATTAGCATATTGTTAGCATAAGGCTAACACAATTAGCATGTTGTTAACATGATGCTAACATGATTAGCATGTTGTTAACAAATGGTGCTGGACGAGTTATATGCCAAAGTTTTGTGTGGAAGAAGAACAATCAAATCAAATTAGAAATGTTGGAAAGAATGATACTTTTAAACATGAAACTAAAGCACCAGTAAGTGGCGGCAGGTGACCATCTTAATGAGTGAGTCATTAAGTCATTCATTCAAATGATTCGTTCAAATGGCTGATTCATTCAAGAATGAGGCAGTTGTTTATGAATGAGTCATTGAATCTTTGACTCAACCAATTTGTTCAAAACGCTGAATCATTCAGTACTGAGTGATTCTGTGAGATGCGCTATGGTTCTGCTGTGATCTTTGTTTGAAACTATTTTTGCTGCTGAAACAGAACAAAAACAGCCAATATTGTGTCTAAAATGTAAGTGACTTAATTTTAACTACTCGTTTATTGAAGTGTCGTATGAAATCAGTCACATTTTCAATCGAGGGTATTCAGGAAGACAGCACTCTTGGTTGTGTGATTTTGTTCAACTATATCAACTGTTATAAACATAAAAACGTATAAATGGATTTTAACCGCAGCATGTTAAACTGAGTTTCGAGTGTGCGCTCATTTGTTTCGATTTTTCCTCGAGATGAGGTTGCGCGAGCCTACACAGTGCAACCTTGTTACCGTCAGTAGTACTTTATACATTAAATATTATTATCCACTATCAGTCGCCACTTACACTAAATGAAATCAGAATCATTTTCTCGTTTTGGTGATTCCTTAGTTATTTTGTTGTTATTGATGTTTTAATCAGGCTGCTTGTCTGGTCGGGCAGGTAAAATTCTCTTTCACTTGCCCCTTCAAAGAATCCACTTGTCCCAGACAAGCGATGATGTCGAGCCCTGATTTGACCTCAATTAGTCAACCAGCTTCATCAGAAAAATTAAATAGGCGCTTTAAACAGAATCAACCATATCAGATATCTCAATATGAGCATGTTTTTCATGAGTTGCACATGTTGTTTGGGATTTAAAACACTGAACCCGCACAAAACAAAAAGGGTTAATGGTTTATCTGGGGCAACAGAGGCTTCAGTGTTACACGGTTTCATCCTCTCAAGAGTGAAGTTCTACGTAGCGTGTTCAAACATACAAATGTGCTTGTATCTATTTGTCAGATATGCTGTTTTTCATTTCATGTCTGCCTGAGTCTGTGTTTAAGAGAGCTGAGAAAAAGTGCATTCACCATTCTGAATGGCTCATATTGCTGCTCTGTAATCCCATTTTCACACTTCTGAGGAGGGCAGGAAACCGTTCTACTTTCATTTCAACATTAAATCCCTTACTGAAGACTTCCACATATTGTTTTACACACATTTTATGAAATGCCTCATCTTATGCGTCTCTCTTTCTGTTGTCCTAGTAGTATTTTTTTTTTTTTTTTTTAAGGTACAAGATTATTTGTCACCATCTTATATCTTAGTTTATTCCCTAAATAGAAATCTGTGTGGAAAATGCGAGACTCATAAGCCATTTATGTAGCATGGTGAAATGGGCAACAACTGAAATTTAATTTGGATGTAACCTTAACCTAGATATATTCTCAAACCAGTCACGTTAAAACATACAGCACTGAAGTATGACATTGTGATGTCACAACTCATGAATATTAATTAGGTCATGCTGTCATTGCAAGATAACCATCTCGATTCACGTAATCTCGTTCAAGATAAGATTTGAAACGCTGCTCAACTTGATGTGACGTCATGCTAATGTGTTCCACAGTACTCCTGCGATAACGAAACAGCTGCAGTTTTCAGAGCCAGATGCTGCAGTTGATCTTCACCACATACTGAAGGCATGATGGGAAATGACTTACTAACATCACAGCTTCATTGGCTTAGAACATCTGTCATATTTTTGGCTTGTCTAAAATATAGTTTGTTGTGTGTGGTTGATTATGATTTCACTTTTTTAACTTTAGTTAGTGTGTAATGTTGCTGTTTGAACATAAACAACATCTGCAAAGTTACAACACTCAAAGTTCAATGCAAAGGGAGATATTTTCTCTGTTTAAGGACTACAACAAACGGCTGGTAGGGACTACAATGAGCTTCTTCTCGGGTTAGTGACATCACAAACCCTAAAATTTACATAAACCCCGCCCCCGAGAACACACAACAAAGGGGGTGAGGCCATGTTGGGCTGCTTTAGAGAAGAGGAAGAGTTGTTGTAGTAGAGTGTTGTTGACATGCCGTCATTTTACGCCGGACTGCTTCACAAACGAGGGTCAATTCAACACAAAAGATTAACATGACGGCACATGCTAGTTGATGAGTTGAATCAACTCCACAGCAACTACATAAATTTATCCACTAACCATTCAGAAACGTCTACAAGTTGTAACTTCTAATTCTAACTTCTTAGAATAAAAATGGATGTAAAAATAAAACAATAAAATAGTAGATATAGTATCCTACTATTCAAAAGTTTTAGGTCAGTATGATTTTTTTTCAAAGAAATTAATATTTTTATTCAATAAACATGCATTAAATTGATCAAAAGCGGCATTAAACACATTTATAATGTTACAAAATATTTCTATTTTAAATAAATGCTGTTCTATTCATCAAAGAATCCTGCAAAAAAGTATCACGATTTTCACTAAAATATTTAGCAGACTCAAAAAAACTAATTTAAGCCTTTTTTCAAGATTTACGCATTTCAATTAATAGTAAAATTTCATTAAATTGAATTTAATAATCCTCACATATTATTCATATTATGAATTAAGAATATTAAATGAGTACAAAAACTAGAGCTTAATAAAACATTTTGTATACATTTTAATGGAACAAAGGAATGGACCATTTAGTTTTTGTGATTCGTATTCATAAATTTTAACATATTTTAATTTTTTTTTTTTAAATGTATGATTACGAATCACATAAACAACTATACAGGATGAATATTTTATTTTGAGTGCAGCACAACTGTTTTCAACATTGATAATAATCATAAATGTTTCTTGAGCAGCAAATCATCATATTAGAATGATTTCTGAAGGATCATGTGACACTGAAGATGCTGAAAATTCAGCTTTGATCACAGAAATAAATTACAGTTTACTATATATTCACATAGAAAACAGCCATTTTAAATTCTAATAATATTTCACAATTTTACTGTTTTTACTGTATTTTTGAGCCTTTAGACTGACATTAAAAACCAACATTAATTCCAAACAAAATTCCAAAACATTAATCCCAAACTTTTGAACGGGAGTGTACACTGAATTACCTGTTCATCATATACATCATCAGGTTAAAGTATATGTATTGCAAACACATCTGCAATAATTAATGAAAATGTAGTTCATGTTTTTGTAGTTAAAATACTAACACAATCCTTGTTATTTTGCAGTCTGTGTGTAAAATGAGGATAGAAGACACACTGGGAGAGGTGCGACGGAGTTCCCACTCACTTCAGCTGGTGATCGATGGGCCGACTCTGAGCATGGCCATGTCAGACGACCTGGTGGAGCAGTTTGTGGAGCTTTGCAAACACTGTTGTGCAGTGCTTTGCTGTAGAGTGACGCCGCTGCAGAAGAGCAGTGTGGTTAAACTCATACGGCAGAAACTGAGGGTCATGACCCTCGCTGTAGGTAATGAAACCTCTGATTTGAGGTGGAAGGGTTTCTGAAATCATTTATGAGATTACTTAGAAGCACATTGGTTTTCTGTTGTGATACATTATGATTTGTGTCGATTTAGGTGACGGCGCCAATGATGTGAACATGATTCAAGCTGCAGACGTTGGCATTGGCGTTTCTGGACAAGAGGGAATGCAGGTTTGTATTTTTGTGTTTTGTAACCCACTCCCATGTGAAGTTAAGACACTGACATGTATCAATCAATAAGACCTTTATTTTTAAAAAGGGCTTTTCTGATTGAATGGATCAGGTCTGTTTTGAGTCGCCATTGTGATCGTTGTTTCATCTCTATTGAGTGAAACGGCTTCCTGAGCAAGAAAAAAATGTAGGGCTAGACTTGATTTTTGTCCATCGGGAATTGAGGGAGGGGCACGTTAATGTTTTTAATTAAAGATTACCTATATATTTTTTTTAACTCTTTCCCTGCCATTGACCGAATTTTCCGGCTTTCTGTGTTTTCACCGTTATACGGTAGGGGGCGCTATTATATATCTTCTGAAAGAGTACAGAATCTCCGAATCAAAACACAGGCGAAAAATAAGCAGAAACAAGTGATAGAAGTGTTGTTTATGCACGTTGTAGTCTTTGAAAAAAGAATTTTTTTTTTATTTTCTCAGCTTTTTGATGAAAATGTTGCTTTTTGTAATGAAACTTACCCACATTCAAGTGTTAATATTGCATGTTTAAATATTCATACAACAAAATATTCTCAGGGCAAGTTTTGTGAAAATGATTTTAAAAAAATGCTGGTGGGGAAAGAGTTAAATATAAACGCCAGTTTAGATTTCATGGCGACTTTAAGTGCTGTGTTTGTGTCTTACAGGCCGTCATGGCCAGTGATTTTGCCATCACACGCTTTAAACACCTGCAAAGACTGTTGCTGGTTCACGGACACTGGTGCTACTCAAGACTGGCCAACATGGTCATCTATTTCTTCTACAAGAATGTGGTAATTATCACCATATCTACATTTAATATAAATTCTTTAAAGGTTACCTATTATGCCCCTTTCTTCAAGATGTAATATAAGTCTCTGGTGTCTCCAGAATGTGTCTGTGAAGTTTCAGCTCAAAATACCCCACAGATCATTTATTATAGCATGTTGTAAATGCCCATTTTTGAGTGGAAGGTTTTCATGCATGTATCTTTAAATGCAAATGAGCTGCTGCTCCCCACCCCCTTTTCAGAAGAGGGCGGAGCCTGTACAGCTTGTGCCTCTCTGCAGCTGCTCCGGCGGACTGTGTTCAACTTACTCAGGGGAGGAGCTAAACTAATAGGGCAGAGTCCGTCAGCAGTTGTGGGCGGGGCCTGAGCAGTATGAATTCACTTTGTACAGAAAATTAAAATGGCTTGTTCTATGAGACTGTTAAGGTTTTATGGGGATTCAAAAAGGAGTGTGTGGATTTTTATCATTATAGAGTGGTTGTGTACACACACTGCCGATGCATTTGTTCAAACACCATGTAAAAGTGAATTTTACATAATAGGTCCCCTTTAAGAAATAAACGGCGCTTGACTTGAGCGACTAAGCAACCATAAGTGACTGAACAGCAGTGGGCGGAGCCTATGATGTGATGATGTATAACTATGGAGGCGGGCATATGCAAATATATTTGCCTGTGTGACATCACAGGTCACCAAATATCAAAACGAGCTGTTTTTGGAGCTTGATTAAATAAATGCTTTGGACGTTTTAAGGTCTGAAACTTGCAAGATGTTTTAATTATACAAAGACCTCAAATATGTCAAATAAATCAAGCCAAATATGATTTCTCATGTCATGACCCCTTTAAAATACATTCAAATAAAAAACAGTTATTTTACATTGTAATTATATTCCACAATATTACAGTTTTTACTGTATATTTGATCAAATAAATGTAGCCTTGGTGAGACGTTAAAAAAGTCTAACAGACCCCAAACTTTTGAATGGTGGTGTACATGTCAATCATCGCAATTTCTAATCATATTCATCTGTTACATAACGTCCTTAAAAACACTTATGGAATATGAATAATCAGCACTAACCCTCACTAACTAACCTGTGTCATCTCACTCAGGCGTATGTGAATCTGCTGTTCTGGTATCAGTTCTTCTGTGGCTTCTCTGCCACCGCCATGATCGACTACTGGCTCATGATATTTTTCAACCTGTTCTTCACCTCGGCTCCTCCCATCATGTTTGGGATAATGGACAAAGAGGTGTCAGACTCCACTTTACTGAGCCTGCCTGAGCTCTATAAGAGAGGACAGCACTCGGAGGTGAGGAATCACACTGTCACACATCACAATTTATCATTCCTCTACTGCTGTATTAATGGTAACACTTTACAATAAGGTTTCACTAGTTAACTACTTTAGTTCACATGAACTAAGAATGAACAATACTTCTACAGCATAACTAATGTTGACCATTCACAGCATTTGATAGCAATCATAAACATTAGCCTGGTGTGTATGGCTCTGCTATGTATAGTGGGCGTCCATACGGGTGTTGCACAAAAGATTAACATGACGGCACATGCTAGTTGATGAGTTGAATCAACTCCACAGCAACTACATAAATTTATCCACTAACCATTCAGAAACGTCTAAAAGTTGTAACTTCCTGAGTCTCTCCATCAGTGTCCGACAATGTAAGGCTGAACACTTTCGTCATTTTGGCTGCGTGAGATTCTCCAGCTTTGTTGTTGTTGAGCAACCGAAGCGCGAGCTGTTAAAGCTTCGCCCTCTTCTGGAAAGGGGGCCGGGAGCAGCAGCTCATTTGCATTTAAAGGGACACGGCGTGTGTTTGCTCACACCCAAAAGGGGTTGGCGGGTGTAAATGTCAAGCCCTGTCTTGTAACACATTTAAACGTTTGATTACAGGGCTACAGACGTTCAACGTTTTGGATTGCAGTTCTAGATGCTTTCTATCAGAGTCTAGTGTGCTTCTTTATTCCATACTGGGTAAGAACATCTGTTCAGTCTCTTGTCTGTTTCTGTATCATGTGTTTCAGAGTAATGTGTTATCTAATCACTGCTTGTACTTTCTCAAGACATACAACGGTTCAGACATCGGCATATTCTCGTTCGGCACTCCCATGAACACGGTCTCTCTGTTCACCATCATCCTGCATCTGGCCATTGAGATCAAGAGCTGGGTGAGTTTACGCTCCACTTCATCACTGCAGAACACAATCACACGGCATCTATCATCTCACATTCACTTTGTATAGACTGTGGTCAGGGCAGCGCCATATTTAATCTTTGACAGGAAGGAAAACGAGGCTGTGAGGGATAGAATACAGTGGATTGTACTGTTGTTTAACAACAATCCGACATTCAGCCGATGAAACATCTTTCCGGGGGAAAAAAAAAACTTTCAGTA
Source organism: Ctenopharyngodon idella (assembly GCF_019924925.1). NCBI lineage: Eukaryota > Metazoa > Chordata > Actinopteri > Cypriniformes > Xenocyprididae > Ctenopharyngodon > Ctenopharyngodon idella. The sequence continues at coordinate 2,078,304 of NC_067233.1, forward strand.
TACAAAAACTCCATAAAACAGATTGTTATGAGTAGAGAACAGTATGTGATCTTCAAATTCTATAAATGAAAATAAAATGTGTTAAATCTAACCTGACTAAAGCTCTATTAGTGCTACATTTTATTTACTGATTACCATTGAAAATATATTCTTAAAAAAAAAAAAAAAAAAAAAAAAAGATTGTGAATGATAACACTTTGATAAATCATGTTTTTAAAACACTTTTGTTTTGTTCCCTAGTGTCCACTTATAATGTTATTCAAGGTTTTTTGCATAAAATGGAGTCTCTCGGATTGATTTTTCTACTGTACCTTTTCACACCTAAATAAGAGCGAGCATTTACAAAACCATTCAAAAGATTGGGGTTAATAAGATATTTTTTTTAAAAAAGAAATTGACACTTTTTATTCTGAAAGGACACATTAAATTGATCAAAAGTGACTTATATAAATAATAAATGCGGTTCTTTTGAACTTTCTATTGATCAAACAATCCTGAAGAAATTTATCACAGTTTCCATGAAAATTTGAAGCAGCACAACTGTTTTCAACACTGATAATAATCAGAAATGTTTCTTGAGCAGCAAATCATCATATGATTTCTGAAGGATCATGTGACACTGAAGACTGGAGTAATGATGCTGAAAATTTCAAAATATATTACAATAGAAAACTGTTATTTTAAATTATAATAAAATTTCATAATATTATTGTTTTTAAAATTTTGCAGGTTTGGTGAGCAAAAGTATGGAAGAGGATTAGGACCAAGTAATAAAGAAAAATAAAACCATCTCGAGATTAAAGTCATTATAATGCGAGATTAAACTCGTTAAAAAAAGTCGAAATAAAATCATTAAATTTTGAGAATAAAGTCGTGTTTCGAGAATAAACTTGTTAAATTTTGAGAAAAAAAGTCGAAATAAAATGTCAAGAATAAACTCATTAAATTTTGAGAATAAAATCGTTGAGTTTTGAGAAAAAACTCGTTACATTTTGAGGAAAAAGTCCAAATTAAATGTCGAGAATAAACTCATAAAATTTTGAGAATAAAGTCGTGTTTTGAGAAAAAAATCTTTAAATTTCGAGAAAAAAGTTGAAATAAAATGTTGAGAATAAACTCATTAAATTTTGAGAATAAAGTCATTAAGTTTTGAGAAAAAACTCGTTACATTTTGAGGAAAAAGTCAAAATTAAATGTCGAAATTAAACTCATAAAATTTTGAGAATAAAGTTGTGTTTCGAGAAAAAAATCGTTAAATTTCGAGAAAAAAGTCGAAATAAAATGTTGAGAATAAACTCATTAAATTTTGAGACTAAAGTAACAAGTTTTTCTCGAAACATGACTTTATTCTCAAAATTTAGTGAGTTTATTGTCGACATTTTATTTCGACTTTTTTCCTCGAAATGTAACAAGTTTTTTCTCTAAACACAATGACTTTATTCTCAAAATCTAATGGTTTTATTCTTAACATTGTATTTCGACTTTTTTTCTCGAAATTTAACGAGTTTAATCTCACATTATGATGACTTTAATCTCGAGATGGTTTTATTTATAATTGCTTGGTCCTAATCCTGAACCGTACAAAAGAGACTTCTTTCAAAAATATAAAAAAATCTTACTGACCACAAACATATGAATAATAGTGTAAACAAACAGAATAAAATGATGTTCTTCTAGTGTTTAACAGTAATCCCATCTAACCTACTTCTTTCTTTCTATGTTACTTTGACTGGGTGGGCCAGAAGAGGCATTTTGTGACATGTAAAGTATTTTTCATTAAATGAGTCCTCTTTGTTGGTCTTGCAGACGCCGGTGCATTGGGTGATCATGGTCGGCAGTGTGCTGGTGTACTTCATCGTGACTCTGGCCTACAGTGCCATCTGTATCAGCTGCAACCATCCCTCCGACCCCTACTGGATCATGCACAAACAAATGGCCGATCCCATGTTTTACCTCGTCTGCATTTTAACAACTGTTGTTGCTTTATTGCCAAGGTAACCAAAGTTCAGCATTACCATCAGTGACGTTGTTTAGATGTCATACATGAACACTAGGGGTGTAAATCGGATGTTACGATATGATCGGACATCGATTATCTTAGCCAGCAATACAATATTTGCAATACCTCAAAACTTGCCTTGATAAGATTCAGGGGCCCACGACTGATCTATCTGTATTAAAGTCACCATGAAATCAAAATCGACAATTCTTGTTTTTTTTATGAAATTTATTATAAATGAATTATCGATGCACATCATCATTATTGTTTTAAATTCATGTAATCTCATAATCATTCTCGTAATCTTGAATCAGAATATCTTCCCCTACATCTTGCAGTGACATCTCTTCTCTTCTCTGATGACGAGGGCGGGGCAACCTGTCACTCACATGAGATCCACCAATAGCAAACCACAACCATCCAATCAATTCCCCACAGACAAAATCAAGCCCCGACCTACATTTGTTCTTGTTTGAAAAGCCATTTCACTCAGATATACGCCACAATAGGGAAGAAATACTGTTGAAACTTATGTTTCATGCCAACTTTAAGAAATTATCCTACACAACCAGTAACATTTTTATATATTCACAAATGCAATGAACATTTAATTGAACTCTCTGTAAACTACTAATCCTGTATCCAAACTGGGACATCCACAACAATCAATACACACAGTCACAGATTTTTCTAGTTGACTAGTAATTGTTCGTTTAAGCCATTAGTCTACTAATTGCGTGTTTATATTAATAAGCCATAAATCATAATAATGAGCCTTGAATTGCCTATATATAATACATAGCCTAATCAGCGCTCAAGCGCACACAAAGTTTGCCACAGCGCACAGGCAAACGTAAAGATTATGAGCGTGTCGTGAAAAAACAGCAAGGAGACTGTCTAAACATTTTAATAATTTATTGACAATGTTTTCTGTGTTTTCGCCTGCAGAGATTAAGTCAACGTTGCTGATTTGTCATTTCTGCAGTAGTGGATGCGCCTATATGCATGTTTCATACGGATTACATAATCTGAGAATATTTATTTTCCATTTGAATTGGTTAGTTTAAAAGTAAACATTTCAAGCTTTCTTTAGATATATTTCTCATGTCTGTGAGGCAAGTATACGCTGAGTTTCGATTCATGTTTGTTACGTGCACAAGTTCACTGAGACCGAGACGGCAGAAAGCGCATCCTGTTTTCGTTATTTTACAAAAACACAACGTTTTGCTGTTATTGTGAGTTTACAGAAATAATTAGTTTCGAATGATTTATTACTCTTATCTGTATGACCAAAAATGACGGTGTATTTTAAGTTAAATGCAAGTGATCGTGCCGGCGCCTAGGCTAACATTAGAGCGAGCGGACTTGCAAAGTTTCTACTACTTACATGTTTCAAGTGGTAAGCCATATTTGAGGTCGATGAATGATAGGCGAATGTTTGTATTTCCTGACATTAACGGTCTCTCCCTCACGGACTTTCGCCACTTCCTGTTAAGTTTTTTTTTTCTGCGACTAACCGACTAATAAAATCTTGGTCAACCAATCCTCTTCTCGTCGACTAACAGTTAGTCGATTGTTAGGAAGCAGACTAGTAACCTCGTAATTTTCTGAGAGCTACGACAAGTAAACATATGAGTCTCCATAAACTCCTGGCATCTGAGCCACTAAGGACGCAGTGGTATAATTTATGAAGGGAATGTGTCCAGATAAATTCATATAGCAGTATGTTCAAGTCATTTTACACCAGACTGCTTTGCACATGAGGGTCAGTAAAACACGGAATTTGCACACAAGTTGATTATCAAAAATGGATCGATACCAACTGTTCATGATCCAATTTCATGTATATTTTGTGATGTTTGCAAATTGTCTTTCTGAATGTGTTTCGTTAGCATGTTGCTGATGTACTGTTAAATGTGGCTAAAGTTGCCATTGATTCATCTGTATTCACAGAGACCAGAGCCATGTCGTTATTTTAATTTTTAACGCGAAAACGCTTGCAGTCTGTATAATTCATAAACACTTCTTCGTTCTTATCGAGTCTCTCCAACAGTGTGTAGCTTTAGCCACATTAGCCGTGCACCACGCTATCAAACTCGTTCAGAATTAAATGTTAGCAAACATCCACAAAATACATGATCGGATATGCTGCATCATAAACAGTTTGTAATGATCCATTTTGAGAGTTATATTTGCTGTGTGAGCTTCTCCTGTTTTGTTTATGCCTCAGTGTATAGAGTACCTCAGCGATGACGTGTTTTTGTAGGCCAACCCGGAAGTTAGCGGCGCACGGGTTCCCTCGATCGAAAGCCAATGCATTTTTCCCATAGACTTTTGGAAAATCACAAAAAATAAGCTGTGTTTAACAAAGGGTTATGACACTTAAACGTTTTGTCTATCAAGATAATCTTTACAAGTTAACACAACATTCATACATTAAGCCTAAATAAAGTCATCAAATATATAAAGCTAACAGTAGGCTATAAACGGACTACAGCACGGATCAACGTCACCACCACCAAGCTTCCTCAAACTTTATTTAGAAAACAACTTTATTTAAAAACATGCTCGCTGATTATGATCTGCGCTGATTATGAATACTTATCCACTTTTTCATGAGAAATGCTGTCCAAATGTCCTGTTTGTCATGATGACGTCTAAAGTCCCCGCCAAAGGAAGTAGTCCCTTTTAGCAATTTGTTAGCAACCGCCGTTTTTAAGACACAATAAAGGTTTAAAAAATCACAAGCAGGTTATAACTGGTGTGTTTTATGTCATAGATCAAAACGTGAAAATATTTAGAGGCTTTGTTAACCACAGACCTTATTTCAGGCGATTTATCAAAAACCCTTTCAAAAAACCCATTGACTTCGGGGCGATGGAACCGGAAGTCCTAAAATACTAACTCGCTTTTTGCCTACAAAAACACGTCATCCCTGAGGTACTCTATCCGCTTAAGTCGTGATGTAAGGAACGCCGTTTCCGGGTCCAAGCCTCGACTCGTTTCACTTGAGAATGCCACGGCCGTTTATGAGCGCTATTTATTCAAAATAAACATTTTAAAGTTAAACATTTAAAATACTTACAGTCTACACAACAGATCCATGCTCACAGCGTTACAGATATTAATATTTTAATATTGCCGCGAGCTTGTGGGCGGGGAGCACGAGCTCATTTGCATTTAAAGGTACACATTTTTTCTCCCACACAAAAACAGGCAGTTAAAACATGGTATAATAAAAAATCAACGGGTTATGTTGAGCTGAAACTTCACAGACACATTCTGGGGACACCTGTAAAAAGGGGCATAATAGCTCACCTTTAATTTACGACATGGCGTGAACGCGAAGCATATTACATTTTATCGATGCATCGATCGATATATCAGATTACACCCCTAAAGTGTATACACAGTATTTCAAATGCAATATCCTCCCATTTTTGTCTTTTCTCTCAACATGCCCCTTCTTTACCACTGTTTTTTTTTTTTTCAGGTACACCTTGCATGTCCTAAGGGGAACGCTGGCACCCTCCCCTCACCTCCGCGCGCGGCAGCTAGAGCGGCTCCCCCCCTCCCATCGGGAGCAGCGGATCAGAGAGTGGCGTGGTCTCCGAGACACGTGTATTCCTCCTTCTCTCAGATCCCAGGAACACAGCTCCTCTGCCTGCCCGAGTGCATAAAGTACACACCACAGTCCGGCACATGTACAGAGAACGACAATGCCGCAAAGCTTGAATTTTTCAAACCCGTTATTTATATTTTGCACACACGGATGCGCATGCACTCCAAGGAATGAAGCTGTGCTTTTCTATTTTGAATGTGCTCTTTTGCTCCCACAAACCATTTGCATGAACTTCACATGTTTCTGCGCGGCTCAGTTCACACTTGATCAATACATGCGTGGCGTGAATGAATGTAATCTGTTGGGTGGATGATGCAGCTGAGCCTTTTCTCTTCCTGTTGTCATGTGGACCACATTTGTATGCATTTGCGCTTTGAGCTGCTCATGCAATAATTGAGGTTTGCAGATGTTACATAATATCTCGGTTCATATATTCAGAGCTTGTTGTGCATGCTGAGAGAAATACAAGCACCACAGTGCGATTGAGGAGGCTGGATCTTCTTCTTAATTCCTAATAAATTTATTGGCTCCTAAAGGCGCGTTGATGATGTCTGTGTACGTATGCGTGTAATACAGATCACACAGTCCTGCGCCGACATTTGAATATTTAATTGCACTGCTGACGTCTGGCTGACGTTCTTCACTCATGATGGGGTCAGTGATGACCTCACGCGCAGACAGATCATAGCCGAGCGAGCGTGTCTCTTTTCCCCATCCTTCCAGCATGTGTGTAACATACACCACAGTCAAGGCTCAGTACGAGGGAAAAAAGTGTCCATCGCTGCTTCTATTTGCAGAACCCACGGCAGTTTTATGTAATGATGCAAGACGTGTTTCTGACGGGCCGCTTCTGCCCTCTGGTGGCAGACCGATGAACTGCAAACACATCATTCATTTATTAAAGCCACGTGACAGTGTTTCATTCCACTTATTGAAAGAGTTCTACGGGTGAATAGGTATAATCCAAATTAAACTGCTAAATTAAATTATACATAAAATTATCTTATATTATCTTATTATTTAATATGCACACATTTGTATTTTATACTGAGAGATATAAGTCCCCAAACAAACTTTTTTTGTTTGTGAAAAAAGACATTTAAAATATTATTTAATAAAACACCTGTATGTAATATGTAAATGTAACAAGTGTGCCGCACAAGTCCTGAAAAGTGAAACTAAAGCGTCTCGATCGCCCCCGGGTGGTTGGTCCCAGTATAGTCATAAACCCCGCCCTCTCCATGTAATTTAATGGGAATAAACAATTAATTTACACTTCAAATAATTTTTTTACAAAGAAGGTTTCTGTCATTTTATGTAGTTTTTATCATGCTGATCCTTGTTCGTTTTTAAAATAGGTTTGGTTATTTGATGCTATAAAAACGGGGTGTGACGTAATGATTGACAGCTGTGATTAACAGTGTCTCTGAGCGAAGTAGTCAACGGACTTTTTTCGGGAGGAGGTTGGAGCTTTAACTTTAATTTACATTTCCATAACAGTTTATTTCACACCGACATAATGAGTTGTTCTGCAGTAAACTGTACTAACCGATTCTGCGGGAGTGTGGGCGGGGCCTTGATAGCGCGCGGCTCTACTTCATGCTCACCACTGCGCAGAATCGGCCCCGAATCAGCACAAGATGGCGGCGCCATATTGGGACATTGGCGGCTTCACTTTTCCACAATGGAAGAGAGTGGAGGTGCGTCGTCCATAATTTTTTTTTACAGCCCTATGGTTTGTAATGAGATTGTGTGATGACATTTGTAATGAAATATATATATGTAAATTAAACATTTTAATATAATTCAAGAAGCAATATTTAAAAGTATGGGTTTCTATTATGAAATATGAGATTTACATTATGATTCATGTTTATAATATGAACAAAATATGAAAATGGCATTTAAATGATGCTATTTGATGCTGTAATAGGTGAATGGAATATAAAACTATAAAAATGACATTTTTATTCATTTCAATTGTGGATGTTTTAATAGTTTGAACAACCCTATCTGTAGGACCTCCCCTTAAAGTGAGACCAACACAAAACAGTAAATAAAAACAACAACAACAACAAATAATAACATTTTGTTTGTTGACTCCTAATATTGACCTTCCTTTGAAAAGTATTCTATATGCTACCAAACATTAAAAAAAAAAAACACTTCCCAGTAAAGCTAAAGCTTTTTTTGTGAATTACAGTGAATAACACATCAGTTGCACTGGTTTGCTATTAATAAGAATCGATACAACTACACCAAATCTAGATATTCAAATTCCCATGATAAGAAACTTTACACAGTATCATTTCAATGTAACATACGAGGACAGTGTAAATGCATATTATACTTTGAATGTTTATAAATCTCAAAATAAATAACGGCACAGTGTTTTACAGGAGCCAGAATGTTCTGTACACAATAGTTATTAAAACATTTGCATTATCAAGTACAAAAATAATTGGTAGGAAAGGCCTGTTGGAATTAAGAATTTCAGTAATGAATTTATAATACATATAGTGTTATTTGCAAAGTTATTCTATTGCCAGAGAATGATTGTTTTTAACATAGTGAAATATACTTAATAAATTAACCAGTTTATACTATTTCTGTAAAAATGAATGGTATCACTTTACAATAAGATCTCATTTGTTAACATTTAATTTCTCATTCTCATTTAATAAAGGCCTTCTGAAGTGAAGCGATGCATTTTTGTAAGAAACATATCCATATTTATAACTATAAAACTATAATACATATTTATAAACTATAAAACTAGCTTCCGACAAACTGAAGTAACTTAATGCATATGGCCGTATGCCGGAAGCCAGTTATTATACATGCAGTTTATAAAGTTTTAAATATGGATATTTTTCTTACAAAAATGCATCGCTTTGCTTCAGAAGTTCTTTATTAACCCCCTGGAGTCGTATGGATTACTTTTATGATGGATGGATGTGCTTTTTTGGGCTTCAAAATCACTCCCATTATAAAGCTTGGAAGAGCCAGGATATTATTAATATAACTCCAGTTGTGTTCGTCTGAGAGAAGATATACACCTAGGATGGGGCTTGAGGGTGAGTAAATCATGGGATAATTTTCATTTTTGGGTGAACTAACCCTTTAACAAATGAAACCTTATAGTAAGTAGTGTTACCAAATGACTTGTTAGGATCTGTCACTGAGAAAAGTCTTCCTTTTCTTCTACAACTAGTAGCTGTATTCTGGCTAGGCTATAGAAGAAAGGTTAGGCCATAAAATACAAGTCCCTGAGGCCCAATGAATTTTACATAAAGAACTGGTTTCACGTGTGCGCACTTGTGTGGAACTGTAAACACTTTACATTCAAATCCCATCTCTGAGATCCAATCACAAGTCATGTTTCTACTACAGCAGCTCTTCCACACTAATGATCCAGATGTTCCGTTTCCCAATGCTAAATTTTAATTACCCAGTTCTGTCTAATGGCTGCCAAATGCAGACTGCTTATTTACATAGGAAGACTAGAGTGGATATCTAAGTGCTTTGATGCATCTACCATGTGGGCATCATATCAGGAAACCAAATCCGGCCCAAATGTTTGGAGACCTCGCTGTGGATCTGCTCGATGTTGTACGTGTTGTCAGGGATGAGCACCTCCTCCATGATGGACAGCTGACTCAAGCGGCCGCCGCATATCTTCACGAACTCCATTAAGCCACTGCAGGTGACCTCACACTCGCCCAGGCCGATGGCCGTCAGGCTCCTGCAGCGCTCGGCGATACGGATCAGCTCTTCGTCCAGCGGCTCGAGCCCATTGGCGCACACCACCAGCTCCACGAGACGCGGGCAGTTCAGGCCGATGCGGCCCAGCATGTCTTTACTGACCACCCGACCGAAGTACAGATGCGTGACAGGCGTCTCCTCGCAAAAGAAGGGCTCGAACTCCTCCTCGTTCAGGAAAAAGTACATGACGATGTTGACCTGGGGCGAGTGGCGGATGAGGGCGTCCCAGCTGCTCTTCTTGATGCTGTGGAACTGGGTTTGGCCCGGGTTCTCGCTCACCACATCGATGCGCAGGTGCTCCAGGTGGACGTGCTTCTCGGAGGAAAGGGCCAGCAGAAGCTCGTCGCTCAGCAGGTGGTAGTTCAGAGCCAGTTCGCGCAAGCCGTGACACTGATCGGCTACACACAGGATGCCTGGATGTGCAAGAGGCAATGAGGTGAACAAGGGTATAGTTATACAGTAACTTTCATTATGGCCCTGTCAGTAAAATCCACCAGTATGCAGGGTTTCCTGTTTGCCATTTTTAAAGGTGACCTATTAAGCCCCTTTTTACAAGATGTAATATAAGTCTCAGGTGTCCCCAGAATGTCTGTGAAATTTCAGCTCAAAATACCCCATGGATTTTTTATTATACCATGTTTTAACTGCCTTACTGATTTGGTGTGTGTACCTTTAAATGCAAATGAGCTCGTGATTCCAGTCCACTGAGGCATACACAATACAGGAGAAGCTCACACAGCAAATACAACTCTCAAAATGGATCATTACAAACTGTTCGTGATGCAGCATATCACTGTATTTTGTGGATGTTTGCTAACATTCGATTCTGAATTAGTTTGATAGCATGCTGCACGGCTAACGTGGCTAAAGCTCGATAAGAATGAAGATGCGTTTATGAATTTTTCGTGTTAAAAATTAAAATAACGACATGGCTCTGGTCTCCGTGAATACATTTGAAACAATGGCAACTTTAGCCACATTTAACAGTACATTAGCAACATGCTAACAAAACACATTCAGAAAGACAATTTGCAAACATCACGAGATATATATGAAATTGGATCATGAACAGTTGGTATCGATCCATCTTTGAGAATCAACTTCTGTGTCAAAGTTACTGGGTTGTCCTTTTTCACGTTTTCTGGGTTGGTAGATGCAACGGGGATCCGATTATAGCACTTAAACATGGAAAAAGTCAGATTTTCATGATATATCCGGTTTAAGCAATAATAACGGTTTGGCACGACGGTGGAGAAGCGGCTTAAAATAACAATGGTGTGTAGTCCACATCAGGACAGGTTTGGCACATGGGTGCACAGCGACCGCAAAGTCGGCATTCATGAATGGCCTTCATAATATTCGGTCTCAAATAGTGGCAACGACCATTGTAAAGGCATTGTTGCAATATGTAATAACATGTTTTTACTTCAAACTCACTTCATAACATCAGTTGAGTGTTCTTAAACAGACATATTATTTCATAGTTTTCTATACAGTGATAAAGGCTATGTCGATTAACATTGCATTATAAATATACTTTATTATCATTAAAATACCCGAGAAGGCTTGAAGAACTCAAATAAACCATATATTGTTGTAGTCGTGTGTTTATTAGTCATGTTTAACCAATTTTCTGTTTATTCAGCTACAGCGATAGCATGATGCCCATAGGGATTTCCTGGAACGATCTTACTTCTGCAGGGGAGTGTTTGGAGTTTTTGTACGAGAGCGCCCTCTGGCTTTCAGATGGAGCAGCATTTACTACTGATCACAGAGCCGTGCTTCACTGAGAAGCTGCGCATAAAAAACGCAGCCTTTAAGAAATTGCGTTCGGTTTAATTTCGACTAATTGTGCAGCGCTAAAAGCAAGCAAACAGCGTAGTCAAGAGGGCAAACATCGACGGCTCTTCTCATTTACAACTTATCAGATATATTCGAAAAGGTTATGTTAAGAATCCGTCGGGCAAAATGTCAAGCAGTTTGTATCAAGTGTGCCGCACAAGTCCTGAAAATTTCGATCGCCCCCAGGTGGCTGGATGCAGTATAGGTCATAAACCCGCCCTCTCCTTGTAATCTAATGGGACGTGAGACAAACTTTTTTTCCAAAGATGGTTTCTGTCATTTTATGTAGTTTTTAATCAAGCTAATGTAAGTTCAAGTGTTCGTTTTTTTAAATAAGTTTGGGTTTAGTTAGTTATTTCATGCTATAAAAATGGGACGTGACATCATGATTGACAGCTGAGATTGACAGCTTCTCTGAGTGAAGAAGTCACTGAGGCACCAACAGACTTTTTTCGGGATTTTCTGGAGGAGATTGGAGCTTTAACTTTAATTTCTACATTTACAGAATTGTTCATTTCACACAGACATAAAAAAAGTACTGTTGCTAAAATTAATAGGCTTAGTTAATAGGATTTTGCAAGCTTTGGTGGAATAATTTATACAATCATTTGGATGATGATAATAATGTATTAAAAAAAAATATTCAAGTGTGAGTTTAAAGTATGTCAATGACATGACTTTAGCTTATATTAGTTTGTGAATTATGAATAAACTCACACACACAGACCAGCAACGTGTATTAAAAAAGTAAATGGGTCAATTTGGAGTTCTTGTCGACCTGAAACCAAGTTCATATTCAGTCTAAATCCTAACCTATTAGATCTGCCATGACTCAGATGGTGACGCACTGACCTGCCGGAGATACATGAGGACAGCTACTCATCTTCAGCAGCTTGAGCGTGTCACTGTTGTTGGCGACCAGTACCTTCAGGGAAGGGTCATCAACCGGTGTGTCATCAATTTTTATAGAGGATAGGGACTTGGAATTCACAAACACCACCGTCAGGGCTGAGACGAAGTGTGACTGAGAACAGACCAGACAAGACAGGCAAAGTCAGCGCCGCCGGCTACTCATGCCCTTTACATGAAACGCTATTTCATTATTTCATGAGGTCACCCCGCTTTGTGCTATTTGTTTTGTAGGGATGCTAGTTCATTTTTTGTAACTACACACTTATATTCTTTAAAAAACAATACATAAACATGCTATTTATTAAAATATTTACATTGCTTCAAAAATAATAACTACAATAATACATTACAGTGAAAAATTTGTTGATTTTGTTATTTTTCTGGGGATTTATTATCAAATCCTCAGTAAGGTTAGAGCCTTTAAAGGGATAGTTCACCCAAAAATCATTTACTCAAGTTGTTCCAAACCTGTATGAATTTCTTTTTTCTGCTGAACACAAAAAATATATATTTGAAGAATATGAGAAACCAAACAGTTGATGGACCCCATTCAAAAAACTACTATGGAAGTCAATGGGGTCCATCAACTGTTTGGTTACCGACACCCTTCAAAATATGTGTTCAGCCGAAGAAAGAAGTAATATATATTAAGTGTATTGTGAAATATTCATATATAGATACAAATATTTAAGCATAGCGAGATTTCATCATTTGCAGTGCTTTATGAAGTGGGCGTTTCTTTTAGAGCTCTTTTGGCACAATTTGCGCACAATGTTGGGTACACTGTAAAAAATGCTGGGTTAAAAACAACCCAAGTTGGGTTGAAAATGGACAAACCCAGCAATTGGGTTGTTTTAACACAGCGGTTGGGTTAAATGTTTGATCAACCTGCTGGGTAGGGTTATTTATAAATGTTCACCTTTTGATTATTATTATTGCCCCTAGTAATTGTATTTTGGGTTCATTTTAAGTCAGCCATATAGTAATTTTTAAACAATAGTTGAGTTAAATAAAACTACCCAGCAGGTTAGGCAAACATTTAACCCAACCGCTGGGTTAAAACAACTCAGTCACTGGGTTTGTCCATTTTCGACCCAACTTGGGTTGTTTTTAACCCAGCATTTTTAGAGTGTAGATTACTTACAACTTGTAGACAGTTACTGATTCCAAATTACATGACAAAAATTGTAATTAGTAAAGTAATCCATTCCATTACACATTTAAGGTAATGTAATCTGATTACTTTTTGATTACTTCTAGATTAATTTTGACCTCGTTTATCACATTAATTTGAATAGGATAAATAAATAATGTAAAAAATAAAACAGTCAAAATAAAACACTTACTAAAAAGATGAAATATTTTATGTTTACCTGCATGTCATGTGAGCATTAACTTACATCAGAGAACTGTGAACTTAATTTTTTAATTATTTTTCACTTAATTTTATTATTAACTAACTTATTAATCACAGGAGGTACCTCAAAAAAATATTAAACAGGTTCAGCTGACAAAAAGTTTGGGGAATCCCTGCATTGCATGTAAATATGAAAAAATGCTGGGTTAAAAATGGATAAACCCAGTGACTGGGTTGTTTTGACCCAGCGGTTGGGTTAAATGTTTGCCCAACATGCTGGGTAGTTTTATTTAACTCAACTATTGTTTAAAATTACTGTATTGCTTGCTTAAAATGAACCCAAAATATGTTGGAAATTAACATTATGTTTAATAAATGAACATTTATTAATAAGTTTAATGAATAATAATTAAACAATAAACATTTATTAAGTTGCTTATTAATAAAAGTTCTCTTTTTGATTAATATTGTTGCCTCTAGTAATTATGTGTCTGATTTTTAATTTCCAACATATTTTGGGTTCATTTTAAGCAAGAAATATAGTCATTTTTAAACAATAGTTGAGTTAAATAAAACCTAACCCAAACATTTAACCCAACCGCTGGGTTAAAACAACCCAATCGCTGGGTTTGTCCATTTTCAACCCAACTTGGGATGCTGTTTTCAGTGGTCACATGACTAGTGGCTGTTCTGTGTGTGCAATTCCACAAACTTGAAAGACTGTGTATAAGAAGTAGAGTTATAGAAAGGAAAATTTACAAGATAAAAAAATAGTAGTAGGAAGAAAAAATGAATTAGGAATAATTTACTGCCATTCTGTGAATAATATGTACTGTAATCAATAGAAAAGTAACTGTAGTCTGATTACGAGTATTCTAAAACGCAATATAATCTAACAATTACTTATTTTTTGGAATCTGGTTACGTACATGTAATCACTTACTACCCAACACTGGCTGCTCGCCACAACTTTCTGATTGGTGGAGTGTTCTGTACAGCATCATGGGTAATGTAGTTTTTTCACCACAAATTCAGCTGTTAAACGCAACTAATTAAAAAACAAGTAGAAATAATGCAAACAGACGGCTTCAACACCATTGATTAACAACCTCGGAGCTCACATGAGGTCTGTCTTGAATGATTTATAAGTAATGGTTTCCCCATGGAGAAAATGAATTGGGTTTTTACTTCTGGAACCTGACTGTTGCGCTGTTTTTGTGCTGTTGAATATTTCCTCATCAGAAGCACCTCCTTAGAGAAAATGGCCCTGACCTTAACAGAGGACACCAGACAGAGTGAAATGACGACTGAAGGATAATCCAGCCTCCAGGTGAGGGCACTGACTCATCCAGATCTTTCTGGAGGTTGTATAGTGTGACGACAGCAAGTATAAATACGGACACAAACAACAGAGCCATCTGGAAGCCGTCACATTGATGTGTGATTAATCCTGTCAATCTGGTACTGTTAAATAAAGAAGTACAGCCTTCTTTGTTTTTAAATCTTTTGTGACTAAGTAAAGCCACAATGAGATTCAACTTGTCACTTTCAATACTGGTTACACTGCAGTGTTTCAAACTGTCAGGATTTTGTGGAGGGTGAAATTACATGTTTGACAGCTGTGACATTCTAGTAGTTTTAAACTAGCAGCATGTTTTAGAGCAGATGTTTGATGTCATGTTCAGCTAGTAGATGTCGTATGGCATGGGTGGACGGGATTCTGTTATACCTGAGACACGTTCATGAAGCTGGGTCGAGCTGTGGAAATCAGACCCAGTGTCTTAATGGTGCAGTTCACCAGCTGTGAGAGGATGTCGCAGGCCGCTTCCGCAGACTCTGTGCAGCTGTCAACCTGCAAAAACATGTTTTTTATATTTTATGTTTATTTTTTTGTCATTTTTAAAATGATTTGTTATACACTATAACAAAAATCTTGGGTTATTTTTAAGTCCTGGGTTGATTTTTTTTAGTTCTTTTTCCAGTGTTTGGGTAGTTTTTGTGTTACCCATCTCCTGGGTCGGACGTAACAACCCAGCGTTTGGGTAGTTTTTGTGTTACCCAGATCCTGGGTCGGACGTAACAACCCAGCGTTTGGGTAGTTTTTGTGTTACCCAGATCCTGGGTCGGACGTAACAACTCAGTGTTTGGGTAGTTTTTGTGTTACCCAGATCCTGGGTCAGACGTAACAACCCAGCGTTTGGGTAGTTTTTGTGTTACCCAGATCCTGGGTCGGACGTAACAACTCAGCGTTTGGGTAGTTTTTGTGTTACCAGATCCTGGGTCGGACGTAACAACCCAGCGTTTGGGTAGTTTTTGTGTTACCCAGATCCTGGGTCGGACGTAACAACTCAGTGTTTGGGTAGTTTTTGTGTTACCCAGCTCCTGGGTCGGACGTAACAACCCAGCGTTTGGGTAGTTTTTGTGTTACCCAGCTCCTGGGTCAGACGTAACAACCCAGCGTTTGGGTAGTTTTTGTGTTACCCAGCTCCTGGGTCGGACGTAACAACCCAGCGTTTGGGTAGATTTTGTGTTACCCAGCTCCTGGGTCAGACGTAACAACCCAGCGTTTGGGTAGTTTTTGTGTTACCCAGCTCCTGGGTCAGACGTAACAACCCAGCGTTTGGGTAGTTTTTGTGTTACCCAGATCCTGGGTCGGACGTAACAACCCAGCGTTTGGGTAGTTTTTGTGTTACCCAGCTCCTGGGTCGGACGTAACAACCCAGCGTTTGGGTAGATTTTGTGTTACCCAGCTCCTGGGTCAGACGTAACAACCCAGCGTTTGGGTAGTTTTTGTGTTACCAGATCCTGGGTCAGACGTAACAACCCAGCGTTTGGATAGTTTTTGCGGTCTGCAGTTCCCCCGCCAAAAGCGAGTCATCTCCGGCACGAGATCCAGCACCGTTACGGTGGAAACAGACAACAGAGTCTGGTCGATTACACTTGAATTACTTCTAAATGTTTCATTTTTACTTCTAATATTTGTTCAATGAGCTTAAATCTAGGCAATATGTATTTAAAACTATAAAATAAATAGGAAAATAAAGGAATCATCATACAATCCAGTTGTTGTGTGAAGTTTAGAGGATTTAAGTTAATCCGTAAACATTAATTCATGTATGAAGTAAAAAATAAGCTAGTATTATAGTAAAAATGAATCAACCCATTATGCTGGGTTAAATAAACAACCCAATTTGCTGGGTAAAATTAACCCAACATGTGTTCTGTCCTACATTTACCCAGACCTTGGATTGTTTTTAACCCAGTGCTTTTTAGAGTGTATGTTTATCTTACGACTCCAAACTTTTGAACGCTAGTTCAACACATTTCCATGAACGATGACCTACCTTGAAGCTGACGTACTGCAGGTGCTGAGCATGTCTTTTGATGATCTGCTGGATGAGATCTGGGTGTGTGGACCTCAGGTAAGACGTAGCTGGCTGGTTCAGCTCAAATTCAAATCTCCTCCAAAGATCTGGGATGTGAAAGACGTCGTTCCACCGGCGACACACAGAAGAAGCTCGAGCCCGGTCCACCAGAGACAGGTACTGGAATATGTGCAGGACCACGTGATGCGGAAGATTGCCCCACATCTCCTCAGTGGGTTTCTGTGAGGTTTGGAGGAACGTCGGCGTGACACTCCTGTGTCTCTTGTTTCTGTCCTCTGAGGGGGTGAAGCTCTCACACTTTGATCGTCCCCTTTTCATCCTGTTTAGTGGAAAAATCCCAGGATTCAGAGACAAAACTGGTTCATTTTAAGCCAACCATACAGTAATTTTTAAACAATAGTTGGGTTAAATAAAACTGTCCAGCAGGTTGGTCAAACATTTAACCCAACCGCTGGGTTTGTCCATTTTCAACCCAACTTGGGTTGTTTTTAACCCAGCATTTTTAGAGTGTGTACATTTAGCCTACTAGAGGCATACTGTAACTAAACAATACATTAAAAAAACAGTGAGTATGGCATATTAGTCACAAATGCATGTTTTCTAAGTATTTAGCCTACCTTGTATATAGTTACAGCCCCAAGCCTTATATAGACATGCAACAAACTCATATGTTCAGTCCAACGTTTCTTCGTCAACATAAGGCATACCATCCCAAAACACATTGCTTTGCTCTGCTGTGAAGTTTTACCAATTGCAAATGCACAATCTGTGACTGTGTGTGTTTCTCTGTCCCCATAATAAAGCGCGCGTCGGTGCGACAGATCCACTGCTCTGAGACCGCGGCACGTGCACGTGAGCGCGCGCAAACACGGATCAGACTCGCGCGAGATATCTGCTCACTGCATCAGAGCGGGTGCCATTTCAGTGTCGTTCAACTCAAACCTTATGGTATTTTTGATCAATTAATTCATAAATATACCTGAATCTGTCTGTTTAATGCGCATGCACATTTATTTTTTATGCTGTTGATGCAATATATATGCAGGAAACTTATATCCTCTTAAACTTATGTTTTGGTCTCATAAAAAAGAAAAGGTCAAACAGATTTATCCATTATGTCATCGTGACTGTTCAAATGTCAAAGACATGGATAGAGTATCATATATTGCATTATCTCATGTCTGCGAAGACAGACATATTTTGATACAAAGGTACGTCACGTGACCAATTCTGATGGAAAATACACTGTAAAAATAGAATTGTAGAGCTTAATAGAACTTAAAAAAGTAAGTAACCTTAAAATTTTGAGTTCATTAAAATTACAAATTTGAGTTAATACAATTAAGGCGATTGGTTTAATCAACAGGAACTCAAAATATTATGTTATCTGAACAACATTATCTAAGTTGATTTGACAAAAGAAAAAATATCAATATATCAAATTATATTTTTTAGGGTAGGCTATTGTGAGTTTTCCTGGATGACATGTGCAAGTTAATATATCATTTTACACACACACACACACACACACACACACACACGAAAGTAGGTCAGTGTGTCAAAGAGAAACGTCACACTGCGTTAAGCCTCTCGTGAGCTCAGCTGACATGTAAATAAGCCTCATCTTTGTGTTGTGTTTGACGAATATCTGTTCTCATAAAACTCGTTCTTCTGTTTTCAAGGTTTGTCGGCTTAAACAGGACAACATGGGAACTATTTTGTTGGAAATATGTTTATAATATGGAAGTTTTGTGGTCTGTAAAGTTGTTTTGTTTTTGAAGACGTCTCATAATGCTCACAGAGTCACCGAGGATCCATATATTTGATCAAAAACACATAAAAACTGCAATATTGTGAAATATTAGTACAATTTAAATCAGCTGTTTTCTATGTGAATATATATATTTATTTCTGTGATCAAAGCTGAATTTTCAGCATCATTACTCCAGTCTTCAGTGTCACATGATCCTTCAGAAATCATTTTTGCTGCTTAAGAAATATTTATGATTAGTTGTGCTGCCTAGTATTTTTCTGGAAACTGTGATACATTTATTTTCAGGATTCATTCATGAATAGAAAGTTGAAAAGAACGGCACTTATTGAAATAGAAATGGTTGTTTAAGATGTCTCATACTGAAAAACATGTAAGATAAACAAAATATATGAACAAGTGGAACAGTTCATTTCTTTAAAAGGGAAGTATGTTGGTAATAGTGTTGATACAATGTTGGGAGACAAGTTTTTTAGCTCATTTTTGGTTTTATATGCATAAAATAAACAATTAAACTGCCTTAAAATTGCTTCTTTTGATGTTGATGTGTTTGAAAACTGAAATGTCTTTATTAACACAATAAAATTTGGCATCAGCTTTAATTGTTAAAGCAACTTTTTATATATGTATATTAAGGACACTGCACCTTTATGGTAGTATTTTGTGTTGTTGTATAAGGTTATTGAGCAGAAACGTGACATCACAGGAATATAGGACAAGCAACCCTTATTGATTCAGGGTTCAAGGTTTCTTCTGTTTATGGTACAGTACAGTGGATCCTGCTAATTAGCCACTCATTATATAGGGCTACAAAAACACTGCATGTACTAAAGCTACACTAAATACACAATATGCACAAAGAGTTAAACATGAAAAACAGTATGTGGCATTAAAAATGACTTGTCTTCACACTAAAGAAATATAGTCTGTCATTATGAAATCAATCTTTGTTTAGGAGGTGTGCAGGGTTTATTTTATGCATCTATGTTTTCATCCATGTGATGAATAATCATCCATAAATGCAAAAATGCTGACATATTTAATTTTTGACAGGAATGAAAATGGGGCTGTAGGGATAAAACATTCAGTAGACAAAAACTCCATAAAATGCTTTGAAAAGTTGTGAGCTTTGAAAGTTTCAAAAGGTTCAAACATTCACCGACTGTCCAGAAGGAAACATGATTCATTAATAACCAGTGGGTGTAGACGATCTGAAGATCAAGGTAAACTGTACTTTAGATGAGAAAACTTTCATGTACAGTAAATACCGTAGCACATGCTGTACGCCCAAACTGATTTGTAGCCATAAGTACTTCTTACATTTCGTATTTTTGCAGAACTGAGAGACAAGGGACAAGGTCTTTTGTCAGAAGACTAATAAACTGCTCTATTTTGCAAATTATCAGTACTGCAATGCAATTTGACAGGATGCTGAATTTATTTTACTGTACTGTAATTGACACTGTACTGTATTGTATTCCAAATTTATGTTCAAATCTTTGTTATTTCAACTTTTCTAATGCTTTTCATCTACTGCAACAAAAAAATAGCTGTAAAAAAAACTAAACAGATTTACACAGTTAAACACTGTTTTCCATTAAAACAGTAATATACCTTAAAAACAATGCATTCTGGGTAATATTATTTGTCGTTTTCAAGAAAGTAGCCTATACTTAAGTAAGCTTAAGTAAGTTCAGTATTGACGCATTCCGGTGTAAAAATCATTAGTTATTAATTTAGTTCATTTATCTAGCTCAGGAGAGCTGTTAACACTGTTGCTGCGGGTTGTTTTTCATGTCCGCGGGTTGAAGTGACGCCAAATAACATTTAGCCCCCTGGGATGAGAAAATTATTATGGGAACCCCACCAAAAAAATGCGGATTTTAAACCCTGGAATGCGATTTTTACTGGGGGACCCCTGAAATGCGACTGGGCGGGTTTTGTTGTGAAAACCTGGCAACCCTAGCCGCAGGTTGTTTTTCATGTCCGCTGGTTGAAGCGGCCCCAAATAACATGATATTAAGCCCCTGGAATGCTAATTTTACAATGGGAACCCCGCTAAAAACGCGAATTTTAGTCCCCGGAACGCGATTGGGTGGATTTTGTTGTGAAAACCTGGCAACTCTTGTCGCAGGTTGTTTTTCATGTCCGCGGGTTGAAGCGACCCCAAATAACATGATATTAAGCCCCTGGAACACATTTTACATTTTACAATGGGAACCCCGCTAAAAATGCTAATTTTATTCACCGGAACGCGATTGGGTGGATTTTGTAGTGAAAACCTGGCATCCCTGGCCGCAGGTTGCTTTTCATGTCCGCTGGTTGAAGCGACCCCAAATAACATGCTATTAAGCCCCTGGAATGCGAATTTTACAATGGGAACCCCGCTAAAAACGCAAATTTTATTCTCCGGAATGTGATTGGGTGGATTTTGTTGTGAAAACCTGGCATCCCTAGCCGCAGGTTGTTTTTCATGTCCGCTGGTTGAAGCGACCCCAAATAACATGATATTAAGCCCCTGGAATGCGAATTTTACATTGGGAACCCCGCTAAAAACGCGAATTTTATTCCCCAGAATGCGATTGGGTGGATTTTGTTGTGAAAACCTGGCATCCCTGGCTGCAGGTTGTTTTTCATGTCCACTGGTTGAAGCGACCCCAAAAAACATGATATTAAGCCCCTGGAATGCTAATTTTACAATGGGAACCCCGCTACAAACGCGAATTTTAGTCACCGGAATGCGATTGGGTGGATTTTGTTGTGTAAACCTGGCAACCCTTGTCGCAGGTTGTTTTTCATGTCCGCGGGTTGAAGCGACCCCAAATAACATGATATTAAGCCCCTGGAACACAAATTTTACAATGGGAACCCCGCTAAAAATGCTAATTTTATTCACCGGAACGCAATTGGGTGGATTTTGTAGTGAAAACCTGGCATCCCTGGCCGCAGGTTGCTTTTCATGTCCGCTGGTTGAAGCGACCCCAAATAACATGATATTAAGCCCCTGGAATGCGAATTTTACATTGGGAACCCCGCTAAAAACGCGAATTTTATTCCCCAGAATGCGATTGGGTGGATTATGTTGTGAAAACCTGGCAACCCTGCCGATACGGCCGGGGGTTTCAACTGAGATTGTGCTGAGGGGTCGGTAAGTGTCTCGAAGCTTCGGTGACGGTGTCATAGGTAACATCACTAGGTTTGGAAACCTCTCTGCGACAGCAAAATCCAGCCAAAAGTCGCGTACCGTGAGCTTGCCGCAAGGTGGACGCGAACCTAACAACTACAAACTTCTCATGCGCACTGTAGCTCCAACACTACGCATTACTGAAGCCCTTGAATCTGCCACGACGTCATTAACGTCTGCGCAGTTGGCAGCGGCTGTTGACGTTCTCGAACACACTGGGAAAATTTTGCGTTGTGGTCCGCGCGCCCGTGTGATAGTGCAACATTCCGTATGGATTTAACAATCTCTAGCGTGACTTCTGTAAGGACACACTCTCCTGCTGTGTGTACTAGTCACCACACACGTTTGGTTTGTGTTTTGTTCGATGTGGGCAGGTTCTGAGGACGTACGAGGCTGCTAGAGACTAAGGAAAGTATATGTTAGCCAGCTAACTGCTGTCAGTCAGTCTGAAAGTGACAGTAAAACTTCCCTAACAAGTGACTGCGACGTCCTGTTGGGGCTTAAACCTGCTGTTCCTGTGACTTTGGATCATCACTTCGCATGAAAGGTAAAGAAATTATGCTGTTTTGTGCTCTTCACATCTACTGTTTATATTAGCTTCGGGACAGACGAGTGACGAATCTTCGCCTGAAATACATCTCTTACCTCATTTACTAATGAGAAGATTTCTGAATGTCTGTAAATAACATCTGAAGACACGCCAAAGCTTGGTTTCATTAATTACTTGCAGTATTTCACACTTTTGTATATGCTCAAGTGTTGATTATCGAGCTCTAATCTGCTTGAAACGGACGTTTAAAAATGCATTTGTAAATGTTGAAATTAACTAAGATGCTTTAGAAATGTTTTATTGATAGTTTATGTCGACTAATGTAGGTTAAACAAATGAAACCTTATTGTAAAGTGTTACCGATAATAATTATTTTTTATATCAATTTTTTATGTTGTTTTGATATCTGTTTAACTTACAAAATGACGAAGACAAACAATCAGCCATTACAACAGCAAGTAAATTATAATAAAAAATAATTAAAGCTGGTCAGTTACAGAGATACAGAAAACAAATATTTGAGACATAATATGCTTCAAAATATATGCAAGACTAAATTATAATGATAATTCTTTAGTCATCAATGAGGTGAACTTTTTTACTATTTAAAAGTCCTGTTTTAAAGTATTTAAAATCATGCTTGTGATTTAGGAATTGTGTAAATATTGATTTATTCTAGTGTACGTTGCCTTAGTCACGTTCACATATTGTGTCTTCTTGGAAGTGAGGATTTAATTCAAATTTAATTTAAATGTGTCAGTAACATTCAGAGGGTGTTAAGAAAGCCATGTCGGTTTTATGAGACTGTTTTATTATGTAACATTACGGTTTAAGTATGTATGAATCTTGGTAACACCATGGTACCTTATAAATATCATGCTTGATATATTCATGTAATTGTTTTTCATAATTTGCATTTCAAACATCCAGCAAAACTGCTCAGAATCACTATTATTTGGTCGTATTTGCTTCACAGTTTGTTGTCTAAAGTGGTTCAAGAAAATGTAAACAGCATGGAAAAGATTGATGTTTGCTCTTGTGGGTCAGAAAGCTGCATGTGAGACACTTGCATGTTAGTTTTGCATACACACTTGTACATGCCCTCTTGTTTTCTCCAGAGGAGGAATGGCGTTGAGCACTAAGCTGTGTCGTGTGACTCTCGGGGTCGAGGGTATGACCTGCGGCTCCTGTGTTCAGTCCATCGAGGGCCGGATTGGGAGTCTGACAGGTGTCATTCATGTACAGGTGAGAGTGAGTTTAATGCCATCACATCAGACGCAATAATTGAGTTAGGGATGCACGATATATCGGCCACAATATCGGTATCGGCCGATATATGTTCATTTTAATGTTATCGTTATCTGCCCAATTAGAAAATTTGGCCGATATTTTAAAGCCGATAAATAATGGATTATTTTTCCTTCAGATGCGCACTGTTCACCATGATGGTTTTGAATTGCTTGAAATATGATTGAAATCACTTCAAAAAGGAAAATACATTTAAGTACAACATGTGCAGCGCAAGTCTGTCATATAAAATACATAAAATTATAATTGTGTGCTTGGGACATGTGAAACTTTTGTTTTTGTAATCAGGCTCTCAAAAATTATATATGATTTAGATTTATCAGCCGATATAAATATAAAGGATTATCGGTTATCGGTATCGGCCAAAATTTCATATCGGTGCATCCCTAGTAATTTGTTATAATACAAATTTACTGTTTTGACCCTTTATCAGTATTACGGTTATCAGCCACCCTGACAACTTTTAATATACAATTTTTTATAGATCACTATTATCATATCCAACTTTATTGACTGTATATCATATCTCTCTGAGCTGATAGCAGGTCTAACCATACAGTATGTTTAGTTTGATGATTATGATTATTAACACATTTTATATGTGCCTTTCCAGCTTATTGGCGTTTCCACAATTATAATCAATGTAAATTTCATCCTTTATCCCTAAACAAACATATAAACCTAGCTAAGCCACAGATTAAATTTCCAGGTGTCCTTTTTCCGTGAATCATTGTGTGAGACCAGACTCTAGGGCTCTTTGGGTGGCTGACAGAGCAATCTGAGAGCAATATATGGTGGTAATAATATTTACCAGACCTTCCCTCCAGCGACTGTCACGTAATTGAAGAAAGCCACTCGTATGTTGAACTTAGAGACACAGCCTAATTGTTGAAATTCGTCTTGCCCTTTCCCTTAAAACACAGTTACCCTGCAGACATGGGTCAAACAAGCAGATAATTTAATCATTTGTTTGTCTAAGATGCCGTTTTAATCTTTGAAAAGCAGACTGGTGGTATTACTATTGACCAGTACTGTCAAATGCCAAATACTATAAATGTCTTTGTTACGAACAGAAGCAAACAATATGGCTCTTTCTCAGCGAGTGGTCAATAAAGCAACTCAGTCTAGAATTGTGCTTATTGTGCAAAACAAACTTCCTGTTGTCTCTTCATGAGGAATTCAGGGTTTAAGGGTCATATGATGATATGCGTGACTCAACAGTGTGAGCTGCCGGAGGAATCACACTGGCTTCATCGTCACACACACATGCGTTCGTTTAAAGCTCAAATGATCGCAATGCACATGCTTAACCCTTGTGTGTCAAATGTCAATTAAAAAAAGTTACACACAGGTCTATAGAGGAGAAAAATGTCCATGTCCAAAAGCTTGGGAGCACAGATTTAAGTTTGGTCTCATTTTAAAGAAGACCCTTGGCAGATTATTTTTTGAAGAAAAATAAAATTAAAAAGTGAAATAAAATAAAAAAGTTATAGAGGTTTAATTTTATGAAAATGATTTATGAACATTATTTTATATAAAATATATATTTTATGAAACATGTTGAACTCTAAAACTGCTAGAAAATCAAATCCATGAATCTAAACAAGTTGTGTTCCAAATATGAAGTTGATATCTCAAAAAAATGAGCTTTCAGTAAGATTTTGTTTGGGCGCAGTATCGAATTTTCCCCGTTAGATGCCAGAAAAGCTCCACTGGTGCACACAGTGGTTGGATTTGTAATTACAGTAAAGTTTTTCTCTCTCGAATATTACACACAATTTTTTTTATTACACGCATACAAACCACACTCTGACATCCACACCAACACAAATACACAATTATAGTTGCATAATTTATCCAATTGCGAGAGGTCCCGGGTTCAAATCCCGGACGAGCCCCCAATTTCATGTTACGCCCTGTCTTATAATAAGCAGAAGCAGAAATTAGGAATAAAGTGAGTATTTGCTTTATAGGCCAAACCTGAGAAAATGGCACTATTTGGTAAAAAAAAAATAGTAAAAAATTTAATTTTGAAGCCTTAAAACATATACTGTATCATTTTATAGTTAAATGACCCTGGGATTAAAAATTGTAGTTTTAATGGGTTTCAATGGGGACATTTTTGTCCTTCAGGTCCTGAGTGGAACTATTTTATGTTACTAGTGTAAAATAGATTTATTAAGGGAAATGAGGGTAAAATAGTAAAATTCCAATAAAAATACACACTTGTGCCAAAATGTATGCAGTTGGCATTAACACAGGCAAAATGATCAAACAAACAAAACTGAAAAAGACAAAAATATCCATAAGGACACACAAGGGTTAAAGCAATGAATACATATTTTTAACTACATGTGGGTTAAAACTACACATAACAGCAGCTCACACTCGGAAAAGTTTGTCAGGAACATTAACTAGTGATCCATGCAATTTTTTTTTATTGTTTATGAAAGAAGTCTCTTATGTTCATCAAGGCTTCATTTATTTGATTAGTAAAATCAGTAATATTGTGAAATATTATTACAATTTAAAATAGCTGTTTTCAATGTGAATATATTTTAAAATATAATTTATTTATGTGATGCAAAGCTGAATTTTCAGCATCATTACTCCAGCATCATATCATGTGACACTGAAGACTGGAGTAATGATCTTCAGAAATTCAGCTTTGCATCACAGAAATAAATTATATTTTAAAGTATACTGCAATAGAAAACAGTTATTTTAAATTGTAATAATATTTCACAATATTACTGTTTTTTCTATATTTTTAATCGAATAAATGAAGCCTTGTTGAGCATAAGAGACTTTTGACCGGTACTATATGTATCTCAATACAGCTGGAGTGCTGTATTAAACAATCAGCATCCAGGACCGGAACTATCTGCTGCATAATGAAGTATTGTGCAACCACAGACACGTATGCCATTTCTAGTTACTGGAACAATGCTGTTCTACGAGTAACTGTATGGCTTTTATTGGGCAATTGGACTGTAATAGAGGACAGATTAGCACATTATGACCTTTTTTTTTTTGCACCATAGGTGTCTCTGGAGCTGAGCAATGCAACTGTGACATATGACAACACTTTCCATAGTCCAGCATCCTTAGCAGAGGCCATTGAAGATATGGGCTTTGAGTCCAGCCTGACAAACGCTACATCAACACCAGTTCAAACAGAAACCAAAGTCTTCAGCAAAGCAGGCTGTAGCACAGACTCTGTCCAACTGGCACGGAGCGCACTGGCCCAGACGAAAGGAGTGCTTGAGACGCAGGAGAGCGATGATAACCAAAGCCTGTCCGTCACGTTTGTCCCGTCTCTGGTCAGTGTGGAGCAGCTTGGGGAAGTGATGCGCCTCCTGGCTCCTGAAGCGCTCAGTCCACAGGAAGGGCCGACTTCTCGCAGCTCGAGCGGGGTAGAGGCGGTGAAGATGCGTATTGAAGGAATGGTTTGTCTGTCCTGCACTACAACCATCGAGGGCAAGATTGGGAAGTTAAAAGGGGTTGAGAAGATTAAAGGTACCTGTGACATTTACCTTTGCTTGAGTAAAACAATTGAACTTTAACAGTTACTGGTGAATTGTGAAATTGTGAAGTTTGCATGGTAAAATTAAGTTTGAACACATTGACCTTGTGCTGACAGCAACTGTAGATAAGAATCCGATCTTACATAATCTATACATTTAGGTTGTACAGATAATGAATAAAGATGACCTTCACTTTCTTATATCTTGCATTTAACTCCACTATCTGACAGTTTCAAAACAAATGTCATAGGTGACAAGTATGAAGTTACCGAAAAGTTATTTTGTGATGCTACATTAATGTTGTCATGATACTAGAACTTTAATACCTTGAAAATATCGATATTTAATGACTTTTTTTGATACCACAGGGAAAAATTGCCACAACATTAAAGGCATAAAATTTTACCAATTTCTAAGTTCATTTACTTTTGACCATAGACCAAAGTATTATTATTATTATTAACTGAAACTCTGCTGTTCGAGATTCCTCAGGTCCGACAGCTCTAAGAGGGATTACATAATAATAATAATAAATATAGCTGCAAGCAGCAATTAATAGGGTTCATGCGTTTTAAGGCCTTTAAGCACATGCGTAAAAATATTTTTTGTTTTATTTAGCAAGCCTGTGCCCATCTCGATCATACCAGGAAAAGACACATTTACAGCCAATACAGGCAGTTTATCATAGAAAATATGTGTTTTTTAAGGTTTTTAACAGTTATCAAGGTTGAGCCATAAACCTGGGACTTGTTCGCCAAAGTTGTTTTTTTAAATAATCTCTAATATTTAACGAACGAGTCGATGGACCGCGGCAGTCCTAGAGGCAAAGTTGTTCAGAATGAGGAGTTCTACTATGTGGTATGAATTTCGAGGGTGTTTGCAAAAAATCGTGCACTACATGATCGTTTGTGCACGTGAAAAACGATTTCTTTCAAATTTCTCACAGGCCTCTAGCGAGTTTCTCTCCGATCGACCTCCGTTAACCGCCTAATAGCTGCTCAAAATTCATTGGCTGATGGTGGACATGTTTTTTTCGAGATACGTCAGTGTCCTCGTAGACAATCATGGCACCTCGGACAAAGACACTGCATGCCAATTTTCAAGTCGATCGGACTAACGGTGAAGTAGTTATATCCATTTTCATGTTTTTTGCTGTTATAGTGCCACCAAGTGGCCAGTCGCTGCGTCCTTTTTCACGCGACCACAGAATGAGCTCTTATGATGTTGTTTAAATGTTATAGTGATTTGAAAATAAATTGCCAATATGTGCCTCTCTGACACCATCTAGTGGTTATAGTGGTAATTTTTTAATTTTAAAATAAAAGTTTTTGTTTTTCATAAGGGTTAGTTTTCCTAAATCGCAAAACTTACGATCAAAGCAATATGTGATTCATCTTTGGACGCACCACACACACATTGTATTTGTCACGTCAAGATAGTAAGATTGGATGACGGTGTGGTAAGAAATCAAGTCCCCCCCAGGAATCGGGTCTCCTTTAGGACCCCGAGTGATCCCATTGGTGCCTGATTATAATTCCTGCAAAATCACATTATGATTTATATCATTTTAAATGCATCATAATGACTCGATTTCTCATGACAAAGTCTGCCATACCTTGGCTTTTGGTGAAATTATTTTGGCTTTTGGACCAATTTTTTTTATTATTAACTCTTGATGTAACATTTCCTCAGTATTGATGATTTTGGTTCTGTTCATGCTTTTTCAGTCTCTCTAGAATCCCAGGAAGCTGCTGTACTTTACCTGCCTTATGTCATCACGGTGGAAGAGATTGTGAAACAGATCGAGGTGGCTGGTTTCAAGGCCATCGTTAAGTCCAAACCTCGTCAGTTAAAGCTTTCGGCTAGTGAAGTAGAGCGTTTGCTCGGCTCTCCCAAACAGACCGCCTCCTCTCCAGAGGAGAAGGTTTCCGAACCTTCCACAGACTCCAGGATCACCACACTGTTTCAGGTTACAGGAATGCACTGCAAGTCTTGTGTGGTAAACATTCAGGACAATATATCCAAGCTGCCTGGAGTGAGCTCAGTTGTCGTGTCCTTGGAGAACAGACAAGCTTCAATTCAGCACAACCCAAAACAAGTCTCAGTGGTGGAGCTACAGAAAGCCATTGAGGCCCTTCCTCCAGGGAATTTTAAAGCTATTATCCCAACTTCACCAGAGCCAAGCTTCCTCCAGCCTCTGGTATCAGTAGCGGAGATCCACATCGAGGGCATGACCTGCGGCTCCTGTGTTCAGTCCATCGAGGGCATGATCTCTCAGAAGAAGGGAGTGAGATCAGCCCAAGTGTCACTGGCCAATCATCAGGGAACCTTTGAGTATGACCCTTTACTGACATCCCCTGAAGAGCTGAGGGCCTCCATAGAGGACATGGGCTTTGATGCCTTTCTGCCTGGTAAATGTTTCTTCTATTCCATTGGGGCATATCTTCCCTTCTGTATGTCTGAACTACTGGCAGCTATAGGCTGGTTAACCGTTTTATATCGTCCCATTTATGGTGCTTATTGGTCGTAAATACCTCTGATGCAGCACTTCATATAGCTAACAAACCTAAATTGCAAGATTGAGAATAACAGGATGAATCTGAGGCAAACCAATTCCGTTTGAACCAGGTGGTTTTTACATGCAACTTCCAAATAAGTGTCTGTCTTTGGTAATTAGGTAGTATGATTATTGTTGGGTAAAAAAAAGCAGGTTAAAGGGTTAGTTCACCATATATTACTATATTTGAACCATGACTGCCACAAAAAAGAAGGTCCACTTCTTGGTGAATTTTGCGAACATATCTTGGTCATAGTTCACCACAAAATCAAAAGAACAAAAACAATAAATTTGCATTTGCATTAAAGAACCCAAAAAATGAAAATTCTGTCATTTACTCACCCTCAATTTGTTCCAAATCTGTTTGGTGAACACAGAGGACAAATAGGAGTAAACAAACAGTTGATGAACCCCATTGACTTCCATAGTAGGAAAAAAATACTATATAAGTCAATGGGGTCCATCAACTGTTTGGTTACTGACATTCTTCAAAATATCTTCTTTTCGTATTCAGCAGAAAAAAGAAACTCATACAGGTTTGGAACAACGTGAGGGTGAGTAAATGATGACAAAATGTTCATTTTTGGGTGAACAATAAGACAATGAACTTTACTTTAGGGTCATTTTTTTCTGGCATTGTGACTCTTTTGTCATTACAATGGAGCACATTTCCTTCCCATTTCTCAACACTGTCATGTGTCTGGATTGTTTGGGTTTTGAATTTACAGAAATGCAAGTCATTATGACTCGATGTTATTTAAAAAATGAAATCTGCATCAATTAAAGGCAGTGCAGTAAATACTACCATGATGTGTAAATAATATTTTATTCTTCTTATTATATTTAGTAGCATTGCACTAATAATAATTGGTAAGAATGCCACAATAATTTTAATAGGGTTTTTGGCGACTGCATTTGATTAAAAAAAATAATAATATTGTGAAATATTACAATTAAAATAACTGTTTTCTATTTGAATATATGTTAAAATTTATTCCTGTGATCAAAGCTGTATTTTCAGCATCATTACTCCAGTCTTCAGTGTCACATGATCCTTCAGAAATCATTCAAATATGCTGATTTGCTGCTTAAGAAACATTTATGATTATTATCAGTGTTGAAAATAGTTGTTTTTTCAACAGTTTTTTTTCTCAGGATTCTTTGATGAATAGAAAGTTCAAAAGAACAGCATTTATTTACAGGTACGCTATGTATAATGGGCGTCCATACGGGATTTGCACAAAAGATTAACATGACGGCACATGCTAGTGGATGAGCTGAATCAACTCCACAGCAACTACATAAATTTATCCACTAACCATTCAGAAACGTTTAAAAGTTGTAACTTCTTCCTAGGGCTGCACGATTTGGAGAAAAAATCTAATAGCAGTTTTTCTGGTTAAAATTGCAATTTGCGATTTAAAATGCGATTTTATAAAACAAATGAAAAAAAATTTATAAACAATACCAGGCTTGTTTTGCTTGTTTGTAGGGCTGCACAATTTGACCCGAAATTTTGTGCTAATATATTATTTTGACTAATTATTTTTATTATTATTATTATTATTATCATCATTATTGCTAAATAAAAATATTAAACCAAATAAGAAATATTACTGTTGTAATAACTTTCATTATTAAAGTATTTAGCATTAGTATTTAATTAAAAATATAACTATAATAATTAGAAAATAATATTTAAAACTTGTATGACAAAATGTGGAGTTACCTGTTAACATGCAAGCAGTATGTCTATAAATCATTAGAAAGGTCTATGGATTTATTATCAAATATTATATTATTATGATAAAAATCCGTCTCAATAATTTCTTTATTTTTGTCAGGAGGTATGCAAAATCAAAAGTGGAGTCCATGTATTTAAATATGAACTACGTGCCTCTAATGCATCCACTGTGGAAAAAAATCCCCTGTTTATATATGTATGTATATTTATATAATTTAAAATCGCAGCCTTTGCAATGTCATAATCGCACTAAGCCAAATCGCGATTTTGATTCGATTACGATTAATCATGCAGCCCTACTACTTCCTGAGTCTCTCCATCAGTGTCGACTCCGGTTTGAACAATGTAAGGCTGAACACCGTTACTGACAATCCTCATTTTGGCTGCGTGAGATTTTCCAGCTTTGTTGTTGTTGAGCGACCGAAGCATGAGCTGTTAAAGCTCCGCCCTCTTCTGGAAAGGGGGTCGGGAGCAGCAGCTCATTTGCATTTAAAGGGACACACACAAAAAGCGGCATGTTTTTGCTCACACCCAAATAGGGGCAAATTTGACAAGCTATAATAAATGATCTGTGGGGGATTTTGAGCTGAAACTTCACAGACACATTCTAGGGACACCAGAGACTTATATTACATCTTGTGAAAGGGGCATTATAGGTCCCCTTTAACACTTTTTCCTGCCTTTTTTACAGAGACAAATTCATTGGTGCCTTCAGTGGTCAAAAGCCCATCGTCTGTCCGCAGCTTATCGTTATCTCCAGTCTGGTCAACTGTGAAAGAGAACGAAGCAGAGAGTGACGCGGAGCCTTCAACAAACACTATTTCCAAATGTTTTATCCAGATTGGAGGAATGACCTGTGCCTCCTGCGTGGCCAACATTGAGAGGAACCTCAAGAATGAGCATGGTAATCCCTGATATTTCCAAAACAAAATAATGCTAGATTATATGTGTATATGTGTCATATTGTATGGTTATAATTAATTCTCCATTATGTCTTTCTTCCACAGGTGTACACTCCGTTTTGGTTGCACTGATGGCCAGTAAAGCCGAGGTTCGATACAGCGCGTCAATCACTGATCCTCAGAGAATAGCGGAGTTTATCCGAGAGCTCGGTTTCACTGCCACAGTCATGGAGAATTACGAGGGCTCAGATGGAACCCTGGAGCTCGTGGTTAGTTTTTCAGCTTTATATTTGTTGATTTTTGACCAATTTTTCTATCAACAAGAGTTTGTGGACAATGTGTCTCTTTTCAATAGGTCAGAGGGATGACATGTGCCTCCTGTGTTCACAAAATTGAGTCTAACTTGATGAAGCAGAAGGGCATCCTTTATGCTTCGGTTGCATTGGCGACTAATAAAGCCCACGTCAAGTATGACCCAGAAGTGACCGGCCCTCGAGATGTAATCAGATGGATCGAGGTGAATTCACCTTCATTTTCATGTGAATAAATATCATATGTGACATAGACAGTATTTTAGCTTAGTTGTTTGCTAACAAAAACAATTGTTTGTTTTACATAAGGAGCACTGGTTTGAGTTGGCGTTCTGAATCAGTCACTTATTAAATTCAGTGTCAGTTTATTATGTTTAAGAAAAAAGCTATAAATAATATTATAGGGAACTATGCTGTCTGTTTTGTAGCATGTTCTTACATGAACTTCCCTATTTTTGATGAACAGAACATGGGATTTACAGCCTCTCTAGTGAAGAAAGATCGTCCTGGAAGTCACTTGGATCACAGCCATGAGATCCAACAGTAAGTAAATGAACGAATATGTTTCTGGAATGAACCTGTTTTTGAAAGTGCCCCTATTATGCTATTTTAAAGGTTTTGTTTAGGAGTCTCCTACAACATGTTTACAGGCAAGTCAA
This sequence comes from Ctenopharyngodon idella, assembly GCF_019924925.1. Lineage (NCBI taxonomy): Eukaryota > Metazoa > Chordata > Actinopteri > Cypriniformes > Xenocyprididae > Ctenopharyngodon > Ctenopharyngodon idella. The sequence continues at coordinate 2,111,700 of NC_067233.1, forward strand.
AAAACACTTTAATTTTCTCATAACATACACTGCAGCATCAGCTCTTTTCTCACAGTGTCTGAAATCATTAGATAAAGGATGTAGTCTCTCTAATCTCCTTCTTCCCAAGAGCTCTGCTCTGCTCTGATTAGTCAGACGGCCCAGTCTGTTGGCCAAGTAGATCTCGCCCCTCATTGACTACCATAGTAGGAAAACAAAATACTATGGTAGTCAATGGGGGGCGAGATCTGCTTGGTTACAAAAATTCTTCCAAATATCTTCCTTTTTGTACAGCAGAACAAAGCTTTGGAACAACTTGAGGGGGAATAAATGATGACAGAATTTTCATTTTTGGGTGAACTATCGCTTTAAGTCTTTAAAGGGTTAGTTCACCCAAAAATGAAAATAATGTCATTTATTACTCAACCTCATGCCGTTCCACACCCGTAAGACCTTCATTAATCTTCAGAACACAAATTAAGATATTTTTGTTGAAATCCGATGGCTCAGTGAGGCCTGCATAGCCAGCAATGACATTTCCTCTCTCAAGATCCATTAATGTACTAAAAACATATTTAAATCAGTTCATGTGAGTACAATGGTTCAATATAAATATTATAAAGTGACAAGAATATTTTTGGTGCACCAAAAAAACAAAATAATGACTTATATAGTGATGGCCGATTTCAAAACACTGCTTCATGAAGCTTCAGAGCGTTATGAATCAGCGGTTCGGAGCGCCAAAGTCACGTGATTTCAGCAGTTTGGCGGTTTGACACACGATCCGAATCATGATTCGACACGCTGATTCATAACGCTCCGAAGCTTCATGAAGCAGTGTTTTGAAATCGGCCATCACTATACAAGTCATTATTTTGTTTTTTTGGTGCACCAAAAATATTCTTGTCGCTTTATAATATTAATATTGAACCATTGTACTCACATGAACTGATTTAAATATGTTTTTAGTACATTAATGGATCTTGAGAGAGGAAATGTCATTGCTGGCTATGCAGGCCTCACTGAGCCATCGGATTTCAACAAAAATATCTTAATTTGTGTTCTGAAGATTAATGAAGGTCTTACGGGTGTGGAACGGCATGAGGGTGAGTAATAAATTACATTATTTTCATTTTTGGGTGAACTAACCCTTTAAGTAAAGACCAAACATTCGTTTTTGTAATGCTTATTTTCCGACAGTGGAAAAGCGGCTAATAACTCCATTTATCTGCACTTTGATCTTTGAAACTTTGCAGACCTTTTACATTCACAAACAGCTGTATTACAGACTACATGAAAGGTAATATCTGAAAAAGCATAATGGGGCACTTTAAAACAGGTAACCCAACATAAGAATCATGGCAAAACCTGATGTCCACTACCTGCTTTCAGCTTCTTGATAGAACACAGCTAATGTCTTTTCTTTTGACCCGTGTGCATAAGTTGGCTTTGCCGTTTTCTCCTAGGTGGAAAAGATCGTTCCTCATCAGTTTGTTTTTCTGTGTGCCGGTCATGGGCATGATGATCTATATGATGGTCGTGGATCACATGATGGACATGTCCCACCACCATAACATCACAGCTGAGGACAGAGCGAAGTACCACTCCACCATGTTCCTGGAGAAACAGCTTCTGCCAGGCCTCTCCATCATGAACCTGATCTCGTTTCTCTTTTGTATCCCTGTGCAGGTTGGTCCAGTTTCATCGTTATCAGTGTACTGTGAGAGGAAAATGTCTCACTTTCTAAATTTGAAGTTCCTTGTCTACCAAAAATATGCAAATACTTCATTTAATGACCATACTGGTTTTGTCTCTCTGCAGTTTATCGGTGGGCGGTATTTCTACTGTCAAGCCTATAAAGCTGTCAAGCACCGGACGGCCAATATGGATGTCCTGATTGTACTGGCAACAACGATCGCATTCACATACTCTGTGGTGATTCTTCTGGTTGCCATGGTAGAGAGGGCAAAGGTGAACCCCATCACCTTCTTCGATACTCCACCCATGCTGTTTGTGTTCATCTCGCTGGGCAGGTGGCTGGAGCAAATAGCAAAGGTGAACAAGCATTTCCAGTTACACAAGCTATTCAGCTACCGCAGCTATTCAGCTTGTAATATTATCTCTTAAAGTGCCCCTATTATGCTTTCATGTATTATATTTCATGTAGTGTGTAATCTGCAATAGTCTGCAAAGTTTCAAAGAAATGATAAGTGGAGTCATTGTCTCCTAAAAGAAAGAACCGAAATAAGTCGTCAGTTATTCCAGTCTTACTTCCTGCACAAACCTACATAGGTTTGTAACAAATTTGCATAATGCCAGACTATGGTCTTTATTGGCTGCCTGCAAATGATGTCTACTTTGCCCCGCCCTTAAAAACTGTAACTGTAACTGATACTGGAAGAGTTTGACCAATCAGAGCAGAGTAGACCCTTGGAAAGAAGGGGTGTAGAATAGTGCTGTCAATCGAAAAAAACTAATTAATCGCACATTTTTTGTAATTAATCATGATTAATCGCACCTAACATTAAAGTTTTTAATATAGTTTTTAGGGCTTCAAGCGATTTAAAAATTTTAATCTAATTAATTACATGATGTGGCGATTAATTTAAACAGATAATTTAAAGTCATTATTGTGTAGAGCATCAAATAGACATTACAAAAAGTAGCTTAAGAAAGAAATATTTGATTTGATTCAGCGTATAATTTTACACATACATTTTTGGACCATGAAGTTGAGTAAATGATGACTGAATTGTCATTTTTGGGTGAACTATACCTTTAATGTTTTTTTTTTTTAATAATATGGAAGTATACATTTTTTTTAATAGAAATTATACTAAAACTGCCAGTAGGTGGCGGTAAATATCTTAATGATTAAGTCATTCATTCATTTATTTATTCGATTCATTCAAACGGCTGATTCATTCAGGAGTGAAGTAAATGATTCTCTTTATGAATGGTCCATTGAATCATTGGTTCACTCGATTCGTTCGAAACACGTAATTAGAAATGAAGCGCCGCTGTGTGTTGCTCGGAGACAAACAGTTCTGCTTCATCTTTATATTTTCGTTGTCAAAATTAAGCAAAACAGACAATATTGTGTGCAAAATAACACAATATTAACTTCTGATTTATTGGACTGTTGAATAAAATCAGTATCCCATTTGCACTCGGTCTATTCTGGACAGAAAAACAGTAGTTGTGTGATATTGCGCTTGTTACTCATGTGATATAGCTATCTGTATCATATAATGTAAATATGAGACACAAACTCATACAGGGGCATTTTTTTGCCCCATAAAATATCAGATGACCTACGTAGGTCTGGAGCGGGGCAAGTGCGTTAAATGCGTTAATAAATTTAACATTATTTTTTTACCATAATTATTTAATCTAATTAACGCGTTAAAACGACAGCCCTAATATTTTTATATTGTAATAATTTCAGATTTAATCTCCAAATTAATGTAGAAACAACATAAAGACAGCATAAATTATAAAATAAATATAGAATAATCCTTATTAAAGCTATAAAAGTTAATCAGTCAAGAGCAGTGAGTGATTTTCTCTTTGTATTTTGTTCTTTGATTACATCACAGCAGCAGGTTTATTAGGCTGCTGTCACTTTAAGAGCCGACGCACATGACGTAGGTCTGACACACATCCGATGTCCTCGCAACTCTTTACGGTCATTTAAGACTTTATTTCACTCATTTAAGACAAGGATACTTGACAAAGCTGGCATTTTGGTGTACGTTTGTGTGTTTTTGTCCATTTGAGTACAGATTTAAAGGGTTAGTTCACCCAAAAATGAAAATAATGTAATTTATTACTCACTCTCATGCCGTTCCACACCCGTAAGAACACAAATTAAGATATTTTTGATGAAATCCGATGGCTCCGTGAGGCCTGCATAGCCAGCAATGACATTTCCTTCTCTCAAGATCCATTAATGTACTAAAAACATATTTATATCAGTTCATGTGAGTACAGTGGTTCAATATTAAGATTATAAAGTGACGAGAATATTTTTGGTGCGCCAAAAAAACAAAATAACGACCTATATAGTGATGGCCGATTTCAAAACACTGCTTCAGGAAGCTTCGGAGCGTTATGAATCAGCATATCGAATCATGATTCGGATCGCACGTCAAACCGCCAAACTGCTGAAATCACGTGACTTTGGCGCTCCGAACCGCTGATTTGACACGCTGATTCATAACACTCCGAAGCTTCATGAAGCAGTGTTTTGAAATCGGCCATCACTATATAAGTCGTTATTTTGTTTTTTTTGGCACGCCAAAAATATTCTCGTCATTTTATAATATTAATATTGAACCACTGTACTCACATGAACTGATTTAAATATGTTTTTAGTACATTAATGGATCTTGAGAGAGAAAATGTCATTGCTGGCTATGCAGGCCTCACTGAGCCATCGGATTTCAACAAAAATATCTTAATTTACGGGTGTTGAACGGCATGATGGTGAATAATAAATGACATTATTTTCATTTTTGGGTGAACTAACCCTTTAAGTTCTTTTTTCATGCTTGAATGGTTTAATAGCACTTGAATGAATGCTAGTGTGATCATATAATGTAACGCTAGCTAAAGGATGACGAAAAACCGATGCTGCGTTAATTGCATTAAATATTTTTAACGCGCTAAACTGAAACATTTGCATGCGTTAACTCACTTCATTTTGACAACACTAGTTTAGAGAGACTGAATCCTTTATTGAACCGTTTCAGACACTGTAAGAAAAGAGCTGATGCTGCAGTGTATATTATGAGCAAATTAAAGTGTTTTTTGACCTTGGATGCCTGTAAACATGTTGTAGAAAACCTCCAAAACAAAATTATGAGCCTTTAAAAGAGCATAATAAGGGGACTTGAATTTCCTGCATCGTTCTGCACTAATGTTGATGTTGTTTTGTCTTTAATCGCAGAGTAAGACTTCTGAGGCTCTGTCCAAGCTGATGTCTTTACAGGCGACAGAGGCCACCGTTGTTACACTGAATGATGATATGTCTGTGTTAAGGTTTGTGCGACTGTGTAGTTTGTATTTGCTTTCAACAGAAATTACATCTGGCTGACTTCCACATATGACCTTGTGTTGTGTTATCCCTCTCTCTCAGTGAGGAGCAGGTGGATGTTGAGCTGGTGCAGAGAGGAGATGTTGTGAAGGTTGTGCCTGGAGGGAAGTTTCCAGTGGATGGCCGAGTAATTGAAGGACACTCCATGGCAGACGAGTCTCTCATTACGGGTTCGACAGGGCAATTTTCTCATTACTGAAATAAAAGGAGGCAGGATGATTGTTGTGTATTCTATATATAGTGACGTCCAGAAGTCTGAGATCACTAGTGAAAATACTTCTCTTTTGCATTTGGTGAGGTTTTTCACTCTAAATGATATTAGCAGCATAAAAATTTGAATGAGAATTATAAGGGGCCAAGCACCAGAGGTGTGATGGCATCTATTATAGCTATTGCTGTTCTTATTATTCTTCTTCTGCTCTGGGAGTCTACGGCAGCCCTAACATTAACTACAGCAAATTTGGTGTCTCTAGATTTAACTCTCTAGCGCCACCACAAGTTTCACTCATGTTTACGCAAATAACTTTTGAACCATACAGGGTTAGAAATAAAAATACGATTCGATTGCACCCTATGACACCATTTTCCGTCATGAAACTTTCAAAAAACCTACTTTTTGAAACTCCTCTTAGACAGTTGCTCCAATTTTCATGAAAATCAATCAGACTATGTTGGCAAAAAGTTATCAAAAGCTTTTTGATAAAAACACAAACATTCTCGAATAAAGCGCAAACAAATTCAAAGAACATGCCGAATTGGACGCGAGGCTATAGTGTATTCAGACCAAACTTGGTACATGACCTGAGGTGACATGCTGCGTTTCGGCATAACGCCACCTAGTGGTCCGGAGATAGCAAAAATGGCTATAACTTCCAAACGATCTTGTTAGATATAGGGCAGCATGCCGAGTCAAATGATATCCAATTTTACCATATCGGCCATTTTGCATTTTGTAGCAAAATTCTGTATTTTTTTTAATGCATTGGCATATCATTAGGAAACTCGGTATGGGTCATCAGAATGATGCCCTGAAGGAGCCTGAGAAGTTTTGAGACAGCGCCACCTAGTGGTGTAATCAATTATTCACATGGTCACAACTATTTTCATGGGAGTCATTTCTTACTTAATTTTGAATGCATTTTGTTTTTCCGATTCCGAGATTCAATTAATTTCAAATCCCTAATTTTCAGTGTGACTTCTCAGTGGATAATAAAATTCCCATAGGCTTTTGAGGGAGCCAAGCCTTGTCTAATGATCAGAATCACATATGATGGTGTGCTCTTTTGACTCGGGCCAGTAGGTAACCACATAGCAATGGCTGAGCAATCCAACCACCCACAATCCCCCTAGCATGAGCAAAACACCTCTCGCATGTTCTTTAGGGGAAAAAAATATATATTTCAGTGTAATGTTTCTTCCCTTCATTTTTCAATTTGTGCAGTCACTGAAATGTGGTGGTCTAAAGATGTGGTCTTGTGGTGTAGGTGAAGCCATGCCTGTCACTAAGAAGCCGGGGAGCACCGTTATCGCAGGCTCTATCAATCAGAACGGCTCTCTGCTGATCAAAGCCACTCATGTGGGCACAGACACCACCCTCTCTCAGATCGTCAAACTGGTGGAGGAAGCACAGACTTCAAAGGTGCGTCTGTCAGCTCAGCTTCTGCTATCATATCATCGTCTTTTGATAATAACAGCTTCTGAATTTTCAGATTATCACAGATGAATGCTTCCTTATTTTTTTTTGCTCCTTTATATATATATAATTTTATCCAGTGTACTGGATAAAAAATACACACCATTACACACCAAACCATATATATATATATATATATATATATATATATATATATATATATATAGTATAGTGTGTGTATATATATATATATATATATATATATATAGTATAGTGTATATATATATATAGTATAGTATATTGCATCAGCTTATCTAACCTCACCTTTGGCCTATATAACCTTTTTTTTTTTTAACTTTCCAATCTCAGGCTCCCATCCAGCAGTTTGCAGATAAGATCAGTGGCTACTTTGTCCCGTTCATCGTTGCGGTCTCCTTCCTGACTCTCGTAGCCTGGATTGCGATCGGCTTTGTGAACTTTCCACTTGTGGAAAAGTATTTCCCTGTGAGTGAAGCCCGTCTTCTAGGGTTCCTCAAATCCTTCCAAAATACACTTTTGTAGCATTTTATTTTTCTTCTAAAGTCCACTTATAATGTTATTCATGGTTTCTTTAGGTCTCAATAAGCTTTGTTTTGTGAATATTAGAGTGTGTTTACATGGCAGATTGAAAATCCTGTTTTCTATGATATGTCCCTTTTTAAACTATTCATACTGGAGGGTTTAATCAGGTCTTTTTAAGCACACTAAAATGGTGGATGTCTCTCTGCAGGGTTATGATAAGAGCATCTCTGAGACAGAGGCCGTCATCCGCTTCGCCTTCCAGGCCTCCATCACTGTCCTCTGCATCGCCTGCCCCTGCTCGCTGGGTCTCGCCACCCCCACGGCGGTAATGGTGGGAACAGGGGTGGGAGCGCAGAATGGGATCCTCATCAAGGGAGGAGAGCCGTTAGAGATGGCACACAAGGTCAGAGAAGCTCCGGTCTACAGATTTCAATATTGTTGTTGGTGTGTAGCTACAGTATATAGATTTATAAATCTGCCTGCTCTTTTAGATTCAGTCTGTGGTGTTTGATAAAACCGGCACCATTACATACGGAGCTCCCAAAGTGGTCCAGGTGAAGATGCTGGCTGAAGGGAATCGGATGCCACGCTCTAAACTGCTGGCGATCATTGGCACCGCTGAGAATAACAGTGAACATCCGCTGGGTGCTGCCATCACCAAATACTGCAAACAGGTCCGTTTGACTTACTGGCGTGTTTCTTTACTTGCAGGCTGTGGTGGGGTTTACAAGTCACATTGAGTTACACATTAAAATAAAATAATAAAATGCACTGGCTGTACAGCATCATTTACGAAAGCAGAAAAGCCATAAATACTTTTTAAAACAATTAATTTAATTTGTATTAATTATAGATGATTAATAAAAACGTATAGCAATGTACGTAACACTGACAATCATTTTATTTTTCAAACTGTTGTCAAATAACTTGAACTTAAGTGTAAATAAGAACATTTAAATAACATTTAGGAACAAGAAAATTTATTTGATCTTTTTGTTTAAAAATTACAGTACATTTTAAGCAATAATTGTCATTATAAAAAGTGTGTCTGCATTAGATGTGAATCATACCAAAAGTTATCTAAAAGTTATATACCAAAGTATATATATATATATAGTAAGTTTAAAAATATTAGAAAAAAGTGAAGAAGTTATATATTTAAACCGAAATATATTTAAATATAAAGTGTGTGTGTGTGTGTATATATATATGTATATATATATATATATATATATATATATATATATATATATATACCGTAGTGGTCAGAATTATTGGCACCCTTGGTAAATATGATCAAAGATGACTATAAAAATAAATCTGCATTGTTTATCCTTTTGATCTTTAATTCATAAAATTAGCAAAAATATAACCTTTCATTGAAGGAAAAGAATTGAAAGTGGGGGGAAAATCACATTATGAAATAAATGTTTTTCTCCAAAACATGTTGGCCACAATTATTGGCACCCCTAGAATTTTTTATGAGTAAATATCTCTGAAGTGTATTCCCATTCATATTTAGATTTTTTTTTAGCACACCAGGGTGACTAGGAGCATGAAATTGTCCAGCCATGACTTCCTGTTCCACAAGAGTATAAACATGAGGAAACACAAAGGCCAAATTCCAGTAATCATTCATCACAATGAGTAAAACCAAAGAATATAGTTCTGATGTGCAGCAAAAGATTGTTGAGCTTCACAAAATAGAAAGTGGCTGTAAGAAAATAGCTAAAGCATTGAAAATCCCCATTTCCACCATCAGGGCAATAATTAAGAAGTTCCAATCAACTAAAGATGTTACAAATCTGCGTGGAAGAGGACGTGTGTCTAAATCATCCTAATGCGCAGTGATGAGGAAAGTTTGAGTGGACAAAGACTCTCCAAGGATCACAGCTGGAGAATTGCAGAGATTAGTTGAGTCTTGAGTCTAAGAAAGCCTAAAAAAAAAATGATCAAACAGCACCTATATCCCCACAAGTTGTTCGGGAGGGTTTCAAGAAAAATCCTCTGCTCTCATCCAGAAACAATCTCCAGCATATTCAGTTGTCAGGCAAGACTGGAACTTCAAATGGGACCGTCTTCTATGGTCAGATGAAACTAAAACAAGAGCTTTTTGGCAGCAAACCCACCAGATGGGTTTGGTGCACACATGGATAAAAAGTACCCCATGCCCACGGTTAAATATACTGCTGGATCTTTAATGTTGTGGGCCTATTTTTCTGCTGGAGGTCCTGGACATCTTGTTCAGATACATGGCATCATGGATTCTATCAAATACCAACAGATAAAATGCCATGACCATCCCAGTCCCCTGACCTGAACACTAAAGAAAATGAGTGGAGTGAACTGAAGAGAAGAAGCACCAACATGGATCTGGGAATCTGAAGGATCTGGAGAGATTCTGTATGAGGAATGATCTCTGATCTCTTGTCAGGTGTTCTCCAAACTCATCAGGCATTATAGGTGAAGACTCAGAGCTGTTATCTTGGCAAAATGAGGTTGCAAAAAGTATTGAATAAAAGGGTGCCAATAATTGTGGCCAACGTGGAGAAAAACATTTATTTCATAATGTGATTTTTTTCCCCCCACTTTCAATTCTTTTCCTTCAATGAAAGGTTAGTTTTTTGCTAATTTTATGAATTAAAGATCAAAAGGATAAACAATGCAGATTTATTTTTATAGTCATCTTTGATCATATTTACCAAGGGTGCCAATAATTCTGACCATAATTTCTGATAAATTATATATTTAAACCACTTTACACTATCTTTCAAAAGTTTGGGGCCAGTAAGCTGTTACGAAATATTTCTATTTCAAATAAATGCTGTTCTTTTTAACTTTCTATTCAAAGAAACCTAAAAAAAAATCTCAGTTTTCACAGAAATATGAAGCAGCACAACTGTTTTCAACATTGATAACGATCATAAGTGTTTCTTGAGCAGCAAATCATCATATTAGAATGATTTCTGAAGGATCATGTGACACTGAAGACTGGAGTAATGATGCTGAAAATTCAGCTTTGATCACTGGATATAAATTACAGTTTACAATATATCAACATAGAAAACAGTTCTTTTAAATTGTAATAATATTTCACAATGATATTTTGGTGTGCATAAGAGAATCTTCGCAATCTGACCACCTGCTCTCAGTGCCATATTTTTAAGTACAGCTTGTTTTTGGGTATAAACATCAGTCCTCGTATTGGTGCTCAAATGCTCCTCTGAATTGCATGAGAGTCTTTATTTGGCATCTGGATTGACGACGGCTCTTCTGTGTTCAGGAGTTGGGTACGGAGTCACTTGGCACCTGTACAGATTTTCAAGCTGTGCCAGGTTGTGGGATCAGGTGTCTGGTCAGCAACACAGAGAACTTGCTGAAGAGAGAGGACAGCGACAGTGAGGAGAACCAGCGCAATGCTGTCTTGATTCAGATCAGTGACACTAGAGCCCACAGCAATGACCACCCGCTCATCATGGACCCACAGCCTCTCAGTGAGTGTCACGTGACAGTAGGGATGCTCACAACTAACTGGTTAACCATTAACTGATAAATCTTAATATATCGGCCATATTTTCTTATCAGACCGATAACGATAACATTTAAAATGAACATATATCGGCCAATACTGATATGGTAGCCGATATATCATGCAGAAATATGCTTGGCATAACACCACAGTGGGGCGGTGCTCACGCTGAACGCCACAGATTGTACAGCGGACTGTTTAAATTGGGCAGTGTAACTTTTTATATGTTTGACTGTATTTTATTTTGATAATGAACAGGTTGTGATGTCAAGTTAGCAACGCTAGAACTGAGATTGTGTGTGTGTGCGCATGAGGCGCCTGCGCGATCACTTGAATTGTTTCCTTAAAACAACTTAAAATACTCCGTCATTAATGGTCATACAGATAAGAGTAAGACATCATTCGAAACTGTACTTTTATTTGTGTGCTTGTCAGCTTATTTGCCTTAGTGTCCTATTATGCTATTTTGTTTTTTTTAGTCTCCTACAACAGGTTTATATGCTTTGAAGGTCAAAACGTTCTGAAACGGTTCGATAAAGGATTCAGTCTCTCTAAACCCCTGCCTGCTCTACAGCTGTATAACACGCTACATGAAAGCTAATATCTGCATAACAAAAAGCACTTTACAGAGACATTTTAAAGGAATCGTTCACCCAAAAATAAAAATGTACTCGCCATCATGTTACTCACCCAAACCTGTATGACTTTGTATGACATGGGACATGGACTGAAGCTTTCAAGCTTCAAAAAGGACATACATTTATGAAGATGTTAACATTACAAGAGTCTAATGGTTGTGTTGTGTTGTTTCAGCTATAGTCCAGACGGCCTCGTACACTGTGCTGATAGGAAACAGAGAGTGGATGAGGAGGAACGCGCTGCAGGTGCGAGCAGATGTTGATGAAGCCATGACGGAGCACGAGAAGAGAGGACGCACTGCAGTTCTGGTGGCTGTGGACAGTGAGTGAGGCCGCATTATTAATTTCAGCCAGACTTTGATCTCTAGGTGCTTCAACAAGAAAGCTCTAAGAGCAAGGCTGTTTGTAAAACTACTTCAGATTTTGAGATGCACCTTTTAAGAGCAATAGTGCAGACATATCTATATAAAATACTTCAGTTCAGTTATTATTTTGGCTTGACAAAGACAACATGCTGATCCACTATTTAAGCTTATTCTTCATCTTCTGAGACTACATTTTAAACAGTAACTCCTCCTAGGGCTTTTAATCTACAACCACCAAACTCAGCTCAGACCTTCAGACTGTCTGAATCGGTGTGCTGTATCTTTTCTAACTGATCCGACTCACGGTTTTCATTAAATGGACGATCAAAACAATGAAAAGTCCCATAGACTTTCATTGAGGGGGTCAAAACTTTTGCACAGTAAGACTTAAGATTATTTAAGCTATCACTAGCAAAGTTTAACGACTATCCTAGGACATGTTAATTCATGCTATCAACATACTAAAACATGTTAACAACATGTTAATTCATGCTATCTACATGTTAAAAAATTATAGCAAAATGCCAATTCATGCTAGCAACATGTTAAAATGTGCTAACAAAGGGTTAAAACATGGTAACGACATGCTAATTCATGACAGCAACATGCTTATATATGCTAGCAATGTGTTAAAACATGTTAGCAACATGTTAAAACATGCTAACAATGTTAATTCATGCCATCAACATACTAAAACATGTTAGCAACATGCTAATTCATGCTATACATGTTAAAAAATGCTTGCTAAATGCTAATTCATGCTAGCAACATGTTAAAATGTGTTAGCAAAGGGCTAAAACATGGTAGCAACATGTTAATTCATGCCTGTAACATATTAAAACATATTAGCAATGTGTCAAACTTGCTAGAAATTTGTTAAAACATGTTAACAACATGCTAATTCATGACAGCAATGTGCTTATGTTAGCAATGTGTTAAAACATGCTAACAACATGCTAATTTGTTATCAACATGTTAAAACATGTTAACATGTTAATTCATGTTATCAATGTTAAAACATGTTAGCAACATGTTAAAACGTGTAAACAACATGCTAATTCATGTTAGCAATGTGGTAAAACATGGTAGCAACATGTTAAAAGGTGTTAGCAACATGTTAAATCATGTTAGCAATGTGGTAAAACATGGTAGCAACATAGTAACTCATGCTAGCAATGTGGTAAAACATGGTAGCAACATGTTAAGACATGCTAATTCATGTTAACAATGTGTGAAAACATGTTAATTCATCCTAGCAATGTCTTTCTGTCTCTTTCCACTAAATTTAAAGCTTTAATAAAACTTTCAAACTTTCATACGGCTTTGTCAAGCAAACATCAAAGGTTGTCTACAAACTTTTCAATCTAGTTGCGTTTGTCCTCGGAACAGACTGTAGTTTTCCCAGGCTTTGACAAAAATTAAAGGCTGTTGTCTGTTTTAAAAAAGACAAGCATTGATACCTTCCTTTTACAAAAGTGAATATGTCAACACAGGAAAAAACAAATGCTTTGTACACAATTTAATGTGGTTTTTAATTGGAATGGAGGTTAATTAATTGCAAATGAATTCAAATATAACTACATAATAAACAAATAAAAGTGACGTTGTCAAATAGTGCACAGTGTTTATTTTGAGCATGTGTGCTGTTCTGTTTTATTCTCAGATGAGCTTTGTGCCATGGTGGCCATAGCAGACACAGTGAAGCCTGAGGCCGAGCTGGCCGTCCACACGCTTACAGCAATGGGGCTGGAGGTCGTGCTGATGACCGGAGACAACAGTAAAACAGCTCGAGCTATCGCTGCACAAGTAAAGAACCCTTTAATACTCCCTTGAATAATAGTTGTCCTCGTGCAGCAGTGAATTTAACAGCTGTGCTTCTTTTGTTCCAGGTGGGCATCAGGAAGGTGTTTGCAGAGGTCTTGCCGTCTCACAAGGTGGCGAAAGTTGAGCAGCTCCAGCAGGCGGGAAAACGCGTAGCCATGGTTGGCGATGGAGTGAATGACTCCCCCGCACTGGCCATGGCAGACGTTGGCATTGCGATAGGCACCGGCACAGATGTGGCTATTGAGGCTGCCGACGTGGTGCTAATCAGGGTATGAACACTGTGATGGCGGAGTTACATATGTTACAGCATTATATTGTTTGTTGCCTCAAGCTAAAAACCTAGATTTGTGTTCAACTCGAGATGTCACAGACTTTTTGATTCATCTAACCAATTCTTTGTTTTAAACAGAATGATCTTCTTGACGTTGTTGCGAGTATCGACCTTTCTAAGAAGACTGTAAAAAGAATCAGAATCAACTTTGTATTTGCACTAATCTACAATCTTGTGGGGATTCCCATTGCTGCAGGTGAGAGCAACTAAACCAGACAACACTACTAGATAAAACATTATTAATGGCACTTTTCTCAAATAAGGTACAAAATAGGGCCTGGAAAAGGTGAAAAAATGTGCATTTTCTGGTAATCTGTAGAAAATGGTGATCGTGTTGAACTAAATATTAAATCAGCTATTTTATTTTCTATTCGTTTTGCACTACTGTTCAAAAGTTTGGGGTCAGTAAGATTTTGAAATTTACTTTTGTTTACGTTTACATTTTTTTTCCCCTGATAGCAAAACTTGGGACATGTTTAAGAAGTTATGATTTGTGTGATTATTTTCCTGCAATAAACAGTAATTGTACCAGTGTTAGTTTGTAGACATTTGATGTGTTTAAAACTAGCGACTTATCATTGTAGGTAAATATTATGTTGGATAATAGTTTGTCAAACATACCAAGTAAAGTAAACAAAGTGTAAAAAACATGGGATTTGTGCCCCTAATGCTGTTAAGCAATGTGTGTGTTATTGACTGAGTTTGTTGTCTGCAGGTGTGTTTATGCCTGTGGGTTTGGTGCTGCAGCCCTGGATGGGCTCTGCTGCGATGGCTGCCTCATCAGTGTCTGTAGTGCTGTCCTCGCTTCTACTCAAATGGTAAACCTCATTTCGCATACATTAGTAACAGGGTAAATTATTTTGATGCAGTTTTAAGGCAAGACACTACAGGCAAAAACTAGCCAAGTGGAAAGAAAACATTTTTTTTTTCCTATGTGCGCACAGAGTTCAATTACAATCCATATTTTCAAAGGCAGTTTTCTCAAAATGAGTTTTAACTTCACTAGCGCTTGCACTAAAGTTTACATTTTTATTCCTATCTGTATTCTGAAGGCTTTTATAGAGGAGTTTGTTCAGATATCATATGCAAGCAATGTGCCAAAACATGCTAACAACATGTTAATTCATGCTGTCAACATGCTAAAACAGGTTGGCAACATCCTAAAAAATCCTAGCAACATGTTAATTCATGTTATCAACATGTTAAAACATGCTATCGATGTGCTAAAACATGTTAACATGTTAATTCATGATAACAACATGATAGCAACATGTTAAATCAGGTTAGCAACATGTTAATTCATGCCAGCAACGTGGTAAAACATGCTAGCAACAGGCTAATTCATGTTAGCAGCATGTTAAAACATGCTAGCAGCACCTTAAAACATGTTATCAACATGTTAAAAAATGCTAAAAACATCTTACAAATGTTAGCAACATGTTAAGTCATGTTACCAACATGTTAATTCATGCTATCAACATGTTAAAACATATCAACATGCTAAAACATGTTAATTCCTGTTAACAACATGTTAGCAAAGTGTAAAAGATGCTAGCAACATGTTAAATCAGGCTAGCAACATGTTAATTCATGCTAGCAGCACCCTAAAACATGTTAGCAACATGTTAAAACATATTAGTAACATCTTAAAAATGCTAACATGTTAAATCATGTTAGCAAAATGTTAATTCATGTTATCAACATGTTAAAACATGCCAGCAATGTTTTAAAACATGTTAACAACATGCAAATTCATGTTATTAACATGTAAAACATGTTGGCAACATCCTAAAAAATGTTAGCAACATGTTAATTCATGCTATCAACATGTTTAAAAAAGGTTTCAATGTGCTAAAACATGTTAATTCATGCTAACAACATGTTAGCAACATGGTAATTCATGTTAGCAATGTAGTAAAACATGTTAGAAACATGCTCATTCATGCTAGCAACGTGTTAAAACATGTTAGAAACATGCTCATTCATGCTAGCAACGTGGTAAAACATGCTAGCAACATGCTAATTCATGTTAGCAACCTGTTAAAACATGTTTTAAAGAGAATCTATTATGCTTGTTTAGATTTTCATCTTTCTTTAGTGTGTAATGTTGCTGTTTGAGCATGAAAAAGCTCTGCAAACTTTCTAAAATGCGTCCATTGTAGTCTTGAGTTTTCCTCCGGGAACGAACACGTCACATTATTCCTCATTTAAATAATTAAAACGCAGAATAAAGGGGCGGGGCCTGGTTGAGTTAGTTAGTAGTGTGTTGAAACTGGCGGTTATGGTAAGGGGCGGGACATTTCCCAAACACCAATCACAACACACTGCTCCAGCCGACCAATCAGAGCACATTGTGCTTTTTAAGAAGGAGGGGCTTCATAGACACAGGAACTAAACAGAGCGTTACTGACAGACTGGGAAGAGAGGAGCTGAACAATGGAGAATATGAGGAAAATAATCAACATTCAGTCTAGTAGAGCCCAAAAACAACACTTTAAGATAATATGACACTCATGTCCTTTTCCTGCAGTTACACTAAACCCACTGCTGAGAAACTAGAAAGACGACTGGGCGTGATGAGAAAACAAAGCAGCCTATCAGATGTCAGCGTTCACATCGGCATGGGAGAGCTGCGTCGGTCCTCGCCCAAACTCAGCCTGCTGGACCGCATCGTCAACTACAGCCGGGCCTCCATCAACTCGCTCCGCTCGGACAAACACTCGATGAACAGCATGGCCCTCAGCGAGCCCGACAAGCACTCTCTGCTGGTGGGGGACGCTCACTGCGACGAAGAGATCGTTTGAGGCTCTCCGGCGCCTTGCTTTACCTCAGTGCCTGTAGACGAGCAGGATCTGTGTCCAAGTCCAACATTCAATCAGGTTCCTCATGAATATGACCACAGTTGTGCTCTCACTGTGATGCGGCATGAATTGACGCTTTGATTGTGCATCGCTATAACACGAGGCTTTCTGACAGTCTCTGTTTACACTGAGTCGGCCATTTTATGATGACAATCCATATGAGTAAAAGCAGCTACTCCGCAGATTGTCTTCAAAAAGTTTTAAATCAAATTTATTTTTGTGAAAATGACAATTTAAGAGGGATTTATTGTGTTTAATGGTAATGATTAAGTGGATATTTATTACAACATTTATTTATAGCATTTTATGTAGTTTTTGTCTGACATGAAGGAATGTGAAGATTTCTTTTAAACGTGAACAAATGAACTCTATTTTCTAAGGCCGTTTCGGCTGCGCGCAGTACATTCCAAAGAAAGCAGTGTTCCAAGGATTGGTGAACCGTCGTTCGTAATCAGGAATGATCGGGCCACAAGTTAGTAACCAAGAAAACCGTAGGATGTTCAGCATACTCATTTTTTTTTATTGTTTGTAACACTTGAGCTGCCTTTGCTATATTTAAATGTGCTCTTGCGCTTTTAAATGTATTGTTTTTTGCTAGCTTGACTTTGTTTTAAAACCTAATGCTCTGTCTGAACCGAGACTGACATTTTATTAGCGGAGCACGGCCGTTTGTGCATTTAAGCCCTTAACAGATAACATGTCACTACACAGCCTGAATCAGGTTACTGAAATATATTACTGACATTCTGAGCTTTCAAAATACTTAATGAAAATGATCTAAAATAATTAAAAAAAAAGTTATTCAGAGGAAGTTTTGTTACTGTATTATTCAAGGTCAATTAAGAAATGCAGTCTTTAAACGAAACAAGTGCACTCGAGATTAGCTGTTGCTTGTTTTTGCCAAATGTGTTCGAGTTGACAATGTGAACATGCTGAAATTGTGATTTATGCTGTCGATTGTTTCAGTAAATGTTCTCTGGGACAATTCTTATTGTAGTTTTGCATCATATTCTCTTAATAAACAGCCAGTTTTCAATTAGCCAACATTCATTAAGTCCTTTTTCCAGTGTGATTGTTGATTTACATAAAAATGTGCACTTGCTCGCACATAAAAAATAAGAATTCTGTCAAACTAGATGGCAATTTTGGATTTCTAAAGTTTCGGTCGCATTAGCGACAAAACAAAATCAAAGTAAAGTGTAATATTTCCATCTGATAATCTCTTAAATATCAGTCAGAAATGGCACGCATCTGTATGTGTTCTCTCCAGTTTCTTTAGACAGTCTCCTTGTTTCATTCCTTGAATTGTTTGTTACTCTCATCACAATAGTGATGCTGATATGAGTCCTTTTTTGTAGCTCACTGTTCACATATACACATCAATGATTTATTCCCTGATTTTCTTTAACAAAAAATGTGAGATATAACCATTTAAACTAAATTGTTACACCTTTTGTGTTGAACTGTGAAATCTGGCTTTACACAAAATATTATGCTTTTTTCCACTATTTGTTAGATTTGTCTCAAATTACTTCTGTAAAATACATTTAACCTCTTTTCCTACACTCTCTCTCACACACACACACACATTTTTACCCTCCCACTGGTGCTGCTTTTGTTTATAAACATGCTCACGCATGAACACAATGATTCTAAAATTAATGTCTTAAAGAGGTGGTTGATTATGATTTCACTTTTTTAACTTTAGTTAGTGTGTAATGTTGCTGTTTGATCATAAACAACATCTGCAAAGTTACGACGCTCAAAGTTCAATGCAAAGGAGATATTTTCTTTTTAAGGACTACAACAAACGGCTGGTAGGGACTACAACGAGCTTCTATCCTGGGTTAGTGACATCACAAACCCTAAATTTTACATAAACCCCGCCCCCGAGAACACACAACAAAGGGGATGAGGCCATGTTGGGCTGCTTTAGAGAAGAGGAAGAGTTGTTGTAGTAGAGTGTTGTTGTCATGCCGTCATTTTACGCCGGACTGCTTCACAAACGAGGGTCAATTCAACGCTGGATTTGCACAAAAGATTAACATGACGGCACATGCTAGTGGATGAGTTGAATCAACTCCACAGCAACTACATAAATTTATCCACTCCATCAGTGTCGACTCTGGTTTGAACAATGTAAGGCTGAACACTTTCGTCATTTTGGCTGCGTGAGATTCTCCAGCTTTGTTGTTGTTGAGCAACCGAAGTGTGAGCTGTTAAAGCTCCGCCCTCTTCTGGAAAAGGGGGCGGGGAGCAGCAGCTCATTTGCATTTAAAGGGACACACAAAAATGGCATGTTTTTGCTCACACCCAAATAGGGGCAAATTTGACAAGCTATAATAAATGATCTGTGGTGTATTTTGAGCTGAAACTTCACAGACACATTCTGGAGACACCAGAGACTTATATTACATCTTGTAAAGGGGCTTAATTGATCCCCTTTAATGTGTTTGTAGAGCAAAAGTTCACAGACCAAATAGTCTAAATTTGCAAAAGGAAAGAGTGTTTCCACATTTCACTTTGCTGCCACCTATTGATGAACCACTGCAACATGAAGAGACTCGAGCTGTTTATCATCATAATTTTTCAATATTAAAGTAAATATTTATGCAAGTAAAATGAACATATTTTGCTTGAAAACATTTCAGAGTAATATAGATGTTGTTTTGTTAGAAAAAGAACAAATCTAGACTGTTCTAAGCAGTCATGAGTTAAAGCATGTAATTAATTTAATTAAATCCACTGAAGTCAGTGGAGATGGTCATTCTCATATTATATGTTCATATAAATGTAATCTAATGATACGGATTCAAATAAAAATTCTCACGAATATTGATATAATTTTTTTTGTTGTTGTTGCATCACACTGGTTTTTCATGTAGTTCTTAAGAAATTTGAAATTTCAAAGAATTTCTCTTTTTTTTTTTAAGAATAAAAAGAGGGTAAATGAAGTAATAGCATGGTAAAAACATGGTAACATTCAAAAGTTGAATGTTTCTGTCTCAAAATAAATGTTGATAAAAATAAACTAACCAGAAGATGACATGAAAACCACAATATTCTTCTCTCTAAAAAAATGCTGGGTTAAAAACAACCCAAGTTGGGTTGAAAATGGACAAACCCAGCGGTTGGGTTAAATGTTTGACCAACCTGCTGGATAGTTTTATTTAACTCAACTACTATTTAAAAATTACTGTATTGCTCACTTAAAATGAACCCAAAATATGTTGGAAATTAACATTTATTAATATATTTAATAAATGAACATATATGAATACGTTTAATGAGTAAACAATAAACATTTATTAAATTGCTTAAATGTTCACCTAGCATGTTTTAGAGTGTTGACTTCGCATAAGATGGCGTTGTTTAATTGTTGGCGTAATTATTTCGAATTATTAAATAAATTTTTTTTTAAATTATTATTTATTTAGGCTATTTAATGACTTTAGCAGATACGTTTGTTTGGACAGAGGTTTATAAATTATAAAATGTGGTGATCGACATTCAACTGTCTTTAAAGGTGCAGCGCGTGAACTTCGCTACTCTCCGCAGTGCACGCGCAGCGCCGCATCCTTCATTCATCGCGCGTTCATGTGCTAGTCTTGGATAAAGAGGGAGGCACGCGGATTTCGGAGGATAACCGGAAACAGCAGGTTGTTGTTGAAACATCTCTCATAACAACTAAACAAAACACAAAATGGCTTTGACTCAAGAAATGATCTTAACCTTTTTATTGGAGCACGGGGGAAAAGTGAAAAACTCGGAGCTTGTGAGCAAGTTCAAAGGACTCATAAACTCCAGCGACCCCGCGGAAAAGAAACGAAACAGAGACCTTTTCAAACGACTGGTCAACAACGTCGCCGTGGTCAAACAAGTCGATGACGTAAAGTACGTGGCTGTGAAGAAAAAGTACCAAGGAACCACAGGTGAAAAAATTACACTGGATAACAGTTCATTCGACTTAAAATCGCCATGTAGTAGTAGTAAACCCGCGCGTGATTCCAGCGAAATAGAGAATGTGGATATTATTAATAACAATTATTGTCATTGCTCCACCCAAACTGTGAGTAATAGCAGTACAAGTGGAAAAGATGCTGGAAGACCTGACTATAATGTAGAGTCTTTGACAGCAAGAGTGCTCAGTGTGACAAGTGATGCTAGAAGTGGGTCTGTTTTCGCTCTTGTGGCCATAAAATCTCCACAATGTGAGTCGCAAAATGATGAAAATGGGAAAACACGCCTCAAAACACTAACAGCAGATGCCGAACCGCCGTCTCCAATGACTATGAAAGTCAAAACAACTGCATATCAGAGCTGTTTTGCTGGAGAAGGTTTTCCATACAGGTCTCTGAGGGCCAAACGAAAGGAGCTAGAGGCACAGGGTTCACCGCAACTGCGAAGGTGTAGCAAAATCACCAAACCTGGTGGTAATGACTCAGATGTAATTCCGTTGGGATCAATGGAGCATGAGTGGCTTGTGAAATCCGCAACAGGAAGCTGGCGTCAGATCTACAGCCTCCTGCTGCAAGACCCTCATCTGGTAGAGAAGAGGAATTTCATGTCTGGATTCACAATCCTGCACTGGGCCGCTAAAAGCGGAAACGGTGAAATGGTGTGTAAAGTCATTGATGTTTCAAGACAGAGCGGTGCAGGGATCGATGTTAATGCCAAGTCTTACGACGGGTACACACCTCTCCACATCGCCGCCATTCACAGCCGTGAACGTGTGTGTTCACTGCTGGTGTGTGAATATGGTGCCAGCACTAACATACGGGATAACAGCGGTAAAAAACCCTACCGTTATCTAAGTCAAGATGTGTCGACTGAAATCAGAAAGATGCTCGGAGACCCTCGCTGTCTGCAGCAGGATGCTGGGAATTATTTGAAGGATGACCAGAACCTCCATAGAAGATTCAACACTCTGAGTAAACTATTTCAACCCCACGTCGCTGGACATAAAAAGAAATACAGACGTCGACCAAGCTTCCATTTCATTAGAGAGAAAGAGCATTGCACTTAATCGTAAACTGCTACGATGAAATATCCCAACTTGAAAGATAACCTCTCACAAGAAATAGACTTTATTGTATGTTTAGTTTGTGTACTTTTTAATTGGTAACTGTACAGTGACAGCTGTGCACTCGACTGCTATTTATATTTGTTAATGAGGTTAGTACATAAGAAAATAATTTAATATACTAACACAACTGAAAGGGTTAAGAACGTGTTTAGGTCATATTTTACCCCCAAAAATGACAAGGAACACTTTGGGCCCCATCATACACCTGGCGCAATGCGACACCGAAGTGTTTTTTGCTAGTTTCAGCCCGACGCAGTTATCATTTTCACGTCCTGCGCCACGTTGTTTAAATAGCAAATGCACTCGCGCCCATCTGTTCGCCCATGGGTGTGCTGGTCTGAAAACGAGGTGTGTTCAGGTGCATTGTTGGCGTGTTGCTATTTTGAGGAAACTGAGAACGACTGCGCCATTGACCAACCGAAACCTGCTCTAAAGTCAATGGCGCACTATTTTTGTTATTTAAAGGGTGTGTTAGTAATATTCGCCTAAAGGCGGGTGCACACAAATATTTTTAAATATCAAAAAATAAAAGGATTCCTCTCTGGAGAAGCGTTTAGTCTTTCCGCTTGCAAATTCCGCCATGTAAATAGCGACTCCATCATGGTGCAAGCGCAACTGGCTTTTAAGGGAATGGGAGATGACACTGATTGGTTTATTGCAGGTTACGCCCAAAACACACCCATGACTCATTAAGAGACTAGGTACAACCTTTTAGACCATGCGCTGACCATTTTTTCCCATCGTTGAACTAGCAAAAGAGGATTCAGACACGCCCTAAATGCACCTGCGCCATGTGCTTAGATCGTTAAAATAGGGCCCTTAATTTTGATGGTCCCCTTTAGACATTCTGTTGACTATAAGTAACTGTGCAACTACATGGAAACTTTTTCTATGCCTGGAACAACAACACAGTAAAAAGCGTCTAATATCCGTTTGAGTATCATTTTGTGTTCTCAACTTTGTAGCTGTACTGAAAGTAACGTTAACCATTGACAATTCACCTCGGATCATGAAAATAAATAAAAGGTCACTAGAACATTCAAACGGTCAAATCATGTACTCATCCATTTCATTGTGACCTCAGTGTGCTTCCCAAGAGAGCCCGCCCCCATGCTCTTCTGATTGGCTGTGGTATTTGATTTTGTCGCATCGCGTCTGGTGTGGACAGACAAACTGCTTGTCGCTAGAATCTTATCACATCGCATTTGGTTAGGAGTCGAACACTGTATAATCCTCAAATAATACTCTAATGAGAGTGTACTGTGTAGTACACTAGTGATACTCTAATGTAGGTGAAACATTACTTATAATCAACAGAATAAAAGTCTAAAGGGGACCATCAAAATAAAGTGTTACCAAAAAACATAACTCAAAATATAATTTCTTAATAAAAATTGTAATTCCTCAAAAATTCTCATTACTGTTAATGCAAAAAACAAACAAAAACATTTAAAGTTAATTAATTAATGCTGAATTGAAGGAAACAACTTTATTACAATATTTTTAAGTCTACACTCTAAAAAAATGAGTTTTTCAACCCAAATTTGGGTCAAATATGGACAAATATTAAATATTTGCCCGTTTTTTAACCCAAATTTGGGTCAAATATGGACAAATATTAAATATTTGCTCAATTTTCAACCAACATTTGGGTCAAATACGGACAAATATTAAATATTTGCCCGTTTTTCAACCCAAATTTGGGTCAAATATGGACCAATATGAAATATTTGCTCGTTTTTCAACCCAAATTTGGGTCAAATATTTTTTTTTGAAACAACCCAACATTTTTAGTGTATTGTGAATCATTATTGAAAATATTCGGAATTACAAAATAAATAAAACATAAAATGTCTTTGTAATGCAAATTTGGGGGAAAATATGCTTAATTGTCATACAAATAATGTCACCGTGTGACTTGCGAGAGAATTTTCTAGTTTGCCTCAAACAGTAACTCTGTCATCGTTCATATCTGATTGTTGTGCTGTGCATAATGCCTGGAGAAACACTCGTGTCATTGAGTGAAGGGAGAGAGGCCTCTGTGTGGGATGTCGGCATGTCGTCCTTCAACTCATGTTACGCTTGATGCGACGTCTGTGTAATACTGAAGAGATAAACTCTAGCTCAGGTCTGCGATAGGCCTTGGCAAAATTAGGTCAAACTTTATGCAAATTACCACATTACTGATTATAATGTGTGAGAAAAAAAAAAACAGTTTTAACCGGGAATTTATGAGTGTAAGAAACAGTCTGGAAAATATAATGAGGCCTTTGTCAGGCAGCGATTCAGGCATGATTTCATGGGCGCTGGAGCTTAGCATAACTTCATTCAGAGGCTTTTGACTGGTGTGCAGTGATCTGTGATGATGTCAGTGCCCTCGTCTCTCAGAGCTGCTCTCGTTCAACTGTGAGGTCAAGGTCGCTTCAGAAAGTAGATCCTTTTGGGTTCAAAGCTATCCTGAGCCAAATTTGAGCACTTAAACCGCACATTCTGACTAAAATTAGTATATCTTAAGCACAAAATTGTTTCTTTGATTATTGATATTAATAATTTATGTAAATAAATGTAAGAGTTGTTTTAGATGCATTTTAATTCTTAGTTGTATTATTGTCAATCTGTCACAATTGTAGGCAGTCGGTATCTCTGTGTTAGAGAAAGCAAAATAATAGTTCTTTGTGTTTTGCTGCCTAATTTATAGGGTCATTGTTCAACCTCCAGGATGGGACTGCTTATATGTCACAACTTATTTGGCTGAGGAAGAATACAGTTCCACGGTATCCCTTCAAATTAAATGGCAAATTAAAGAAAAAAATAGGCACAATTGAAAGTCATTGTTTCCTGGTGTTTTTGTTTTAAAAACCAACTGAGGTAAAATTCAGAATGATGTAAAGTTTGTGATGCCAAAACTCCAACATTCTTAAGCTTCAGTTGAATGCACTGTTAAAGGGACAGTTCACCCAAAAATAAAAAATCCCCCTAAAATTCACATATTTACTGTAACAATGCTCAGGATGAAAACACTGACCCAATAAAACACAATCAAAGATTTTATATAGACCTTATGCAGCCCTGCCCCTTTTCAGCGCTGCACTCTTTGTCTTCCGGTTTGTATTTCCACAGCGATCTTATATATTTATGCTTGTTTTAAAATCTTCCCGGTCTACTGACATTTGTTAAGACAACTGCTATAAACATTACAATGCTCACAATAACTTTCATTAATTCTATAACAAGCAAATCCACTTCACCAGCTAATTATTCTTTGCCACCAATGTCACTGAAATGTACAGAGCTACCGCAAAAACGGAAGTTCAAAGACAATATTATAAAGATGGCGGCGCGCTTGTTTATCTGGCGCTAAGACGGTGCACTACTATTACATCTGAATGGGAGAAAGTGCAACGCCCAATATGGCGAATAAGCCCCACCTTCTAAGTGAAAGAGCCAATCGTTGATTAGTAAAGTCATCACATCACTGCCATTAGAAGCTCCGGTTGCTATAGAAACAGCCAACGTTCTCAGACTCGCGCTCATGACTGCGAATGCGCATTGGCTGGTCTAGCGTGAAAAACAAGCTTTTTTAAGCACTATAACAAACAAACTTTATGAGACTGTTGTTGTCAGATTTCATTGGTGTTTTTTAATCTAATTTAATCGGAAGCTTAGGGAACAGTTTTGGAGATGTTTCCCCATTCAAAAAGATAGGCGCTGCACTTGGATGCCCGAGAGGCGTTTCTAAGATGGCCGCCGAGTGAAATGACTTGTCTTAAAGGGACTTTAGTGTGACCAAAAATACTAATATTTTCCATCTTTAAAGCACCAATTTAATATTTTGCCCAATATATTAAGGCTATTGGGAGTTTGGGACATTAAATGTAATGTAGCCTAGTGAAGTGACTGCAGAATCAGAGCATTGATGCTCAGAAGAACAGGCTATAAATATGTATGATAATTTATGTTGGGAAGAATTGTGTCCTCGTGACGCTAGTTACTGACATGTTTGCAAAAAGCCCTATTTCTGTTGTTAGACGAACTCGCTCTATTCGGCATAAAATCCTAACTTGAGCTTCAATTATGTAGACCTGATCAAACTCATCGACAGCGAGTCCAAAATAAATCTTACTTGATACAGTTTGTGGACACCTATACCGTCTTTGGTGGCAAAAATTCGCCGTGATTGCGCACACCTGTCCGTCAGTAAGGGCGCCGGAAGTGAGGTTTGGCCGAAGACTCTGAAGTCTTCTCCGGACTGTTCTTAAATAAACGCACTTTATTTATTATGGCGACGCCGCTTTTTAAATATGGTGCGCGTTGTTTCCTATCCAGAACCGTTTTGGTTCTCGCGGTCATCTGCCTGTCATTTACATCATGCTACAACTTTGAAAACGAGTCTGTGGAACCTGACGTTTCCCTTCACCATGGTAATATCCTGAGCCCTTTGCTGAAAGCTTTGTCAGAGCAGAATCCATGGGGAGAATTCCCACCACGAGCCAAACCTGACTCCAGATATGTGCGTTACATGAAGAGGCTGTATAAACTATCATCCAAACCGGACAGGAGTCACGAGGCCTCTCACCTGTACAACACTGCGCGTCTGATCACGCCTCGGGAGGAGTGTCTCGAGCAAAACCGAGGTGTGTGTCTCATAGTTGGATCAGATATGTTTACAAACTGTTTGAATAGATGCAGTTGCTTTATGAACCCGGAACTCACGTTGTTACATGCTTTAGGATAAATTTATTCAAATGCAAAAAAAAAAAAAAAAAAAAAACATATATATATATATATATATATATATAAGCATGAACCAAAACAAACTAGGCTACAAGATATTATTTCCTTTGTTTGAGGCAAAAACGTATTTAACTACAGTATGCATCCCATAAAGCACTGCAAAAGATGAACAAAAAATGATGGTACTGTATAGAACTATTGATTTGTAGACTTTTAAGTAAAATTATTTTATACAGGGTTGCCAGGTTTTCACAACAAAACCCGCCCAATCAAAGCTACTCAAAACTAGCCCAGTCACGTTCCGGGGGTAAAATCCCTGGTTTTGGCGGGGTTCCCCTTGTAAAATTTGCATTCCAGGGACTAAATATCATGTTATTTGGGGTCGCTTCAATTTGCAGCCCGGTTTGCCAGGTTTTTTTTTACAACAAAACCCATCAAATTGACACTCAAAACCAGCCCAAATGCGTTTCAGGGGGGTCTCCCGGAAAAAATTGCGTTCCGGGGGGGTAAAATCCTTTTTTTTTTTTTTGGCAGGGTTCCCCTTGTAAAATTTGCATTACAGGGTCTAAATATCAACCCGCGGACATGAAAAACAACCCGCGGCCAGAGTTGCCAGGTTTTCACAACAAAACCCACCCAATTGCTACTCAAAACTAGCCCATTTGCGTTACGGGGGTAAAATCCGCATTTTTGGTGGGGTTCCCCTTGTAAAATTCACATTCCAGGGACTAAATATCATGTTATTTGGGGTCGCTTCAATTCGCGGCGAGGGTTGCCAGGTTTTCACAACAAAACCCGTCAAAACCTGTGTTCTGGGGGTAAAATCCACGTTTTTTGGCGGGGTTCCCCTTGTAAAATTCGCATTCCAGGGGCTAAATATCATGTTATTTGGGATTGCTTCAACCCGCAGCAACAGTGTTAAAGTAGCCCAGTTCCGTGGGAAAACCATGGACTTGGCAACATTGATTTTACATTTATTGCAAAATAGTCAAATAC